>NC_137169.1:16181929-17381929 GCF_951394435.1 Stenella coeruleoalba | reverse complement strand
GACCATCCACCCACCCTGGAGCTCAGGGTTTGACAAATATTGTAAGAACTTCCTCACTGGTGGGGCAAGGTGGTGCCCGTCCTTCTGTCGGCTGTTTCTTGGTGAGAGCACAGCAGTGAGTCCAGCCTCCCCTTCACAGCTGGTCGTCAGGGGAGGCCACCTCTGTGCTCCCACCACCGGTGCCGACTGTCATTGAGCCTTTGAAGTGATGCCTGATTTTCCAGTCTGTCTGAAGTCACTGGCTGTTTATGCAGCAGCTGGTCCAGCAAGTTCCCCCCCCACCCCCCGCCGGGCCTTTCCATGACGGTGCCAGCCGCCAGGGACTCGGGGAGACAGCCACTGGGTCTTCAGGGGGGCAGCGAGAGGAAGCCGAGATGCCATTTCTGCCCTCAGGGTCTTCTAGACTGAATTTGCTTATTTTTTGTTTAAAAGGACCAAAAAAAAAAAAAAAAAGTTTCCAAGAACCCTAATGTGCTGTTCTCTTCAAAGAGAAAGAATAAGGATTAAAAATAATAATAATAATGGGCTTCCCTAGTGGCACAGTGGTTGAGAGTCCGCCTGCCGATGCAGGGGACACGGGTTCGTGTCCCGGTCTGGGAAGATCCCACATGCCGTGGAGCGGCTGGGCCCGTGAGCCATGGCCGCTGAGCCTGTGCTCCGCAATGGGAGAGGCCACAACAGTGAGAGGCCCGCGTACCGCAAAAAAAGAAAAAAAAAAGAAAAAAAAAAGGGCCAAAGGTAAAGCCTTAAATTTCTTTGAACATTTTAACTGCTGTGGCAGCTGCACAGGAGAAGGTGCTGGACTGGGAATCCTTTCATGATGCTAATGTGCCGTGGGACCTTGGGCAAGTCACTGCTCTCTGCTCATCAGATCCCTGATGAGGGCTGGACCGATTCTGCCCCACTCCACATTTTGGGAGCCTTCTTACAGGCTGTGCTGTTTGTTTTTCTCCGAGACTGACTGCCACAGGCCACCTCCTCCTTCTCAATATGAAAGTCTTCTTCAGCCCAAGAAATCAGAGAGTGAGAGGGTGGAGGGGATTTTAGGGATCAGACAGGCAGGATGGTCCCCCTCAGACGTGGGTACATAAAAGTCTCCATTTTGAGGATGTCACAGCTGGGGATCAGAGGGGTTAAGTAACTTGCCCAAGGTCACACAGAGAGGGAATCTGTAGTAGCAGGATTGAATCTGTGTCTTCTAGCTCCCCAGCCAGGGGCTTTTTCTCCTACCTCATTAAATAGTAGGAGGAAGTTCCCAGAGAACAGGGGCCACATTTATGTGACTTACTTTTTTCAGCTGAGGCCTCTGAGAGGGGAGTTTAAGGGTGAGGACTCTGGGGTTGAACAGAATTTGGCCCTGCATCCACCGCTCCGTTTGTGTGACCTTAGGCAATCAATTTCATGTCTCCAAGACAGTCTCTGTAACTGTAAAATGGGGCTATTCCGTGTGCCTCCTTTGTGCACAGCTGTAAGAATAAAGGATCAGATGTGGTTCCTGGCACACAGGAGCCCTCCCTAAATACCGGCAGCTCCTCTTGCAAGTCCTTAGCTTGGGGCTGGAGCAACATCTGTTTCTTCGTCAAGCACTTGGAAAAGGAGGGCACCCGGGGCCAGTCTCCAGGGCCTGGCTGTCACATCTGCCTTTCACGCCACACCCCTCCCACCAGAGCCCCTTCCTGGGAGAGACAGGCAGCCCACGGCAGACTGTGCAGGAAATGTCAACCTCATCTCACTAAGAGGTCTCTGCTGACACTGATGAGACCCCTCCGGCAGGCAGAGTGGGCAGGTAGCGGCCCAGGGCCCGGCCTTGCTCCCCCTGGACCTAGACTTTCTTGGTCTCCCTGTCACAGCACTGGCTCCAGCCCCTGGGAGGTGGCCGTGAATGTTGCCTGGGGCCGGGGGGCCGTCAGTCCGGGGGCTGGCCTTAAATGTAGCTAGTGGGTGGGCAGCTGGGTGGGCTCAGCCTCAAGCAAGGGGTGCACAGGGCAGGTGCCCGGTGGGTGTGGGCTCAGGGCTGGGAGACAGAATAAACTGAGTTGGAATCCTGACCCTGACTCAGCTACTCACTAGCTAGGTGACCTTGGGCAGGTCTCTAAACTCAGATTCTTCAACTGAAAGTGGGGACAGGGTTAATGCGCGCCCCACAGGGCTGTTGGGAAGACTGCAACAATCTTCTAGTGCCAGCACCCGACACATGCACTAGGAACACAATAGGCGGAAGATGCTATGAATACTGTCATGCTCTTGCCCTCACCGCTGGGCATGGGATTCATCCATCCATTCATTCATTTACTATTCAATAAGGACTTATTGTGCACTTAATATAGTTTGCCAGCCCAGTTCCAGGTACAGGGAGACATCAGGGAACATAGAAAAGGTCCCTGACCTCATGGAGTTGACATTCTAGTGGGAGTGGTCCAGAGGCGACAAAGGATGGAGCTGCGCAGCAGCAAGAAGTAGAAGAAAGGACAGAGAAGACCTGTGTTCAAATCCTGGCTCAGCCACGAACTTGCTGTGTGACTTTGGACAAAGAGCTTCCCCTCTCTGGGTTTCAGTTTCCACATTTGCAAAAAGGAAGTAATTGTCCAGCCTTGCATCACCAAGAGACGCGTCTCCAGTGAGGCACTAGGAGAATCCTCTTCCTGATCAGCTTCCTTACCCTGAAAAAGAGGACCGGTTGGTGCTGCCTGCCGCACTTCTACTCAACCTGGACGCCCCGCCCAGCATACCCCAAAGCTACAGACCTGGAAGTGGCTGCCCCTCCTGTTAAAGTCTGGCCCTAAGGTGGGGGCAGGAGCTCTGTATGTCTCCTCTGGCCCTAGAGCCTCCAGACTAGGACCTCGAGATCTTGTTTCTTCTAGTCACCCTCAGGGTGGGATGCTGGGGTTCTAGGCAGCCTTGTTGCTGGAGAAGACCAGTGATATTCACTCATTCATTTATTTGTTTGTTAGCAGTCACGCAACACACACTCATCCAGCATTTACCATGTGGCAACCCCATGTTAGGTACAGGAGATCAAGGGTGTGTCCATTTCTTTAAGCCTCTGTGCCTGGCACTGGGGACAAAGTGATTAGTTGATTTATTCGATGTTTAGAGACACCTACCATGTTCCCTGTGCAGAGTGTCAAACAAATACTGAGGTCCTACTCTGTGCCAAGCACTATGACTGGTGCAGGAAACATAGACCCACAGACTCTCTGAGCACCAGCTCTGAGTCAGGCACCACACGCGTGGGAGAACGGCAGCCTGCATTTTGTATGCGGACATGAAACTCAGAGTCTCCCTGTGGCTAATGAATCGTTGGGCTTCACGAGAGAAGTGCGAGCAGACCCCCTTGTCCATGAATTTGCTAATTGAGCTCCTCCAACTCAGACATTAACCTGCATTACCATAAATACTGCAGAGAACAGCCATCCACAATTGATGCTCAGTGCTAATGGAGAAAATCAGTCGAGGAATAAAACTGAAATGGAATCATAAAACCTTATTTTCACCATTAATTTGAACCTAGTCTCCCTTAAATACCTTTTGCTAAATCTTTCTATAACACTCCAGGGCTGGAGAGAGGGGGTGGATGCCGACAGAAGGGAGAGGCTCTGCGGTGGAGGTGGGGTGGGGGGGAACTGGAGCTGGAGGACTGGAGGGGCTCCTGGGTGGGCCGGCCAGTCTGCTCTGCTTCGCCGGGGGCAGCCAGCCCTGGTCCATGGCAGACAGAGGTGGGTTTTGGTGATGAGTGAACCCAGCTCCACACACGGAGAAAAATGAGGCGTGGGAAGAGAAAGGCGGATGGACGGGCAGAGAGAAAGGCAGGACTGATGGACCCCCAGGTAGACAGAGGAAAGCACACAGACACTGAGAGACAGATCGGCAGCCGGCCTGACCGATAAGGGAGTTAATGCACAGACAGACTGACAGATGATTGTGATGACAGACTACAGGTGGACTGAGAGGTGGGAGGTCAGTCTGACCATTGGGAGGACAGGTAGATAGACCTAGTGGGAAAACAGAGGGGAAGACCAGTGGATAGACAGACTGACAGACAGATGGACAGCCAGACTGACCTACAAGAAGGCTGAAAACCAACAGGCAGACTGACAGAATCACAGGCCGACAGACGGGCACAGTGACAGTCCAAGAAGCAGATCAGGGAGAGGCAGGTGGCCAGTCTGCCCATTGAGAGGACAGATGGACAGAAGGACTGATGGGCCACAGGGAGTGGAGACTGGAGTTGGGGCAGAGGCTGGGGTGGGTAAGCCTCCCTACATGTGCTTGGGGGGAGGGGCGGGGAGGAGGAGGCCTGGTGGATGCCTTCCTCTCACGTGTCAAGGACTTGCGTGAGGGAGACGGGCGTGCCGGGTGCTCCCCTGGGCCCCAGGCTTCCCGGCCTCTTCCCCTCCTTCTCTTCACAGCCACATGCAGTGTCTGTCACGCAAGGCAGGAGGCTCGGAGCTACCGCTGAGACCTGCTCCATGGTTGGGGGCTGCGGACAGTGACTGGACCCCTCCCTGGGTCACCTGGGCCCAGGTGACTGTAGGGGGCTCAGATCCAGTGAAAGGTCCTAGCCCTGGGGACATGGGGCGTTTCAAAGCCCCGGAGGGAGCCTTCTGGTCCGTTGCCCTTCTGCCTCATTTATACCCTCTAACCCTGGCCACACCTCTGTGTGGAAGGTTCTGTTGTTACCCCCATTTAACAGAGCAGCAAACTGGGGCTCAGATAGGGGAAGCACCCAGGCCAAGGGCTCAGCTTGAGTGGTGGGAGCCAGGCTGCGCACAGGAAGCCCACGTACACGCTATTCCTTGGCGGTTGAGGCTGCTTCTGGGTCCAGGGCCCTTGTGGCTGGGCAGTGTGTCTGTCAGCCCCTGGGGTCGCCATAGGAAACCTCCCAGCCCTCAGACAGAGGCCACTTCCTCCAGTATCAGCTTTTCCAGTGATCAAGATGCTTTTGGGCTCCATCTGAGGGCCTCCCATCTGCCTCTCAGTTGGTTGCAGAGTTAGGTGGGGCAAACCCCCAATAATCAGGGCCCTGGTCAGTCTGACTCTGTTGCTTGTTCCCTGCTCTGTAAACATGGCTGCTGGGGAGAAATTTGGGGCTTCCCTGAGGAGCTCCCTGCTCCTCCATGAATGGAGCCTCAACTCCCGCTTCCTTGATTTTCATCCATTTCTCGTTTTGGTCATCAAGCACTCAGGACAAGAAATGCTTCCATTCATCAATATAATGATAGTAGTAGCAGCAGCAGTAGTAGCAGCAACAGCCTTCGAAGGAGGGTTCACTAAGAGAAGATAAACTATGTTCCAAGCTCTAGATAGGTTAACTCACACCTCACAGTGAGTCTGTGAGGCAGGCATCCTCCCCATTTTACTGGAGAGAAAGCCAAACTTACGTGGCTTCTCTAAAGTCTTGTAGTAAGAGGCAGAGTCAGGATCTAGCTTCTGGTCTAATCCAAAGCCTGGGCTCATTCTGCTGCTCCAGGCAGGATTGGAGATGCAGCCAGAGCTTGGTGGGGCTTCCGAGAGCCATGGCTGGATCACGGGGAGCACGGGAGGAGGGGAAGGGGGTGGCAGATGGTAGGGCAGGGCGGGTCCGAGAACCTGCAGAGCTGGGAGGCAGGCGGCCTTGGTGACTTACAGACACCCTGGGCTGCTGCAGGTGAGAATCACTGTCCCATCCCTCATGAAAGAAACATCAGTGTTAATCGGATCAGGCCCCACACCCTGTGCCGGGCGCCTCATCCATTTTTAATTTATTTCTTCCTTAAAACTTAACCCATGAGGAGGAGGTGGGGAGGGAGCTGAGAGAAGGCTGTGGAGGGATGTCCAGGAGAAGGTAGTAATTCCACACCTTCTGGATTGGTTCAGGTAGACTTTGTAGCACAGAGGTTAATAGCACAGTTTGGAATCACATGCGTCGTCATGATTTCAGCTCAATTATCTACTAGTCATGTGACCTTGAACAAGTCACTTCCCCTCTCTGAGCCTCAGTTTCCTCTTCTGTAACATGAGGCTAATGAATACATGCCCATAGGTCGTGGCAGGCACATAATAGGTGTTCAATAAATTGCATCCATTGTGCCTAAGGGCTGGTCTGCTCTCATGAGGACCCTAGAAAAATGGGATGTTTTGTCTTTCTCACTGTCTGGAAGTTCATTTCTTCCTGAGGCAAAATTATCCTTCACTGGGGGGGGACTCTAACCGTAAGAAGAGTTTCTTAAGTAGAGTTGAAATCTGCCTTTCTGAAGCCTCAAGCTTCCGATTGTGGGAGGAAATATCCCAAATCCCTTTCCCAGGACAGCCCCTCCAGGATCTGAAGACAATGATAGGCGATGCTCCCCTGTCCTTACTAGGGTCTTGACACAATCTCCTGTTTCCATGGCTCCCAGATCCCCCTTTCAGCATGGTCTCCTCCCCTTGACACACCCAAGGCTCTGTTTACCTCCTTCAGCACAGTCTAGCAAATATTACTGAACCAGGACCTAGGCTGCATCAGCCTCACCCAGTCCCTGAGAAACTCCAAAAGAAGTATTTAGGCAAGAAGAGAAGCAAGGCTCTAGACGTGCCAAGCCAGCATGGAGCATGGCAGGAAAATCACTTCCCCTGACTATGACCCAATACTTCCAATAATCCAGCCTCAGCTCCTCTCAAAGTCCAGAGGTGGCCCCAGCCCAGGCCCTGGAGTCAGGCGCCTGCAGATGCAGAATCAGCACCAAGGACAGCTCCATAGTGTTTGGCTGCAAGAGTGTCCTGCTGGGTTTGAGGCTCAGTGCAGTCCAGGGAAGGTGACGGCTCCAGTCCTTAGACCACTGGCTAAAGACTGGCAGGCCAGGTTATCTGGTCACAGGGTGGAAGTGCTGAATAAATGTTGAATAAATCATTTACTAAGTGTTGGTTTCAGGCAGGACAAGAGTTAGGAGAAATTATGGAGCGTAAGTTCAGAAATTGGAGACCTTGGGGGAAAGCAATTTGGCCTGAAGTTGGAGGCAAGAGTCTTAACTTGTATGAGCCTCAGTTTCCCCAGTTGTGAAAGGATGGGAAGAATGATGGAGATACATATAAAGGGCCTGATACATAATCCCTCCGAGACTTGGCCTTTCTTGAGGATAGTGCCAGGAGTGTCTGCCTGGCCTGTGAGTGACGCTGGGAGGATCTCAGAGGAGGGGCCAAATGCATGTGTTAAACTGGATTCTGGGGCTCTGCTGTGCATCTGAAATTGGACACTACGTGTCCACGATGTTCCTGTGAGGATCCGTGCACTGAGGCAGAGTGATTCCTATTCTGAGCATCTTGACAAACATGCAGTTCTGTCACTGGAGGAGAGATTAGGGGAGGGAGGGAATCAGAGGTGACCATCGGAGCTTGGCATCCCTGCATGCACAGACACACACAGACATGCACACACACACACACACACACACACACACATGCTCCTACTACCCTCTACATAGTGACACACCACTCCTACACTCAGTCATGCACTGATTCATGTCACAGTCATGGAAATGCATATATCACACACACACACATACAATTGCATATACAATAGTACAACAACACCAATCACACACACTTGTGTGTTTTATGTATTTTACTCGCTGGGTTCTACATACAAAGACACATCCATTAACCACAGCCGCCTTTACCTTCATGGCATATACTTACTCATCAGAGCCATGCTTGCAGAGACACATGCACACACAATCCTACACCAACAGTCATACATACCCTTGGAGATAATGTCATACGTACCCTTTTGCACAGTTACTTGCTACCGCATGCACAAAAATATTTGCACGATCTCTCAGAGTCATCAAAACACAAATCCATAACAGCGTCTCCCCCCCCCCTCCGCCCCGCCGCCACTCTGTCCCATCACTCATCCTCTTGGTCCAGTGAGACTGGGAGGGTTTCCCAGGTGTGATCTGCTGACTGACTGGGTGATTCCTGACCTTAGGACAGGGCCCACATCCCTAACCCCTCCCTCCAGCACACCTCACCACTGCTCTTCCCCAAGGAGTCAGGTTGACCTGGTTTGAATCCTGGTTCACCACTCACCAGCTCTGAGCAAGTTACATAATTTCCCGGTGCCTTGGTTTCCTTACTGGTAAAAATGGAATAGTAATATTAACACTCTCATAAGGCTGCTGTGAGGACTGGAAATCATGCATGGAAAGCACTTGTCACTGTGTCTGGCACATGATAAAATTGTGGTAAATAGTGATTCATTAGTATTAATAAGAACAATAAGCCACCCACATAGGTCTCCAATAGATGCCATACAGACAGCCTTCTTTTCATGGCCTCTTTCACACAAGTGCGTGGCCGGGGAGCGGGGGAGGAATAATTACCTTTTAGCATCCAAAGATGATGTCAGCATTGGGAGGGAGGGGACTGCAGCTGGGCTCCCCTCCCCTCACCGCCTTGGCCCCAGCCCTTGTGTCACCTTGGCCATGCCTTCAATTGAACCTTCCCTCGATGGTTCCTGGCTTCCTTCACCTGAGTCTGCATCACCTCTACCCCTACCCTCTGCCCAGCCAAGACCCTGGGCCCCTTTCTTCTTCCCTTGGGCTCCTGCCACCTCAAAGCAGGAAGGTGGCTTTCTGGTTTATTTTGGTTTATTTTATTTGATGCTGGACCCCTCATCTTTGGTATTCAGAGAGGAGCTCTTGTGATAATCTCTCCACTCTAAATGCTCATCACATTTCTCTTAAAGCCACAGGCGCTCCCCCCATTCCCATCTTTTATTCATCATCTTCCACCAGCCCCAACACAGGAGACATGGAAATGCAAGCCCTCCAAGGACTGCGAATTTCACGCCAGTAGCTGACCCTTCCCCAGCCACCGAGGGTGGGAGAGATGGAGGTGTCCTAATGAGGTGCCCGGGGAATTGGGAATGGAGTTTGAGAGGTGGTGGTCCACGGGCCTAGGCCATCATCCCCTAGGTGAAATGAGCGATAGAGGAAAAATGGTGAGGGGCCTTCCGTGGGGCTAGGATGCTAGCCTACCCCTTCCTGCTTCCAAAACCTCACCCATGCTCACCGACAGCCTCACCCTTGCACCATCCCAGAGATACCCAGCCACCTTCCTTCAGCTCTAGTGACCAACACCAGACACGACCCCTTGTATCTTACCCTCATATCATCTTCTAATCCTCATGACAAGCCTGTGTGGTGTGTATAGTATTTGACCCCACGTAATGGGCTCAGGGTCACATGGAAGGGAAGGATGAAGAAACTGATCCCAAGATAGGGCACTTACCCAGGGCCCCAGTAAGGGGTATTTGTCTGTGTCTCTCTCATTCACTGAATTCTGACCACGATCTAGCCCTGGGCTGAGCACTGGGGTTCTCTGGTTAAATAGGAACAGCTCTGGCCTTATTCAGTCCACAGGGAGTGGGGGGGGGATCTATCACAGTGTAATATAAGTGTTTTAATGGGAGGTCTGGGGGCCTGTGGGAGCTCAGAGAAGGGAGGCATCCATCCCTAAGTTAGGGAGAGGGGTACCAGAGGTTGGGATCTTCAGTAGGGGAGGAATTAACCAGAGGGGGAAGGAGAGGAAGAACATTTCTCTAGTGGAAAACATACATATTCCACAGCCATGGGAGAGGGCCGAGCATGTTTATGGACCTGCAGGTGTTTTCTTGCGGCTGTAGGGTCCTCTGTGGGTTTTCTGGGGAGTGGGCACAAGGAATGAGACAAGATACAGGGGTAGAGCCAGGTTAGAAACCTTTGCTTGGTGCCTTGGATCACCTCTTCCTACACCTCCTCTAACCCCCAGTCGTGCCGTCTGTTTTCCTCTCCCCATAAGCTCCCCCAGAGGGCTGGGAGGGTTTGGCCAGCTTTGCCCACACTCAGGGCCCAGAGGGTTATTCTTCCAGGGGGCTTCTGTTTCCTCAGGGGAGTCCAAGTAGAGCAAGGCTTGCTCCAAAGAGATGAGATACTAATGGTGAAAATTCAGGCATTGTATCTGATTAAAGTGTAAGGTGTTCATATGTCTGAGGATTTCCTTTTGATCATCAAACTGCTCCTCTGGGGAATTTTTTTCCCTTCTGCAGGTGGTCCTAGAATGGCGGTACCAAGATCCAGGAGGTAGAAGACAGTCCAAAGCTGCTTTGGGAAGCCTTCCTTTAATGCACGTTATGAAAAGTTAGGTCTGGGTTCAGACCCAGACTGTGCCTCTGATGCTGTGGGAACTTGGGTGAATCCTTTTCTCTCTCTGGGAAGGGCTGGGTTTCTTTATTTAAGAAACCTAGAGGGTGTGGAGAATGAACAATCTGGTTCCTCAAAGCCCTCTAATTCTATAATAAAACAAAGGAACTTATTCCAACATTCTATGATCCTATGATTTGGCTTCTATGCTTTCTCTAGCCTGTGAGCATCTTGAGGGCAAAAATTATCTTATATACTCCAGAATTCACAGATTCAAGGCAGGACCTATCACAGAAGAAGTGCTCAGTAAATATACATTCATTCATTCACTCATTCATTCATTCAACAAACACCTGTTACACACAAATGAGGGCCACAAGTGTGCTGTGTTAGGGCTAAAGCACTGAGTAGATTAGATGCCATGCTTGCTGTTTAGAATGTATTGAATGATGGGGGCCGAAAATAAGTAAATAGACCATGTATAACCTCAACAGGTTTTAAGGGCTATAAAAAAATAACATTGGGTAACATGGTAGAAAGTGACCCAGGAAGAAGCAGTCACTGTGGGGCTGAACATTTTGAAGACATGGAAGAGCGTCCCATGAAGGAGGAAGAGCTAATGCCAAGGCCTGGCACGTTCAAGAAGTAAAAAGAAGGGCGTGAGCGAGGGGAGGATGAGTGGAGGGAGGTGGGAGAGGCCAGCTGGAGCCGGTTGTGTTGGGTGTTTTAGGCCAGGTGAGGGTTTTAGATGTCATTATCAACTTGATAGAAAGCTTTTGGAGGGTTTTATAACTAGGGAGGTGGCATGATCTCTTTAAAATTTTTAAGATCCCTCTGGCCATCCGTGGAGAATGGATTATGGGGGCGAGAGAGGAAGCAGGTGGACCCATGAGGAGGCTCCCGCAGACCGCCAGGGGAGGGGAGTAGTGGTGGCTCAGACTTGGGGGCAAGTGGAGATACATGGTTAGGGTTAGAGTGCAGTTCGGAGAGAGCTGACAGGACCTGCTGATCTGTTGCTGCACAGCCAGCCCCCAGCCATTGGAGTCCAGCACCCTGGACAGCGCACTCCACTTCTCCGAAGGGCTGGTTCCGGTTTCTCCCGAGACGCTGAGATCCCTGAAAGCAGCCCTCATTACTTTCTAATTATAAAACATGTCAACATTCAGAAAAAATCAGAAAATAATGTGACAGACGGGTATGTGTCCACCAAGATTAAATGGGTTTTTAACATTTTACCATATTTGTTTCAGAGCCCTCTCTTTTTAAAAAAAGAAAATAACTGAAACCTATCAATACAGTTCAATACCCCCACCTCCTTGCCGTTATTCCCCAGATGTAACTGAGCTGAAGCTTGTGTTTATCTGTTCCAGACGTGTACTGTCTTCATCTAGTTATGCATGCAAAACCTGTAATTCTACTGTTACATAAATTTTAAAAGTTTATATAAATGGTATAGTACCGTACACATTCCTTCGTCATTTATTTTTTCACTCCATGTTTATGTTCTTGAGATTTACCTATACTGGGACATGTTGATCTAGTTTGTTCATTTTAACTGTGATAGATGATTTCACTATATTTATAAAGCAGCTTATTTTCCTGTTCTCCTGCTGAGAGGCAGTTAGGCTGCTCCTCATTTTTCTATCACATACTAAGGTGCAATGAATATCCTTGTCCATGTATCCTTTTTCATATGAGTTTCTCTAGGATGCATAGAAAACACTCTGGGTTCTCCACCCAGGTTCTTTGAACTGCAGGTGCACTCATCCTCCAGCTGCTGTGTGTTGGCTGCTAAGGGCTCACAGCTGCTCACAGCTTCTTGGGAATGTCCTCATCCAAGAAGTTATAAGTTGCCCCCCTGCATTGGGCAGCCCATAGCCAATGACTGATGGATATGGGGGGGGTGCAAAAGTCTGGCCCCGTTGCCTTAAGGCAGATTCGCTCTGCAATGTTATTAATCCTCCAGACCTCCCCACAGGATCAGATTGAAGCTAATCTCCAACTGAGAACCCACCATTACTTAACATTTCCTCCTACCTTATCTGCCTGCCTCTCTCTCTTCACATGAGAGCCCTCCCTCAATAAATCACCTGCACAAGAATCTCAGGCACTGCTTAGGGGACCTAACCTAGGACAGGCACACACTAAGGCAGAGCTGCTAGGTCTCATCTTAAAATTTACTGTTTCCAAATTTCTCTCCAAAGTAGTTGTACCAATTTACATTCCCACCAGCAGTTTATAAATATTGCTATTCCCCCCCACCACATTCATCAACACTAGTGTTATAGATTAATTTTGCCAATCAGATTGGTGTAATATGCTATCTAATTTTTGTTTTAATTTTCATTTCCATGCTTACTAGTGATGTTGAGAATCTTTTTCATATCTTTATTGGCCATTCAAATTTCTTCCTCTGTTATTTGTCTGTTTATAGCTTTTGTCCATTTTCCTATTGCTTTGGAATGTTTTGGTAAATTGATTCTTTGAAGTTGGAAAAAAAATTTTTTTTTTTAAATTTTGGAAACTAATTCTCTCTTGGTTGGTTGCACAGTTTACCAATATCTTCTCCCAGCCATGGCTTTAACAAATTTATTTTTTGTCATGTAGAAGTTTTTGATTTTAATGAAAGAAGATTTATCATCATTTCCCTTTATCATTTGTGCTTGTTGTGTCTTATTTTCTACTCTAAGATCGTAAAGTTATTTTCCTGTTTTCTTGTAAAAGCTTTATAGTCTGCTTTTTCACATTTAGGACTTTGATCAACCTGGAACTTACTTTGTGAGTGGTGTGAGCAGGAATCTACTTTTATCTTTTTCCATGGGGGTATTTAATTGTCCTAATATCACTCACTGACTACCCCTTGCCATGTTTCAAACATTCATATATATTTGGATCTGTTCCTAGACATTATTCTGTTCTTTTTATCTGTTTCTCTATTCCTGGGACTAAGTCAAATGATTTTAATTATTAAAGCTTTAGAGTAATTATTGAGATCTGGCAGGGTGCAGTTCCCTTCCTCTTCCTCTTATTTCTTCTTCAAAACTGTCTTAGCTATTCTCGGTTCTTTATTATTCCATCTACATTTTGGGATGACCTTGTCGAGTTGAAGAGAAAACCTCATTGCAAGTGTTACTGGGAATAAAATGTGTAGATTAAATTGGAAGCTACTAGTCAACTTTATAGCAGGGAGGCTTCCCATCCACCAGCATGATTTGTTTCTCCTGTGGCTGTTATTCTTTATCTCCTCTGCATTCCATCCTTGCACAGGGCGCTGCCTAGGAAATGAATCTCCAAACCTTCTCATCCTCCAGTGCCCAGCTGAATTCTCTCTCCTCCAGGAAGTCCTTGCCCTCCAGGCTCAATCTCCCCCACACTCCTCCTCTAACCTCCTTTAACCCCTCTGCATGCACCATTTTCTGGACACTTAGCCCCCTGGATCCAATTGAGGGAACCATTTTTGTGCGCTCTGTACCTCCGCCTAGAGTTCCGCTTTGTATCCCCAGTGGCACACACTACATAGTAGGTGCTCTGTAGGTCCTACCGAGATGGTTGGTCCTTAGGGAAGAGAAGTTATGTAATAACAGGTTCTTCCTCATAGGAGACAGCTGGTTCCGAGGGGTGGCGCCTAGATCGGAGTTTAGAGTTCCAGGGGGAAACACATCTGGCTTGAGCTCAGGCAGATCTAGCTTACATGATGGTTCCGCCACGTGGGACATTGGCCTGAGCATGATTATTAGTGAGATTGTAGGAAACACATTAAATGTGTTTTCTCCATGGTCCCCCTTTCCCAAATTGAGGGAGAGGCAGGAAAGAAGACACTTCCCTCAGCTGGAGGGGCTACTGGAGATCATTTACTTGTTCATCAGCAAGACCCCAGGGGTATCTTCCCCAAAGGTCTGAGCCATTGACTCAAATGGACACAGTTGGGCTCTGCTGCCACCACCCTCTCTCCTGCTGCTGTCCCCTTTCTCTGGGAGCAGAGTTGGGTCCTCTGCCTCTTGATGTAACTATGGAAGCTGCTTGCATCCTGTCTTCCCTTCCCTGCCCCATAGGACCCAGGTCTTTCAATGGGCCCCTTGTTCCCAGGGAAGCTGTCCCATGAGACGCTCTTTTCTATGCATTCCTCCTCCAGGGCTGTCCTTCTTCCCCAAGAGAACGCGAGGCAAGGGCGATGCCCAGCTACAAGGGATTGAGCTCCAGTGTTAAGCACCATCTGTACCTCACAGAAGAAAGAACTGGGGTCCCATGGGGGTGCTTCCTAGCAAAGCATGAGCTTTGGAGTTGGACAAAACCTGGGTTCCGATTCAGACCCCCCAAAACTGACTTTAGGCAAGTTATAAGACTCAGCCTCCTCTTACACAAAATGGGCACATGAATCCTACCTCCTAGGATAGATGAGAAGACCAGAGAGGGGAAAAAGTATGTATGGGATGCATACAGTAGGTGCACAGCATAAGGTTGGTCCTTCCTTACCAGGAGAGGTCAAGGTTGTAGGAATGGGAAAAAACGGGGGCCACAGGCAAAGATGAGGCAGAATTTATTCTCAATGTGGGTAAGTACAAGATTCAGGATGGAGACCACAGAGAGGCGGATCCCTGGGACTGTGAGGGGCACCTCACACTGGGGGCAGGGACCACACTTTCCCAAGTGCCAGGCCCACTCTGTTCCCCCTGGCTGTGAGGATACAGAGCCCAGGAACTGGGTGAGAGTGGGGTGGGGGTGGGAGGAAGACAGGGTCCTCCCCGGATCGTGTCCTGACCATGTTTCCGACTTCCATAGGAAGGAAGAACAGCTCGGCTATATAGTAATATAATATATAGAGGTGTAGAGAGCTGGCCGCGGCACCTGGGCGGGGCTGAGACTCCCCGAATTATTGCAGGAGGGAGAGGGGGCTCAGTGCTGGTGTCTCCGTGGAACAGCTGTGCTGGCTACTGGGAGGGCTGGGCAGGGGGCGGGGCTGAGCTTGCCCCTCCCTCGGGGCCGGCAGGGGTAACCCGGCATCCTGCCCAGTGGGGTCCCTTGGGCCCCCGCCAGCTTCCCCTGGGATGGGGCTTTCTCACCCTGGGTGCTTCTTATGTGCTTTGAAGACCATTTTTGCATTGTCAGGAGTGAGGAAAAAATATTCTGACATGGTAGAAAAAGATATTTACATACCCTGGTGGGCCGTTAGAGGGAGGGTCAACTCTGAGTGGGGGGCGATTTCCTCCTCTGTGCGGGAGGACGTGGGGAAAAAGCCCCGGGAAGAGGCTCAGCTCTGAAACTTCGCTGCATGTGACCTTGGACAAGGCACACTCCCTTGGTCCGCCCGGAAGGTGCAGGAGGGGTGGACTTGGGGCTGAAAAACCAGGATGTTATGGTCCTTGTTCCTAGGGGTGGGTCTGGGGGGCAGGCCAGGGCTGAGCAGTGAGGTTGGCAGAGGGACTTGCAAGTGAGGAGCCCTAGGCTGTGCAGGGGCATCAGAGACTAGAAGGAAGTTGGTGGGCCCTGGCCCCAGGTCAGGTAGCCAAGTTCAGCTGAGGGCATCTCACGTACCCTGTGTTGATGCCTACACAGAAGGTGGCCAGAGGGGCTGGCCGGGAACCCTGTTTTCCTGTTGAAGCAGTGGTGGGAGCCAGGTGGAGGATGCAGGTGGCCCCCCACCAGCTAGAGGGAGGGCTCAGACCTGAGATAGAGCCGGGGGTGGGCTCACCTGGGCGGAGACAAGGGTGGGCCTGGTGCTGGTGTGGTTTGGAAGTAGCCCCTGGCTCCAGCCTCCAGGCTTGGGGGGAGCTTCTCCCCAGTCCCTGTGGGTGCTGGGACCTGGGCCCACAGCTGATGGGCAGCGTCACACCGAGTTCCCTGCTCACGCATCCTCACGCTGTGACACGCATCCTCATTCATGACATGCCATCCACAGTCACACACACGTGCCCCCAGCATTAACGAATAAGCACACTCACCATAACTGGCACACATCCATGGGGGACCTCGTGGGTGGACACACACACACATGATCACACGTGTTCACAAGGGCTCCTGTGACCTCGTGAGAACACACCCCTACAGCATGTGAGTGCGTGCACACAGGCACCCTCACACACACGCGCACACACACAGAGGCAGGTGAGCGACATCGCCGTTGGGCTCAGTGGCATTGAGGCTCCAGCCTCTGGGAAAGAGAAGGCCCTCTGCCCTGGGGGCAGGTGTCCCCTCCCTCCTGGGCACCAAAGGTCCCTTCCCAGGTGGCCTGACCCCAGATAACTCCAGGTCTTGTGGTGGAGTCCTTGGCCTCCCTGGCACCTGAGGGGGAGGCAGTCAAGGAGGAGGGACAGAGGCCTGGGGTGGCCAACCCTGCGAGTCCTCTGACGGCTGGCATGACCCGGGCCTGGCTCGGTTTGGTCAGAGGTGCCGGTGGGGCCCCTGCGTGCTGGTCAGCTGGGCCCTCATGGTCTCGATGCTGCCCAGGATCTTCTTCTGGTGGCCCATGAGGGTGATGCCCAGGGCACGCACATCCCTGTAAAGGAAGGCGGTGCTGACCTGGGAGTCTGGGAGCTGTGGAGACGGGGACACACCCATCCCTGGAGCTGCCATCCTCAGCGGCTCCACCTCTGGCCTCTCCCCCTGCTCCCGTCCCCAGGGGCCCACCACTTACTGAGCATTCATACGTAGCACCATGCCCAGAGAGGAGTAACCCCCAGCAGCGAAGTGGTCCCGGTAGCGGCCCATGCGGATGGAGTCCAGCCAGTCCCCCACGGTGAGGCCCCCGCCGCCACCCCCGCCCCCGCGGAGGTCAAAGCAGCTCCGGGCAAAGGCGGGGGGCGGGCACCTGAGGCACAGGGGCCCTTGGTAAGTGGTCTGCCAGGAGACACTGGCGCCAGCCACTCAGGCTCCATCTAGGCTCAGCAGTGGCAAGGAGGGTCTGAAGGGTTAGACCACAGGCTTGGAAGTAGAGCTCTGAACAGGGGTCAGAGGCCCAGGCTGGGTCTGGTCCAGGGGTCAGGGCAGAGCCATCCCAAGGCCTGGACTAAGTCTGGGCCTTGTCTAGGGCAAGCGGGGAGGGCAGCTGGGGCAGGCGGAGCTGGGGTGGGCGGAGCTGGGGTGGGCGCCAGGCACCTGTTGACAGTGGCCGTGGCCCTGAGACTCTCAGGGCTGCGGATCAGCGTGTCCAGGACGCTGACGATCTGGGAGAAGCGAGGCCGCTGGGCCCGGTCCTTGTGCCAGCAGTCAAGCATGAGCTGGTGCAGGGCGCGGGGGCAGCCCATGGGCGCGGGCAGGCGGTACCCCTCCTCCACGGAGCTGATGACCTGTGGGGGGAACACGGCAATGGGCTGGAGCGGCCCTTCCCTCCGAGGCCCCGGCCGCCTCTGCCCAGCCAGGCTCCGGCACTCACGTCCCGGTTGGTCATGTTCCAGTAGGGCCGCTCCCCGTAGGCAAGCACCTCCCACATGACCACCCCAAAACTCCACACGTCGCTGGCCGAGGAGAAGGTCCGGAAGGCGATGGCCTCGGGGGCCGTCCAGCGGATCGGGATCTTCCCTCCCTGCGACGGACACACGAGTGTTGAGAGCTTCTCCCCAGCTCGTCAGGGAGCTGAAGGCAGGGATCTGGGCTGGGAAACTCGAAGGCTGGCTGGAGAGACACGGCCTCCACCTTCCAAGAGCACCTGTTCTGATGGGGGAGACCTGCACATGGAGCTGGTGTGGAGACTGAACAAAAGACAGTGGGTGGAGGGCCTGGCACCCAGTAGATGCTCGGTAAGTATCAGTCAACAGGTTGATGCCTGAACAAGTGATGAAGCTCGGAGAACGTGGTCTAGTAATTTTCTAGCTCCCCTGGAGGGGTTTTTTTTGGTCACAAAATCCTTTCTCTAAGTGAAACCTTATTTGGAGTCTCAGTGGGCGAGATCCTAAGGGAAGGTCCTGACAGAGGCAGGGGTGGAGGCCCTCCACCCTTAAGGCAGCCCCTAAAGCACTGCTAGAGAAGCCCAAATCCCCCCAGAACACATTTTGAAAATGCTGGGTTTTAGTCAAACGTTAGAGACAGACGTGGAGTGGAGGCGATTCAGAGAGATGCCAACTCTCCCCAAAAATCCTAGTGAGTGAGTGATGGGGGGACCGGCCCTGGTATCTCCGCAAGCCAGTTAGTGACAGAGCAGAGGTGGGAAAGCTTTGGTGCAAACTGAGGTGCAGAGAAGAGGTAGGACTCGCCCCAGGTTGAAGGCAACCCTGAAACGTCCAACTTCCCTAATGACACGTGGGGGGCTCCATCCCAGGGCCTGCTGGAAAGGGGGTGTGGGCTACGCACCGTGGTGGTGTAGGCGGCGTCGGGGTCATCCTCCAGCACCCGCGAGAGCCCGAAGTCAGACACCTTGCAGACCAGGTTGCCATCGACCAGGACGTTGCGGGCAGCCAGGTCGCGGTGGACATAGCCCAGGTCCGAGAGGTAGCGCATGCCGGCGCCCACTCCTCTGAGCATGCCCACCAGCTGCATGATGGTGAACTGCCCATCGTGAGTCTGCAGGGGGACGTGGCTTGGGCTTCAGGAAGGCTCTTTGCAGTTTACAAAGTGCCTCACTGCTTAGGAAGCATATTGCTGTTTAAGGTTTGTTCTCACGTCTCATTTACACTCACAGCAACCCTGAGAGGTACGTAGGGTGGCAGTGACTGGTCATCCACTTTGCAGAAGGAGAAATGGAGGCCCAGAGAGGTTTCGCCCTGTGCCTAAGAGTACCCAGCAGATGAACAGCACGGCGAGGGCTGGGCATCTAGGGATTTCCACCACCACCCGCCATGCCTCCCAGCTGACTGAGGCCCTGGGTCCCCACAGAGGCACCCCTCTTAGCCTGTGTGCAGGACAGGGCAGCAGGACCCGTGCAGCAGAGGGACTTCCACGTGATGGGGGGCTGAAAGGCAGTTTGATGGGCTGACCTTTAAGACCCCTCCCCACACCTGGCTCGCCTTCCCCAGGTCTGTTGGGTCCAAGCTCTGGGGAGGAGGGGGTATCTGGAGGTCTCTCATTATCTCCCACCACCCAGACTGAACTTCCCTCCCCCGGCCCAGGTGAAAGGAGTGGCGGGGCACGCACCCTCAGGAAGGTGTCCAGAGAGCCGTTCTCCATGTACTCGGTCACGATCATTGCCAGCTGGCCTGGGGACGGCGCCGGGGAGGAGGTGGCTCTTGGTGGGGGGATCAGGAACATGCCCCCCCGCCCCCGCTATGAGCTGCCAGGAGCTGGGCCAGCACCCAGGGCCCCAGGGAACGTAGGGTTTCCACTGGGGTTCCAGGCTCTGGGCCCCCTTCCGTGCCAGGTCATCTGGGGATCTGAGCCAGGGGGATGGGGCAGGGCAGGGTGGTCTGGGGATGCAGCAGAAGGGGCCCTGCAGGGTGAGGCTGCTGTCGCCTGGCACCTACCACGGGTGACGACACCTTCAAGGCGGATGATATTGGGGTGGTCAAACTGGCCCATGATGGATGCCTCGCTCAGAAAGTCCCGCCGCTGCCTCTCCGTGTAGCCGGCTTTGAGGGCCTTGATGGCCACGGGCATGTCCCGCTGCCCCGGCACCTGCAGATGCCCGTAGCAGACTTCCCCGGACTCTCCTGTGAACCCAGGTGGGGCAGGCAGGGGGTGGGCGGTGGGACCTTCCTCCCCTCACCCCAGACTCTGCACTCTCCCAGCCCCACACACCCGAGTGTCTGGCCATGCCGGGCATCTTGGTTCCCCCGTCCCTCTGCACTGGGTGTCCCTCCCCTGGGCACCCCCTGTGATGTCCCCACACTCACAATCCCTGAAGCTCACCGGAGCCAATGATCTTCTCAATGTGGATTCTAGAGGCCTCGATCTCGCGGGTGAAACCGCGGCCCGCCCGGCCCGGCTCCTCGTAGGTGTGGGGTTCTGCATAGAACTGGGGCTCTGGGATCTTCCCCGGAGGGTGGTGCAGGGGCAGGAAGACGGGTGGAGGCGCTGAGGGGCCAGGAGAGAAGGGCCATCGGTGGGCTCCATGAGGACATTCTCTCCCAGCATTCCCTGGGCCTGGGACGGGACTGGTGGTGGAGTGAGAAGTGTCTCCGGGAATCCCAGGATGTGGTGGCAAACAGGTGCCCAATAAGTGCTTGCCACGTGTAAGCAGGGCCTCTGTGGAGTAGCTCTGAGCTCTCTAGGGGACTTTGGGATTTCTCGTGAGTTGTGAGCCTGTCTGTCATTTTTCTGGGGTTACTTTTAGGGTCCTTAAGACCTTCCTCAATTGTCCTAGGGTAGGAATGTGACCAAAAAAGGTCACATCACAGTGCCAACTCAGACTGATGGAAAGCGGGTCTCTAGAAGACTGTGTTAAGAAGGATTCTGAGACCGCATTCAGGCTCCACGGGAATCAGTACCATGATTGATTCTGCCGTGGGCAAAGAAGTGGGGCACTGAGGTAGGCATCCCCATATTTGCCCTGTTTTCTGAGGTTTCTGCAGGGTCCTGAAAAAGTTCTTTGTAGCAGGGGTTCTTGTCCAAGAGTATATGACCCCCCCAAAGGTGTATGTGAAATTGTGCGTGAATGCCAATATCTGTGCATTTGCCTGGGGAGAGAGAGGGTCCGTAGCATCCTCTTCAAACCCAGGCAAGTTGCACAGCACTGCACCTTGGGGTCTCAGGTCTCTGTGACAGCCTGCCGTCTCTCTCTGGGGCTCTAGTCTTTTCTGTGGGCGCCTTTCCCCTTCCCACCTGCGCCACCCCCAAACCAGCACTGGGTCCTACTGTGACCTCCGCTTTTGCATTCAGATCCCTGGGCCCTGCACTCACCCTGCCCGTTCTGATAGTGCATCTTCTCCTCGTCCGAGTGCTGGAAGGCCTTGCTGTAGCCGCAGTGCCTGTGGAGGGTGGACTGTCCCTGGTTTCAGCCCTGACCCCGTTCAGGAACACGTCCAAACTCCTCCCTTCTACCCCCCTTCCCCTTTCAGGTCAGCTTCTGCCACCCCAGTCCCTGCCCCTGCAGGGGGGCAGTCCCAACCTCAGGCTCTCAACCCAGCTGAACTGTGACACTTATAAACACCATATAATTTACAAAATCAAGTCCACTTGGCCCTCACGGCAAAGTCCATGGCATTGTTAGCTCAATTTTACACGAAAGCACCCCGGGTAGAGGGGCTGGGAGATGAGGCTTCTGAGGCCAGCTCCGCCGTGTGACCTTGGCAAGCGCCTTCCCTTCCCTGGACCTCAGTTTCTCCATCTACGGATGCTCTTTCCAATCCTCGCTGAGTGGGACCCTAAGCCCGCACCACCTTCCTCTGGAACAGAGTGGGAGGGGGAGAGTAACTAAGGGCACGGTCTTTAGTTTTAACAGACCTGGGTCCTGTCCCACTTCTGACACCTCTTAGTCGGTGGGCTGGTTTAGGGGTGCTGTGTGTCTGACACACATCCGAGTGGAGATGGGGCTGGGCAGCTGGGCCTCAGGAGGAAGGCCTGTGCTGGGGGCACACCTGGGGCATGTCAGCGCGAAGACAGAATTCAAAGCCGTGGGCCCTGATAAGGTTACTCGGGAGAGCTGGAGCTGGGTAAGTAGGAAAGAGAAAAGGGTCCCAGACCAGCCTGGGGCCCTCCTGCTTTCAGGAACTTGTGCAGAGAAGGGGCTGGAGGAGATGGAAGACAGGCCAGACAGGTGGATGGAAAGTGGGGGGTGAGCCGGACATGGAAGGCAAGAGAAAAGCGTCCCAAGAAGGAGGAAGGAAGAACAGGTATATCTGTCAGTGAGCCCAGGCACAGGGGATCACTGGCTCAGCAGGGCTGGGGACAGGCAGGAGACACAGTGCTCCAGGGGAGGGGGTTGGGGTGGCCAGGGGCCAGGACCACCCACCTCTTCTTGCAGATGACCAGGAGAAGCAGCACGACCAGGCCAGTGATGAGTGTCAGGCAGATCCAGACGATGGTCCGGGTGTCGTAGCGGGGACCTGTGGGGGGAAAGCAGGCTAGGGGGCCAGCCACTCAGCCCTGGCCTCAGGGCCAGAGGTCTGGCGGCCTTCCCGGGGCCCGGCGGCAGCCTCCTCAGCTGTGAGCCAGCCCAGAGCTGGGGCGCAGGCCGCATCCTCCTCTGCCCCACCCTCCCCTCTACAAGTCTCCCCTTCAATATCCTGCTTTCCAACCTGGTGCCACCACTTCCTGGGACTGTGTAACCTGGGCAGAGTCACTAGACTTCTCTGAGCCTTAGCTTTCTCACCTGTAGTGTGAGTCCAGAAACGCCTGTCCTGCCCGTTACTGTAACAGCGACAAAGCTGAATATACCGAGAGCTGCACATTCCAGCCAGTAACCCACATCCCTTCCAGGGATAACCCAGTATTATCGTGAGTTGTCAGATGAGAAAACCGAGGCCCAGAGAACTCAAGGAACTTACTCAAGGACACACAGCAAATGGGATGGAGCCGGGCAGGATTCCTACCCGGGCGGTCTCAACATGGTATCAGACCTAAGAGCACTTGAGACACACAAGTGCCAAGGGGGTGCCAGGTTGAGGAAGGTCATCAAGTCAGCCTTGAACCATCTGTCTTAGCACTGCCCCCCTGGAGGGTGCTGAGTATAGGAGAAGACCCCAACTGGCTGGAGATGGGGGCAGGGGGATCCCAAGCTTCAATGTGCCTCAGAATCACCCTGAAGGTATGATCAACCCAAAATTTCTGGGCCCCCAGCGCCAGGGTTTCTGCTTCCGAAGGTCTGGGGTGGGGCCTGAGAATCAGCATTTCTGATAACTCCCAGGGGCTGCAGCTGCTGCTGGTCCTGGACTACACTGTGGGAACCGCTGTTCTGGAGGCAGGGGGTGCAGGGCAGGATGATACTGGGGAAGGGCACAGAGTTTGTCCCCAAGCTGACCAGGTTCAAGTCTTGCTCTGCTGGGTAACCTTGGGCAAATCGCTTTACTGCTCTGACCCTCATTTTCCTCACCTGTAAAATGGGGATGTAGATATTGCCAACTCACTAGAGGGTCTCTGGGACGATTATAAGGTAGTCCTGCTAGCAAAGGGCACCATGATGCCTGCAAGTCACGCTGATGCTCGGGGAAAGCCTGCAGCTGATGGGCTGTGACGAGCTCTGTCACCTCGGGCGTGTAACTTTCCTTCTCTGAGCCTGTCTTTTCACCTGTCAAAATGCTGATTTGGCCCACACACCAGCTCAGCATGCACTCGTTCCCCTCCTCTGACCACCACGACCCTGGCCCTGGCCCTGGCGCCTCCCCGCTCCCTGCACTCACGGGGTTTCCCGGTCTCCACCTCCATGGCCTGGCTGAAGCGGCCGCAGCCAGCCGAGGTGCGGGCTCGGACCTGGAACACGTAGCGGGTGCCCGGCTTGAGGCCCGAGACGGTGGCCCTGGTGGTGACGGCCTTGAGGGTGGAGTAGCTCTGCATCTCCTTGTCCTGCCCGTGGGAGGGGTGGTCAGCCAAGGGTCCCTGGCCTGGTGGCCTCCCTCTTTCTCCCTTCCCTGTGGGTACCTTCTCGTAGTACTTGATCTCGTACTCCAGGATGATGCCATTGGGCTGCTCTGGCTCCTGCCACAGCAGCGAGACGCTGGTCTGCCCCGCCCGCTCCTGGCGGATCACCACCACCTGGGACGGAGCTGGGGCAGGGGGAGGGAAGGGAGCTCGGTCAGGTCAGATGGGTGGACGGGTGATGATGGGGAAGGGCCTCTGTCTGCTCCTTCCTCAGGCCCCGCCCAGGTATGCTGGCTTGGGCCACGCTCACCTTGCTAACTGTCCTGCCGCCGCCCCAGGAGAGCCAGTACCCTCTGCTCCTCCTGGCAAATCACTGGCTGCCACCCTGGTCAGTTATCTGGGGGTGGCACAGCCTGGCTCCCAACTGGGATGCCGGGGTTGGCTTGACCCAGATGAGGCCTGACCCCGCAACTTCCACTGTCTCCTCCTCCTCTCTGGCCAAGCCCACCCACTGGAAGCATGCTGGACCCCCGCCAGCCCCATCAAGCAGCCGCACTTGTCGACCCTGAGGCCCCATCACCTGATGTCTCTGTCTCCGTGTCACCCACCCCCGCCCAGCGCCTGGTGTGGAGCATGCTCTCAGGAGCACTGAGGAAGGAGGAAGAAAAGGAGAAGGGAGGGGAAGAATCAAGGGAACCAACGCCCTCACTGCCTGGGCTTGGAGGGACATGAGCTGAGCCTGAGGCCCATGTGAGCTCAAGTATTCTCGAAGTCACACTAGGTCACCCTTTCGCCCCCTTGCTCATTCCCTCCCCCACTCCTGTGCTCAGTGCAATTACCCCTGAGGTGAGTCTGTTGGGAAGGGTCGGATGTCGACCCAGCCACAGCCAAACCGAAGGGACTGCCCTCAGAGCTGCAACCCCGTCCTCCCTGACCCCTCCAGCCGCAGCCCTCCCCTCTGCTCACCCGAGTTCCGACTCTGCCCTACTCCTCCCGTGCCCCCCACCTGCCCCATGTGACCAGCTCTGGCCTCATAACTGGGCATCCCATCTCTCTGGCACACGTGGGAGCTCCCCGAGGCAGGGACTGCACATAGCAGATGCCCAATAAATGCTGCTGGACGATGCTGACATGAAAAATTAAGAAGCGACTCCACAGTTAAGCTGGAGGGTGTGGAACAGGGGAGAGCCCACCAGCCTGGGAATCAGGTCTGGCTTCACAACCCGGCCCGTCTCTTGCTGGCTGGGCCCATGACTACCTCCGGGCAGTTTCTCCACCCAGAAAGTGAAGCTGCTGGGCACCAGCTGCCAGGCGGAGGTGAGGCTCAGAGAAGACCACTGTACGTGTGGGACAGACACCAGTGCTAGAACACATGGGTGCCTCTTAAAAACCAAAAAATTTGCGAGGCAAGAGGTGCTGTGTGAGTGGGGCAGACACAGAGGGAGGCTGGGGCTCAGAGGTGGGATGGAACAGGGTGGAGCACCAGAGAGGGCTCCAGGGAGGAGGGGGGTGTAGAGAACAGGCTACGGGGAGGCCTGGGGAGGGGCAGGGGCAAGTGGTCTCTGAGGACAGACCTCCCGCATTTGCTCAGGGCTGCTGTCTGCCCCAGGCCCCCAGCCCAGAGCTGTGGGTGTCCACTGCATCATCGCCCTAGAATTTCCTGAATGACTCCCACGTGCTGGGCAGTGGGCTAGGACCTGGGGATACTGCAGTGCTCAAGACAGCCCTCAAGGAGCTTATGGTCTAGTTAAGAGAGACAGAGTTAATAAGAAAACGAATCAATGCATAATTACAGGTATGCTAGGTGCATGAAAGACATGAAGAGGGTGCCGTGATGGAGAGAACCTTACGTCTGCAGGGGCCCAGGAGGGAACGGGGCCATTTCAGCTGAGGTGGTCCAGGTGGGCCTCCCAGAGGCTGGGGGGACAGCTAACCGAGGACTGAAGGAGGCAGCGAGGGGAACGTCACGGGGAGGAGCACGTCATTCCGACCGAGAGGCAAGGCCAAGGCCCAGGGCAGGGAAGGGCATGGTGTGTCCAAGGATGAGGACCCGAGGCCAGTGTGGCTGGAAGGGAGAGAGCCCAGCGACAGTGGATGGGGTGCGGCTGGGGAGGTGGGCAGGGGAGGGTCTGATGGGTCCCCTGAATCATGGTGCAGGGTTGTCCAGGCAACACGAGATGGACTGAATTGTGTCCCCCTCCCAAAATTCGTCTACTGAAGCCCTAACCCCCAACACGTTAGTATTTGGAGATGGAGGCTTAAGGAGATAATGAGGTGTAGATGGGGGCATTGATGCCTTTCTAAGAAGAGACACCAGAGAGTTCTTTCTCTCTTTCCTTCTCTCTCTCTGCCATGTGAGGACACAGCGAGAAGGCAGCCGTCTGCAAGCCAGGAAGAGGGTTCTCACCAGGAACCAAATTGGCCGGCACCTTGACCTTGGACTTCGGCCTCCAGAGCCGTGAGCTGTAAACGTCTGTGCTTTAAGCCCCGGCCTGTGGTATGTGTTATGGCAGCCTGAGCTGACTAGGACCGATGGCACGTGTGTGTACGGGGTGGAGGGGTCGGAGTGTGGAGGGGGTCACGCTGAAGGGAGACCCAGTGGGACTGGCTGGTGGGTGGACGAGGCACGAGGGAGGGATAGCCAAGGATGACGGCTGGGTTTGGGGCTCAAGTAACCCCACGAACAGGGGTGCCACGTCCTGAGATGGGGGCCTGGGGAAGGGGCTGGTTTGGGGGTGCTGTGTGTCTGAAACACATCGAGTGGAGATGGGAGTGGGCAGCTGGACCTCAGGGGAGAGGCCTGTGCTGGTGACACACTTGGGGGACATCAGCACGAAGGTGGAATTCAAAGCCGTGGGCCCTGATAATGTCACTCTGGCAAGATGGAGCTGGGTAAGTAGGAAAGAGAGGAGGGTCCGGACGTGCCTGGGGTCCTCCAGCTTTTGGGAATTTGTGCAGAGAGAAGGGGCTGGTGGAGATGGAGAAGGACAGGCCGGAGAGCTGGATGGAAAGTGGGGGGTGGGCTGGGCATGGAAGGCAAGAGAAAAGTACTCCAAGAAGGAGTAAAGAAGAGCTGGGGGTGGGAGGGTGGAGTGCCCACTGCAAACTGAATTTCTGGGGATAGGTGGGCAAAGGCGCCCGACTGGAGGTGCCCGAAGAGGCCCACAGAGGAGAGGACGCAAATGTGTGAGCAAGACAGCTCTTTAAGGAAGCTTCCATGTAAGTGAAGGAGTCTCGTGGCTGGAAGGGTGTGCAGGCTCACGGGAGGCTGTTCTTTTTTTTTTTTTTGCGGTACGCGGGCCTCTCACTGTTGTGGCCTCTCCCGTTGCGGAGCACAGGCTCCGGATGCGCAGGCTCAGCGGCCATGGCTCATGGGCCCAGCCGCTCCGCGGCATGTGGGATCTTCCCGGACCGGGCCACGAACCCGCATCCCCTGCATCGGCAGGCGGACTCTCAACCACTGCGCCACCAGGGAAGCCCGAGGCTGTTCTTTTTAATGATGGAGCACACGGAGCAGTGTGAGTGCCGTAGGTTCTCTGCTCCGCCCTCCACCCCTGACCAGCCGGACACCTGTCTTGGCCACCCCAGAGACACGTGGGCAGGGGTGGGGCCTGGCACCACGCACAAGGGCCTAGTCCTCATTGCGTCACTAGCACTGAGCAGAGAGCTTGGCATCTCACAGGTGCTCCACAGGTGCCAGAGGAATGAGGGTCTCTTGGGAGGATGAAGCCCTGGCGTCAGGGACGGGGTGCCCTGGGTTCAGGGTTGGGAAGCCTATTTCACTTGGGAGTGAGGCAGACCTGGGTTCGAATCCTGACCTGCCGCTTCTATGTGGTGACCCTGGCTGGCTCCGGGCCTCAGCTCCTCCTCTGTGACACGGTGGGAAGGGAGTCACTGAGCCAGGCCTGCGTGGTGTTGGGAGGAGACGGGGTGGGGAGCCACAGGGCACGTGCTAGGGGCGCTGTTAACAGGGAAGCTGCCACAGGCGGCCCTCGGGTCAGGCTGCCACTCGACAGGCAGGACGCACCAGAATTTGGAAAGAAAGGGGCTAACTTCAGTCCAACAACTGGCTAGAAACAGAGAGATAAGTGGTTGTCGTCCAGACCAGTCTGACCAAATCCATCCCAGGGGCAGCAGTGGCAGCTGTTCTGGAAAATGATCATCAGGGTGATTTGATATTTTAATGACATTTATTGAGCACGTACCGTGGGCCAGGTACCGGGCTAAGCATTTTCAGTTCCTTCATTTAAGCCTCAGTAACAGAGCAGGTATGATTACTCCTATTACAACAGGGAGGAGACAGAGGCAGAGAGGGAAAATTCTAGAACCCAGGCCTGGGATGGTCATGCTAGCCTGCCTCTGTGCTTTTTGGTTTCCTTCCACTTATGGAACATGTTTTACTTTTCTAAGGGCGCGAAGCCTGTAGCTCAGAGTCCTGGTGAGGAAGGCGGAGCCCAGAGAGGCAGGCGCTTGCCCAAACGCCACAGCGAGTCCGCGCAGTGCTCGGATGCCAGGGGGGACAAAGGGCCCGGGAGCTGGGGACGGGCGTCTCCGCCTACCTGCCTGGTTCGTGGTGATGTTGACGACGGCAGCCCGGCGGGGCTCTGGGCTCAGGTCGGACACACCGTTGACGGCCTCGATCCAGAAGGAGTAGTTCATGTGGGCCAGCAGGTTGGCCACCAGCAGGCTGGCCTGCACCAGGCTGGTCTGCTGGGGCACGAAGCGGGTGCTGCCCCCGCACGTCTCGCAGTGGCCCAAGGCCCAGGGGCAGCGGCGGCACACGGCATTGTAGGTGATGTCACTGCGGCCGCCCCGGTCCAGTGGAGGGGCCCACTCCAGGGTCACAGAAGTCCCATTCACGCTGGAGATCAGATTCACTGGTGCCGAGGGGGGGCCTGGAAAGCAGAGAATGACAGGTGGGCGTGGAGGGCATGTATTTGGGCTGGTCTAGTCTCCCCCAGCAGGTCAGGGAAGGGCTGTGGTTCCCCCATGATACTTGGGGCTCCCTAAGGATAAGGGCACACCTACTCCATCCTCTGGAAGCTCCCCGAGGGCAGAGGCAGTGTCTCTGCCATCAGACTGGGAGCACAGTCAGGGTCTGGGCACAGAAGCCACCCTTCCCCCACCCCATGTAGCACCACCTGGATCCTGGGGTTTGTGCTTCACAAGATTTTCATCCAGAGCTGGGGAGAGTCTGCACATAGCAGCTACCCTGGGCGTGAGATGCCCCAGTCATCTGCATCCCCCACCCCACTCCTTAACCCCCTGGCTGGATTTAATGTCAATGACACTGAACACTGTGGTGGAGAAAAGCAGAGCCCCGTGTGCCAAGTGACCTCTCCCCACTGCCCAGGACGGGAGCCCCAGTCTGGGCAGCACAAGGACACTGGAGAGAGGGGCGGGGCTGGGGGCTGGGAGTTGGGGTAGGATCCTGGGCGTGGGGATTTGAACCAGGAGGGCCTGAGGGGCGATGGAATTCCAACTCTCAGAATCTCAAGCTGGGAATCTTAGATCTTAAGAAAATAGAATTGTAGAATCTCAGAATCATAAAGAATCTTAGACTCTGCAGGGTGTGGAATACTAAAAGCCTAGTCGTTTACAATCTTAAGATTCCTAGAACTGGAGGGCACTGGATTGTGGATTTGGAGAGAAACTGGAGTCCAGCCAGCTGAGTGCAAATGTTTGTGACCTAGAGCCGGGCTCACCTGGCCTGAGGAGCCCAGAGCAGTTACCATGCCCCCCAGCAGGTCCCACATGGGGCAAAGGCACAGGTCTGGGCACAACAGGGGAGGGAGGGAGACAGGGAGGGAAGAAGGGTTTACTCGTGCGCGCGTGTGTGTGGTGTGGTGTGTGTATCTGTGTGTAGTGTGTGTGTGTGTGTGTGTGTGTGTGTGCACGTGTGTGGTATGTGTGTGTGTAGCAATGTGAATACACCTGGGCCCTTACCTGCCCTGTGCAGGGGGTCTGGGGAAGGGTGGTGATGGAAGTTGGGGGAGGGGGAGATGGAGATCAGGTTGGGGTAAATTCTGGGGCAAAACCCGTCAGCACCGAGTAAAGTACCCCTCACCCCGTCACAAGAGCCCAAGGCTGGTGAACAGCGTGGGCTGAACTGGCTGCAGCTCCTCCCCAGCGGGGGTGGGAGTGAGAGGCCCCTTTGGGCCAGGGGAGGGGAGACCACGGAGGAGCTGCATCAGCAGAAATGCCAAGACAGTCACGCAGCCCTGCAGGCACGGCGCCGGAGTCCCTCAGAGTCCCCTCAGGTATGGGGCATGCGCGCTGCCGCCTCACCCTCTCCAGGCGCACACCTCCCTTGCAGGGCCAGGTGTGCCCATGCTGAGCTCCCAAAGCAGGCTCGTTCAAGCTCCACGGGGACTCATGAGTCTGTTCCAGGTACCCAGATGCACACACACGTGTGCACACACCCCTCTAAGAACACTTTACACACGTGGGCACAAGCACTTGAACACTCACACTCTACGCAGGCATCTTCTGCATGAACTGCTACCGACAAGGACACACACAGTCGTAATCGCTGCAGGCCTCCCAAGGCACACACAGAATCCGACACACGCAGGCACACCCACTCCATATACACAATCATGCACCCCCCCCACTACAGCAGCTCCCCGAATTCTGCAGCTCCCCCCAGTCTCTCAAGGATGGCAGTGAGGCGGGGCAGGGGTGGGGGCGGCTCCTCTGATGCCCACCTTGCCGCACGGGCAGTCCCCCAGCTTGCCCACCCCAGCCCCCAGGACACTGGCATGACCCTTGGGTCAGAAGATGACCAAAGCCACCTGGTGCTGGGAAGGGCATGAGTCCAGTTCTGTCCTGCCCTTTGGAGCAGAGCGGAGAGACCAAGGGAGGAATGGAAAGATTTCCATTGGAGAGATGGCAGGTGACCTGTGATTTCCACTGGAGAGATGGCAGGTGACCTATGACAAGAAGCTGGGAGCCCAGAGAGGTCAAGGCCATTGTTGAGGGGTCAGAGTCACCCCCCATCCCCAGACTGGCCCCTGGCCCATGAGAGCCACCTGTCCCTGCCTCACCCACTGAGACCTGGCTCCCTGGGAGCTTGAGGGGCCGAGCATGGGGTCCTAGCCTAGTCTCGAGGGTTCTGGGGCCACGGGGTGGTACTCACGGGTGCAGGCTGCAGACGGCGGGTCCAGGGCTGCACGGAAGTAGCTGAGGTCGCAGCGGCAGGCCTGGGCGGCAGGGGCTGCAGAGTGGCTGTGGGGAGGGCAGCGGGCACAGAGCTGGTCCCCGGGGGCCGACTTGTAGAAGCCCAGCTCACAGGCTGTGGAAGAGAAGGAGGCTTCAGGTGAGCCTGCCGGGCCACCCTGATGGGCCTCAGGGGCAGCTCTCTGGCCCCGGGGTTCCTGGGGGATCCCCTGAGGGACAGAGGTGCAGCCCTGCAGCATCACCTGTTCCTACTCTCATCTGCAGATGGAGGGACTGAAGCTCAGAGAGGGCCTCTGATCGGAGGCAGAGCTGAGGCTGGGACCCTGACACCTGAGTCCCAGCCCCATAGTCAGCACAGGGCGGAGCCTCTCTGAATCCTCCAATGGCCCCTCCCACCCAGGCTCTGTCGTTCACAGGGCACTTGTCCTTGAGCGAGACACCAGCCTCAGGGGCAGGGGTCAAGGCTAAGAATCTGAGGGGGGCCGAAACCCCAGGGGTGTGACCTGAAAGCCAGAGAGGGAATGGGGGTGGGGGAGGAACGTGACTGGAAGAGACGTGTGTGATGAGACCAGAGGTTCCCAAACACGGACAGGCGTGGAACCATCCCTATAAAAACACAGACCCCGGCCCCATCACAGCCACTGAGTTAGAAGAGCCAGGGGTGGGGCCTGGGAATCTGTGTTTTACAAGCGCCCCGAACAATGCTGATCGTCCAGGAATTGCAGGCTCCTGACCCTCCCAGTCTCACCGTGGCTGACCCGATATGTTTCTCGTATCTGACCTTCTCTCCAGCCTCTGAGAGGCACACACATCTTGCTCCTGATGACCACAGCAGCCTCCAAACCTGGCCCCCAGCACCCCCTCCCCAGCCCCACTGCCCGCGAGATGACTATTCCTTTAGCCAGTAACTATGAGCACCTATTCTGTGCCAGAGACACAGCCACAAACAAGGTCCACATGGCGTCTGCCCTCAAGAAGCTGGCATTTTTCAAGGCGGCGGGGGAGACACAGTAAATGAGGCTGTGATCATTTCCAGAAGGAAATAAAGCAGAGGATGTGGCAAAGCGTAAATGGTGGGAGGAGCGACCTTCCCTGAGAAGGTCTTTGAGTTGTGGCCTAAAGGCTGAGAACGAGTCAGCCGTGCAGGAAGTGCGATGTTGTGGGTTGAGGGACTCTCTAAAATGACACTGCTGCTGGGCCAATCCCTCACAGGCTCCGCATGACCTAAACAATAAAGCCTGGTGTTCAAAGCCTCCCTGCAGCCTCCTTCAGGGCCACTCCCCCTCCCTCAGGCCGAACTAAAGGACTGGCCATTCCCCACACTCAGGAGTTGTTTCCTGTCTCGGGGCCTTTGCACATGCTGTGCCTTTTCTCTTTTTGTCACCCTGTCGAATTCTTTCAAGATTCATTTTAACTGTGCCTTTGATGAAACCTTTCTGGACCGCTCCACATCTCCACATGTACACACACACACACACACACACACACACAGAAGCAACCACTCCTCTCCCCATCTTTGCATCCCTGTTCGGTCTCACCACCTGCAACATTATGGCTGGACTTTTTCATCTGTGTGTCTGACTCTCTCTCCTTGTGGGTAGATCCTTGTGAACAGGGCAGGGCCGCCTTATTCATCTCCAAGTTCCTAGGGTCTGGCTCAGGGTAGAAGTTGTCAACACTGGTGGGAGTGTTCAAAGTGAGCTAATCCGGCCATTATCTGCTCTGGGCAGAAAGACAACCCAGGGGTTCAGGAGGACCAAATGCTGCCCAGCCAGGCAGCTCCCAGCTCCATCTGTGGAACTGAACTCCTCTGCAACAGGGACCACCAGGAAACTCACTGGGATCTCTCTCCGATAAGTCTCTTTCTAGAAAACTCAGTGCTTGAGAGAAGCTTCATTTGCAAAGCTATGTCACTTGTTTGATTGTACCTCTTTATCATAATAGCTAAAATTAGGTTAATTTGTAAAATTCGACAAACTTGAGAGAAAACCTGAAATCAGGAGAAATGATGATGCCCTTAAGTTGCTTCCCGGACTCAGAGGCCATGGAGCCAGAAGGGGCTTATAGGCTGGGAAGTCAGCGAGAATGTGCCTCAGTTTTGAGACCTCTTTCCTGCCCCCTGGGGAGACCCCAAGAGGGCTCAGGCCTGACTGGGGGCTGGGTGCTTGGAGTTGTGGAGAGGGTCCTAGTTGACACCCTGTGATCTCCCCTCCTCTTCCCAGAAGCCCGGGCACAGCCTAAGAGCTTCCTTCTGAGCCCAAGAAGCAGAGGAAACGGGCTTTGCACTTCACCAGCAAACATTTACCGAACCTGTGGCTGAACTGAATGACACTCTTCCTCACTGTACTGATCGGGTCCACCTTGATCAAAATCTCGGGAACCGTTTGCTTATTCTGTCCTTTATTTATTCCTTCACCCAAATTTACTGAGCCACGGACCGGACGTAAATAAGACCTAGTGCTGCTTTCAAGGAGCTGTCAGAGCAGCGAGGGGCAGACCAGGACACGTGCGGTGACATCTTGGTGTGATGCATGGCACAACATGACAGCCTTCGTTTTTTTTGTTTTTTTTTTGCGGTACGTGGGCCTCTCACTGCTGTGGCCTCTCCCGTTGCGGAGCACAGGCTCCGGATGCGCAGGCTCAGCGGCCATGGCTCACGGGCCCAGCCGCTCCACGGCATGTGGGATCTTCCTGGACCGGGGCACGAACCCGCGTCCCCTGCATCGGCAGGCGGACTCTCAACCACTGCGCCACCAGGGAAGCCCCAGCCTTTGTTTTCTGAGTCCCTGACCATTCAGAGCTGTGCTAGTCCTCGGGTGTTAAAGAGCAGAAACTTGGGAGCAGGCTGCCTGGGTTCCTTTTCTTTTCTAGCCCCTTCCCCTAGGCTAAGTGACATTAGGCAAGTTGCTGGGCCTCTGTGTCTTCATCTGGAAAATGGGGACAATAATAGTTCCCACCTCCGAGGGCTGTTGTGAGGATGACAAGAGTGAATACATGTGAATTCACACGAGCACAGCGCCTGGCACTCATTACCACTGTACGCAGTCAGCATGTATACGTCTGTCTGGCAGAGAGGAAACAGAGGCTGGGGAGCTTGAGTGCCTCGCCCCAGGGTCCCCGCTGAGCCAGGTTGCAAACCCCAGTCTTTCCCCCACCAGCCTCTCAACACCCGGCCTCTGCTTAGAGACGGCCCCGCCATCCTGCCACTTCACCGGTGGGCGGTTCTCACACACTCGGCTAATACCCATATGGCTATAAAGTGTCAAGGCTAGATTAATCCGCTCAATGAAAATAAAATAATCTTGAATAAGAATACTAATCACCAGGCCTCGGGGAGCCCGGAGACCTGGAGGCAGAGCCGGGAATTAATGGCCGAGACAGATGGAGCGGCTCTGGGCTGGGGCCCGGCTGCCCGTAGACCCAGGGCGCTTCCGGAGTCTGCAGTGCCCGGTGTCGGCCGTGCGCCAGGAGGGGCTCCTGCCCCTGCCGAGGGCACCTTGCCCAGGCCGCCTGTCAGGCCGGCAAGCTGATGGAGACCCCGGCCACCTCTCTCCTCTCCCCCACGAAGAGCTTGAGATTTGACAAATAAGGTGTCTGCTGGTGGCCGACCAAAGGAAATTAATTCTAAATCAGATTTTGAACACAGTCAGGAAGGCAGAAGAGCTCGTTGTTCATGCGGCCCCTCTGAAATGAGATGCTCTGATATTTATAGAACGATGATTAGGGCCACAGAGGGTGGTTCATATTCTGTGTCCAGGTGACAGAAAGGACGGTAGCCAGGAGACTCTGGGGGCTGCTCTGTTGGGTGATGTTCTGAGAGGTCCTTCTTCTCTCTGGAGGGGGTGGGGGGGATGCAGCCACGTGTGGGGGGAGGTCACTGGGTCAGGAACTGGGTAGTGTGGGGAGCTTTCTGGTCAGGGGGTTGGGAGATTTGGGATTCAATCAACCACTCCTAGCTGTGTGCCCTTGGGTCAGTCACTTCGCCTCTCTGGGCCTCCATTTCCCCACTGGTAAACTGGACTAGCTCCGCGTGGCTCTGACGTTCTTCCGTGGGTCCCTGAGGCCCGAGTGCAGTCTCCATAAGGATGCTAAAAAGCCATGTGATTGGGCTGGTCCCCCCTCCTGGGCTTTATTGTCTTCTCCGTAAAAGCAACTGCTACCCAGCCACTTCTGAGGGGAGCCTTGAGGGTGAGACTAGCGAGATGGGAACCTGGCAGCTGGGAGGGTGGCTCTCTCCATGGGCCTGGCCGCTGTTGCAGCCCTCAAGCTCTGGGTCCCTTCTCCTATCACCAGAAGGAAGGCGGGGGGGCACTCGGGTGGGGGAAGCCGGGACCCCCTCTCCCAGCCCTGTTTGCTCAGACAGAACTGCCCGATGGAGAAGGCCAGGGCCCCTCGGGTCTCAGGAGGCCCCGCTCAGGCTGGGCAGGGGGCTCCAGCTTTGACAGGCCATCTCAAGCAGCCCAGCAAAGGCACCCCCAGTCTGTATCCAGCTCCTGCTCGTGCCCCACCCTCTCCCACTCTCAGGCTACCCACTAGGGAGGGGTGGGGATGGGCGACACTGCAGGGCCGCTGGCCCAGGCCTCCCGTTGGGGGAGGGCCTCAGTTTTGCACCTGTGCTGTTTCTTTGAAGGAGGTTAACAGACAAGCACAGAAGCCCACCTACAGGGTTAAGAAAAGTCTCTCCTCGTGCGATTTAAAACCGGCATCCCCCTGGGCTTCCCTGGTGGCGCAGTGGTTGAGAGTCCGCCTGCCGATGCAGGCAACACGGGTTTGTGCCCCGGTCCGGGAAGATCCCACATGCCGCGGAGCGGCTGGGCCCGTGAGCCATGGCCGCTGAGCCTGCGCATCCGGAGCCTGTGCTCTGCAACGGGAGAGGCCACAACAGTGAAAGGCCCGCGTACCGCCGGCATCCCGCCCCCAAACGTCACTGCCTGCAGTGCACTATGAATTAATATTTTTTATAAAACCTGTAATTATCTTGCAACTGGCATAATTACACTGCATTGTGATTTAAATGTAAAATTCATAATATGCTGCAATTCCCTAACCCTGCTTTGGCATTTCTTCATTATTTTTTATTAACGTGCCAGCAGCGTCAGGAAATGGGAGTGGCCTTGGCTTCTCCCAGCTCTGAGGAGGTCCCCCTGCTCAGGCCGTGGAGTTTCCACCAAGAGTCCTGCCCTTGACATGCTGTGGGTCCTTGGGCAAGACGCATTCCCTCTTTGGGCTCCACTTCCCATCTCTATCAAAAAAGGAGGCTGGAGCAGTACCTCTGAGTGAGGCCCCAACCCCGAAGTCAGGAGGACCAGTCTCCCTCCTAAGGGCAAGGATGTACTCTGTACAAACAAGTGGCCTGCTGTGCTCACTGGCTCAATCCAGGGTTGGGGGCAGCTGACCTTGAGCAGGTATCTACTGGCTAGCCTGCCCGACCGTTACAGCTTATACTGTCCTGGTTACTAACCTTTTTAACGTTACCCCAGGGGGCTTCGCAGAGAGCTTTGTGGGCAGAGGAAGCAGTTCAGGGCTCTGGAGTGAGACAACACGGGGTCAGATCCCTACTCTGCCACTTAAGTTGAAAGGACTCAGTTTTTCATGTCTGTAAGATGGGGATATAATACCTCGCTTAGAGGAATATTGTAAGGATGAGAAACTGTGAACTCCCCGAAGGCAGGGATGCCCTGTGTCTCTATTCCTGATGCCCGGGACACAGTAGATGCTCAACAGAATGAGTAACTGACATAATGTATACTATGTGCTCATTAAAGTGCCTGGCACATGGCAAACACTCAAAAAATTGTCACAAAGGGACTTTATATCCCCATCCGAATAAGGGGATGTTGGGAGCTGGCTCTAGCGGGGAATGCACTCCGGATAGGCCAGGGATAGGTGAAAAGCCTACACACGTGGCTCAGAGTAAGACAGACCTGACTCAGAGCCCAGCTCCACCTCTCACCAGCTCTGAACCTAAGCAGGACACTACCTCTTGAGCCTCAGTTTCCCCATCTGTAAAATGGAATTGTAATACCTGCCTTGCTACAACGAGCCAATGAATGGATGTGCTAGGAATCCCCCTGCAAGCTGTATAGGCAGCAGGGATGTTCGTTGTTATTGTTACTACCCAGAGGGAAGTTGAGAAGTACAGGGATGTCTGTGAAGGAACCAGGAGAGGCTGGAGGCCCGGAGAGCATTGAAAACTAGGCCACAGAGGGTAGAACAAATCCAGAAACAGGCAAATGTCACAGAAGGTGCTTTGGGGTTTAGGGTCCAGGAGAGTGAAGACTCGTGGCAGTTGGAAGTATGAAAAAAGCTTTCTTAAGGAAATCAGAGAGCCCCAGAGAGGGGCCAGAAAGGGCCTGATGGCTGGACAGAAGAATCTAGTCCTGGAGATCTCGGGGCAAGATAACTCCTAAGCTGGACCAGGCTGGACTCTGAAGCTACTTTGCACATCACCTGAAACTGTCAGCCTGTGTCCTGCTCAGTCCTGCGAGCACCAAGGGGCCTTCCTGCCGGCTAGGGCAGAGGGGTGATGCTGAGAGGCCTGAAGGTCCCTCTAACTGTGGTCTCAGGGCCTGTGTAGTACCAGCAAAGGGCTCAGAGGATATTTCTAGTGTCTTTCAGGGCCCTGTCCCAGTTTTCACTGAGGCTATCTGGGGACAGGCCCTAGTCTCTCTGATCTCTGCCCAGGAACATCTCCTCCCTCAGGAGAACCAATGGTCCCAGAAGCAGGCTTCACTGAGCTCTGAGTGCCATGTGTCTAGTCGCTGGGGAGATCAAGGAAGGGCAACCAGGTGGAGACCACTAATAGCTGGGGCACCAGCTGTCTGTGCACACCAGCCCTCCCAGGGTTCCTGGGCGGTCAGGATGCCTGGCTGCACTGCCCCCACATAGGGGTCTGCTGGCCACACACACACGCACACAGCCTGGGCTCTGGATCCGGCTCCTGGTCTGTGACACAGGAACCCCAGCAGTACACTGTGGGAACAGGAGTTATTTCATGACCCAAGTGCTCCTGACCGTCCCTTCCCCCACATCCCTAGATAAGTTCCCCCTGAACACAGGCAGGCTGTGACATGCCCACCCCAGACAGTCCTCCCGGGGTGCCCCTGCCCGCATAAGCTCACAATGGCCCTGTACGCCACACATTCGCCCTGAGCCCTGATTCTAACCCACACCTCCTCCCGCCCAACAGGTTAGAAGTTTAGTGGTTCTGAGCCCAGACTCTGGAGCCAGACTTCTGGGTTCAAATCATAGCTCTGCCACTTCCTAGCTGTGTCACCTTGGGCAAGTTGCTTTGCCTCTCTGTGCTTCAGTGCCCTCATGTTTAAAGCCAGGATAACAGTAGTTCCTGTTTCACTGGATGCTTGTGGGGATTAAATGAGTTAATACGTGAAAAGTGCTTAGAATAATGCTGGACATGTTAGGTCACATCACTGTTCCCTAGCACAGGCACGTACCCAGTAGTATTCCCAATCACACTGGTGCCCAGAGATGTACCTCTCTGGGTACATCATGATGCCCACGGAGGGTCCACCTGGCTGTGGTGTGTCTCCCACCCCACAGCACACACACAACACACACGTGGGTGGCCTGGTGACACAGGAACGCTGGAGGTTCACGCATCTTCCCAGGTGCTGTGTGCACCACCCAGGAGCTTGCTGACTGTGCCAAGCCTGCTCCCCGGCCCCCAGCATCCCTGCCCAGACCGAGCCCAGCTGCTGGCCCACCCGCACAGAGGCGCGCTCACCCACACAGGCATCCCGCCGCTCCTCGTAGCCCGCGCTGCACACGCACTTGCCGATGGGCACCAGCCACTCGCCCTCGGCGCTGCAGTACATTTTGGGCGTGTCCCGCTCCTCGGAGTGCCGCACGCACTGGCCCCGCACCTCCACCAGCGAGGATGAGTCGGCCCCCGTCACCGCCTCCGAGAAGGCGGCCAGGTTGCGCACCATGGTGGGGCACTTCTTGTAGTAGATGCGGAGAGACAGGATGGCAAGGCAGGCACCGATGTCCTGGAAGGCCAGGTAGAAGCCACGCTTGCTGAGGGGGCCCACACCTCGCACCTCCGTGTTGAGCTTGAGGCGCCGCACACCCAGGTCGGCCCCGGTGAAGCTCTCGTCGGCCGCGATGGTATCGATTTTGAGGAACTGGCTCTCCTGTGTGCTGGCGCCCAGGTCACGGTCCGACTCCAGGTAGTAGAGGTTGAAGGTCTCCTTGCAGGTGCCTAGCACGCCGGGCATGCTGTTGCAGTCCCGCAGGGTGAACTTGATCTCGGCGTAGACGCGCCGGGCGCCGTCGCGGGGCACCCAGCTGGTGCGCAGCCAGTTGTTCTGGTTGGGGCTCATGACGTTGCACACCTGGTATGTGTGGATGGGCCGGAAGGACTCGTCCACCTCGTTGATGGAGTCCCACTGCGGGCAGAGAGAGCACAGCCAGCTGAAACGAGAGGCAGCACCTGGCCCTCTCTCACCACAAGCCACATGCACTGTGCTGGTGGCTTCCTGGGGAAGAAGACGGAATGTTCTTCAGCCTCGAGGAGCTGACCTTCCAGCGGACTGCCAGCCAGATGCCATGCACCCTACAGAAGTGATCTCATAGAGTGTCACATCCTTCTGGGGAAGTGTTATTTGCTGCCTTTTCACAGGTGAGGAACAGAGGGGCTCAGACATAGAGCCATGCGTCTGGGGTCACATAGCTAGTGAGTGATGGAGCTGGGACTGGAACTGATGCCAAAGCTACAAAGCTCTGACCTCATTTCTACACGGCTACTCCGTCACTCCCAGAGTGGGGTGACCTTTCTAATGCATGAACCTGACTGTGTTGCACCCCCCGCCTCAAACCCTTCAGCTGCAACCCCTGCATTGGTGCTTGTTGAGTGACTGTCTGATGGATGGACTCCCTCTGCCTTGCTGTGTGTGATGTTCCCTCTGCCCCCAACCTAAGGCTGGGGGCTCACGGGCTGGCCTGGATCCCACGCCAGGGGGATACCAGGATGTGGGAAAGTTGAGTATGATTGCTCCTGTGCCAGGTGCTGGCCAGGAATCACTGATTCAGAAATAAACCAGTGACCATCACTGACACTATCAACAGAGTACAAAAGCAACCCACAGGATGGAAGAAAATATCTGCAAATCACATATCTTAGATGGGATTAACATCCAGAATATGTAAGGAACTCCTACAATTGAACAACAAAGAATCAAACAGACCGTTAAAAAATGGGCAAAGGACTTGAATAGACATTTATCTACAGAAGATACACAGATGGCTAAACAGCACATGGAAAGATGCTCGACATCACTAAGCGTCAGGGAAATTCAAATCAAAACCACGATGAGATACCACTTCACACCCATTAGCTATTATCAAAACAACAGAAAATAACAAGTGTTGGTGAGGAGCCCTGTGCATCACTGGTGGGAATGTAAACTGGTGCAGTCACTGTGGAAAACACTATGGCAGTTCCTCAAAAAATTAAACACAGAATTACCGTAAATTCCTCTTCTGCGTGTACACCCCAAAAGAAACAAAAGCAGGGGGCACTTCCTTGGTGGCCCAGTGGTAAAAGAATCTGCCTTCCAATGCAGTGGACGTGGGTTCGATCCCTGGTCAGGGAACTAAGATCCCACATGCCGCGGGGCAACTAAGCCCGTGGGCCACAACTACTGAGCTTGCATGCCTCAACGACAGCCTGTGCACCGCAACTACAGAGCCCATGCATTCTGGAACCCATGCGCCACAACTAGAGAGAGAAAACCTGCATGCCACAACTAGAGAAGCCTGCGCACTGCAACGAAGAGCCCTTGTGCCGCAACTAAGACCCAAAAAATAAATAAAAATTTAAAAATATTTATTTATTTATAGGGACACAGACATTTGCACATCCACATTCATAGCAGCCCGAAGGTGGAAACACGAATGTCCATCAGTGGATGAACTGATAAACAAAATGTGTCCATCCATACGATGGGATATTATTCAGTCTTAAAAATGAATGAAATTCTGACACTTGCAACGACACGGAGGAACGCTGAGGACATTATGCAAAGTGACATAAACCAGACGCAAAAGGACAAATCCTGTATGCTTCCACTTATCTGAGGTACTTAAGTCAGATTCCTAGAGACAAAGTAGAGTGGTACTTGCCAGGGGCCAGGGGAAAGGCGGCATGGGAGTTACAGTTTAATGGATACAGAGCTTCAGTCTGGGAAGATGAAAGACTTCTAGAGATGGAGGGTGGTGATGGTCATATAACAACGTGAATGTACTTAATACCACTGAACTGTAGGCTTAAAAATGGTTAAGATGGTAAATTTTATGTTAAGTGTATTTTATCACAATTTTCTTTTTAAAAAAGAAAGAAATACACCAGAAATACTCCCTGCCCCCAAGCACCTCACGTCCTCACAGAAAAGGTGTGGAGGGTGACACATCGAAGGGGGTGGGCACATAGGGTATGGCGAACCTTCCTGTAGGCTGAAGCAGGATCCTCCTTCGGGGATGGGAGGGACGAGCCCCAGCAGAAGCTGGGAGGTGTAAGTAATGTTCTGCAAGCCCAGTGTGGACACAGAAGCGTCGTACTGAAGACACAGTGTTGTGAAATGATCCGAAAGTCCAGAGGCCTGGGTTCTGGGCCTGGGTCAGTCTCTAAATGGCTGTGTGACGTTGGGCAAATTGCTGCTCCTCTCTGGGCCCCAGCTTCCTCAGCTGCAGAATGCTGATCAGCCAGGGGCAGTCACTGTTGGGCTGAGCTCAGTGGACTCTGGAGGAGGAGGGGGAGGGGCTGGTGGCCAAGGGCAGAGGGAGGGGCCAGGCTCTGGGTCCCCATCCTGGCTCCACCAGAGATGTAGCCCCTTGATCTCTCTTGGGCCTCTATGTGTATTGTCCTTGAACTAGAGATCCTACTGCTTAAGCAGGGGGTCGGGGAGGGGAGGAAGGAGGTGAAGACCACGCCTCACGGGGCTCCGAGAATCTGCGGGGTCCTGAGCTGTCCCACAAGCTCTGGAGTGGGGACTGTGGGCATCTCAAGTCTTTCCTTTCTGACGAAAGCCCCTCGGTCTGACTTCGTCTTGGCCAGTCATATATGCCAGTCCTCAGTGCCCTTATCTGTAAGAGGGGCTCAGAAAGGCCCCACTTCAGTGAGGCTTGAGAGGATGAAAGGAGATGCCTACAAAGTGCTTAGCTTGGGCCTGGCACAGAAGGCACCCGAGGAACAGGACTGGTATGATGCTGAATGGGCCCACCTGTGCCTGCCTCTAGGGACCACTGGGGAAGCAGTCCAGGGCGTGCCCGCCTCACCTGAAAGGCTGCGTGGCTCCTGCACGCCCCACTCCAAGAAGGGCCCCCACGCTGCACCCCGCTCTGCAGCTGGGGCTCTGGGCAGCACTGAGTCACATCTGGGGTTAAAGTCATTGTCACAATTAATGGAGCACCAAAGAGCCAGCCAGCTGCTCACTGTCTGTTTCCTGCCAGGGACCTGGATAAATTAATCAGCTCAATCTGAGTCTGCTCCAGCCGCTCCACCAGCGCCAATGGCCTGGCTCAGCCCAGGGGCTGCTGCAGACACCCAGAGGGGCATAAATTCCTGGAGGGTGGGAAAGGGCGGAATCAGCCCTGTTCTCCATCTGGGGCACTCCCACCCCAGCCACCTCTCTGCCCCCTGGCACACTCCTCCTCCAGCCCCCACCACCGCTCTGGAACTCTGTCCCCCTCCCGGAACAGAATGCAGCAAACCAGCTGTGCGTCCCTGGGTATATCACATTCCCTCTCTGAGCTTTGGGCTTCTCATGGGTCAAAGGGCGTAGCTAATGCCTGCCCCTTTCATCTACTTCATCAAGCGAGACAATAAAAAGGAAAGTTCACGGGCTTCCCTGGTGGCGCAGTGGTTGAAAGTTCGCCTGCCGATGCAGGGGACACGGGTTCGTGCCCCGGTCTGGGAAGATCCCACATGCCGCGGAGCGGCTGGGCCCATCGGACACGGGTTCGTGCCCTGGTCCGGGAAGATCCCACATGCCGCGGGGCGGCTGGGCCCGCGAGCCATGGCCGCTGAGCCTGCGCGTCAGGAGCCTGTGCTCCGCAACGGGAGAGGCCACAACAGTGAGAGGCCCGTGTACCGCAAAAAAAAAAAAAAGGAAAGTTCACGAATGGCTGTTAATTCACCAGGTAAGGTGGAGCACCACCCAGTATGTGGAAGGAGGGGTCCAAAGAGAGGGGCGCAGCCTGGTTAAAAGCATGAGCTCTGGGGCCAGACTCTCCTGACCTTAGCAGAGATGCTTAACCTCTCAGAGCATCTGGTTTCTTGCCAGTACGATTGTCCTTTTCCCGCATCATCTCACGGATGAAAACTGCGTGGAACAGGTTCTGTGATCATCCCTGTGTTATAAACGAGGAGGTGGAGGCGAGGTAAAGCAACTGGCCTGAGTCACACTGATGAGAGGCGGCACAGCACCAGCTCGTTCAGACCCAGCACCGCTGGCTTTAGGCCTGTGGCCTGGCAGACAATCTGCTAACTCTGTGATGCTGGAGACAGTCCTGGATAACCCTGCTACCCAGGGTGCTTAACAAACTCCAGAATCAGAAGCGTGGATGGAACCTCAAGGACCATCACTCTCCACCCAGCTGACACTTATTAAACAAAGGATTCCCAGGCCCCTCCCCAGACCCACTGGATGTGGGCATCTGTGTGTTTCACCTGCCAGCCTGGCACAGGTTCAGGATCTAGAGTTTGGAAACCTTCTTTCCTCTCTGGGCAAGCCCAATCTCCAGGCCCCATAAGGATGGGAGGTGGTCCCTGGCTCAGTAGATAATGCAGCATTGGTTCCCAGCCCTTCACAAGGTGGCACAAGGGACTCAACACAGGCTCCAGGCCCAGAGAGATCTGAGTTTGCGTCCATCACTTGGAACCTGTCTGATGGTGGCTTTTTCTCATTGCTCTGAGCCTCAGCTTCCTCATCTGTGCAATGGGATGGCTGCACCCACTTGCAGGATTGGTAGTAGGGATGAAATGAGATAACGTCCATGAATTGTTAAGAGCTATGTGAATATAAGTTATTTGTTCTAACTCCTAAACGAAATGAGGTAACTCTGAGCCACTCTTGTTTTTTTTGGTTGTGCCACACAGCTTGCGGGATCTTAGTTCCCCGACCAGGTATTGAACCTGTGCCCTCAGCAGTGAAAGTGCAGAGTCCTAACCACTGGACCACCAGGGAATTCCCTGAGCCCCTCTTTACAGCACCCAGTAAACAAAAGAACCTTAGATCACCAACGTGATCGACCAAAACCCAAGTCTGGCCATATTCCTCACCCCCCGCTTAAAACCCTTCCAACTTCTTGTTACCCTAAAAACCAAGTCCTAAGCTCTGAGTGGGACAGAGGGACAGAGATACCCAGAGCCAAGCCGGGGAGCCAGGCCCATTCCTTCCTAGCTGCTGGGCCTCAGGGGAGATGCTGACCCAACCGACATCCAGGCAGTCACCTGCTCACGGGTCAGCCCCTGCCACTGGCAGAGCCGGTTCACCGTACCAAAGCCCTTCCACACTCACGCTCACCCTGGGAGACAGCCACGTGGGACACACAAAAGAGTGCTTCACAGGGAGAGACTGAAGCCCTGGGGGGTAAAGGGACATCCCAGGACCCAGCCTTTGTCCTCAGGCAGAGAAGCGGGTCCTCTGGGCTCTCGGGGGTCCCTGGCCTGCCCCTCCAGCTCCCTGAAGCCTGGTGCATCGGGGCTGATGACAGCAGACTCAGCTTACTGATACCTGGGGACGAGACCCCCAGAGAGAGAGGAGTTGGGCTCATCCTGACCCCAGTCACAGGCCACAGAGAGCCCAGATGACAATCTTACCCCAAAGTAAAGAAATATTCAAATACCAGCTCAGTATCATCATCATCATCGTCATCAATATATTATTATCCCTCTGTCTCCAGAGGCATGGGGGCTGCCCAAGTGTTCGTGAAAGAAGTCCTGGGTGTATGATGCGTTTGTGTCTATGGTGGGGATGTGCGTGCTTGTGTGTGTGCGTTTCTGAGCACGTTTGCAGGAGGAAATTTACTGAGATGTAACCATACTACACACTAATAACAATGATAACGATTATACATTTAATGAGGGCGCACTGTGTGCCAGGCACAGTGCCAAGACCATGGAGGCCAGATGGGCCTGGGACACAGACATAAGCATCCCACATCCACGCCTCAGACTTGGAGAATCGGGAGGCGGCACTAGGGTCGGTTCTGGAATCCCAAAGATCTGCATGCACTAAATTTAAGAAATCAGCAGCTCTGTCTCTGACTGCTGTGTGTCCTTGGGTAAGTCCCTTCACCTCTCTGGGCCTCTGCTTCCTTTTGATCTGTCTGATGATAAGACTGTGAGTCACAGCCTCTCCCTGCTCACAGAGGGACAACACTGGCCCCACTGCCCATCACTTACCCCGTGAGCGGGATATGTGAGCCAGCCCCAGTCCCCATGGATGGTCGACGTGTCCAGCAAATTCACTGTAGAACAGGAAACAAGAGCACATCAGACCCCTGGGCCCCCGTTCCCCAGTCCCATAGGACCAGCCCAGCCTGGCCACACTGGTCTGCTCTCAGCCCAAACACGCCAGCTCCAGTCTCTGGGTCCTTTCTCACTTCCCCATCCTTCAAGGCTCAGTTCAAGTTCTTTCTCTTCCTTGAAACCTTCTTCCACCATCACAGCCAAAACATAATCGTCTCACCTCCCAGAACACAAGGGGCCCCGAGTGCCAGGCTACCCTGGTTGGTGGTGCAGTGGGGTGGCTAGCAGCTGGGCTCAGCAGTCCAGGAGTCTTGGGTCAGAATCCCAGCTCTGTCAGTTAGACGCTGTGTGTCCCTGAGCAAGTTTCCTCCCTTCCCCAAGCCCCCATTTCCTCCCCTAAAATGGGGTGACAGTGATGCCTGCCTTACAGGGGCTTGTGAAGATGACCTGACCCTGGGCCACTCATGGGACATGATGGCGTTCAAAAGCACCCACCGGCGTTCGCGCTGTTAGGTCAAACCTCCCCCCAGAGGACTGGCCCCAGCTTTCCCATCACCAGTGTCCCCCAGTGGGTGCCTCGCACCAACAGGTCCTCTGTGCACATGGGACGTGGAGGGTCTTGGAGGAGAAGAGCTGCCTCGTACGGAGCACCTGCTACGTGCTGGGCTCTGCTAGGGGAGCCTGAGATGCCTCATCTGCGGCCCCCACAACACGGCTGAAAGGTGTTCATTCTTATCTCCATTTTCCAGATGAAAACACTGAGCCTCGGTGAAGATCAGGAACGTGCCTGGAGCCCCACAGGTGTAGCTGCAGGGCTGGCATCCAGGGCACCACAGACAAGGCCACCAGCCCTGGTAGCTTGAGCCCAAGGAGCAGAACCTCTGGGCTGTCACTGTGGTGGGAAGGAGCGCTGGCCTCAAAGGCAAGTTTACTCTAAGCCAGACCCTCAAAGGGGACCCTGCAAAGTACCAACAACAGGGTGGAGAAAAGAGCCTGCCTTCGGAATCAGATATCACTGGGCTCATATCTCAATACAGCTACTTGGTAGCAGGTGACCTGCACTTCACCGAACCTCAATTTCCTCATCTGTAAAATGGGGATAATAATATGTAAGGGTGGGCGAGGGTAAACTGTAAAGCCTGGAGTCAATGCCTTACTAAAGCTCGTTCCTATTCCCTAAGTCCTGGCCCTCCTGCCTCTCTCTTGGGACCTAGGAGCCATCCACTCACTTTAAGGTGATAAAGATGCACTAAACTGTGAAGAGCAGGGCTTGAATCTCAGCACTGTCTCTAACTGCTGTGTGTCCTTGGGTAAGTCCCTTCCCCTCTCTGGGCCCCTGCTTCCTTTGATCTAGCCGATGAAAGGGCTTTGGGCTCCAAGGTCCACAGCTTTCATTTCACTTTCTCTTCTATGTACTCCCTCTCCCAGCCAGCAACCAGGGGCTTCCAAACAACCCAATCTGCAGGTCACAGAGGGTTCAAACGGGGCCCTCCTGGAACTTTCCCGAAGAAAGGCTGGGTGTCCTTCTGCCTGAGATTTGCATAGCTCTGCGCCTGCCCCTTAAAGATGGAGACAAGTGTCCTCAGGAAATGTAGGAGTGAGGATGTTCTTATTCGCTGATTTTCTTCCTCTTTCTCCTCTCACCCTCCCCACCTATTGTCAGGGGCCCCAGAGGCTGGCTGGAGAGATGACTTGCCGAACCAGGAAGGGGCCTCTGAGGTCCTCCCCTGGGTCCCCAGGGGCCAGGTGGGATCAGGGGATGGAGCCAGTGTCCGCAGAGGGATCTCCCTTCCCGGAGCCCAGCCGGCCTCATGCCAGGGGCACAGGCAGAGAAGCCTTCCCGCCTCCCTCCCTCCCTCCCTCCCTCCCTCTCAGGCAATGGAGAGAAAACTGGGTCAGGCAGCTCTCTCCTCCTGCTGGCTGGGGGGAGGGGGAGGGGGCCGCACTGCAGTTTCCCCCAGACCAGCAGGGCCCAGTTTGGGGAGAGGGTGGGGAAAGGGGACGTGTGGGCTCCCCCGCCCCACCCACATCCCAGATGGGGTCTCAGCCCTTCGCCAGCATCACCCGGATACAGCTCAGACCTGCCCCTACCCAGGGGCAATGAATGTCCCCCACTGGGACTTCTCCCCATGAACACCCTGACTCTAGGGGCAACTGCCTGCAGACCCCACTTTCTAGACCCTTCCCTCCCCTCTGGAAATCCCCAACCACACCTGCAGCTGCTTCCTGATCAGTCAGCCAGGGGGCTCAGATAATCCAAAAATAAGTCAGAAGTCGATTCTATTGGATTCAGGAGGAGTTATAGGATTCCAGGGCTGCTTGCTCCAATTCCCTCCAGACACTTCTCTGTCCATCCCCTCCCCTCCTCCCCCTCTGTCCCCTTCTTCCCTACCTCATGTCCCCTTCTGTGGGGGGAACACAGAGTGTCTCTCATGGGAAGCTCCAGGCCCACAGGAGGGCTCATCAGGGCTGGAGAGAATTCCAGCGTTACGCCCATCCAGCTTGGGCCTGAACCCCCTTGGAGATTCCAACCCTTCTGCTCACCTGGGCTGGGCTCTCTCCTGCCTCTTGCACTGCTGGACTGCAGGTCTGTGTGACATCTGTGAAGTCAATGACCCTCTCTGGGCCTGTCTCCCCACTTGTAAGTGGGAGGATTGGACCCATGGTCTCTTAGGGCCGTCAGTGAAGCAACCTCTTAACCCCTCTGTGCCTCGGTTTCCTCATCAGCAAGATGTCTGTAGGCATCCTTCCTGGGCCTACTTGCCAGGCTATTCTGGGGGATCAAACGGGTCCCTCTCCTGCTCTGAGAAGCACAGATAATTCCTAAGCCTCTCCTATTCGACTGTGGAAGGCATTATGCGATTTCTTTTTTTCTCCAGCACTGTCACCTTCCCCCATTCCATTTCACTGAGACTAATACCTAAATTGATTTACATTCCCTGAGGACGCAGCGCATGATGGTGAGGCTGGAGAGTTCAGGGTGGCCAGGGGATGTCAGGCAAGATGTGAATGCCTTGGAGATCACCCCAAAGTGGTGTATAATCCACACCACAGAGTGATGAGGGTTCGAGCCTGGTGGGGCTCAGGGGCATCTCTGCAGGTGTAGGACCGTCCCCAGCACTGTGAGGGACCTGGCATATGGGCACTTGGGCAGCCTGGGGCACTGTCACCTTTGCAGGACCCCAGCTGGGAAAAGAGCCCCCTCCCTGAGTTCCAACAGTCTCCCTGGCCGATCCTGGCTCTGCACCAGCCCAGGGACTCCTGGCTGTTCTATGTGGAACCCATGCCCCAGGTCTCCACCCAGGACTGTCAGACCTGCGTGGGTAACCCATGTCCAGCCATGGGTACCCTGCTGTGTTGATCAGATAGGTATGGCCTGGCCCTTGGACAACGTCTCCCTCCTTCTCACCCTTGACAGACATCCCCCCTTCCTCTCTTTGAGACCTTGCCTCTTCCCCAACTGTTGCCCCTCCCTGGACACATCCTCTCTCCCAGGCTAATGGTCCGTCCTCTGCTCGGGAGCCTGGTCAAAGTCCCCTCCCCAGGGGCTCTGGGGTTTGCCAGCCTGGGATTCTGGAGGGTGCTGGCTCCTCGCTGGAGAAGAGAGTTGAAGCAAGGAGTGGGGGATGCACCACCCAACGCCCAGAGCCTTGGTGTGGGCCCTTCAGAATCCTGCTGGGTGAAGAATCTGTCCCCTTCTCCCCACCCGACCCTGGGAAAACCGTGTCCTCAGGCCACAGCTCCAAGAGCTCCCAGGCCCCTTGTGCACTCTTCCCCTCAGCTCCCTTGCTATGGTCCCTGCTCCCTGCATGGCCCCTGTTTCATTGGAGATTATGAGTTTATCCATGTCTCTGTGCGTTTATTCTGTGCACATGCATTTCTGTGGACACGCATGCAAGTTTGAGGTCTTTTTATATGTGTGGTGTCTGCCCATGGATGTGCATATTTTCATGCGCATGAATCTTTACATGTATACGTGTGCACACGTGTACTGGCCGCATTTCCGTGCATCTGACTATGGCGTGGGGAGGGGGCTGTCCATGCACATGAGTCTCTACAGGCCTGGGTCTTGGCGTGTGAATCCTAACATGTGTTTGTTTGTGCATGTCTGGTTGTGGGTACGACTGCATCTCTGTGAGCCGTTCGTGTGTGAGGGGGTGGATCTGTGGTATATCTGAGCGTGGATGAGGAACACTGGCTCTGGAGCTTCCTGGAATCTGGAAGTTCATCCTGCCAGAGTGAGAACACAGCTCTGGACCCAGGATGTCAGTCCCAGGATTCTGCACAGAGCACCAGGTCTAGCCTCCCTCTGGCAGAGCTGCAAAAGCAGAGGAGGTCCAGGGCAGGGGCTGGCGTGAGGAGCAGAACCCAGGGTGGCATCCTGAGCCGGACCTGGAGTGTCCAGCGGGGCTAAGATGTACGTGTGTGTGCGCGCGTGAACGCTTGCACATAGGTGTGTGGAGACCCAGACCCTTTTGGTTCCGACTGCTCAGCCCTCACGCCCATCCTGTGTCCCCTGAGTGACCAGACTGCCCCAGCCTTGACTCTGGACAAGACCCAGCTCTCCAGGGCCTTTCCATCTGCAGCCCTCTCAGCCCCCTCCTCACTGGTTCCTTCTCCCCAGTGCCCACCAAAGCTGCCTCCCCTCCGGCTCTCACCCCCTGTCTGCTGTCCCTCGTTTTCCCCCAGTCCTCCAACCCTCCAGCCCGGCCCACTTCCAAGACCCTCACTTGCTGCCGCTCATTCCCATCTTCCCCCAAACCCAGTCCTGTTCTCTGATCCTCCTTGCCCCGAACCTCATCCTGCGTCCTTGTGTCCCTCTGCTCTCTATCCTCTGTCCCCACCCCTGTCCCCTGCCCTGTCTCCTCTCTGCCCTATACCTCTTCTCCTGTCTTCTGTCCCCCCGTCCTGTCTCCTCATCCCCAGTGTCCGAGCCTCAGTTCCCTGTCCCCCGCTCCGAATCCCTCAGTCCTTGTCCTCCTGTCCCTGCCCCGGTGCCTCTGTCCCTCATCCTCAAGCCCTCCGGTCCCTCTCCCTCAGTCCTGTCCCCATCGCCATCGCTCCATCCCCTGACCCCAGGTCTCACCCGCGGTGCCACGCCTGCCCCCCAGACCCAGAGATCCCAGCTCCTTTGGCATTCGGGGTCGAGGGAAAGGAAGTTGAGCCTCGCTCTGGTTGCGCGCGCCGCGCCCCCAGGCCCCTCGGCGCCCCCCCCCCCGCCCCGCCCCGCCCCGCCCCGCCGCCGCCGCCGCCGCCGCTGCTCACCTTCGCCGCGCGCCGCGGACACGCAGGTGGCAGCCGCCGCCGCGGCCGTGACGACCCAGAGCGCCGGAGGCAGGCGGCCCCGAGCGGGGGCCATGGCCGGGCCGGGCTGGCGGGGACGCCGCGCACCCTGGGCTCGGCCGCAGCGGCCCGCGCGTCGGCGCGCTCCCTGCTCACCCGCACACCCGGCTGCCGGGCGCACACACCGGCGCACACACCGGCGCACAAGCCGACTCGCAGCGCACACGCGGGCACCCGCGCCCGCCGCCGCCGGCGCCCCGGGCGGGGGCCGGCCCGTCACGGCGCCGAGCCAATCAGCACCGAGGCGGGTGGGGGGGACACGGAGCCCGCACCGCGGACACCGACCCGTGGACACCGACCCGCGGACACCACAGACCGCCGCCCGTGCGCACGCTCGCCCTCGCCCGCCCGTACCTTCGGGGGCGGCGCGCGCCCCACGTCTGCACGTGGACTCAGCCACCGCGCACCCAGCCACGGTTCGGACGCCACGCGACACCGGGACCCACGGACCCACCCGGGGAGGCCCCGCGTGGACACACGCGGGCGCACTCTCTCTTACACACGTGACCCTCAGGCACACGCGTCCCCAGAAAGTGCCTCGTGGGGTGATGCATACACACTAGTTCACGGACAGAGGCTCAGAGGCAAACTCAGAAGCACTTTTACTTAAACGTTCTCTCCCCTCCCCCACCCCAATGACTGGGCACCCCGGGAGGCCTTAGAGTGCAGTGATCATGAGCTCAGGCTCAGGGACCAGACAGATGTTTCAGTGCTGGCCTTGGGCAAGTTTCTTAACCTCCCTGAGTCTCAACTTCCATGTCTGTAAAACAGGGACAAGGGTGTCTATGTCCTAGGGTGGTTTTGAGAACTATATTCAAGGACCCAGGTAAAGTGCCCGGCATACTGCCAGACACACAGCCAGTGGCCAGCTTGGATGACGGTGGTTACTATCCCCTGCTTTCCTCTCCCCTGACTTCATTCACTCCAATTCTGTTCCCAGGATTAGAGATCTCATCCTGGGGAGGCTGCAGGCTGTAGGGGGAGGACGGTGTCGTGGGGCTCCCTCCTGAAGCCTGACCTACCAGCCTCCAGCCTGGTGAGCACCTGGTGGGCCAAGCTGTCCAGGAAGCAGATAAGAGATCTGCAGCTCCTGGGGACTGGCTGGCAAGTGTGTGCCCACTGGGGCAAGTCTCACCGCTGCTCTGCCTTTCAGCTGGTGCAGACCACTGCTCAGCCCCTCTGAATACACTTCCACTCCTGTGCTCACTGGGGAAGAGTTAGACCAACGGCTGGAGGTTACATGGGATGATAAAGACCATTTGGGGAGTGTGTGCTGTGTACCAGACCCTGTTTTAGGTGCTTTATAAACTTGCGTTACTTTAAGCCTCACACAGCCCCGCAGGGGAGGTGCAGCTAAGGAGACTGAAGTGCAGAAAGGCCATCATTCGCGTTAGATCACACAGCTGGTTAAATGTTAGAGAGGTGCTCAGATCCAGATCCGCTGGACTCCAAAACCCACTTCTTTCCTGTGCGTCTTTCTTTGTTACAGAAAGGGGAAGACGGCTCGTATTAGGAGCCCTTTTCTAACAGCTCAGACCAACTGCCTCAAAGATGTAGTAAGCCCCCTGTTAGCCGAAGCGTTCAAACCGACACTAGCTCGAGACTGTTCAGGGACGCTGTGAGGGGGGCTGGGGTTCAGGGGAGCAGATTGGATTAGACCCGGAGAGGCAAACTCCAATGCCCATGTGAGACAGGCAGGCAGGCTAATGAAACCTGCCAAGGGAAGTGTTCCCAGCTCCAGTCAACGTTGCCCTGGGGGTATGAGCCCAATTTTCTGCGTTTTCAAGAGAAGCTGTATATCTGGAATTTTTATGTGGTGTCTCTTAATATTTAAAGTTGGCAGCTAACGGAAACATTTTAATAACAAGTGTGTGCAAACCTGGAGAGAGGTGGCCACAGGCCTCTAGACCTTCCTTCTGAGCTTCTTTTAGACAGAAAAGTCCCTGGCTGGCACCTCGCTCCTGGGCCACTGGGGCAGTGGGCAAGGTAGGGCAGAAAGATGCAGACCGTACAGTGTGCAGGACGGCACTCGTGGGCATCCTGTACCCCGGCCAGGGCTCCCAGGAATATTTGCTGGTGGAGGAAGCTTTGTTGGGGGCTGGGGTTCTGCATCCCCAGGTTGAGGTGGAGCCAACCAAACCTGGGTTTTGTCCATTTTGCAGGTGAGGAATCTGGGGAATCCTTGAAGGACTTGGTGAGCATGAGGGTCTCTGTCAGGGGTCTGCTCCATGTTCTGAATCCTCTTTGACAAAATAAGAAATTCATTTCACCAAACGTTCTGCGGGCTAAGAGTGGTTTGCTTTCAGTTGTATCTCTGCCCCTCTGATACTCCCAGGACACCCCAGCCCAGGTGCACCCTCTCCTGGGGTCTCTCCTCCCACCCCTTCCCCTTTGCTTGTCCGGGGTTTCCAAGTAGCAAGTTGCCAGCCTGCCAACGGGGAGGAAGAAGCCATTAGCACCCCCTGCCAGCTTCACTTCACTTCACTTCACTCACTGTGCACCTCCCAGGCTGGACTATGCATCCCTCTCTCATGGAATCCCTGCAACTTGGGGCTTTCACCCCATTTTTTTTTTTTTTTTTTTGCGTTACGTGGGCCTCTCACTGTCGTGGCCTCTCCCGTTGCGGAGCACAGGCTCTGGACGTGCAGGCTCAGCGGCCATGGCTCATGGGCCCAGCCGCTCCGCAGCATGTGGGATCTTTCTGGACCGGGGCACGAACCCGTGTCCCCTGCATCAGCAGGCGGGCTCTCAACCACTGTGCCACCAGGGAAGCCCTCACCCCATTTTAAAGACAAGGAGAGTGAGGTTTGTGAGGGCTGACTGACGGAGTGGGAAACTCTGAGGCGCACGAGCGGGATCCGTGATGGTTGTGGAATGTGTCTCCTCTCCAGACTGGGTTCTGAAAGCCCACGGCAGGGTCCCGGCTGGGTCCTGTTGCATCCTTCTGGTGCACAGTAGGTGCTCTGGGGACGTTGGCTGAATGACCCAGCAAATCATGAGCAGACGGGCAGAAGCCCACACCCCGTTGACCCGGTGCTGGAGGCCGTCGCTGCTGGAAGGCCGTTTCTGGTTACAGAACACCTTGCTTTCTGGAGTGCTGCACAGCTGCTACATGAGCTTGACCTCAACTCTCCAGGGGGTGAATCTGAACAGCGCTCACGCCCTCCCATTGGCACACTGGCGCCTTGGGACCTTACTCTATGGAGCAAGGTGGAGGTGGGGCGGAAAGGGCTGGACTTGACCAAGCAGGGAGGCCACTGAGCCAGTCCTTTCCCACCTGAGGGCCCCTCCCTGACCCTTATCTTTTCCTTCTGGGAGTTGGAAGGGGGGTTGCAGGAACGTCTGACAAGCCCATTACATTCTCCATTTCCTGGGATAAATACTCTCCCAAGAGTATTTCTTCTCACTGTACCTTTCTGAGCCTCAGTTTCTCCAACTATGTGAGAATAACGAGAATAATGCATAATGACGATATGCCACCAACTCAGAGGGTTGCTGTGAGGCTCATATGAGTTCACAGGTGCAAATGTGCTTGGATACCTAGAAAGACAGCTAGGATTGGAAGGCATTCTGTACTTTAAAGGAGGGGGCTGGAGCCTGGCTGTCCTGCACTCTGAGGGATGAGCTATGCAGGGCGTCACTTTGGGCACAGGTAGAAGAGGTGTCTGGCGGGAGGTGGGTGTGCGTGAGTGTGTGGGGTTGGGTTCAGTGGCCAGTGGTTAAACCCCGCTCATCCTTGAGCCACCCTAGCCCCTGCCCTGGATGTCTTATTGCCTCAAACTGTCCACTCAGGGCCTAGACTCCTGCAGAGAAACACCACTCCGCTGCCCCACCTCACCCTCCACCTGGCTCACTCTGTGAGGGGACCCGAGGGGGCGGGCATTCCTCACATTTGCATAGAAACCTCTTCTTCTCCCCCAGGCCTGGACGAGCCATTGGAGATCTTAGCCGGCTTCCTAACAGGAAACCCATGTTGCTTCCCCACTTAGGGCCTCAGTTTTCCCATCTGTGACGTGCCTGCTGTACCCATTTTCCCGAGTTGCAACGGGCATGAAGGGAGTGTGGAGCTGGCCCTCCACTGGGCTGGTGCTGGGGTTCCCAGGTCATAAGATAGTACCCTGCCTGTGATGTGCTCCCAGGCTGGAGGGGAGGCAGCACCCCAGGAACTAGTGAGGAAGTAGCTTACATTACATAGGAGAGATTCACCCGGACGACGGGGAAGGTGTTTAAACTTTGTACTTCTAGAGCCAGGGCAGGAGTGCCTAAGACAGCCCTGTCAGATAGAAATATAGCGTGCGCCACATATGTAACTTAAGTTTTTTCTAGTAGCTATATTAAAAAGTAAAAACAGGTGGAATTAAGTGTAATAATATATTTGTTGAGTGCAATTGCTCAGTATGTAATATTAATTTTGTTAATCAATTCAGTAATTCAACAGCTATGTACTGAGCCCCTCCTGCAGGGCTGTGTCAGATGCTGGGGATAAGATGGGGGTGCCCCCCCGCACAGAGTGTCCGTCTAACGGGAGAGCAGATCATTAAATAGGCAATTACAAAACCCCCCTCCACCTAAGGGACTATTTCAGGAACTGTAGGCACCAAAACTTAAAATAAAATTTACAACTTAAAATATTTCAAAAAAAAAGTCCTCTTGAAGCAGAAAATACCGAATGTAATTCAGCCCTTTCTCAGGGGCTCAGAGTCATTGCTGTGAACACAGAATCATTGAATCTCCATGTGGAAAAGGACCTAGAGATGAGTTAGTCAAGCCACTGCTTGCGGGACAGTAGGAGACAGAGGTGCCTTCAGGGCCACAGAGGTGGGTGGACCTATTTTCCCTTGTCCAATAAATGAGCCCGGGCTTCTCTGCTTAATAGCATTTCTGTCTCCTCCCTCACTCTCAGGGTGTCAGCTGCCTCTGCTCTCTGCCGTAGCGCTCCCACCTCTGAGAGTTGCCAACTGCCCCCTAAATTGCTGCTTCGAATCTATTGTGGACTTTAAAAAAATGAATATTTATTAGCATTGCATGTAAAGTAAGAGTCAACGGGTTCTAAGTGAGGGACTTTCGCGTGAGTAAAGAATATATGAGATTGGTGTCAATGGTTGGGGCTGTTCAGAGGTCTCTTCCGCTTATTCCTGGCTGGTCTCTGGATGTTTATTCTCGGGTTGGAGGGTAAATGAGGTGTTGTTATAAATACGTAAGAGGCTTATTAATGACCAGGCATGCACGGACTAATTGCTTCCTCCTGTTTGCATATAATCAATCACTTCCACAGTCTGGAACCACTGGCCAGCAGCAGAATGGAGCGGGAAGATGACAAGATTGGGACGGGCCTCAAAGGTCTGGGCTGCTCAATCCTTCATGCTCAAGTCTTTCCTGTCCTGAAAAAACAGGACCAACCCTTCCTTTATCCCTCATCCCCCTTGCCCATCCCTCTCTCCTCCCCTTCCCAGCAAACTTCTTGAAGGAATCATCTGTCCTCACGGACCTATTTTTTTCCTCTCTGTTTCTCTTTGTCCGTTATCACCTCCATGGTCCCCCAAACACCCCCTGCCCAGATCCACACTCCGTGATTCTCTGTCCCACGCCTGGTCCTTGTCCGACACCACCATCCACCCAGTTGTACGTGTCAGGAACCTGAGCTTCATCCGCCTTCCTCCTTCTCCATCAGCTGTGTACCCAGGACACCCCCGAGTCCTCTGATTTTACCACTCAAATGTATCTCGACTCCATCTGCCCCTCACTATGGCCAACAGCCAGGCCTGAACCCCATCAGCTCCAACCGCGACAACTGTGGGGGCCACATCGCTGGCCCCCGTGCACACTCTCTAAGCCCCTTCAGTCGTGCACCACACTGCAGCCAGAAAGACTGGTCCGTGCAAAATATCATGGCCAGGCCCTGCCCCGTGCCCTCCCCTCCCCTGATTAGAACCTTTCCAGAGCCTTCCACTACTCTGCTAGATAAAGACCCCAATCCTTACCATGCCTGCAAGGCCCTGTCCAGGTGGTGTGGACTCTGTCACCTCTCCAGGCACCACCGCCTCCCTGTCTGCACTTCCTCGAATGTGCGGTGGTGGTGTGCTCTCCCATGCACAGCCTTTGCCTCTGCAACTCGGTCTTTATGACGCCCCCCGCCCCACCTCCAGTACCCCCTGCTCGTCCTCAGGGAAGCCATTCCTGAGCCCTGGCCCAAGTCAGCTCTCTTGCAGAACCTCCACACCCTGGCTCAGTTAGGAAACTCACCTGTACCTTCCTGTGAGAGCAGGGACCACCTCTGCTCTTGCTGGACTCCAAATCCTCAATGTCCAGTATGTGACCACCTCCGTAAGGATTTTTGCCTTGGTCCTGGCACCTTTTGGGGGCCTGGCCCAGACCTGGAAGGGGGGCTGGATTCTCTTTGCCACTACCTGCCTGTGTGACTCCAGGCGAATGACGTTACCTCTCTGGGGCGCTGCTCAGCGTGGGGGAGGCCTCCAGGGCCTCTCAACATCTAGGATGATGTGGCAGGGTATTCACTATTCTTATTAATCTTAATAACAGCCCTTGAAATAAGTTCTATTATTATCTACATTTTATAAATGAGGAGAATCAGGTGGGGGTGGCGGGGACATGATTTGTCCACGATGCCCCAGCTACAAAGCGGCAGACCCAGGATTCAAACCCAGATCTGTGGTTCCAGAGCCCGCGGGCTTCGTCTTGAGGCAGCTGGGAGAGGGGAGAGAGGGGGTACTCAGATGAGTGGGAGGTCCAGACTCAGGGTTGGTTGGCAGCGAGGGAGAGCAGATGCCATACTGGGCAACAATTTGTGGGTTATCCCTGGGGGCGTGCTGGCCCTTCCCTGAGCTGTGTGTCTTTGGGAGGTCACTTCACCCCTCTGAGCCTCAGGTCCCGGTCTGGAAAATGGGACACCACCGCCTGCTCTTTAAGGGGTGTGGTGATTAAAAGGGTGCCTGGCACACAGGAGGCCCTCAGGCATCACAGCCCTTTACCCACTGTTCTCCGCCCGGCCCAGGACCTTCCTCAGGGAGGAGGGATCGGGCTGTGGCTCATCATCAGAAAGAGGAGCATTAATATCCCCGATATTAAAAAATAACCTTATCATCATTCTGCCTGTCGGGAGGAGATGAGCCCACATCAGCGCTCTGACAGATGGGAGCAGCTCTCTGTGTTTGCGGGTGTTTGCGGGAGAGAGTCAGACAGAGAAGGAGGGAGGGAGAGAGACACAGAGAGACACACACACAGAGAGACCCTGTGTGTGTGTGTGTGTGTGTGTAGGAGAATGAGAGTGTCTGGGTGACATGACTTGCCGGGGGTGGGTGTGAGTATGGGGCTAGGGGTGGGTGGGTAGTGATGGCCCCTCTCCAGAGCAGGGAATAGCTTTAGGAGGGTGACTTGGTAATACCCAATATTGAATGTATTGAAATGCTAAGCAGCTCTAAAGATCTGTGTCTGATTTTCATTAAGGCTGCTGAGGCAGAGGGTGTGACGGGAGGGGCAGGGGCTCCCTCACTGCCTGGGAAGGTCTGATTACAGGAGGCCGAGCCAGGGTCGTGACCAGCCCCGAGGCCACTCTCACCCGCACCACGGCCGCCACCACCACTGCCTTCACCACCGTCACCGCAGCACAGGGGCAGCCCTGGCCCTAGGTTGCTTGGCCACTGAGCAGCCTCATCGCTGCTCCTCCAAACTGAAGGGTGCCCCGCGGTGCTGCACCAGGCCTCCTTCCTGGGCCCACGTGCTCCTCTGTCATGCGGGCAAGGAACCTGGTGCACTTTCATCCCATTCTCTCCACCCAATTTTCTGAGGCCCAGAAGTGTTAGGATGGGGAATGCTGTGCTGCATGCTGGGGGGGGGTGCACACCAACGGGGCTGCGGGAACTGATTGTCTGCCAGTACAGAGAGACCTAGAATAGATCCTTTCATGGCCACGGTGGCAACACCGACAAGCTACTGAAGAGCCCAAAGGAGGGAGAGCTAAACAGGGTGGTAATGATGTGCATGTGGGGAGGAGGCGGGGAGGCGTCACAGGCCCAGAGAAGGCAAATGATTTCCCCAAGGTCACACAGCCAGCAGCAAATCTGGGACCAGAACCCAATCTCCTGGCTCTTTGTCCAGTGCTATGGCCCTCACAGGAGGCCATCTCACCACAGAGCAGCCAGGACATGGAGAGGGGACCAGGCCGTGGGTTTGCTCACATGCCAGCCTCAGGGAGAGGTGGGGTGGATCTCTGTGCTGCTTCCCAGTGGCAGGGAAACGAGCAGCCAGAAGGGGTCGCCATCTACGCGGTGCCAGCTGGGGGCTGGATGCTTTGCAGTCCCCTCTCCAGTCGCCCCACACCGAGCTTGCAGGGGTATCATACCATTTACTTTAGGCTCCCTGGAGGCTCGGAGAGGGAGAGCAAGCTGTCCAAGGTCACCCAGCCAGGAAGTAGCCGAAATGAGATGTGAACCCAAGGATATCTGACGCTCAAACCAGTGTATGTCACTCTCGGCCAGATGACTCCCTGGGGCGGGGTTCTTGGGAAGGAGACAGAGTGTAACTCGGAAGCTGGAGACCCATCTGTGTCTGGGGTCACTTAGAAGGAGCTCCCAAGGGTCCGGTTTAGTTTGTAATTGTCCCAGATGCAGATTTACTCCCTGGGATGTGACTGGAAGAGGGGGTAAGAGCCCAGGGCTGCCGGAGGCCCAGGCTGTTTGAATTCTGGCCAAGCTGTTCCCGACCCTGGCCCAAGGTCATTTGTTCCGGGAAGAAAGACAGCTTCTCAGCCCTGTGCGCCCTGCCCTCCCTGCTCTGAGCTGGGAGCTGGGGGATGCCGAAGGACAATGTTCCTGGTGAAAGCAGACTACCCAGTGAGGGGCCGGCTGGGCGGATGGCACTGTGGTGACAGGTCCATCAGGGCCTCTCCAGGGGGATATTTCCTGGGGCTGCCGGTAACAGGCCTGGGCTGCGGAGGGAGTGCTGATGAGGGGGAGACAGCCTGGTCCCTCGCCTGGAGACAGCGATGGGCAAGGGCTCAGCCTCTCTGAGCCTCCTCCCCAGACGCCCAAGGAATCGCCCAGCCACCATCCCTGTTCTGGTTTGGGACCACCCAGTGAATCCATCCCCCTCTTTAACTCCATCACCTCCCTCTCTCCTTGCCACTCCTCCAGTCCCGCTTCCACCTGCTGGCAGGGTAATCTTTCTAAAGTGCGACACTCCCCTGCTTACCGCCTGCAGCCATCCCACTGCCCCAGGAGAAAGCCCTGGCTCCTTGGGCTGAGCAGCGAAGCCCTTCACGGCCTGGCTTCTGCTCTTTGTGGCCACACCCTGCACTCTTCTCCTATCTGCACTGGGCCTTGCACACGCCTCTGTCTCCTAACGCCCACCCCTCGCCCTGCCACTTCCCCAGGGGCCTAATTCTTCTTCTCCAAGTCGGTCTCAGCTTGGACATCGCCTCCTTCTTGAAGCCTTCTCTGAACTGAAGCCCAGAAGTCTGCGTTAGGTGCCCCCCTCCCAGTGTCCCTGGCACTCACCCCTTAATCATCCTCGTCATCCTAACAGCTCACTGGGGTAAATTCTCAAGCTGTGCAGGGTGTGCACTAAGTGTTGTGTCCATGTTGCCTCGTTCCATCCTGGCACCCAGCGGAGTGTGGTAGATGCCTGTTTGTCTGTCTCATCCACCTTATGGTCACCCACTTTATAAAGGAGGAAATGGGGGCTCCAGGTGGGAATGATGTGCTCAAAGGTACCAGCTGGTAAGTGGCTGCTGTGAGCCAAGAATTCAAGGATCCTGATCACCTACGTTCTATCCCACATCCTACCCTCGGTAGCTCGGCTTCTGGGGGCTGGTCCTGAGCTCTAGCTGGAAGTAGCCCTGGTAAGTCAGATTGTAGCCAGGGCCACCCCTCCCAGCAGCCCTGGGCTTCTGGGCCCTGACAGATCTGAGCAGCTTCTAGCTGGCGGCAGGAAGGGGCCGCTCTTCCCAGTGCGGCCGGGAATTCACAGCCCGCTCCTCGGACTCTCTCAGCTCCATTTCTGCAACCCCTCAGCTGACTCTGGAGTTCCTGACCTCACCCAGCTGTGACCTCCTGGCTTCCAGATCGGATCTCGTCTCCCGCTTGGCTCGGATCCCCATCTCCACACTCAGATCTGCCTCTGGCCCAGCCCACCTCCAGCCGGCTGGCTCTGCGCCAGCAGCTGGGGGTCCCACCCAAGGCCCTGCCCCGCCACCGCTGTCAGTCTGGCTTTGAACCCCAACGTGGGAGCTCAGCGCTCTGACCCCACCTCCCCTCCCCACCACTGCCGAGGGGCTGGGGTGCTGGGGATGATGAAGTCGTCTCCGAAGGAGGAAGCTAAAGGTGTCACGAGCCCGTGAAATCCCAGATGACAGCCGTGACCACTGTGGCCGTTAAACACAGAGCTTTAACGCCCCCGAAATACACCTGGGGCACTTGTCAGCAGCTGCTGCTCGTCACACGTGCACATGCGAGCTGTGCACACGTGTGCAAATGCGTGCACGCACACAGGCTCAGCGAGCAGCCCAGAAGGGTAGGATAGGGAACCCCGGCAGATGGTTTCAGCAGTCCCCTTGCCTCAGGATGGGGAGAAAGGGGTGCAGGGTGGGTCCCAGGCATCTTTCCATAGTCTGCATCCCTCGTGGTCTCTTCCTCTTTCAGATAGCACTTTATATTTGCATAGCACTCCCTCATCCCCTGCATCCTTCTGAAACGGCTTTGATGTGGGTCAGATGCGATCTAATATCCCCCCCTCCCCCCGCTTGTCCCACAGCACAGCCTCCGAACGCGCAGCACAGTGCCCGGCACACGGCAGGCACCGGGAGATGTGTGCTGGCTGAATGCATTCAGTTGCTGCAGCCATCAGGGAGATTCCTAACCGAGACCCTATTGCGCTTGGTCTGAGGCTCATTTGGTTGAGTTGAAAGCCCTGGATGGGGAGTCTGGGCTCTGAGTTCTGGCCTTGACGCTAACTCCTGTGTGACCTTGGCTTCTTGTATGACCAAGGCGTCCCCCTTTTTGGTGTCAGTTTCCTTTTCTGAAAAGTCCTTGTCCTGCCCTGGTCATCGGAGCATCCGTGATGGTTGTCTGAATCACGTGGTGAGTACTGGCTGGCCTGTGGCCCCTGCAGCCTGGCCTCAGGGCCGAGGAGGCTCTCTGAGGGGTGTTTCCTCTGTTCACAATCATCTTTGTTCACGTAGTGCTAAGTACACTGCACGTAGTAGATACTCAGGGAAGTCTGGCTAGTCTGAACTCAGCCACCAACTCCTGTAAGAGTGAATTTTTAAGAAGCGTTCAGAAATCCCTTCTTCTGTGTCAATTCCCCACACAGAGAGTTCTGTGGCCTGGCTCTTGCTTACCTCTTCAGCCGCAGGTCTCACCACTCCTCTGTCCCCACACTAAGCAATAACCACACTGAACTTCAGTTTCCGAGTCTGCCGTGGCTCCCCTGCGCCCCTCTGCCAGTCCCTCGGCTGGCACACTCCTCTTCCCCTTGCCCTATCCCTTCGCCTGGTGAACTCAACTTCAAACTACTCAAACTTCAGGTGTCCAAAACGCCTTCCCTGGTTCCCCGCCCTGGGTGGCTGCGTCCTCAGGCTGCTCAGCCTCCTGAACTTTTGCCATCACAGAACTCATCTCTGTGACATGTCCATGCTGGGCGCCTTCTCCAGCCACCTTGAACTTGGGAGAGCTGGGGTGGTGTCCTCTCCAAGGGAAACTCAGGGTTGGGGGGGTTCTGGCATACACCCATGTCCCCCCACTGGTTCCCACTGCATGATTTGAGTGCCCTCCTGGCTCTTCAGGCAGCCGAGGGCCTGCCACATGTGGCCATTTCTGGGGCCAAGACCCCTCCACGGGACTGCTTGCCCAGTGGGCTCCACCCCTATGCCACAGCCACACTCAGCTGGGGACTGTCCTCTACAGTGCCAGGCACAGGGCCGGTGCCCAGATGGCAGCCATGCCCTCCTGGGTGCCTTTTCCAAACACAGCGGGCCCGTCTCACATTCCCAAGGGCCTCGGGGCTCAATCTTCCCATCTCAGTCTCATGACTTTTGCCCTTTGCCGGGATCATCTTTCAGCCATAACGGGAAGAAGAGTCCAAGGACTTTTCAAGTTCCTGAGCAGAGAACTTCCTGTCCTTGCCGGTGGTAGCTTGTGACAAGACCAAACTCAAAGGATTATCTGCAGTGGGAAAGGTCAGACTGGTGGGGGGACAGCAATGGTGGAAAAGCAGGCAGGCCCGGCGGGCAGGGAGGGCGCTCCAGGCAGGCGGCGGGAATAGCGAGGGGCCCGCAGACACCTCGCGTCACAAGGGCAGGTGGAAGGCTGCCGGGGAAACTGAAGTGCAGGCCACCGGCGAAGGGCAGGCTCGGGACAGAGCTCCAGACCCTGGGATTGGGGACGCAGGAGGGCCAGCAGAGGAGGGTGTGGGAGAGCCGCTGGGGAGGAGCCTGAGCTGCTTAACAACTCTGTAAAATGGGGATAATCCCAGCAGCTTCGTCCCAGGGTTGTTCTGAGGATGGAACGAGTGGACGTAGACACAGCTCTGAGAGGCAGGCCTGGTGCGTAAGTTGGTGAAGATGCTGGTTGACTACCCACGCTTTTGCTCTTACTGTTGAAGTGATGGTGGTTATTTATTGAGCAGTGTGCTGGCCCTAGTCACGTGATGGCTCATTTCATCCTTGCCACACCGTGTGGGTAAATACTCTCACCCCGGGCCGTGGAGGAAACCCCGAGGGGTGGAGTCAGCTGCCAGGGAGCAGCAGAGGGACGGGGCCCTGGAAGAAGAATCTGTGCAGAGCCCGCATCACACCTCCTCCCAGGGCCTCAGGATCTCCATCCAGGACTCCTTCCTCTGTTTCTTGCTGCCTCTCCACAAGTCCATGGCAGGCTGATCCCCTGGGGAGAGGTGGGGAGCCTATGGGGCAGTGGGATCTCAGCCTGGTGAGGCTGGCGGCTGACCCAGGGAGCCCCCAGGGGGGACCATGTGACAGGGCATGTCTGGGGGTGGCCTGGCAGGGAGGGGCCCCCACTCCAGGCCCGGGGATGGTGGCCCTGCCCAAACCCTCTGCCCAGCCCTCATTTCCAACAGAGACTCATTTAAGAGCAATGACCAGCTTGCTAGGGGACTTCAAAGATAGTATTTGATGTGTTTTAGCAGCTTCAGCAAAACTCTAATTTGAATTTCAGGCGCTGGTGTGTGATTTCCTTGGTGACAGCTCCGAGGGAGGCTTGGGCTCGGCTGTCATCCAGCAGCGGGGCCTCTCGCTGGCTGCCGCTGCCGCCACCCACATTCCCGGGGAGGAGAAACAGGAGGCTGAGAGGAGCCAGGGCTCCACTGAAGCTCAGGGAGGAGAAGAATAAACAAGTGACAGGGAGAGAGGGGAAGGGGGTGGCGAGAGCAGATGCAGAGGAGCAGAGACGGGGGAGGAGAAGGGGGGAGAGGAAGAGGAGGCTGGAGAGGATGAGGCTGAGGCCAGAGACCTCGGGAGAGACAGAGCCCCAGAGATCAACCCTGAAAGGTGGGGAAAGAGAGGAAGACCCAGAGGGAACAAGGCGAGAGAAGGAGAGAGGGAGAGTCAGAAAGGGGCAGAGAGACAGGCTGAGGGAGCCAGCGAGAGCCTCACACTGAGCCCAAGGACGGAGGTGGAGACAGAGATGCAAGGACAGGGGAGGGCAGGAAAGAGACGGGGAGGGCAGGATGAACAGACACATGAGAGCGCTGGGACGATGCTCGTTCACGAAGCGCCCAGGGCCAGGCCCGGGGCCCTGGGGTCCCAGCAAACACGTGGGGTGCCGGATCCCGGGTGTGGGGAGGGGCGTAGCTCAGGGCACTGGGTGGGGCAGGAGAAGAAAGTTCTCCCTCCCCCTCACACCTTAGCTGAGCTGAGGGAGCTAAGTCCTGTGTCTCCCCATCCCAGAGTCCTGCTGTGAACCCATCCTCCCTCCACTGCCCCGACCCCCAGCAAAAGGGCAGCTTGCAAGCAGGAATGATCATGCCTAATGCCAAGGCAGTGTGTGTGTCCCAGGGAGATCGTGGTCCCCTCTACCCCAACAAACACAAACTCGCACATACGCATGATGGCCGGGAAGGAGAGGGAAAGGGAGACGCAGAATGAGAGAGGGTTCAAGGCGCAAGGAAAAGAGTCCCTTCATTTCTCTGAGCCTCAGTTTCCTCCTGTGGGAAAAATCAGGATCAGAATATCACACATCCCCCCGGGCTCTTGGGAGGGTAAATGCGATAATTCATGTAAAGGGTTTAGCCCGGCACCTGGCTCAATTGAAGGGACACACACTCAGAAATGGAACCCGGGTCCTGAGATCTATTTTCCCCATGACATCACCCCCTCCTGGGGACGAGGAAGGCAGTGCCCTTCTCCCCTCCGTCCTCTCTTCCCATGCCGGGCAGAGAGAAGCCTTACAGGGCTGCATGTACCTTCAAGCCCTCGTAGGACTCCCCCAGCCTCAGAGGGAGCTCTTGGTGTCACAGGCCCTATAGCTGCTGTCCAGACTGGCTCTCAGCAGGTGGGGAGGGATGGGGAGAGAGAAGGCAGCCCACAGACCCAGGCGGGGGCCACAGCTCTCCTGGATGCGTGAGAGCAGAGGCTGGGGGTCAGGACAAGGTGAGAACTCCAGCCCAGCACCGTCCAATATGGCAGCCACTAGTCCCACGTGGCTACTGATCACTTGAAAAGTAGATAGTCTGAACTGAGATGATTTAGTACGAAAAAAATGTCAAATATCTCATTAGTATTTTTATGTTGATTACACATTAAGATGAAAATAATTTGGATGTATTGGGTTAAATAAAATATATTGTTAAATTAATTTCACCTGTTTTTTTCTTATCCTTTTCACATGGCTGATAGAAAATTTTAAATGACACTTGTGGCTTGTATCGTATTTCTATTGGTTTCAGAACATCTGAGCTGGAAGAACCACTAGACATCCTAGAAGGGAAGGGACTTGCTCCAGGTCACACAGCCAGAAAGGAGGGTCCAGAAGATGAAACTTAGGTCTCAGGGACAGAATTGGAAAGACAAACACTAGTCTCCTCTGGTGTTACCTGGGCCACTGGACGGGATGAGAAGGCAAAGCTTCCGAGAGTTCTAACAACTGCGAGCTGGATTAGCAGCTTGAAAATGCTCCTACTACGTCCATCAGAAGACCTTGACGTGAGGCTCTCACCAAGGATGGGGACTAGAGAATTAATGACGCCACAGCCACTGAAGGCTGTGCTCATTTAAAGAGGTGGGAAAAAAAGGCAAAGCTGAACTCTGGGCAGTTGTGAAGGCTGCAGTCTTTACGTGCTTAATAAAAGGCAGAGTGGAGGTACTGCAAATAGGACCTGCTCTGGGCCTCAGGCCCCCAGGGACCCAGCAGAGGGCTGTGCAGAGAACAGAGCCAGTGTCTTCAGGCAGGAGACCGGGGCCAGTCCGTTAGCCTCTCTGGTGCCAGCTTCCTCATTTCTGGCCTAGTGTCCGAGAGTGCAGCCTTTGGAATCCCATGGACCTGGACACGGGTTACCCTATCAGAAGCCCTGAGCAAATTACTACTTAACGACTCTGAGGCCCCACTTCCTCTCTGAAAAAATGTGCCTAGCTCCTAACTTCAAGGATTGCTGGGAGGATGGGTGGGTGGCAGACGTGAAGGGCTCAGGCCCTCTGGGCAGATGGGCACGGGAAGTATTCATTCGCTCAGCAAGCGCTTTCTGGGCTCCTGCCGTGTCATAGGTGCTGGGAATCCAACAGTGAGCTACACAGGCCAGGTCCCTGCTCCTATGCTGCCTACAGTGTAGGTGAGGAGACAGACCAATGAGTAGAGACATTTATAAAAATGTAGATGGAGACAAGTGCGATGAAAACGACTAAAGGAGAGTGAAAGGATGGAGAGTGATATGGGACCGTTTTAGGCAGTGTGGACAGGGGAGGCTCTCTGGGAAGGTGACACTGAGCTACAATTAATATTATTAGAATCCAAGAACCCTGGTGCTGGGAAGGTCCACAAAGGCTACGGGGCTCCCCCTGCCCCCACCAGGAAGGGGTGCTCTTCCTGCACAGCTGAGATGGCAGCTCTGGCATTGGACTTCTGGGTTACAACCCCAGTTCCACCTCTTAGTAGCTGTGTGACCTTGGCTAAGTGTCTCCATTTCTTCCCCTGTGCAATGGGGATGATAACACAGAACGAGGCTGCGCTGGCCTCCTGTGAGAGCCAGCGAGGCAGTTGGTCCACCTGCAGATCCCGACTCTGGCCCGGCCCTGTCCGGCAAGGCAGACCCAGAGACAGCGGCCCCTGGGGTCAGGGAAAGGCTAGGTTGCAACAGAGGCATGAAGGAGGGCTTCCTGAAAAAGCTGCCATCTGAGTCACAGCTCGGAATGCCTTCCAGCGGAAGCAGGAGTCGGCCAGGGAAAGGGGAAGGACAGGCACTCTGGCCTTCGGGACAGCACGAGCAGAGGCTCAGGGAGCGGGGGGCCGCTCTTCCTTCTCGCCCCAGTAGCGGGGTCAGGCACAGTGCGTGCGGGGCTACTGGCAGTTTGAAAACGTGGAGAGTGAGGTTTGAGGTGGGGAATCGTGAGTGATGAGGCTGGAGAGGCTGGCCAAGGTCAGGTTGCAGAGAGCCCTGTCTGCCCAGCTGAGTCGCCAGGACTTCATCTTGGGCTCTCTGGGGGGTTGGAGCCAGGGCACGATGTGACCCCATCCATGTCCTAAGCAGATCCCTCTGACAGTTGCAGGTCTGTGAAGACAGCTGTTGGCCCCATGGGCCTTCCTTTTTCCAGCCTGGGATCTCCAGGGCCTCCGGCTGCCCCAAGCCCACCTCTTCAGCGTGTGCTCTGCTTGTAAACGGCGCCCAGAGAGTGAGGGATCGTGGCTCTCAGACGGACATCCCAGGGCCGCCCTGGCTGCGCATCCAGTGCATCTGCCTCCCTAAACCCACCCCTGTCTGTGTCTTCTCACACCCCACCCATGCCTGTTTTCAGCCAGTGGGTTCAAATCTTGGCTCCCCCACTAACTACCTGTGTGGCCTTGGCAAGTGACTAACTTCTCTGTGCCTCAGTCTCCTCACCTATAAAATGGGGAGGAATCTCCTCATCACCGGGGGGTGTATGTGAGTAGATGAGCTCATGTGTCTGTAGGCTGAGACTGGCGGCTCCTGTGTGTTTTCCCATATCCATCGCCCTTGTGAAGTAGGCGGGGGAAGAGATTGTACTTATCTCCCGTTTTAGAGATAGAGGATGCTGACTCAGTACATCAGGGGCACTGCTGGGACCAAGAGTCAGGTATTTTGGCACCTGGTCTGGAATTCTTTCCACCATATCTGCTTGCCATCAAGAGCAGTATTTCAAGTTGAGGGATGGAGCTCTAGTGGGAGGATTCCAGGCATCTTCCAGTGGTGATGTTATTTTTGAGCTGAGGGTCTGAAGGAAGGAAATTCTCAGCCTCCCCTCAACCCACTCTTCACCCCGTTTACGCTGCTCACTCGGCATCTGCTCACTCGGCCCCTGGACGGGGAGCTGGGATCCAGCAGGCTGCCCTTGCCCAGAGCTGCCTAGTCACCTGTCCAGCCCTGCTTGGCCCTGTCTTTGGAGCCTTCCTGATGCTACAGCCCCATCCCCACTCCTACCCCCGGCCCCAGCACGGCACTTGTCATTGTGTATGATGATTGCCTAGTTTCCTGCCTGTCCTACACTAGATCGTAGCTTAAGGGCAGTGTCTCTGAGCTTGGTCACCTCTGTCCCCAGCACCAGGACTGAGCCCTGTTATTGTGTGGCCAAATGAGTGTGTGCTCCAAGCCCTGACCCTCCCTCCCTCCCTCCCTCTCTTAACCAGTGTGAGGGGTACGCTGGTCTTTTGGCTGTGCCATGTGGCTTGTGGGACCTTAGTTCCCTGACTGGGGATTGAACGCAGGCCATGGCAGTGAAAGTGCCGTGTCCTAACCACTGAGCTGCCAGGGACCTCCCCTAACTCTTTTTTTCATTGTTGCTCCCCAAGGAGCCTTTTAAGACATCCTCTCCCCTAATCTCCATGCTCATGAAATTTTAATACCACAGATACACTGTATCTGTAGATTTGTGTATGTAATTTTCACATATCTGCACTTTATACATAAAAAAGAGTAAGGTTTTTTTCACTCTCCAGTTGCCAATTATCATCCCCCTTAACCTTAACCCATGTCACTCGTGAGTCCTGTGGACTGCAAACCACACTGGCTAGGTTGACTTAATTGCTTCACCACAGTTAATCACTTCTTGGTGGAAGATGAACACAGCAAAATTTAGGTTAGGGCCCATTTGCTGGTCAGATGGGTGTTATGGGAACAGGAAGCCAACGTGGACCCCAACCCCAGCTCCATCCACCCCAGCTGTGGGGCCCAGCTCAGGGGAGGCCGAGGGAAAGTTGGCCTCATGAATTTATGGGAGGTCTGAGTTGGTTGAGCGCTTCAAGATTGTCTGGTCTGAACTCATTTTACCAAAGGAGAGATTGAGGCCAAGGGAGGCATGGGGGAGTGGGAGGCCTGGAGAATTTATAACCAGACTGTGAGCCTGAGGAGGGGGGGACATGTCTTACTAATTCCTGTATCCCCAGCACCTGCCACCATGTCTGACACAGGTTAGATGTGCAGGGCATGGTGGATAAACAGGTGAACGGGTGGACGGACGGATGGATGGATGAACGGGTGGATGGATGGATGCACGGATGGATGGATGGACAGACAGGTGGAAAGATGCACAAAGGAAGGGCAGATTGTGACACCTGGGTCTCTGGAAAGCTCTGGTGATGCCAGGTGCCACCTGGGCCTCAGGAAACAAAATAGGAACGCTGGACAAGGTGATCGCTAACGTCCCTGACCCCAGACCCATGTTTCAACTGCCTACTCTACAACTCTCCTTGGGTGTTTAACTGAAATCTCAAACTTAACATGTCCCCAAGTGAATTCCTTATTTTTCCTCCAAAACCTGCCCCTCACTCTTCTCCCCTCCACAGCATATGGCAACTTCATGCTCCCACTTTCAGACACAAAATCTTGGGAATCATCCTTATGCCCTCTTTTTTTCCTCAGATCCCACATCTAATCCATCAGCAAACCCTGTCTTCTCTACTTTCAGCATCTGACCACTCCTCACCAGCACCCTGGTCCAAGCCAACATCATTTACCTTGCTTGGCTAACAAATGAGCCACTCAGAAACTTATTTAGGTTGCAGCCTCATTTTAATTTTTTATCTTTATGAAATTCTTCTGTGATGCAATATTGCAGTAACCCCTAAGTCATCTCCCAGCACCCACCCTTTCTCCCTATGTTTATTCCCTACACAGCAGCTGCAGCACTCGATCAAATCCTCCACTGACCAAACCCTCACAATGCCCTAGAAGGTCCTGTGTAATCTGGGCCTGACTATTTTTCTAACTTGATCTCCTACTACTCTCTCCCTGGCCCACTCTGCTCCAGCCCACTGGCCTCCTCTGTACCCCTCACACTGGCCGCATGCACTCGCCTCAGAGCCCTTGCATGGGCTGTTCCCACTGCTGGGGATGCTCTCCCCTAGACATTCACATGGCCAGGCTCTCAAAGCCATCAGGTCTCTGCTGGAATCATTTAATAAGTGAGGCCTTTCCCAGCCCCCCTATCTAAACCTCTGCCATGCCTCCTGCCCCACTGCCAATTTAATTTTTCTCTTGGACGCTCAGCAATGCCCAGCAGACTATATATATACTCATCTATTGTCTGTCTCTTCTACTAAAATATGAGCTCCACGAGAGCAGGGATTTTATTCTGTTCTGTCACTGTGGTGTCTCCAGCACCTAGAACCCTGTCTCAGCCACAGTGCGTGCTTAATAGATGCCTGTCATCAAATGACTGAATTCTAGGAGGTTAGTGATGTGAGGGGCGTGGCAGGGGACCAGGCCTGTCTCAGGAAGCCTTAGGCATCACCTTTGTTCTTTTGCTCCTTCATTTGCCGCTTTTACTCAGTCGCTCAGTAGAGGCACAGGGCTCTATGGAGGGTTAAGACATGAACACAGACAGATGCTGCATAATTCCACTTCTGTGAGAAACTTAGACTAGCCAGAGTCAGAGACAGGAAGCAGAATAGAATGGTGGCTTCCAGGAGGAGTGGGGAATGGGGGGGGACGCTAACAGGAATGGGGCTTCCTTCAGGGGTGATGAAAATGTTCAATGGGGACACAGTTTCAGTATGAAATGATGAGAAAGTTCTGGAGATGGACAGTGGTGATGGTTGCACAACAATGTGAATGTAGTTCACACTGAACTTTACACTTAAAAATGGCTAAAATGGGGCTTCCCTGGTGGCGCAGTGGTTGAGAGTCCGCCTGCCGATGCAGGGGACTCGGGTTCGTGCCCCAGTCCGGGAAGATCCCGCATGCCGCGGAGCGGCTGGGCCCGTGAGCCATGGCCGCTGAGCCTGTGCGTCCGGAGCCACAACAGGAGAGGTCACAACAGTGAGAGGCCCACGTACCGCCAAAAAAAAAAAGGCTAAAATTCTAAGTGTTATGTATATTTTGCCACAAAAAGTTAAAAAAAAAAAGACATGAACACAAATTACCATATGATCAATATTGTGGGTCACAAAGCGTATCAGAAAAGTCCAGGGGAAGACAATTTTGGCTGAGGTAACTGAAGGAAACTTTCTGGAGTGAGAGACATTTGGGCTGGGCCTTGAAGGATAGGGAAAAGCTGGGTGGAAAAGGCTGGCAGGGGGCAGGGGTGGGTGATGGGGGCAGCGTGGGCCAAGGCCTGGAGGTAAGCTGGCCCCTGAGTGTGTGTGCTCGGCTGGGGCACACAGGCCTCCATGCCGGGAATCTTGGATCCCTGTCACTTCTCCCTTCCACCTGGCAGCCTGCTCGTGAGCCCCCAGGAAGGCTTGTGGGGAAGCTTCTGACCAGAAGATGGGGGCAACCTGTGGAATCCAGGGGGTCCTATCTCCTCAGGCCTCCTTAGTGGTGGGTTGAGGAACCCCCCATAAACCTGGGGTTCTGGTCTCGATTGCCCAGCCAGCCAGCCAGGCCTCTCCCTGTTAGTGCTAAGGTCACAGCCTAACTAAGGTCAGGGGTGGAACTCCTAGCAGGACTCCCTCCTCCTGTTACCCTGTGGGCATCAGAGTCCAGACTATGAAGCACAGTCTCCTCCTGCAACAGCTGGCCTTTCTGGGGTCGGGTCCAGGGAAGCTAATAATAACCACTTATGGAGTCCCTTCTCTGCCTGGCACATAAGGGCCTTCACGGGTGTAATTTTATAATCCTAAGAGGCAGGCAAGGACTATCATCCTTCCCATTTCATAGATAAGGACAGTAAGGCTCAGAGAGGTTAGTTAAGTGCTTTGCCCAGAGCCAGAGAGCTGGGCAGTGGCAGGGCTGACGTTAGACCACATGACTCCACAGCCCTGACTCTCAGCCCTTGGGCTACCCCAGGCCCTAGGCTTGCTTCAGACCAGGGCTCGCAGGGCCACTGTGCTGATGGCCCTCTAATCCTGGGGCAGCTCCTCCCCACAAGCTCCAGGAAGCTTCCCTCTCCCAGGCCTAGATGCTTTTGTCGCCTGTCCCTGCCCGCTCCTCCCCGCTGTGCTGGCGGTCCCTCCTACGGTGAGGAGAGGCAGGGCTGTACCAGCTGGATGGTGCCACAGGAGGCTCTCTTTGGTATAGCTCTTGGCACCTGTGCCAGCGTCTTGGCCCAAAGAGGACACGTTCCCCTTCTTCCAACTTCTCTTCCTTGAGAGCAGGGTGACAAGGTACTGCTGGGTGTTGTGCATGCAGCCCCGAAGCCCACCAGGGCCTTCCCTGCGCACTCGCCACGTGGCAGCCCCTTGCCCAGCTCAGGCCTCACGGCGCTGTGCGGGCAGCACCAGGACAGGTGAGGAACCAGAGGTTCAGAGGTAAGTCACACAATGTGAAAGCAGTAGGGTCAGGCCGAGATCCTGATTTCTCTACTACTTGTGGGAATCATAGGACACTGGAGAAGGGCGCTTAGAGATCACCTAATCCACTCGCTGGGGTGGGTGGGGCTGAAGAGACCTGTCCAAGGTCACACAGCTCGTGAGTGACAAGGAACTTAGTTTTCCCATGACTCTCATTATAAACGTGCTGGCACGTTGCCACATATCTTATTAGCTCCAAGAGAAACAAAACTTGCATTTAAGATTGTGGTAGGCTTTTAAAAAAATGTGTTTTGAGGCCAGTGCCTTCCACTACAATAGTTGTCAGAAAGCCACAGACACACAAAGGTGAGCCTGTCCCCCCAAAGCATGCGTGGCCCCTGGCGCCCCCCTCCTGTGTGGACAGTGGCTGGTGCCCAGGCAGCGTGCTCAGTGCAATGTCTTCTCAAGGACAGGACAGGGAGAGGGCTTCCTGGCTGCCTCCGTGGCACCTTCTAACTTCAGTTTATCTCTGGTCTAGAGCTGGAGAGAAACAGGAGTAAGAACTGGGCATTCTGTATTTATTATGCCAGCGTGACTCTTCCAGCAAGAGGTTACCCAGCTTGGACAAGTTTCTCAACCCTTTTGAGCATCAACGTGCTCGTCTGTGGAATGGGGTAACAGTAACGTCACTGTGGAGGAATTAGCAGCATCAGTCACGATGGAGTAGAGCCCCTGGTACAATAAACGGTGGAGACGACGACGAGGATGAAGATGGGGGGGCACAGAGCAGCGATGGCACTAACCATATGAGTGTAAAGCAAGGGACAGCCTTATTGAACGAAACTAAGTGTTCTGAGCCCCGCAGCCAATGTCTACCACTCACTCACGTGCACCTCCCTCCTGACACGGCACTGGGGAAAGGTCATGGTTTTCGGAGTCTGACAGACCTGGGTTTGAATTTAGGCTCAGCCACTTGCCATATGACGTTCATCCCCGGCCCTCCAGCTAGTTCTATGCCATCCAGACGATCACCACTAGCCACACGCGACTATTTAAATTAAAACGTAAAATTCGGCTTCTCAGTCACACTGGCCATGTTTCAAGTGCTCAAAGCCACATCTGACTAGTGGCTCCCGCATGGCACGGTGCAGGGTAGACCGCTTCCCTCATCACAGGGAGTCCTCCTGGACAGTGCTCACCTGTGCCCTGAACGTGGACGTGGCGCCTGCACGGGGGATGCTGCACACATGGCCTGGCGGGGCAGAGGGCCACAAGGGGCGCTCAGCCCGTCCCTGCTGCGCGCACTCTGGCTGAGCCGAGTCTCCTCCCTCACCTGGCCTCAGTTGTGCTCTTTCTTGCAGCGTGGATGTAATGCTGGGCCCAGCTGCTCTGACTGCATTTCTGCTACTGACTTACCACGTGACCAAGTGACGTCACCTCCTGGAACTTCAATTTCTTCATTTGCAAACTAATAATCCATACCCCTCCAGTCTCAGAGCAATGGTGCCGGTCAAGCAAGTAAATGATGGCAAGTGCTCTGAAGCGTGCGGACTATAGAGTCGCAGGGACAGCACAGTGAGATGGGGAAAGCCTCCATCTGCTGTCAAAACCGGACTGCAATCCCACCTATCACTAGCTGAGGACCCTTAAGTCTTCAGAGGAGGCCGCGTCTAAACGCCTTCACTGTAAAAGGGTAACAGTGAAGATACTGTAAACTTTCACATTACTGAGAGGATCAATGATGTATCTGAAAGCAGCAGAGTGCTACTCAAGAGCAAGGCATTACGGGACCACTGCTCCTGTACAAAACGAGGGAGGCCCAGCTGAGCCAAGCACCTGCCACCTCCACTCCTCTCTGTGCTCCACTTGCCGGAGAGCCCTGCTCCCACCAGGTGAAACGTCTCCTGCTCCAAGCCAAGAGACCAGGTTGGGACAGAAATGGGAGCACCAAGTGGGTCAAGAAAGCCTGTTCTGCTGATGCCAGAAACAGACACCAAGCCCGCTTGGGCCACACGGCTAGGTCACATCTAGGAAGTCTGCTTCCATCTGTGGCGTGTCCCTTGGGCTGCAGGATCTTGCTCCAGGTGGCTCCGAGGTCCCAGGCCTCCAGAGCCCAGCGCTGCTCCTGGGTTTGCTGCTCAGCAGTCATAAAGCAGGTGTTCCCTGGACACCAGACAGGTGCCAGACACCAAGGAAATGGGGGATGGAGAGACGGCTAATACCGGGCCCTGCCCTCCAGGGACTCTGGCTGGCTGGCCCTCTTTTTCAGCTTCCACTCCCTCACAGAAGTCCACCCTACCTGAGCTTCAGAAGCACCCAGTGGGGTCTCTACACTGGGACAGGGACCACCCGAGGCTTTGGGTCCCTTGATAACATGAGAGGTATCATTTTTTTTTTTTTTTTGCGGTATGTGGGCCTCTCACTGTTGTGGCCTCTCCCGTTGCAGAGCACAGGCTCCGGACGCGCAGGCTCAGCGGCCATGGCTCATGGGCCCAGCCGCCCTGCGGCATGTGGGATCTTCCCGGACCGGGGCACGAACCTGTGTCCCCTGCTTCAGCAGGCGGACTCTCAACCACTGCGCCACCAGGGAAGCCCAAGTGGTATCATTTTTATTGAGCACTTCCTACATGCTATGATCTACACCAGAGTCTTACACGTGTTCTTTTTAATTTCCACAATTCTTAGAGTTTTTATTACCTCCAATTTACAGATAAGAAAAAAAAAATCAAGGAAACGTTAACGTGCCCAAAGCACACATCTAACAACGGACAGAGCAGGGATTTGAACTCAGATCTGAATACTCTAAAACAGGACCCTGAACCACTGCATTTTATATTGTCTTCTGATCCTGTATTCTCCAATGAAATGATTACTCTTCTAGAAAACGTTTTTTCCTTCAGGAGCCCAGGATAAAAGGAGAGACGGGGAAGGCAGAGAGGCCAAGATACTTCCCTGAGCTGCCTGGTGGGGAACCACCCTCACCCACTTGGGCCAGGCCCAGTGCTGGGCTCAGTGGGAGCCGAGGCAGGACCTGTAGCTGTCCTCTGACTCTAAGGAAGAGCCCCGCCCGAGCCGTCAAGGGTCGACTGAGGATGGGTGACACTGTGAGGGGCAGTGGGGCCCCCAAAAGTGACAGTTCCCAGGCCACAAACAATCTAGTCCCCAAACAAGGCAAAGAACACGACTCTTGCTGCTACTGGACACATTTCCAGCTGAGAAAAGCAGAGTTTCAGGCCTGGCGGGCTGTCTCAGGCAGGATGGATAGAGGGGAAGAGGAAGGAGAGAGGAGGCTGGGAGACGTGGTAGGTCCATGACAACAGCCCAGGTGGCACAGACCCGTGGCTGAAGGACTGGGAAGTATGGCTGCCTAGGTATTTTCTGGCTACCTGGGTATTAAGCAAGAAATGCTTGAATGTAGCTTGGTGTTTAAGAGCAAGCTCTGGAGTCAGGCAGCCTGGATCACATCCCAGCTGTGCAGCTCACTGGCCACTTAACTGTCAAGTGGCTTTTCTGGTGTAGGTTTCCTTGCCTGTAACGTGGGGTAACAGTACCTACATCATGGTGTTGGTGAAATAAAAATTACATAAAGCTCTTTGCCCAGTATCCAACACGTAGTAAGCACCTAATAACAGTAATTATTAATTATGAGACTGTTTCTCAAAACTATTAATCCTCCCCCCCCAAAAAAAGACAAAAATAAAAAAGAAACACAGCATTTATAGGTATTTAGGTTGTGCGTTTGGACTGGCATGGTGCTTTTTTTTTAAAATATTTATTTATTTGGTTGTGCCAGGTCTTAGTTGCGTTAGGCAGGCTCCTTAGTTGCGGCACACGGGCTCCTTAGTTGTGGCATGCGAACTCTTAGTCGTGGCTTGCATGTGGTATCTAGTTCCCTGACTAGGATTGAACCTGGGTCCCCTGCATTGGGAGCACAGAGTCTTATCCATTGCGCCACCAGGGAAGTCCCTGGAATGGTGTTTTTGGTACTTGTTTCTCATAGACAACCCTTGCCTAGCCAACCAGGTTAACAGTCCCCTAGAAGCAGACATCACACACTATTTTAGACCGATACGGCCCCAACCTCTACAGCATTGGGCATGGGTCCATGCACATAATAGGACCTCAGAGACTCCAGAACTTCAGGACTAAAAGACACCTTCTGTGCCGGGCTAACTGTGTGTGTGTGTGTGTGTGTGTGTGTGTGTGTGTGTGTGTGTGTGTTAACTGTGTGTGTGTGTGTGTGTGTGTGTGTGTGTGTGTGTGTGTGTGTTAACTAAAAGGATAACGCACGGTTCTTGCCCTTGAAAGGGTCACAGTTTAGCGAGGAAGGATCTTAAATCATCCTGTGACAATCTAATAATCCCATGCTCCCAAACCCACACGCACTCTTACCTGACATCTCTCTCACCCCGCCAGAGGCATGCGTGCATGCACATTTCCCCTCAGTTCCCTGGGCTCACAGGCAGCTCTAGCCCTGGCCTCTCTGGAAATGCTAGCTTTGGTCTGGACCCTGCGTGGAGCACAGAGGTTTCAACCTTAAATGGAGTGAAAAGCCGTTTGGCCCTGTGCCAGCCTCATGGGTCCCCTTCCCCACCCCCTGCACATTTTTATCAGACCCTCCTGATGGCAGGTCTATGAAATCTCCCCTGGAGAGGGCTGTGGGTCCCTGGACTGATGTGTTTGACCAGCTGTTTCTGGTCTGCGCTGGGGGAACCAGTGCAAGAAGAGCCGGCAGGAGTGGTGTTTGATCAGAAAAGCTGGGAGGCTCTGGGCCCAGCTAGCTGCTGTTAGCCTTCTGCTACGCTCTCCTCAGAGCACAAAGAAAGGAGGATGTTCTGATGGACCAGCCCACAGGGAACCTGGGAACCTGCTCGCTGGCCAGGGTGAGAGGTGGAAGCTGGGCTCTGCCTAAGCGCATGAGGGCTGGCGGGAGCAGCACTGCCCGCTCCTGGCCGCACGGCAGCAACACCCGCCAAGCTCCCCAGGCTCACTGTCTGGTGCCAGGTATGTCAGGGAGACAAGCGACTAGTGGACGTGGGACCTCTGCTCTGGTAGCACTGTGTGACAGAGCAGAGGACGGGACAGATGCACAAGGAAAAGCCTGGAGAACATTCACCAGAAGGTGAGCGCAGCTTCCAAGCCCATGTCCTAGATCCTCTCTTCTCAGTGAAAGCTTGAGTCCTGGAGTGTTTCCCAACAAAGGTCTAGGACGAGTCCACATTGAGCCATAAGCTATTTCTCTTTTTTCACCCAAACACGCGCCCGAGTACCAGCTCATGGAGGGGAAGATAAACAATGAATCTGAAAACTCCAGAGGCAAGGTAGGAAGGCCGGAAATCATCACAAACGTAGTGCTTCCATTTCCCTCGCTCTCACTGGATGTGCTCCCGCCTGACATCCAGTCTGTGTCTTTCCTCGGACATGACCCCTCAGCTGTGGCACCAAGGAGCTCTGAGAGTCTGGCTCCAACCCAGGAGGTCCTGTGCCCCCTCTTATCACCATCCACCCTGGCCTGGGACAGAGGCTCTGGATTATTATATATAATGCAGCCCAGAGAGCTCCATCTGACCTTGGTCTGGGGCTCCCCTAGCCTCCACCCCAGGCCCTCTATCTTAGGATACATCAGGCATCCTCCTTTCCTGCCCTTCTCTGCCCTCTTCCCTCAGGGTCTTTTCAAGTGTTAGAAACACTAACACACACCATCTACAAAGCATCTATACTGTTAGCCATTTTACAAATGTTGCCTGTCCTCCTCACTGTCATCATTAGGGATGACTATCCCAAGGTCACAGTCTGTTTAGAGGGGGGCTGGGAAGCTCCCCAGCCCGTGCACTTTGCACCACGCTGCTCTGCCTCTTGCAGCCAGCCCCCTGGCCCAGGCTTAAGGTAACTACACCACCAGGGAATCGCTCGGCCCATTTCCTACCTCTGCTCAATCACTCCTGACCCACAGCAGCACTTCACCTCTGTACACACACACTTTCATGGCCGGAGCCCAGCTGCCTGGGACACTCAGGATTATTGCTCCAGATACGACACTCCAGCCCCTCTCCAAAGACATCACTTAGGCAGAAAGGCATACTTCCTAAAGGCCCTGTGGGCTCTGGGCAAGGGTTAGGACTGTCCCAGGAGAAGTGAGCAGAGTCACCCCCAGCCCTGCCTCAGGGCGGACCTGAGCTTAGGGGCTGCAGTATATGACGCCCCCGCCCCTGGCCTTACCTGCAGGACTCTTACTGCAGAAATTACGCACATCCTATCCGTGTGTCTGCCTCTCTTGTCTCTTGTTGGCTGTCAGCAACATGACATTTTCAGCTGTTCACCATGAAAAGTTTCTGCTTATTTTACAGTTATCTGCTGAGCACTTTGTGCTTTGGGGGCAGTTGAGATTCAAGAGATAAACGAAAAGTGCTGTTATAAAGATCCCTAAGGATGCAGACAGAGAGAGGAAGATGAGAGACACGTAAAGGTATAGGAATGAACAAGACACGTAAAGGTGCAGGAATGAACAATCTTCCCAGTGCTAGAAAGTGTAGGGAATGGCTGACCTGTATGTGAAGGACTTTATTAATTACAACTAAAATTTTCAACACCAAATTTCAAACACCAAACGTTAAATCTAGGCTTTTGATTAGTACTACAATTCTGTGGGCTAAATACAATAATTTCCTCCTTTTGTGAACGGGAGCTGGAAGGAGGGAGCTCAGAGAGGATAAGTATCTCACCAAGGTCACACAGTCATAAAGTGGCATAGCTGGGATGTACCCAGGTTGGACACCAAAGCCTGTCTCTGAAACCCTGCACCACACTTGCTCCCTGGGAACGAGGGTTTAGAAAAATGAGGCTCCACACGACAGGAGAGCTTTTTGTCCTTCCCAGGCCATGCTAACAAGGCCCGCAGGTACACAATAGCCCCTAGGAAACCAGGCCTATCAAGCCTCGTCTCATTTGACAGCTGCCCAGAACCAAAGAGAAAACAGGTTTATAGCATCACAGTCCATTTGAAACTCATGCAGCATAATTTTTTTCAAAGTACATATTTTATTTACATAGAGTAGTGCAAGTTGAACACGAACAATGGTTTGTAATCCAATTTAAACAGCCATAGTGTGCTGGCTGACCTGGCCTGACATGTGCACCCTGTCCTGACCGTGGGTGGTAGCAGGTGTGACTGGCCTTTGTAAGGGAAATGATGCAACATTTCCATGATTTGGAAGCAATCTAAATTAGTTGATGGGATAATTTTTTTTTTTTTTTCCCAACAATGTAATCCCCGAAGCACAGCAACTTCTCCCTTCCTTACAGGCCAAGTCACAGGTATAGCAAGTTTCTGAGTTCTGGCTGTGCTTCTGGCCCAAGTCCTACCAGCCCCAAGGTTTTCCATGGCGACAAAATACTCCCTTCAACCCCTAATTTTTCTTTCACTCCCACTTTCTCCCTACTTCCCAAGTATCCCTGCAATACACTAGGCCAAGCGGAGCAGGGCAGGGGCTGCTGAAGTCTTCCTTTGGGAGGACTGGTTAAAGCATCCCAGGATCTTCTCCACCACTGTCCAACTTCCTAGTCCCAATTTAATAGAAATATTGCTTGTTCCCTAGAACCATGCTAGGTAAGGCTTGCAGCTCCTCCAACCCTTAGTCAATTCTTAGATCTCAGGCACATGAGAGTTAAATCCCCCACCCCATATTATTAATAAGTAATCAGCCTATGGTGACTGCAACATCACCTGGGGTAGAGAAACTCTTTGGGCCCATCTCATCTTTCTCCTCGATTTACACCATGAGCAGAGAACAGGGCCCTTGTCTCCCCATTTACCCCTGTTTGACTGGATCTATTTCACCCTCAGTCCGCGACTATCAGGGCTCTTCCCTGGGGGATGAAGCTGAAATACACTCCATGGCTGGTGGGAGGGGAGAGTCAGACAGCTTCCTCAGAGGACATGAATGACCAGGGAACCTGGCATTCACACAGTAGACTGCGGCACTTGCTGGACTCAGGCTTTATAAAATAAACAAGTCTCTGCCCCTTTGCTGCCCCTCAGGCTCTGCTCACACACTGCACAGTCCCATCTTCCCAGAGCGATCCTCGCTCTTGAGCCATCTATCTGCTGTCTGTCTCACTCACCAGGGATGGGCAAATGCCGTTCCGTAAGTGATCCGCACGGAATCAGACTCCAGCTTGGAATCTGTCTGCCCTTTCCTCCTCACCAGGTGTTTCATAAGCTCTGGAGGCAGAGAAGAGTTGGGGTCTTACTGAATAAATATGCATTCCAAGCAGTCCACAGACTCCTCTACACCACTGCCAGTGCCCCCAGGGTTCAGCCCTGAGGCCACAAGGGCAGCACCACGGCAATAAGGCAGAGACCACCACTGCCACATGAGAGCAGGTGATGTGGACAAGGGGACCCCGGTAACATGTCCTCCGTGGCAGCAATGCAGAAGGTCTCTTGGGCAGAAGTGGGAGAAAAGAATAAAGTGGCCAAGTAGGGCTAGAAAAAGTCTTCCTACGATAAAGTCCAGGCTTGGGCGTCTCTAGGCAGCAGCGCTGTGAAAGCGCTGTTGGCGCAGCAGCTTGCCGAGGCCCACTCGGAGCAGAGACGAAATTCGGGGCGGACCTTTCGCTCATGTTGACCAGAACCAGCACAGGCCTCGTGCTCCTGCTGGCTGTGCCACAGGGTGAGGGTGCAGCCGGCAGCATAGCCCACTGCTCTGTCTGCTCTTGGCAAAGTGAGTTGTGAGTCTGGTGATTCTGAAGAAAACGAGTGTCCTGCCACGATCTGGGTCTCCACCAGCAACCTGAGAAAGGGTGCCTCAGTACTTGAAAGGATCTGGAAGTTGGGTTTAAAGCTTATAGCTTTCTTTATTCAGAAGACTTTTTAAAAAGAAAAATCACTTTCCCCTACAGGTCCTCAGCAATTAATTTTTAAATTTATTTTGTTTTTCTTGGCTGGAAGAAATTTTGATAACGCTGCGATTCCCACCCACCCATGCACTCTTATCTGTCGGGCTTGGCCTCCGTGCCCTGTAAGAAGGGCTGCTCCACTCTTTCAATGGGTTTTATCTGGTGCTAAGGGGAGATTCGGTGCCATCTCATCACTTGCTGATCAAGAGCAATCCCGGTCCGACAGCTCACAGAACTGAAAACCCTTAAGAAGACAGAGACGGCCTTGGCAGAAGCAGTGAGGGCCTCACAGGGAGGCAAAGTCTTAAAGGTTTGAGCACCATCTTCTGGTCAGTTATTGGCCTCTGAAAACTTCATTTACTTCAGAATGGGACGATCCCTGAGCCGACAAGCTCAAGTGATTTGCACATAAAATGAGCACACAACTGGAGGCGGGGTGAGCTGGCCCAGCTGCCTGCACAGAGCAGGATGGATGCCAGCAGACACACTGGCAGTGTTAAGGTCCCACCTTCTGCCCTTCCGGCAACGTGTGATGGCGACAGAAGCAGCGACCATGACCCAGATCGACCCCTCCCCTGCTGGTACCTGGTGACGTGAAATGTGCTTAGAAAGAAGGGGTGGCCTTGTCTTCTGCCAGCCTGTATTTTGAGGGTGAGTGATCAAACTGGGCAGTACCTTCCGCAGGGGGTCAACCACACAAGGTGGCAGGGAGCCGTGCTGGGTGTGTAAACACTGCCCTAGCAGACTTCAACCTTCTGCCATCAGGGAAAGGAAGATAAATGCTAGTCATTCCTTCCATCTAATTGCACTTCATAATGGATTCCATAAACCATTAATTATCAGATTATATTTTAGGAATTGAAGATGAAAAAGCTTTGTAAAATTCAGACTCCAAAGGATCACTGACCTGCAGTCACAGTGGCAGCTGGAAAGAGCTCAGACAACAGGCTACTCACAGGCAGGGAAGACCCTGGCAGGAGGAAGACTCAGGGGCCACTCCACCTGGCGCTGGTTCACTGCTACGTTACATGTATCACGTGCTCCTCAGGGAGGGGATGAGGCCTCCAGGTTGGGTAGAAGCTTTAGGCTTTGATTAGGGAAAGGGGATTGAGGACACCACAGAAAAGCTATGGGAACCAGCCTCAGGTGCAGAATACCATGAAGAGTTTCCTGGTAAGGCAGAGACGGTTTGCAGCTAGATGGCCTCACACTGAACACTCCCAGAAGAAACACTCCAAAGGCTTTGTTTTGGGAATGGCTGATTATACTGACAAGGTGGGACTCAGCATGGAAATGAAGCCTTCCTGTGTCAGCATGCTGCTACCTGTCCTACTGCCACCATGAGAGGAGGCTGGAAGGATGACAGACGTGAGGAGGTGCTGAGTGTGCTCAAGGCTAGGAATCCCCAGATGGTCTGATGGTGCTTTTCTCTCTCTTTTTTTTTTTTGTGGTACGTGGGCCTCTCACTGTTGTGGCCTCTCCCGTTGCGGAGCACAGGCTCCGGACGTGCAGGCTCAGCGGCCATGGCTCACGGGCCCAGCCGCTCCGTGGCATGTGGGATCTTCCCGGACCGGGGCACGAACCCGTGTCCCCTGCATCGGCAGGCGGACTCTCAACCACTGCGCCCCCAGGGAAGCCCCCTATTTTCTCTCATTTTTAAATGGCCAGAAGGCACTGGCAGCACCTGCAGCCCCACTCTGTGGGCCACTGTCCTGCACTGAACTGCTGCTCTGCATGCTGAGGGCTGCCAGCACATCACACCGCTCTGGTTACTCTGGTCACCAGCTCCTATCCCACTGCTCTTTCAGGCTCTATTTCAGAAGCTATACTCCACTTGGGGATAGACAGTGTCAGAGAGGCCACAGCAGCAGGCCTGTGAGGAACAGGCCTGCCTGCTACGGAGGGCGGTCGCGTTGGTGTTGATGACTCAGACTTGGTTTTATGAGAACCATGATGCTTCTGTCCGTTTCCCAAGTGAGACCACTTAGGTTGGTGCTAAGCTAAGATGCTCAATACTCAGGACATCGAGGGAGGAAGGGCAAAAGGCAAGTGTGGAGCATTCTCTCTATTGCAAACGTAGGACCCTCCACGATGAGCAGCCACTCACTTGGCCTCCCCACAGATTAGGGTCACGGTACCGTCTAGCAAGTCCTCCACGGTCACTGCCACAAGCTCAGAGCTGGTCTGGGATGTCTGCGAATCTGGCAACGTCACAAACACCTGTGAACCAGCAAGCTGGGTCTCCTCCAAAGTGATCACCTGCTCCGTCTGGGCCACCGGCTCTGGGGTTTGGATCACCTGAAAGGGAAAGACCGTGAGGCTGCTCTGGGCAGTGTCCACAGTTGGCTCCCCAGAACTTACATGGTTTTCATCTCACGCTGTAATGATGATATTTATGTTTTCACCAGAGGAGAGCAGTTACATGTGCTTAATGGGAAGAGGCAAGTCTAACACACCAGTGATGCAAAAGAGAAGGCAGGCAAACAAGTTAAGTAACTCTGTGCCAAATTGCTCTAATTTAGCTCCGTACGCCACCTCAGGGTGCCTGGACTCTGATTACACACCAGTGAACGCGGGCTCAGTTTCTCACACTGGGTTTTCCTGTCTTGAGGATTACACTGCAGAAGTAAGTGCCGTGTGAAAGGAATGCTACTGAATCAAAGTGGTTCGTGTCATGCTTGAACCATGGAAATGGGAGTGGTTTACCAGAAGCCTCGGGTTGCCAAAGGTGGCATGTCTGGACCTTGATCAGGCTAAGAGCCTTACTTGGAGGCTACGTGGCTACAGAGCTAATGGCTACAGGAAGAAGAACGGGTAGACAAAATGTGGCTTCTGTCAGCTCCCTCACGCAGCTCACCAGGCTGGAGGGCACTGGCTTCTCTCCTCCACAGGCCACACACACACCTTCCAAATCTGCAGCATCTGTTAAAGATGACTTTCCCATCTCAGGGAGAACTAGTCTGGTTAAGTACACCCAGTTCTTGCCTGAACCTCCGAGTTGATGTTTCTGAGCCATGGAGGTCGGAACAGCTGGATGTTTTCAATACAGAGCGCCCGCAGAGGGCACAGCAACCCTGGATCTTGAGAGCTGCCGAGAGCAGAAAGTGCTTTCCACTAGACCTGAGTGGGCAGAAATGGAGATGCCAAGCTCAGCCATGTCTCTGCTGTAGGAGTGAAGAGACCAATTGTGATGTTCAATAAAAAATCATCTAGGACAGCAGTTTTCAAACTGTTTTTCTTTTTCTTTTAGCAATGGAATATTTTTTTTGCCCCAAAGGACATCTTACCCAGAATCCTAATATATAAAAAAGATAATAGCAGCGCTGTTCTCATTGAAATGGCAGCAGGATTGGCACCCAGAGGCCTGGCCGCCTGACTTGCCCTCTGCTCCCCACAGAGGCCTGTAAGAACACGGCTATAAGGGGCTGCTCTAAGGGACAGGACGGGGGGCGGCCCAGCCAGCTCACAGTTCCTCTCCCGTCCATTCACAAATTACTGTCAATCAACAGAATGGAGTTTCTTTTCCCTTCCTGCCCACCCTCTCTGGAGAAGACGGGAAGGCAGTAATAGAACTAGAGACACAAAGAGGGGCTGGAGCAAGCGTAGCCTTGAAATATCAGAAGAGGGGGGGCTTTACACCCAGGTAAAGGTGAGAAGCCCAGACGTTCAAATGTGCCCTGTGCCCAGCCCAGAGGAGTTACCAAAGCATTTCAGCTGAAGGTGGTCTCAACAAAGAGCTCATCTACGCTCCTCCAAGGTTTCCTGCAACTCTCACCACATCCCATGGTGTTCTGCAGAAGGTGAGGGAGTGTGTGAATTGGGAGGAGAGGTCAATGTCATTCTGCTTTTGAAAATTCTTGTTCCAGCTTCCCTCTACTCAGGGGCCATTTCACATGTGGTCACCAGGAGGCTAGAATTTTCTGTTCTGTTTGGTAAGAGGTCCAGAGAGACTCTTCTGCAAGATCCTCTTGGTCATGAATGCATCACTCACGGGGCCCTTTGAGAGCCCCGGGGAGAAAGGCTAGGTGTCGTGATGGGACTGCCTCCAGAGAAGCCTCAGGGACCCCGTGTCAGCACCCTCATATCTGATGGCCCCAGAATCACCTGCACCATCTGCGAGGCAGCCACTTGGCTTTCAGTGCCCGTCACCTTTGGGTGTTCAGACTCCAAGTGACAGTCCAGCTGGGCCTGGGAGGTGAAGAGCTCCCCGCAGAGCTCACAGGGGAAGGTGCTCTCCGACTGCTTGAAGTGCTCAGTGGTGACGTGGTGCTGCAGCGCCCCGGGAAAGCGGAAAGTGGCTGCACAGTACAGACACCGGAACGGTTGTGACCCTGGAGGAAGGGGACAGAGGGAGTGACTGAGGGAAACGAGAGGAGGGAGGGGAGAGGAAGGTGCAAGCGGGGGCAAGGAGCACAGGCAGGTCCAGAGGCAGCTCTTCAGCTCCTGTGGGGCCTGGAGCGTGTACAATTTGGGGAGCCCTCTCTAGGAAGACTGATACAGAATTACACACACAGGATCAGGGGCAGATCTTTGGACGGGTCCCACCAAGTGCAAGGCTCCAAGGCACAGCTTCATTAGCATCAGATTCAGGCGAAATCTGCCTCTGCCAAAGTCCATTATTCATTCAACTGTAATGATGCTGACAATGTTTATTTCGTCAATTCTAAGAAGCACCTTTTAACGTCTCTGAAATGGGATCAATGGCATCTTACTACTGTTACAGGCCATGGAGGTGGGTGTAATTGTCAACAAGTGCACTTGCACGGACATCTAAAGGGGCAGCATCAAGACTTGCAGAATGCATGTCCACAGTCTGAAAGAAAAGCCCTAAGACAGGAGCAGTGCATGTTTTAAACTCACAGGAAACAAATGGTTTAGAGGGAGGAGGTAAGGGTTGGATGTTCAGCTACATTCCCAAAGCAGGAATCAGAAGACTAGTTTTGCTAATGCTCGAGAGACCAAAACCACCTTACCGTGCTCTCCATCACCAATGCTCTTGACGGTGGAGGGCAACACCACGTGGAATAACACTCACGCCAACAATCTGAACTGAGAGCTACTCTGGGAAGCTGAATTCTTACGTTGATCAACTTATTCCTTACGTTTCCTTTTTTTATGTATGCATACAAGAGTGCATACAATCTACATCAAATTAAGTCCAAAGCAGCACTTAGGATAACCTGCAAACTCTAAGTGACAAGAAAGCATAGTTTAACTGGCAGCAGTTTTCCTTTCTTAATGGTTCATTAAAAATGGTGCCTCTTATAGAACTGGCATTTTAGATTTGATAAGGTATAGCAGGAACAATGATAATCATGGGTAACGCTTACGAGATGCTTACTGGTGCCAGGCCTTAAGTGTTTTCTGTGTATTAACGTATTCAACTCTCACGGTTCCCCTATGACGTAGGTACTGCAACCGTCCCTGTTTTGTAGATGAAGAAACTGAGGCACAAGTTAGCTGCTACTTAGCCTGGGTCGCGCAGCTGTGGGTGGTGGAGACGAGACCCATCCCTGGGCAGTGCAGCTCAGGAGCATCTTGGAAGGGGCACTGACCTGAATGCTGGCACTTGATGTGAACCTGCAGCAAAGCTGGCGTGGGGAAGAGCTCCTTACACTGGCCACATTCATGGAACTTCATATCTGAGAAGCACACGAGGAAAGAAGTGGTGGGAGAGAACAAAAGGAAGATTCTCTGAGCCTGCGGAGTAACAGGGCTGAGGGCGGGATGACGGCTCACACTTAGTGAGCATCTACGAAGTGCCAGGAACCTGATGCCTATGCTACATTAGTGCAATCTGTGGTAAAGAGCACCAGATCCGGATCCAAGTGCCCGGATGCAAAGAGGGTTGTTGTGAGAATTAAAGGAGAAAACACACGTGGGTGCTGAGCACAGTGCCGTGCACTCAGGAGACACTTCATAACTGCGAGCTGTTGTGATTATCCCCCAATTTATCTGTAACACAGGTGTGAATAATTGACTTTCTGAAGAAAAGGAAACAGGTTCAGAAAGAGATGTCACTTGCCAAGGTCACACAGCTAGAGTTAGGATTCCCACCCTGGCCTGTGTGCCACCCTTCCCACGTGCCACGACCAATCACCACCGAGGCTGGCAGGAGTCACACTGCTCTAGGTCTCCAGTTGCAAGAACTACTGCTACTCAAGCTAGTGTTACTGATGGACTGACATGGCACCTGCCGGTGTGCTGGGGAGGAAGAGGGTGTCACTGCAGCACACCACACTCTAGCACTAGAAGTCGGGATTTAGGGCTGGAACCCAGGATGCTACGTCACCAAGCCCCTTCCACTCCTCAGCCCCCACTCCCAGTCCAGGGCACCCCAATTCACCTGCGTGCTCTGCTTTGATGTGCTTCTTGTGTTCAATGGTGTTGGGAAAGGTTTTGTCACAGGAGCTGCACTGGAGTGACGAGAACTTGGAAGATCGATGGTTCTGAGCAGCAAACACGTCAGGGTGGTGGGTCCGATTGTGGTACCACAAACCAGACAATTGCTAAAAGGAATGTGGCAAATGTTAGGTCTTGGATGTTCCAGCAAGCTGGAGAGTTCACAAAGCCATGAGAGAAAAGCGCTCCCAGGGAAGCTTATGGACCTGGAGTCACACTCTTACCCACCACAGTGAGTGCTGACATGCGAGGGGACGCTGGTGCTCATGGGAACAAGGCACCTGTGTATCCACTGAGGTCACCACAGGGCAGGGCCGGGGCCTTCAGAAACCCATTCCTCACAAGCTTAGGAGGGAGGTGTTAGGCTCTTTCCAGTGACGTGGAAGCTGAGGCACAGAGGGGTGAAGTGACTTGCCCAAGGTCACATGATCAGTAAACAGGAGGACCAGGATTCACACCCTGGCCTTCTGAATGGAGAATCTGTGCTTCACCACCGAGCTGTCTTGCTGCCTGTCAGAGGCCCAGGGCGCAGCAGGGAAACCTGCTGGAGAGGGGCAGGTGCTATCCCTACTCCGTAAGCCAGTGCCCCCTTCTTCCCGGGTTCCAGAGCAGCGCTGCGACACTCTCCGTACAATTCCATGGTTTCCTAGAGACCAAGCCCAGGTTTTACCCAGCTCTGTAACCCTAACGTCACAGCACAAGGCTTGGAACAAACTTAGCTCTCAATTTCTGTTGAGCTGAAATTAGCTGCTGGGTTTCTCTCTCTGTACCCAAATGCTATAGATGCCAGCGAGGGCCATTCTTTTCTCTGTGGTCTTAGAGTTTCTCAAAGAAGTGGTTTCTTTTCAGATCTGTATGGGGTTTCCCTTCAATTACATAGCAAATTCTAAGGTAAAAAAGCAGAGCTCTTCCCCAGGAGTTAAAAAATCCTCCAAAAAACACCAATAATTGTGCTAAACAAGATAATTCCAGGTAGTGTTACACACCCCAGTGTCATTCTCACATCCCTCAACACATGGGATCAACAGGTTCTAAAGAATGTAAATATCCAGGGAAAATGCAGGATTCAGTTCAGGACGAGGCTGAAATCTAAGAGAAGACATGCAGGAACTCTTGGCTCCAATTAAAGCTCCCCCACTGACCCCACTCTGACCAGGTCACCACAGAGGATCTGAATAACCTATCAGCTGCATTCTTCATGAGAACCGGCCAAATGGTCATATCCTGGAGACAAGAGGTGTTCTGCAAGCCACAAACACGGGGGCCAAGGGAGACCAAAGGGAGAGTGGATGAGGGCCCGGGAAAGGTGCCCGCAGAAGCTGAGCTCACCTGGTAGGCCTTGTTGCAGATCCCACAGCTGAAGGGCTTCCCTCCGACGTGGGTCACCATGTGCCGCTCCAGCATCGAAGGGGCGCTGAAGATCTTCCCACACGTGGGGCAGGGGTGGTACTCCTTGGAGTGCACCTCGTGGATGTGCTTTCGGTGATCCTGCAGAGTGGGGAAGCTCATCCTGCATTTCTTGCAGTCATATGGATCTTCTATGTCTGGTTCCATGAGGGGAGGGAGGGAGACACCACAGGCAACAATCAGTGACACGTGGTTTTCTGTGTGCAGCTCCAGAAGCCAGACTGTTTAGAGGTCACGCAGGGTGACAGACTCGAAGGACCAGAAATCACTGCATCCATCACCTAACTACCTCCTACTTTCATCCTAGGAGGTGGGGTTCCTCTGAGGCTTCTGGATTAACCACCTCTGAGCATGAGTTTACCTCAATTCCTCATCTTACAAGTTAAATTCCATCTTACTACTTTCCAGGGAGTATCACCTTTGCTCTTCCCCTACCTGCAGTGGGTGTTTTGGGGTTTTCTAATTCTCTGTAGAGATTTCCCACACACTCCCCAAAGCATCACTATTTCCTTTTTTGTCAGTAGTACAATGCAGAGGATGAATGCTTCCTTGATCCCCACTTTAGATTCAACAACAAAAACATTTTCGTAAGTAATGTTTATTAAGTGCTATATGACATGCGTGTTTTAAGTGCCTACATATATTAAATCACTTAAAACTTCCAATAACCCTACGTGTAGGTTCTACTACCAGTCCTATTTTATAGATTAGGAAAATCAAGGTTTAGAGAGTGCCCAATGGCACAAGTATGATATTGCTGAGCTGGGTAACAATCCCAGCTTTCACTCCCGAGGTCATGCTCTGAGCTGCATGCTGAATTGGACAAGGCAACTCCTCAGTGGGACCTCAAAAGTAAGAACTAGCACTGATGAAGAATACATTTGCCATCCCTGTGGCAGGAAAGTTCAGTCTTTTTCTGAAGGTAACAGAAAGTAAAACGTTTGAATAATAAAATCCTTTGCCCACAGAAAGGCCCAGCCCATCAGCCAATCTTATGTGTGTGCTGATCCAGGCTAATTCAGGGATTCTGACACGCAGCAGCACTCGGCATCATTAACTAGTATCCCTGTGGACGTGAGCTCTTGAGATCTCAGTTTCACACTATCTTTTAAGATACTCGGAAGGAATTCTCCATAAGCAATGATGTGATCCTATGAAACAGGCAAGGAACAGTCAATGAGAGAGGGGCCTGGATGCTGGGCCTGCTTTGGGTGATCCGCTCCAAGTCATGGCAAAGTTTTTCGGGTCTTCTCTATTCTGAAAATTGATAATGCCTTCCCCTTTCCTGACTTCATGTGATGCTACTGGGAAAAGGAGACTAAAGCGGAATGTCGTTTAAAGAGATTGAGAGGACTTCAAAGTTGTGGCACTGGATCCAAGCCAAATCCCACTCACCTGGAAGTCTACTGCAACTGGATTTGCTGGACAACCTTGTAAACTCCTTGGGGGGAGTGGGGGGCAGCACTTTATGTTTTCCTGTATTGCCCAGTGCCCAGCCACATGCTGGGCACATACAAGCTCTGGCGAAGTGCCTTGTTGGCTGGCTGACAACAGACTTGAATGTGTTGACAGAAAGCACATGTTTGTGAGATACTGTATTTGCCAACAGTTAGAAACTGGTGTGTGGGAAACAAAGGTAGGGAGGGGAAAAGGGAAGAAGGGTATGCAAGGTGCATGGCATGAAAAAAAAGGCAGGCTCTTATGGTGACAGGTGGCCCTGGAGAAGGCTGCTCTCGTCACCAATACTCTCTAGCATTTACTGAGCATTCTCTATGTGGCAGGCATGGAGCTTCATGCTTTACGTGTGATATCTCTTTTATTCTCACAACAGCCCAATGTGGTAGTGTTACTATTTTCTCTACCTTACAGAAGGGGCATAAGAGGCTTAAAAAGGTAAAGAAATTTGTCTAAGGCCTAAAAGAAGTAAATGGCAGAGTAGTCAAGATTCAAGCCCAGGCCCGTGTGATTTCAGAGCCCAAGCTCTTAACCACCCTGCTGGGCTGTGCTGATCACATGACTACTACAACAAGAGCAGCTGAAGATGATGTGACGTGACCAGCGGACGCCTCCTTGGCGATTTCCTGATGATGTGATAAGGAATCACAAAATCTCCTCTTCCTCCCCTGTGTGTGTTGAATGGAAGTGTGTTTTTGTCTGTATCAGTTCTAGTAGAAGGGGACAAAGATGGGGGCAGACCCTACTAACTGGGTAAATACAAGGCATTTGGAAGAGAATGCTGGGCAGAAGGCTTTTAAGGGAACATGACTAGGGACCACTCACAGTGGTACACATTAACTCAGAAAGCGTCCAGGCTGCTCCTATGGGGAAAGGCACGTTATGACCATAAGATGAGAGAGGGAGTAGGAAAATGAAGCTCAGCGGACAAATGGAAATATTCTGGTGCTCTGCGAGCCTGTCTGTTATAGAGACCCTTTCCTTCAAACATAATGGGCCTCTGTCAGCCAAAAAGAGCCAGGTGGGCTAAAACGGAAGACAAGGAAAGAGCCTGGACAGAGAATCACACAATGACACGTTAAAATGGGATTCTTCTTGAAATAGGAATGAGGGACTCTGGCTTTTGCAGCAGAATAGGAGAGGGGAAGGCACTGAACGGGGCCCAGCTCTGGTGGAGTGATGACTTCTGTTATGACTGCTGCGTGCCTTCCCAGCGCCAGGCCTGGTGCTGAGTGCCTAATATCCACAATCTCAGTACATACTGTGAAAGGTGTGCAGGTGGATGGAGAGGCCATTGGCTTGCCGGAAGCCCTTGCCACAATCTCTGCAGACGTATGGCTTGTCCCCGGTGTGGGTCCTCACGTGGCGGGACAGCTCGATGGACTGGGCAAACACAGCATCGCAGTACTGGCACGCATACATTTTTCCTGGAAATATACGTGAGTTTATTAGAGGCAGCACTAAGCATTTAGGGCATTCATAAAAACAAAATCACATTCTAAGGCACACAGCAGGGAAATATAATCTGGGAGATGACAGTAAAACACGAGGCAATTTGTAATACACTGGGTGAGAGGTCTGAGCCATCCTATCAGATGGTACCTCACAAACACAGTTGATCACACAGGGAGGGTATCAGTGTCTCCCTACCCTGAGGGATAAGGACAGAGTTCTCATCACACAAGACTAGCCATCTGTTAATCTGGCCACTACAAGTATGTAAGAGCTCATTCCATTCCCAGGAAACAGATATATCCTTGAGCCCAGAAAGACGTGAGCCTGGATCCCTTAAAAAACATACAGGGCAGAAATGCAACTGCACATAAAAATGACACACATGGACTCAGAAAAGAATGACAGCTTTCTGCCAGCGACTTGCTATAAAGATTTTCTTGGCTCCTCTATTTTCTCATGCACTAATGAAAATACAATGACCAGACTGCCAGAGAGCATTAGAAAATACCAGTAAAGAGAAAGTCTGGAAAATCAGCATTTGTAAAAAAATGCTAGACCAAATGTACCTTCAGTCTCCCTTATGGGCTAATAGAGAAATGGGAAAATCAATAAGGTGAGGGTCCAGACAGCCCAGATCCTAGGGGTGACTTCAACTAGGGCAATCCACCTCATTTTCATTTTTTATATTGTTACACTTTGGAATAAGATTTTGTTAAGAAAAAAAGGGTTTCTTACCATTTCCTCTAAGATCAGAACAAGACAAGGGTGCCCACTCTCACCACTATTATTCAACATAGTTTTGAAAGTTTTAGCCATGGCAATCAGAGAAGAAAAAGAAATAAGGAATCCAAATTGGAAAAGAAGTAAAACTGTCACTGTTTGCAGATGACATGATACAATACATAGAGAATCCTGAAGATGCTACCAGAAAACTACTAGAGCTAATCAATGAACTTGGTAAGGGATAAAAAATTAACGCACAGAATTCTCTTGCATTCCTATACACTAACAACGAAAAATCTGAAAGAGAAATTAAGGAAACACTCCCATTTACCATTGAAACAAAGAGAATAAAATACCTAGGAATAGACCTACCTAAGGAGACAAAAGATCTGTATTCAGAAAACTATAAGACACTGATGAAAGAAATCAAAGATGATACAAACAGATGGAGAGATGTACCATGTTCTTGGATAGAAGAATCAACATTGTGAAAATGACTATACTACCCAAAGCAATCTACAGATTCAGTGCAATCCCTTTCAAACTACCAATGGCATTTTTCACAGAACTAGAACAAAAAATTTTACAATTTGTATGGAAACACAAAAGACCCTGAATAGCCAAAGCAACCCTGAGAAAGAAAAACGGAGCTGGAGGAATCAGGCTCCCTGACTTCAGACTATACTACAAAGCTACAGTGATCAAGACAGTATGGTACTGGCACAGAAACAGAAATATAGATCAATGGAACAGGACAGAAAGCCCAGAGATAAACCCACGCACATATGGTCACCTTACCTTTGATAAAGGAGGCAAGAATATACAAAGGAGAAAAGACAGCCTCTTCAGTAAGTGGTGCTGGGAAAACTGTACAGCAACATGTTAAAGAATGAAATTAGAACACCCCCTAACACCATATACAAAAATAAACTCAAAATGGTTTAAAGACCTAAATGTAAGGCCAGACACTATAAAACTCTTAGAGGAAAACATAGGAAAACATAAATCACAGCAAGATCCTTTTTGACCCACCTTCTAGCATAATGGAAATAAAAACAAAAATAAACAAATGGGACCTAATGAAACTTAAAAGCTTTTGCACAGCAAAGGAAACCACAAACAAGACGAAAAGACAACCCTCAGAATGGGAGAAAATATTTGCAAACGAAGCAACTGACAAAGGATTAATCTCCCAAATACACAAGCAGCTCATGCAGCTCAGTATCAAAAAAAACAAACAACCCACTCCAAAAACTGGCAGAAGACCTAAATAGACATTTCTCCAAAGAAGATATACAGATTGCCAACGAACACATGCAAGGATGCTCAACATCACTAATCATTAAAGAAATGCAAATCAAAACCGCACCGAGGTATCACCTCACACCAGTCAGAATGGCCATCATCAAAACATCTACAAACAAAAAATGCTGGAGAGGTTGTGGAGAAAAGGAAACCCTCTTGCACTGTTGGTGGGAACGTAAATTGATACAGCCACTATGGAGAACAGTATGGAGGTTCCTTCAAAAACTAAAAACAGAACTACCGTATGCCCCAGCAATCCCACTATTGGGCATATACCCTGAGAAAACCATAGTTCAAAAAGAGTCATGTCCCACAGTGTTCATTGCAGCACTATTTACAATAGCCAGGACATGGAAGCAACCTAAGTGTCCATCAACAGATGAATGGATAAAGAAGATGTGGCACATATATACAATGGAATATTACTGAGCCATAAAAAGAAACAAAACTGAGTTATTTGTAGTGAGGTGGATGGACCTAGAGTCTGTCATACAGAGTGAAGTAAGTCAGAAGGAAAAAACAAATACCATATGGTAACACATATATATGGAATCTAAAAAAAAAATGGTTCTGATGAACCTAGGGGCAGGACAGGAATAAAGACACAGACGTAGAGAATGGACTTGAGGACACCAGGGGGCTGGGAGGGGAAGCTGGGACGAAGTGAGAGAGTGGCAATGGACATATATACACTACCAGATGTAAAATAGCTAGCTAGTGGGAAGTAGCCACATAGCATAGGGAGATCAGCTCAGTGCTCTCTGACTACCTAGAGGGGTGGGAAAGGGAGGGTGGGAGGGAGGGAGACGCAAGAGGGAGGGGATATGGGGATATATGTATACGTAGAGCTGATTCGTGTTGTTATACAGCAGAAACTAACACAATATTGTAAAGCAATTATACTCTAAGATGTAAAAAATAAAGTAGCAGTACAGCAGGGAAAAAAAAAAAAAGAAAAATAGGGTTTCTTGAATCAAGAGTTGAAATTATTGAGAAGCCCAGGACTCAGCCTTTGGCCTTCTTCTCTGTCTCCACTTTTTAGATGATCTTATCTCAGAGCCTTACATTCTACCTGTACATTGCTAGCTCCCACATTCTCTCTAGCTCCCACATTTACTTCTCTATCTCCCAGCTGTCCCTAGAACTTCAGACTTATATCCACTGCCTATCAGCCTAGTTGTCCAGCTGGAGGTCCGAGTAGCTCAAATTTACCACCATGCCAAAACAGAGTTCCTGAGTCCACCGCCACCACCCCCGCAACCCACCCACCTATAAATACACACACACACTCCAGTTCCCCCGTTTCAGTAAATGGCAGCATCATTTACCTGGCTGCTCATGTCAAAACCCCCAAAGCCACCCTTAATTCCTCTCTTTCCCTCACATCCCACATCTAATCCATTATCAGTCCTGTCACTTCCACTTTCAACAACATATCCCCAAACTTGAACATTTTTTTACAACTCCTCCAACACAGCTTCGTAAGACCCATTCTGGATTTTTAACCTCCAAAGTGATGAGACAATACATTTGCGATGTTTTAAGCCACTGCTCCTGGTAATTTTTTACAGCAGCAATAGAAACGAACACACCTCACATGAAAACCAAAGTCCTTACCTTGGCTTAGAAGATCCTATAAGATCTGGCCTTTTGGTTTCTTTTTTTTTTAAAATAAATTTATTTATTTTTATTTATTTTTGGGTCTTTGTTGCTGAGCGCGGGCTTCCTCTAGTTGCGGCGAGCGGGGGCTACTCTTCATTGTGGTGCACGGGCTTCTCACTGCGGTGGCATCTCTTGTTGCAGATGACTTCTCTTGTTGCAGAGCATGGGCTCTAGGCACGTGGGCTTCAGTAGTTGTGGCATGTGGGCTCAGTAGTTGTGACTTGCGGGCTCTAGAGCGCAAGCTCAGTAGTTGCGGCGCACGGGCTTAGTTGCCCAGCAGCGTGTGGGATCTTCCTGGACCAGGGCTCGAAGCCGTGTCCCCTGCATTGGCAGGCGGATTCTTAACCACTGCGCCACCAGGGAAGTCCCAAGTTCTGCCCTTTGGTGACCTCTCTGACCTTATCTCTCAACACTTTTCCCTCACTTACTGTGCTTTAGCCCCTTCTACTTTTCTTCGGTCCCTCAAACAGGTAAGTCTCATTCGTTCCCACTTGGAGAGGGGGTGCTCTGCACTCATGATGTTCTTCTCCTAGATCTTCCATTGGTTCTGTCTCTCATTGTGTTCAGGTTTCTACTCAAATCTCCTCTGCTCTCTCTGATGATACAAATATTAATAAATAGTTCCCAATCCCCACCCCTGCTGCTTATTCTGCTTTATTTTTCCTCATTGCAGTGACTACTATCTGAATTTATATTACACATATATGTATGGTCTGTTTTACCCACTGGAATGTTAGCTCCGCGGGCTTGTGTATAGTTACACTATCCCTAGTGCCTGGAATAATGCTCAAGAAATTCATTCACTCAGTAAATGTTTATTGAGGACCTCCTATTGCTAAGTACTATTCTAAGTTCCACAGATACATCAGAGGGAAGGAAAAAAAAAAGACTAAGAGCTTTACCCTCATGGAGCTTGTATTCTAACAGGGGGAGACTAACTATAAACAAAATAAATTAATACGTAGATGATAGATCCTATGATAAGTGAGAGGGAGAAAAATAATGCAGGGGAACTGGGGCTGGGGCACTGAGACTTTACACAGGGTGGTCAGCAAAGGCCTAAAGGAGAACGTGAGGTTTGTGTAAAGACTTGAAGGCGGTGAGGAAGTGAAGCCTCGAGGTGTCTGAAGGGAAAGCATTCCAAGCAGAGGTCAGAGGTCAGAGGCCTGCAGGTCAGAGGCCTTGCAAGGAAGCTGCAACGCGTAGAACAGGGCAAGTGAAGGGGAGAGCAGTAAGAGATAAGGTTGGAGAGGTATCGGGGACTTGATCATGCGGGGCCTGGCAGGCTACCCTTCAGATTTTACACTGAATGAAGTGAAAAGCTTTTGCAGGGTTTTGAGCAGAGAAGTGACCTAACGTGGTTTAGCTTTAGAAGGATCACTTGGGCCTGTGTACTGAGAACACTGTCCAGAGAAAGGGTGAGAGGAGGAGACCAGTTAGGAGGCTACAACAACACGCCAGGCGAGATGATGGTGGCATTTGTACTCACACATAAATGCTCCAAGTGATGTACAGAATCCTCCGAGAAGCCTTCCCTGACAACACACCGCCCCCCACTCCAACTGGACTAGAAACCCTTACTTCATTCTTCCGTATCTCCCTGTAATGGTATTATTCCATATCACACCTCTGATGGATGACCCTGACCCTGCACGGTAACTGTCTCTATACTAGAGACACGCTGGACCGTCAGCTCTGTGATCCCAGGTATTCCAGGTAAGTCACGTAGTGTCTGCCATTGCCTAGTCCACAGCAGATGCTCAACCAAGGGTTTTCTTATGCTTGAACTCCACCTCAAAGCCCAAAGAATTCCTGGCTTTATGTAAATTCTATAACTAGAAAGTCATATTATTATGTTAACCAGCTTCTCTTCAGAAACGCTCACCAAAAGCATTTTACATGTCTTTGCACATATGTATTTCCCAGCAACTGTGCACCTAGAGAGTCCATGTCTGTTCCTGTTTTTGATCTCTTTGAGATATATATCACGCCTAATCCCAAATGGGTTTTTAGGCAGCTCACAGTGTTAAAGTTTGTAGGAAAAGTGAAGAAATTCTCCAGGCCTTACCTTCTGAGTGCTTCTTCTTGGTGTGGTAGGCCAGGGCAGAGGCCTGGGTGAAGGTCATGAGGCAGTGCTTGCACATGAATGGACGGTCCCCAGTGTGAAGGCGAAGGTGGTTCTTCAGGGTAGAATTGGCCGCAAACTTTGCCCCACACTCCTCACAGGAGAACGGCTTCTCGTCAAAATGCTCCGTCAGTTTGTGGTACTGCATGCCTAGGGAAGCCATACCAGGGGCCAGAGATGCTAGTGATCAATGTTATGAATTCAGCAGGAGGATACACCCGAGCACTGTCTCAGGCCAGGCCTCGAGAGGAAGCACAGCGTGAGCCACAGGACGCCAGGCCATGCTGCTCATCAGCCCACCACCCAGCACTCCAAGCCGCCTTGGTCCGTTCCTGGCTGGGTCAGGCACCAAGTGTTCTGGGTTTATCTTGTCTATCTCCTCTCTCTCTTAAATAGGACCCAGTCACCCAGAAAGAGTGAAACAAAACTCACTTTTCTGTTTCATTAGGTTTGGGGCAAGGGAAAACAATTCAAATTCTACATCCCCTGGTTTCTAGGACTCGTTTACTATCAAGAAACAAGTGATACATAGAAACCTAAGAGTCAGGTGTGAAATAGCTGACTATTATTATTAATAGGTATTATTATTATGAATAATCATAGCCACAATTTACTGAGTACTAACTCTATTGAAGGCACTGTACTAGGTGTTCAGCTATATTATCTTAAATCTTCATAGCAATTCAAAAAAGTAGGTGGTATCAGGGTGCCTATATAACAGGGGGAAATTAAGGCTCAGGGAGCTGATTCCAAAGCTCATGCTCTTCTCAAAACATTACCCTGCCTCTGCTCTATTTTCTAAGCCTTTCCACAGCCCTTATCGCATACTGGAGGAAAGGCCTGGAATCCAAACTACAATATCTGAATTATCATCCTCTATTACTTCACCTTCTTGAATGTACCTGAGGCATGAGCAAATTCTCTTCCACAGAGGTCACACGTCACTGGAAGCCTCTTCTTCTTCTTCTTGGGGACGTCAGCCTCTCCACCTGTACCATGGGCCTCCAGCTGATGTTTCTCCAGCTCTTTCTTAGAGTCCTTGGTCTCGTTACACTCCTTACACTGCACCTGTTTGCTCTTGGCCACCCGACAGCGCTTCATGTGCACCTTGAGGCGGCAGTAGAAATGGAAGCTCTTGTCGCAGGCCTTACAGACGAAGCTCTTCTTGGCAGAGTCTGGGGAGGCAGAAGTATCTTTCTCTTGTTCTTCTGGCAAGGAACCAGTCTCTCCTTGACCGTTCTGTTTCCCAGGCTGGCAGTTTTCTTCAGCTGGCTCAGCCGCCTTTTCATCTGCTTTGTCCTTGGCTTCAAGGTGAAATTTATTACTCACCATCCACCTTTCCTTCTCTCCCTTTTCCTCAGTAAGGAAACCTGCACAGGAGAGAGATCTGATGGCTCTGGGAATTTCCTTTGTTTCTACTTTGCTTTCTAACTTTCCTTCTTAGGGGAGAATGGAGACTACTTGGGACTGTCATCTTTACTCTCTGATAAACACAGATAGCATCATTTTACATCTACGTCTATGACTTTTCTAAGTATTTGAGAGCATATAAAATAAAGCAGCGATGGGTGAACTCCTAAATGAACTGCTGCCTCTTCTCTCCAATAAGGAAACAACCTGGGGGCCTAACAGGACCCCACCCACCCTGTTTCTTACCGGCATACGCCAACTCCTGCATGACAGGCTGCAGGCCTGGGAAAGATCTGTGGATGCTGCACAGAAGCTGACATATTTCAATGGCCGAGGTGGTTTTTTCCATGGCTTTGCTCAGCAATGCTCTCAGGGAAGCTTCAGGGCTGGCTGTCTCAGAGGAAATGCTCAGAATCTAAATGAATACCATGAGACAAAGGTTTGCGGTTAATATCAGCAGATTTTCTCCATGGTTTTCAACGTAGAAAACAAAGCTAATTTCAGGGAGGCATTGCTCCATCTGTAACAAGTATACATTTCGTGCCATAAATATAGTGGAGAGCCCTCTTTCTCCAAGAATAGGGAAATTAACAAAATTTTAACAAGGAGGCACATATGAAGACAAATGTGCAAATATAAAGGTGCAAGCAAGGAAGCATTGAGGATTTTCTGTGAGAAGTATCTTCTCAGACACCAGGAGTCTCCCAAAGAACTTTTCTAGAGCTTAGTATTATATGCTTGGAAAGCTATAGGACTTGGTTGTTGGCATTTCTGTCTTGATGATCAAGATAATTTTTCGTAATATACAACTGTTTCAATGTTGGGAAGTAATTCTGCACGATCAGTGGCTTCACGTTTTTAGATACTTAGGTGTACCCTTTTAAACATCGTTTTCTTTCATAAAGAAACTCAGGTTGTTTTTTGTTTTTTTTTTTGCGGTACGTGGGCCTCTCACTGCTGTGGCCTCTCCCCTTGCGGAGCACAGGCTCTGGACGCACAGGCTCAGTGGCCATGGCTCACGGGCCCAGCCGCTCTGCGGCATGTGGGATCTTCCTGGACTGGGGCACGAACCCGTGTCCCCTGCATCGGCAGGCAGACTCTCAACCACTGCGCACCAGGGAAGCCCGAAACTCAGGTTTTTTTTTTTTTAAACAGATTTTTCTTTCTTTTTTTTTTTAGTTTATTAATTAATTTTTGCTGTGTTGGGTCTTCGTTTCTGTGCGAGGGCTTTCTCTAGCTGTGGCAAGCAGGGGCCACTCTTCATCGCGGTGCGCGGGCCTCTCACTATCGCGGCCTCTGTTGGAGCACAGGCTCCAGACGCGCAGGCTCAGTAGTTGTGGCTCACGGGCCTAGTTGCTTCGTGGCATGTGGGATTCTCCCAGACCAGGGCTCGAACCCGTGTCCCCTGCATTAGCAGGCAGATTCTTAACCACTGTGCCACCAGGGAAGCCCGAAACTCAGGTTTTTAAAGAAGGTTCAAATAGGGGCTTTAAAGAAGCCAAGAAAATTATTTCAAAGCCATCCTCTCAGAATGTTACAGCTATCAGCAGAAAAGAGTCAGTACACTGAGAAAATAAAGCTAAACCATCCACAGATGGCCAAATGGAATTTTCATTTTGGAAGATATTTTATTTCTGCTCTTTTCAAGTCTATCTAAATAAACCTGATGTCCCTGGAGGCAGGCTTGAGACTAATTAGTGAGGCTAAAACTGATCAACGGCAGAAGCCCCATCTCTGAAGTGCGAGGCATGCTGGAGAGAGTCTAGCAGATGAATCTCTCCTCTGAAGCCCCACAGAAATGTGTGCCATCTTCTGCCCATCTGAGAGTCAGACCAAGGTGGGGCTGTCACCTGTGTAGACAGAGTTAGGACAGCCTTTCTACACACCTTCCATGCCTACTCGGATCAAAAAGCACGACAGGTGAATCTGTAATTTAATTTTATGCTCCTTTATAATTCTTTCCCACTCAAGATGCACATGATCCTGGGATGAACATCCGTGAATTCCCCCTGCAATCCCCACCTGGTTTTTCTGGGATGCTGGCCACACCGTGAGAAGCCTTACAGAAAATGAGTTGGCACTATTTGTTATCCCATATGGGCAAAAGCTTTGTTCTTTCTATGTTTATTTTGGCTCTTTCTAGAAGCTAGAATAGAGCATGTAATAAGACCAATTTTACTTTTCTTCCTCTGAAAAAAGTTGCTTCTTACAACATGTGAGAGACCAGTATCATGGTTCCCTTTGAGTTTTCCTAGGTTTAAACAAATGGAATAAATCTGGGTTTGAGTCACTTGAACCTGAGTTCCAGTCCTGGCTGCTTCTATGACTAGCTGGTACATCCTAGAAACATCACTGACCTCTCAGAGCACGAGCTCCCTTATCTGTAAAATGTGGGTGGCATCACCTGTCACCCAGAGTTGGGAGGATTATAAGAGCAAAAGCATGACAAGTGTTGCTTAGCCTGGGCCTGCCCACAGCAGGTGCTCCAAGGAGCTGGTTCCTCCCTTAGGAGTGAAGACAGTCCCGGGCATCAATGCTGTAAAACTCCCCCAAACACTGTGTTGTTATCCCCACCACACCTCTTTCACAGTCTCTGCCAGGCGCTCTTCCTCTGAGGCCAAGCACTTGAGTTCAGCCCTTTGCTGGATGGCCTCTAGGATCAACCTGTGATGCCTCAGGATGGTTTCGAAGGCAGCACTTTCTGGGGTCATCACTGAACAAAGAGGGATTGAAAACTCATTAGTAAAACTATGAGCACCATTTTTCCCTTTCATCTTTTCTCAACTCAGTTCATCATAATGAGAATATACTTCATCTATCTCCCACCTGGAGTTGGGAGTGAAGAAGATGGCAAACATCACTGTAATCAGAGTATAATTAATATAAGCTTAGAAGAATTGCTGCACATTTTACTTTGAAAGGTTTACAGACTCCCATGTCCTTGAACAAAATTGCCAGTCCTTACTTCTACTGGTCAGGATGTGGAGACTACCGTAAGAGAGCTGTTTCCTGCAAAGACTGACAATAATCTCTGGTGGGGGCAAAGCCAGCACAGAGGCCAGGCAACCTACCTGCCCGGAAGTAAGCGTCTGCGCCAGGCTCCCTTCGTATTTCCTCCGTGAGCAGGTTCAATGGGCAGGCCTTTGTCTCCTGAGCCACAAGCAGCAGTCGCCAAATGGCTGCTGCAGAGAGAGTCTGCTCTTCTAGAACTGCTGACATCAGAGCACTGAAACCACCTGAACCAGAGTCACGTTTCACAAGCTTCTCCATGACCTTCAAGATGCGGCACAAACATACACATAAGGGACTTTCTAGCCACTGGCCCAGCTGCAGAGCTGCAAGTCTGAGCACTGGGTCGTAGTGAATGTATTTCTGGGGAGGAGTTTTTCAACATCCTTCACTTCTTTCAACCTGAGAGATGTTTATACACGATAAGGTTCTTCATTCCTCCTTTTGAATGCTTTTCCTTATCACTGCAGAAATTACAACTATCCTACTTGTCACTCTTAGAAATTGAATCACCTACTATCTCCTTCTCTGCTGACCCCTTAGCATTTCTCAACATGGCTGCATGTGTGTATGTTTATATAAAATAGAAATACATTAAAAATATATATATGTTAATCTTTTTTCCTTCTTTCTCAATTTTGCCCACCCTTCCTCCCTCTCTCTTACCTCTCTTTCTCCAGGGGCTAAACTCTTCACATGTGGGATCATTTTTTGTAACATCTGGTTGTCTGTGAAAATCTCTGAGAGGTTTTCGTGATACCGCCTCAATAGTTCAATCCCATAATCATCAGGGCTTGCTTGGACTGTAAGGATATTAGCACAACAACAAAACCTCCTTAACGCCTTTTCTACACGACATGAGGGGAGTTACAAATGCGGACAGAAGAACAGATTAGCACAGCAGCTCTGTCTCTTCTGGAGCATAAGTGCAGCTCGTGGCTTGGGGCCTCACACATGTATGCTCACGTCTCCTCTGGTCTACACTTAATCACTCAGTGTTGCAGGGTCACAAAACCACCAATACTTTGAAAGTTAGCACCCAGTGGTAGAAGCTAGTGATTGCTCAACCGGGGGTAATTAGAAGGCTGCACTTGTAAGAGGTGCAGATGTAGAGATTCAAGGGATGTTATCTACCAGGCATGAGGTAAAGGATCCATGCAGCGATCCAAAGTACAGGCAGGCACGAGTCAGGACGGCGGTAGCAAAGCTGACCCATTGTTCTTCTGTTTATATGCCCTCTCAGCCAATCTGTTAGTTACTCTCTTTTAAGAAAGGTTATATTTATTTGAAAGTAAAGAAAAATCAAAACTATCAGGCATTCCCATTAGCTTTGTAGATATTTAAAAATTTATTTTCCTCTCTGGCCCAGTAACTCCACTTCTGGGAATCTAGCCTTAAGAAATGATCTGAAGGCAAAAAAAAAATCTGTGTACAAAGATACTTGCCACTGAGAAGCTTGTGATGATGATGATGATAACAACTAATATTTACTGAGTGTGTATTATATTATGTGCTGAGCACTGTGCTCCATGTTTACATATATCATCTCAAAGTAGCCACAAAAATGAAGGTGGAAGGTACCATTCTTACCACCATCTCACAGGGCAGACAATGAGGTGCAAAAGGGTTAAGTCACTTACTCAGGGTCACAGAGCTACCGAAGAAGTCAGGATGCAAATCCCAGTAATCTTGATAGTCTTAACCATTATGCTACATGTGCCCCTAGACATGGGCATGAGTAAGACAGCATAAGTATACGTATGATAGAAACTACATAGCCTTAAAAAAAATAGAATTCTAGGGAGTGTTCTGAAATGTGGAGGAGAATGTTTATGTTATATTGATAAGTGGGGGAAATGGTAAAATATGGTAGAGTATCTCAACATTGTAAAAATAATATGATAGATAAAATATGTCAATGTGTTTAATACTGAAATTATCACGTGGTGGGATTTGAAGTTTTCTTATTTTTTAAACTGTTCAAGTTTGTATAAGTATATATTATTCTTACAAGCTAGTTAGAAAGTTCTCTCATTTCCTAAATAGCCTTCTTCTGAAAACCATTTCATTCTCAAACGTTCTGGGACGGGGGATGATTGGCTAGAGTTGGGTTGTTTTTCAAAGGGATAGTCGCAAACTGGCTGGACACAAGGGGTGGTTAATTCTGGGCACTGCTGGGACCGAACAGCACTCCAGTGGGAGTGGGGACGTCAGGACCTGAGTTCCTGCTGCTCACACGTGTGAGTCCATCTGCTCCACAGGCGTTCACAGGTGGCACGTGACAGCCCCGGGAAAGCCACACTTCTAGACCCTGAACCACGGGAACATCACGGGGGAGCTTAATGGAGAAGAAATTCTTAGATTTCCGATCCTAACTCCAGAGATATCGAGAATCACTGATTTGTGACAGCTAGTTTCTCTTTCACAACGGCCTTTCTTAACATTGTCTTATCTCCCCCGCCAGCAAGGAGCCAAAAGGGTGTTTTAAGCTATAATTTTCTGTAGGAGTGGTTCCAGTCCAGAGAGTCAATAATTAACTAATACCTGTGGTGCTCGGCAAAGCAGCTAATTTCTGCAAATTCTCCAGCAGAAGGCCCAAGTTTGGGAATGTCATCTTCACAGCCTGAAGGAGTTTTACCAAACTCTCAGCGCTCAGGGTCTTCTCTTCAGTCATTCTGTGCAACAAATTTTCTATTGTCTCCTTGGGTGTTCCACCCTCACAGCAATTCAGAATCACCTGCAGTGGCAAGCAATCAACCCGACACCAGTTACTGGAAATTCTAAGTGCATTTGACACACCACTGGAAAGACCAGCAAGACAGCATTACAAACCGCCCCGACTCCAGGTCCTCTTCTGCTTGTCTCTAGCGCTAGTTTTGTCATAGTCTCTTCCTTATTCTGTTTCAATAAAAATCCAAAACATTCTCCAAACAAACAGCTCCATGAAAATCTTTCTTTCTCAATTGCGGGTCTGTGCATATTCTTTGCCTCTGACAGTTTGCATTTTGTGAAAATATTCTTACGCTAGGCCTATATGATAGAGCAAGCAGCTTACATCTAAGCTTTAGATTGAGTTTGTTCAGACACTAAGATTGCAAAACTGACTGGCAATTAATAAATACAGTTACAGTGTTTTTCATCTCTGTTCAGTCAAGTACATGACAGTGGCAGAGGCTGCAAGTTCAGAGCAATTCTATTACTTTACTTCCTTTTACTTTATCTGCATTGCAATTTGAATACCCGGATACTTCATACATTTGTCTGTGGCCTCCAAAATAATAGATTTAAAGTGCACTTCAGGATAATTTTTCTAGCAGATTCCTCATTATCCAGCCCTCTCCTCCCCAGTGGCCACATGCACCAGCTCCAGTCACCATCCCACAGTTCTACCCACTTGTTCTTCCCTGGTATGCTAGAGGGTTTTCTGAGTCAAGAGGGCACAGGCCTCCAGCAAAAGGTTGAAAAATCAAACACCTGACAGTTATTTTAAAGATATTTTCCAATCACAATAGAACTAGCCTTAATGGACTGCAATTAAATATGTATAACTTGGCTCTTGTGGATAATGCAGGGGATTATTTCAATACATGTAATCTACAGTAACTAAATTTTGAACTTTCCTTTGGGAAAATGCCAGCTCTCCGGAGAAAGAGTCAAGCAGATGGTCACAGTAGCATGCCAGAGGACGCTATTATCAAATTACTTCTGTTTTAAAATAATAAATTTAGCTATAAAACCAAATTGGTTTTATATATGTAAAAGAAATATCTATATTACATATATGAAAGGCATGTGTATATTATAAATTAAGTTGTCACATACCTTGTCCATACAGAATATAGTCTTTCTCTTTGTTTAAGGTCTAATATATATTAGATTTCTACTAAATGAGCTAAAATTTAAACCTTAAGGGCTTGTATCTAAAAATCATACTGATTTTTGTGCTATGTCTTAGCTCGTAAACAATAACCTGATACAAAACGAGGCAGCCCGATACTGTAAAGAGTGGGTATGAACTTTAAAGCCGGACAGGCCTAGTTTGAAATCCAGTTCTAAAATGTATGGCCTGTGTGACCTTGGGCAATTAAGTCTTTAAACCTTATTCTTCTCATCTGCAAAAGAAGATAACAATACCAACTCTTGCACTGTCAGTATGACAATTCTCTAAAATGAAGTTGCCATTTGTAGAGCTGAGCAAAACTCCTGGGACATATGTGATTGTTAATAAATGATAGTGGTTACTGATATCATTAGGAAGCAGGATGCACAGTGGGTAAGAGATGTGCTTTGTTTAGAAGTCTGGGTTCCAATGCTGGCCCCAAGCAGCTGTGCCTTTGGGTACGCTGCTTACCATTCTTAGCTTCTGTTTCTTCATCTTTAAAGTTAGGGTATTAACCATAACTTCATAAAGTTGCTGCGGGGGTAGAATTTAGTAATGCTTTAAAGGTCCTCAGTACATTACTTGGCACACAGTAAACAATAAATAAATAAATAAATGGCAGCTATAGCAATTACTATTCTTGTATCTGTTTCCAATCCTGAAGTGAAAAAATGCCTATTTACCCCCAGAACCCAAGGTATGTTTACAGAAGGGCCATGGTACCTATGATTAGCATCATTCCATAAGAGAGAAAAAGTTCCAAAAGGCCTGAGAGCATGTTCCACATGGTGTAAAAACCCTGTGCCTATGCGATCAACATTCACCTCTACATTCCTGCTTTATTATTTTGCTTCAATTTTCATGAGAAAGAGTAGCCTAACGAAGCTCTGGTGGAACCCCAATCCTAAGAAGTGTTTTTGTGATTTACAACTAATTTAAGTTCTTCTGCTTCAGCCCTTTCTGTCAAGTAAACTGAAAGTGACAGAAGAAAATGACAGCATGGTCTGCCTGGCTGCAGGGAATGGGGCTGACTTTGGGCTCTACCTATAAATGCTATTTTTATCAAGATAATGAAACAGTTCAAAGGACACATTCAATCTAGCTAATAAGGAAAAAGTTTGAATGAGTAATTGAATGAAATCGCTAAACGAGGAATGAGATATTTCTAGAGCTATAAGCAACTTACTTAAACTGAGTGCCTGAAATTAAACTTAATCTGAAGTCTAAGGAGAAAACAGGGGTTTAATCTTATTCTGTTCATATATTATCTTTCTCAAGAAGTGCAAAGGAGTTAAACTTTTAAAAACATAATTTGCAAAATACAATTTTGAGATTAAAGGTTTTCCCATTTTATATGAAAAAAAGAGCAATATAAGATCGAGAAGAAGAAAATCTAGGATCCAGTCCTCACTATCAATCCAGTACGCAGCAATCACACCAGTGGTTTCTAAACATTTTCTCTCCTGAACATTTAAGCCACTTCCCACAGTTTGATACCACAAAAGTTCTCTGTCCCTGTTCCTTCCTTCCAGATATAAAAATATTTTTAGCACAAAGTTGAAATCATAACACCAACAAATACAGTTATCTAGTTGATTTGAGAAGTCATGCTAGCAGTTTTATGAGGATTTTAGCAGCTGGCTGGTGGGAGTGTAAATTGGTACAACCTTCCTGAAGGGCAATTTGGCAATATATATCAAACACTTGAAAAATTTTACTCTCTATTCCAAAATCTCACTTCTTAGAAATTATCCTGAGAAAATAATCTGAGAAGTATGCAACAATTTGTGTGTAAAATGTTCCCCTGTAACATTATTTATAATAGCAAAATATTGAATAGCAAAAACTAAGAAACAAATGCCCCAAAATAATTAATGAATTATGGTATATCCATTAGACAATACAATGCAGCTACCAAAATCCTTATGTAGGTATGGAAATATATTCACAATATATTCAATTAAAACATAAAGTTACAAAGCTATATGATAATCCCATCCCAGGATGATTCAAATGAGAAAAAGTGGGAGCACATGTTCCAAAATGTTAGTAGTGATCATCTCTGGGTGGTGAGATGGTGGAAGATTTGGACTTTTTTCTTTCTGCTTGTTTTCCCAATTTTCTAAAGATGAACAGTGTATCATTTCTGTAAAAAGTGTCATAACAATTAGAAATGTGCCTAAACACTTTAACTCTTGGGACAAATGTTTTATATCAAAATCCCACGGAGTCAGAGCAGGAATATCCAACCATCCACGCATCTAAAGATGTAATGTTTGACTATAGTACGCAAGGCACTCAGCAAGCTGGTGTAGCGGATACACGGAGGTATGAAGCAAGAACCTGAGCTTCAAGGTGCTTACTATGTAGTATGTGAAGAAATACTGCAAGGTAAAAAGTGCTCGGTGTCACAAAAGAGGTTTAAAACAAGTGCTGCAGAAAGGAGGAAGAGATACTCGACAGTTACCCTTTTCTCAGAGCCAGTCAGGAATTCCTCCTCGCCTGTTTCCAGGAACTCCAAAATAGGTCTCAGCTGTGTTACACACCGGATCAGGTCCTCTTTGTGTTCTAGTAACAGAACAGACAAGGTCTTTCCCTCCTCTGTGCTCCCTGGGGGAGAAAGAGCTAGAGATGAACAAGAGAAGCTCGTCAATTTGAAGAAAATGACAGCATGGTTTGTCAAGAGAGATCTAACAGAATAGTAAAGTGATTCTCAGCCAATTCTGAGCACCCGAATGCAGAATCTCCTTTTGGAGAGGAAAATGCTTTATTATTCTGTTTAAACTCTATGAAAGGAAAAATGTTTCATGTATCTGTCGAAACACAAAGCTGTAAAGCCAGCCAGAGGTTAACCTCTGGTTAGCAAGGCCACTGCTTTGTATCTAACCCAAACGAGAGAAACTTCAGCCTTTAAGTGCTGTCAGCAAACCAGTTCACTGTGGGCACTCCAAACACTGATTTGGATGTGTGGCTTTCTGAAGGGCAGGAGAACACTGATGGTATTCTCCAACTCCAAGGTGTCAGATTACTTAACTAGGGGGTAGAAATGAAGACTGAAATTCAGTTTGTATATATTAACATGCAGTCTCTGGAACTACAGGTAGAATTTATGTGAAAATCACTTTAACAATAACTAAGCCATTGAAGAAATGTATCACTGGAGCAAGCTTTACAGCATCTGCCCAGAATAAAATTCAGTCACTCAGGTGGATAAGGTTTCTCGTACCTTTTGGCTGCACTGCTTCTACAGCCTCTGGCTGTCTGCCTAACAGTGTTGTCTTTACCGCAGGATTAGAATCTTGGAACAGCCTCAACAGGGACACGACAGTCTGAACATCCAGGCTCTCACTTCTTACTTTATCCAGGATTCTCTGGAATGCTGACTGTCCTTCTTCACCCACAAGACATCCCATTATGGTCTGTAGAACACAAGTGCCCAGAAAGACAGATTAGCCAGCCACAAGAACTCCATGCTCCTTGGATTTGGCAAGTGGGCCCTCAACAGTTTGATCCCCACCTACTTGACCTTTCTATGGCATTTGACGGTACTATCACCTCTACAGCACAATTCTCCTCTGACTTCTTGACACTGAAGCATTTTGGGTAAGAACTCACCTTTCTGACCACTCTTTTTCTGCCTTCCTCACTGGCTCTTCTTCCAAATCCATAAGCAAAAGCAGTACCTAAGACTGGTTTCAACTCTTTATTTTTTCTCACTTTATATACTCTCCTTTTGAAAAGCTCTCACACATATAGCTTTAACTATCACCTTTATGAAGACAACCCTGAAAACCAGTGCACTAATCTTGAACTCTGTCTCAATCCAGAGCCACAGTGTCTGTTAGATGTGCCTTATCCTTCATGGGTCTCAGCACCATATGCCTAAAACCCAACTCCCTTCATGACTTTTCAAAACCTAGAGCATTAAAATATCAACTCCAGGGGTAAAATAAACAACATTAGCATTCCTTTCTTCGGTCTGACAGAGCATCTCTCACACAAATGGAAGGAATGCCAACTGGAAGGCAGAATTAATATCTCTATTTCAGCAATAATGAAAAATCTGGTAATTGAAACTTAATTTCATGAGTATAGTCTTATGTATAATCTTTATATTTCTACTTGGCAAAACTACAACTTACCTCTGATGTTTTTTAGTGTCGATACTATAAAAGAAAATATTTTCTCATGAGAGTCTTTAGAGAGCAAAAAGGTTTTCTAGACACACACATGCACACACAGCCACATACACAACACAAAAGGATCTCTTGAACATGTACACTGGCAAAGTTCACCTAGACAGTTATTATATATTCTGACAGTAATTATATGTTTAAAATTGTTGTTTAGAGGAACTTTATCTCCTTCTCTCCTCCCAAATAAACAGGATTATAAATGAGTTAGACTTCGTATTTCTTGAGTTTGTTCTAGCTTGTTTCCTGATCAGAGAGCTAAGTTAAACTTAAAAAAAAAGGTTCCTATGAATTTTGGTCATCTCCAAAAGTAAACATAGATAAAACACAATTTAATAATCCTTATTAAGTTTTTATTGGAATAAGTAACTTCCATGAACATAAGATAAACTCATTTTGTCTCTATTTTAAAAATAATAAACAAATGAGATAAAAATGTAAGTTGAATGCTTAATTCTCTTTGGTCGCATTTATTCATCCTTTCTTGCTTTTATTAGTTGGCCTAAAATCTCTTTAGAATGCCTCTTCCCTGACAGCAGTAGGGACCTGAGTAGGCAGCCTGGGGTTCCCAGTATGCCTCCAGGTTTTCATGCCCTTGAGCTGAACCTAATGACTTGCTTCTAAGGAAAAGAATATGGCAAATGTAATGGGACACCACTTGTGAGGCTAGGTTACTGTGACTTCCATCTTGCCCATGTGTGGACTCCCTCAGTGTCTTTCCTCTATGGGATGCAAGCTGCCATGTTGAGAGGTACCCTATAGAGAGGCCCATGTGGCAAGAAACTCACATCCCCGGTCAACAGTCAGTGAGTGAGCTTAGAAAGAGACACTCCCCAGCTGAGCATCGACATGTCTGCAGCCCAGGCTGACACCCTGAGTACAGCCCTGTGACAGACCCTGAGCCAGGGACTCAGGTAAGCTATGCCTGGATTTCCGACCCACAGAAACTGTGAGGTCATAAACGTTTGTTCTTTTAAGCTGCTAAATTTTAAGACTAATTTGTTCAACACAGGAGTAGGTATCTTATAAAGACCCACTATTGCTAATGCCCTTAGTTTTAAACCTGTTTCTTCCTCTTTATTCTCCATTTCTATCCTCCCTCCCTCCCTCCCTCTTGTGCACTTAACTGATACAACATACAGCTATCTCATTCTATCCTAGGCCAGTTTTCTTCCCCCCGAAGCTCTCTGAATACCCCAGATCCACCTCTCTCAGTATCCAATTTGTCTGGCATTATCATTTGAGCCAGTGGGGAAGAGAAGCTTTCATCAATGGTGGCATCTGATGCGCTTCTCATTATCCTCTCTGCTGTTTCCTCCTCTGCAGAACTGTTCAGCAGTGAAATTAAAACATTTGTTAACTTCATTGCTCAGCAGTGACACCAGGGTGACCATCTGGGAAGAGAAGCGGGGGTAGGCTGATGAAAAGGCCAGAAGGGAGCAGACAGCTGCCTGGAAAGCCCTGCTCTCTGCTCTTTCTTCCAGTACCTACTGGGGACCTGCACCAGAGCCAGTGCTGTAGCTTACTCCACCAGCCCCCTAAGCTGCCTGAGGTTCCACAGTGGAGTGAGCCCTTTTCTGAAATAGGGGATCTGACTAAACAGAAGGGTGTCACATATTGCAATAGGCTGGAATTCACTGATTGCTATCACATAACAGAACTCTAAGAAATGGACCAAAACAGAGTTTTATTCTTTAACCAGACATTTGGAACTCCTTTGATTCTTAGAGTTAAAGGTACTTCAATAAATTTGTATCAATTCATGGTCACAGAAGTACTCAAAGTACTTTTATCTATGAGTGAAATATAGGTCAATATGTTTAAAGATGGGACAGTTTTCTTTCTCTCTGTTATATGTGAAAAAACCATTTAATCTTTCCCTTACGCTCAGATCTTTTAATTGAATTTACTTATTTTCCCAACCATTTGCCTACTGCCTTCGGATTTGTCTTTGTTACACTATGTTCTTGTTCGCTCATGCCTTCCTGAATGCTGAGGGCCAGGCAATGGCAATAATGAGACAGACCACAACAGCTCAATACCATCCCAGATACTGTGCATACCTGCCATCTACTTTACTACTTACATCAGACCCTGGAGGCATTACTACGACTACTTAAAGGAGAGTCAGAGAGGTGAAGTAACTTGCCCAAGTTTGCATGGCTAGTGAGCAGAATACCCTGATGAAACACTGAGCTCATTCCAATGATCTGGCACACCTTTCACCCAGTTCCACCTCCCAAACTTCGAGTGTAACCAAATCCATTTCACTGGATTTTATTGGACTTACTAGAATCAACATCACTTGAACACTGGGTAGCATCTAGACAATCTGTACCATTCCTCCTGGTCTCACTGATTAGTGAAGAGACTGGTATACAATAGGTGCTTAATAAATGTTTGTTTAACTGAATGAAATTCCCTTCCCATAAGACCACTAGCCCTTCTAGCTATAGCTGCATATCTTAGATTTAATAATTAGCAGAGAGGAGATCTGAAAAAAACAACTTAAGTTCATCTCTCATAGACCTGTAAAGTGAACCCTATCCACTCACTTCTCAAGAAGGTTACCCTATACTGTGTCAGTGAACACAGTCCACAAAACACAGACCTACAGGTCTTGACAAACCTCTGAAGTAGTAACACAGATGAAAACATCAGATTCACATAAGAGCCTTCACTGTTGTTTGCCTTTGAAACAAAGTTGAAGGAAAAAAGGATGCTACCAGGTCTTCAGCTTTGGGAGTCTTTCTAGAACTTTAGGTGAAAAGTGGATCAAACAGCAAGGAAATCAATAGTAGAAAAAGTTATCTCCTTATTCTAGTCAAACACTCACCTTGCTATCTACACAATTAATTAAAAGCAGGGACACGGCTAGGAATAAAGCAAGTAGACAATTAAAAGTTCTAACATAAAAGGTGTAAAAAAGTATAAGTTTGCCTTTAAATACAGGTTTTACTCAGCTCAGCCAGAAAGCCTCTTAGGTTAGTATCAGCTTTTTCTAATGGTAAGAGATACTACACTGAGATAGAGACAAGGGGAAGCCACTTTCCCATCCCGGCACCCAAGAGATTTCTCCTTAATCAGTTTTGGCTTTGGTTTCACGCAATTCAAGCTGCCCAGATTCTTCTCATATTGCTGCAATCACTGCTCAGGGAATGGCTTTGCCACCTTTCATCATTTATCTCAGGAAATAAAATAATCAGGACACTGGTTCATGATGTCCTCCCTTAACGCAATCCAGGTCAGGTACATACCTCATATCTGTTTTTAAGAAAAGGAACAGGCTGGTCCATCTCAATCAGAACATCACTCACAAGCCTTAACAGGCCTCAAAATTACACACCTAAGTGTAGATTATAGTTAACGTTGAGCCATCTTTTTAATTTATGATGATGAACCAAATAACAGCCAACAACAACAAAAAACATTCAAAGCTCTCTGGGAGCTAAAGATGTATAAACAGAACAGTGACAAACAAAACCCCCAAACAACCTTTACAACTGTAGCTAAAATGCAGAATGATGTTCCAAGTGAACAGTTCTAATAAATAACGTTCGACACTGAAGTCTTTTGGGGATTCCTGTAGTTGGGTGACTTCTGTATACACTTCTCAAAAAATTACATACGTGGCAGGATTTCTTTGCTGTCAAGACATTCTGTAAGGATAGGGATCCAGTCTTATTTATGTTTATTTTCCTAGCAACCAGCTCAATGCCTGGCACATACCAGTTGCTCAGTAAATATTTGCTGAATCAAGGAGAAAGCAAAGAATAACACTTGGGAAATGCGTATTCAGCAGCTACTCAAAACACTGAGAGCTGTCAGCATAGACACTGTGACATCTGCCATCATACATTAAGAATTTTGTTAAGCCATTAACTTCTCCAGCAATGCTTCTCAAAATGTAGTCTAGAGATACCAAAAAAGCAGTCCACGGGGAACTTGTTAAAGATGGAGATTCCCAAGCTCTACCACAACGTAAGAATCAGACTCTGGAAATGCGGTCTGGAGGTGTACATTTTAACAAATCCACCGTTTTAACAAGTGCATCATTTTTATATATACTGAACTGCTGTTCTAGAGACTGATGGCTTTGTATGAGACACTACACCTGCAGTTCAGGAAGCTACTTCCAAGGGTAATCGTATCTATCTGAAAGCATGACTTAAGCAAACTAAGCTTAAAACATCAACAGCAAACCATCTCATGTCAGAGTAAGTGACCACGGCACTAGGATATTATAAGGCATTAAGTGAAAAAGGAGTTTCAAGACTGACTGAGTCTAAAAATGACTTTTTTTTAAATGACTTTTTAATTTTTAATATTTTTTAAAATTTTAATCACTTTATTTTATTATTTTTTTCTTTCTCTCTTTTCTCCCTTTTCTTCTGAGCCGTGTGGCTGACAGGGTCTTGGTGCTCCAGCCGGGTGTCAGGCCCGAGCCTCTTAGGTGGGAGAGCTGAGTTCAGGATATTGGACCACCAGAGACCTCCTGGCCCCACGTAATAGCAAACGGCAAAAGCTCCCCCAGAGATCTCCATCTCAATGCTAAGACGCAGCTCCACTCAACGACCAGCAAGTACAGTGCTGGACACCCTATGCCAAACAACTAGCAAGACAGGAACACAACCCCGCCCATTAGCAGAGAGGCTGCCTAAAATCATAATACAGTCACAGACACCCCAAAACACATCACCAGACACAGTCCTGCCCACCAGAAAGATCCAGCTTCATCCACCAGAACACAGGCACTAGTCCCCTCCCCCAGGAAGCCTACACAACCACTGAACCAACCTTAGCCACTGGGGACAGACACCAAAAACAACGGGAACTACAAACCTGCAGCCTGCGACAAGGAGACCCCAAACAGAGTAAGTCAATCAAAATGAGAAGACAGAGAAACATACAGCAGATGAAGGAGCAAGGTAAAAACCCACCAGACCAAACAAATGAAGAGGAAACAGGCAGTCTACCTGAAAAAGAATTCAGAGTAATGATAGTAAAGATGATCCAAAATCTTGGAAATACAATGGAGAAAATATAAGAAACGTTTAACAAGGACCTAGAAGAACTAAAGAGCATAAAACAATGATGAACAACACAATAAATGAAATTAAAAATTCTCTACAAGGAATCAATAGCAGAATAACTGAGGCAGAAGAACAGGTAAGTGACATGGAAGATAAAACAGTGGAAATAACTACCACAGAGCAGAATAAAGAAAAAAGATTGAAAAGAATTGAGGACAGTCTCAGAGACCTCTGGGGCAACATTAAATGCACCAACATTCGAATTATAGGGGTCCCAGAAGAAGAAGAGAAAAAGAAAGGGACTGAGAAAATATTTCACAAGATTATAGTTGAAAATGTCCCTAATATGGGAAAGGAAATAATCAATCAAGTCCAGGAAGCATAGAGAGTCCCATACAGGATAAATCCAAGGAGAAACATGCTGAGACACATATTCATCAAACTATCAAAAATTAAATACAAATAAAAAATATTAAAAGCAGCAAGGGAAAAGCAACAAATAACATACAAAGGAATACCCATAAGGTTAACAGCTGATCTTTCAGCAGAAACTCTGCAAGCCAGAAGGGAGTGGCAAGACATATTTAAAGTGATGAAAGGGAAAAACCTACAACCAAGATTACTCTACCCAGCAAAGATCTCATTCAGATTTGACAGAGAAATTAAAACCTTTACAGACAAGCAAAAATTAAGAGAATTCAGCACCACCAAATCAGCTTTACAACAAATGCTAAAGGAACTTCTCTAGACAGGAAACACAAGAGAAGGAAAAGACCTACAATAATAAACCCAAAACATTTAAGAAAATGGTAATAGGAACATACATATCAATAATTACCTTAAATGTAAATGGATTAAATGCTCCAACCAAAAGACACAGACTGGCTGAATGGATACAAAAACAAGACCCGTATATATGTTGTCTACAAGAGACCCACTTCAGGCCTAGGGACACATACAGACTGAAAGTGAGGGGATGGAAAAAGATATTCCATGCAAATGGAAATCAAAAGAAAGCTGGAGTAGCAATCCTCTTACCAGAAAAAATAGACTTTAAAACAAAGACCAGGGCTTCCCTGGTGGCGCAGTGGTTAAGAGTCTGCCTGCTGATGTAGGGGACATGGGTTCGTGCCCTGGTCCGGGAAGATCCTGCAAGCCGCGGAGCGGCTGGGTCCGTGAGCCATGGCCGCTGAGCCTGCGCGTCCGGAGTCTGTGCTCCGCAACGGGAGAGGCCACAACAGTTAGAGGCCCGCGTACCGCAAAAAAACAAAAAACAAAAACAAAGACCATTACAAGAGACAAAGAAGGACACACATAATGATCAAGGGATCAATCCAAGAAGAAGACACAACAATTGTAAATATTTATGCACCCAACATAGGAGCACCTCAATACATAAGGCAAATGCTAACAGCCATAAAAGGGGAAATCGAAAGTAACACAACAATAGTAACACCCTACTTTCACCAATGGACAGATCATCCAAAATGAAAATAAATAAGGAAATAGAAGCTTTAAATGACATATTCAACAAGATGGACTTAATTGATATTTATAGGACATTCCAGCCAAAAACAACAGAATACACTTTCTTCTCAAGTGCTCATGGAACATTCTCCAGGATAGATCATATCTTGGGTCACAAATCAAGCCTTCGTAAAATTAAGAAAATTGAAATTGTAACAAGTATCTTTTCTGACCACAGTGCTATGAGACTAGATATCAATTACAGGGAAAAATCTGTAAAAAATACAAACACATGGAGGCTAAACAGTACACTACTAAATAACCAAGAGATCACTGAAAAAGTCAAAGAGGAAATCAAAAAATACCTAGAAACAAATGACAATGAAAACACGATGACCCAAAACCTATGGGATGCAGCAAAAGCAGTTCTAAGAGGGAAATTTATAGCAATAAAATCCTACCGCAAGAAACAAGAAACATCTCAAATAAACAACCTAAACTTACACCTAAAGCAATTAGAGAAAGAAGAACAAAAAACCCCCAAAGTTAGCAGAAGGAAAGAAATCATAAAGATCAGATCAGAAATAAATGAAAAAGAAATGAAGGAAATGATAGCAAAGACCAATAAAACTAAAAGCTGGTTTTTTGAGAAGATGAACAAAATTGATAAACCATTAGCCAGACTCATCAAGAAAAAAAGGGAGAAGTCTCAAATCAACAGAATTAGAAATGAAAATGGAGAAGTAACAACTGACAGTGCAGAAAAACAAAGGATCATGAGAGATTACTACAAGCAACTATATGCCAATAAAATGGACAACCTGGAAGAAATGGACAAATTCTTAGAAAAGCACAACCTTCAGAGACTGAACCAGGAAGAAACAGAAAATACAAACAGATGAATCACAAACACTGAAATTGAAACTGTGATTAAAAATCTTCCAACAAACAAAAGCCCAGGACCAGATGGCTTCACAGGTGAATTCTATCAAACATTTAGGGAAGAGCTAACACCTATCCTTCTCAAACTCTTCCAAAATAAAGCAGAGTGAGGAACACTCCCAAACTCATTCTACGAGGCCACCATCACCTTCATACCAAAACCAGACAAAGATGTCACAAAAAAAGAAAACTACAGGCAATATCACTGATGAACATAGATGCAAAAATCCTCAACAAAATACTAGCAAACAGAATCCAACAGCACATTAAAAGGATCATACACCATGATCAAGTGGGGTTTATCTCAGGAATGCAAGGATTCTTCAATATACGCAAATCAATCAATGTGATAAGCCATATTAACAGAGTGAAAGATAAAAATCATATGATCATCTCAACAGATGCAGAGAAAGCTTTTGACAAAATTCAACACCCATTTATGATAAAAAACCCTCCAGAAAGTAGGCATAGAGGGAACTTACATCAACATAATAAAGGCCACATATGACAAACCCACAGCCAGCATCATTCTCAATGATGAAAACCTGAAAACATTTCCACGAAGATCAGGAACAAGACAAGGTTGTCCACGCTCACCACTATTATTCAACATAGTTTTGGAAGTTTTAGCCACAGCAATCAGAGAAGAAAAAGAAATAAAAGGAATCCAAATTGGAAAAGAAGAAGTAAAGCTGTCACTGTTTGCAGATGACATGATACTATACATAGAAAATCCTAAAGATGCTGCCAGAAAACTACTAGAGCTAATCAATGAATCTGGTAAAGTAGCAGGATACAAAATTAAGGCACAGAAATCTCTTGCATGCCTATACACTAATGATGAAAAATCTGAAAGAGAAATTAAGGGAACACTCCCATTTACCAATGCAACAAAAAGAATAAAACACCTAGGAATAAACCTATCTAAGGAGACAAAAGACCTATATGCAGAAAACTATAAGACACTGATGAAAGAAATTAAAGATGATATAAACAGATGGAGAGATATACCATGTTCTTGGATTGGAAGAATCAACATTGTGAAAATGACTCTACTATCCAAAGCAATCTACAGATTCAATGCAATCTCTATCAAACTACCAATGGCATTTTTCACAGAACTAGAACAAAAAATTTCACAATTTGTATGGAAACACAAAACACCCTGAATCGCCAAAGCAACCTTGAGAAAGAAAAATGGAGCTGGAGTAATCAGGCTCCCTGACTTCAGACTATACTACAAAGCTACAGTAATCAAGACAGTATGGTACTGGCACAAAAACAGAAATATAGATCAATGGAACAGACAGAAAGCCCAGAGATAAACCCACGCACATATGGTCACCTTATCTTTGATAAAGGAGGCAAGAATATACAATGGAGAAAAGATAGCCTTTCGATAAGTGGTGCTGGGAAAACTGGACAGCTACATGTAGAAGAATGAAATTAGAACACTCCCTAACACCATACACAAAAATAAACTCAAAATGGATAAAAGACCTAAATGTAAGACCAGACAATATAAGACTCTTAGAGGAAAACATAGGTAGAACACTCTATGACATAAATCACAGCAAAATCCTTTTTGATCCACCTCCTAGAGTAATGGAAATAAAAACAAAAATAAACAAATGGGACCTAATGAAACTTAAAAGCTTTTGCACAGCAAAGGAAACCATAAACAAGACGAAAAGACAATCCTCAGAATGGGAGAAAATATTTGCAAACGAAGCAACTGACAAAGGATTAATCTCTGCAATATACAAGCAGCTCATACAGCTCAATATCAAAGAAACAAATAACCCAATCCAAAAATGGGCAGAAGACCTAAACAGACATTTCTCCAAAGGAGATATACAGATTGCCAACAAACACATGAAAGGATGCTCAACATCACTAATCATTAGAGAAATGTAAATCAAAACTACAATGAGGTATCACCTCACACCAGTCAGAATGGCCATCATCAAAAAAATCTACAAATAATATATGCTGGAGAGGGTGTGGAGAAAAGGAAACCCTCTTGCACTGTTGGTGGGAACGTAAATTGATACAGCCACTATGGAGAACAGCATGAAGGTTCCTTCAAAAACTAAAATCAGAACTACCATATGACCCAGCAATCCCACTACTGGGCATATACCCTGAGAAAACCATAATTCAAAAAGAGACATATACCACAATGTTCATTGCAACTCTATTTACAATAGTCAGGACATGGAAGCAACCTAAATGTCCATTGACAGATGAATGGATAAAGAAGATATGGCACATATATTCAATGGAATATTACTCAGCCATAAAAAGAAACAAAATTGAGTTATTTGTAGTGAGGTGGATGGACTTAGAGACTGTCATGCAGAGTGAAGTAAGTCCAAAAGAGAAAAGCAAATACCGTATGGTAACACATAAATATGGAATCTAAAAAAAAATGGTTCTGAAGAACTTACAGGCAAGACAGGAATAAAGATGCAGGCATAGAGAATGGACTTGAGGACACAGGGAGGGGGAAGGGTAGGCTGGGATGAAGTAAGAGAGTGGCATGGACATATATACACTACCAAATGTAAAATAGATAGCTAGTGGGAAGCAGCCACATAGCACAGGGAGATCACCTCAGTGCTCTGTGACCACCTAGAGGGGTGGGATAGGGAGGGTGGGAGGGAGACGCAAGAGGGAGGGGATATGTGGATATATGTATACATATAGCTGACTCACTTTGTTATAAAGCAGAAACTAACACACCATTGTAAAGCAATTATACGCCAACAAAGATGTTAAAAATAAATAAATAAAAAATTTTAAAAAAATACTGAGTTAATGTATCAGCAAACAAAAGCAGTCGTCACCTACTGAGCTCCTTCTATGTGCCTGCCGTTTTAGTGTGAGTTTTACATAAATCTTAATTAATTTCACAATGACCCTATGATGTAGGTGATAACACTACCAAATTTTACAAATTAGGAAATTAAGGCTTTCAGGTATTAAGCTGCTGAAGCTAACAATACTAGTAAATGGTAGAGCTGGATAAATAAATGGTATGTCCATACAATGAGACCCTGCTCAGCAATAAAAAGGAATGAACATGCAACAACTTGGGTGAACCTCAAAATAGTTATGCTGAATGCAAGAAGCCAGACCAAAAGGAATACAGATTATATGATTCCATTTATAAAATACTCTAGAAAATGCACATTCATCTAGAGAGAGAGAAAACAGACAAGTGTTACCTGGAAAATAGCAAGTGGAAAGGGGCAGGATGGACGGATTGCAAAGGGATGTGACAAGATTTTTAGAGGTGATGATTATGTTCACTATCTTGATTGTGATGATGATTTCAGGTTTCAAAACTTAGCAAACTATAACCTTTAAATATGTACAATTTGCTGTACATCAATCATACCTCAAACTGTCTAAAATAAAGTGAGAGAGAAAGAGAGAAGTACAGGGCCTACATACAAAGCAGTACCTCCCCAACTCTATATTGAATTTAATCTTATGTTCTTAAAGTATTTTTCCTTTTTTCTTTCTGTAGCTGAACAATTTATTATAGAATAAAACAGAATCAGTTTTAAATATAGCTACCAAGTGATTTGTAGTGCTCTTACTCTGACCTCTAAAACCGAGGAAGAAATAACATAAGCCTATAATGATCACCAACAGTGAATCAGTGTTATTGCAAAGTACTATTAACGTTATTGCCATCAAATGATTAGGACAAGCAGTGGGGGGGAAATGTTGAATGAATCCCTGTACAGCAAACATTTCTTGAACACCTGTATGTGCCAGACACTTTTAGGTACACGTGTTGGGAAAAAAATGCATAAGGCACAGTTTAAGTTAGTACAGAGGTGACACTAATAATTTGAGTATTGCTGATCTAAGGAATGATGTTGCTCCTCTGTAACCAAAGTTAAGTGGAGAGGAAGTCTTAAGAGAGAAAATGAAGAGGTGTGTCTATAAGCTATCAAGGTAACAAACTAGTGACAAAATGATGGATTGAACAGCTAAGAGAACATCCAAGTGCAAAAATACAAAACCATAATGTCCTTCAGCATAATCAGTACAAAGAGTATCAAGGATTTACCACTTGAAACCTCCCCTAAGAGAGTCATCAGGGTCAGCCCAGTCTTGTAAACAGCTTATCTCTCAAAAAAACAATTTAGAGCCAACTGTCGATAAACCATGGTTAAAGTAAATACTTGATCTTGAATTTGTTTTTTAAAAAGTAACTTGCTATGAATCAGGGAACTATTTAAATAGTAGAAGGCATTTATTGCTTGGATTAATAGTAACTAACAGGGCTCCCCTGGTGGTGCAGTGGTTGAGAGTCTGCCTGCCAATGCAGGGGACATGGGTTCGAGCCCTGGTCTGGGAAGATCCCACGTGCTGCGGAGCAACTGAGCCCGCGAGCCACAATTACTGAGCCTGCGCGTCTAGAGCCTGTGCTCTGCAACAAGCGAGGCCACGATAGTAAGAGGCCTGCGCACTGCAATGAAGAGTGGCCCCCGCTTGCCACAACTAGAGGAAGCCCTCACACAGAAACGAAGACCCAACACAGCCATAAATAAATAATAAAAAAATTAAAATTGCAACCTCCCTTTAAAAAAAAAAAAGTAACTAACAGACACTAAATTGTCTACAGCAACATGGGAGGCCTCCCCACACTAACCCCCCAGTCAGATGAGCAAGACTACAGGGGCAGTGCCCGCTCACTCTGCCAGCACCTCTCAGAATGGGAAACATGGCCGGAAGAAAGGGGAAGCAAGGGAGTCCTAAAGTGGCAGTGCAGTCAACCCTACAGCACCAGGTGTGAGGAAATGGGTAGTGAGGGAGCCCACAGGTGGGGATGCACCTCACTGAGATAATGAAAAAACAGAAAACGTCAGCTAAGAAATAGAGCATGATAACCATTTGACAGTTTTCTGTCAGGTGATGCCTATGTACCTTTATACATACATGACATACACGCATCATTTTTATCCCTTTGGGAGGCAGTAACTCAATGTGTAAGAGGAGAGCTCTAAAGTCAGAATGCTTAGGTTTGAATTCTTGCTCAGAGCTTAGTTTTATGAGCTCTGCAACCTTGGCCGAGTTACATCACCTCTTTGAGACAGTTCTTCTCATCCATAAAACAGTGATAAAAAATAATAAAATAGTATCCACCTCAATGATTTTTGTGAGGATTAGATGAGATAACATATGTATTGATACCAAGTGTATCAAGGTAAGAATTCAATAAATGTTCACCATTATTGTTTTTATGTCTGAAAATGACCACTGTATTCCTAAACACGATGCAATTTACTGTGTAAGTCCATATTAAATCCTTTTCGTACCATGTTTTGAGTATTTATTGTTGTTTGGTTTTTTGTTTTTATTACTTCATCTCTGATTTGGGGTTATCCATAACTACCTTCTGCCCCATTTTATTCCTGATTAATCAGGAGGAAATGGTAAGCTCAGTTAAGTATCCTGGATCAAAACCGGTTGTAAGCTGGGATCCACCTAGTGATCAAAATATAACTTCGTTTTGAAAGTCTCTTGCCTAGCACTTTTGCATGACTATCCTTTAGGGGATAAATGTCAAAAAAAAAAAAATTTAAAGTTTGAAAAAAATTGAGATCCTGATAACTGATCTGCTATCCTGAGAACACTAAACCAGCAAACAAATAAAACTCATGGTACCTACCTCCTTCTGCGCACCTTTAATTTCTGAACATTCTTCTAGTCTTTTTAAAACATCCTGGGTAATCAAGAGTGCATCTGAGAAGATTTTTTCATTTTCTAGAAGAAAATTCAGCTGGTAATGCTTCCCCTCATACTCTGAATGTAAAACAAAACAAAATTTAAAAAATCAGTGATTGATTACTTGAAATAATTTTTAAAAGTTTAAGCTGTCTGAGAACCTTTAGGTCATGTACTGCATTTGTAAACAAAACAGCTAATGTATCAGTTATGAGTAATAGCAAACAGCATCTCTAATAGCTTCCTCCTTTGTGCCATCATCATCCTAGTTAAAATAACGGGTAAGAATCAAAGATGGTACATGGTTATTTCAATACTGCTTTTCTGCTCTGTGGTTCATCTTCAGGCTTGCAACACTCAAAACCACAGACACTTTTAAAAGAAGAATACCCTAGTACAAGTATTGCATTGGATTTTGGTTTCCAATCTAACAGTGATCTTTGATAAATTTATCAATGAAACAAACAAACAAACAAAAAAATCATAAAGATCACTGAATCTAGTAACTGACAACAGAAGGACAGATTACAAAACAACTATTAAATGAATATTACCTGATTCTGGGCTTGCTTCCTTTGCCTCACTAAAGGTTTGTACAACAGGAGAAGGGGAAAAATCTTCAGCTGTCAGAGGAGTCTCCACTGGGGTGTCTGCATTCCCCTGAATCCCCTGGGCAGCGGAAGGATCCACACTCATCTCTTGCACAACCGTCTGGATCACTTCCCCCACCTCGGCTTTCACAGGGCCCCCTGGAGGGGTGGAAACATCCGGGGAAGAATGAAGCTCTCCAGCACCCTCGGAGGAAAGGATTTCTACTTCAGGCTTCTCCAGCTCCTTCCTGGATGACTCTGAGGATGGTGTGGAGACATCTCTCACCACCTGACCCTGAACAGAGCAGTTTACAAGGCTAGCTAGAAGATTTTTACAACTAACAGCCACATCAAACATCTGTAGGCTGTCGGCTAAGGAGATGATTTTGGAGAAGTTGTGTTTGCCCACAGGTAGTTTGCCAGTGTACATCATTTCTAACAAGAGGGCAAACTCCTCAGGGCTCACGACAGATGCATCGATGGAGATGGTGTCTGTGTTGTCCAGCAGGGTTTTGAACAGGAGGCTGGCAGCAGCCAGGACAAGTTTGTGGGCCCTGAAGTAAATGGTACCAATGGAAATGGTGCAGTCACAGAACTGCTGCTCCTTGCACAGCGTGTAGAGCTGCTGCAGCAGCTGCCGGCTATAGTTGGGAAGCTCCATCGCATCAGCTGTGTCTGAGGACTTCCTTTACTCTCTTCTTCCAGAATCACTTTGTGAGGATCAGCACTAGATCCTGGAAAAACCCCAAAAATGCCATGTTAATACTTCATAAGCACACAGGGAAATGCCCTGAATGAAATATGAAAATGAACAGGCAATTCACTGGTTCATTCAGCAAATGCTGCTGAACAGGAAGGGGTACTGTGCCAGGTATACTGAATTAATCATGATAATAACTGGCATGGGTTTAACTGCATGAACAGGACTATGCTTAGTGTGTCATCTGGATGATCTCATTTGATCCTCACAAAAACTCACTGGAAAAGTACTGTATCCTCCCCATTTTATACATAAGACTGAAGCTCAAAGAGACTGAGAGAACCAGCTTAAGGAAAAACAGCCATTAAGTGGCATACCCATGTCTCACTGATTTCAAAGCTGTAAGTGACTATATTGCTAAATGCATTCTGCTCTCAAGTTCTCAGCCAAATGAAGGAGACATATATATATATATATATAAACATATTTATAATACAATGTCCTCATATTACTTGACCTATCTGCAGCCCTGAATACAGGTCGTCATTCCCTCCCCTTTAAAATGCATTTTTCACTTGATCCTGCACTCTCTGGTTCCTTTGCTGGGTTCTCTGCATCACTTTGGCCTCTAAAGTTTGCTGTGCTCCAGGACTGTCATCTCACTTCTTCTCTCTCATCTGATTCCATACCTTTGAAATAGCTAAATGTTGAGAGCTTTTAGATTTGTATTTCCAGCTCAGCCCTTTCCTCTGAACTGCAGACGCACACTTGCAACTACCTATTGAACATCTCTAATTGGAGGCCTGTTAGGTTTCTTAAACTTAAATCCAAACTCCCCTGCCATCTTCCCCACTTCACAGCAATTCTGTCCCTTCTAGTTGTTCAGACCAAAAACCTAGAAATCATCCTTAACTCCTGTTTTTTCTCATATCCCTTACCCAATCCTTTATAAATCCTGTTGGCTCTACCTTCAAAATATATCCAAAATCCAATCACTTATTACTACCTCCACTGGTTCTACTCTGGTCAGCCCAAGCCGCCATCACCTTTTATTTGGATATTGCAACAATGTCCTAACTGGTCCCCCATGCCTCCACCCCTTCCTAGCCCTACCCCTACCCTACTCTATCTTCAACCCAGTAGTCAGAGAGATCTTTTTAGCACATAGCCATATATGTCACTTTGCACAAAAGCCTCCATGGTTCCTGGTCTCAGAGTAAAAGCCAAAAGCCAAAATTCTTACTCTGGCTGTCATTAGCTCTAAAACCTCATCTTCTGCCTCGCTCCCCCTCACCCATTCTGCTGTAAGCACCATGCCTTCCTTGCTGATTGTGGAACACCCTAAGCATATTCACCTGTAGGTTTCTTCACATGTGTGCATGGCTCACTCTCTCACTCCCATCAGGACTCTGCTCAATGGCCACATGATCAACGAGGTCTTCCCTGACCATGTTCTTTATTTTATTTATTTTTTAATGATTTAGAACATTTAATCAAATCTGACCATGTTCTTTAAATAGCAACCTCCTCTCCAACCACAGAACATTCCATCCCTCTTACTCTATTTTTTATCATAGCCTACTGACACATATTTTTACTTACTTATCATGTACCCCCCTTCACTAGAATATAAACTCCATTAGGGAAGGAACTTTTTTTTTTCATCATCTGCTGCATCCCAGTGCTTAAAATTCTGCCTAACACAAACACTGTTGGTTAGTTGGTGGAATGAATAAATGAATGGCAGGAAATGTAATGATAGAGATTTGTACTTAGAAGCCCAGTTTGGGGAATAGGGATATCCAAGAGTTACAGTAAGGTTTTTGTGGAGGAGCTAACAGCTAACCTGCCTTAGTAAGTGAGCAGGCACTGATGAGGTGAAAAGAGTGGGAGAAAAAGGCACTCCAAGCAGGGAAGCCTGCGTGAGGCACACAAATAAGAAAACATCACATGGCAGGAAGGAGGTTTAGGAGGGGATTATAAGGAGTTCAGTGATACTGAACATATAGAAAGGGACAGGGAGTGTCAGGAGATGAATCTGGAGAGGCAGGCAGAGGTTCTGGCCACAGAAAGATACATGGGCCATGCTTAGGAGCTTGGATTTATCCTAAAGACAATGAGGAGTCAATGAAGGGTTTGAAGGGCTTTAAGCAGGAAAGTCACATGGTCTTTGACATTTGTCAAAATAACATTGGTTGCCTTTGTTACCTTTCCACTCCACCACTATTCCTTATTTTCCCACATTTGAAACTGACAAATAAAAATAAAAATGAAAATATTTCCAGGTTCTGGTTTCCAGGTTTCTGGTCTGGCATGGAAGGAGCTTAAAAGTCACCATTCTAACTTGGCAGGTAAAAAGGCAAACAGACGGAAAAATCAACAACTCTTCTTAGCTCTGTCAGAGAAGTGAGGTCACAGGGCAAAACTACTGCTCCCAAAATTGGAGAGACTGGCAGAGAATCACAACTTCTCAGAGCAGAAACCCACCGAGAGAAATCCATGGGAAGCAGTGCCAGAATAGGAAAACTAAACCTAAGTTAACGAACTGATGGAGGCTCAGGGTGGACAAGTCTGAGAGTTAAAAACTCCAGAGGGACAGAGTCATAATTTTGTGAGTTTTAACTCCAGGAGCTCTACTGGGTACTCAAGTGAATACTGGGGGAAAATTCCCTTCTGCTTCTGGCAGGAGGAAGGAGAAAGTAACCATTTTAAAATATGACAGAGGATTCTGTTCTTCTCAACAAGGCCTAGTATCAGAAGAAACTATTTTACCAGAGTCTAACCTAACTGGAGGAAAGGAAATACCCAACGTCAGCCCACTCTAGCCATCCTGTACCACTTAAGGAGGTGGGGAGGGGGAGACTGAAAAGTATCAGTGAAGTTCACAGTCCAGGGGCACAGACTTACCAAAAGACTGAGACCTAATGATAGGTCTATAAAACACACTTCCTCCCTTCACATCTTACCACCCCATCACTATAGTTATACTTACCACAGTTCCTTTTACCCAGTACTTTATGTCTCCCTTTCAAGAAAAAACTACCAGGCATACTAAAAGGCAAAAAACACACTTCAAAGAGACTGAACAAGCATCAGAACCACAGTCAGATATGTCAGGAATTATCAGACAAGGAATTAAAAAAAAAAAAGATTAATAAAGGATTTAAAGGAAAAAGTAGACAACATGCAAAAACAGATGGCAATGTAAGCAGAGAGATGGAAATTCTAAGAAAGAATGAAAAAGAAAAGCTAGAGGTTAAAAACACTGTAACAGAAATAAAGAATGCCTTTGATGCACTTACTAGTAGACTAGATATGGTTGAGTAAAGAATCTCTGACCTTGAGGATATAACAATAAGAAACTTCCAAAACTGAAAAGCAAAGTGAAAAAGGTCTGAAAAAAACAGAACCAATATCCAAGAACTGTGAGACAACCACAAGAGGTAAAACATATGTGCAATGGGAATATCTGAAGGAGAAGAGAAAAAGAAACAGAAGCAATATTTGAAGCAATAAAGACTAAGAATTTCCCCAAATTAATGTTAGACACCAAACCACAGGTCTAAGAAGCTCAGAACCCCAAGCAGGATAAATGCTCTTAATAACTATACTTAAGCACATCATATTCAAACTATAGAAAAATCAAAGTTTAAAAAACAAATCTTGAAAAAAGCCAGAAGGACCTTTCCTTCAGAGAAGCAGATAGGAATTACATCTAATTTCTCCTCAAACAACCATGCAGGCAAGAGAAGAGTGGAGTGAAATATTTAAAATGTTGAGAGAAGAAAACAAACTACCAACCTAGAATTCTACCCTGAAATTTTTTCCTTTAACAGTGAATGTAAAATACTTTCCAGACCAGCAAGGTTGAGGGACTTGCCTGCCAGTAGACCTGCCTTCCAAGTAATGTTAAAGAAGTTATTCAGAGAGAAGGAAATGATAAAGTACAGAAATATGGATCTACATAAACTAATGAATAGCACTGAAGAATGAATAGGTGAAGGTAAAACAAAAATTGACATAGATAGCAGTTTTATTTTTTATTCTTAACTGACATAGATAGCAGTTTTATTTTTTATTCTTAACTGACATAGATAGCAGTTTGTTCAAAATAATGACAGCAACAATGTATTTGATTATGCATGCTTATGTTTATACAGGTAACCCTTGAACAACACAGGTTTGAGCTGTGAAGATCCACTTACATGTGGATTTTTTCAACACTAAATACTACAGTACCACGTAATCTGCAGTTGGTTGAATCCACAGATACAGAGGGCTCACTACAAAGTTATATGCAGATTTTTGCCTGTGCCAGAGGTCAGTGTCCCTAACTCCTGCATTGTTCAAGGGTCAATTCTATATGCTTATGTATAAATGAAATGAATGACAGCAATAATACAAGGGAGAGAAGGGAAAGATTAAGATTATGTTATTATTATTATAAGGTACTTATAATACATGTGAAGTGGTACAGTGTCATTTGAAAGTGGATTTAGATTAGTTGTAAATCTATTGCAAACTATAGGACACCACTAAAATAAGTTTTAAAAAGAAGTATAACTGATATGGTAAAAAGAGGTGAAAATGGAATCACGTCAAATGCTCAATTAAAACTACAAAAGAATGAAAAAGTATGTTAGACAAAAGTAGGAACAAAGAACAAGGGCAACATACAGACAACATTAACAAATATGGTAGATCAATGCTCTAAATATACTAATTAAAAGACAGATTGTCAGAGTGGATCAAAAAACAAGACCCACTCTGATGCTGTCTACAAGAAACTCACTTAAAGTTGCATATAGATTAAAAATAAATGCATGGAGAATGATATATCATGTTAACAGTAATCAAAAGAAAGCAGGGGAGCTATATTAATTTCAGACAGAGCAAACTTCAAGTAAGGAAAGATATTAGGGATAAAGGGGAGTTACTTAATGAAAAAGGGGTCAATACTCTAACAAGACATAATAATCCTTATTGTGTAGGCAACTAACACAAGAGCATCAAAACATGTAAGGTAAGCTGAAAGAAATACAAAGAGAAATAGGTGCATCACTATTATAGTTGGAGACTTTAAACACCTCTCTATCAGAAATGGATAGAGCCTGAAGGCAGAAAATCAGTAAGGACATCGGTGAAGTTAATGGCACCATCAAGCAATTGACTATAGACTACTTCATCTACAGCATATTACATATTCTTCTTAATATCACATGGAACATTCAACAAGATAGACCACATTCTGGGCCATAAGTTACCTTTCACAAATTGAAAAGAATAGAAACCATACACTCTGTTCTCAGACCACGATGGAATTAAACTAGAAATCAATGACAAAAAGATAGCTGGAAAAATCTCCAAATACTTGGAGATTAAACAACACACTTCTAAATAACACATAAGAAGAAATCTTAAGACAAATTCAAAAATATTCTAAACTAAATGAAAATGTAAATACAACTTATCAAAATTTATAGGATGCAGCAAAAGCAGTGCTTAGAGGGGAACTTATAGCACTGAATGCATACATTAGAAAAGAAGAAAGATCTAAAACCAATAATTTAAGCCTCCACTTTGGGATACTAAAACAAGAAGAACAAAGTAAATCCAAAGTAAGCAGGAGAAAAAGAAAATAGTGGACAAATAAATGAAACTGAGAAAAGGAAATCAAGAGAAAAAAAAAACAAACCTAAAAGCTGGCTCTTTGAAAAGATCAATAAAACAATAAGCCTCTACCAGGCTAACTAAGAAAAAAGAGAGAACACAGATTCCTAATATCAGAAATGAAAGAAGGGACATCAGTACAGATCCCATGCACAATAAAAGGATAAAAAAGGAATAATATAATAATATGCCCACAAATTTGATAACTTTAATGAAATGGATCAATTACTTGAAAGACACAATCTGCCAAGACTCACACAAGGAGAACTAGACATCTGAATAGGCCTAATCTATCAAAGATACTGAGTCAATAATTAATAACTTTCCAACACTTGAAGCAGCAGGCCCAGATAGGTTCACTGGTAAATTCTGCGAAACAGTTTAGGAAGAAATTATATCAAATATCCACAATCTCTTCCAGAAAATAGAAACAGAGGGAATACTTCCTAACTCATTCTATGAGCCTAGCATTACACTAACAGCAAAACCAGACAAAGACATTATAAGAAAAACAAAGACCAAAATCTTCAACAAAATATTAGGAAATCAAATTCAACAATAATAAAAATAATTTAACACCATGATCAAGTGGGATTTATCCCAGGTATTCAAGGCTGGTTCAACCTTTGAAAATCAGTAAATGTAATCCATTATAACAACAGGTTAAAAAAGAAAAATCGCATGTTCATATCAATAGATGCAGAAAAAGCATTTGAAAAAATCCACAAAATTCATGATAAAAACTCTCAGCTAACTAGGAATAGACGGGAACCTCCTCAACCTGATAAAGAACAGCTACAAAAACCAACAGCTAACATTAGAGTCGAAGCTTTCTGCCTAAGATCAGGAACAAGGCAGGGATGTCTCATTTCACCACTGCTTTTCAGTATCATTCTGGAATTCCCAGCTAAAAGGTATACAGACTGGGAAGGAAGGTGCGAAACAGTCTTTGTTCACAGATGATATGACTGTGATGAGGTATGTAGAAAATCCAAAAGAACTGACAAAAAATTTAATAATAATAATAACAAGCAATAGCAGCAAGGCTGCAGGATACAAGGTAAATATAAAAAACTTAATCACTCTCCTATCAGCAATGAACATGTCAAATTTGAAATGAAAACATTACCATTTAATTGGCACCCCCAAAAAAGAAATTAAAAATGTGAAAATACTTGAGGATAAGTCTAACAAAATACATACAAGATGTATATGAGAAAAACTACAAAACTCTAATGAAAGATATCAAAGAAAAAATAAGTAAATGGAGGGATATTCCATGTTCATGGATAGGAAGACTCTGTAGTGTCAAAATTTCAGTTCTTCCCAAATTGATCTATAAGTTCAACACAATCCTAATCAAAATCCCAGCAAGTTATTTTGTGGATACTGACAAACTGATTCTAAAGTTTATATGGAGAGGCAAAAGATCCAGAATAGCCAACTCAATATCAGGGTAGAGGAACGAAGTAGGAAGACTGACACTACTCAATACTCAACTTCAATACTTACCTACAAAGCTACAGTAACCAAAACCGTGTGGTACTGGTGAAAGAATAGATAAATAGACCCACAAAAGTACAGTCAACTGATCTTTGATAATGGAGCAAAGACAGTATTTTCAACAAATGGTGCTGGAACAACTGAACATCCACATGTAGAAAAATGAATCTAGACGCAGACCTCATAGCCTTCACAAATTTAGCTCAAATTGGATCACAGACTTAAATGTAAAAACACAACACTATAAAACCTCTAGAAAATACAAAGAAAAAACCTAGGTGACCTTGGATATAGCAATGACCTTTTAGATACACCTCCAAAGGCATGATCCCTGAAAGAAATAATGGATAAGCTGGACTTCATTAAACTTAAAGAACTTCTGCTCTATGAATGATAATGTCAAGAGACTGAGAAGACAAGTCATAGACTGGGAGAAAATATTTGCAAGAGACATATCTGTTAAATGACTATTATCTAAAACATACAAGGAATTCTTGAAACTCAACAATAAGAAAACAACCTGATTAAAAAATGGACCAAAGACCTTAACAGACATCCCACCAAGGAAGAGATGCAGATAGCAAGTAAGCATACAAAAAGATGTTCAACGTCATATGTCATATGGGAATTACAAATAAAACCTATTAGAAATGACAAAACCCAAATCACTAACAACACCAAATGCAGGTGAGGATGTATAGCAACAGGAACTGCTATTCATTGCTGGTGAGAATGCAAAATGGTACAGCACTTTGTAAGACAGATTAGGAGTTTATTATAAAACTAAGCATATCCTTATCATATGATCCTGCAATTGTGCTCCTTGATATTTACCTAAAAAAACTGAAAACTTACGTCCACACAAAAACCTGCATGCAGATGTTTACAGCAGCTCTATTCGTAATTGCCAAACTGTCTTTCACCAGATAAATGGATAAACAAACTGTGGTACATCCAGACAATAGAATATTATTTAGTGCAAAAAGAAATGAGCTATCAAGCAATGGAAAGACATGGAGGACACTTAAGTGCATATTAGTAAGTGAAAGAATCCAATATAAAAAGTCTCTATATTATATGAATATAACCATATGACATTCTGGAAAAGGCAAAACGATGGAGATAGTCAAAAGATCAGTGGTTGCCAGTGGTTGGGAGTAAGGAGGGATGAATAGGTTTAACACGGAGGATCTTTAGGGCAGTGAAATTATTGTGTATAAAACTACAATGGTGAATTCATGTATCATATACATGTCAAGTTCCAGAGAATGTATGAAACCAAAAGTGTACCTTAATGAAAACTATGGACTTTGGGTGACAATTACGTATCCATGTAGGTTCACTGATTGTAACAAATGTATCACTGTGTTGTGGGACAGTGGGTGAGGTTGTGTGGGGACAGGATTATAATGGGAACTCTGCACTTTACTCTCAATTTTGCAGTGAACCTAAAACTGCTCTAAAGAATAAAGTTCATCTATTAAGAAATTTTTCCTTTTAGGAATGTAAATTTTCAGTACTAATCACCCCAAACCCTATCTATACTATGGTATAGATTGTAGAACATTCATGAATTCATATAATTTTTTTAAAGCTTACTCAAAGAGTAGCTTTGAGAACATCTAACCTTACTGTTTCACTACAGCTTGTTTTAATATCTGTGTTATAAAAATGCATACTTTTTAAAGATAAACTGTGGCCTAGGAGCTAACTGACTTGTTGCTGAAATAGTAGTAGCAACAGGAGCAGGATTGGAATATCTCCCAGTTCTTGTGGAAAACAGAAAAAAAAGTTCTGTAAGATTTAAAACAGACAAAAGTACGAGCTATCTTTAGAAAAAAAGGAGGTAAGTCTGAAAATTTGTAAATTAACTTATTTTAATATCTGAGAAAAAAATCAGAACAAGAATTCAATTTGCAAATAACACAAAACGACTAAACAGACACTGATGTGGTTTTTCTAAAGAACAAATGATATCAGGAGAATATGATTTTCTTCCTAAGACAAGACATAGGCTCTATGGATTACAGTAAATCAAAAGACTTACCTGGACATAAATCTTTTCAAACAATCCTATTAATAAGGAACACATTATTGGGATTATATTTTTAGGACAAACTAAAACTTACTTAAAATGTTGCTTTGGGGTCATTTCTGGTCAGTCTTTCATCAGATTAAAAAATACGAAGAGCCACCAATGATGCAGAGGGAGGTACTTTGAGCATTAACTACAGGATTGTGGTCAGAGCTATTTCACATTTTTGTTGACAACTAAATTAGATAAGAAAATAATAGAATAACTGTAACAGAATAAGCAACTGAGCAAGGTTAAAAAAAAACTGAACAAAATTATGTGGTTTACCAATATATAGATACTAAAACCATGGTTATAAACTTGAGCAATAAAAGGAGAATAGGGATAGTTAAGGCAGAATAAATTCAAAGGTTACTTAATGAATGTAAGCTGGTAAAGTTGAAAGTTGAAATTTTACTGAGATTAATAGGAATACTAATTAAAGGAAAGACTTTTGGCAAAATGGCACACTGAGCTGATGTAAATGGACCTTTTCCTCCCACTTCACACACAGAAACACTGGATAAAATGTAACAAAAATGCTTTAAAAATATATATTCAAGCTAGGGCTTCCCTGGTGGCACAGTGGTTAAGAAGAATCCGCCTGCCAATGCGAGGGACATGGGTTCGAGCCCTGGTCTGAGAAGATCCCACATGCTGCGGAGCAACTAAGCCCGTGCGCCACAACTACTAAGCCTGTGCTCTAGAGCCCGCGAGCCACAACTACTGAAGCCCACACGCCTAGAGCCCGTGCTCTGCAATGAGAGAAGCCACCGCAATGAGAAGCCTGAGCACCACAACGAAGAGTCACTCGCCACAACCAGAGAAAGCCCGCAGGCAGCAACAAAGACCTAACGCAGCCAAAAATAAATAAAATAAATTTAAAAAATATCTATCTATATATATAGTCAAGCAAGAAAAAGAAAAAAGGAAATTCCCAGGTACCTGAAATGGAAGTGACATCAAAATCAAAGCTGAAACAGTAAAGTGGGAGTTGAGACCATGATGGCCCAAAGGGGTTTCAAACTCTAATACAGGCCCTAGGCTTGGAGGAGAAGGCATTAATGCTCACATGGAGACTGGAAATATAGCTTCAGGCAGGTAGAAGGTGGGGGAGTTGGAACTGAGACCCTTGCACAAAGCACAGAGCCTCAAACAACTATCCCTCCTTTATATGCAGTCTGAAAAATCTCTGCTCACTGGCTCAGGGAAACAGAATAAAAGTTGCTAATTATCTGGGCCTTGAGTAGAAGAAATGGCACCCACAAGAAATCTAAAATGTAGGCCTATGACATACAGAGGTGAAGGATCCAAATTTATATATTATATCGTATAAGAATCTTGGGCTGAGAAATTAACATAAAAATTGGTCTTTGACATGCAGGAGAAAAAAAACAGAATACTTTCAAAACCCAAGGCACAGAGACTCTCACAGGAAAAAAGAAAAACATAGAGAGAAATGAGCTCACTATTACAAACCATATGAGGAAGACCTGAATGTGAAAGGTAAATTTATAAAAGTTAACAGTAGAAAATGTCAGAGGGTATCTTTGAAGCAGGTGTTGGGAAACTTCTTAAACATTGCCCCAAAAGCTTAAAAAAAGAAAAGATGAATATGATTATACTGATATTAAAGGTTTCTGTCAAAGAACTCTATAGTCTATAGATATGATTAATAGACAATGGACAAATGGTAGAACCAGGAGATATTTATACAGTTTAAAGACAAGGAGTTAATATCTAGAATACATGAGAAATTCCTGGAAACCTTAGGGAAAAAAAATCCAATGGGGAGAAAAATGGGCAAATGACGTAACATGGCAATTCAGAAAAGGAGTTCACTTAACTGGCTAACAAGTAAGAGTAGTTGTTACAATAGCAGTAAAAGCAGCTAACATTTATTATATATTCAGGAAGTGCTTATTATATTCAGGAATATGCTTTACATATATTAATTCATTTCATTCTCTTAACAACCTGATGATGCAGATGCTGTTATTATTCCCTTTTACTGATGGGGAGACTAAGGCCCAGAGAGGTTAAGTAATTTCTCTAAGGTCTTACAGTAACATGTGGTAGAACATAAATTTGAATCTAGAGTAAAACTGGTGGTATATAAATTCATATAGCTATTCTGGAAAAACACTCTGGTAATATTTAGTGAAATTTTCTGTGCATATATGCCTTGTGGCCCAAGAATCATATTTCTGAGTACATTTCCCAGAAAAGTTCTCACATAGGTTCATAAGGACACATGGCCAGAAAGATCACTGGGCCATTGTTTTCTGTAGCAGGGAAATGAGAGGTCATTTAGATGTCAGTCACAAAAAGAATTTAAGTAAATATGCAAAATGTATCCTATGGAATATAGTGCATTAGAAAGAAGCAACAACTGACTATTCAGACAGAAACAGATCTTAAATACCCAATTGAATGAAACAATAACAACCAGAATGAGATCTAGAGCATAATTCCACTTACGTAAGTTAAAAACACAAAAACAAAACAATGAATAACAGTAAGGTAAAGTTACATTGTAGCAAAAGACATTTTATCAAATACATTAGAGTAAGTGCTATAAAGGGGAGGGAAATAGGAGTAGCGGTAGGAGGTGAAGGAGGAAAAAAAATCAAACGAGAAGGGCCTTGCCAAGATAGATGCTAGAGTGTCTCAGATGAGGAGGATTCCTGTGCCACCCCCAAAAGGCAAACAGTAAAAACAAAAAGTCACATGAGGAAATGAATCACCACAACGGAAAGACATTAGATGCAAGGAAGAGTACAAATAGCATCTCCAAGAATTGAAAACCCTAAAAATTATAGAATACTATGAAAAAATGCTACAAATTAATTGTTTCATTTTAATAAACAGGCAAAATGAAGGGAAGCCATAATGGAAGAAAAAGATAATATGAAAAAAGAATAGGCAGATGTGAAAAAGAACCAAAAGAACTTCTAGGAATAAAAGTTAAGTCACTGAAATTCATCTATCAATGAATTAAACAGATTAGATACAGCTAAAGAGAAAATGAGTAATTAGGAAAAGAAGTCTGAGAAAATTACTCAGAAGGTAGCAGAGAGGTAAAAAACAAAACAAAACAAAAAAAACCCAAAAACAGAAATATGAAAGAGAGGTTAAAGGATATGGAAAACAGAATATGAAGGTTTCACATGCATCTGAATAGGTGTTCCGGATAGAGATAATGAAGAACATGTGGCAGAAGCAATTTGAAGATATAATATCTGAGAATGTTCTAGGACTAAAGTCAGACATGAGTCTTCAGAATAAAAACTTTGAAGTATCAACAACACTGAGAAAAAGAAATTGTAAGCAAACCAAAAGAAAAGATTATTACTTAATCAAAGAAGACGGTTTGACTGGTACAGACTTCTCATTAATAACAATAGATATAAGAAAATGGAGTAACAGTTTTCAAATATTAAGGAAAATAACAATCAACCATGTATCTATATACAAGTTGAAACAAAATCACCTTCAAACAAAGATAAGAGGCTCAGAGACTGTCACTGAAAGAATTACTATAAGAAGCAAACTGAACCAGAAAGAAAGGATAGAATGTAAGAAAAAATAGCAAGTAGCAAGCAAAGAAACTGCTAAACGTATCCACTAGAAAAGTTAAAATCAGAAAAACTGATAATACCAAATGTTGATGAGGATGCAGAATGACTAGAACTTGCATACATTACTGCGGAAAGTGCAAAATGGTACAACTACTTTGAAGAACTGTGTGGAGGTTTCTTATAATAAAAGATTAACCATTGATACAAGCAACAACATGGATAAACCCTAAAACAGTATGTTAGGTCAAAGAAGCCGGGCACAAAAGAGTACATATATATGACTAAATCTACAGGAAAGAGACATACAGAAAAAACTAATCTACAGTGATAGCGATCAAATACTGTAGTGGTTGTGGAGGTTGTGGGGTGGTGTGGGGGAAGGGAATTAAACAGGAGGAGACACAAGGAAACCTTCTCGGGGAATGGAAATATTCTGTACCTTATTTTGGATGGTGGTTGAAGACTAGATATTTGTCAAAACTCTTCAAATAGAATTCATTGAACTGTATGTTAATTATATCTTAATAAAAAAGAAATTAAGAAATGTGTTTTAAAATGCACTGGCTATTTTAAAATGGATATGGGAAGGGGAGGTTAAAAACAAAGTAGAATAATGACAACCATAGTAGCTACCACTTATTTAATGCTTACTATGTGCCAGGGACTGTTCTAAATGCTTTGCATCTATTAACTCATTTAATCTTTTCAACAACCCTGTGAAGTAGGTACTCTTATCATCCCCATTTTACATATAAGAAAATGTGGCACAGAGAGGTTATACAACTTACCTAAGGTCACACAACTAGTGTGTGGCAGACCTGGGCTCCAAACTCAGGCAGTCTGGCTCTGAGGTCTATATTCTTAAAAATCCACTGCCTCTCTGAAATTAAAAATCAACAAGAACATGGAAGATGAGAGAAGGAGCACTAGAGTTAGGATGTTCTAAGAGTCAAGGGGATGACAAAAATAATGATTAACTTTAGCTTTTAGCCTAAGAAAAGTATGTATGTTAACAGGTAAGGATACAAGGGAACAGAAACTGAACAAATATTTGCAAACAAGAAGTATAAAAGGGAATTAAGAAAATGTGATTAATACAATAGCAAGTGGAAAAGGGGAAAAAGAAAGGCAAAGAAGGTAAAGGCAAAGGTAAATAGAAAAAAACTTAAGATGGTAGAAATAAATAAGTCCAAATGTATTAGTAATCACAATAAAGAAGCAGATTAAACGTTCCTGTTAAATGGCAGAGATTCTCTGATTGGATTCTTAAAAAAACAGCCATATGCTACTTATAAGAGAATTAATGTGTAGGTGTGTTTACACTTAAAACAGTGCCCAGCACGTAGTAAATACTATATGTGTTAGCTGTATTATTATTACCAAGAAAGACTGAATTTTCCTCATTAAATAGTTTTGAAACTAGCCATCTGACATGACAGCTGAAGTACCTACCTGTAAATAAACAGTTAAACTATATAATCTTTGTAGACCACTTTCAGGTACAGAATACTGTTATTAAATAAATCTAATATATAATCATGAGGGATACATTAGTGACTTGGGGGCTACTGAAATGTACTATAGAGGCTAAACTACACTTTGTTGATCGCACAACTAAAATGTAAAAGCCTCTAACATATATTTTACTATTTCCCCCTAACTCCCTTTGCAAGGAAGTTAAATGGAGGGGAGAGAATATAGCGCTAAATATAATGGCACGAAAGCATGCTTTTCAGAGCTAAGAAACTATAGTGGAACACAGCATGTTGGAATCTTTAAGTCCTGTAGATTCCTGTATAGAGGCAACCTAAATTATGTTATTAAGCACTTAACTGAAATCACTAGGCTTGGGAAAATTGTCAAAGGTCCCAAGGGAAGGACATTTAAGCAACAAAAGAGCACCAGAAGGATGCATGTTCCTCAAAGCAACAATATTAAAGCTTCAAGAAAAGACTATACTGATATAGAATAAAGATACTTAGAAAAAACTTAATTGGCTGAACCTAGTGCTGCATAATGACCCAAAACACAAATGGGAATTCAACACAAAGTGGAAACTAGGCCAGCTTTCTAAAAGAAGCACAAAGATTTTATTTATTTATTTAAATTTTTATTTTGTCTACTTCCAAAAAGAATCTGAAAGTTTGAGGATTCTTTAAGCTACAAACAAACAACAGTTACACACAGGGGGGAAAAAACCCCCAAAAAACCAGGAAAAGCACAAGTGAGAACTTAAGTCAGAGCTGGTAAGAAACATGGAATCCCTTTGATGAACAAGAAGGAAAGTAACACTAAAGACTTACAGTCTCTTATATACATCAGTTAATTAAATAAAGTAGATGTTCTGAAATCCACAACTGCTGGCAATGTCCTCAGCAAGACACTCAAATAAAAGACTTTGCTGCCACTGATGAAGGGTAAGAGACTCTTTTCTGGGCCTCAGGAACTGGACCTGCCATTCCCCAATTTACTGTACTTATTTCCCCATAAGTCTTCAGCCAGCAATACACATATGTCAACTAACAACTATTTATGGGTCAATTGCCTACCAATTACTCAGCCCACTGCTAGGTGCTGTGTGGGAGCCAAGTGAAATATAAAACAAGGTCCTTGTTCACAGAGAGCCTGTAATAAAGTTGATTCAACTTATTTCAACTGGAATGACTGAAAACAGAAGTCTTAAAAGGACTCAAGAGACAAGAAGAGGGAAAGGAAGACGAGAGAAAGGAAAAAAACAGATTGATCCCAGTGAGTGGAAAGGAAAAGGGTAGGACTGGAGTTGGTAAATGCAAGTTAGGTACAATTTCAACAGGTAAGGGTGAAGAGGGAGAGTGCTCTGGAATCATGTATGTGCACAGGCAGTTAGCACTGGACCCATTGGAAAGGCACTGGAAAGCCCTCCAGTAAGTTGTTGCCATCATTATTATGGACACTGGGCTGGCTAGGGTGGGTCTCCAAAAATACCCACTTAAGAGGAAATGTGGAACACTAGGCTGCCTAGGTCAGGGAGGCCAGAAAATGAGCAGAGGAACTTAACCTGCTTTGAGGGAGGAGTTTCTGAAATATAGCACAATTAAAGCAGAGCTATTCCAGTGACAGATGGCATGGTCTAATACGGAAAAGTGACTAGCAATGGGAAGGAAGAACAAGCAACCTATATATATTGTCTAATAATAAATAAAGCTCCGTAGGAGCAGAAGTTGGACACACATCTGCCTAGATTTCTATAGCCCAATACCCAAGAAAGAAAAGCCATCCTAATACTTGATCAAGGGCCCTCCATTCCAGTTCTCCTAACAATTCTGCACTCTCCTTTGGGCACATCTATCTCATAGTCTGAGACATCTCTCATATGGCCTGGCTCAATGCAACCTTATCTGCTTAAAGTTTGTTTTGTTTTTACTGTTGCTATTGATAATCCCTATCTCCAGAATATAATCTTTAGTTCTGTCTTGATTTCTGGATTCTGCTGGAACCAGAGAGCTGGAAGGGACCTTGGAGAGCCCTATTCATTGCTTTCAGCAAACAGACGTTCATTACTTTATTACTTTATTCTATCACGTACTCTTGTCCAATGACCAAATGACCTTAGTCCAATCCCTCCCCTTTTTAACAGAGGAAACTGAGGTCCTGAGAGGCTGAGTTGCTCTTTGATCCGAGTCAGCTTTAACCCCATGGCTATTTAGTATCTCACAACCAACCAGAATCAGGTGAAATAACAGGCACTCTCAACATAATTAGAGCAAAGATCACACACTCAGAGACAAGAAATGGGGCATCTGCTACACACAAAAAGATGATTTAAAATGTAACGTATCTAAGGAATCAGCTAAGTTAAAAGAGAACCACTAGCAATTATTTCTGAGAATGCAAGGAGGATTGGTGAGGTTAGAAAAGGGTGACCGTAGCTTTTAGCAGGCCCACATTGCTCAAGTTCAAAAGCAGCTGTCATTTGGTTTCTTCTCTTACACTGCCGGCCTGAAAGGCAGCAATATATAGTGTAAGGGATGGAGATTTTTGTATTTGATAGTCCTGGGTTCATGGTAGTACCTTTTTATATGTATTGTCATTGTTGTTTCTAATATTATTATCAACACTATCATCATCATTCCATCCCAAATACTAGTCTACTACTGTTCCAATCTTTGAGATTTGTAGTAATACCTGAACGGCCTGTGTGCTTTCCTAAGGTACGTTCTGGTCATTGGGAAATCCAGGTAGCCAGAACAGCTCTGAAGAATATCAGTACTGAAGATTCTAAAAGCAGCTGAATTGGCCTAAGAGTCACCTTTGGGGATTCGGGAGGCTGTCTACCGAGCTCTATGGTACATATCAAGTAGGGATAATACCTTGCTATATTCTGGGATTTACACCTCATCCTTCCATTTAACTTTGTTTTACAGATGAAGACTAAGGCTCAGGGATGTTAAATGGCTTGTTAAGGGCCACAGAACTAACAAGGGGCATAAGTGAGCCCATGTCTCAATTCTCAAGCCATAGTTCTTTTCTCCATAATATGAAGGCCTCACTGGAGTCCAAGACTTAGCTACCACTTCTGCAGATTATTCTCCCTTCCAAGGGCTCAGTAGCCATTAAAGAGTATAGCTGTCAACTCTTGGTTACTTAACGTACACTTACGGTGTCACCCTGAGGGGAACTGTTTAGTGAGCCAACCACATCCACTGACCCATCGGCTCAGGAGACTGTACTTTTCTCAATTACCAATTCATGTCTCGTGAACAGTTAGCCGTAATGGTATCCTGCTCTCTCTTTTCATATTCTATCAAGGATATTATTTATCAAATAATCACAAATAAAAGCTACTAATAAGCACATTTTACATGTTACCCCCTTTAATACTAATAACCCAGCAAGACAGTTAAACCCAATTATAATTAAGTCCCAATAGTGGAGAGGTTAAGGAACAGGCCCAAGATCACATACAAAATCCAGTCTGAGCCTTTTAAAGCTCATGCCCTTCTACCCACTAGAACAGTTTCTCGTACTTTAGTGTGCGTGAAAATCACCTGGGGATCTTGTCAAAGAAAAGATTCTGATCCAGAAGGTCTGCAGTGGGATCTGAATTCTGCATTTCTAATAAGCTGTGGGTTGACTCAGATGTTGATAGTCCAAGGAATCCTCTCTGAATAGCAAAGCACTATACAACATTGCCTGTTCTCAAATCACATTTTTTCACATCTAATTATTATCAAATATGTTTTAAGCAACCCTTCACCTCTAAAAAGTTCCAAGTCATCCTCAAAACCTTCCCTTTTGCACCTGCCCTTGCTCCAGTCAGAACAGCTTTAAGAATAAAACCTACAAAATACGGAGGATTCTAATAACCAGGCCTTAGGTGAATAGCTCTGTGGCCTGGCACCAACCAAAACTCCTTTAGAATGCATTCCAGCAACCCGGACTTCCAGGGCTAGACAAGCTTCCCTGGCTGCTACTAAAGTAAATGGAGGTCAAACTGTTCCTGATCTAGAGTAAACTGGTCACCTGAACCTGGTTAAGCCCTGGCAGGTTCTAGGATGGTACAGCCAATCAATAAATGTATGCTGAACTGGACACAGTGAAGAGATCTGGGCTCATGGCACCATACATGACCTACTGTGACATTTCCATTCTAACTACTATGCCCATCTGTCTTCTCCCACAGAGAACAGGACAACTCTGCTTGTCTTCCATAGCCTTCCATACCCAGATTCCCTAAAAGCCATATCGAACAGCATTTCAAGGCCTATATTCTCTTTTGTGGTATAAAGTCTAAAGATTAAGGCTTAATATTACGTGCTGCCTTGACAGCTGGTAAAATCAAGAAGGCCTCAAATGTCCTAACCACAAATTCCAGTACCCACTCTGCTCCCGTGGACAAGGTCCCCTAGTCAAACAATCCTCCTTATCAAAGGGGCCAGGCACTGTTCCTGTTTATTCCTGGGTAGTGGGTTTCAGTTCCCTGCCAGCCCCCAAAATTATTCAAACAAGTCAATCATATCCTCTGGCATAAACCAGAAAGCACCCACCTTCTTGATACTGCAAGCCTGCCTCCCACAGCCCCTGGTTGTTAATGCTGCTCCTGAGTACACCCTCTGTGTCCTCCTCTGGGGCTGTGAGTATAAATTGCTTTCAGTCTCATCTGCCAGTGTCCAGTGTTGTGTGCTTAGCCATCCCCACAACCCTAGGGTAGGAATCCCTCCCTCATCAACGAGGTGAAGAGGAGGTGATTAAAACATCGTTTTTTGCCCAATCCACTGATCTCTGCTCTTTTTCCTATCCTTGAATCTCCTGAATGCCTTTGGCAAGGTCATTAACTACTCTATGATGGTAATGATGTCCAGCATTTGTTCTAAGCTCTGTCCATACATTTTCCCACTTAATTCCCCAAACATCCCTATGAGGTAGACACCATTATTATCCCTAATACACAGATGAGGAAACTAATGTCCAACAAGATTATGCAACTTGCCCAAGACCATACAGGTATTAAGTTAGAGCAAAGCTCAAATGCAGATCTACCTGGCTCCCTGTTCTTAATTACTACCTTAGTCTTGAGAGGATTTCGGGGCTCAGTGCTATCATTCCTCAACTCCTCTCACAGACAGAGATGTGCGGCTAGATGCCCTGACAGGATGACCTGCATTTGAGATGCCATGTCTTTTGCTGGTCTCTGCTAAAAGATGGATGGAAATGTGTCTATTGGAACAGGCCAGCTGGCTTGCCAGGAAGAGACTGGCAAGAGACTTCCCTCAACGGCTTGAACTTAATTTACCAAAGGTCTAGTTTGGTTATCAACCTCATAGATACAAACACCCTATCCTGTAAAAGTCTCAAAATTAATCAGACTTGGGGAGTTTGGATAGTACTGTCTAAACTAATTGTTTAAGAGAAGAAATATAAATCAGAAAGTCAATTTATTAGTTCATTTATTAGTGAAATGTGCCTACTCTCTGCAGTCATCTGTGAAAAAATTCCAGCAGCAAGGTCAAGTATGATCAGAAAGCCTTTTAGGAATCACAGAAGAGACTACATCTCTCAACATTCAGTGGTGGCCTGGTGCATCTGTCTTTGACACTGCACAGTGCTGATGGGAGTGTACAATGGTAAAAATCATTCAGGGAAGTAATCTAGTAAATAATCTGCTCATGTAGAGCTATAAAAAATGTCCTTGGAGAGGGACATGAGAATTTGGGGGGATTGAGGAGGATATACTTTACGTGCCCTGTTTGAATGTTTTACCAGGATGTGTTTTACAGAATGTATCTGTAATATATATCAGTTGCATAATTACAAATTAAAGAAAGAATGAGAATCCTATGATATTAGAAGAAAAAAATTGTTAATGTTTATTCCTTTAGACCCACTTCTAAGTATCTATCTATAAAGAGATAATAATTAGAGATATAATAAAATATTTATGCACACTGTATTCAGAGCAATAGATTTAATGGTAAAAAACTGGAAACTTAGATGTATAATATGAGATTTTTAAAGTAAACATGGTATACGGACATATTATAGAATATCATGTAGCCATTAAAAATCAGGCTCTCTATATGGTACCTACAGCACAAATAACCAAAGGAAAAAAAAAATAAGTTGGACGTCATCAAATTTAAAAACTTCTGTGTATCAAGGGACACTATCATGAAAGTAAAAAGACAATCCACAAAATGGGTACAAATATTCACAAATCATATATCTGATAAGGGTCTGGTATCCAGAATATGTAAACACAGTGTATCAGAATATAAGGTATTCAGAACTCTTACAACTCAACAATAAAAGGACAAATATGCCCATTTTAAAATGGGCAAAGGATCTGCACAGATATCTCTCCAAAGAAGATATAAAAAATGTCAAATAAGCACATGAAAAATGCTCAACATCAGTAGTCACTGGGGAAATGCAGATCAAAACTACAATGAGATATCACTCCACACCTACTAGGATGCTATATTAAAACAAACAAACAAACAAAAAATACAAGCATTGCTGAGGATGTGGAGAAACTGGAAATCCTATACGTCGCTGGTGGGAATGTAAAATGGTAGCCCCACTGTGAAAAATAGTTTGTCAGTTCCTCAAAAAGTTAAATACAGACCCAGCAATTCCCCTCCTAGGTATATACCCAAGAGAAATGAAAACATATGTCTACACAAAAACTTGTACACTAATGTTCACTGCAGCATTATACATAACAGCCAAAAAGTGGAAACAACTCAAGCAGCCATCAACTGATAAATGGACAAGTAAAATTGTGTTTATCCATACAATGGAATATTATTCAGTCATAAAAAGGAATGGAATAATGATAGTGCTACAAACATGGGTATACCTTGAAAACATGCTAAGTTGAAGCCAGACACAAAAGGCCACATAGGGTATGATCCCCTTTATATAAAATGTCTAGAATAGGCAAATCCATAGAGACAGAAAGCTTAGTGATTGCTAGAGGTTGGGAGGAGGACTGGTGAGTGAATGCTAATGAGTATGGGGTATTTTTTTGGAGTGATGAAAATGATCTAGAATTAGAAAGTGGTGATAGTTACACAGACTTTGAATTGTACACTTTAAAACAGTAAATTGTATAGTATGTGAATTATATCTAAATAAAAAATTTTTAATTAGGCTCTTGAAGATTTTTAATAATGTGGTGAAATGCTCTCAACATACTAAACACAGGATGCAACTGTATATATAATTCCAACTTGGTTTAAAAATATATGTACATGCATATATACATTTGCATTGAAAAAGACAGAAAATATATTAAAATGCTAATAGTGGTTATCCCTAGGTAGTATCACTATGGGGGACTTATTTTCTTCTTCATATATTTCAAATTTTTTCTACAGTAAACATGCATTATTTTTATAACCTCCAAATTAAAAAACCCAGGTAGGTTTGTCTGGCTTCAAAGCTAGTGTCATTTCCAACATACTATACACTCATAAGACATTTATTTAGCTCCTACCAAGCAAAGTTAAATAAGATATAATCTCTGCCCACAAGGAATTTACATAACTCCAGGGTGGGGTCTGAACCCAAGTCCATGGACTGGGAAGGGGAAGAGGCATCTATAATGCTCTTTAAATTACTGGACACACAGTGTTATTCAACTGCACACTTTCTGGGAGACAGGTCATGAGCAGCAGTGTAGCTCAGTGGTTAAAGGCCGGAGCTAGAGCCAGACTACCTGAGTGTGAAGTTTGAATGCCCAATCACAAAGTGTGACCTTGGAAAAAATCGCCTAAACTCCATGGGGCATAGTTTCCTCATCTACAAAATAGGGGTAATAATAGTACCTCTCTCACTGGGTTGTTGGAAGAGTAAATGAATTAACACAGCTAAAGCACCAGCATTATATGCTGGGGACACAGCAAGTGCTCAATAAACTGATTATCTGCTAGCTGCCAGCATCAGCATCAGCGTCATCGTCATCATGATCATCACTACCACCACCTCACCACCATATTCTCAAGGAGGTAGAGACAGGAGATTAAGGACCACTAGAAAGGTTGTTTTTCACGTCTCAAAACTGGCAGCTAGCATCTGATTCTTGATAAGCCTATAATAACTATTACATTCAACTAATTTCTTTTTCCAGATTCTCTCAATCTCTAACGAAACTCTTCTTTTGAGGTGTTCAAAACAATGAGGCAAAACATCAAACTGTTTGGCATAACAAACTGCTTGTGTCCTCTTATCTTTTGTCTAATTCATAGAAACAAGCAATTTTTCAAGGCTATTATAATGGAAGGAGGCTTTGAGAGACTTATCTGCCTTTCCCCTGCCTTTCCGGGCCATGCTGCTCTGATCCAGTAGTTCATCAACGATGACTCTTCACAGGCCAAACTGCAAAATCTCCTGAGCAACATATTCATCTAATGAGTGGCTGGGGATTGTGACTGCATTACACCTAATGCCGACTCTTCCATCCTGCAGTCAAGACTCTCAACAAGCAATCATCACTTCAGTGCTTTCACATTCAACCTCTTAGGTGTTACAAAAGACCCTTGGCTTCATCACTGACACTTTTGTCCTGACCTGAAAATGTGGATGAGTTCTGCGTTTTCACCAATCTGATTATGATAATACACTTTTCTTCACGGGGGAATAAATCTCAACCACACAGTAGCAAATTCCAAAATCAAAGATACCCATCTAATGTAAAAGTAAAGAGCTCAAGCAACTGAAGAATATGAAAACAGGCCTTGTGACTTCGGAGGCTGTGTGTTTAACAGTAAAGGTTTAGGGCACAGGCTGTAGAGACAGCTCGCCCGCGGGTGAATCACAGCTCTGCCTCTCTTACCAGCTATACAACTTGAGGCAAGTTGCTTAACTCTCTGGGCCTCAGTTTCCTAATATGTAAAATGGGGATAATATTAGTTTTATCTCATGGGGTAGCTGTAAGCATTAATAAGCCTCTGTTAGTAAGTCAATGCACATGAAGGGCATTTCCTATAACATTGTAAATATTCATTAAATGTTAAAAGGAAGCATAAAAATACACCTGCCAAAATACTTGTTTTTACAGTTTTTGGCTGGTGATCAGTTCACAGATATACTGTTTTTCGTTTTTTAAAATATTTATTTATTTATGACTGTGTCGGGTCTTCGTTGCTGCACATAGCCTTTCTCTAGTTGCAGCGAGTGGGGACTACTTTTTGTTGCGGTGCGCAGGCTTCTCATTGCAGCGGCTTCTCATTGTGGAGCACGGGCTCTAGGTGCGTGGCCTTCAGTAGCTGTGGCACACGGGCTCGCGGGCTCTAGAGCACAGGCTCAGTAGTTGTGGCACACAGGCTTAGCTGCTCTGCAGCATGTGGGATCTTCCTGGATCAGGGATCGAACCCGTGTTCCCTGCATTGGCAGGCGGATTCTTAACCACTGACCACCAGGGAAGTCCGATATACTTGTTTTTAATCACTCTGCCTCATCACTTATATAAGTTACATATATATCTTCTATATACTGTATGTCAAATATTATATAATTTTTTAAAAAGAATTTATAGACAATCACATTGCAAGTTTCACAGCTGAGTCAAGCTAGGAAAGGGAGAGGGTTAGGCCTCTCATAACAGCATGCTGGATTATATAATCTGAGAGATTTCACACAAAGCCTTTAACTCACTGAAATTAATAGGAGATACAAAGAACTTTCGAAATCACCTGCTCCAATTCCCTTATTTGTAGATGAAGAAACTGAGGCCCTGAGAAGTGTTTTAAGATCTTCCAGTTCACTAATAACAGAAATCAGACTCTTCTGTTAACTATGACTCAGATATATATTTTTTAAGTGGAAAGCAATGAGGAAGACATTATGGCAAGGGGGAAAAGAAAGACATAGTTTGGAAGAGTTACGGTAGCAACCTAACAATGGGAGCTAACATTTTATGAAGATTTATTATATCCCCGACACTGTGACGAGCATTTTGCATGGGTGCTCTTATATAATTTTTGCAAAACCTGGGAGGTAGTTACTATTATTAACTCCACTTTAACTGAGAAAGTGGAGACCTAGAGAGATTAAATGACTTGCCCCAAATCATAAAGCCAGTGAGCAGTAGAGTCAGTAAATGAACCCATGCTGTTTGACTCTGGAGCCGGACCTTTACCACTGGATATTGCCCAAGCTTAAGAATTTAAAAAGCAGTGAAGCGCTTGATCCTTGAGTTTTTCTCCTACTTTTTTGGTAACTTCTCTGTTCAGAGGCAGTGCAAAGATACACAGTAAATGAAGTAGTTTTAAAGGAAGAACATGACCTTGATTTAGAGCCTACTTATTCCCCGCTATATGAGGCACCATACACATATTACTCTGGCCCCCTGACTTGTCCAAGGCCATACAGCTGGTAATATTGCCACTGGGGGATGTGGAGCCCATGCCGTCCCAGCAAACCTCCAAGACCCATTTCCCAGCCTAGTCAGTGGACAGTGTATGCTTGTCTGTCCAGCAGATCTTTACTGAGCTCAGCCAAATGGCCTTAACTGGCTTGGAACTACACAGAGAAGAAATCAGCATACTCCCTGCTCTCAAGGAGTTTATGGCACAGCTGGGAAGAAGAGACCACTTTCAGCTTAAAATTCTTCTTTTCTTCTACATTGTAGTTAAGCAGCAGAAGCACTGAAGAGTCTATGGAGCCCCAACTTCCTGTGAGACTGTCCTATTACCCTACTCGGATCACCCAGCCTTCAGGACACTTCTGTGTATATTTCATACATGAACTCCATTCTCCTCTCCCCTTAGTACTGTAAGCTTTTTCTCTTACCTTTGAAGAAGTGGGAATTATTTTCATCTCTATCTTTCTCCCATCCATCAGCAGGGATTATGACAAGAGGGTTAACTTAAGGAACTAACATCCAAAAAAAAAAAAGCAAAAGAGGATAACTTCTCTATTGTCTTTAACGTTTGGAAAGAGCCTATGGGGCTCCATAGTATTTGCTCAAAAATGTTCAAAGAAATACATGGAAAACTTCATTTTCTGCTGCCCAGGAAAAAAAAAATCCGGAACTTTAGGGGCCAATTATTCTGCTGTCTTGGACTTTGACCTTAGAAAGTCTCCCTCTGGTTTAAATCTGACTGGAACTGAGGGCAGTTGACAGCAGAGTACCAGCTATAAGAGCAGCTTGTGTCTAGGTGGTCAAATTTAATGACTGCCAGGGCTTCTGAGCGTCATTCAGAAGTTATAGTACCGTACCAAACCTATGGGCTAAATGAATAAGAGCAGCAAGTTCCACTGTTGTTTAAATTTATAAGTTCTTACTACGTTCCCAACATCATGTTAGGAGCTGGGTACTCAAAACAGTGACAGGCCTTTAAAAATGAACTAAGATCAGATTGCACTAACAAAACTCTAAGATAAAGAGAAGGCAGAGCAAAAGCAGAGGACATAAGAGAAGCAATAAAGAGGGAGAGAGAGGAGGGCTTACTGTTTGCAAACAGTAGAAGTGAGGGAAATATTTGTGACGTGAATTAGAAGGGAAGACTAATATACTACTACTACCAGTTACAGTTTAGAAGAGTAGCTCTTGACCATCTCCCTTGCTTCTGCTTTTCCCTGGCCAGCTGGAGTTTAAAATTTTAAAAACAATCTTAATAAGGAGCTAAAAAGAGTTGGGTTCTACACCTGACTTTAGCTCTGTAACCTTGAGTTACTTAATCTTTCAAAACCTGTTTTCTCAAGTGCAAAATGAGTGAACATGTATATGGGAGCTCATAATGCTATTCTCACTTTTATGTTTGAAATTTCCATAACAATTTTTTAAATGGGGATAATAGTATCTATTGCTTAGTTGCTGTGAGGATTACAAGAAATTGTGTAAAACACTTAGTACACTGCGTGGCACTTTTTAGGTGTTCATTAAATGCTAACTATTATTATCAACATGGTATTTTTTTAAGTTCTGGGATGGGGATAAGGAGGAGAGCAAAATGCTATGAACCAGTGAATTAAGGCTACAGACTTCAAACTGAGGAACAACTGTGCAAGGAAAACCTTCCCAAATATACTCTTATAGGTTTCTCACTCTTTTATTCACTTTTTCCCCTTACTGCTTTATTCATTCCATTCAACAAATATGTACTGACTGCCTACAGTATGCAGGACACAGAGCTAGGTATTGAGAATGGGAAAGAGAGGAAGACAGACAACAGAAGGGGTTTTGAGGGGACAATATAATGTGATGGGCTTTTGGAGGAGGGTATCTATGAACCACCAGAAACGATATGCAAAAATTTTTGAGTACGTGGGTGTATATAACTTCTCTGAGAAGTTCTGGAGGGATTCTTAAAGGAATTATTTATTTTTTTTAAAAAGTTAAGAATGAAAGTCTAATAAACTGAGCAAGAAGCAAACAAACTTTATATAAGGAAAAACACAAAATACTCTTGAAAAATCACAAAAGTAGCCTTGAGCAAATGGAAAGACAGACCATGATCTTGGATAGAAATATTCAACATCATGAAGATGTCAGTTCTCCCTAAGCTAATTTATAAATTTAGCATAATCTCAATAAAAATACCATCAAGTTGTTTCATCCGGAAATTAGACAAATTTATTACAAAGCTCATATGGCAGAATAAACAAGCAAAACAGTGAGGAAAACTCTGAAAAGGAGCAATATGAAAAAACTAGCCCCTCCAGACAGTAAAACAAATTACAAAGCCTCTAAAATTAAGATAGTTTTGCAATGGCATATGAATTGACAATCAATGGAACAAAACAAAATCCAGTAGGAAACCCAAATGCACATAAGAGTTTAGTATCTGCTAAAGACAGCATCTCAAATCAGTGGAGCAAAGATAAGAGCTTTTAATAAGTAGTGCTGGGACACCTGGCTGGCCATTCATTGGAAAAAAGATAAAATTGGATCCTTCCTCAAACCAAATGCCAAGATAAATTCCAAATGGATCTGAGTCTTAGATACTAAAAAAAAGGAAAAAAAAGAAAAAAAAAGTGAAACCATATATGTACTAGAAGAAAACATTAATGAATTCCTCATAAATTGAGAGTGGCGCAAACTTCCTAACTCTGACTCAAAATCTAAAGCAATACACTGAAAGACTGATCATTATGACTATGTAAAGATGTAAAACTTTTGTATAGCAATAACATTACATATGTAAAGTCAGACATGTGACAAACTGGAAAAAATATTTTTGTAACTTATACCACAGACATTGGGCAGATATTCTGTAACTCATAAAAGGAGAAAACAAAATTAAACTATACTGAAATATTATTTCTTACCTAACAGACTGACAAAACTCCAAAACTCTAGCATCAAGACTCAAGAGAAACAGAAAAGAAGGGTCAGGCATGAAATAAAAACTTCTATGAATATACCTTGCTGTATAGTTTTGATTTTGGAACCATGTAAATGGTTTTCATAGTTAAAAAAACAAAATTAGATTTTTATAATCAATTCTTAAGTTTTAAAACAAATGGGTCTGTTTATCAAGTTGGTGGCATACCACATAGAGAAAATAATTACATGAAGTGACTTTTAGGACGTTTGACTATACAACTCAAATAGCATATATTCTAAGGACAAAAGGAACCACAAAGAAAACTAAAACAACATTCAGTAATCTAATGGTCAGGACAGACAGCAGCATTGCTACTTGCCGGGTTAATAACATGGCCAGGGAAATCCAGAGAGAAGGAACAGCCCGAAAGCCCCAGAGCATGGCCCATAGTCCAGGAAGGGTGAAGTTCCATGTTGCCCATTGAGTGTTAATGACTGACGCTCAAGTAGAAGGGTAAGAGGGAGTGGAGAAAGCGCTAAGAGTTGAGGCTTGAGGTGGGCACAGCCAGGGCTTGAGGGCAGCCCAAGCCATGCCAAGGAACCACACAGAGGGCAGGCAAGCCATCTTGGAGTTTTAGCCTGGAGAGTAATGTGTTCCGATCTGTGCTTTACAAAGATCACTCGCAACAATGTACAAAATAGATTGGATTGGAACAAAGGTGGAAAGCTGGCTGGCCAGCTACAGACTGCTGCCGCAGTAATCCAAGACAAGAGATTACAGCAGCTTTAGCCCAAAGAGAAAGGGGACATCAACAGGCTTGCAGTCTAAAAAATGTGTGCCATTTGTGGGTGGGGAGTGGAAGGGGGTGGAGAGTTGAGAGAAGGGGAAGAACACTGGATGACTCCTGGGTTTCCGCCTCTGGCAGCTCCGTGGTGCCATCCACTGAGACCAGGAACCCAAGAGAAGTACCATATAGAAGAAAACTGCTAAGTTCACTACTGCCAGAGCCCCTCGTGGGGGCAGGGAGCCAAGGGAGTCAAGAAGGAAGACCAACTGTCAGGCCACAGTCCTAGAAAGCTGAGAAACAGATGAAACTGCAGAGTTAGATTACCTCTTGTAAAATTTTCTCAGTCAGAAATAGAATCATATACTGTTCATTTTTGTTTTTTATATTAAAAAAATAAGTCAACTAACCAGTACTTGTAACAGTAACAGTACTTGGAGCCTCAAAAGCTATTATTCACACTTACAATCCTTTGTTTCTAACCTCCCTCAACCTAGTTGGGCCCTTTCCTTCATAAAACATGCCCTATTGTATGTCCCAGAACCAGATTCTAGAGCTTATAGCAGAAGTCACTCATGCAAACACCTTCAGGGGTCTGACAGATGTAAAATGTTTAAATGTAAGCAACTAATTGGTAAACACAACACGGGCCAAACTCTGGCCTAAGCCATTTTCTACTGAGGTCCCATTTTCACAAAATATTCTAACATGAAGATTTAAAAGATACTTCCTTCCTTTTTTTTTTTTTTTTCCTTTCAGGTACTAATAAAACCAGAAATTACATCACGAACTGACTTTTTCAGAGGTCCTAATATTAGACAAGTTCTGAGATAAGTTTGGTTTCAAAATAGCAGCTCTACTGTCACAGATACAGAGGGTCTCCAGGACAAATGCAGGGGAAGCATCCTTGCCTCCTGTCTCTGCTTCCTTGAATCTATCCCTCTCCTCCTCTCTCCCTTTTAACCCTACTTTCCTAACCCTGAGGAACTGACTCCACCTGCAAAAAGTTGATGCCTAGAGCCAAAGTACTGGGCTTCTACTACTCTTCCTTTCACCTGTCAGAAGAAACAAATACGTTCATCTGCTAACCAGGTTGTCGAGACAACACGTCCCCATTTCACCAGTCTCATGTAAAATAATGACAATGATCTCTAAGGTATCCCTGAAGCACCTCATTGGGTGAATGCCTATATTATACACAAACATTCAACTATGTTTGACCAGTTTAGACAGGAAACAAAGCAAGAAAAGACACTTTTACTTTACATCTTTGAGTTCAAAGTCCCAGAACAATAGAAAGTACTAGTTTTAGGGGGATTCTCCTCACTGTTTCGGTTCAGTGGTGTTACATGTTCATTGTTGGCTCAGTACCTTTTGAAGGGTCAAGGACCCCTCCATGACCTGACTACAGTACAAGCACACCTCATTTTATTGTGCTTTGAAGATAGTGCACAGTTTTTACAAATTAAAGGTTTGTGGCAACCATGCATTGTCAGATGATGGTTAGCATTTTTTAGCAATAAAGTATTTTCTATGTGACTCGCTTTATTACAATACTCACTTTACTGCAGTGGTCTGGAACTGAACCCACCATATCTCCAAGCTATGCCTGTAATGGGCTCTCTTCCCAGAAAAAAAAATGGCATTCACACAAATCTGCAGGCAAATTCAAAGGATTCATGGATCCCTTGCAACTTGACCATTTACCCCAGATTAACAACCTAATGTGGATCAGCAATAACATATTTACTTTATCTATGGAAATGAAATACTTGATGTCATGATTTTGAGAATATGGAGTTAAATAACAACATTAGGGAAATGTAAGGAAAGATAGCTTTCTTTCCCTACCTTTCTCTCCCTTGAGAGCTGTAGGAGTCTTACAACTGCACACTCTCTGCAAATGAAATACCGCACCCTCTGCATGACTTAAAGAAAGTGACAACCTCATCTCTGAATTTAAATGCCCTTAATATTTAATTCTTTCCTCTATAGGTTATAGCTTGCTTTCTCCACATTATCAAGATGATGGCTTTAGAAGGCAGGCTATTGGAGATCCAGAAAACAATATATCCCAATCCAGTTTCCTTGTGAAAATCAAAGAGCTCACTCTCTTGAAGAGTTGAAAGAGGCTGAAGGGTCACCGCTTCCCCCCAGGGTGCTGGTACAGGCAGTACTCCAGAAGGGTAATGTAAATACTCAGTATGAGGCAACAGGGCACACCAATTTGTTTTTCAATCTGTTTTATTTCAGTTCAAAGCACCTTTGCAGATAGATAGTACAGGAAAATAAGCCACACTTTGGTTATACCCAGTCTTCCTCAATCTCCAAAAGCAGGTGAGTATTGCCAAAGTGTGGCTTGTTTCCCTGTGCTGTCTGTCTGCAATGATGCTTTGAACTGAAATAAAATAGACTGAAAAACAAATTGGTATGCCCTGGCTCTTCCTGCAGTTTTATATTATCCTTCAAAGCTAGTGTTACCACCTACTCTTTACTGGAATCCAACAGACCCAAATCACAGAGTAAAACTGCAATACTTTAAATGTGAAGGCCCCACCCAAATCTAAAATAGCAATTTAATTCAGGGCTTGTTGGTTAACATTGCATTAACATGCCACTCTCCATCCAGTTCCTTGCTCCATTTGCTGGGCTGGATTACATCTTCTGATGACACGTGCAATATGGTTACTGGATACAGTTTAAAACAAAACTTGACATTGCTGATCTTCCTATATGGTTTGCTCAATTTATTACTGCCTCTGTAATTTTTCATGTTCATGAACCCAAACATCATCATTTATTTTTACCTATTCAAAAAGTCTACCAGCTTTAAAGCATTCAACATTCTGCTTAAAGTATGCAACATTATTTTGAAAACTTTTAGAGAAAACCCCAAATCATTTGCAAACCAATTCTAAAATTACTACCAACTAGAAGAAGCCTATCATTTTCTTAGAATGAAGGAATACAAATAGTTTCAAGCTTAAAACACTAAAATGATGAAAAACGCTCTCCACAGACAGTTGTATAATTTTGTTTAAAAAATTAAATCCTAATTGGAAAAGATCCTCTCTTAAAAAAACATAAAGAAAAAAAATAAGATCTGTTCTCCTCCCCCCAAAGACAGAAACACACACACACATACCCATGCACACACACACCCCACACACACCCTCATCTGTAACATACTTCTGAATTTTTGTTATTATTTATCACTTTAAGTAAGTTTCCATTTGGAGTCAAATTTGGTTAGTTTTCTCTAATTGGAATTAAGCAATATGTGTGTAACAAAAAGAAAACACACAACAATCCTTTGAGAAGGTAACATTATCCACATTTGACAACTTAGACAATAACCTGTAACTGGCCCAAGACCATGCAGCTCTATCAGCAATAAAGCTGGGTACAGGGCCGGAACTCAGAGCACAAGACTGTGAAACACAACACATTCACTGGCTTCTTTCTTCTGTAACTCTCCAAGTTCTTGCCATCTCACAGTCTCTGAACCTACCGAAAAGTTCTTCCTCTCTAATTCTCTCCCCTTTCCCTTCCTTTGGACAGGATCCTGGTCACGCAACAAGTATCAGCTTAAACTACACAGAAGAGAGGTCTTTGGGGACTATCCTGGTAATAATAGGTGGTCTCCCAGGTCAACACTGTTTTGTTTGCTTTATAGCAGTTGCCACAATCTGGAGTAACTTTGGTACCTCTTTACTGTGTTAAGACACTCGGTTTTGGGTCCATGTTTCACCCTGATAATCATAGCCACAGTGGTGCCTGGTAAATAGCAGACACTCAAATATTTGTTCAGTGAATGGCCTGGATTTATTTACTATTTACCAAATACCAGGGTGTGGGCACTGGCTAGCAGCTGATACAAGAAGAGGTGAAGTGTGGTCCCTGCCCTTCAAGACCTCCCAAGTTAGCAGGAAAGATAACAAACAGATGGAATAATTCAGGGTGGTTAGTGTGATCAGTTTAGGTTCAGATCGCAGCTCCCTTATGCATTAGCTATGACCAAGGTCATCTCTCCTGACTCTGTTTCCTCATCTTTAAAATGGGAATATTAATACTACCTATGTCATAGTGTTGGTGTGAGGATTAAAAGATAAGCCATGGAAATAACGCACATAGTGAAGTCCTTAGCACACAGGAATCACTCAGTAAATATTAACTACTGATTTTATTATGATGCAATGACAGCTATATATGAAATTATCTTTGTTTACCTGTATGCCACCTGTCCAAGCCCCTACAGAATTTAAATTCCATGGAAGGGCAGAGATTACGTTGATCTTGTTCACCACTGTACTTTCAGGGATTTGAATCATTGCTAGTATGTTCTAGGTGCTCGACAAATACTGAATGATTAACAAATGTATGCAGGCAAGCATGGGTGTTCTGAATCTATTTGTTAGTTAAACTAGTGACGAATAGTTAGGTTTGGGAACAACTCTTATAAAAGAACAATGTCTACTAAACAGACATGTCTCCGAAGAAGATATACAGATTGCCAACAAACACATGAAAGGATGCTCAACATCATTAATCATTAGAGATATACAAATCAAAACTGCAATGATGTATCACCTCACACCGGTCAGAATGGCCATCATCAAAACATCTACAAACAATAAATGCTGGAGAGGGTGTGGAGAAAAGGGAACCCTCTTGCACTGTTGGTGGGAATGTAAATTGATACAGCCACTATGGAGAACCGTATGGAGGTTTCTTAAAAAATTAAAAACAGAACTACCATATGACCCAGCAATCCCACTGCTGGGCATATACCCTGAGAAAACCATAATTCAAAACACTGTGGTCATGTACCACAATGTTCACTGCAGCACTATTTACAATAACCAGGACATGGAAGCAACCTAAGTGTCCATAGACAGATGAATGGATAAAAAAGATATGGCACATATATACAATGGAATATTACTCAGCCATAAAAAGAAATGAAATTGAACTATTTGTAGTGAGGTGGATGGACCTAGAGTCTGTCATACAGAGTGAAATAAGTCAGAAAGAGAAAAACAAATACCGTATGCTAACCCATATATATGGAATGTAAAAAAAAAAATGGTTCTGAAGAACCTAGGGGCAGGACAGGAATAAAGATGCAGATGTAGAGAACAGACTTGAGGACACGGGAGGGGGAAGGGTAAGCTGGGACGAAGTGAGAGAGTGGCATGGACATATATACACTACCAAATGTAAAACAGACAGCTAGTGGGAAGCAGCCACATAGCACAGGGAGATCAGCTCGGTGCTTTGTGACCACCTAGAGGGGTGGGATAGGGAGGGTGGGAGGGAGATGCAAAAGGGAGGAGATATGGGGACATATGTATACGTAGAGCTGATTCACTTTGTGATACAGCAGAAACTAACACACCATTGTAAAGCAATTATACTCCAATAAAGATGTTAAAAATAAAAAATAAAAGCGTCTAAATTAGGAAGTGGGGTGTGGCAGAAGTTTGATGATTTAGCCAAGTAGAGAAAATTTTCAGTTGAGGCTGTAATTAAATCTCCACAAGCCATACAAAGATTTGGATTCGATTCCAAGGAAGAACCAATAGTCCCAGTTTGAGAGATGTGAAAGAATGAAGTCCAAGCAGAACGACATGGGTCCCCAGGCAGGGCGCTCCCAGGGAAGAGCTCAATTTGCCAGACCTATAATCTATTACAGTCTTAGACAGCTTAACCTCTCAGAACCTGGGCTTCCTCCTCTTACGCAAAACAGACACGGACACTTCTAAAAAGTTATTGGTACAAAAAAGCTGTGTATGAATATAAATAAGCAACTGGCTTACCGTAGGCGCTCGGTAGAATGGTATTATTGTTATTCAAAGTAGAAGAAACAATTCCATTTTGAATAATACACCAATAAGACCAGAAAAGGTAATGGAAGCCAGAGTGGTTGGTCAAATAAAGAGCTCTGGGTGCATAGGGCAGTTGTAACTCGAGTTTCCCACTCCGTGAGAAGGGACCTGAGGAATCCCTGAAAGACAACACTGACCCGGTCTACTTGTGTCTAGAGCTGGGGCCGCCACAGTTTTTCTGTGAAAGGCCAAAAGCATTTTCGGCTTCGTGCGCCAAGGGGTCAAAGCCATCAGATATCTGTTGCAACTACTCAACTTTGCTCTCGTAGAAGGAAAACAGCCATAGGCAATACATAAACCATGAACACGGCTGTGTTCCAATAAAACTTCATTTACGGACATGAGAATCTGATTTCATACAACTGTCACAAATTATGTGAAATATTCTTCACAGCCATTAAAAAAAATGTAAAACCTTCTTAGCTCCCGGCTGACAAAAACGGGGGAGGGGGAGGGGCGGATTTAGCCCAAGACCCTAACTTGCTGGGGCCCGGGGTCGGGATTTGGCGGGAGGGGAGGAGGGGTGAGAGTGCGAGAAGCAGCTGCGAGGAGTGGCCTCCGATCGCGCCGAGTAGCAGGCGACGAGGGTTGAGGGCAGGTCCCAGGCGGAGAACAGGCCCCAAGCGGGGAGTAGGCCCGGCCGAGCGTCCCGGCCGGGACCCCGTGGCCTCTCCCCGCCACAGACGACAGCGGAGCCTGCGCTCGGGGTGTAGGCCGCCCCGGGGCTCCACGTCCCGGGGCGGGGAGAGACGGCCGGGACTTGGCAGAGCGCAGCGGACTTCGCCACGCCGAGGGGTCTCTGTTCGCCCCTCATTCGGGGCGCCTCTTAGGCCACAGCTGCAAAAGGGGTCTCCACGCTGAGTCCCAGCCCCGTTTCTATGGTTACCTGTTCAGCACCGATTCAAACTGCGGTTCTTTATTGACAGCGCCATAAAGGACACGAACACTCCTGCCCGAAGGGAACAATAAAGCTTTCTCCATTCAACAGCGCCAGAGACGCCAGCAGGCGGCCATTTTAAGGCCGGAGCGGAAGAGATATAAGCAAGGAGGCAGCGGCCCGGCCTGCCCCGCGCGCCACAGTCACGTGCTGGGGGGCGGGCCTCACGGGGGCGGGACGCGCGCTCTCCACCAATGCTAGCACGCTGGGAGAAACCCGTTGCTAACCGCTTCTCTGACCTCTGACCCTTGACCACTCCTTCTTCTCCCCACACTCCCTTAGGAAAGTTCTAATGGGTTTCTACCATCCCTCGCCCGGGCAGCACTAAAGTTGAGATCTTATCTCAAACAACAGCAGAGAATTAGGCACAAAAGATTTCTTTCCATTTTTCCAAAACAAGTTCACGTGCAAGGCGGAGACGTGACGTGAGCCGCGCCCCATTCTCATTGGTGGAGAGGCTTGGCTCGGACGTAATAGGCTAACAGACCCGTATCAACCAATCGTGGCGTCTTGAAGGCATTTTGGTCCCGCCTCTCCTTCCTCCCCATTTTGGGATGTAGAGGTTTGTGGGTAAAATCGTTAGTTTTGCTTGTGCTCCGTTTTTCTGTTACGCACTGTCTCACCCTATACGTTCCATGTTGGAATTCCTCTCGCCACCTTCACACAGCCAATTAAATGAAGTCATATCCATACAGTATCAAATTAAGTCACATCGGCTCTGGCCCCCTGAGCCTCACAATGTCTGTCTGTCCCTGACACGCAATTTTTCTGTCACTAACAGTCATGCCGCCCAAATCCAGTTGTCTCAGTACAAAGACAAGTTCCCTCTTTGGTAACAGCTGTTGCATCCACAGGGTCGATAGTGAGTCGTTCTGAGGGATGTCATTGTCGGACTGACTCCCATCACCGTTTTAATCACAAATTCAATCTACGGGGCAAAACTGTCATTTGCATTGTTGCTGTCATCCAGTTCATCATTTTTTTTTTACTGTCATTGTCCAGTATGCGACCCCTCTCCATAACCACAAACTTCAAACAGTTCTGTACAATATAGCAGTTGGAATGTGTGCACAGCTGTCACCCTTTCCGTTGTTTTCACCATCATTATCACTCAACTACTTTCACTGCCACAAAATCAAGTCAATATTAGTAGACCCTAACAGGGTAAACAGCTGTCCTTGTTACTGACCATTTAGTCACTTTCACTATTATACTCACATGTCACTGTCACATTCAGGGTCAAATTTCCTGTCCACAACAGTCACTTATGTAGTCACTAGAGTCACACCTACAGCTATTGTGTCTCCTAATCACTCATTTCCACCATCTCTGCATTGTCCTTTAGTGGGAGCCCTCAATACCGGCTTGACACATTTAACAAACAAACAAACACATAGAATGGTGCTTGGCACATAGTAGGTGCTCAGGAAATATTTATCTAATCAGTGGATTTTTGAAAAGCAGTATTATTGCCAATGTACTATATGGGAATGTGGATGGCTTGATGCTTATCATTCTTAACAGGAATAAGTGCAGACACAATCTGTCCTCCCTATTTAACTTAACAAGACTCTGCATCTTATAGGGACAAGAAGGAGAAAGCAGGAGAAATGTGGATATGCTGAATTCCTGGGACCATGGTTATAAAGAATTGGATGGTTTTTTAAAGTTTTCATTTCTTACTTTAAAAGGAATATATGTTTGTTGTAGAGTATTTAGAAAATATAGGAAGGACTCTTTCCTTCTAAAGGATTGTTTTATTTTTTTTAATTTTATTGAAGTGTAGTTGATTTACAATGTTGTGTTAATTTCTGCTATACAGCAAAGAGATTCAGTTATATATATATATTCTTTTTCATATTCTTTTCCATTATGGTTTATTACAGGATATTGAATATAGTTTCCTGTGCTATACAGTAGGACCTTGTTGTTTATCCATTCTACACATAATAGTTTGCATCTGGTAATCCCAAACTCCCAATCCGTCCCTCCACTACCCCCACCCCACCCCTTGGCAACCACATATCTGTTCTCTACATCTGTGAGTCTGTTTCTGTTTTGTACATAAGTTCATTTGTGTCATATTTTAGATTCCACATATAAGTGATCTCATATGGTATTTGTCTTTCTCTTTCTGACTTACTCCACTTAGTATGCTAATCTCTAGTTCCATCCATGTTGCTGCAAATGGCATTATTTCATTCTTTTTTATGGCTGAGTAGTATTCCATTATATATATATATGCCACATCTTCTTTATCCATTCATCTGTTGATGAACAGTTAGGTTGCTTCCGTGTCCTGGCCATTGTAAATAGCGCTGCTATGAACATAAGGGTCAATGTATCTTTTCAAATTATTGTTTTTTCTAGATATATGCCCATAAGTGGGGTTGCTGGATTATATGGCAACTCTATTTCTAGGTTTTTGAGGAACCTCCATCCTGTTTTCTATAGTGGCTGCACCAATTTATTCAATACATTCCCACCAACAGTGTAGGAGGGTCCCCTTTTCTCTACACCCTCTCCAGCATTTATTATTTGTAGACTTTTTAATGATGGCCATTCTGACCGGTGTGAGGTGATACCTCATTATAGTTTTGATTTGCATTTCTCTAATAATTAGTGATGATGAGCAAGCATCTCATGTGCCTATTAGTTATCTGTATGTTGAGGGATTGTTTTAGACATAACAAAGAATGTCATTCCCCAACACACTCACACATAGTCAGTGGAAAATGGCTGCAGTTCCCTTGTAATTGTTCACCTGAGGTTTTACATTATTAGAAATTCTCATGGAAATGACTTGCCTACAGTCCATGAAGAACAGTATAAGGTGATGGAGAGCAATGGCCCTGGCTTCTGGCTAGCCATCATATGGAAGAGTAAGAAACCAATGGTGAGGCACAAGAGGGAGGAGATACGGGGATATATGTATATGTATAGCTGATTCACTTTGTTATAAAACAGAAACTAACACACCATTGTAAAGCAATTATACTCCAATAAAGATGTTTTAAAAAAATCGAAGGAAAAATAAAAGAAACCAATGATGGACCCTCTAAGGACCTCATCTCTTGGGAGAGTCTCAAGAGTTTTGGAGAAATAACTTGTGCTTCCCAATCACCAAAACGAAGGACCCAACCCTTGACCATGTGGGGGAAGGTGCTTGAGGTCTTTTCACTCTTTTTTCTACCTTGACAAAGAATGTTCCCAGGCTTATGCCTGAGGTGGCCCCAGCTAAACTACCAACTGTTTCCAGAGTGACTACTACATTCCAAGAACACTGAAGTAAATAGAACATGATCCTTGCCCAAGAAGGAAATAACACAGCCAGGACCACTTCTACTGCCAGTAGTAACAGTCATTATTTATCTCACTCTCACTCTCTGCCAGTTACCATGCCAAGCTCTACCTAGATTATCTCATTTAATTCCCATAACCACCAAATGAGGTAAGTAACATTATTACCCCCTTCTATACAGGAGAAAACAGACTCAGAGGAGGTAAATAATTTGCTCAGGGTCACACAGCTATTAATCAGTGGAGTTGGGGTTGAAACCTAGGAAGTCTGACTCCAGAGCCTTCACTTTTTCCTCCCAGAATAATGACTTGTGGTTTTTACAAAATATTTGTGTTCATTATAAAGAATTCAAGGATTAAAGAAAAATACAAAGAAGAGAGTTAAAAACATACTCACTATAAATCCAACCACTTAGCAGTAACATATCATTATAGATGAGCATTTCTCCATCTCTGGGCAAATATATGTAGGTAGGTAGATTGGGAGATAATGACGGTAATAATGACAGTTTCCCTTCAAGAAGCACTATGAGCTGGACACTGTTCCAAGCGCTTTCTATGAATTAACACATTTAATTTACTCAGAGAGAGATGGTTAGACCTATTTTTATTAAAATGAACTCATTTAACATATTCAGTGTTCATATCGGCAGCCAACCACCTGGTGATGTTTTTCCCCAAATCTGGTTCTTTCCTCAGTCTTTGCCATCTTCACTCTGCCTTCCAATCAAATCCTAAGCCTGGAGTCCTTGGGCTGCAAAAGCTGAGTCTTTAAATAGCACTCTCTGCACAGCTGCTGCCTGGTCAAATGTCTCTGCTGTTCCCCAAGGCGGTGGTGTTATTTGTAGAAGTGAAGTTTGCTAGAGGCTCAGCATATGCTTTTCATCTGCTAGAGTACGTATCTGGGCCTTCGCATTCTTTTTCCTGGCTTTCTAAGTGTTAGACTTTCCCTACCCTTTTCTCCAATCCAAATGAAGCTTGGTCTTCAGATCTTGCCCAGTGGAGGCCAGAGAGTCTCAGATGAGGGTGCTGTTAGAATTTGCCAAATGACTCAGAAAGGTCAGCTTGCTCATCCATCTGAGGTGGCAAAAGACCAGGAGAAGGGAGAGACTGCCTCGCTCCAAAGGGGCTCCCAGCCAATGAAAGTCTCGGGTACTTCCCTGGGGTCTGGTCCTACCAATATCTTGTACTGTGAATGAATCTCTTGCCCCAATTTCCCCTGAGACAAAAGGCTCTGCTGCATTCAGAATGACAAAATCAACATCTTTGGAGATGGCTCACAGCCCATCATAACCATCTAATCCAAAACAGAAGCTGTAATTTTCCAGCCAAACCTGCTCCTCCCCTCCAGCTCCTCAGTTCAGAGAGGACAGCCCACCCACCACTCTGCCTGATTGCTGCAGTTACACAGCTGGGAGCTGTCCTTGACACTTCTGTCACTCGCCCTCGACTAGTCACCAAGTCTTGTTGATTTTACCTCTAAATATACTCTCTCTATTTCCACAGCCAAAGTGCAAATGACTTTTATCCCTCACCTACCGTATATGCTCCTCCTGCAGTCTCTTTAATTATCCTTTACTTTGTTCTGCAGACAACAGGCCAGTGTAATCTTTCACCTCATTTAGAATCAACTTTATTAAATATAATTTACATAAAAGAAAATGTACTAATTTAAAGTGCATTTTGGAAAATTCATACACCCATGTAACCACCACCATAGCAAGATATAGAATATTTTAACTTTTTAGAGCAGTTTTAGGTTCACAGCAAAATTGAGAGGAAGGTACATAGATTTCCTGTGTTCCCCTGCCCCAGCAGTCCCCACCAGAATGGTACATTTGTTACAATTGATATACCTACGTTCACAGATCCTTATCACCCAAAGTCCATAGTTTATATTAGGGTTCGCTCTTGGTGGTGTACATTCTGTGGGTTTGGTCAAATGTGCAACATGTATCCATCACTATAGCACTATACAAAGTAGTTTCACTGCTCTAAAAATCCTTTGCTGTACACCTGAAACTAACACAACATTGTTAATCACCTATACTCCAATGTAAAATAAAAAGTTAAAAGAACCCACAAACATATGTACTGTTAATAGGATTTTCTTCAAGGGAAGGGAATTTAATTGCTGGAAACAGGGAAGGAAAGAGACAATTTTTCCTATAAACTACTTGGTAACTTTTGAATTTTGAACTATTTGCATATATTTCCTATTTAAAAGTTATTATAAAAATGAAAAATTATAAACCCATCAAACGCTTAACATGCTATATATAAGGCAGAGAATGAGATTTGGGGATGGCTTTTCACTTTTCTGCTATATATTTGGTGATATTTGAATTTTTCTAACAAATGTGTTCACATGCTATGTTTATAATTTAAAATTAAAGCTAAAAAAAATCACTTGAAAAAATAAATAAATAAAAATCCCCTGTGTTCTGCCTATTCATCCTCCCTACACCCAAATCCCTGGAGGTCACTGACCTTTTGACTGTCTCCATAGTTTTGCCTTTTCCAGAATGTCACATAGTTGGAGTCATACAGTATGTAGCCTTTTGAGATTGGCTTATTTCACTTAGTAATATGCATTTATTTCTTCCTGGTCTTTTCATGGCTTGGCAGCTCATTTCTTTTTAGCACTGAATAATATTCCATCCTCTGAATATACCACAGTTTATTCATCCATTCACTTACTGAAAAACATCTTAGTTGCTTCCAAGTTTTGGAAATTATGAATAGAAGTGCTATAAACATCTGTATGCAGGCTTTTGTGTAGGCATAGCTTTTCAATTTGTTTGGGTAAATACCAAGGAGCACAATTACTGGAGCATATGGTAAGAGTATATTTAGTTTTGTAAGAAACTGCTGAACTATTTTCCAAAGTAGCTGTACCATTTTGCATTCCCAGCAGCAACGCAAGAGAGTTCCTGTGGCTTCACATCCTCACCAGCATTTGGTGTTGCCAGTGTTCTGGATTTTGGCCATTCTAATAGGTGTATATCAGTATCTTATTATTTTAATATGCATTTCCCTGATGATGTATGGTGTGGAGCATATTTTGGTATGCTTACTTGCCATCTGTATATACTCTTTGGTGAGGTGTCTGTTAAGGTCTTTGGCCCATTTTAAAATTAGGTTGTTTTCTTATTGTTGAGTTTTAAGAATTCTTTGTATAATTTGGATAATAGTCCTTCATCAGATATGTCTCGTGCAAATGTTTTCTCCCAGTTTGTGGCTTGTCTTCTCATTGTCTTGACTTTGTGTTTTGCAGAGCAGGAAAGTTTAATTTTAATGAGCCCAGCTTATTGATTCTTTCTTTCGGGGATTCTGCATTTGGTGTTGTATCTAAAAAGTCACCACCATGCCCAAGGGCATCTAGATTTTCTCCTATGTTTTGCATTTTACATTTGGGTCTGTGATCCATTTTGAATTAATTTTGTGAAGAGTAAGGTCTGTGTCTAGATTCATTTATTTGCATGTGAATGTCCAGTTGTTCCAGCATCATTTGTTGAAGCTACCTTTACTCCATTGTATTGCCTTTGCTACTTTAGTCAAATATCAGTCGACTTTATGTGGGTTTATTTCTGGGCTCTTTATTCTGTTCTATTGATCTATTCTTTTGCCAATACCATAGTATTAATTACTCTAGCTTTATGGTAAGTCTTGGAGTTGGGTAGTATCAGTCCTCCTACTTTGTTCTTCTCCTTCAATATTGCATTGGCTATTTGGTCTTTTGCCTCTCCATAAAAACTTTAGAATCAGTTTGTCAAAATCCACAAAATTATTTGCTGGGATTTTCATTGGGATTACATAGAACATATAGATAAGTTGGGAAGAACTGATATCTTGACAATATTAAATCTTCATATCTATGAACATGGGATATCCCGCCATTTATTTAGTTTTTACTTTTTTATTCACTATTAGTGGGTGAGTTTATTTTTTTTTTTTTCATTTTTATTGGAGTACAATTGCTTTACAATGTTGTGTAGTTTCCACTGTATAGCAAAGTGAATCAGCTATACATATACATATATCCCCTCTTTTTTGGATTTCCTTCCCATTCAGGTCACCACAGAACATTGAGTAGAGTTCCCTGTGCTATACAGTAGGTTCTCATTAGTTATCTATTTTATACATAGTATCAATAGTTTATATATGTAAATCCAAATCTCCCAATTCATCCCACCCCTCCCCTTCCCCCTTGATATCCATACGTTTGTTCTTTACATCTGCGTCTCTATTTCTGCTTTGTAAATAAGATCATATATTTATTTAGTTTTATGATTTCTTTTACCAGAGTCTTGTAGTTTTCTTCATATAGATCTTATACATATTCTGTTAGGTTTATATTTAAGTATTTCATTTTGTGGGGTGTTAAGATAAATAATATTGCATTTTTAATTTCAAAATTTACTTGTCATTGATGGCATATTGAAAAGTATTGACATTTTTGTATTAATTTTGTATCCTGCAACCTTAATATAATTGCTTATTAGTTCTAGGAGTTTTTTTTGTTTGTTTGTTTGCTTGTTTTGCAGTAACGGGCCTCTCACTGTTGTGGCCTCTCCCGTCGCACAGCACAGGCTCCAGAAGCACAGGCTCAGCGGCCATGGCTCACGGGTCTAGCTGCTCCGTGGCATGTGGGATCTTCCCAGACCGGGGCACGAACCCATGTCCCCTGCATCGGCAGGCAGACTCTCAACCACTGTGCCACCAGGGAAGCTCCTAGGAGGTTTTTATTGGTTGATTCTTTCAGAGTTTCTGAATAGACAATCATGCCATCTTTAAACAAAGACAGCTATATTTCTTCCTTCCTGATCACTATACCTTATATGCCCTTTTCTTGTCTTATTGCATAGCTAGAATTTCCAGTATTATGTTGAAAAGCATTGGTGTGAGGGGAAACCCTTGCTTTGTTCCTGATCTTAGTGGGAAATCTTCAAGTTTCTCACCATTAATTATGATGTTAGCTGTAGGATTTTTGTTGATGTTCTTTATCAAGTTGAGGAAGTTCCCCTCTGTTCCTAGTTTGCTGAGAGTTTTTATCATAAATGGATGTTAGATTTCGTCAAATGCTTTTCCTGCATCTATTTTTATAAGCTTTTTTAAAAAAATTTATTTATCTTTGGCTGTGTTGGGTCTTTGTGGCTGCGTGCAGGCTTTCTCTGGTTGCAGCGAGCAGGGGTTACTCTTTATTACAGTGCACTGGTTTCTCATTGTGGTGGCTTCTGTTGTTGCAGAGCACGGGCTTTAGGCACACGGGCTTCAGTAGTTGTGGCACATGGGCTTAGTTGCTCCGCAGCATGTGGGATCTTCCCGGACCAGGGCTCGAACCTATGTCCCCTATATAGGCAGGCGGATTCTTAACCATTGTGCCACCAGGGAAGCCCTCCTGCATCTATTGATGTGATCATGGGATTTTTCTTCTTTAACCTGTTGACGTGATGGATTACATTGATTGATTTTCAAATATTGAACCAGCCCTGCATACCTGGGATAAATCCCCCTTGGTTATGGTGTATAATTATTTTTATTCATTGTTTTATTTCATTTGCTAATATTTTAGTAAGGACTTTCGCATTTATGTTCATGAGAGATATTGATCTGTAGCTTTCTTTTCTTATAATGTCTTTGTTTTTGGTATTAATGTAATGCTGGTCTTAAAGAACAAATTAGGGAGTATTCCCTCTGCTTCTATCTTTGGAAGAGATTGTAGATACTTGGTATAATTTCTTCCTTAGATGTCTGGTAGAATTCATGAGTGAAACCATCTGGGTCTGGTGCTTTCTCTTTTGGAAGGTTTCTAAGTATTGATTCAATTTCTCTAATTGATACAGACCTATTCATTTTGTCTATTTCTTCTTGTTTGGGTTTTGATAGATTGTGTCTTTCAAGGAATTGATCCATTTCACTTAAGTTATCAAATTTTTGTGCATAAAGTTGTTCATAATATTCCTTTATTATCCTTTTATTGTCCGTGAGACCTGTAGTGATCGCTTTCATTTTTGATATTAGAAATTTGCGTCCTCTCTCTTTCTGTCTTAGCCTGGCTCGAAGCTTATCAATTTTATTAACGTTTTTCCCAAAGAACCAGCTTTTGGTTTTGTTAATTTTCTCTATTGATTTCCTCTTTTCAGGTGCATTGGTTACTACTCTAATTTTTATTATTTCATTTCTCCTGCTTACTTTGGAATTAATTTATTCTTCTTCTTCTAATTTTCCAAGGTGGAAGCTTATATTATTGGTTTTTAGCTCATTCTTCTTTTCTAATATATGCATTCAATGCTATACATTTCCTTCTAAGCCCTGCTTTTACTGCATCCCCAAATTTTTGATAAGTTGTATTTACATTTTCATTTCGTTTAAAACGTCTTTACATTTCTCTAGAGATTTCTTCCTTGGCCTATGCGTTATTTAGAAGTGTGTTGTTTAATCTCCTAGTATTGGGGGATTTTCCAGCTATCTTTTTTTTTCTTGTCATTGATTTCTTTTTTGATTCCATTGTTATCTTAGAGCAGAGATTGTATGATTTCTATCCTTTTCAATTTGTTAGGGTCTGTTTTATGACCCAGAAATGTGGTCTATCTTGGTGAATGTTCCATGTAAACTTGAGAAGAATGTGTCATCTGCTGCTGTTGGATGAAGTAGTCTATAGATGTCCATTATATCCAGTTGACTGATGGTGCTGTTGATTTCAACTATGTCCCTACTGATTTTCTGCCTGCTGGATCTGTTCATTTCTGATAGAGGGGTGCTTAAAATCTCCGACTATAATAATAAATTCAGCTATTTCTCTTTGCATTTCTTTCAGTTTGCCTTACATATTTTGATGCTCTGTTGTTAGGTGCGCACACATTTAGGATGATTATGTCTTCTTGGAGTATTGACCCTTTTTTCATTATGTAATGCCTCTCTTTATCACTGATAATTTTCCTTACTTTGAAGTCTGCTCTGTCTGAAATTAATATAGCTTCCTCTGCATACTTTTAACTAGTGTTAGCATGGTATATCTTTCTCCATCCATTTACTTTGATTTATATGTGTCTATATTTAAAGTGGTTTTTTTGCAGACAACATAGTCATGCCTTGTCTTTTGATACACTCTGAGAATCTGTTTTTAAGAAAAACCACTTATTTGAGGTATGGTTGACACAAAAACTGTGCATATTTAATGTATATGATTTGATGAGTTTGGAGATAAGTATACAGCTGTGAAACCATCACCACAGTCAATGCCATACACACATTCATCACTAACAAAAGTTTTCTTCTACCCTCTTTTATTATTGTTGTTGTTATTATTATTTTGTGATAAGAATACTTAACATAAGAGCGATCCTCTTAGTGAATTTTTAAGAATACAATACAATATTGTTAACTATAGTATAACTACTATGCTGTACTGTAGGTCTCTAGGAGTTATTAATCTTGCATAACTGAAATTTTGTACCTTTTGACCAATCCTCCCTTATTTCCTTTTCCTCCAGTCCCTGGCAACCACCACTCTACTCTCTGCTTCTGAGTTTGGCTATTTAGATTCCCCATATAAGTGCAATCATATGTCATTTGTCTTTTTGCATCCAGCTTATTTCGCTTACCTTATATCCTCTAGGTTCATCCATGTTGCTTCAAATGGCAGAATTTCTTTCGTTTTAAAGGCTGAATAACATTTCATTGTATGCATATACCACATTTTGTATCAAATTAAATGTTTGATACAAATATTTACCTGTTTATGGACATTTGCTCTACTTCCACGTCTTGGCTATTGTGAATAATGATATAATGTACAGAGGAATGCAGGTATCTCTTCAGAATCCTGATTTCAATTCCTTTGGATATAAACCCAGAGTGGGATTACTGGATCATATGATAGTTCTATTTAATTTTTTGAGGAACCTCCCTACTGTTTTCCATAGCGGCTGCACCAATTTACATTCCTCCCAAGAATGCACAGGGGTTTCATTTTCTTCACATCCTTACCAACACTTGCTATCTCTTGATTTTGTTTTGTTTTGGTTTTTGTTTATAATAGCTATCCCAAGAGGTGTGAGGTGATATTTCATTGTGGAGTTGAGCACCTTTTTCATGTATCAGTTGGCCATTTTTATATCTTCTTTGGAGAAATGTCTGTTCATTTCCTTTGTGCATTTTAAAATCAGATGATGATGATGACTACTACTACCGCCACTATTACTATTATTATTGTTGTTGTTATTTTACTATTGAGTTGTAGGAGTTCCTTACATATTTTAGATATTAAGCCCTTATCAGATATATAGTTTGCAAATATTTTCTCATTTTACAATTACGTTATTATTTTGCTATTGAGTTGTAGGAGTTCCTTATATGTTTTACATATTAACCCTTTATTAGATATATGGTTTGTAAATGTTTTCTCCCATTCTGTAGGTTGTCTTTCACTCTGTTAATTTTTCTTTTGCTCTACAGAGCTTTTTAGTTTGATGCAGTCCCACATGTGTACCTTCACTTTTGTTGTCTGTGCTTTTGGTGTTGTATCCAAGAAATCATTGCTAAGACCAATTTCAAGTAGATTTTTTTCCCTATGTTTTTCTTTTTTTCTAGGAGCTTCATGGTTTCAGGTCTTGTATGTAAGTCTTGAATTCACTTTGAGTTGGTTTTTGTGTAAGGTGTAAGACGGGATTCAATTTCATTCTTTTGCATGTGAATATGCAGTTTGTCCAAAATCATTTATTGAAGAGACTCTCATTTCTGTGCTCTCAATTCTGTTTCATTTGTCTATATGTCTTTTTTTATGCCAGTACCATCCTCTTTGGTTACTGTAGCTTTGTAATATATTTTGAAATCAGGACGTGTGATGCCTCCAGTTTTGTTCTTTTTGCTCAAAATTGCTTTGGGTCTTTGAGGACTTTTGTGGTTTCACATGAATTTTAGGATTGTTTTTCTGTTTCTGAAAAAAATGCCAGCAGGATTTTATAGGGGTTACATTGAACCTATAGATTGTCTTGAATAGTATGGACATTTTAACAATATTAATTCTTCCAATCCATGAACACAAGATGTCTTTCCATTTATTTGTGTCTGCTTTAATTTCTTTCATCAGTGTTTTATAGTTTTCAGTGTATATGTTTTTTCCTTCTTGAATAAGTTTATTCCTAAGCATTTTATTCTTTTTGATGCTGTTGTAAATGAGATTGTTTTCTTAATTTCCTTTTTGAATAGTTTCTTGTTAGTGTTTAGAAACACAACTAACTTTTGTATGTTGTTTTGATCTCTTTTAGTTGGTGCATTTAAATCATTGATATTCAAAGTGATTATTATGTAGTGGGATTAATATCTTTCATATCTGTTACTGTTTTCTATTTGTTGTCATTTTTCTTTTTTCTTAACTTTGTCTTCTACACCTTTTCATTCTTTTGTTGTTTTAACTGAGCATTTTATATTATTCCATTTTCTTTTATTTATTGGCATATCAGTCATGCTTTTTTTTTTTTTTTTTTTTTTTGCGGTACACGAGCGTCTCACTGTTTTGGCCTCTCCTGTTGCGGAGCACAGGCTCCGGATGTTCAGGCTCAGCGGCCATGGCTCAACAGGCCCAGCCACTCCGCAGCATGTGGGATCTTCCCGGACCAGGGCACGAACCCGTGTACCCTGCATCGGCAGGCGGACTCTCAACCACTGCGCCACCAGGGAAACCCTCAGTTATACTTCTTATTGTACTTTTGTTAGTGGTTGCCTTAGGTTTGTAATATACGTTTATAACTAATCCAAGTTCATTTTCAAATAACACTATACCACTTCACAGGTAGTGTCGGTACCTTATAATAACAAAATAATCTTAATTCCTCCTTCCTGTTCCTTGTATCATTGCAGTCATCAATTTCATTTATACATAAGCATACATAAATATATATGTACTTATATATATTTATATATATTATATACTTATATAATCAAACACATTGTTGACATTATTATTGTGAACAAACCATTATCTGTTAACTCAGTATGAATAAGAAAAATAAAAGTTTTTATTTTACCTTCACTTATTTCTTCTTTGATGCTCTTTGTTTTTTCATGTATATCCAGTTTTCTGACCTATATAATTTTCCTCCTTTCTAAAGAACTTTTAACATTTCTTGCAAGGCAGGTCTACTGGCAACCAATTCCTTAAATTTTTGCTTGTCTGAGAAAGTCTTTATTTCTTCTTCACTTTCAAAGGATAAGTTTTCAGGTACATAATTCTAGCTTGGTGGGTTTCGTCTGTCAACACTTTAAATATTTCACTCCACTCTCTTTTTGCTTGCATGGTTTCTGAGAAGTATGACGAAATTCTTATCTTTGCTCCTCTATAAGTAAGGTGGGGTTTTTTTCCCCTCTTACTTCTTTCAAGACTTTTTTCTTTATATTTAATTTTTTGAAGTTTCAATATAATATACCTAGGGGTTTTTTTGTTGTTTTTTTTTTTAGTATTTATCATGCTTGGCATTCTTTTAGATTCCTGGATCTGTGGTTTGGTATTTGTCATTAATTAGGGGACGTTCTCTCATTATAGCTTCAAATATTGCTTTTGTTACTTTCTCTGTTTCTTCTCCTTCTGGTATTTCTATTATATATCTGTTACCCCTTTTGTGGTTGTCCCACAGTTCTTAGATATTCTGACTATTTTTTTCAATTTTTTTTTTCTCTTTGCTTTTCAGTTCTGGAGGTTTCTATTGAGATAGCCTCAAGCTCAGAAATTCTTTCCTCAGCCATGTCCAGTCAACTAATATGCCCATAAAAAAGGCATTAGTCATTTCTGTTACATTGTTTATGATCTCTAGCATTTTGGACATTCTTTCTTAAAATTTCCATCTCTCTGTTTGCATTGCTAATCTGTTCTTGCATGCTGCCTACTTTATTCATTGAGCCCTTAGCATGTTAGTCATAGTTGTTTCAAATTCTCAGTCTGATAATTCCAATGTCTTTGGTGTATCTAACTCTGTTTTTGATGCTTGCTTATCTCTTCAAACTGTGGTTTTGCTTTTTATTATGCCTTGTAATTTTTTTGTTGAAAGGTGGACATGATGTACTAGGTAAAGGAGTTGTTGCAAATAGGCCTTTACAGATGGGGTGGGAAGGTATAGGGGGAGGGAAAGTGTTTTGTAGTCCTATGATTAGGTCTCAGATTTTTGACGAGCCTGTGTCTCTGGACTATGAACTTCACCAGTGCTTCTCATCCCCTAAACACCTTAGGTGGGACAGGATGGCTAGAGTGGGCTGGAGTTGGGTATTTACCTTCCCCCATGTCAATTAGGCTCTGACAAAACGCCAGCAGGATAGACTCCGGTTAAATGGTTTCCTGTGAAGGAAGACCTTATTCTTAAGAAGAATAGAATGCTCTGGTGTATTACAGAATGGTTCCTTTCCTCCTCCCCTTGCCAGAAGCACTAGGGGATTTTTCTCTGTTATTCACTGTGAGAACCTAGTAGAGCTCCAGGAGATAAAACTCACAAAAGTGTGGTGTTTCCTCCTTTACCACCCACCCCCCATGACTCGGTCCCTCTGGAGTTTTTAACTCTCAGACTTGTCCACACTAAGCCTCTAGCAATGCATCTATTTCAGTTTAGTTTTCCTATTCTGGTACTGGTTCCCATGGAGGTTTCTGTTGGTGGATTTCTACTTAGGTGAGTTGTGATTCTGTGTATGAGCCTATCTGTCTCTTCAATTTTGGGAGCAGCAGTTTGACCTGTGACCTCACTTCTCTGATGGATCTAAGAAGAGTTATTGATCTTTCAGTTTGTTCAGCCTTTTACTTCTTGTTAGAATGGAGTGGTGACCTCCAAGTTTCTTACGTGGCAGACTAGAAACCAGAAGTTCTAGAACATGTTCATCACCCGAAAAAGTTCCCTTGTGCCCCTTCCCAGTTCAACTCCCCTTCTCCCCCTCCCAGTCCCCCAGCAACCACTGATCTACTTTCTGTCAGTATAGATGACTTTTTATCTGTTCAAGAATTTCATATATTGGAATTATGTAATAGGTAATATTTTGTGCCTGGCTTCTTTCACTTAGCATAATGTAGTAGAGTTTCATCCACGTTGTTGCATTTATCAGTACTTTATCCCTTTTCATTGCTGGGCCCATGGTTATAGATATACTACAATTTGTGTGTTAATTCACCTGTTAATTTGGATATTTTTAGTTTTAGGATATCAGGAATAATGTTGCTATAGATATTTGTGTGCAAGTCTTTGTTTGGACATATGCTTTCATTTCTCTTAGGAATGCAACAGCTGGGTCATATGGTGGCTGTTTACATACCTTTATAAGAAACTGCCAAACAGTTCTCCGAAGTGGTTGTACCACTGACGCTCCCAGCGTCAGTGAATGAGAGTTCTAGCTGCTCTACATCCTCATTAATATTTGGTATTGTCAGTTATTTTATCCTTTTTTTTTTTTTGAGGTACACGGGCCTCTCACTGTTGTGGCCTCTCCCGTTGCGGAGCACAGTCTCCGGACGCGCAGGCTCAGCGGCCCTGGCTCACGGGCCCAGCCGCTCCGCCGCATGTGGGATCTTTCCGGACCGGGGCACGAACCCGTGTCCCCCGCATCGGCAGGCGGACTCTCAACCACTGCGCCACCAGGGAAGCCCATGTCAGTTATTTTAAATGTAGTCACTTTAACAAGTGTGAAGTGGTATCTTATTTTGATTTTCTTTTGCGTTTCCCTTTGCATGTTTATTGACCATTAATATTTTGGGAGAGGGAGAAGTTTCTGAATATTTTACCATTGCTTTTGGTTGAGTTGGTTTTCTTCTTATTATTGAGTTATAAAAATTTTTAAATATATTTTGGATACAAGTCCTGTATCAGATATATGTATTATGAATTGTGGGAAACGGTCAGCCTTGAGAGCAAGCTGCGGACATGCCAGGCATGCCGCCGCTGCTCGAAGGGACTGTGCCTACTTGTTCCCCTCCTTGTTTCATTCCATGGGAGATAAATGACCAGGGCCCAGAGATCAGAAAGAATGGAAACTGAGACAAGCAAAGCTGTCTCCCCCCTGCACATGCAGGTTATTTTTGATGCTTCTGGGTTTATGGGTTTTCTCCCAGGGATGTTAACCTTGAGCCGAGATAGTCTGTAGATAATGTAAACCATCAATTGGCAACCTTCCTTTTTCTAGTCTATATAATCTGCAACTGTAGCATAATAAAATTTGCCTTGCAACCATCAGTTGTCTTGGTCTTTCTGACCCCATTCGTTGGTGCTACTTCAGTTCCTTACCCCTTCCCTTCTGACCCTGGGCGGTGAAATCCTCTTTCTCCAGCTGGTCCTCGGCAATGAATATTTCAATCGATGGCTTGCCTTTTCGTTTTCTTGGTGGTGTCATTCAAAGAGCAGAAGTTTTGAATTTCATGAAATCCAATTTATTGGTTTTTAAGAGGAAAACTATTAGCATGGTGCATCTATTAAACAGGGAAACCCTGATATATTCCTTCTAAAAGTTAGGAACAACACAATCATGGCCGCTCCACCACTATTTTTTTTAAACATTAAATTAGATATATTACTCAACACAATAAGATAAGAGAAAAGAGAGATAATAGAATTATATACCTGGAAAACCCTAAAGATTTGATTGAATAACCTATTAGGAGAGAAAGAAGAGAGAGAAGGATGGTGGGGAGAGGGAGGAGAAGGTGGTAAAGCAAGGTGGTGCCAGGGAATTAAACAAATATACAGGAAGCAGTTAGAATAGAAAGGCCCCAGGACTTGGGCTGGGAGATCCAGCTCAACTCCCCCAGTTCTCATGTCTTTGGATTCAGACTGAATTATACCATCGGCTTTCCTGGTTCTTCAGCTTATAGATCGCAGATCATGGCAGATCTGTATCTATAATTGCAAGCACAAATTCCCATAATAAACCTTTTTTGTAGCTATATGTATCCTTTTGGTTCTGTTTCTCTGGAGAACTTGAGTAATACACCAATGTATAAAGTTTATACAGGAACCGGGTAGAGGAGATAATGGAAGAAAAGACCATATATACAATAGCAACAAAAAATAATCAATAAATTTTAAGTATAAACTTAAAATATTGGTGAAGAACACAACAGAAAACTTGAGTGGAAAGATATATCATTTCTTAAATATCAAGAAGACTAAACATCATAAAAATGTTAATTCTCAGCAAACACACTAACAGAATTTTTTCTGCAACTGGAGAAGCTGATTTGTAAAGTTCAAATGGAAAAATAAACAACAAAGAATACGGAGAACCAGACCTATCAGATATTAAACTGTATTCTAAAACCTCAACAATTAAAATAGTGAGTAATTAGCACATAAACAGACAAACCAATGGAATGAAATAGAAAGCCCAAGAATAGACCAAAATTCATACAGAAATTTAATATATTCTAAAGGTGTGAGAGTAAAGATAAACTTTATAATTAATGGTTTGGGGATAACTGGGTAATCATTTGAAAAAGGAGTTTTATCTATACCTCACATGTTATGCTGGGATAAACTAAAAATAGATCAAAGATCTAAAGCTAAAAAACTGTAGACATTAAAGCACTAGGAAAAAATGAGCAAATTTCTTTATAACCTTGAGGTGGTGAAGGACTTTCTAATTGACTCAAAATCTAAAAACCAAAAAAGAAAAGATTGATCAATTTAACCACATTTAAAACCCATAAACAAAGTTTAAATACAAATGGCAACCTGGGAGGATTTATTTGCCACACATATTATAGACAAAGGACTAATTTCCCTAATACATGAAAAGCTTCTAGAAATTAATAAGAACAAGACCAAAAGTCTTCTGAAAATCAAAGAAAAAAGAGCAAAGACATGAAGAGGCAGTTCACACACACATAAAAAGGCATGAAAGGACTTCCCCGGTGGTCCAGTGGTTAAAACTCTGCCTTCCATTACAGGAGGCATGGGTTCAATCCCTGGTTGGGGAACCAAGATCCCACATGCCTTGGGGTGTGGCCAGAAACTTAAAAAAAAAAAAAGACATGAAGATGACCTATAAACACACAAAAATATGCTCAATCCATTCATGATATGAGCAGTGTGAATTAAAACTACTCTGAAATATCTTTTCTTCAACCTATCAAATTTAGAAAAATTTTGGAAGTTTGACAATGAGATGGGAAACAGGCACTCCATTGCTTATTGGAATGTAAATTAGTACAATCCCTATGTAGATTAACAATTTTTATCAAAATTTAAAAATGCTTTTTCCCTTTGATCAATAATTTCACTTCCAGGTATTTATTTTGTATATATACCTGCAGGTGTACAAAATGGTACATATACAAGGTTATTCACTGAAATAATCCTTGAAATAGGAAAAAAAATGGAATTTAAACCAAAGGAACAAACTTAAGTATATTGTGATGTGTCCATTCAATGGGATATTATACAGCTTCAAAAAAAAAGCAGAATGAGGAAGCGCTAACATTCTTATAGGGAAAGAACTCCTATATATATTGCTAAATTTAAAAAGCAAGATATAAAACAGGGATCAACAAATGTTTTTTTGTAAAAGACCAGACAGTAAGTATTTTCAGCTTTGCAAGCCATGCAGTCTCTGTTGCAACTGCTTGACCTTCACCTTGCCATTGTAGCATGAAAGCAATCAGACAGCATATGGGTGTGGACAGATTTAGCTATATTTGGTCTGCTAGCAGTAGTTAGTCAAACTTCTGCTCTGTATACATAGTTTGCTATTTTTGTGTAAATAAGTGTGTGTGTTGTGGCGGGGGCAGGGGTGTAGAGATAAGAATATATATTTGTATTTGCTTATACTTGCATAAAAACATTGGAAAGATACGTATGAAAAATGGAATGTGTATCATTCACAGGTCAATCAGGAGACAGAAACCATGGAAATTAGAATAGGAAATAATATAAAGAATTATTAACTAGTAATGTAACTAGTATATTAATTTATACAATGTAAAGAATTATTCACTAATAAAGGAGACTAAATCCTAAGAGAAATAGAGAGGCTGCCAAAGCAGCACTGTCCAATAGAACATTCTGCAGTGATGGACATATTCTACATCTGCACTGTCCAATGCAGTAGTCACTAGCCACATGTGCCTACTGAAATGTAACTAGAATGACTGAGGAACTGAATTTTAAAACTGACTTTATTAATTTATATTTGAATCTAAGTAGCCACATTTGTAGAGTGTCTACCACATAGGACACAGATGTAGGGAGTAGCTGTTACCTCTAAGGCTGAGGAAGTATACTCAAGGAAGAACAAACTTTGAAGAGTCCCTCACCCCAAAGCTGAGATTCACACTTCACTGGAGAAGGTATGGCTATAGGCCATGGGATGCTGGAATGTGTGTACCACTGGGTTTCCTGCACACCTTTGACAGAGAAGCCACCTGCTAGCAAGGAAGCCATCTGCTGGCAACCACACTATAGAAGCCAGAAAGAAAAGCACCAGAATCAAAAGATTAGCCCCTTCCTCTTGCAGCTTCCTTCAGCCCCCTCTACTTGACAAGGTCTAGTATTATACCATCTGCCAAAGGAGAAATGTTGACAGGGTCTAGTTCCAGTATCACAAAGCAACATAAAGAGGGTGAATTTAGAGCTGGGAGGTGATAAATTGATGACGGGCATACAGTGGATGGAAACTGGGTAGGAGCACAACTTCTCACTGTATACCTTTACACATCATTTCAAGTTTGAGTCATGTAAACGTACTTTTGAACAATTAATGAGCTTAAGCTAATATATATATATATATATATACACATATATATACACACACACACACACATATATATACATACACACACACACACACACACATATATATATACACACACACACAAAGCCAGAATACAATTCTCAAAATCACATGAAATGTGGAAAAATGTATTATATATAATACTAAGCTACAATGATTAATAAATTCCTAAGGGCAGATATCATATTGAACAGTTATCTAAATCAAATGCAATAGAAGCAGAAATCAATAACAAAATGGAGAACTGAAATATTTCTGAAAATTAAAAATCATATCTCTGAATAACCCTTGGGGTAAAGATGATATGACAAGGAAAATTAAGAAATATTTAATATTAAAGACAAAGATATATAAAATCAGTGAGCTGATACTAAAACATTTCTTATAGAGAAAATTATAGCTTTGAATACATTTCTTAGAAAACAAAGAAGTGCAAATAAAATGAGGTAAATATTAAAGAAGCTGAAAAATGAAAACAGCAAAGTAAATCTCCCTGAAGAATAAAGGTAATAGTATGTATAAGAGCAAATATCAATGTGATGAGGGGAGGACGGGGGCAATTAACAAAACCAAAAGCTGGTCTTTGAGGGAAAAAAATCTCTAAAACTAAAATAGACAAATACTTAGGAAAGACAGAACAGATGAACAAAATACATAATAAAAAAGAATAAATTAGTATAGCCACAGCAGAAATAGAAACTTTAATTTTAAAGCTATTAAAATAAAACCAAAGAACTACCCAAAAAACTGTTGATGATTTTTGTTGTATCAGGATGCTTTGGGCTGCAATTAATAAAAAAGAAATCTATCTAAACTGATTTCAAGAATAAGAAATTTATTACTTTATATAACAAGAAGCCCCAAAGTAGGATAATTCAGGGATGGGTTAACTGCACCTTCATTAAGTCATCAAAGTCAAGTTTCTTTCTATCTTTCTACTTTTCCATCCTGAGTGCATCAGACTCATGCATAGACGAGCTCCCTTCCTGGACACAAGATAGCTGTAGCAGCTCCAGGCTTCACACTATCACAACTACATTCATAGGCAGAATGTTTCTTTCTGTGTTTCCCATTCTGTCAGAGAAAAAATATATTTCCCCATATACCTTCATCCCCTACTATGTACTCTTCTGCCCCATTACACTATAATCTCATATCTAAGCAAATCACTGACAAAGAAAAGGGGACCACAATGTTTGGCATAGGCTAAACCTGGGTCAATGTCCAAGTCACTCTCTAAGGCTGAGATGGACTGTACTTTCCTGAAGTATATGACCGAGTGGAGAAAAATGGAGGAGTAGGGAAATGACTACTGGGGAGGTGGTCAATAGTGTCTGCTCTTGTTATGAACAACTTTATGCCAAAAAACTGAAAACCTAAGCAAAATTTTCTTGGAAAAATAAGAAATGCCCAAAATGGTATAAGAAGAAGAAAAATATTTAAATAAAATATTCATTTATCCAATTAATAATTGTGGAGTGCCTATTAAGTGCTAGGCACTGTTGAAAAATGTGATAGTAAGTGCCACTACCACTCCCCCTCTCCCACCCCAATTCCCACATCCAATAAGAAAAATCACCAGACCAGGATGGTTTTGCAGGTAAATACTATCAAACTTTTAGAGAACAGCTAGTTTCTATACTAAGTTATATTATATCAAGTTTTCTCAGAGAAGAGGGGAGGGAAAATTGCCCAACCAGTTAAGGAATCTAGTTAAACCTTGATATTATAACCAGATGTGAACACTATGAGAAAAAATAATTACAGGCCAGTTTTACTTATAATTATCAATGCAAAATTCCTAATTCAAAAAAACCCAAGTAGAATTTAGTTTAGGAATGTAGAGATGGCTTAGCATCAGATGAGTCTGTCAAGGTGTTTCAGATTAAAGGAAAAGAATCAATATTTCAATAGATACAGGAAAAGCATCTATTTGTGATTAAAGTAGCTTTCTTAACCTGATAAAAATTCTCTATCAAAAACTTATAGCAGATACTATATTTAATGAAAAAACCCATAGATTTCCAGTTAATATGGAAACCACACATATATGTCCCAATACCACTATTGTTCAATGTAGTACTGGGAACCTGGTATACAATGGAGATGGTATCACAACACAGTGAGGAAAGAATGAATTACTGTTTAATAAGTGGTGGTGAGAGAATTGACTCATAATATAAAGAAAGTGAAGGTAGCCTCCTAAAAAATGTCAGAATACCTCCTGATGGATTAAAAATGTGAGAAAGCAAACCTATAAAAAGTATTAGAAGAAAAGTGTACGCAAATATCACTGTGACTTTGGAATCAGCAAGAATTTCTTAAAGGAGAAAACAGATGGATTTGACTAATGAGACTTTTGCTTATATTAGTTAGATTTAAGTTTAGCTCTGAGAGAAGTAAGCAGTCTAGAAGTAAGAAGTCCAGGGCTGGCATCAGGGACCCAGTCCTTCTATCATGGTTTTCCCATCCTTAGCACATGGCTCCCAACTCATGATCCAATACTCCAAACGGTGAGAAGGAGAAAAAGAAAGAATGAAGCTCTTACTCTTTAAGAATATTTTCTGCAAATTTCCCATAATACTTTCTCTTATATCCTATTGGCCGAATTTAGTCATATGGCCACACCTGCAAGGTGTGCTGGGAAATGTAGTCTTTATGCCAGGAAGCCTTGTGTCCAGTTAAAATCAGAGTTTGTTTGTTTAAATTAAGAAAGGAAAGTTGAGCACAGAGACTGAGTTAATGCAATTAACAGACTGGAAGAATATGTTTTTAGCATATATGACTGACATTAATATCTGAAATGTATAACCTAGGAAAAAAAAAAGGAGGAGGAGAATTTTATATAAAAATGTGAAAAGGAGAGGGTATGGGCAAGCAATTCACAGAAGAGGAAACCAGAGAACAGAATGGCTAATAAACAGATAAAGAGATGTTTAACCTTATTAATGATCAGAGAAATACAAAATAAAGCTATAAACAGAAACTACTTTACAGCCAAAGAAAAAACATGGGCTAATATCAAAGTGCCAAAGATGTGGGGAAAATGTAACTTTTATACATTGTTGGGAGAGTGAAAATTGGTGCAGTCATTTAGGAGAGCAATTTGGGGGTATTTAGTGATATGGACAAAATGCATATTACTTCATGCTGCACATCCTGTCTTGTGTATAAATCCCAGAGAAATTCTTGATTAAGTGCGCAAAGGGCTATATATGTTCAAGGATGTTTATTGCAGCATTACTTTATAATAACAGAATTAGAAATAAATTTCATTTTTTGCCTTTTAAAACATTTTTATTTTATATTGGAGTATTGTTGATTAACAATGTTGTGTTAGTTTCAAGCATACAGCAAAGTGATTCAGTTATACATATATATGTATCTATTCTTTTTCAAATTCTTTTCCCATTTAGGTTATTACAGAATACTGAGCAGAGTTCCCTGCTATACCATAGGTCCTTGATGGTTAAATACAGCAGCATGTATATGTTAATCTCAAACTCCCATATAAGGAATTACTAAATAAAATATGTGTAAATGATGGAATATAATGCAACAGGCAAAAAGTAGAGGACTAGATCTACATTAATCAGCATGAATAGATCTCAAAGAAGCAGAATGAGATATATAGCAATATATCACTTATGTACATTAAATATGCAAACATAGCAATATCATATCTTGTTTATATAAATGAATTTATAAATATAAATAAAATGGGCAGAGAACCTGAGAACAGTGGCTATGGGGAAATGGGAATGGACTGGAAATGGAAGAAAAAATTAAATTGAAAAATAAAAATAATAATAAATAAAATTAAAATAAATAATAAAAATGTGCCAACCTGGGGCAAGATTAAAGCTCCGTAAGCTAGATCTGGGTTCAACTAATCTTTCAAGCCACAAAACAATCACTCAGTTTTACAAAGAATCGGATATTCCATAATGTTTCTTGAGTGAATGGATGACTATTTCCCAAACAGAAAATTGCTGAGTCTGATGTGCTACAACATGGGATTTGCGTAATGGTTCATATGAATATCTTCCTTTTGGGAGCTTGCATCATTTGCCTCCAACTGTTTAAGCTTATCAAGCAGCACACCCACAATTTCAAGTTATTTCTTGTGAGGCCATTATCATTGCTGGGTTTTTTTGTTTTGTTTTTCATTTGGAATTGTGTTTCTAAAGCATCTATTTCCCTGCAGGTTTTGAGCCATCTGTGATAAAGGAGGTACTTAAGATTTCAATAACAATGAAAACAGATTAACTAAAGGTTTGCCTTTCATGTGGAGTAGTTTCTGTTCAACTTTCAGGCGATGCACTACAAAGAGTCTTTATTTTGTTTCAGTAGATTGAAAATGAGGCCTAGGTACTGGATGAAATGCATTTGTTCTCTTTTCAACTATTTCCAAGTGTGGAAAGCTCTTCCCTCAGATACCCACATGGCATCACTCATGTGTCTGCTCAAATGTCATTTTTTGGAAAGGCTTTCACTATTTATAACAGCATCTCCATTACTCCCTAAATTCTTTCTTCTGCTTTATTTTTCTTCATAGCTCTTATTACTATATCATATTATATGTTTATTCATTTATTATCTGTCTCCCCACACTTGAATGTGAGCTCCATGAGAAAGGAGATCCTGTCTCCTTTGTTCATTGCTCTGACCCAACACCGGGAACAGTGCCTGGAACAGAGAGAGCCCTCATTAGTTGTCCACTGACTGTACAAACGAGGAATTTTCTCAAGAGTTTTGTAAAAACTTCTCTATTATGCTCCTATTGAGTCCAGCATATTTTTTATAATGAATCCAATAAGTATTTTTCCCTTCTGGTGTTCATCTTTCCACCCTGTCTATATAGTCATTCTTCCAAAATTTATTGAGCTCTTACTATGTGCCAGGTACTGTGCCAGGTGCTGAGGGAATCTGTGGCAAATGACACAGACTATGCCCCATCGTTTTTGGGTTTTGCTTTCACTGATGACAGTGACCTCAATCAGAATTCACTTACTAAAAGTTTACTCCATGCCAAGCACAGAGTGAACTTCGTTACATCCATTATTTTTTTCAAACGTCACAACAATCCTATGAAGTTGATGTTATTAGTGTGTCTCAAAATTTCTTTCCCCTAAGCATGCAGTTTATAAGCAATAAATGAAACAACAGAATTATCTTGCCCCAGGTAGAAGTTTCCAGAGAGTGGCATACAAGGCACCACTACAAGAGACAGGTGCCGAGCCCCTGCAGAGACCCCCCACTTCTAGTCCCCCCCGACCTGTTCCCCAGGGGCACTTGATGCTCTTTGCACATCAAGCACTTGTTCCCTTCAACCTCACCGATTTATTTAGTGACTATCTTATCACTCTAGGATTTTATCCAAAAGAAACGTAGACAAGCATGGTCAGGAGGGCTCTAAGACATATTTGAAAGTGATGTCAAGCATGTTTATATGAATTGCCTTTTCCATCCCATGCTCAGCACTGCCCCTTCATGAGAAAGGACTTTTGAGACACCTTAATATTTTTTACATCATTTTAGAGACAAGGAAATTGATGGTCAGAGAGGTTAAGAAACTGATTCAAGGTGAGTAAGCGGTCAATTCAGGATTCATACCCAGGTCTGTCTCCCAAACGCATGTTCTCGTCCACTGAACTGTGCCCAGTCCAGTGGGATCATTTTTACCCAATGAGGGCTCTGCCAGCTTCCCTTTCATATTTCCCACTAACCTGGAAGACAAGAGATCTAGATTCTAGTTCTGACTCTGCCCCTAATTTACTCTGTGACCTTGGGCTGTGTGTCTTCCCCTCACTGAGCTTCATTTTCCTCATCTGCAAAATGAGAGGGGAAAGATGAGCACTTTTCATATTAAAAAAAAAAAAGCTCCTTTTTTCCAATGAAATCACGTGTAGAAATACAATATGCAAATATGTAAAATAGGTGAACATGGAGCTTCTCTAGTTGAATCTGGAGTTGGGGGTTCCAAGCTCTGTTCACTGGGGAGAGTTGTGGATGTGCTTCAGGGAATCTGTGAACATCCAAATTTGTGGGCTGAGTTGTGTGTGTACATGTGCACATTTTCATCCATCTCAAAGGAATCCTGATCCCCATTAAAAAGTGATGGTATGATGGTCCCAGGCATAGCTGACATGCACCAGGGGCCATGCTAAAGCATGTTATAGGCATTAACTCATTTCATCTTTACAACAACCTTATGAGTAGGTATTAATGATAGAATCTCCATTTTATAGATGATAAAACAGAAGCAGAGTGGCTCAGTCAGCTGAGGAAGGTTATATAGCTAATGGAAACTTTTCTAAACATCTCCTAGGTTTTTGCAAGGATGACCTACCTACTCTCTTTGGCTAAGCTTTATACACTCAGAAAATGTTATACTGTTTCCTATGGGATATTGTTTTTCATTAACTATGATATTTTGCGCTCAAGTTGTTGCTCTTTTTAACCAGACTTTACCCAGGACACATCTCATGTAGCTCTGAAGCCCCTACTTCACTCAGGTCTCTATTCAAACATCCCTCAGAGAGGCCTTCCTGACCATCCTAGAGAAAATGGCCATTTTCTCCATCAATCTCTATCTCCTTCTCTGCTTTATTTTTCTTCCTAGCACTTACCACTACTTGACATCTATCACATGTTTACTTGTATATTTCTCGGTATACATGCACTAGAAGGTAAATGCTACGAAGGCAGGGCCTTTGTCTTGACATACTCCAAATGATATAATAAATAATGTTTGGCCTGTGGTGGACCAAATATTATTTATTGAAGAAGTGAATAACTGACTGAGTGAATGAATGAAAGACTGGGAGGGTTTTAAGCAGGAGGATGCTATTCTAATATCAGAATCATCACTCTAGTCGTAGAACTGCAAATAGATCACTACGGGATAGGACTGGAGGCCATTGGGCAGGCTACTGGGTGGCTAAGATGGTGCACAGGCTTGGGACGATGGTGGCTTTGAGCAGAGTGGTAGTGAGTGGTGGTGGAGAAAGTGGGCAGAGAGAGGTTTGGAAGGGAAGTAGCTCCAAGACTTGATGGCCAGGGGGCGCTGAGGGACAGGTAGGAGTCAAAGATGGCCCCCATAGTTTTGACTTGGACAACTGGCTGGCTGTGACTCCATTTACAACTTGTGGCTAAAACCCGCCTTCAGCCGCAGATGAAACCGCAAGCCCACTGGAATGGTGTTGGGGTCGCCCTGGTGACTCCAGAAGACACTGACTAAGTAAAGACTGATTCCACATTCAAATCCACCTCCTTCTCTCCTAGGGAGCGGAGGTGGGGATGACTCCCAGCAGCAGAGGGGAGAGCACCTGCAGGGGAGGGAGCTGCTGGGCATAGATTATGGGCAATGGTTTTAGCAATGCAGGCATTTCAGACTTCCTGGCATTCACACAATTGAGGCTCCCTTAGGACCCTGGAAGAAATATCATCCAATAACCAGCAAATACCCCTGGCCCCTCAGGGATGCAATGCTGCCAATGACCTTGGTGGTAATGACATTCAGAGGAAGGTCCAAGTTAGCACAAAGCCATTTGGAGGAAACTCTGCGACCCCGGGGGCTGTAGCCACACCGACTTCAAAGTGCCAAGCTGCCCGCTTCTCTGACCTGATAGCAATTAGAATATTTCTTCTGCATCGAGCATGTCAAGATGAAGTAAGTAGAGATTTGCTGAAGATCTGCCTTCAGCTGACACCCAGCTTTTATTCTGATGACTGTTTAGATGTGATGTGATACCTGGCCTCCATCCCAGGTTCATTTACCCAAGGGGGGATGAATTCATATTCAAAACACCACAAAGGGCAAACCCAAGCCCATCTCCAAGACAGAGTCTCTCCTTAAGGGCCATTGGTTTGGGTCCCGCTTAGCAGTTTGGGTGAGCAGTGGTTTCTTTATGACATGAGAACATCTTTGTGTTGGCTGCTTCTTCACCATGGAGCAGCCATCCCAGTGGGGGGAGCTTGTTACACTGCCTGGTCAGCTTGTTACGCTCCCCCGGTCAGTGTGGGGAGCGTTTGCTTCACTTGGATATAACTCCAGTCTCCTTGTCATGGGTCACGCAGAGGATGGCATGTTTTGGGGTCTGGCCTCTAGGCTTTGGCATAAGCTGTTCCTTCACCCTGGAAGGCCTTTCCTGCCCCTTCTTTACCTGGCCAACCACCTTTGTCCTGAAGGGCCCAGATCAACTATCATTTGTCTCTCCATCACTCCCACCTGCTGGCCAGGTGGCCCTCCTCTGACCTCCACAGGCCTTGGGCTCCCCACTCCTGGTGCTAATCACACCAGTGTCTCTTGGTATCTCTTTGCTTTTCTATCCTGTGTGCCTAACACAGGGACTGGCATGTGGCAGCCACTCACTCAATGTTTGTGGAGGGAATGAAATGAGTTTACACTATTGTATCGGAGAAAAAGAACCAGAAGATTTAAATTGTGTGAATGACCTCAGAAACAGTAGGATTCCTTTGTACCAACTGTCATGGGAGAAACTAGGATTGGAAGATCTAGTGCCTGATTTGAGTGCCTGTTGCTGGCACTCTTGGAACTGGGCTCTTCCCTACCACCTGATGCCGATTCCTCTCTTCCCTTCTTTGGAGGCGGACATCACCACCTTCAGTGTGGAGAACTGGCATTGAGGCTCAGCTTGGCCACTCACCTGCTGTGTGGCCCTGAGCAAGGCATCTTCCTCTCTGGGCTTCGGTGGTGTCCTTCATGAAGTAAAGTGGGCGGACTACATACACAGAGCTGATATATATATTTTTTGAGTGCTTGCAAGTGCCCAGCAATGTTCCAAGTGCTGTACGTGTATCACCTCATTTAATCCTTATAACAACCCTAGTATTTCCTCATATTCTTAATGAGGAAACCAAAGCAAAGAAAAGTTAAATCACTTACCCGTGGGGACTTTGCTGGCGGCACAGTGGTTAGGAATCCACCTGCCAATGCAGGGGACACGGGTTGGAGCCCTGGTCTGGGAAGATCCCACATGCCGCGGAGCAAGTAAGCCCATGCGCTGCAACTACTGAGCCTACAATCTAGACCCTGTGGGCCACAACTACTGAGCCCGCGTGCCACAACTATTGAAGCCCACGCGCCTAGAGCCTGTGCTCTGCAATAAGAGAATCCACTGCAATGAGAAGCCCGCGCACTGCAACAAAGACTAGCCCCTGCTCGCCGCAACTAGAGAAAGCCAGCGCACAGCACCGAAGACCCAATGCAGCTAAAAAATAAATAAATAAATTTATTAAAAAAAAAATCATTTTCCCAAAGTCTTCCAGCAAGTGACGAATGGAGCTGGGCTTTTACCCAACAGTGTGTTTCCAAAGACCACACTTTAGCCCCAAAGCTCAACTGCCTCTCAGGTGGATGATTTATTCGACCCTTTCTTGTTTTTACAATGGAACCTCTATTATTCTCACATTGAGGATATTCACATTTGGTGCCTTCAGAGACCTCTTTAACTGGCCACTTCCCCGATAGAACACAGGAATTCAGTCTTTTTTTCCCTCTGCCCCACAGGAATTCAGTCTTTTTTTCCCTCTGTCCCTTGTGTTGATTAGAGAGGAAACTGGTGAGGGTGCAGGTTCAGGCACTGGGCAGAAGCTGGATTGGAATTACAGCCCCTCTGCTCACCTGCTGTGCAATGTGGGCAAGTTCTTTCACTTCTTGGAACCTTGGTTACAATGCAGGTTAAAGTGAAGATGGTTGCAGAATTTTCCTCCTCAGGGGCTGTAAGGATGAAATAATACAGATTAGGGTTGCCAGATTTGGCAAATAGAAATACAGGATGCTCAATTAAATCAGAATTCCAGGAAAGCAAGGAATAATTTTTTAGTATAAGTATGTCCCATACAGTAAATTAGAGATACTTATCCTAATAAATTATTCCTTGTTTGTCTGGAATTCAAGTTTAACTGGGTGTCCTGCATTTTATCTGACAACCTTACATGCAGAGGAAGCACTTAGCATCGTGCCTGTCCCTTTGGAAGTGCTCAGTAAACTTTAGAAAGATCTCTGCTGAAACCCACTGCCTTGCACTTCTGGGGCCTCATTTAGGACGCCTGGACTGTGGTTAGAATCTGCATTCACCAATGTTTGGATGCACTGGACTGCTTGTAAGTGTGCACCCCTGATTAAGCGTGTGGCTCGATTGTCTGTGGATTTGAGTGGACTTGCCTAAGATTTCAGTAGAGGAGACTTGGAAGAGCCTCTCTGAAAGACAGCCCTTCCTCACCAGAGGCTGGGTGGAAACTGCCTGTCACCTTGTCTGCTGTCCTGCCGGTCCCCAGCCTGCTCCCCACACCACTCCAGTCAGCTCCCTAACCAAGGGCGCCATCTTGTGGCAGCATCTGGATCGCCAGCCTGGCATACAGCTCTGAGCAGAGGCTGGGACATGGGGAGGGGTCCAGAGGGGCCTGGACTGTCTCGTCCTGTTCTGTCTTGTCCTGATGCCACAGCGCAGGACAGAGCCTCCCCCTTCTGAGCTCCCAATTCGTCCTACTTTCTCTCCTCCCATCCTCCTCTGCCGACACTCCCATCAACCTACTAAACAATACTCCTGCAACACAACACAGGGTCTCAGAGAGGCTGCAGGTACGCGAGAAACAGCACAGATCAGAAGTCAGAAAAAGGTAGGTTGGGACCCAGGATCACTTCCTAGCTATATGACCTTGGGGGTATTCGCCTAACTCCTCCGAAGCTATTTGCTTTGTAAGGTTGTGATAATAACCCCTGCCTTGCATATCTTGAAGGACTTTGGTGAGGAAAAATTGGTTGTGCATGCAAAAGGGCTCTGAAAACTATAACATGGCAGGACAATGTAAGTAATTTTATAGTATATTCTTACATAGCATCAATAATAATAGAGCATGTTATGAATAACAGTAATAACAGCAACATTTCCTGGGCACCCTAATACCCTGGTTCTGAACGCCTGGAGGCATTTGTGCCTCCTTGCCTCTATTGCTTTCAACTTTCAGACCCAAGATTCCCCCTTTGGGGTTTGTCCATCTGGGCTGCACTAGGTACCGCCAGCATCTGGGGGACAGAATGGCTTATGCAGTATTAAAGAGCCGGGCATCTGCTGGTAGTTACCCAAACTCCCTATGCCTCAGTTTCCTCATCTGTATAATGGGGATGATAGACAGCAGCCTCCCTCCTTGTGAGGATTAAATGAGATAATAACTGAAGCACTGACAACTTTAGCAAACTCTAAATAAATGCAGTTATTATTTTCTTCGGGGGCTGGCTGTTATTCTGACCTGCCCCCTCTTAAGAAGCATTGTGGAGAAGTGGAAATTACATGGGGTTTGTAGCCAAAGAGAAGTGACTCAGAATATCGCCTATGTCACCAGCATCAGCGTGTGTCTTTACCTCTCTAAGCCATCTTCCCCTCCTATGAACTGTGGAGATAGAATCTGTCTCCATGGTTGGGGTGAGGATTAAATGACATCACTTTTTAAAGTGCTCTGCCTGTTTCTATCACCGCCTAATTACCAGATAAATGGCAGCTCTTACATATTTTTTCCTCCTTTTTCAGTCACATCCATTCATCCTTCCATTTGAAAAAAATCTATTGAACTTCTGCTACGGGTCAGATCCCATGCTAGTTGCTGGGGATACAAAGATAAATAAGACATGAGTCTTGGCCTCTAGGAACTTGCGTCTTGTGGGGGGTGGTATTAAAAAGAATCACTTCCATTTCCTGAGTAGCAACTATGCAGTAGACACTATGGGAGGGCTTTACACCCATCCTTTCAGTGAAGACTCACAGAGACCCAGGACTTAAGCCCAGGTCAAATGACATGACCCTAGGGGCCTTGGTCTCAACCAGTGTTCTCTCCTGTGTTCTGGGATTGACTGGTCGGGTGAGAAAGGCCATCACAGAGCTCTGAGAGAGGCCAGGGGGGCCCAGAGGAGGGACTGCTCAAGTCCATGAGGGGAGAGTTAGGGGCAGTTGGAGGGCTTGCAGAGGAGATTTTAGAGGGAGATGCTCTGCGTGGTTGGGGCAGTGGGCAGAGGCTTAGAGGTACAAAGTAGCAGGATGTTTTCAGGGGACCTGAGTGCTCTGGGATGGCTGGAGCAAGGGAGTGGGGGCATGGGAGGAATGATGCTGGGAGGAATGATGCTGGGGAGGTGGGTAGGGGTCTCTCCGATCCTGGGGGGCCTTGGGTGTCCCGGCTCTGCTGAGCGGGGACGCCACGCTACAGGGGCATGTGGGTTACAGAGTGAGCGTGGGAATGGAGAGGAGGCGATGTAACCACCATGGCGGCAGTGCGGGAGGTGGAAGGAGGAACGACCATAACCTGATCAACAGCAGTGGCCGAAGAGGGTGGACGGGGTCAGCCCGGCAAGGAAGGCGTGATGAGCTGACACAGAGTCGGAGGACATGGGCCCCATCTCCCTGGATCGCTGGGTGGATGCTGCCACCTACCAGGACAGGGAATCCAAGAGGAAGAGCAAACTTGGGGGTGGGGGAAATTATGAATTTATTCTAAGTTGCTGTTCAATAAACAAGTCGAAGTACCACATTCCATGTACTGCACTGTGCACTTTATTCCAAATCCAAACAGCTCTGTACAATCCTGTCATCATCCCCACTTTACAGATGAGGAAACTGAGGTTCAGAGATGTCAAGCCTCTTCCCAACATCACACAGCTCATGAGTGGCAGGGCCGGGATTTGAATGCCCATCTGCCTGGCTCCAAGTCCGTTGGGAAGGAAAAACTGGAGAGGGATTTTCAAGGCCCCATCATGAAACCGGAGCCTGCTGGTGTCCAATTGTTAGAGCTGGGTCCTCAGAATCATTCCAGAAGCTCTGGAAGGTATTGCTCGGGCTCCTTAACCTGTTCTCCTCTTGGCCCCAGAGAAACCCTCTGGGGTTTCAGCCCCTCTCTGAGACTCAGCCAGGCTCACCCGAGGCCAGAGTGGCCTGCTGACTCGCTAGGGGCAGTGTCCAGGGTGCCCAGTTCCTGACCAGGCCACCTCCTCTGTAGGGCCTCACATGGGAGAGACATGAGGTACTGGGATTCCTTTGCCACTTTGGGGTTTGGTGAAAAGAAATGAATGAGAGAAGGGAGGAGGAGAGATGTGCTTGGGAGAGCTTGTAGCCCCTCAGCAGTGAGCCAGCGTGTTAAGGGCACCAGATAAATGATAATAAAAATTGTAGCAGGGGTTACATGTTTGGGGCTGGTTACTACTTACCAGGTATTGTGCCACAGACCTTTTCTACTTGACACCTTATTTGTTCCTCACAGCAGCCCTGTGACATAAGTGCCATTATTTCCTCATTTCACAGGGGAGGAAACTGGGGCACAGAGAGGTTAAGTAACCTGCACAAGGTCACACAGCCATCAAGAGTTTGAGTGCCTGTTGCTGGCACTCTGCCTCTTCAACCTGTCCCACTCTACCTGGTGTGTCTGGCAGCCCTGGGGGTGTTGGGCAGGCAAAGGGGAGAAAGGAGGTGGGCGGGGGCAGGTGCAGGGTTGGTAGATCCAGCTTCCCTGAGCTTCCTGCTGGGGCTGGAGGAGAGAACAGACGATCCAAGTTCTGGTCTCCACTCTGCCCCGACTCCCTGTGTGAACTTGGATGTACTGTCTCCATTCTGGGTTCAGTAATTTCCTCTGTGCAAAGAAAGGGTTCGTTTAGGTGGTGTTTAAGTTTCTTCCAGATTAAAATGATGGAATTCTAAGAGCCTTGGGACAGAGGTAATATTGGGTGTCAAGAAGCCAGTGACCCTGGCACTCAGCTGGGCAGGTGAGGGCGGGCATGGGACTGTGCCCCTGATCTGGGCTGCAGCCCTTGTGAAATTGAGGTTCCCTGGCTTCAGCTTCCCTCACTGCTGCACAGAAGCCACTGGAGGGCGCTGTGTCCTCACAGTTCTCTATGAGCTTCCCTCCGATGGCCCAGAAGGTTCACTTGAGGTTGGAGAGAACTTGGGAGGCCTGGGGCTAGTACTTGGGGGCCCTCTGAACACAGCTGGGCCCACTCAGGTCACATGGGGCCGGTAGGACCTGCCCTGTGAGAGCATGTGCCAGAGCACTGGCCAGGAGGCCGCTGACTCACGGTGAGCTCTGGACAAATCGCTTCATCTCTTTGAGCCTCCGTTTCAGCAGCTGTAAAATGGGGACAATGGTGTCTGCCTTATGGGCCTGTTGTAAGACATGCTGTAATGAGAGAGCACGTATGAGTGCTTCCCAGAACTCGGATGTTCTCTATGCCTGAGTAAATATCTATCATTTTTACCCTCAAAAAATCGTTCAACAACACTTCTCATGGGAGAATAATGTTTAATAAGGCCTATATGAACTTAGAACTGGCTTGGGCCCTTCCCCTAGCCTACCTCCCCTAAATTCTCATAACGGCCCCATAAGGGACGAATTATAATCCTCTCCATTTCACAGCTGGCAAAGCCCAGGCCCAGAGGGGTAACTTGTCTTGCATGGGGTGGCCTTAGTGACTCCTTAGTGGAACTCAAACGCAGGTCTATCCAGCTCCAAGCACTGCCCGAAGCCACCTGCCTCGTGCCCAGCAGGATGGGGCTCCGCACATCTTCCTAAAGTGCCTCAGGCTGAGGTTTCAGATGATGGCCCTCTATCTGTCCTTTGGAGGTGTGTGCTCCCCTCCTAAGGGCTTTCCCACGAAACACTATGTCAGTGGACAGGGACCCTGAATTGATTTTGCAGTTGTCTCTTCCCTTGGACTTGTGCATGTCTCTTCCTTCCCCCCTGGGAAGCCGAGCTGGCCCTGGGGTGGGGGGCTGGCGGGGAGCAGGTGGCTTCACCTGCAACTTGACCAAGCTCTCAGCATGCGTAAGTGGCAGATGGGTGGAAGAAGCTCGCCTAATGGTCCATCCCCTGTCTCCCCGAGATGTTTGGGATGCAGGGTATTTGCTGTGGTGGAGGAACACGCCTCCGGGAGATGGTCTAATAGAAGGGCTTGTAGTTTTTCTCAGTTTTTATTTTCTATCTTGGTGAGAGAAAGATTGTGCTATTTGCACGGTTGTAGATATATAGAAGTGTGGCTCCGTTTTCCCAATTTCTGTTCTCTTTCTTCCTATCCTTCCATCGACTTGAGAAGTGTGGAGGGCAGAGCCAGGTGAACTCTGGCATCTTCCAAGCTGGAGGGTTCTTAGGGTCCCAGAGTCGTGGAATCGTGATCCTGGAAGGAGCCTGAGAGACCAGGTAAGCTAGACCTCTCAGGGCAGAGATGAGGCACTGAAGCCCAGGGAGAGACCCAGACTTGCCCAAGGCAGCCCAAGGTCAGTGACAGGTTGGGACCAGAATCCACCTGTTCTCCTGGTCTCATGCCAACACGTTTTGCTAAGTTACTTGCTGCCTGGAGTGTGGTTAGTTTAGAAAACTCAGACAAGGAGAGAAGGGATGGGACAGTGCAGGGAGGATGGGGAGGTGCTGACCTTGCTTTTTGAAAGCCTCGTAGGGAGTGGATCGTCTTCATCTGACTTCAGGCAAATAATGGCCACGGAAAGCAAATATTATGAGAGTAAATGTGTAAACATGGAGCTGGCAACAGTTTCAGTGTCAGAAATAGGCCGAGGACTCCAGGCTCTAGCAGGCCGGCCCCCTGATGCTGCTTCTTAGCAAATGCTGGGGAAGTAAGATCTGTCAGAAAAGATAGGGGGTGGGTACCCCCGAGAAGCTGCAGTGGGGCTGAGGGGAACAACTAGGAGGGTCCTGGGAGAACTGAGAAGAAGCTTGCCCAGGTGCTAAAAGAGAACGTATAGGGATGCAGGAAGGAAAGATAACTGTCAGTTACTGAGGACCCAGACCCAGCTGAGCAGTTTATAGAGATTCACATGTAACCTTCCCAGTAGTCCTAAGGGACAGGCATTGTTGTCCCCATTTTGTAGATGAGGAAGCTGAGACTCAGAGAGGTTAAGTAATTTGTCTGCAGTCACACAGATAGGATGTAGAGAAGTAGGGATTTGATCCCAGCTCTATCTATCCCAGGCTGTTTCAAAATCTGGACTAAGAACCTCCCTTTATCAGAACCACCAGGAACACTTGTCAAAAAGGAGTTACCCAGGCCTGACCCCAGACTTACTGAATGGCAACCTTGGGGTGGGCCTGGGAGTGGCACTTTTAACAAGTTCCCAAGAAAGGAGCATGGGTCTATGCAGCTAAGATCTGGGAATAATTGCTCAGTGGCAGGAGTCAGCCACCTTTTCTGTAAATGGATTACATGATAAATGTTTTAGACTTTGTAGACCTTACAATCTCTGTTGCAACTACTCAGCTCTGCTGTTGTAGTGTAAAATAAGCCACAGACAATACACCTGTGAATGAGTGTGGCTGTGTTCCAATAAAACTTTATTTACAAGAGCAAGTGGTGGGCCAGATTTGGCCCTTAGTAGTTTGCTGCCCTTTGCTTCGTCTACAGCATGCAAAGGACCCTGACAGCCTGTCTCTCTTGTTGTCTCCCCAGCAGCCCCAAGAGCAAAGTATGATTAGCTCCATTCTGAAGATGGGAAGACTGAGGCCTGGGAGGTTAGACATCCATGATCACACAGGGAGTGTGTAGCAGGGCTGAGGTTAGAACCAGACCTCCTGACTCCCAGTCCAATGGCGCTGAAAAGTATGACAGGTGATAAGAAGGCCTGGGCCCTGCGGAGTGTTCTTTAACGAAAGCAGCCACCATTCATTAAGCACTTACAACGTGCCAGGCAGAATCATTAGCTCATATAAGCTGCTACCCAGATGTTGAATGTCATTGTCTCTGTCACATGGGTCCGTCACAACCTCCCTGGGAGGTAGGAAGGCATCTGCAATGTGTCAAAGCCGGCTTATCTTGAGCGCCCCATACACCTGATGTGCTGCAGCTGGACAACTGGAAGGTGGAAGCTGCTGACAAGACGTATTTGCCTTTTCATTCTTGAGTCTGCACACACACGCACACACACACACATGCGCGTGTGCACACCCCCCACTCAAACATCAAATAGACATGTGGTCATTTCAGTGACCTCCTTGTCGCAGGTAGGAGAATACAAATTCCAAAGCCTGGAACGACTTGTCTGGTTTACATGGGATATTCCCCACTGAGATCAGGAACCAGGAAACTGCCAGGAATGGGGGGCGGGGGGAAGAATGCTGGACTTCCAGTTGGCCTGGATTCCACACCACTCTCTGCCCCTGGTCTGCTGGGTGACCTTAGGTGTCACTTTTCTCATTTATAAATGAGTGCCACTGTCCTGCTTCATACAATGGGTGGGGAAGAGGGTCGCTCAACTGTTCAAGCCATTCACTCATTCAACCACTCTCTCACCATGTATTAAGCACCTACTGTGTGATCATTCTGATTCAAAATTCCAAAGATTTGAGATTCAATCCTCCCTGAATAGGAGTTAGTACATGAATGATAGGTCCTTTAAGTCAAGGATGCCTTGGGCTAGGATGTCTCTCCAAGTAAAAAGTTTCTCTCTCTCCTTTGCATAAAGTTGGTCTTGGCAAGAATGTACAGCCAGCTCCACCCATCCAACCTTCCATCCATCCATCTTTCTGTTTATTCACCTACCTTTGCTTCCCTCCATTCAGTCATCCATATATCTCTCTCCATCCATTTGTCCATCCAAGTATTTGTTGAGCACTGACCATGTGTCTGGTCCAGCACTGCATCTGCTACCTCCCCAGGAAGTCCCCAGTAGTGCCCACAACAATCTGGGATTTGAAGTAGAGGTGATGAAAAGCTCAGAGCCTGGGTAGCAATAATTCTTCATGCTCAGAATCCAGGGAGTTTCTGGAATGACTTCAGGCACGTTAAGAGTATATAGGGCCAGAGACTGATCTGCTCAGGCTGCACGGGCTCCATCCGGACGTGGCCTCCCCCCCTGGCTCTGCACTGGCCTCCCTCACTCTGAGAACACTGGAAGCCCCAGCCCTGGGCCTGTGTGAGCTAAAACAGATAATCCTACATGAATGGGTAAACAAAATGTGATACATCCATTCAAAGGAATATTATTCAGCCATGAAAAGGAATGAAGTATTGATACGTCCTACAACATAGATGAAACTTGAAAACATGTTGAGTGAAAGAAGCAGACATAAAAGACCACATACTGCATGATTCCATTTATATGAAATGTCCAGGACAGGCGAATCCACAGAGATGGCAAATAGATTCGTGGTTTTCAGGGGATGAGGGGAAGGAAGAATGAAGAGTGACTGCCAGTGCGTACAGGGCTTCTTTCAGGAGGGGTGCGATGAAATGTTCTGGAATTAGTGGTGATGGTTGCACAACCTTGTGAATATAATAAAAAAGATTGGATTGTGTACTTTAACAGGTGAATGTTAAAGTATGGCATGTCAATCGTTTTAAAAGATTTAAACGTTATTAGAAAACATGAAACATTTAAAAACAATACTCCCACGTGTTATCTCATATGCTCCTCCCAACTTCCAGTGACACAGCCACCAGGGAAGGCAGCATCGATGCTGTTTCCCAGCTGAGAAACTGGGAGCTCAAAGCCAGTGAGGGACCTGTCAGGACGGTGTTGCTAATTAGTGGCAGAGGGATGATGAGAAGCAGAGTCGGACTCCTCGCCAAGGGCTCGTTTCTTCACACCAAGCTGCCTGATGAGTAGACGGTTGCCTGGTGAGTCAAACTGACAGCTGTCCTATTTGCCACTTTAATACAGGGGTCTCTGCAGGCAGGGACCACGACAGCTACTGGCTGCCGTTCAAGGAGCCCTACTTGGTGCCAGGCATCAGGGAACCATGTGTGTTGTCTTATTTCATCCTCAAAGACCCCTGTCATGAACCTTTGTTGTTAGTTCTAATCCCCCTTCTCATGAGCACCTGATGATTCCTGGGGAATCCCTAGTGAACATACGTTGGCGGGAGGTCATGCTCCCCCACTATGGAAGCCAAAGAAATGGGTCGGGCATTGTCATATCACTTAGGTTGGGCCATGAACATTGATTGAACAAGTAATGTGAGGGCCCAGGGACCGCTGGAGTCATCACCGTGGCTGCAGCAGCCTGCACCTGGGCTGCTCTGGACTCCGTGCCCTGCTCTCCATCATTCCTTGCTTTCCGTTTACCTTCTAGGCCTGGTCTTTCAGCTTCCTGTAGATTCTGTGGGCTCCCAATACCCTCCCAATAAATTCCCTTTTGCACTCATGAGAGACAGAGTCAGGTTCTGTAGCTTGAAATCATTTGCTTTGACCAATGTGTCCCTATGGGATAGATACTCTCATTTTGCCCATTTTACAGATGAGGAAAGTGAGCCCCAGAAAGGTGAAGTGAATTGCTCAGGTTTCCCCAGATGATGAGTGGCAAAGCCAAGATTTAAACCCAGTCTTTCTGAGTCCAGAGTCTAGTCATTTAACCTCTACAAGAAGGAGGGGACAGCAAACCTTTTCTATAAGCCAGACACTGAGCTGGGCATACCCTTTCAACAGCTCTATGAAAATAAGGGAGTATCCCTATTTTAGAGATATGAAAGTGAGGCTCAGGGAGATGAGGAAACTTATTTCCTAGAGCTGAGATTAAAACTGAGGTTTGCCTGACTGCAAATCCTGTGCTATTACACAGAGGTGGGAACAGAGACTCAGATGGTGGGTCTCCCTCTTCCCAGTTGGCAGAGTTCTGATCACTGCTCTTGGCTCCATCAGCACCTCCCTGCCAAGCCCTGCATGGTAGAAACCGAACTCATGCTCACCCATGAGCTCAGGGGCTGGGGCAGCCCCTGGGAGGAATCCTGCCCCACCGCCCAGGTCCCCTAAAAATCAGGGGCTGAGGAAGCCACAGCACTGATACATATTTACTGTTGCCTCAAAAATACCTCTCACTTGGTGTATTTTATTTGTGAAAAGGCAGTAAATGGAAGGGCCCTTTTCCTTTTGGCGGGTCCAGCAGAGCTGTAAGGCTGCGCTGTCTCAGCTGGACCTGGGGCCCCACCTGGCACCCCTGGGGCACCTCCATGTCTCTGCATCACAGGCCCCAGCACTAAGTCAGAAGGGAACTTGGGCTCCAGTGGCCACGGCAAGACTCTGGGAAGAACCCACTGGGCGGGCTTGGTGGAGAGAAGCATGGGGTCGGGGCAATGGAAGGAAGGGGACCCCAGGCCTTATTCCTCCAACAGCTCCAGAACCAGCCTTAGCCCAAGTCTCAAGGCCATTCCCAAACCAGCTTCAATTCAGGCTGGACGTCAGCACCCTCCTCAAAATCCCACTTATCCCTCTCCCTGACCGGACCTTGGTCCCAGCCACAGCTCTGAGCACCTGCACCACTGCCCTGGCCCCAGCCCTGTCCACAGTTCAACCGGACGTCAGTTTATCCCAAACCCAGCTCGAGCTCAGCCAACCCCAGGCCTAAACCCTTAGAACCATTCCGTGACACGTTATGGAAAAAGCAGAATGAACTTTGTGGCCAACCTGGTAGCTACAGCCCAGTCTGAAAACTTAACCTTAAGCCAAGCCTGAGCCCTGCTCCCAGCTCTGCCACACCCTGGTACTGACACCAGCCCCAGCTCGCCCAGAGCCCCAAGGCTGGCAAGGGGTAGGCTCTGGTCAAGGGCAGAATGATCACCAGGCGGCTTTTCTTTACCTCAGGGTCTGAAGCAAATATTTATTTATTTATTTATTTTTGCGGTATGTGGGCCTCTCACTGCTGTGGCCTCTCCCGTTGCGGAGCACAGGCTCTGGACGCGCAGGCTCAGCGGTCATGGCTCATGGGCCCAGCCACTCCGCAGCATGTGGGATCTTCCCGGACCGGGGCACGAACCCGCGTCCCCTGCATCGGCAGGTGGACTCTCAACCACTGCGCCACCAGGGAAGCCCCCAAATATTTATTAATACCTCCCATGTTCCGGGCCTTCTTCTAGGTGCTGGGGACCCTTCTGTGAATATAAACATTGCCTTGGGCAGAGGGGAGAGGTCCCTCCTCCCCCATCCCCACTCTCCCCCTCTGCTCCCTGCCTCTATCCTCCCTAACCCAGTCTCCTTCCTCTCCCAAGCCTCCCTCTTGCCCCAGCCTCCCAGCTTTGAGACATCTCCTCAGTCTCCACCCCCATCCATTCTCCGTCCTTCTCCTCCAGAGCCAGGAGGCTTGGGAGGCTTGGGCGAAGCTTCTGGACAGCCTCTATCTCCCTTTGTGATTTAAACAGCTCTCCCTCCCTCTGGGCCTCAAATAAACTTCATCAGTGAGAGTGGGAGGGCTGGCCAAGCTGGCCTTGAGGTGCCAGGCTGTCGTGACCTTCTAGAAATCATTGATCTAATGTACAAAGGTCAATGTCTGAGTGGTCAACAGACACAGGTTTTCTGGACTGGACTTTGGTGGTAAAGAGGAGGCTCTAGCATCAGGAACCAAACAGATGGTCTTCTCTGGTGGGGTCTGGGGAGCACAGACTCTCTTCAACCCAACTCAGAGCCGTGCAGCTGAAGGAGCCACTCAGTCCTGGTCCGGTGGCCACTCACCATCTGACTCTCCCCCATCACTCAGGACCACGTCTCGGAGCCCCCGTGGTGCAGCCCTGGCCGGTTCTGACCGCCGCCCTCCGCCCCTGGCTTCCCCAGCCTCTCTTCGTTCAGCCTCAGCTTCTCCTGTCCTCACAGCTGGTCTCTCCCGTTCCTCACTTTCTCTTCTGGCATCTTTTGCTCTTTCCGCATTAGTGTTTTCAGTCCTTGCAATTGTCGTAGGCCGCTCTCTGTTCCTCCGTCTCCCTCCCGTCTTGTCATTTTCCCTGCAGCTTTTTTCTTTTCTCTGATGTTTGTCTGTCTCTGTCTGTCTCTCTTCCTTTCAATCCTCTTTGTCTGTCACTGACAATCAAAAGAGTGCAATGGAACTGGAGCATCGGGCCAATGGCGGCTCAGGAAATGTGAGGAATTTTAGCCCTCAGTGCTCAAGAAATTCTTGTGATTTCGTCCCCACAAAGTAGATACCTCTTATTATCTGTGTTCAGTCAGCTGATGACCTTCAGCACATTGTTTCTTCAGGTTTATAGTAAGTCACACAATCTCACCCTACCCCATGAGGAAGGTGAGGCAACACATTAATGTCCCCATTTTCCAGATGGGGAAACTGATGCTCAAAGCAGGGCAGTGACCTCTCATGGCAGGTCAGGAGTTAACCCCTGGTCCGCTGATTTCTTTTGTCGCCTTCATTACACTGTGGACTCTAGCACGCACCTCATACACTGGAAGGAGTATTTCCAGTTGATTCTGGGAGGCACAGGGGCACCCAAAGCTGGGTAGTAGGTGATCCTGCCCAGCTCCTTGATCTCCAGGTCACTGTAGTTTCTGCAGGAACATGGGGAGAAGCAATACTTAATCCAACCCCAAAGGGAGGCTTTATGGAGAATTTGGAGGAGAGGCTGCTGCTCTTTGAAGCCCAGAGAAACGGAACTTTCTTATGCAGCGAAGACCCATGGGGGAGAGGGAAACTGGCAAGGGGTGGGATAAGACCCTGCCATTTCCTTCCCAAGGCATCGGCCCTCAGCTCAGAAAAGTGGCCACGGAGAGAACACAGCCTGACTCAGGACACAGGCTTTGGGTCTGAGTGCTGGCTGCCACGTGATCTCTCCATGTCTCCATCTCCATAATTCACAGTGGGGATGTTGCCCCACCTCAAAGTGTGGTGGACACCAAAGCCCTCTGTTACGTGTGTGGTGCAGGACAGGTGCTCGTTGTTAATAACGCGGGCCAGGGATACTGAATGTCGAGGACCTGGCATCTAGCAGAGGTCTCTCTGTTTACCTACCAACTCCGCAGTAACTTTAAGGGGATTGTGAACCTCAAGCAACTTGAAAAAGCAGTGGAATTTGAATTTGACTTATTCCCCCATCTGGAAAAAACCCTGGCAACTAATAAACTATTTATTCAAATAGTCTTGTGTGTAATCGGATGTTGTAAATGTTGCATGTAGTTGGTGGAGGGTGCAAAGATGCTGCTTGTAATGAGTAAGCACTGATAATTGCCAACTTTTTAATTTCATTGAGCCCTTAGCATCTGCCAGGAACACTTAGGCCCTTTACATGCATTCTTCATCCTCACAGCGCTATGGGGTTAATGTCCCCATTTTATAGACAAGGAAACAGGCTCAGAAAGGTGAGGTAACTTGCTCATTCTTGGGGGATGGATCCAGAGTGTGAAACCAACCAGTCCGGCTCCAGAACTCAAATTCTTCACAGCCATGCTCTCTAATTATGTGCTGAGAACTTTACCTACATTATTTCATTAGTCTCATAAGAATCTGCTCCATCAGAATAACAATATTCACTACAGCTAGCATGTGCGGGGCTTTTGCAACATGGCAGACCCTGGGCAAAGCACAGTATTTGCACCATTTCATTTCATCCTAACAGCTCTGCAAGATATCCTAGATCTATAAACGAGGAAATAGAAACTCAAAAATAAGGTTCAAACCAACCTCAGAATAGTGTTCAAGCTCTTTAGCCCAGCATCCGAGGTTTAGGGGGCCCCTTGTGGCCTGGCACCTGGCTCCCTCCATAGCCTAGTCAGCTGCCTCGTCCCCCTCACATGCAACTTTCCAGTACTGTTTGCAGTTCTCTGAGAGCATCCAGGCGTTTTATGCTTCTCAGCCTTTGCAAACCCTGTTCCCTCTACTTGAGGTACCAAGTCCCTCTATACTGGCTAATGCCTGCTTGTCTTTCAAGTCTTAACTGGAAAGTCGCCTCCTCCAGGAAGCTTTCTCTGATTGCTTATGATTCACTGGGTGCCTTTGTTAGGTTCTCTGCTCCCTTACCCCCAATACACTGTGTTGCAATCACCTCTTTGCTGGTCTGCCTTCCCGATTGGACAGGGAGCACCATGAAGGCAGGGACCTGTCTGTCACATTCACTATTACCTCCCTAGTTCCCAGCCCAGCACCTGACTTCAGGAAAAGCTCAGGTAATAATTGCATAATCAAATAAATAAAATGCATCAAATTAGACAGAACAGCTAAGTCCACTGAGTGCTTACCCAGTGCCAAGTGTTTTACGTGTATCTTCTCATTTAATTCTGACAACAACCTTAGAAGGTAGAGACTATCATTGTCTCCATCTTAAATATGGGAAACTGAGGCACAGAGAGGTTAATTATTTGCCCAAGATCACACAGCTAGTACTGGTGGAGCTGGGGTTCAAACCCAGGTCACCCTCCTCCAGCATCCTTACATTATCCTGCTTCAAAGATACCTAAAAGGAAGTCAAGATACTTAGAAAGGAGTAAACTCATGGCAAAATGATCAAAATACAGTTATAGTTGATTACTCAAATGAACAAGCGCTTTGATGAAAAGTGAGCTAAAGAAAAAACTTTAAAATGCTCAAAAATAGGCAAATCGGGGGAAAGCTCCCTAAAAGTTTAGCAGGATCTATATCCCCCAACATGGAATGCTGATTGAAATGGGGAGAGGTGGAGCTGTGGGTAAGCTGGCCTCCAGTGATGCACTGGATGGTTCCCTGGCGAGAAGGCACCAGGATGGCTCCCTGGACCAGGTGAGTATATTCTCACTGCCCCACCTCTCCCCTCCACCCTGGCTGGAGGCAGCCCTCCTGCTGGATGGATGGATGGGCAACATGGGGTGTGCGGGGGACTCCAACCCCAGCCCTGCTTCGAGGGCGCATTCTCAATGCTCTGACAGGGGCGTTCCGGGGCTATTATCTGTCTGGTTTGAATTAGTTGCTGGGCTCCGTGAACCTGGGCTCATTAGCGGTTTCATTGCCCAGCCTGGCGCCTGCGAGATGGTAACATTTTATCGTTTCCTTGCTTTTTCTTTCTTTCTTGTTTCTGTCACTTTTTCTTCCTTTCCTTATTGTTTCAAATTTCTACCTCATGCCACAAAAATGCAAGGGCTGCCACAGTCCTGCTGGGACACACTCAAGTCACCTCTGGTGCCCATGCCCCTCACTTCTCTCCAGGAGCCCACCCTGTGCCACAAGCCACGGACCCATGGATCCCTCCTACAGGGCAGGGCTTGCAGGGAAGCAGGGCTGTGTGTTTCCCCGCTCCCCCACCTGATGCACAATGCACCCCCGCACCTGCATTTCTCAGGGTGGCACAACGGTTAGCAGGCACTTCTGAGTCTCTCTGCCTCTGTTTCTCCCTGCCCCCTCCAATTAAGTTTTGAACTCTGATCCACAACTTATTCTTTTACTTAACAACTCAGCCTTTTCTCACCTGCAAAATGGTTGTAATAAGAATATTTATTTTGGAGGTTAATCCCTTGTCCGTTGCTTTGTTTGCAAATATTTTCTCCCATTCTGAGGGTTGTCTTTTTGTCTTGTTTATAGTTTCCTTCGCTGTGCAAAAGCTTTTAAGTTTTCACTAGGTCCCATTTGTTTATTTTTGTTTTTATTTTCATTACGTTAGGAGGTGGGTCAAAAAAGATCTTGCTGTGATTTATGTCAAAGAGTATATTCTTCCTGTGTTTTCCTCTCAGAGTTCTATAGTGTCCGGTCATACATTTAGGTCTTTAATCCATTTTGAGTTTTATTTTTGTGTACAGTGTTAGGGAGTGTTCTAATTTCTTTCTTTAACATGTAGCTGTCCAGTTTTCCTAGCACCACTTGTGGAAGAGGCTGTCTTTTCTCCATTGTATATTCTTGCCTCCTTTGTCAAAGTTAGTTGACTATAGGTGCGTAGGTTTATCTCTGGACTTTCTATCCTGTTCCATTGATCTATGTTTCTGTTTTTGTGCCAGTACCATACTGTCTTGATTACTGTAGCTTTGTAGTATAGTCTGAAGTCAGGGAGTCTGATTGCTCCAGCTCCGTTTTTCTTTCTCAAGATTGCTTTGGCTATTTGGGGTCATTTGTGTCTCCATACAAATTTTAAGAGTTTTTGCTCTAGTTCTGTGAAAAATGCCATTGGTAATTTGATAGGGATTGCATTGAACCTCTAGATTGCTTTGGGTACTATAGTCATTTTCACAATATCAAGTCTTCCAATCCAAGAACATGGTATATCTCTCCATCTGTTTGTGTCATCTTTGATTTCTTTCATCAGTGTCTTATAGTTTTCTGAGTACAAGTCTCTTACCTCCTTAGGTAGGTTTATTCCTAGGTATTTTATTCTTTTTGTTGCAGTGGTGAATGGAATTGTTTCCTTAATTTCCCTTTCTGATCTTTCGTTGTTAGTGTATAGGAATGCAAGAGATTTCTGTGCATTAGTTTTGTATCCTGCAACTTTACCAAATTCATTGATTAGCTCTAGTCATTTGCTGGTGGCATCTTTAGGATTTTCTATGTATAGTATCATGTCATCTGCAAACAGTGACAGTTTTACTTCTTTTCCAATTTGTATTCCTTTTGTTTCTTTTTCTTCTCTGATTGCCATGACTAGGACTTCCAAAACTATGTTGAATAATAGTGGCAAGAGAGGACATCCTTGTTTTGTTCCTGATCTTAGAGGAAATGCTTTCGGTTTTTCACCATTGAGAATGGTGTTTGCTGTGACTTGTTATATATGGCCTTTATCATGTTGAGGTAGGTTCCCTCTATGCCCACTTTCTGGAGAGCTTTTTTTTTATCATAAATTGGTGTTGAATTTTGTCAAAAGTTTTTTCTGCATCTATTGAGATGATCATATGGTTTTTACAAACAGCTTATGCAGCTCAATATCAAAAAAACAAACAGCCTAATCAAAAAATGGGCAGAAGACCTAAATAGACGTTTCTCCAAAGAAGACATACAGATGGCCAACAAACGCATGAAAGGACGCTCAGCATCACTAATTATTAGAGAAATGCAAATCAAAACTACAATGAGGTATCACCTCACACCAGTTAGAATGGGCTTCATCAGAAAATCTACAAACAACAAATGCTGGAGAGGGTGTGGAGAAAAGGGAACCCTCTTGCACTGTTGGTGGGAATGTAAACTGATACAGCCACCATGGAGAACAGTATGGAGGTTCCTTAAAAAACTAAGAATAGAATTACCAGATGATCCATCAGTCCCACTACTGGGCATATACCCAGAGAAAACCACAATTCAAAAAGACACATGCACCCTAATGTTCACTGCAGCACTATTTACAATAGCCAGGTCATGAAAGCAACCTAAATGCTCATCGACAGACGAATGGATACAGAAGATGTGGTATATATATACAATGGAATATTACTCAGCCATAAAAAGGAATGAAATTGGGTCATTTGTAGAGATGGGGGTGGACATACAGACTGTCATACAGAGTGAAGTAAGTCAGAAAGAGAAAAAAAATACCATATGTTAATGTGTATATGTGGAATCTAGAAAAATGGTACAGATGAATCTGTTTGCAAGGCAGAAATAGAGACACAGACATAGGGAATGAATGTATGGACACCAACGAGGGAAAGGTGGGGGTGGGATAAATTGGGAGATTGGGATTGACATATATACAACAATATGTATAAAATAGATAACTAATGAGAACCTGCTGTATAGCACAGGGAACTCTACTCAGTGCTCTGTGGTGACCTAAATGGGAAGGAAATCCAAAAAAGGGGGGATATATGTATACATATAGCTGATTCACTTCACTGTACAGTAGCAACTAACACAACATTGTAAAACAACTATACCCCAATTTTTTTAAAAAAGAGTATTTATCTCCTACCACTGATGTTAGGCTGGAAGCAGAGTGAGCAGAAGCTGCTCATCCCAAACTGGACACGTCACACATGCTTAATAAATAGTAGGCTTTGCCGTTGTCCTGCAGATGTCAGGACGGTCACTACCCCTTGGAGAACACCTACCTCAGCGGCTGCAGGGAAGTCTAGATGACGTCTCGCTAGGTCAGGCGTGGAGAGATGCTCAGAAAGGGAATATGGGTGTTCATCGTCATCACCATCATCATCTCTAACTTCTGTTATTCCTTCCCCGTTACCTCCTCAGCAGATGGCGGGAGAGAACGTGACGAGGAGAAAGGGAGGAGAGCTGGGCAGACTTGGAGGGACTATGAATTACGAGAGACCCCTGAAAAAGGAGATGGGCTAAGTTAGGAGGGGCAGGGGGAGCAGAGGTGGATGGTAAGTTTGGTCCCGGATGAGCAGGAAGGAGAGGAAAGCCCTAGGAAGGAGGAGTTAATTTCTGATAACCAACATCAGAGCTCATAGTACAAAGTGGTTATTGTCACCTTTGAGTGGACAGGGACTCCCCTCAGGTTCTTTGACCCTCACAGCGACCTTTGAAGGAGGGTGCTACTCCTCCTGGGTGGAGGGCTGTCATCTCAGGCATCAGGGGTGGGCGTGGAGGGGGTGGACAGTGCAGGGTGAGGCCTCTGGCAAACTGCACCATGAGTGTTTCAGCTCATGCTGGCCGGGATGGGGTCTGTGCCTGGTGGGGTCTGGGAGAGCTGTGCCAGGACACTGGCTGACATTTTCTTGAGATCCTTTGCCAGACACCTGTGTGAGCAGAGGAGAGGTCCTTGTGCTGCTGGTGGGTCTGTGGCTGGAACCGGGAACTGGGGATTCTGGGTCTCCGTGGCAACCAGATGCCAAAGTGGGCGATCTCAGGCCTCATCTTTGTCACCCTCTCAGCAGCCTTTGTCAAAGCTGCTTTCCCCTTCCTGCCTCAAGCACTGGCTTCTAGGACTGCACACTCTTGGTTTTCCTCCTCCTTCCCCGGCCACACCTTCTAGGGCTGCCCTTCTGGGATTTGTGTCCTCTTCCAAATCCATAAATGTTGGAGCACACAGGGCTCCTCCCCACCTGCTCCCGAGGTGCTCTCATCCAGTCTGAAGTTGTGAACAGAGGCTCTATGCGCTGACATCTCCCAGATGTCCATCTTCAGGCCAGACCTGTCCCTTGAACCCCAGACTCTTACATCCAACTTCCCACTTGGAGGAGTCCCACCGAATCTCAAAGCAGATGAAGTCCCTGAAACCTGCTCACCTTCAGTCTTCTGCGTCTAGGTAAAATGGCATCACTGGTTGCTCACGCCCAAACCCTTTGGACCATCCTGCCTCCTCTCTCTCCCTCGCATCCTGCATCCAACCCATCCACGGGTCTGGTCAGCGCTAATTGAATAGTGAACTTGACTCTCACAGGCACTCCGCTGCCACCCTGGTCTTGTCCCACCAGCTTGTGCCCCTGATGCTGACCTAGTCTCCTCCTGTCTCCTTGCTTTCCCCCTTCCCTGCGGTCCTCCAGCCCAGTGATCTTTCAAAAGTGGACATCAGATATTGTCACTTCCCTGTTTAAAACTTAAAGCCTAGGGACATCCCTAGTGGTCCAGTGAGTTAGAATCCGTTCTCCCAATGCAGGGGCCCCAAGTTCGATCCCTGGTCGGGGAACTAGATCCTGCATGCCGCAGCTAAAGATCCCGCGTGCCACAACTAAGACCCGGTGCAGCCAAAATAAATAAATAAAATAAATAATAAATAAATGTTAAAAAAAACCACTTAAAGCCTAGATGTAATATAGTCCCACCTGGCAGCCAAATACCCATGTGTGTTATGACTCCTGACTGCCTCTCAGCCGGCATCTTCTACAATTCTGCCTCACTCACTCTGAGCCAGACACATGGATCTCTTGGGTGTTCTTGGCCTTTCTAAGCTTGTTCATGCCACAGGGTCTTTGCACTTGCATCTTTTATGCCTGGATTGCACTGTCCCACCTGTTCCCAAAACTTTCTCCCTCACTTTGTTCAGATCACTTTTCCAAAGCTACCTTATCTGAGAGCCTTTTCCTGACAGACTTCTCTCTAACTGATCTACACAGGCTCTCCTGCTCAGGCCCCACACTGGTCTGTTCCAGCCCTCACCCTGCTTGCTTCTTCTTCATAGGGCTTACTTCCACGTTAAATGAGATCATGTACTTATCTGCTTGGTTAGTGTTTCTATCGCCCACTCAATTGTAAGCTGGACTGTGGGGGCTTTTTCTTGTTCACCCCTGTCTCCTAAAGGCCTAGCACGGTGCTTGGCACATAGTTGGTACTCAATAAAAATTTGTTGGATGACTGAAGAAATGAACATCCACTGAGCCTGGATGGAGAGGATGTATTCATGGGACTCCTCGCATGGTGACTGTTTGTGGAATGAATTAATGTGAGTTTGTTGTAGTTGTTTTTTTGACTGTCAGCTCCTTGAGGGTAGACCCATAGTCTGCTCCTCTTGTTATTTCTCATAATGCTTTACTAAGCTGTGTGACCTCGGGTAAGTTACATAACTTCTCTGGGCTTTAGTTTCTTTATCTGTAAGATGAAAATAATAATGGTATCCATGTCCTAGTGTTGTTGGGAGGATTAAATGAATTAATATATTTAAAGCTCTTAGAACAGTGCCTGGCAAAGAGTAAGTGCTCATTAAACATTAGCTGTTATCATGTTGGTTTCACGCATAGGAAGTACTTTGAAAGCTAGAAGGCAGGGGACTGAGCAGACACTGAGTTCCCTTGAGCTGAGCCCAAAGAAGCCTGTTTATCTTGCCCTTTGCTTTTCCCAGACTAGGAGCTGGGGAATTGTCTGATAACATGAAACCACATTACGCCGTCGATTCATGCTGAGTTTGTGGTCACCTAAACCCCAAAGCCTTTCTTCACAGCTTTATTGCTCAGCCAGCAATCCCTCATCCTGTATTTGTGGGTTTCACTTTATTTTTTGTGGTCTTTTGCTTTTTCTAATGTTCTGGATTATAAAAGTAATATATGTCCACTGTGGAAAGTTTACAATGAGCATAAAATTACAAAGGGCAGGGAAAGAGCAGGTTACAAATCAGCATGAATGGTTTGAATCCACTTGCATACAATGTTTTTATATACTTATAAAGAGAGGCAGAGATAGGCAGGAACAGAAGGGGAGAGAGTGAGAAGCATGCTGGAAAAGATGTCCACTGAAATGCTGGCCATGGCTGTACTCTACGTGGCTGCATTTCATGTGATTTTTCTATTCTCCCTTATACTTTTTCCTTGACGCTGCTTGGACTTTTATAGGAACAAATACGCGTTACCTTTTCAAAATAAATTTTTTTTATACGAATTATTTTAAAATGGAAATCAGATCATTTAGCTGCCCTACTTAAAAGCTTTTAAGGGTTCTTCATTCATTCAAGAAATTTTCATTGAGTGGGTAGTAAGTGCCAGGCCCGTTCTCTGTCCTCTGCTTTGCTCCTATCGTATTTCATACTCTGCAATCACCCACTCAGGATATTGTTCTTCACAAGTTCTGGGTTTAATGTCTATCCTCCTCCCTTATCCCCCTGCCCTAGAACTTAACCTATGTGAAGGCAAAACTCTATGTAGTACTTATGTCTGTCTTGTACACAGCTTTCCCCCAGGGCCTAAAATAATACCTGGTATGTGATAGGCACTCAGGAAATAACTAGTGAATCAATGAATGAATAAATGTTTAAGCACAAAAATAAGGAAATAAAAGAAAATCTTTCACAATTCTACCCCCCAAAGACTATTGTTAGCATCTTGGTATGGTCCTTCCAAACTTTTTTCTATTTTACATATGAATATAGTTGAAGCCACCCTTTTCATCTTTTTCTTTTTAACCCAACATAATAACGTAAGCTTTCCCATGGCATTAAGAAGTAGTATTTTTCTTTAATATGCAGCAGTGGTTCTCAACTGAGGGTGGTTTTGCCCCCTTGGGGGCGTTTGGCAATGTCTGGAGACGTTTTTGGTAGTCACAATTGGTAGGAGTGGGGAACATTGCTACTGGCCGCTAAACATCCTACAAAGCACAGGCCAGCTTCCACATCAAAGAATTATCTGGCTGATAATGTTGATCGTGCTGAGGCTGAGAGCCCTGCTGTCTAGGAGTCCATCATGTAGATCTACAAGATCCAACTTACCCAATCCCTTCTTGCTGGAAGTGGAGTTGTTTCTTGTTTTTCACTAATACAAATAAGGTCATGATAAACAGTTTTCGACATAAATCTCTACCCACATTCTATATTTTTTCCTTAGGATAAATTGCAATGCTTGATTTTCGGGAACTTAAATGAAGGACAACATTGACCTTGCTTGAACTTCATTATGTCAATTTCAACTGAGTAGTCCAGCCCCTTTGGGCATTCTGTCCCCTGCCACATTTGTGGTCTCTCCCTGCTGTGACTCATGTCAAAGAAAATATCCAGACTTTCATGGCTACGGTGTTTTCTGTGATGAGGGCTGCCCTAGCAGTACCTCACCTGTCATAGTCAGTTTGGGCTGCTATAACATATTGGTATAGACTGGGCTTAAACAACAGACATTTATTTCTCACAGTTTTGGAGTCTGGGAAGTCCAAGATCAAGGTGCCAAGACATCTGGTATCTGGTGAGGACCCTCTTCCTGGTTTGCAGATGGTTGTCTTCTTGCTGTATCCTTACCTGGTGGAGAGAGTGTTCCAATTTCTTTCTCTTCTCATAAGGGCACTAATCCCAACATGGTGCCCCACCCTCGTGACCTCATCAAAACTCAATTACCCTCAAAGGCCCGTCCTTATAATACCATCCCATTTGGGGGTTAGGATTTCAACATAAGAATTTGGAGGAGGGGAAACAAACATGCAGTCTATAACGTCACCTGTCCAAGATTTAAAACCTTCTTTTTGGAAAAGCCTGGTTAATCATTATCTATAAATAATGTCTGTCATGGGAGTGGAAGGGCAGAATTGAAGCAGGATGCTGTTACTTGCCATCCCTGACTTACGCCAACAAAACCACTATTTTTGGAGACAATTTTGATGACTCTGAGAATTGCTTTTGGAGTATACAATGCCTTTCCTCAATAAGAACATCATCTAGGCGGGAAGCATTGCTATGTGTACAAAAACAGCCTTTGCAAAACAGAATATTCATTCATTCAACAAATGTTTACCAAGCCTCTGCTATGCACCAGGCACTGTTCTAGGCACTAAGGACACAGAGATGAAACAAGACAGAGAGCGCCTCCGCCCTCATAGAACTCATATTCCAGAGGGACAGAGTCACATAAACAAATGATATAAAATACAATGTCAGGAAGTGATAAGTGCTTGAAAGAAAAATACAGCAGGGACAGAGAGTAGCAGGGCAAGGAGTGCTATTTTAGGATAGTCAGAGATGGGGCTATTTGAAAGTGATTTAAGAGAAGGAATATCTGTGGGAATGACAAGTGCAAAGGCCCTGAGGCAGGAGTGTGCCGGGCAAGCATGGGGAGCAGCAAAGAGGTTGGTGTGGCTGGTGTGAAATGAGCAAGGGGGAGAGCCATAGGAGATGAGATTAGAGTGACAGGTGGTGGCAGATGGAATCAGGGCCTTGTAGGCCACGGTGAGGACTTGAAGTGATTCTTCATTGGAGGGTTTAAGCAGGGTAGGAAAGAGATCTGATGTCCATTTTTAAAGACCCTTCTGGATGCTACATGGAAGGTGGACATAGGGAGGCAAGAATGCAAGTGAGAAGCTATTGTCATAATGCAAGTGAGAGATGATGATGGCTTGGACCAGGGAGGTAACAGTACAGATGGTGAGAAGTGGTCAGATCCCAGTTAGATTTGGAAGGTAGAGCTGGTGGTTTTGATGGACTGCTTGTTGGGAAGAAGGGGGAGAAAGAGGAATTGAAAATGACTAACATTGGAAGTTGAGAGGGAGCTCTTAGAGCTATGCGAATTCTCTGCTGGGATCTGTGTTTCTACGACGTGACAACATATGATGGAACCCCAAGACAGACAGCCAAGCTCTGGATGGCTGGATGCTGACAAGCTGGCAGGGCCAGGCATGCTCCAGGGTTTTGTTCTGTTTTTTCCAGTCTTGGACTTTTATCACTGTTAATTTGTTGCCTTGGGACAGGTCCCCCACCCCAGCCCCAAAAAGAAGTCTTGTCTTCCAGCCAGAGGACTGTCAGGACAGCGGCCCTCTGGCTGCGACCCAGCCAGGGAAGTGGTGTGAGCTGCTCCTCTCCTGCCCTCTTGGTTGGACAGAGCACAACACCAGTGATGAAAGTGAGGCCACTGCAGTCGCGGGCTCTCAGGAAAGCTGCTGTCTGCCTGGCCTCCACGCTCAGCTTGGCTGTGTTGTCTCCGTGGAGCTGGCTGACATGAGAGAGAACAAAGAGAATAAATGAACACTTCCATTAAGGAAAAAAAAGTCTGCTTTTATTGTTTGGTGATGCAATGAAGTATAGGAAAATGTTTGTTTTGGTGATGGGTCCAGGAGGAGAGGGGTGTTTGGGGGCAGGCATCCAGGAACAGGAACAGTAATGGGCAGGACAGGAGGGGCAGCAGTCAGGAGCTGCTCCCCACTGGGGCCCGGGCAAGGGGTGCTAGAGGTGGGCGCCTGCGCTGGTGGACGCTGAGGGTCTCTCGCTTCTTCAGGAGACTTAACTTTGGGAAGTGGCACACCGGGCCGGGGTAGGACAGAGCTGGTTCTAGCCACAGGTAGATGTGACTGTATGACTTGGGGCCAATCCCTGACCCTGGCTGGGCCTTCATTTCCGCATTTGTTCAAGAGAGAGCTGGTTGTGTTGGCATCTCAGAGACTCCCTCACTGCTCGTCTGCGATTCGCTCGACTGCAGGGAGAAGAGCCATCGCTGAGGTTGTGTCTGACACATCACCAGATGCGTGGGAAAAAACAAGGTGTGCCGCAGGTCGAGAAAGGGCAAAGCTTCCCTCTAAACATTACCTGCTGATGGGGGGAGTTCCACCACAAGCACCACTTCTGTGCCTTGGAGAGGTTGGGGTGTATTTAACGATGTCCCAGTCAGCTAGATGGGAGCTCCTGGGGAGGGAGAAGCAGGGCAGGGAGCGGGGAGTGCAACAGGCAAGGAGTGAGGCTGGAGAGACCCAGCAGAGGGCAGGGCTCACCCGGAGGGTGTGTGAGTGTGTGTGTGCAGTTGGGGTGGGCAGGGGGGCAGGGATTATCTGACTTCTGTTATGGGCTGCACTTAAAGGTTCTGATCCAAGGAGAGCTTTTCGCGGGAGTTTTAGTGCCAGACACGATGGCCAAACCAGGGATCAGTGTGGATGCCACCAATGATGCCAGAGTGCAAACGCAGGGCAGCGCCGGGCAGCTGGGAGGCGAGGGCCAGACCCCACCCCCAGCCGGCAGTAGCGGGGCACTGCGGCTCTGCTATGGGGCTCCAGACTTGGACGAAGCGAGTTCACAGCCGGCCACGACTCCTACCGAGCTACCCTGGGCAAGAGATCTCCCTCTCTGGGCCTCAGTTCTTCCTCTGTGAAAGGGGAAAGGAGCAGTTCATGTCGTAGTGCTGGGGTGAGGCGTAAGATGAGGTGCCCTGTGTCAGGGGTACCTGGGCACAGCACACTATGGGTGGCTGCCCTTTCCATGAGGACGAAAGGCCCGTATGGCATTCTCTGTCCCACCTCTGGGCTGAACCAGGTGGATCTGGGGAGAGCCTACCCTGCCAGCTGCCCTTGTGACTCAGGGCCTGGGGACCAAGCTTTGGCAGCAGACCCTGGGAGTGCCTTAGGTGACACAGATTCCAGCCCCAGTCCCAGATCCTCCGAGAGCCCCGCCCGGCTTCAGATGGCTCAGAGAAGACACGCCAGGCCAATCCCAGCCAAGGCATAAGACCAGGGCTGCTGGCCGCTTCCTCACCCGACGGCTTGGAGGGCCGGGCCCTCGCTCTCCTCCCACAGACCCTGCCTTGTCCCTGAGGACATCTCTGTCTGCTCTCCCGCCTCCCCGGCAGGGTCCTGTGTGACCAGCCAGTGACTCACAGCCCCAAGTGGAGTGCTTGGCACCTCTTAGCAGACAATGTTTGTCCCATTCCCAGGCCCTTAGAGGAGGCAATCAATGACAGGGCGTGACTGGGGACCACCCACCCATCAAATTATCTTCTTTGTGGATGCCTGAAATTCCACCATTAATACTTCATTCTTTTGGAAGATATTATTGCCTTATCTCAGTTCCATTCTTTCAATACAAGCCCCTGGGGATATATAACATACCTGAATATGGATGAGCATGTCAAAACATTTTCCTTCCTGGCAGGAGGGGTCCAAGTTCTCAGGCTCCAAGTTCAGCACTCTTTCCAATACCTGGCACTTTCAATCGCTCGACAAACACCAAGCCCCTACTATGTGTTGCACCCTATGCCTGGCACAGAGATGAGCGAGACAGGGTCCTGTCCTTGAGACACATAGTAGGTCCTTCCTAAATGTTAGTGGGAGACATTACTCCCTGCATCCCTGGCATCTCACTCCATGCCTGATGCAGAGTAGGAGCTCAGTACATATTTGTTGAATGAATGAATAAAACTCTACAGCTACAAAAATAAATGTGGCACAGCGTCAGGGATGTGAGCACAAGCTCTGGAACCCTCTGTCTGAGCTTGTCTCTGCTACTTCCCAGCGATGTGACCTTCAACAAGTTTCTGCACCTTTCTCTGCCCCAGTGTCCTCATTGGTAAAATGGGACTAAGAATGGCTGTTATGAGGATTAACTGAGTTAACCTTTGTAAAGTACTTAGAATATTTCCTGGCACATAGTAAGCACTATGTAAGTGTTTGTTAAATAACTGAAACTCAACAAACATTATTGAATACACATGGAAGGCATTTGGTAATGTTTGTTGGCTGGTCTAAGGGCTACACATGGCAGGAATGATGTCTTACTGTTCTCCATATCCTCAGAGACCGGCACGGTGTAGACATCAGTAAATGTTACTTTACTGGACTGAGCCCATCCTCCTGGACCCATCTTTGCTTTTCCGACCGGGAGCTGTGTGTCTCAGAGCGCTGGGAGTCACAGCAAGGCTGCTGCCTTTTGGCAGCCTGGCTTCTTTGAGATGCAATCGTGAATCCAGTTGCTGTCGGGTCCCCCCAGCAGGGTTGTTTTCTCTGCCTGTTTGGGTGCAGACAGAAACTGTCAATACAGAATCGATCTTTACAAGGCAGAGACTAATGTGTGGGGCGTTGAAACGTGGAGACAAGTGGGAACAGCCCATATTTCCCGAAACTTCCCCCAAGGCTCTGGGTGTGTGATCGGAGCTCGGTAAATAATCATTAACGGTGTATGAGCCTGGTTTGGAGCAGCCAGTCTCTCCTCGACCCCCCTGGTGCACTATGATGTGTCATCTCCAAGCCATCGCTTGGGTTCATCTCAAATCACAGAACATCTTTTCCCACCTTCTTCTCTCTCTCTCTCTTTTTTTTAAATGGTGTGATCTTTTATTTTATTTATTTATTTTTTGGCCAAGCAGCACAGCATGAGGGATTTTAATTCCCCGACCAGAGATCGAACCCGTGCCCCCTGCAGTGGAAGCACAGTCTTAACCCCTGGACCGCCAGGGAAGCCCCTTCTTCTCTTTTCTGAATTCCTCTGCCTCTCAGGATCCAGCCTTGTTCATGCGGCTTTCCCCTAGATCGCTGCTCAGTTTTTGTTCAACACCTTTCTTTCCACGCAAAGATCATCCCCAACCCACCAAGCTACTCATCGCTTGTTTCCTCTTTCATTCAATAGACATTCACTGAGGACCTAAATAGTCACTCAGCAAACATCCACTGAGGCTCTACTCTGGGCTCGGCACTATGCTGGGACCTGGGGACACCAAACTCAGTCTCGTGGGGAAAACAAAGTAAACAAATAATTAAACCATCGTAGTGTGCAAAGGAGAGATGGGAGCTGCGGCGTGGGGGCCACCGCTCAGGGCAACCCAGTCTTGGGGGTCAGGAAGGGCCTGTGTTAGGAGGTGAGGTTGAGTGAAAAGTCCAAGAATAAATCTGAGTTAGCAGATGAAGGAAGGGAGGGAACAGTGCAGGTTTTTCTTTTTAATAATAAATTTATTTACTTTTGGCTGCGTTGGGTCTTCGTTGCTGCATGTGGGCTTTCTTTAGCTGCAGCGAGTTGCGTGTGCGTGCTTCTCATTGCGGTCTTGTTGTAGAGCACGGGCTCTAGGCGCGCGGGCTTCAGTAGTTGTGGCTCACAGGCTTAGTTGTTCTGGGGCATGTGGGATCTTCCTGCACCAGTGCTTGAACCTGTGTCCCCTCCATTGGTAGGCAGATTCTTAACCACTGCGCCAACAGGGAAGCCCAGCAAGACAGGTTTTAAACTTGATACCGAGAGTAACGGGAGGTTTGAATCAAGAATCAGATGACCGAATGTCAATTTTAGAAATGAAATGAGGTTGATGTTTTAAAATATAAAACTGGTGTTTTAAAGGATTTTTAAAAAATCAACCACATTGAAGTATAATTTACATATAATAAAATTCACAGATTTTTAAAAATTTTTATCTTTTTATTGAAGTATAGTTGATTCACTATGTTTCAGGTGTACAGCAAAGTGATTCAGTTATATATATATATTCTTTTTCAGATTCTTTTCCATTATAGATTATTACAAGATATTGAATATAGCTCCCTGAGCTATACAGTAGGTCCTTGTTGTTTATCTATTTTATGCTTAGTAGTCTGTATCTGTTAATCTCAACTTCCAAATTTATCCCTCCCCCGCTTTCCTCTTTGATAACCGTAAGTTTGTTTTCTATGGCTATGAGTCTATTTCTCTTTTGTAAATAAGTTCATTTGTATCATTTTTGTTTTAGATTCCACATATAAGTCATAACATATTTGTCTTTCTCTGTCTGACTTACTTCACTTAGTATGATCATCTCTAGGTCCATCCACCTGCACCCCAATGTTCACAGCAGCGCTATTTACAATAGCCAAGACATGGACGCAACCTAGATTTCCATTGACAGATGAATGAATAAAGAAGATGTGACATATATATATATATACACACACAATGGAATATTACCCAGCCATAAAAAAGAATGAAATAATGCCATTTGCAGCAACATGGATAGACCTAAAAATTTACCAAGCATACAAGTCAATCATTTTGAACAAGGGTGTACAGTTGTGTAGTTACCACCACAATCAAGACAGAACATTTCCATCAGCCCCCAATGTTCCCTCCTGCCCCTCTGCAGTTGATCCCCTCCCCTCTATGCCACCAGCCCCAGGCAAACATGATATGATCTTATTTCAAATCTATAGGTTTGCCTTGCCTACAATTTCTTATAAACGGAATCACACAGTATGTAGCCTTCTGTGTCTGGCCTCTTTCACTTAGTACAATGCTTCTGAGGTTTCCCAGTGTTGAGTTTCAGGGGGGAATCCTTTTCATTGCTGAGTACTATTCCATTGTATGGCCATACCACAATGTGGCTATCCTTTCACCAGCTGATGGACAGTTAAGCTGTGAGAAGGTTGCTTTTAATTCTCTCCTCCTCCCACCCTAAAGCATGTTGCTTTGCAGTCTTTCTACCAAAAAGAGAAGTCCAAGATGTTTATTACCTGGGGTAAGAGAAAGTCAGAATTCTTTAGAACAAAGAGGCCAGACCGCTTTCTGAAGTTTGCAGTGAGATAACAGTCTTGAAAGCCAGCTCTGTGGAGAGAGAAAAAGGTTTTTAAAAGATGTCCAGAGCTCCTTGTAATCCCAAGACAGACTTGACCAGTTTGGACCAGAGACCTTTGCTGAGAGCCTTACGTAGAAGGAATGCACATAGAGGTAAGGATCAAAGAACCCACCCTGGAGACAGTGGGCAGAGAGTCCTTCCTGTGGAAGGGAAGAGGGGAGGAACCAGCCTGGGATGGAAACCCTGCCAGGTATGTTGGGGGAGGGGAGAAGACGGAAGCTTTCTTGGGCACTTCAGGGGAGTGAAGGGGGACTTGAGGACATCAGGCTGGTGCCCGGCTCTTATCAGCCCTCCTGGCGCAGGCAGATACCAAGAGGTGTGTCCAGACCAGTAAGCCTAAAAGAGCCCTGCTGGTTCCCTGTGGCCCGTGGGTGATGGACACGAGTCCCAGAGGTCCCTGTGTGCCTTCCACAGCAGAGGGGTTCAGAGGGGCTGAGAGGATCGGGACAAGAGGCAGCAGAGTGTTGATGGCAGGTCCAGCAGCAGCAGATGCGGGCACACGGCTGCAGGCCAGAGGGACAAAGGACCGCACAAGCCAATCAGCAAAAACGGAGGCCGAAGCCCAGAGGTAAGTGAGTCAATGAGGCCAATGAGGAGGTCCAGAGGCAACTCCCCCCGCTGCCCTGAGAAGACGCATGCACCCCTTGAAGGCACACACCATCTCAGGAACAAAAGATGGGCTGGGAGGTGGAGAGAACCCTTGAAAGACAGAGCATATTCCAAAAAAGAGACCAGGGTAAACCAAAAGAGACAGCGTCACCTTTAATTGGCAAAATCAAGTTTGTGTATTTATTCATTTATTTTTCTTGCTGTCAGCAGAATGAGGACACTTATGAGGAAGTTGGGGTCAGTTAGAGAAAGTAAGTTTTATTTCTATCCGTGTTTGGTACATCTGTATTACAGTGGGTGGAGTTTCTTCCTGCTATGAAAAGCCACTCTGGCTGAACTGTGCGGGATGGACTGGAGCTGGGCTGCCCTAGAGGCCGAGCAGCGGACTGCCATGATTGTCCTTAAAGGAGGCTGGTAGAGGCCGGGGGCCACAGGGAGGACGGGAGAGACAGCGGCGAGGGCAGCGGGTCTCAACCCCAGCTGCACGTTAGAATTGCAACATCCAGATGCTCAGGCCACACCCGAGACCAATTCAATCAGAATCTCTGGAGATGGGAGCCAGGCATCAATATTTTTAAAGACCCTCAGTCGATGTCAGCGTACTGCAGAGGCTGAGAAAATGAGAAGGTGGAGAGCAGGGCTTCTCAAACTTTAGTGTTCATACGAATTATCTGGAGATGTTGTTAGAGTGCAGATTTTGGTCTGTAGGTCTGGGCTGGGGTGAGAGTCGGGTGCTGACGCTGCTGGACCGCACTTTGAGTAGCAAGTACCTGGAGATAATATGGAGGAGGTAGAATCGACGGGCTTGGTGATGCCTGGATGTGGAGGAGGCCAGGGGATTCCAGGAAGATGTCCAGGTTTCTGGCATGAGCAGCTAACAGGATGTGGGGCCTTTAACTGAGTGTTGGAGCCATATGCCGAGTGGGAGTGAGGAATGAGGGTGCGGAGGATGACAGCTCAGTCTGGCTTCCACTGAGCAGAGATATCTGTTGGCCTGGAGCTCAGAAGACAGTATGAATTTGAGATATAGATTCAGTGACTCTTGTCTGTAGGCGGCTTGATCTCACATCCTCCTATGGCTCTTCCCCTCCCCATCTCATTCCTCTTGCCCTTCACTTCTGCTTCCTGGAAGTATTAGTCAGGCTTCTCCAGAGGAACAGAACCCACAGGAGTTTGCATTTATATCGATATTGATCAAGAGATTTAATAAGGAGATGTATTATAAGGAATTGGCTCCCACGATGATGGAGGCTGAAAAGTCTCACTGTCTGCCATTTGCAAGCTAGAGGCCCAAGAAAGTTGCTGGTGTAATTCCAGCCCGATTCCAAAGGCTTGAGAACCAGGGGTGCTGATAGTATAAGTCCCCATCCAAGGGCAGAAGAAGACCAATGTCTCAGCTCAAGCAGTCAGGTATAGAGAGAGAAAATTCAACTCTCCTCCCCTTCCTGTTCTAGTCAGGTCTTCAACAGATTGCGTGATGCCCACCCACATAGGGGAGGGTGATCTTCTGTACTCAAGCCACTGATTCAAACACTGATCTCTTCCAGAAACCCCGTCACAGACACACCCAGAGATGTTTAACCAGATGTCTGGGCTCCCCGTAACCCTGTCAGGTTGGCACATAAAATTAGCCATCACGCTGGGATTCCATCTCCTAATAAAGTAATAACACATGAGCCCTGTGCCTCGGGCTCTGCTTTGGAGGAGCCTGAGCTAGGAGAGAATCTGTCCCTCCTCAGTACTCCCATAACTCTTGGGTTTTACTTCTCCTGTGGTTCAAGTTAAGTTCACAGTCACATTATAGTTAGTGCTTTACGTCTGCTTCCTCCAGCTCACCAGGCTGTAGGCCACTGCAGGTCATAGGAATTGGGCTCTTCGCAGTACTTAGGGAAGTGCTTCCTCGTGAGAGGCCTGGGTGGTGCACAGGATGCCTTGGGTGATATATGAATGGGCATTTAATATCAGTTTAGGAAGAAAGCTATTCCCTTTTCTCCCCAACTTTATTGAGTTATATTTGAAGTACAATAACTTACATATATTTCAGTTGTACAATATTGGCCAGTTTTGACATATGTATACCATCATGAAACCATCACTATAATTGGGATAAGAAAACTTTCCGCCAATCCCAGCATCACTGATCTGCATCTGTCTCTGTCAATTGTTTGCAGTTCCTAGAATTGTCTATAAATACAGTCACATAGTATGTACTCTTTTTTGGTCTGGCTTCTTTCATTCAGCTTAATTGTTGTGGTTCATGCATGTTGTTGCCTATATCTTTATTCCTGTTAATTCCTGAGCAGTCGTCTTTGTATGGATATACCACAATTGGTTTATCCATTCATCTGTTGATGAACACTTGGGTTGGTCCTGGTTTTTAGCTATCACAAATAAGCTGCTATGAACACACACAAGTTTCTATGAACAGCTATAATTCCTTTTCTCTTGGGTAAGGACCTAGGAATGAAATGGCTGCGTCATATAGTAGGTCTGTGTTTAACTACTCGAAAACTACTGAACTATTTTCCAAAGCGGTTAGGCTATTTTCCATTCCCACCAGAAGTGTATGAGAGTTTTCTCTTCACCAATACTGGATACGGTCGGTCTTTTAAATTTCAGCCATTCTAGTAGATGTGAATAGTATCACATTGTGGTTTTAATTATCTGTTCTCAGGTGATTAATTATTTTGAACATTTTTCATATGCTTATTTGCCCCCATATGTCTTCCTTGGTGAAGTGTCTGTTCAAATCTTTTGCCCATTTTTTTGGTTGGGCTGTTTGCTTTCTTCTTCTTTTTGAGAGTTCTTTATATATTCTAGATGCAAGTCTCTTAACAGATATGTGATTTGCAAATGGCTTTTTCTCAATCTGTGCCTTATCTTTTCATTCATAGAGTTTTTCAAGGAGCATAAACTCTTAATTTTGATGTAGTCCAATTCGTCCATCTCTTCTTTTATAGATAGTGTTTTTGGCGCTGAATCCGACAAATCTTTGTCTACCCTGAGATCACAAAGATTTCCTCCTATGTTTTCTTCTAGAACTTTTGTGTTTTTATGATTTATATTTAGGTGTATGATCCATTTTGATTTCATTTTTATATACGGTGCAAGATACATCTCATAGGAAAAATCATTCCATCTTTCACCGCTAAGTATGCTGTTAGTTCTAGATTTTTCATAGATGCCTTTTACCAGGTTAAAGAGCCTTCGTATCTTCATGGCTGTTTCTATGTTGAAAAGTTTGGATTGCACCCTGGACATCGTGAATGTCATGTTGTGTAGATTCTGGATTGTTATTGTCTTTGGAGAGTGTTGAGATTTTTCTTTGAGCAGCAAGCAACCTGGCTGCATGCAGACTGTAAGCTCTGACTGATTCCCGTGGGTGGTGGTTCGAGTCCCACTTCCGTCCTCTGAGCCTTTGCCACGTCGGTTGGAGTCCGTCCAGTATTCGCATAGTTCCAAGTTAGGCAGGGACTTGTCTGGGTCGTCAGGTCTTAGTCTCTGAGTCCTGTCCTGAGTTGAGCTGTGTAACAACCCTTTGAAATGCACGAAGCAAAAATCAACCTGCTCCGGCTTCCCTGGTGGCACAGTGGTTGGGAGTCCGCCTGCCGATGCAGGGGATGCGGGTTCGTGCCCCGGTCCGGGAAGATCCCACATGCCACGGAGCGGCTGGGCCCGTGAGCCATGGCCGCTGAGCCTGCGCGTCTGGAGCCTGTGCTCTGCAACGGGAGAGGCCACAATGGTGAGAGGCCCGCGTACCGCAAAAAAAAAAAAAAAAAAAAAAAAATCAACTTGCTCATATGGGAGAGGAGGCATTCGGAGCCCACTGCCACATAGATGCACAGGGAAAAGGCCATGAGCAAGGCATGCCTTCCTTGCCAGCTGTGAAGGCTCAGGGCACCCTAGATCAGTGACCCTGAGATAGGAGGCTGCCACACAGTGGAGCCCTGAGGCCAAGGTCTGGCCTCTCCAGCCACACCCTGACTCAGGCTGAGGTCTCCTGGCTCCTCCCCCACTACTCCCCCCACCCAGATGACAAGCACTCTGACTCAGATTGCCTGTCCTCATCCTTCCATCCACGGCCCAAGAGCATGTGGTGGGGGTGGAAGGAGGGAAGGAGAAGCGTGGGGAAGGGGTGATCCCATGTCTCTGGGCGTCTCTGGGGCTCACCATGAAGTCAGCAGAGTCCTAGCTGCTGATGTCAGGGAATAATCGTAATAACAGCCCAGGCTTACTGAGTGCTTGCAGTGCACCAGGCACCCGGCAAAGTGCATTGCAAACCCGCTCTCCTTGACTCCTGGTAACGGCCCTATGAGACAGGAGCTGAGATGGCACCCATCTCACAGATGAGGAAACTGAGGCTTCGAAAGGTGAACTCCCTCTCCCCAAGTCACACAGCTGGTAAATGGTAGGGCTTCTAATAGGGGGACCTCAGAGTTGGATCTTCCTCTCTGTAACCCGGCCCACTCCAGCAACTGAACAAGTTCCCCAAATGCTCTGCCATGCTCCCCGGAAACCTCCTGCCTTCCTAACACCACCTGCAGGTGCAACAGCCCTTCCACAGGATGCCCCATCCCCCACCCCAAAAGAGAAGAAGAATGGGCAGATTCCCAGGAGCTCTCGGGCCGAGCAGGGCTCTGCCTCCAACCGGAAATTAACTCAAAGGGAGAAGTCCCTGGATGCAGAGCGGTTGGGCTGATTGTTTTCTGTTCTTCATTAAGTAACAAAGGGTAAAACCAACTGGGCATGAGCTTCCCCACCAGCACCACCCCGGACTCCTGGAGAACATCTTTATCCACTTACCCGGGGATTCAGGAAATTCTCCTCCAAGCCAGTTTTATTGGAGAGTTTGGAAGCAAAGCTCATAGCCTCCCAATCAATAACAGATGAACAATGCTCGCATCACATTTTTTCAGGAGGACATTTGGCCCAGGCTTGTCCCATCTGAAGGGCCTGGGCTTGGACATTCCCATTTGACTGAACATTGCTGGGAAATGAGGTTCAGGACAATTCTAGAAACCAGAGTCATCGGCATGAGGGTGCAGCAGGAAGGGGTGTCCTGCTCTGGGCCAGGCCCGGGGGAGCCCTGTGTCTTGTAAGAGTTGGGATCTGGCCCACACAGGTCCCCCTTGCCTCTCCTCTCTCCCACCTCCTCCCTGGCTTATCTTCCACATGTACTCAGCACGGGCATCAAATCCACAGGCCATAAAGAAATCAATCACATCCAGTCCTGGCTGTGTCAAGGGCCGCAGCGCCAAAGCACTGATGCGAGGAAGGGCAGGCGGGGGGCGGGGCGGGGGGGGTGACGGCACACCCAGATGCGCACAAGCAACTGCAGCAGAAACCTTCTTCCCACCCACCCTCGGTCCCACAGATATGTGACGCTGGAAAAGATGGTCCAAGGTGGGTACCAGGACCATCTCATGGGCCTCCATGCCCTCAACCCCTCATAGCTGGAAGGGTGGGACAGGGAGCAGAGAGGGGGATGGGGATGGTGACGTTACAGGGATGGTAACATTTTTGTCGCAGTCAGAACATTTCTAGTACAAGAAATGAACTACTGGGACTTCCCTGGTGGTGCAGTGGTTAAGAATCTGCCTGCCAATGCAGGGGACACGGGTTCGATCCCTGGTCCAGGAAGATCCCACATGCCGTGGAGCAACTAAGCCCATGAGCCACAACTACTGAGACTACATGCTGCAACTACTGAAGCCCGCGCGCCTAGAGCCCATACTCTGCAACAAGAGAAGCCACCGCAATGAGAAGCCCGCGCACCACAATGAAGAGTAACCCCCACCTGTCACAACTAGAGAAAGCCAGCATGCAGCAACGAAGACCCAACGCAAAAAAATACATTAAAAAAAAAAAGAGGTCTGTCATACAGAGTGAAGTAAGTCCGAAAAAGAAAAGCAAACACTACATGCTAACACATATATATGGAATCTAAAAAAATATGGTCATGAAGACCCTAGGGGAAAGATGGGAATGAAGACGCAGATCTACTAGAGAATGGACTTGAGGACATGGGGAGGGCGAAGGGTAAGCTGGGACGAAGTGAGAGAGTGGCATGGACATATATTCACTATCAAATGTAAAATAGCTAGCTAGTGGGAAGCAGCCGCATAGCACAGGGAGATCAGCTCTGTGCTTTGTGACCACCTAGAGGGGTGGGATAGGGAGGGTAGGAGAGGGGGAGACGCAAGAGGGAAGAGATATGGGTATATATGTATATGTATAGCTGATTCACTTTGTTATAAAGCAGAAACTAACATGCCATTGTAAAGCAGTTATACTCCAATAAAGATGTTTAAAAAAAAAAAAAAGGACTTCAAGCCCTGGTCTGTGAAGATCCCACATGCCGTGGAGAAACTAAGCCCGTGTGCAACTACTGAGCCGGCACTCTAGAGCCCGTGAGCCGCAACTACTGAGCCCACGCCACAACTACTGAAGCCCACGCACCTAGAGCCCATGTTCTGCAACAAGAGAAGCCACCGCAACGAGAAGCCCGCGTACCGCAACCAAGAGTAGCCCCCACTCACCGCAACTAGAGAAAGCCTGCGCACAGCAACAAAGACCCAACGCAGCCCAAAATAAATAAATTTATTTTAAAAAAAGAAAAACAGAAATGAACTACTTAGAATGTGAAGCAGGGTCCACAGTTCCATTTCCCTCAGTCATTGCTTTTTGAGCAGCTACAGTACATCAGGCAGGGAGAGTGTGAAGTATAGGTGAACAAGGCAGATTCAGGCCCCAGTGCGGAGTTTACAGTCTGGCAGGTTCATAGCAGCTCGGTCAATGTCCCAACTCTCTCCTCAAGAGTGAAGAAAACAAGGAAAAAATCTACGGTTTGGGATCCCTCAGGGAACGATGGTGCTTCCCCTGTGCCATTTTGGAGACCCCATCACTCCCATGGCCAGGTCATCTGTCTCCTTTGCTGAAGATACTGGGGAGGGATAAATTAGGAGTTTGGGATAAACATATACACACTACTATATATAAAATAGATAAACAACAAGGACCTACTGTATAACACAGGGAACTATACTCAATATTTTGTAATAACCTGTTAGGGAAAAGAATCTGAAAAAGAATAGATATTTATAGGTATGTATAACTGAATCACTTTGCTGTACACCTAAAACTAACACAACATTGTAAATCAACTATACTTCAATGTAAAAAAAAAAAAACCAGGAAAAAATTCCTTTTAACACTAAGGTTAAAATCTGAACTCCTTAAAAAAACTTACATTATGGCATTTGGTTTCCAAAGTTTTGCATATTATGTGAATGGATAATCACATATCTTTATACTGTATCTTACTTCAAAATCATTTGGTGTACACTCAGGTGAAGAGAAATTATGATGAACTATTTTTTAAAAACCCTGCTAAATATTCTGGTCCTGCTACAGTCCCAAATATCCCATCGCCTAATAGATATTTTTTGAGCACCAGCAGGCTCAGGGTCCCTGAGTGGACTTACTCTCTGGAGGCACTAGGCAGGCCAGTGATGGGAGAACCTGATTCTGGGAAATGCATCAGAGGCAGGAAAGCTTCAGTCCACAGAGAGGGACCCACATGCAGCAGGGTGGAACTAGCCCAGGTCCACAGAGCACAAGTTCTGGTTCAGTCTGGCTATGCCAGTGAATCATTATGTGACTTTGGGCCAATCCGTGTCCCCTTCTGGACCTTAGCTTTCCCATCTTAAAATGGGCTGGTAGTTAGGTGGGTGTTTCTCCGAGCATAGTCTGTGGACCACTTGCTTCAGAATCACTTCAGGGGTGGGAATTTGGTGAAAATGCAGATTCCTGGGCCTCATGGTAACCTTCTGGCAAAGGTCCTCGGAAGGCGAGCCTGGGAGTCTGCATTTGTAACACACTCCCCTTGGGGATTCTGGTACCCTGAGGTTTGAGCAAGCCAGCATCTAAGTGCGTGGCAAGCTTGCCCACTTGAATGCTGCCCTAAAGGAAGCAGGCTGATGGGGACTCAGGTGGTCAGAGGAGACTTCGTGGAGGTGGCTCTGAGCTCAGCCTGAAAGCATCCTGACAATAATGGTCATCGCTGCTGTTGCTCATCGAAGGCCATTGCTTTACCAGGCCCTCTGGCAAGTGTTTTACGTGCGTGATCGCATTTAACCATTGTGACAGCCCTATGAGACAAGACCTCTTCTCCCCTTTCCACAGTAGGGAAATTCGGGCTCATCCAAAGATTAGTGACTTGCCTACTGAAGACATCTGGACCCCCTCTGAGACAGACTGCAAAATCCTTCCTGACAGAGCACCACGGGCTGAGTCCTCCTGAAACCTGGAGCCGCAGAGGCTTTTCGGGAACAGAAGGTGTTGGCATCTGAGGCTCAGAGAACAAGAATGGATTGTTTCCCAGAATGTTTCATTCACTCGCTCATTTGTTCACATACTTACTTATTAATTCATTTGTTTAATCACTCACTCACTCTGCCTGTCGCAGACTTTATTTCTGGACTGCGTTAGGACGCTTTCGTGACAAGTGGCAGCAACATGACTCATATTGGTTCGAGCTGAAAAAGGAGTTTATTGATATGTGTACCTGAAACATCCAAAGGCAAGGATGTACACAGCTTCCGTCATACTGGACCCAGGTTCGGATGTTCTTGTCAGGAACTCTCCCCACGCCCTTGGTTCTGCTTTCCTGTGTGTTGGATTCACTCTCAGGCAGGTTGGTTTTGTTTCGTTTTCTTTTTTCTCTCTGTTTGTAAAGTTGCCCACCGCTAACTGTGGGCTTATGTCCTATCAGCTTAGGCACTCCAGCTGAAAGATGCCTCTTTTCCAAGAGTTCAGCAATAATCCCAGAGAGGCTTCTCATTGGCCTGGCCTGGGTCTCACATGTGCACCTCTGAACAAAGCACTGCAGTTGGAGGAGTCAGGGCTCTGATTGGTCGGGCCTGATTCTGGGGTGATAGCATCAACCTCAACAGATTCCGTAGACTGAGCACGGAGGAGGAAACCTGTGGTGCTGTTACTAGAAGGGAAACATGGATGCCAGGTGGGCAAGAACTAAGAGGTGTCTTCTACATGGGGGTAAGAGGTTTGCATGGTACTGAGCTCCCCCCGCCCAGTTCCAATTTGACTCTGGGCATGTTCACCAATTTCTTCTTGATTTCATGATGGAGTTGGGGAAATAGCCCCTTCTGGTTTGGTAATGGTAAGCCATGGTGTCCTTCTGTGACCGAGACCATGGTGCCCACAGCTGCTACTCCCTGGGTGTTCACTACCAGGCTGGCTAAACACTTTACCGACAGACCCCTGTAATCCTCTCAGCACCCTCCCTCCAGGGAGGGCAGGGAGAGTGCGGGTCCCACTTCACACCTGAGGAACCTGAGCATCAGAGAAGTTAAGCATTTTAGCCACTGTGATGGCCAATTTGAGGTGTCAACTTGTCTGGGCTAAGGGATGCCCAGATAGCTGGCAAAACATTATTTCTGGGTGTATCTAGAAGAGATGAGCCTTTGAGTCAGTAGACTGAATAAAGGTCACCCTTGCCAATGAGGTGGACACCATCCAATCCTTTGAGGGCCTGGAGAGAACAAAGAGTTGGAGGAAGGGCAGATTCGCTTTCTCTTCTTGCGCTGGGACATCTGTCTTCTGCCCTCGGACATCAGCGCCCCTGGTTCTTGGACCTTTCCAACTCGACCTTGGATTTACACCATCAGCCCCCCAGATTCTCAGGCCTTCAGACTCAGACTGAATGACATCACCAGCTTTCCGTCTCCTGGGCCTCCAGCTTGCAGAGGGCAGAATGTGGAGCTTCTCAGCCTCCACAATCATGTGAACCAACCCCTATAATAAACCTCCTCTTATATGTCTCTATCTACCCGAGTGGTTCTCTTTCTCTGGAGAACCTGGGCTGACACAGCTACAGTCACAGCTGCCACGTGATGGAGCTCGGGTTTCAACACACATCTGCGTGATGGGAGGGTCCACGTCCTCCATCTCTCTGCGTGGTGAAGGCAAATGCCTGCCCACAGGTGCAGTTTGATTCTCTTTGGGGTGAGAGAGTGGGAGAAGCCAGCGTTGCCGATTTGGAACTGGTCAGAAAGAAGCCTCCACAGTTCCTGGGGATTTCTGAGACCCGCTGCAGCAGAACAAGGTCCTGATTTCGGCTGCCCTGGCTGCATGGATGCAGGCTGCGTGGGGACAGGGCTTAGGCAGGGCACACCCTGCAGGATGCATCTCAAACCTCGAGGGTTGGAGGGTAACTGAGGTCACCAGGCAGCCGGGGACGGGTGGGAACCAAATGTTTGTGAGCCTCCATTGTGTTCCCAGAACTGTGCCGGCTGACCAGGACACCAGGAAGTATAACTGTCATAATCAACACGGGCAGAGATTCTTAGGAAGTTAGCGCAGCAAGGGGCCCCCAGAGGCCGTCTCTTTCGGAGCTGGCAAACTCCGATGGCTGTCAGGGCTGCACAAGCGACATTCCTTGAAAACAGCAGGAGGGGCGAGAAGCCTGGTGTGGGTGGGGAGTTGTGGGGACTGGGAAAGCAGAAGCCCCTCTAAAGGGGATGCCACCACCCAGCATCTGCCACGTGGACGTGCGGGTCCTGTGTTCTGATTTTTCAGAGAGAACCTAGAAACTGATTTTCATGTGAATGCCTAGAGGCTTTAAAAAGTAGGTTTGAATTTTTAGCGGTTGCTATGTGGGCTAAACCAACACGACTGTAGGTTTTGTGACCTCATCTCACTTTACCTTGGGGAATACCGAGGCCCAGAGAGGGGAGGCAATGTGCCCAAGGTCACACAGTCAGAACGAGAACCGGCTCTTCTGCCTTCCAGGACTGTGGTCTGACCCTGGGCCACTGTCCCTTACGTGTATACGTCCCGCACATGGGAGTTACACAGCATTTTGCACCCAGTATCTCGGTTCATCTTCACCTTGCCCCACGAGGAGGCTGAGTGGGGGCAATCACCATCTCAGAAGAGCTAAGCGGGGTGCCCAGATCCCACAGCCAGGGAAAGGAATGCAGACATCTGGCTCCCAGGGCAGTGTCTGCTCTCCTTTTTGGTGCTAAATCTTGTGGTCTGGGTTTCAGTGTGAGTCAGTCCTTCCAGAAGCCTGAAGCCTTTCAGGAGAGAGAGTTCAGACTCGAATTAAATATGCTCAATGGAGCACAAATGTATGAGACAGGAAATGAGGGCAATTAAGAGCAGCAGCTGACCTGGGTCAGGCTCAGGGCTAAATATTTATGTGAATTGTCTCATTAAGTCTATACAACTACTCCCATGAGAGATGTTCTCTTATTTTACTGATGAGGAAACTAAGACACACAGAGATCAAGAGACCCATCCACAGTCACACCTAGGAGGTGACAGAGCTGGAATTTGCACCCAGGTGGTGTGATCCAGCGAGCCCGTGCTCTGGAAACATTACTGGGAATGTGCAGCGGGTTGGCACTGTCAGGGAGGATGCCCAGGGACCCCCTGGAATACTCCAGTGGGTCATCCAGTGGGTGATCAACGTGAGCAAATGTTTGGAGGCAGGAATCTGCAGATTGATTAGAGATCAGCAAAGAACCCAGCCAGCCAAGGATGGCAGAACCAGGACGGTGCTCTGAGACCAGGAGACCTGATGTCCAGACGGGTTTAGGCCCCAGACCACACAGCACCTTGTAGAAGAACCAGGGCCAGGACCCAAGTAGTTTATCTCCCAACTGCTTTTCCTGGCTGCCCTGAGCTTTTCTCACATAGTGCCCTGGGGTGTTTGAATTTCTGTTTATGGGACTTTCCCAAAGGCAGGACCCATAAGTGTCAGAATCCTCTCTGTCTTACCTCTCTATTGCTTCATGACAAACCCTCCCCAAACTTAGTGGCTGAAAACAACAACAGTTTTATGATCTCTCATGTGCCCATGGATTGACTGGGCTCAGCTGGTGGCTCTTCTGCCCCATGTGATGCTGACTGAGGCTGCAGACAGTGAGGTACAACTGGGCTGGAATACCCAAGATGGCACCCTTGCATGGCCAGAGGTTGATGCTGGTGGTGGGCTGGGCTGAGCTGGAGCTGTGAAACACAGAGCCTGTGCCCACCTCCCTGACGCCCCCACCCCCGGTGGCATGGGCTTCTCAGCAGCATAGCAGTTGGGTTCTGTGATATGATAAAACTGTAGAGTTTGATCTTCATCCCTGGCTCCTGGTCAGAGTTCTTAAAACCCTTGTAATTTGCTAGGAGATAAGAGTGATAATTGTTTTTTGGTAATGTTTGTTGTAATATTTGGGTTTTTGTCCCCAGCTCCGGTAACATCTTTTGTTATTCATAATAAGCCCCTTTCAATCACACCTGAGCTTATGTTCATGAGGTGACTTTTGGAAGGCCCCTAAGGTTGGGGCCTGGTTGCCAGGGAAACCAAGGTGTGATTAGAGGGTTGGAACTTTCAGCCCCACCCCCCAACCTCCCAGAAAGGGAGAAGGGCTGGAGGTTGAGTCAATCATGAATGCCCAATGGTTTAATCAACCATGCCGACGTAATGGAGTCTCCACAGAAATCCTAATGAATGGGTTTGGAGAGCTTCCGGGTTAGTGAACATATATGGAGGTGCTGGGAGAGGGGCACACCTGGAGAGGGCATGGGAGCTCTGCACCCCTTCCTTATACCTTCTACCTCTTCATCTGGCTGCTCATCTTTTGTGATATCCTTTATAATAAACTGGCAAATGTAAATTAATATTTCCCTGAATTTTGCGAGCCATTAGAGCAGATTATCAAAACTGAGGAGGGGGTTATGGGAACCCCTGATTTATAGCCAGTTGGTCAGAAGTACAGGGGACCACCTGGGACTTGAGATTGACATCAGAAGTGTGGGGCAGTCTTTAGAGATTGGGTTCTTAACCTGTGAGGTCTGTGCTAACTCTGGACAGTTAGTGTCAGAGCGGAGTTCAATTGTAGGACACCCAGTTGGTTTCCTCCAAGAACTGGAGAATAGCTTGGTGTGGAAAAACCCACACATCTGGTGTCAGAAGTGTTTGTGCCTAGAGGAAACAGGAAGAGTTTTTTCTTTAGGTTCCCAGAGAGAGAACCCAGGAGTGAGCATTCTATAAGAGACCCAGGTGAGAGCCGCAGGGCTTCTGACCCAGCCTGCATGTTACAGGCATCACTTCCGCAGCACTCCATTGGTCAAAAACAAGTCATAAGCCAGCTCAAGGTCAAGGGGAGAGGATTGCACAGGGTGTGAATACTGGGAGGGGTAAGTTCATGTTTGGAGACCAGGTTCTGCACTATCATTCCCAGCACCCCATTCATCTCTCCAGTCCTGGTTTCAAGGACTCTCTGCTCTTCAATTTCCTCTCTGTTGACCAGTGATTCAGTCTAGCTCATCCGGGTGCTTTGCAGGACACCAATGTCTACTACAGAGCCTGGCACCAAGTAGGTACTTAATAAATACTTGCTGAAGGGAGGAAGGGAAGGAAGGAAGAGGGAGCGAGGGTGGGAACAAAGGAGGGAGGGAGGAAGGGTTTCCTACAACCAGGGTCATAATCCAGCCTTCTCCCCAAACCTCCAACACATCGAGCTCCTGCCCACTTTAGGTCCTTGCTCTGGCTGTTCCCTTTGCCTGGAGTCTTCTTCTCCCCAAGTGTTTCATGACCAGGTCCCTGTTTTCATCCAGGTCTCAGCTCAAAAGTCACCTCCTCAGAGAGGCCCCCCCAGGTCACCCAATATCACCATCCCCACTAGCCACTCTCTTATTACCCTAAATTAGTTGCTTCAAGAGCACTTACTGTCTGAAACGATCTTATTCATTTATTTATGTAAGTGTGCATTGTCTGTCTCTCTGTCTCCCTGCCTCTAGACCAGGGTTTCCTGATCTTGGCACTATTGCTATTTTGGGCCAAATAAGTCTCTGTCTGGGGCAGGGTCACCCTCTGTGTTGTAGAATGTTTAGCAGCACGCCTAGTCTCTATCCACTAGATGCCAATAGCATCTCCTGCACACTGTGATTATCAACAATATCTGTAGACATTGCCAAATACCTCGGGGCAGGTGTGTGTGTGTGCACGCGCGCGTGCCTACGCAAAATTATGCCTGGTTGAGCACCGCTGTTCTAGACCACTGGACCTCACATTTTGGCGTGCGTTAGAATCACCTGGAAGACTTAACACAGATTGCTGAGCCCCACCCTAGAATTTCTGATTCCATAGGTCTGGGGTGGGACCGAGGCTCTTCATTTCTCACAAGTTCCCAGGTGATGCTGGGACTGATGGCCTGAGGACCATACTTTGAGAACCACTGGTCTGAATGCTCCCTGCGAGGAAGGAGGTTGTTTTGTATCCCAAGTGCCTGTCACAGTGGCTGCCCATAGTCGGTGCTCACAAATACTTCTTGAATAAACCACCCTATAGTCTCAGCAGGAAGGAGACAGCTCCGGGGTGAGGGTGGGGAGCTTACAGTGAAAAGTTAGCTGGTGGGGGAAAGAGGGAGATTTCTGTATTTGAGGAAGGGGTGTGAGAGAGAGTACTTGTAATTCCTTTTGGTCCTGGTGTTTTAGGAGGCCAATTCCCACAGCCCAGAGTTGGGGCAGGGAAGGCTAACAGGGCGGCAGAGGACACGCAGCAAGCCCGTGTTGGCCTCTACCTAGGTGGCCTTGTCTCGGCCGTTCCTCTAGGGTTTCTCCTGCGTTCTCTCTGATCCGTTCCTCCTATTGTCCGGGGATTATTTGGCACAGGAGCAGCTGACAGCAGGGTTCCTGCGAGGAGTGCTCCCTCCCTCTGAGCCCCTGGCCTCTATGAGAACTGATGTCTGCCTCCATCCCTTGCTGCCTGACACTTGGAGGATTCAGCAGTGGACTCGGAATGTGATGGGTCCACCAGGGGTGAGACGATTCCTTATGCAGCTGCAATAACATTAATCGTGACAACGAGAGTTGACACTGCTGGGGGTTTCCCATGGGCCAGGCAGAGTGAAGGCACGTGCAAGTGTGGCTTCATTTGCACCTCACAGTGGCTCTATGAAGCAGGTGCATGTTGTTACCCCTGTTTTCTGGATGAGAAAACTGAGACTCTGAGAAATGACATCATTTGCCTAAATTCGCATAGACCAGTGGAAGAGATAAAGTGGGATAATCACGTAGGTCTTTCTGACCAAAGCCTTGTTCTTAACCTCTCTACGTTTCTCAGACTGCTTTGGTAGATGCTAAAATGTGTCCTGGGTCAAGGGTCGGGGAGGGTTGGTGGCCTCCCCCTGCCTCAGGGCCTTTGCACTTGCAGGTCCCTCCACCTGAAATGCTCCCCACCCCCCAACCTGGGCTTCCTTGCCTCTTGTAGGTTTTAGATCAAATATCACCTTCTCAGTCAGGGCTTCCTCACCAACATACTTAAAACTGCAAACTGCTCTCCATCCTCCTTGCCTGCCTTATCCTCCTCCATCGCACTTGCCTCCACCACACCGAATATTCCCTGTTTTACTTGTTATGTTTATTGTCTGTCTCCTTCAGCTGGAATGTCAGCCCCACGGGGGCAAGGAGCCTTGGTCTGTTTTGCTCACTGCTGTATCCCCAATACATGGGACGGTCCCTGGTGGATATTAGGAACTTACTAAACATTTGTAGAAGGAAGGATGAGAGGGAGGGAGGGAGGAAAGAAGGAGGGAAAAAATATGGAAATTCTCAGTTAAAAGTTAACAAGTGTCCTTCCTTTCCTTCTCAGAGCCTTCATCACAGTAATGTATATACTGTAAATTTAAAGAAAGAGCTGTAACTTCTGGCATTTCTCAAGCTTATTTGACGACAGAGCGCTTTTTGGTGGAGCTGCAGGTAACCTTGTGTGTCCCAAGGCACGGTCTCTGACCACCCTCCCCCTGCCCGCCGGCTGTCTCTTCTCACCCCCGCCCTGCCTCCTGCACTAAGGGCACACCTAGATATCAGGGCATGCGGACACCCACCTGCACACCCATGTGCCTGCTGTGGCAGAGATCTGCCTGTGTGACAGCACCGACCTGCTTGTGGAGATGCAGGCCCGCCTTTGAATGGATCGACTGTCAAAGGCGGAGAAAGGTCAGCTCACCTTTGAAAGAGGCCACTCACCAGGCAGAAGCAGAGTGGCCTGAACTGGCGACAACAAAACAGGGCAGACGATGAACCCATGAGAAGAAGCTGGGAGACGCAGGGGCTACGAGAGCTTGGCTTTCCTGCTCCAGGAGGACCACGAAGAGCCCAGGCATACTGGGACTGCAGTTTCCACATCTTTAACTGCAATCAGAACCAACAGCTCCGGGGGACAAAGGACTCTGGAAATCAATGACATCTCACCCAACTGACCTCTGAGCTCCTGCAGCCAGGTGAACCTTCAAGGCAACCAGACCCAACCTTGGAGGCTTTGCATTTTTCTGTACCTGCAAAGTCACCGTTCTGTATGACTCCATCAGTTAAAGAGAAATGGTGTCAATATACACTTTGAAATCAACAGGCCTTGGTTCAAATCCTGGCTCAGGCAGTGACTGCCAAGGGGCCTCAGGCAAGTCACTCCACCACCCTGAGCCTCGGTTTCCTCCTCTGTAAAATGGAGCGATCATATCTCTCTGACTTACATTTTTTTTTTTAAATAAATCTTTATTTATTTTTTACTGTGTTGGGTCTTCGTTTCTGTGCGAGGGCTTTCTCTAGTTGCGGCGATCGGGGGCCACTCTTCATCGCGGTGCACGGGCCTTTCACTGTCGTGGCCTCTCTTGTTGCGGAGCACAGGCTCCAGACGCGCAGGCTCAGTAGTTGTGGTTCACGGGCCTAGTTGCTCCGCAACATGTGGGACCTTCCCAGGCCAGGGCTCGAACCCGTGTCCCCTGCATTGGCAGGCAGACTCTCAACCACTGTGCCACCAGGGAAGCCCTGTCTGACTTACTCTCTCCCTTTTTGTTCTCCCTACAATCAGGCTCCTTCGTCCACTCTCTACATGCCATTCTGGGCTCTTCTGACCCACCGCGATCATCCCTGGGCTCCGATATCCTTTAGCATCTGCCCTCCCGTGCGTGGTCCAGAGGAAGGATCACTGAGCTAGGCGTGCGGAGGGCTGGGTTTTAGTCCTTGTTCTCCTGTGCTGCCAGGGTCCCACTGTGTCACACACAGTGGTATTAGGGGTGACATTTTCCTTTCTTTTTTCATAACCTTTTGTTTCCCCTGATTTCCAAAGTAATAAAAAATGAGAAAACAAAACTCAAGAGATGCACTTCTAATATTTTATGTATAGCCCACTAATTTATATATGTGTGTTTGTGTGTCTGAATATGTGTGTGTGTGTGTGCAAACACATATATACAGATATATAGTATGCTTTTCCAAATGCTTGCAACGTGCCGGGCTTTGCACTAAGCAAATGAAATATATCACATTCTTTAACCCTTCTGCTGACCTTATGATGTATGTACCATGATGTATGTACGTACATGACCTTATGATGTATGTACCATGATCATGCTCCTTTTCTGGATGGGGAACCTGTGGCTCAGAGAGATTAAGCGCTTACCTGAGGTCACACAGCTGCTGAGTGGTAGAGGCTCCCACGGGCAGGCAGGGGCAAGGGGGCAGAGCTACCTGGGTGGGCAGGGAGAGCAGAACAAGTTGCCTAGACAAGGTGATGCAGGCCTGGAGTCTATTGAAAGCATGTAGCATGGTGGGTGGGTCATGCTGTCTTATAGAAGTTATGCACGTTCTCTGCACAAAATGAAGAAAAGCAGATAAACACAAAGAAAGGAATAAAAATGAAAGCAAAAGCCACCCACCATCCAGAAATAATCAGAGTTAAAATACTGGTGAATTTTTTCCCTTCCATCTAATTTTTTCCCTTCCATCTAATTCTAGAATCGATGCCTCTCATCTCCGAGCTGTGGTACATCTTCTTGCTGCTTTATTACAGGCTCTTTTTCCTTCATAAAACACCATGGTCATCTCCATGTGCGGTTAAGTATTCTTTGGGAAAAAATGATTATAAAAAGTTTCATGGTTATTCTGACTATGGGGTAATTTATCCCTGATAGATTTACCCCCAGTTTTACTTATTTAAATTGTGTCTATATTTTAGCTGTTACGTAGCTGACATTGGGATGAACATTCTTGTAGATAAACCATTCCCCAACATCCTCAATTATTTCCCAAAAAATTCCTCCGGGAGGAATTGCTCTGTCAAAGGGAGTGCAAAGTACGAAGTGTTCGATGCCCATTGCCAGGACGAGAGGACACCTCTGGTTCAGGCCCCCGGACCTCTCAGATTCTGCCTGCTCCTGTGCGAGCAGCGGCCCACTACTTGGAGTAACCACTGAGCCCCCAGCAGCGTTTGGCTCATGCAACCGTCCCGAGGTCTTTTTCTCCACAACCCCAGCAGATTGTATATATTTTGCCTATAGTATTGAATTCGTTTTGAAGGCCAAAGGAAAGGTAAGGTATTAATAGGTCTGAAGAATCTCAGAGTAGATTCCAATCCATCACTCTCTAAATAGTTTAAATCAGATAAAATCCTGCTCGGGTTGGGAGACCTGCGTTCTAGTTCTCATCTGCGTGGTCTCTCCGTGGGACCTTGAAAAAGTCACTCCACGTCTGTTTCCTCCCCTTTCGTAAGGAGGGCGTTGGACAAGACCGCTGAGGAAGTTTCCAGATCTAAAGTGCGTTGGTTTACCCAGCCCCTTGCTCTGCAGATGCTTACCTTTTAAGTTTATTGGAATGACTACATTTTAAAATTATGGAGCTTGAGGTCCAGCATGGAAAGTGTCTTGCTGAAGGTCACACCACGAATTGTCAGCAGTGTCAGGGCCAGAACCCAAGTGCCTGAAGTTCTCCAGGTCCTCATAGCTTCCTCTCTGCCACACGGCTTCCGATGAGCCTGTGCCCACGTCTCTCAGGAGGGGCGTGTCTGCGTGCGTATGTGCACGTGTCTGTATGTGCACACTTATCTGTGACTGTCCGCAGTTCTGTGCGTGTGCACGTGTCTTTGTGTCCAGGTATGTGTTTGCATATGCGTCTACATGTTTTTCTGTGTACTCATGTCTCTGGTATGTGCAGGTCTGAGTGTATGCCCATGTCCCCATGAGTATATACTTCCATCTGTGTGTGTCCACGTCTCAGGGGACACGTGCATTTGTGACAGTCCTGTGTAGAGTGGAAAGCTGACCGCAAGGCAGAGATCTGGGCTGGGCTGTCACCTCTTCGTGGGTGGGGAGTGGGGAGCGGGGAGCAGGGAGCATCCCTGCTCCCTGGGGTGGTGGAAAGTGCGCCCTTAGAGAACATGGGTATCAGGTCATCCCTCCGTGGCAGCTGAATCATAGGTTTTTACCCAGGCAGGGCGTCTCCCGCTCTGGGAGTGCTGCTTGGGCAGCCCCTGGTGGAGAACCAGGACTCCTGCTTGGGGCTGGCCTGGGAACCACCCATTTTCTCACCCTACAGCTGGGCAGTGGCAGTCATTCTGTGGGGCACTTCACAAGCATGGGGTGCTTACCACAGGCCACGCCTCACGCTGGGGCGCTGGAGAGAGGAGATGGGTGATGGGTGGGGCAGGCATGGGGGAGGGCCCTTTGTTAGAGTCTTCAGTCCAATGCGGGGTGGGGGGGGCGATAAGCAGTGAGTATCCATAAACATTGGGGGCTGTGACGGGCGTGAGAACACAGGTTGTGCAGGCCCCAGAGGCAGGTGGGAGCACATGGCTGAGCTGCCTGTGTGGGCAGAGAGGGCAGGAAGGTTTGCTTAGATGAGGCGACTTGGGCCTGGGGACTATTCAAAGTATGAAACAAGGTTGGTAGGAAAGAACTATCTTATACAAGTCAGGTACACTCTCTGTACAGAATGAAGAAGGAAGACAAACAGAAGGAAGTGAATAAAAATGAACTCCAAGCCCACCCAAGGTCCAGAAACAAGCAGAGATAAAAGGCGCGTGATTATTTTTCTGTGCAAGTGTATCCTTGCTAATCAAACTGGGGTCACGCCTTCTATAGCATTTGGCAACTTGCTTTGATGCTCATGCAATACCATGTTCATAAACACTTCCTGCACCATAAGCATAGCTTAGAGGTTCTGGGCATGGGCAGTGAAGACTTGGGCCCAAACCAGGCCCCACTGCTTGTGTCAGACTGTTATCTCTGAGCCTCACTTTCTGCATCTGTACAGGGAAAGAAAATCGGGGCCTCCCTCAGGGGGCAGTTGTGAGAATTCAATGGGCCTAGGACACCTAACACAACGCCTGGCATGTCCTAGGAGCTTACTCTTCTCTGGGAGCAATTTTAATGGCTGCATACTATTCTAATGTATAGATTGCTCCCCATTTGTTCAATAAATCCCTTATTTCTGGGCATTTAAGAAGTTTCCACCATTTTCCTGCTGTGAAAACACACTGCTTACTCTGATCACTGAAAGAAGAGTAAGACCCCTCTGAATAGATGGAGCAGGGGCCTTCTAGGCAGAGGGGTCAGCAAGAAGCAGCCAGGCACCATAGGGAAACGGCCAGAAATTCTGCCTGGTGGGGCTTAGGGTGAGGCAAGGCTGAACTGGAGAGACAGACTGGTGTCAGGTCCTGGAGGGGCCTGTGGCTACTTCGGCACTTAAACACAAGCTTCTTGGTGACAAGTCTGGCAGGGGATTAATAATGTAGAGTGGAACTGCCACTATTTGCAGGCCAGGGGCCAGACCAAGGAGTGAAAAGAAGATGGGGAGGGACATGTGGGAACATTCCAGCAATGAAGAAGAGGGGAGAATGAAGAGAGGATGCAAACTCAGCATGACTCTGAGAGACTGACAATCCCAGCTCCACTACTTAGTAGCTGTGTGACCCTTGGCAAGTTACTTAACCTCTCTGTTTCCTCATCTCTATGATAGAGATAATAAGGCTACTCACCTCTTGGGGTTGTTGTGAGGGGTAATTGAGTTAATACGTATTGTTCCCAGAACCATGCCTGATGAATAGTAACTGCTGTATGTATCAACGATTGTTGTTATTATTATTTCATTATCATAGAAGACAGAGTGAAAGGGGCCATCACAGAACGACCTTGTCGTCCCCAGTTGGAGCATACATGGGTTTAGGTGGACTGAGTCCCCCAGGATTGGAGGTTTGGGAGCTGCTTCCCCACTGGTCTCCTTGTCCCCAGGATCCCATCAGAGCGACAGCACCTGGTCCTGGAGAATGAGCCTCCTGGGCTTTCTCTGTCCTGATTCTCTCCCCACTGGTCCTTTCAACCCCTCCCCTTTCTGTGACTCCCCCCCGCACCCCTCCACCTCTCTTTATCTACCCCTCCACTCTTTCCCATGGATTCTGACCCCAAGTGTGTAGGGTAGGCGTACCTTCAAGGCTTGGTCTGAGGTCCCATTGGAGTATTCAAAACGGACAGACAGACACGGTAGGATCTTTGCCCTGGGAAGGGTAGCCTCCTGCATGACACCTCCTCTGCCGTGCCAGGCAAAGAGTGTGTCTTCTTCCCCACCCTGAGTTACATGGAAAAGCCTCCCTCTACTGCCTTAGCCTGGGAGACACCAGGCTTCTGGAAGGAACTGGCAATGACAGCTCCGGGTGACCACGTGCTTTCCGCCCACTACTGCACTGATTTCTCTCCACAGCCCTGTGAGGGGATAGCTGCCATCCCCACGCACAGAGCGGGGAGAGGCCCCACTCAAGGCATCCTGCAGCCGGCAAACTCTGTGTGTTCCTACCCCTGTGCCCCTCCCCCGTGCCCCAGTTAGCAACAACTCAGCTGCCTGGGCTGCAGACACAAGGGCCCGGCCCCCTGCCCAGTCCCACCCAGGGCCTGCTGGGTGTGGGGAGCTGAGATAGTGGGAGAGATGCTGCCCAGGGCTCAGCTGATAGGGCCCGGGGTGAGGTCAGCGCTGGGAGGCCCCATGGAAGAAGTGAGTATTCAGGAGGCATTGGCAAGAGGGGAGGGGAGTTCACTGCTGATGTGGGAAGCCGGAGTCAGTGATATGAATGTCCTGAATGCCAGGGAGAGACTACCTGTGGGAGGCAGGAGAAGCCTGTGTTCTCAGGACCAGATGGCCATGTACGTGCAGTGACAAGAGCATCGGTGACCAGGACAACTTGCTGAGTGCCTGCTCGTACCAGGCACTGTACCTTGTCCTCATTTAGCTTCCCCCTCTTTCATATGGGCAGTTATTCTTGTCTGTACTTTTCAGATGAGAAAACAGGCTCAGAGAGGTGAAATGACTTGCCCAAGGCCACACAGCTAGTGCCCGGCAGAGCCAGGCTCAATCCCAGGACTGTTGAACTCCAAACAGACGTCTCACTGCAGAACTGTTTCAGGATCCAGGAGAAAGAAGGTGCACATTTCTGGTGTTTTCCAAACCTGTCTGCCTGTAGATTCATCTTTAAAATACGGAATCCCAGATCCACCCCAGAACTACTGAATCGGTCTACATTCCTAGTGAGAGTCCCATCACAGAAAGGGTGCATCCAACCACCCAAGATTGAATCGAGGGCTATCTGGCACAGAGGAAAGTGCTTGCAGAGGGGATGTGGACAATCCTGGTTGCAATCTCACTCCCCTCCTCCCTTGCATCCCTCTCTGCATACAGGGAGGAAAACTATCTGCCTTGTAATATGAAGGACTAAAGAGACTATCTGGGAAGCCCCTGGCTCACTGGGAAGCTCCCGAGGGTTCAGCGAGGTCTCTCTTGTTTGGGTTCCAGGATTGAAGGCAAGGGCTTTACCTTCCTTCTCTTGGAATCTTCCATAATAGCACCAGGCATAAGTCTTAAACCATTGACTGGTGCTCAGTATAGAGTTACTAAACAAGTTCCAAGTGCATGTTTAGATATAAGCCCACCTTTTATTAGTCATTAACACTTTAGTGTGAATTAGTGTATAGACCCACTAAATCAGGGAGGTGGGAAAAAGCCCAAGCCTAACTGTTTGGGAACCAGGTCAGAATGTGAGGGAAAGTGCTCCTAAAGGAGAAGGTAGGGCCTGGGGGGAGATGTCAGAACTAGAAGAATCCCTCCAGTTCTTATAAGTAGAGAAACTAAGGCTTAGAGGCTGAAAATGAATTGTCCAAAGTGGCCATCTGTTTGTGCCAAGGGCAGAATTTTCTCCCATGATCATCAAGCACTTACTCTGTTCCATTGTCCACCTAAGCTCCTACCCCATTCAAGCTCTCCCACCCCAACTCACCCACCTCCCGCCTTATATCACAGAGCGATACCACAGAGTCAGGACTTATATTTAATGGAGCCTTCCCACTTTCCCATTCCAAATAGCTTCTTGACATCTTTTAGCCCGCATCTCTGACTTAACATGTTCAAAATCAACTCTTCATTATCTAGACAAACCTCTTCTATCCTAGTCCTCCCCATTCAAATGGCATCAGTGTCCAGGTGAGCCAGCCGAAAGCATAGATGCCGTCTTAGATTGGCTTTCCTGGAAGCAGGGCCTGAGCCAGGGGTCCTTGCGCAATGGTTTCTCGGGGAAGAGCTCTCAGGAGGAAGGCAGTAAGGGAAGCAGGCTGGGGCAGCTCAGCAAGGGCTGTGGTCTCAGCTGGAGACCAGCTTTAGCCGGATTCCACGGGGAGCTTTGGAGGGCGAATTGTGACTCAGAGTTAGTCCCACCTTGAAATGGGAAGGAGGCCTGCCTTTTGTAACCCTTTGTCAGTCAGTCATTAGCGGGGCAGTCATTGGTGGGTTTCTGGTGAGTTAGATCCCTTTGGCTAAGGGCAATTTTCCAGACAAGGGGTTGGCCTGCACTCACAGGAGTGGGGGATGGGTGTCCCAGAGAAGCTGGAGAGCTGGGTGGGGACCAACAGAATCCACTACACAATCATCCTTTGCTCCCTCCTCCATCACATCGCACAACCAGTGCATGAGCAGACACGCTCAACTCCACCCCCAGGGTATCCCATTATGACCAGTTGTCACCACCCACACCCCCTTCATCGTAGTCCAAGCCACCACCACCATTGCCCAGGCCAGCCCCCTAGCCTCCTTCCCAGCTGGTCTTCTGATTTCTACTTTTGCCTCCACCAACCACTCTACATCTAACCACCAGTACCATCTTTTAAAAACATAAATCACGTTAGGTCACTGTCCTACGTCTAAAACCCTCCAGAAGCTGTCCATTGCACTTGGAATAATACCCCAAACCCTGAGCTTGGTCTACAAGGTTCAGACTGATGTGACCTCTCCTTACCTCATGGACCTAATTTCTTACCGTCCTCCCCACTTACTACACTCCTACCTACTACCCACCTCAATTCAGCTAATTCCACATTTATAATACTCCACTTTGGGATACCAATTTCTGAATACATCAACACTTTCTTAGATATTGCTAATAACTAGAAACACAGCCCCAATGAGCTTAAGCTAAAAGGGAATGCATTGGCTCACATAATTGAGAATACTGAGGGTGGGACTCTGTCAGGCATGGCTAGATCCAGGTACACAAGTGATGTTACCAAGACCCTGACTGTCCTTCTTTATCCCTCTCTCTATAGTTTCAGCCCTGTTTCCTTCTGTGTGTTGGCTTATATCTCAGAGAAGCTTTTCTCCACGGGGTGAGAAAAATAGCTCCACAAAGCTTATGATCTCATAGGCTGTTCTCTCCCAGAGTCCATAGATCTGACCTCTTGGTAGGAATCTCATTGGCTGTACTTGGATCAACTACCCACACTTTGGGTCAATTGCTTTGTTCGGCAGGGGAGTGGGGGTGGACACCATGATTGGCCAGGCGGTAGGCACAGTAGAAGGAACTGAAATTGATGTTTCCACAGGAATCACGTGGTCTGAAAACCTGGGAGACAAAGCAAGAACTGTCCCTCGCCCTTTTCCACCCAAAGTTATCCTTGGTTCAAGTGAAAAGGAAACAGCAATTACTATAAAAATCAGGATCCGTAAGTACTATAATTGTTTTCACACAGGTCACGGTGCCGGGAATGCATCCTCGCTAAGGCACAGAGAGGTTGTGAGTCACGGGCAATTTCCAGGGCTGACACTGTAACTACACTCCTTCCTCTATCACTCCAGAAACCGTCCAAGAGTGAGTGAGAACCATGATAATTTTGAATCCCCTCTGAATCTTAGGGACTTTGATATTTACACCATTGAAAGTATAAAATTAGTTGAGACATCTCCCATAGATCATCAAACACCAGTGCAAACACTAGCAAGCTGTGGTTACAATGAACGAACACAGTAGTTTGGGGCATAATACAGTGGTTCCTGTAGTGTGTTCCACAAGATATAGTTATCATGGAAAGGAAGAAGAGTTACATGGTCAAATAAATTCAGGCAAAAAGTAGGTTGAACAAATCAATCCAGTTTCATTTTTTTTAAGAAGATGTTGGGGGTAGGATTTTATTAATTAATTAATTTATTTTTGGCTGTGTTGGGTCTTCGTTTCTGTGCGAGGGCTTTCTCTAGTTGTGGCAAGCGGGGGCCACTCTTCATCGCGGTGCACGGGCCTCTCACTATGGTGGCTCTCTTGTTGCGGAGCACAGGCTCCAGACGCTCAGGCTCAGTAGTTGTGGCTCACAGGCCTAGTTGCTCCACGGCACGTGGGATCCTCCCAGACCAGGGCTCGAACCCGTGTCCCCTGCATTAGCAGGCAGATTCTCAACCACTGCGCCACCAGGGAAGCCCTCCAGTTTCTTTCATGCAGGACTTCTCAGAGCCTTTAATATGCTAAGGAATATTGTGACTTTCCAAGGGGGAGAAATAATTTGCAACATTTCCCAAAATACTTTGCCCCAAAAGTTCTTTTTAGCATACCATCTGGTGGTTCTTACATCCCTTGGGAAACACTTGGGGCATGGAAAGATTGTAGGATTTGGAGTCAGAACACCTGGATTTAGAGCCCAACTCTGCCATCTGGCAGCTGTGTGAACTCTCTGTTTTGAGCCTCAGCTTCCTCATCTGTAAAATGGGATCATTATAATTACTGCCTTACATGCTTTATTTTTGCCTTGTTGTAAGGGTTGTGTATATGAAGTCATCCATCACAGTGCCTGGAACAACGAGCTCTTCTCTGATTTAAATTCAGCTCTTGCAGCAGAATTATCAAAGGATGCAAATACTGCCCACACACTGAATTCTCCAGGTACAGAAATCTGATAGCCTAGGGAACTCGATGGCTTACTTACGTCAGGCCTGTTAAGGCTGTCACCCAGATAGCTGATGCCTCCCACCTATGTCACTGGGAGCTTCAAAAACGGTAAATGTCAATGTCAAATGGTTCCTGCCAACAGGTTGGGGTGCACGTATTGGGAGAGGGAGAAATTTCATGTCAGCCGAGAACAGAAACCTTTGGAGAATTTCTTTGTCCAGTAGCCATGGCTGTCTAATTACCCTCAGGACCATCAGACCTTTGATTTTAGAAATCCTTAAGTTACTGAAACTGTGTCACAGGCTTTGCAAATCCTACTCTATGAATATAGGGTGTGAAAAAATATTTTTTTAAAGGATTCTGGATTTGGTGGCACTGAAGTTTTACAAGATACAGGGCTGGCTAAGAGGGTAAGTGAGATTATAGCGGGGCCTACCCAGAATCTGTCCTTTGGGGAACAAGTGGGGCTGGGAGGAGGTCGCTCAGCAGCTGTCAGTGACCATCTTCCCTCCTGAAAGCAGGGGAGCCAAGCAGGGAGGAGAGACGGATGCACTGGCCCTGATCCCCAAGACTGGTCTTTCAAATCTGGGAGCTTCACCTGTCAGTCAATACATTTCCTTTTTCCCTTAAACTGAGTTATGTTTCTGTCTCTTCAGCCAAAAGAGTCTTGATTAATAAAAGGAGTGTTTGAACTACTTATTCATAAGCAGTTATTCAACAAATGTTTATTGAGCACCTACCATGCGCCAGGCCCTGCTGTGAGCACTAGAAACGTATCAGGGAACAAAGCAGGCCTATTCCCTGTTCTCCTAAACCTTCTAAAGTATAGGCTTATTGGATGAATTAATTTAAAATATTATTTTTATATGTTAATTATAACTCAATAAAAAATAGACAAAAATTTAATTCCTGGTTGTAAAACTAATACAAACTCATTGGAAATATAAGGAAACAGTAGAAAGAAGACATATGCAAAGAAAAGTAGAAGGAAGAAAAAAATCACTTGTAATTCCACCATCCAGGGAAAACCACCATTAATATTTTCATGTATTGTGGTTTTTTCAAAACAAATATGTTTTTAAAAAATGAAATAACGTGGGATATATAGTTTTCATTGTGCGTTTCCACAAAAGCCATCTTGAATATATTCCATGTCATTAAATATTCTTCAAAAATATCATTTTGAAAAAACATGATTCAAAGCAGCTGCATGACATTTTGCCACATGGATAAACAGAATTTTTAAAAACAAATCTCCTATGGTTGGGCAACCAGGTTATTTCCAACATTATGCTGTTATAAATAACAAGGAGATGAACATGCTTGTACAAAAACTTTGTCGCTCTTGATTTCTTTAAATAAACCTCCAGAGGTGGAATTATGGTCGTCCAAAGGAAAGGAACATTTAAATGTTTTTTGATGAACATCACAGTTTGCCCTGCAGGGAAGCTGTATCTGCTTGTATTGTTACCTGTGGGAGAGCAGCAGGCCCTTTTCTCCTTACCCTTCCTCTTGGGATTCAGCAGGGCCAGGATTAGGTGGGCATAAATTTTAAGGGAGCACCAAAAAAACTCAGTAATCAAGGTAAATAGTATTTTAACGCACAACTTAAAAAATCAAAATTAATGCAAAAAAGTCCATGATGAACAAAATATCATTTTAAATAAAAACACACTGCCATAAGCCTAAAGAAAAATGTACACCCCGTTTACATAGTTCTATCTATTTTTTAAACATACCTTTTCTAGAATATTAAAGCAGTTGAAAAAATATGAAAAAAACTGAAAAGTAGATGTCTTAAAATTCTCAATATTAAGTTTAAATATTTGGGAAGTATATTCACATCTTTTGATATGGTTTTATACTCATCATCAAACATACTTTCAAGAAGTTTTCTCTTATGTGTCATAATTTATGACTCTTCAATAGAAAATAAAACAAGCAAAGAAATCGATTTTGAATTTTGATTTGAATTGATGAGTTTGCTTCCATTCACGCTAGGAAGGCAACGTTACAACAAATTCTGGTTAGAGTAGAAGTAAAATACCTAAATTTAAAATTATGTGATTTTAATACCTGTCTTTCATTTTTCAATATTCTTTAATAATCTAGAAAACTTAACTTTAAAAAGCTATATAGGGCTTCCCTGGTGGCGCAGTGGTTGAGAGTCCGCCTGCCAATGCAGAGGACACGGGTTCGAGCCCTGGACTGGGAGGATCCCACATGCCGCAGAGCAACTGGCCCCGTGAGTCACAATTACTGAGCCTGCGCGTCTGGAGCCTGTGCTCCGCAACGGGAGAGGCCGCGATAGTGAGAGGCCCGCGCACCGCGATGAGGAGTGGCCCCTGCTTGCCGCAACTAGAGAAAGCCCTCGCACAGAAACAAGGAGCCAACACAGCCAAAAATAAATAAATAAAATTTAAAAAAAAAAAACACAAAACTATATATAATATATATATATAGGGTGCACACTTTCTTTCCTTTTGTTTCAGGTTCTACTGTGGCATGGCATAGCCCATTGATTGTCGATTTGAAAATCAAAACAAATGTCATTTTGTCAACAAGATGACAATGGTTTCAGATTCATTGTCATTCAGTTTTGTGCACATGTTATGCTGGGTCCTGGGGATACGTCCAGAGGTGAATACAACACAATCCCTGCCCTGGAAGTGACTGTGATTTACAAAAGAGAACTGATGAGGGTGTAATAGATCATTAAGTGGACCTAGCCCTATCCTTTATCAGCTCTTTGATCTTGAACTAGCCTTCAAATTTTCCAGGCTTAATTTTTCCTCTTGTAAAACAGTGATTATAAAACCTCCCTGGCAAGGTTATGATAGGTGAGGCACTAAGCCCACCGTGAATGCGCAAAACTCAGTAACTGTAACTGTGATGATCAAGGTCATTTATACATCCAATTAATTTGAGGCATTCATTCTGCAAATAATTATGGAACAGTATCTATGTGCCAGGCATGGTGCTTGGCTCTAAGAATTATACCAACAAAACTTAACCCTTGCCTTCAAGGAGCTTATAATCCAGTGGGGGCAACAGACACACAAATGGCTAAATCCCAACATAATGCAATAAGTCCTTGACAGAAGTTGGGTCTTGCAGGATGAATAGGAGTTTGCTAGGTGGTAAAGAGGGGAGAGGGCATTATGGCAAAAGGGACAGCAGGAGCCGAGACATAGGGGCAGGAAGAGCCTGGGAAACTGTAAAATCCGTGTGCCTGCAAGTGGTGGGTGGAGGGGATCCAACAGGCTCTCCTCACCCTTGGAAGAGATTCTTCAGTGATCCCAGCAGCCAGGGCATGAGCTCATCCCTTCCTGTCTGCCTGTGGTCAATAGCGCTTGAGGTGCTGAGTGGTTGAGGGATTTGATCCAGGTCACAGAGCAAAGGACTCTGGGACAATTAGTTCAAAGAAGGCCAAACATCGTATTTGTTCTTTGGGAAAAGCTAGAGAAACCATGGCATTTGTATTTGTTTTTCCTTTTTAAAACTTCCATCTATTAATTCACCTTTCCTTCAACCATCACACGCGCGAACTGTCCCTGACATTTGGCAATGGGGGTGCTCAGACACCATTGCCTGTAAACTGCATCTAGTCAATCTGGAACCAGGGTGAATCTGATCAATGTTAATCTTCCCACCCCACCCCACCCTGGGAACTCGGTGGAGGTCCAGGGGGGGTCCTGTCTGGTTGTCTCCCTAATGTTGGGACTGTACCTGGTATAGAATAGGTGCCGGGCAAACATTTGTTGTATCAACACAATCCAGATGACTGATGCCCTTTCGGGGATGATTTTTCCCCCAGGCTGGTTATGGAGACGAGCTCTCCCTTCTCCGCATCTTCCCAGTTTCCCTTGCCCTCCATGGGGCCTCCCAGCCTCTCAGTCTGGAAGTTACTGAGCTATAAAGAGACACTTAAATGAACGAGAACAGTCTTTAAAGAATCCTTTGAAGAAAGACTGCAACATGACTAATCATCTCGTAATTTATTGGCCTGTAAATTTGCATTTTCCTACAATACATTTTTCTTTATAGAGGGCCCTCCCACACCGTGGACAAAGGCAATATTTGTTAGGGTTGAGCTTCCCGTTTCGAAGAGTCATTACTATTTCTATGTCTATAGCAAGATCATATGCGGGCAGGGACCAGCAGAGGGTGGGCAGGGAAGGGCATGGCAGAGAATGGAGCTGGGGCACACAGCTTGGGCCCCATCTTTGCCCCACCCCTTCTCTTCACCCTCATCAAGAGCCCCCTGTCAGCTCCAAGTCATTCAGTACCTGGAACTGCTCCCCCACTCCTCGCCCCTCCCCCCTCCTCTCCCCTCCCCTCCCCCATCCCTTGGCCAGGGGACAGGCTCGGGCAGGATTTATGGGGCTGGCCCCTGCGGAGAGGATCCGGGGATAAATCTCAGCTTATTTAGGAGCGTGATCTACATTTATTGCACTTAATGTGATCTTTAACGTGTCCAAGAGGGGCCCATAAATCCCAGCCTGGCCCGCTCAGCCAGCAGGGCCCCTGGGCCTGGCTCCTCCCCTCGCTGGGGTGAGCTAGCAGGAGTTCCTGGGTCTTTTGATTCCCTTTGCTTGAGGCTTCTGCCCTGGCTCCGCAGCTAAGGGCTGGTGCCCTCTCTGAGCTTCCTGAAGCCACATGGCCTAAGCTACACGCTCCTCAGCAGGTACCAGCGGTGTTCACCCTGCTCTCCTTCATGTCTCTGACTAGGTAACTTCTAGGAGCCTTTCCCCAGAGCTAGATTTGAAAATGCTAAGATTTTGCAATTAGCATGATGCAGGCGCAGAGGAGGGAGGCAAGCATAGCAGAGGTAGTCTGTTGTAGCAACACCCCAGGCAGGTGCAGAGGAGAGGCAGGTTCTCTGAATGTTAGGATTACTACTATTATAATAAATACGAGCCTGTGTATACATAATAATCAATGTGGATAGCATTTTGCAATTTATAAATCATGTCCACACCTATCCTTCCCACATCCCAGGGGAAACAATGGCTTGGAGAGGCTCCGACTCTCCCAAATTCACGAGGTTGTTGAACAGCAAAGCTGGACTTGGAAGCTGGATGCCTGGCTCTTTTCACGGTCCCACGATGCCCCTATGTATGGGTGCATGTAAGTACCACCAAGAGCACACGTGTACGGCTCATACAGATGCCTCATACTGGGAAGCACACCTCGTATATGAGCAGATGCTGGAGCGCTCCCAGCAGGGATTCTGCAGACACACGAGGTCACCACAGGTATCTTTTAATCCTTCTGCTTCTGGTTTTTTCTTAGCAAAGAGAAACCATGCCTCGCGGTTAGGAGGAGTGTGTATTGGCATGTGTGTCTCTTGAATGTGTGAGTGTGCGTTTGGGGTGGGATGGGGAAAGGATGGGGAGAGAGGCCCAGTGAGCCCAAGCTCCTAGAAATGATAAAAGCAGCTTTAAGAACTGATTCCTGTAGTCAAAGGTCATTCTCGTCTCTGGCTTTGAGATGATGGCCCCAGCCCCTATTTTGCCATCCGCTGGTGGCATGCCCAGTCCCAAGAAACACACCTGTGTACACATGTGTCTGTACACACATGCGCACGCACACATAAGACACGAGGGTATGAAGCCCAGGACCCAGCAGTGCCGATGTGGTCATCAGGACCACCACTTGGGGTTGAGGGTCATATGGTTTCCTTGGGCGAATGTCTAGAAATGGTGTCGTGTCCGTAATAGAGGTTTGCAGCTGCGCAGGGGAAGGGTTAACAATGGGTGTTCCACTGAATTTAATGGAAAAGTTATATTTCTGTGCATTATTTTCTAATTATACTACTAATGCATATTCAGTACAGAAAATGTAGAAAACCAGGACCCCATAATTAAGAAAAAAAAATTTTTAATCATTTGTAATGCTTCAGACAGAGATGACTCATTTTTAACTTTTCCAAAGTATATCCTATCAGATTTTTCCCATGTAGATATTTCTTTAAAATTTGGATTTTCCCATGAATCCTTCTTTGAAAACTCTTTTTTTCCTTAATATACTGGAACTGTCTTGCCTGCCATTTCACATCCTCCTGTCCAAGGCTGTCACAGGATGCCTCACATTCTAGGGCCCGAGAAGGGCCGTGATTGTCCTCCCCAAGCAGACATTCAGGTTGATGACTATTTTGCACTCTTCTAAACAATCCTGAAGGCTAAACCTCAGCACACCCCATCATGCGCTCCTTAGATTAAACTCCTAGAAGTGGAATTGCTGGCTCAAATGTTGTGCCCATTGGAGAGATTTCCAGTAACTCTCGCTGGGCTGCTCTCTAGAAAGCAGGATCTGCTCAAGTTGGACAGGGACCCGCAGCTCCACTCGGTGTTGTGTAGGGTTTTGTTTATAAAGGAGAAGTTTGGGAGTGAGCCCTTGGGAGAAGGGAGCTGGGGTCCTCCCATCCCTTATGCTGTGGGGTGCGGTGGCAGAGGCAGGGGCAGGGAGAGACGGAAGAAGAGATTCTACCACCCTGAGTCTTTTGCCGGGGACTGGCCTGGCCTCCTGTCGCCTGGCGCTCTGTCTTCCCGTCGCTAATGCCGTGTCTGTGATCCCCACCCTCGTAGGCACAGGGCAGGAACTGAGTCAACACGCACGAGCGAGCAAATATTTGTTGAATGGACCGATGTTTGCTGAACGTTCAAAAGTTTGCTGGTAGAACAAATGTCTGTTAAAAGAACACTAGGGTTCTTGGAAAAGCTCCTGCCGGTTCACAGGCTATTTTCCCTTCTCTGGGGTCCCTGGACCAGAATGGAGGCTCAGAACCCACCTCAGCAGAACCGCATGGATGACGTGTCAGCCAGGCAGCTTCTGCAAGACAGGCCGGGCGTCTGTCATCTCTGAGACTCTGGGGTGCAGCATATCTGCCCCCAGCCCCCCACCACTGTGTTCCAGAAACGTCGGTTAAATGAATAATTGGTTTCAGATCCCTGCTCGACTGCCCATTACATCCCAGGGTGGCCCAGAGCAGCCGGCTTTACCCTCTCGAAAGCCCCCCTCTCAAATGTAAGATGAAAAGACGGGCCTCGCAGTGGTTTTGCACCTTTTTTCTTTAAAGTAGAATTTTCTCTTCAAACCAACCCCACTCCAAAGTGATGCCTTCCCTCCATCAGTGGAACCCCTAGGGCAGATGATTTGAGAACCGCCAGCATGATTTGCATCTGAAGTCCAGACTAACCCAGGGGAGCCCTGCCTGGGACTCTCATTGCTTGGCACCAGGAATTTACCCCAAACACAGCTGAACTGTCCAAGAAACTGGGAGGGAAGTGACTTTTAAATCCCCAGGGAGCGCTATGGATTAGATGAAAGCTTTGTATCAATGTTAAATTTCCTGGATGGTATAGCTGTGTGATCTGTTGTTATGTAAGAGAAGATCTTTATTCTTAGAAAATATACATGGGAATATAAAGGCGAAGGGCAGCATCACACAGCCTCCTTTCAAGTGGTTCAGAAAAAGTACGAATCTGAATATATATGTATGAAAGCACGAAAAAGCAAACATGGCAAAATGTTAAAGTGATGCATGTGGACGATGGATGTCCAGGAGCTCTTGGTACTGTTCTTGAAACTTTTCTGGAAGTTCAAATGATCTCAAAATAAGAACATTTTAAAAACCATCAGTCTTTTTCAGAATGCTTGGCAAAAAACATTAAACATGTAAAAATTCCTCACACACACAAAAATAATGGAAAAGAAGGGACTCCAAGGGAAGGAGACAATACACGTACTATAGGCCTGACCATATTCATCCCTTCCTAAGCTGGTAGAAGGCAGGGAAACCCCGCATGTTAAGGAAGCTCACTGGGCAGAATTTGGGATGCACCAGAACTGGGGCTTGGATCCTGCGGTCAGAACCTGGAGTGGCTCAAGGTCACAACACACTAGCAGTTCCCACTGAGGAGTTCGGCTGAGGAATAAGAGCTTTAGGACCGTGCCATTCTGAGCCTCTCAAGGACGAGGTGGAGGGGTGAGGAGGGTGTGAAGTTCCGGAGAGTGTAGGAAGGGGATGCTGGTGTAGAGGGAGGGGTGGCAGAGAAGAAGGGGTGGGGGTCAGGGAGGCCATGGAAGCAGGAGCTGGGTGACCACTTGGTGGGGATGTTGTCGAGAGGATTCGAGAGATGCTTCCGAGGCCCCTTCCAGGACTGGGAGAGAGACTCAGGATTCAGAGGGGCAAGACATGCGTGCCCCGGTATACATGCACGCGTGAGCACACACACACACACACACACACACACACACACACACACACACTCTCACACCCATCCTGCCTGCGCCCACGAGAAGACCAGAGCTCCCAACATCCATCGCAAATGAGCACACATGTGGGTCCATGTGGGTGAGGGCTGAGAAGCCCACCTGGCTGGGGGCCTCCCGCGAGGTCGTCTGTCGCTTACCCGAAGTCCTGAAATCCAAGAAGCTCCGAAACTCGTGACTTTGTAAAACAACTTGAACTGTCATGAGGCTATTTATGGTCTTTATTTTTCCCACTTACTGTGAATATTCATACATTCACTGCAGAAATATTAATGTATTTGCATACAGAGGACTGCTCAGGCCCCATGGGGATCATTATATCTGCGGTACGTGCACTGAATTACCCTTCTGGAATCTGAGATGCTCTGAAGTCTGAAACACACGTGGCCCCAGGGTTTCAGAGAAGGGACTGTGGACTTGTACTAGGGTGAAGTCGTAGTTTCCAGAAGAGGGATGGGGGAACAAGTTGCAGTATGCTCGTGCGTGTGTGTGTGTGTGTGTGTGTGTGTGTGTGTGTGTAAAGGCTCGATTTGGGTGCCAGTGTCCAGCTGCAGGCAAACTTGATCTCCGTAACAGGCACGCAGGTGTTGACTTTAGGTCTGACTCCTAAGTAGCAGAAGCGGCTTCCTTCATTCACTCAAGTTCATTTTGCAGCATCAGTATGGTTGGTTGAAAACAGCAAAGCTCGCTCTATACATACAGCTAAGCCTATACCTATAGGTAACGTGCAGAGGAAGTGGGGAGCCGAGGGAGAGCCGGGGTCACCCACCAATCAGCAGGAGAGGTGAGGCCTGGAGTGTCGTCTCAGCCACGGTCTGGCCAGGTCTCCTGCTTGACCCTTCCTGGCTCTTTGCCTCTGATCTGCCCCTTCTGCTTGCTTGCTTCCTGCTGGACTGTGCTCCACATGCCCCACCTGACACCTTCAAAGTCCCAGAGCTGGTGTGCCAGGGTGGCCAGGGCTGGTGTGCCAGGGTGGACAGGGCTGGTGTGCCAGGGTGGCCAGGGCTGGTGTGCCAGGGTGGACAGGGCTGGTGTGCCAGGTAAGAGCGCTTTTAATTTCTCTTTCTGTGTGTGTTCCCAGCTCTGCCCTTGCCAGCTGGAATTCCCAGAACACACCGGCTACAGGGAGAAACAGATTCGCCGCTCTGGTTCCAAAGTCAAGACCCATGAGCTGGAATCCTGGCTCTACTGCTGACACCACATGGCCTCAGGGAAGTCTTTGCTCCTTCCTGAGCCCCTCTCCTCAGCCACCCCACATGCCTCTGGGGCTGTTTTTCTCTTGGAGGACGGGATTCCGAAATGAGGTTATACGTGCATGGAGTTGTAAGCAGGGAATGTCATTTACACTCGAGTGGTGTGCTTTTTTCTGTTGTACGGCCTGTTTGGCACAGGGGCAGCCAGAGACCAAGAGGACCCCTGATGTCCTGGTTCCCACCCTCTTGCACATGTTCGAGGATCACTTTAGCAAGCATCACCCCTCGCTCGCCTGCATCACCAGCTTCCTTCCCTCCGCTGGACCATTCCCATTAGGTCTCACACAGGCAGGAATGCCCCCACGTTTTAAAAAAGAAAAAGGAAAAAAGACCCTCTCTACCAAATGCACCCTGGTATACTAGGGATTGGACTGGATTCGTGGAAAGCCTGGTGAAATCTGAGTAACACCTGTAGTCTGGTTACTAGTCTGGTGCTGATGTCAGTGTGTTAGTCTTGACAAATGAAGTGTGGTTGTGGGAGACCCTAGCGTTAGGGGAAGCTGTGTGAAGGGTATATGGGAACGCTCTGTAGTACCTTTGCAACTTTGCTATGAATCTAAAACTATTCCAAAATCAAAAAGGTTATTGAAAAAAAAAAACCTCTCTCTTGATTCCACACCCCGGCCCATTTTTTGCTTCCTATTTTATCGAAACTCCCCAAAAGAACAGTCACACTCACTGTCTATGGTTCCCCTCCTCTCATTCTTTTGTGAGCTCACGTTCCAGTCAGGTCTCCCCGACACCCACACCCTCCACTGACCCCAAACTGCTTGGTCAAGGTCTCCAGGGGTTTCCCTGTTGCTGAATCCAACCTCCGATTCTCCTCCGTCCTCACCTTTCCTGGCCTCTTGGCAGGGTGGCGGATCAGCCCGCCCTTCTTGGACCGCTTCTCCGACGGGGCTGGGAGATGCTCCTCTTTCTTGTTTTGCCTCTCACATCGCAGGTTCTTCCTGCCCCATCACCTTCACTGCGTTTCCCTCCTCTCTCAAACCTCTAACTGTGGCCTGCGGCCCCAGACCCCGTCTTTGGACTGTCTTCACTCACTCCCCAGGTGGCTTCATCCAGCTCCACGAGCTGAAACACCACCTACCTGCTGACAGTTCCCAAGCCCACATCCTCAGCTCAGACTGCACTCCCCAGCTGCCCACTCATCGCCTGCCCTTGGACGTGCGATGGGCCCTCACCCTGAACTGCTCCTAACTCGCCCCACCCACACCTGCTCCTCACTCGTCTCTGCCGTGTAAATGGCAGCTAAGTCCTTCTGGTTGTTCTGGCCCCAAACCTTGAATCTGCCCTTGACTTCCCTTTCTCACATATCCAGTCTCTCAGCAAATCCCGCCTCTCTCTCTTCATAACATGTCCACTGCTGTCCCCCTGTCCAAGCCGTATCACCTCTCACCTGGATGAATTCAAGAAGCCCCTCCTGGGTCTCCCTGCTCTGCCCTTGCCCCCTTTCAGTCTGTCCTCAAGACAACAGCCAGAGGATCCCTTGAGAACATGTCTGATCAGGTCAACCTCAAATCCAAACCCTCCCAGCTCCTGCACATTGAGTCCTTACAATGACCGCCACAGTGTTATGTGACCTGGTCCCCCATTTCTCGGCCCTCACCTCCCAGCACTCTTACCCTTGCCCACTCTGCTCCAGCCACACCGGCCTTCTTTGCGGCTTTCTTTAAAATATGGTGGCGGGCTTCCCTGGTGGTGCAGTGGTTGAGAGTCCGCCTGCCGATGCAGGGGACGCGGGTTCGTGCCCCGGTCCGGGAAGATCCCACATGCCGCGGAGCGGCTGGGCCTGTGAGCCATGGCCGCTGAGCCTGCACGTCCGGAGCCTGTGCTCCGCAACGGGAGAGGCCACAACAGTGAGAGGCCTGCGTACTGCAAAAAAAAAAAAAAAAAAAAAAAAATATGTTGGGCATGTTCCTACCTCGGGGTCTTTGCATGTGCCATTCCCTCTGCCTGTAATGCTCTGTCTCCTCACTTTCTTCAAGTCTCTGCTCAGAGGTCCCCTCCTCAGTAAGGCCTTCACTGGCCACCTTTCATAAATAGGAAAACCCCCATTCTCTCCCCCAGTTTTGACTTCTCTGTATCGCCATCATCATGTGAAATACTATGTCTACTTGCTTATTGTTGATTGTCTGTTTCCCTGGCCAGACATCAAGTCCAGAAGACAGAAACTCTATTTTGTTTTCTGTTAGATCCCTGGGATAGGACCTGGTGGGTGAGAGTTGTTTTTGTTCTTGTTTTTGTTTTTTTTATCAACTGTCATGACTTAAGCTGGAATAAGAATCCCCTTCTGGACTGAATACTGCCTGAAACATTCTCTGCAGTTTCCGGAAGGCCTTTCCTGTGGCCGCCAGGGCTAAGGTAGCCTGGCCAGCTGGGCTTTGAGAGCCAGCCTCTCCCTGTCCACCCATGTGAATCCTTCTGCAGGTGGGCATGGATACTCACTCGTGTGCATGTGGCCTCTGTTTGTGTGTGTGCGCATGTGTGCAACAGGTGGATGAGAGTGTGGTACACACTGGCGGCTGGAAGGCCCAGGTATCCCTGTGGCTGCTGGGTGAGTCACTTGTCTGCTCTTGAGGATCCCTGTGATATCCCCGGGTGAGAGCAGGTCTAGGATGGGGGCCCGCGGATTTGGAGTCCAGGAGGCTGCAACCTCCTCCCTCCCCTTCTCTCCAGCCACCTCAGCCCTCTGTCTGGCTGGCTGCAAAGTCCCCCAGGAGAGGTGTGGAGGGAGAAGAGTCTGAGTGCTGATAGGGTCCAGCCCCGCAGGGGAAGCTGGGGGATCCTGTCGGGGTGGGGTGGAGGTAGCCCCCAGTTAATGGTGTGGACCAGCGTCTCGGTGCTTGGGCCCCTGCCCTGGTTGCTGAGTGCCCTGTCTGATGTGTACTCCTCCGTCTAACTCTCCTTCCTTCCTTCTTTTTCTCTCTGTGCTGCTCCCCGCTTCTTTCTTTCATCTTTTTTTAAAAAATTAATTAATTTATTTATTTTTGGCTGTGTTGGGTCTTCATTGCTGCGCATGGGCTTTCTCCAGTTGCGGCGAGCTACTCTTCGTTGTGGTACGCAGGCTTCTCATTGCGGCGGCTTCTCTTGTTGCAGAGCACGTGTTCTAGGAGTGCAGGCTTCAGTAGTTGTGCCACATGGGCTCAGTAGCTGTGGCGCATGGGCTTAGCTGGTCCACGGCATGTGGGATCTTCCCGGTCCACGGCTCGAACCCGTGTCCCCTGCATTGGCAGGCGGATTCTTAACCACTGAACCGTCAGGGGAGTCCCTTTCTTTCATCTTTTTAACCTGCTTTTCTCCCTGCTCTTTCCTTACTTTTCTTCTAGTTTCACTTCCAGCCTTTCCCTCTGCCTCCATCTCTCTCTGTCTCTTCTATGTGGCCCCTTTTTGTGAGTCTCTCTTTGTTTCTGTCCTCCCGCCTCCTTTCTCACACCCCTCACCCCCTCTGCCTCTCTCTCGCTCTCTCCGTTTCTTTTCTTTTTCCAGCCATTCCTCCCTGGTTTGTCCGTCTGTCCCTTTCCGCCTGTCCCTCCACGGTGCCTAGTCTCGCTGCCTCACTCTCTCCCCACCGGTCTGTCCAGTCATCTCTTCCTCGCCTCACCTCGCCTGTCTCCCCGTCACCCTGTCTGTCTCTCCCTCTGTTTTCCGGGAAGGCAGCTGTGATTTACGAGCTGCGGACAGGGCCAGCTGCGGGTGCGGGAGGCCCTGATTACAGTTTCCCGGAGGAAGCTGCCTGCTCGGGGATGGCAGGGTGACAGCGTTTATACAGGGCAGCCCAGGGCTCGGAGCACGGCTGTCAGCCCTAGACGGATGGAGTGCCGGAGAAGGCCCATTACTTCATTCACACCTCTTCGGGCAAACAGTAAAACACTTACACACGGCCTTGACGCAGGGCGGGCCTCCCCCCACCCCCACCCCACCCACCCAGAAACATTCCCAGCCTGGCCCAGGGTCTGGGCCTTTCTGATGGAGAGGAGTATGGCAGAGAGCCAGGGGTGGCCCCTGGGGAGGCCCACCAGGCCCATGCCCCAGAGAAAGTCCCAGGCCTCCTCCCAGCCTGGGCTTTGGCACTGACCCAGGCCAGCCGCTTCTCTCTGGGCCTCACTGTCCTCACCTGTGAAGTGGGTTGTAGTGCTCACACAGGATAAAAAAACCTAAAAATCATGTATAAACTGTAGCGTGCCACACAATATAATATTATTAATATCAATTTAAAATAATATTCACATTACCTTGGGTAGAAAGAAAAGTACCCAGGATTCTAAATTTGGCCCTGCAAAAGAAGGTGTCCAAACAAGGCTTGATATAATCCAAGGCTGACCTTTGTTGGGCAGAAAAATATGAGGTTGGCCATTATCCCCTTTTGTCTGTTTCCTAGGGAACACGTTCAACCCGGTACCCAATTCTAGAATCTTCATTCACATGGAGGGGAAAGTGATTATTAACAGCTACTGTGTAGCCCTCTCTCTGCCCCCAATCCCGCCTGTGGGAAGCTGCATTTTCCCAGCAGCAAAGCTTTCCAGTAGAAGGAGAGCTGGCCCGGCGAACTTCGGGCATCATCCAGGATGTGGAGAAAGGACTGGGGACCGAGCTGGAATGGTGCCACTGGCTCGTGACTGGTCCCATGATTCTAGACAATGAAACCGGGGACAGGTCAGTTATGGCGTACTCACTGCAAGCCGGGCACGTGAACCCCCAGTGCCACCGCCATTTGTAGCACCCCTACCTTGTGCCAGGCACGGGCCACCTTCTTTCTTCACTGAGTGCCCCCAGCAACCCTGCAAGGTGGGAATCGCAGCCCACATCTCATAGTGGAGGAAGCTGAGGCTCAGAAAGAGGAAGCAGCTGGCTCAAGGTCACACAGCGCTTACCTAGTGAAACTGGGGTTGAAATCCAGCTCCAAAACCCACTTTAGTCCTCCAGGTGTGGAAGAGCAGTTGGTGGGTGGGCTCTGGGGCCCGGGCCCACTGCTGGCTTCACCACTTTCTAGCTGTGTGACTTTGGGCGAGTGGCTCGACCTCTCCTGGGCTCAGCTTCCTCAGCCACCCACGGGGGAGGATGTTGAGGAACATCCCCTGCGATGACCCTGAGGATGAACCAGGATGATGCATTGGAACCGCTGAGAGTAGGGCCTGGTACACGTGGGCCGCATCCAATAAACATGAGGCCATGATTAAGGCACAAAGTGTCCTCGAGCCTCAGGCCAGCCCCTGTGTCCTGCCCCTCCCAGCTCCTGGGCTCCCACTACTGGTCTCAAAAAGGACTTGGTGTCGGTTGAACACCGGTCCTTGTAAGAGGTGAGGCAGGAGCTGTAACATAAGGGGTTGGACCAAAAATAGACTTAATTCATGCAATAAAATCCTTCGCCAACCCTCTCCCCAGTCTCTTCCTGTGTTCCCCCCCAAAAGAAAGCCTGCACAAGCCTGCCTGGGGACGGAGGGGGCAGCAGAAGCCAACAAACCGAAGTGTTAGTCTGTTTCTTTCCTTGTATCGAACTGACCGATGGGCGGCATCACACACCCAGCCAGGCCTGTGGTCAAGAGCTGAGAGACCTGGGTTTGGATCAGGGTCCATACTGGGTGTGTCAATTAACCAACTCCCTCACTTCTTGGAGCCTAAGTTTCCCATTTCCAGAATGGGACTGATTATACCTACTGTGAAGGTGGTTTAAAGAGTAAATGAGATGACTCAGTCCTGGGCCATTAATCAACATTTACTGAGCACTTACCATGTTCCAGGCAGTGTCCTGGACCCTGGGAATACAGTGATGAACTAGATAAAGTGTCTTTCTTCCAGGAACTCACATGCTGGTGGGGAAATTGCAGACCGTGGGGTTGAGGGGGGGATGTCTGTGGAGAAGATAAGATGAAGAAGCAGGCCACGGGGCTGGGAGAGTGTGTCTACGGCCAGGGTGGTCAGGGAAGGCCTCTCTGCCTGGTCACTTCCCTCTTCCTCCCTAAATTATGAAAGTCCTGACCCCCAGGGGTTGTTCCTTCCATGGTCAGCCAACCAGGCCTGTGATAGGCACGAACCCCCTCCAGGAGCTGGGCTCCTCTACACTCACAAGTGCCCCGACCAGGCCTCCGCGCAAAGAGGTAAACACACCTCTTTGGGGGTAAACACTTCTTCAGGGTCTTCTGGAGACCAGGTCTCCTCCCTCCCTGAGGCACCTGGCCTGGCCTCTGGCGGCCCATCTCTCCTGATCGAGTCCCACTCACCTGAGGTAACGGCCAGGACCCTTGGCCTAATACGGCCACCAAGGGGAGGTCCCTGGAGAGGGCCTCCCCCACTTCAACCAGGGTTGTAGGGCAAAGTTCACACAGAGGGCACAGCAGATAGAATTGCCTCGGGCCTGAGGGCAGCGGGTGTCATGGCCAGTGACCGTGGCGAGGGATCCGTGTGCACAGGTGACTGGCCAAGGCAGCCTAGGGTCCTGGCTGCAGGCGTCGGGCACAGCCAGTGCTGAAGCTGAGGTCTCCAGCTATGGGGCAGCTGACCACCAGCACATCCCACAACTGAAGGACTTCCTGGAGCCCCTGGGGTGAAATTTCACAGCGTAGTCCCCATCCTCTGGAGCGTCCCATCTGAATCGAGCCCACTGAGGCCTACAAAAGACCCTCCAACTATAGGAATTACACAGTACAAGCCAGACCTCTCTGGACCCCAGGGCAGCTTTGCTACTCTGTCCTGAACTGAAGGGTTAAGGACCGTGAGCTGGAGGCTGCCGAGCAGAGGTAAAAGGGGGAGAGACTTACCTCCCTTAGGCTCAGTCAGAGGAGGCTTCCTGGAGGAGTGGGTATTTTTAGATGACAAAAGATGGTATGATAAGTAAAAGTTACTGAGAGTGCCCTGTGTCTAGGCGCTGTGCAGAGCCCGATGCACACTCTGAGCTCATTATTCCACATAACAAGTTCATAAGCCCAGTACTTCCAGAGTCTCTGACTGCAGATGGGGACACTGCGGGTGATTCACGTGGGGCAAGTCGGAACTAGGATTCAAACCCAGGCTTATTGTCGCTCTGAGTCCATGCACTTCACCGCCACACCACAGGGGTCCCAAGGTTTAGTAGGAGCATGGGAAACAGAGGACGTGAGACCCCAAGGCTGGCCAGGTTGGAAGGGGCCCTCATCACCCACATCACCAGCGGGAAAGCAGAGGGATTGGGCTCCCCCAGGCCATCCACCTCTGTCCCTTTTGAGCTTGGGGCCCGGGGGGTGGGGTGGGGGGCAAGTGGAGCCCTGAGAACTCACACAGATGAGACAGGGAGGGAGCGTGATGGCCTGAACCACCACTCTCTGCGCACTAGCCACACCTGACCTCATGTCGTCTTCACACCTACAGAAGCACCATTAACCCATCAACAACATCAACACAATAATAGATCTGTATTGTGCCTCCATTGTGTTTTCACAGTCGTACTAAACGTGGGAGCCAGGGGTGGGCAGGCGGGGAGCGGTGAATGTAGGAAACATAAGGCACGAAGCCTGCCTTCAGGGCCCTGTGATCCTTGCGCAGAGGCAGCATGTGTTCAGGAAGCTACACCGGAAGGGGTCTTATACATAATCTGTAAATGCTACAGGAGGCCGGAATGGGTTGAGGGCTCAGTAATCAGGGGCTCCTGGAACAGGGGTGCTCAAGAAAGGCCTTAAGGAAGTTTCTGGCCACTCCTGATTGCATGTCCCTCGTGGGATGCTCACATACCCACGCTCACAGTCCGCTGGTCTGCCTGGATGCTTTCTCCCTGGTCTACCTGGGAACACCTACCTCTCCTGCAAGGCCGTGAGAGATGGGCCTTTTTCCATAGCTTCCCCATCCCTCCTGACTTCCTTCGGCAGAATTGGTGGCTTCACCATCTGAGGTCTGATGACTACAGCTTATGTGAATTCCCTCTCTCTTTCTTCACAGATACCGCGTAGGTGAGGAGTCAGTAACTAACGGATGTAAAGTGCTTACTTTGCACAGGGCCTGGTGCACAGCAGGACTGCAAGAACTACTACTGCTGCTGATGGGCACTCAGGACATCCTTTAATTAAGTGGAATTCAGTGGATAGGGGAGAACAGGAGGAAGCACGTACCTCAGGACAGGGGAGAGGGCTTGGGTGAGTGGGGCAGGGGCTGGCTGGCCGGAAGCCTGCCCAGGGGTGGCCAGGAAGGAGCAGGGCACGCAGGGAGGCAGCATCCAAGGGGCCTGGAGTGGTGTGAAGATCTGCGGACTTGGATGCTTGATGGGGGAGCTGAGGCGGAGGAGGAAGGAGGGAGGCTGTGTGATCCTTCATGCAGATGGATGGTTCCAGCAACAGCCCAGACAGGTAAACAGTGGGGCTGGGGCCAGACAGCCCCCACCACCCCTTGCCCGCTGACTCTGTACTGGTGACAACTCCTGTCAAGGCTTGATGAGAGGCTGCTGGCTGCTTCTGCCCCCTTGGCCCCGCTTTTGGGAGTTTTTCCCAAAGTTGGGGCGCCAGGAGCTACTCCAGTGATTCAGCTTCACAAGAGAGCTCAGAGAGAGAGAGGAGAGGGGCCTTTGCTTTCTCTCTCCTTCCGTGGGAATTCAGGAGGACACTGGTCTGCCAGATCCTCTGTGTTGGTTAATGCCCCCCTCTTCCAGGAAGCCCTCCCTGACCAGTCTCTTTGATCTCCCCCTCCAGTCACTCCCTCCACCCCCACAGGAATTGATGCCTCCAATTGAAGTCCCCCGAATCCACTGTCCATCCCAGTTACTTGACACTTGCACTAGCGTTTGTACAGCTGAAGCCCAGTTTGCCCTCTCTGGCTGAGTGGCCTGGGCCACTCTGAACTGCAGTCGTTTCATCTACTTCATGGGGACATGAGACAGATACTCTGAAAAACAGATTCTGATCCTGGATCTGCCACTTCCTGGTTTTGAACCTCAGTTTCTGCATCTGGGAAATGGGGATCACCATAATGCTCCCCCTCACCATGTGTGTGTGGGGACAAAGTGAAGCACTGGTAGGAAGGGCTCAGCCCAGGGCAAAGATGAGAGAGGTTATAATGACCTTTTCACGGACAGGTAAGCACAGGGGCTCACAGAGGCGGCCCCAGCCTAGTCCCTGGGCAGGGGCTCAGGGCTCAGGGTCTTGCCCTCATCTCTTTGAGTCAGGGCAAGGGATTCAGGAGGGAGGAGGTGGTGGGGTCTGGCACATTCCCCTAACGTCCTATTGATCCAAAGACCTGTTCGCCCACATCCCTCCACTCTTCAGTGTATCTTATGTTGCTTGCTCCGTTTTATTCCTCGTATGCTGATGACTGTTTAGTTAATTAGCCTAAAGACAATCTGGCTGAATTTGGGGGCTGATTAGCCAAGTATCTCTTAACTATATGCTGTTTTGATTGGGGGTGGGTGTCCTCTGAAAGTTTATTTAAATTACTTTGGAGGTCTTCACGACAATATTTCTAGTTTTGTAAAATTTAAGATTTAGTCATCAAAATGCAATTTTAGTTAATTAACTTTAAATCACACTGTTGAGATACATCCTCAGTTTTGTTTTGTTTCAGGACAATTGAAGACATTAAAAGAACACCCCCATCTCCAAGGCAGGAGCCGCTGTACCAGGCGAGGGGCTCAAGCTATTCCAGCATTTGCACAGAGGACAGAGGCTGAACCTCGCCCCCCAGAGCCTGATCTGGGGGTTCTGTTGCACTCCTAAAGAGAGCTGTCAGGACATCCCTGAGGTGAACGGAGACTGGAACCAAAGGGAAGGGCTGCTGCAGGCTCCCACTGTCCCCCCTTCCTCATGGGGCTGGGAGTGAAAACCAGACATCCAGGTCACGTAGGTGGTGCGAGGGAGGACCAAATCTCAGCAGAACTGAAGCAGCATTCCCTCCATCTCATCCCTCCTACCTGTCTGTCCATCCATCCATTCATTCACCCACCTACCCATCAGATCCATTCATCTACTTGCCCACTTTTCCATCTATCCACCCACATAACCCCTGCCCACCCTCCCATCCATCCCCCCTCAATCACCTATTCATTCATCCACCCACCTATTCATCTACCCACTTAACATCTATCCATTTACTCACCTACCTAGTCACCCATTAATCCCTCCATCTCTCTCTCTCTCTCTCTCTCTCTCTCTCTCTCTCTCCACCCATCCACACATTCACCCAAATACCCATCCAACCACCCACTCATCCATTTCTCCAGTGAATAAATATTTAAAAAGAGGAAAATCGAAGTAGCATTAACATCCCTGGGGTAGGAAAGAAGAGGGAGTCTGAGGACATGAAAGAAGAACCACGGTGCTGAAAATGGTGAATAAAAAGGTAAAAAGAAAGAGAGATGCCTGAGGAGGTAGGTGGGCCAGGCCTGGTCCCAGTGGGCCACAAGAGGTGTGAGACTGGGGCCTGAGGCTGAGCTGGTCGTGGGGCAGAGGTGACAAGGAAGGCAGGGGCCAGCAGGAACCCCAGACCCTGGGGTCTCCCTGTCACAGCCCTGATGCCATCACCACCAGTGACCGGCAGCCTTGGCACAGGCAGGAGCTGGCGCCGGAAGAAGGGAATTTGATATGGAAGTAAAGCAGCAGCCCTGAGTCTAGATTGGGCTCTGCTTCCCATCGCTCGCGTGACCTCCCCGAGCCTCTGTTTCTTCGCTGGCAAAATGGACATAGTCTTTCTATCTCCTGGTTTGCTGGAGGAGCAAATGAAATAATGCTGGTGAAGAGCTGCACACAAGGTGGGGTTGTTGGAAGCGGAAGAAATCCAGGTGGGCCTGAAGTAGCTGGAGCAGGGCTGAGGTAGGGGTCCAGCTGCCGGGTTGGAGGCTTATGACAGCAAGAAGTGAGCCGGCAATTATGTTCAGAAGGGATATATTCAACCCCGCTGGCCCAGCTGATCGAATGGCGAATAACAGGATTTTTTGTTTGTTTGCTTTTGTCTTTGTTTCTTGCAGTACGCGGGCCTCTCACCGCTGCGGCCCCTTCCGTTGCGGAGCACAGGCCCCGGAGGCGCAGGCCCAGCGGCCACGGCCCACGGGCCCAGCCGCTCCGCGGCACGCGGGATCCTCCCGGACCGGGGCACGAACCTGCGCCCCCTGCATCGGCAGGCAGACTCCCAACCGCTGCGCCACCAGGGAAGCCCAACAGGATGTTTTTAGAAAGGTTTCCATCTGCCCCTCCGGCCCGCAGGCGGGAGCTGCCACCCTGGCACCCTCTTCACTCGTATCCACTGTCGAGGAGCGTGAAGCATGAAGGCGGAGGAAGAGCCCAGGGTCCAGATCAGACCCAGCTGCCTCTGGCCATGTGACTCTGAACCGGCTGGTAACCTCAGGGCAAACTGAGGATGGTTGGGTGGTTGAGAGTAAATAAAAAGACATCCCTTCTCTCCCCCTCTGTCCTCACTTTGTTCCAGAAAATTATTCAAGGCTGATGTAAAGTACCTGGCACACAGTGGGCACTCACTCATCCAAAACCACTCTCAGAGTGGCCTCTTGGTGGCTGGCCCTGTGGCCCCCGCCCCTGTGGCCCAGCCAGAGAGACCCCATCCCGCCTCTCCCCTGGGACCTGGTGGGCTTCGGGGAAAGCAGGACCAGCGGCCCCAGAGGAGAAGGCTGGGGGCATGGGGGCCCGGGCAGCTGCCCTGGGATGATCTGTCAGGTGCAAGCTGGGCTGTGGAGATGCGTCGTCTCGGGGGCATCCCGGCAACTGCACTACCTGTTTCTTTCCTGGCGCTCAGTCATCAATGCGCTGCCGCTGAGCACAGGCTCTGGCTTCCAGAAGTGGTGGGGGCGCCCAGCTGGGGGCCCTCGAGGCTCCAACTGGCTTGGACACACGGTTCACTGAGCCCAGGGCTGGGGAACGAGAGGTGGGGGTGGGAGGTGGGAGGTGTTGTTGCAAACAGACAGACAGACAGACGGACCGAGCCAAGATGGCCCCCAAGCTTAGTCACTGTTTCAACTTTTCACATTTGAACCCAACACAGCAGATGTCAAACTCAGGCCCCTGCCCAGACTCCCACATCCTCCCTCCCTGCTCCGGGCCCCTCTGCCTCCTCCTACTCGCCCCCCACCTCCGCCGGGAGTTTATGGATGGCTCCCAACCTCACTCTGACACTGTGGGGTCCTCACTTCCTGTGTTTATCTTGGAAAGGGATGGGGCTCTCTCCTCTCACCCACCGGGGCGGCTGACTGGCCGCCCCACGCAGGTTACAGCGCCTACGCTCAGGGCACACAGCACGCGCGTGCGTGTGTGTGTGTGTGTGTGTACGCGCACACACACGGGCACCGGCGTGTTGGTGTCCCGGGCAGTGTCTGCGGGGCCAGGAAGCCCGGCTCTCCTTCCGGGATCTTCATGTCCCCTGAGCAGGTCTGTAGGGGTGTGAGGGGATAGCGTGTCATCCCTGGGGACCCGAGTCATGTCAGGTGGAGGCAAGCACACAAGGGACTGAGCGCTACCGGCTGCATCCCCAGGCACAGCTCTCTCCGGCCTCCCCCGTGTCGCTCCCCGGTTTGCCAGGAGAGCTGAGGCTCAGCGAGGTGACGTGGCGAGCAGAGTCAGAGAGCGGCTGAGGGGGTGCAGGGGAGTCGAGAACCCAAGGTGTGCCTTTTTTTTCTTTCCTTAATAGCTCCGTGGTTTTTCACCCTAATTGGAAACATAAAAATGTATAATGAAGAAAAACAAAATAATCCATAATTCCATGAAAGAGAACCATTGTTAACATTTTGTATATATCTTCCAGACTTTTCTTCATGTATATATACATGCATATAGAACTTGTTTAATTAAAAATGGGATTGTATTATCCATACATCTTCTTTCCCTCCTTCCCCCCTTCCCTCCCTCCTTCCTTCCTTTCTATCTTTTTTACTTTTTATTATTACAAAACAACATATACGAATGTAGAGAGAATAGCACAAACAACCCCCAACACACGGGTATGGGGCGCGGGGTTCCGGTAGTAAGTCTGGGTGAGCAGCTTGTCCGGAAGCCGCTGTCCTTGCCCTGGATCATTTCCTCAGAGAATTGTCTGGACCAAGGGAGCACAAAGGGTGTGGAAGATTCTACGCCTGGTGCCCAGTGGCTTCCTCCCAGAGCTGTCCACCACCCTCCTCCCACCTGCACCCCCAGGGAGGGTCCAGTTCCCTCCCCTTGGAAACACCAGAGGTCCCACTCTGAAGGCTGGGAGGGGTCCTTGGGGTCCCTGAGAGGTGGGACCTGTGCAGGGAGAACCCGGACTTCCCCCATCTCCTCTCATAGCATCCCTTCCCCCACCATTGCTCACAGCAACCCCACAGCCAGCTCCAGCTTCCCTAACCCTTGGAACCCCTCTTCTCCCAACCAGAGGGAAATCTGCTCAGCGGCCAACAGACGTTATGCCTGATGACCAGTTTGATTTCCTGCACCGCGTTGCTCACGCATGGAGCACCCAAGGGTCCCAAAGGTGAGCAAGGCCCCTGGGAGATCGGGCAGCGGAGGAGGCCTTGTGTACACAGCAGCCAGTGTTGGGGGCTGTAGCCAAGGAATAGCATTAATCTCGCTCAGCCTTGGTCTCTTCGTCTGTGAAATGGGGATGATACTCGTACCAGCCTTCGAACCAGGTTCGATTGCTGTGAGCACTACATAAGGTCATATACAGGAAGCGCCTTTACACGTGACAAGAGCTAAACCTTGTTTGCTGTTATTTTCAAGGGAGCTGATGCCTGATCCCAACGCAGCGTGTTGGTGGCAGAGCTGGCCCCCCTTACCCAGAGGAACAATGCAAAGGGCACATCCTCACGGAGCTTACAACTCAATCATTAAAACAAATGATCATAAATTGTGCCAAGTACCATTAGGAAGACAGAGGACTGGACTGGACTGGAGAACAGATTGGGTTACCAGTTGGAGGCCTCCCAGAGGAGGTGACATTTAATCAGAGACCTGAAAGATGAAGGTCTTGGGAACGGTGGGGAGAAGAGTGTTCCACACAGAGGGAGCAGCATGTGCAAAGGCCCCGAGGTGGGGGATGAGCTTGTTGAGTTTCAAGGACCAGAAAGGAAGCCAGAGTGGCTGGAGCAGAGCGAGTGACCAGAGAGTGGCCGGACAGCGCTGGGGGCGGGGGTGGGCATGGCACCTGGGTGTCGTGCATCTCCGTCCTGGCTGACGCCTGGCTGTTGTCTGATTCGGCTCCACCAAATCCCTCTCCCTGGCATGTGAGTCCACTTGCCCCTGGACAGGGCTTGGGTCTTTGTTCCCTTTTGCCTCCCCCAGTACCTCATTCAAGGTTTAGCACCCAGGGCCCCTTGAAGCCCCAGACCCCTGGGTGGGCGGGCGCCTTCTCCAGGCCTCTCCAGACTGTGCAGGCCCTGACTTGGCCTTGACCAGAGTATGCAGTGGGCCTGGGGCCAGGCCAGGGCTGTGGGAGGCCGGTCTCCCTCCCGCTTTCATCTGCCGGTGAGATCTCTTTCATCGGATCTGTTGTTTTTAGACCATGTGCTGGGCTGTGGACAGTGAGTGAAAGTTCAGGAACACACCCTTATAAATCTGCACAGAATAAGAGAAGGATCCAAGCGTCCGGGTGTCCAACACCCCATGGGCCCTGCCCTCCCCCATCCCACCAAGGACTCCTTGGGGCCTACCGTCAGGGGAAAAGCTAAGAAAACTGAGGAACTGGGTGAGTGACAGGCAGATTGGAGCTGGAGAGGAGCTGGATGCATGGAACCCAGCACCAGAAGGGCAGGGTCCTGCTCAGCTTCACACGGCACGTGGGACCAGAGCACCCAGCGGGGGCTGGACGCTGTAAGGGAGATGAACTATTGCTGTGAGAAGCACCCAGGTGTGGGATGGCACACCAGGCCACAGCCGGGGCCTCTGGACCAGCTGGGTGACCTTGGGTGACCTTGGGCAAGTCCGTACCCCTCTGAGCCTCTGTTTTCTCCTCTGCAAAGTGTTTCTGCCTATAATGTTGGGAGGCCCTGAAATCACCTGACACCAGGCCAAGGGATTCTGTGAGCTGCAAACTGCTGTATCTGTGCAAGGCTCTTCATCTTTGTTTTATAGTTGTTTGTTATTTTTTAACCAATCAGTGCTGCACTCCATCCTTGCAGGTACATTCTGTTACTGTCCAGCTTGGGTTAAAGGTAGGTGGCAGGGGTTGAAAATCAGACTAACTCACGAGACATATTTAGCAAACAACACAGTGCTGATCCAGCATCTGGCACCAATTTGCATGCCTCCGCTGACAGGCAGCTCACTACTGAACGAGGCTGCCATGTTTCATGGTGGAACAGCTCTGATTGGTCATACAGTGTCTCTCACATTGAGCTGAAGTCTGCTCCCCACGCTGATGTCACTGGCCCTGGAATAATCCCAGTTACCCACTTCTGTGGTGATCCTTTCAGAGTCCCATGGCCCTGGGTATGCTTCCCTGCCAGCTCCAAGAGGCCAGGCTGATTCTGATTTCTGGGGTCTTTCTCCTCTCTTTTCTGAGTTTTCTACGATGACTATGTGCTGCTTTTTCTATTTTTAAAATTCATTTTAAATTATATTATCTGTGAGAACCAAACAATACAAAATATAAGAAGAGGAAATGAAAGTCCTCCCATTTCTCTCCCTCCAAACCCCACTCTACCCGAGGCCCAGAGGAGCATCCTGCTAAGTTTTTCTGTGCCTTTGGTTATATATATAAACACAGAACCACATAGAGACCACAGAGCAGACTGCACAGGGAAGGGGTTGACCTTGCCTGCAGCATGCACTTGAATCCCACCTCTTAACCTCAGTTTGCTCATCTGTAAAATGGGGCAATTGTGGTACCTGCTGTGCAGGATCATTATGAGAACGAAGTGAGTTAATGCACACGAAGTGCTTAAACCAGTGCTGAGCACATGGGAGCCACGGGAGGTGTTTATTTTTCCAGTTAAAAACAAATGGGGTCATATGTGCATTTCTTCCTACAACTTGCATTTTCATTGTGGACAGCTTTCCATGTGGGCACAGGTAGTTCCGTCTCATCTTGTTAATGGCTGCACGGTGACATGTTAGTGACTGTACCCATGATTTGTCCATTTTTAATACCAGGAAAAGTCATTTTTTAACAAAAGCCCCAGGGTGAGGCCCTCAGGCAGCCAATCGCCACTGTTGGTGTCATTTTTTTTTTCCCTTGGAAAACCTTTAGTTCTCTCCTTGGTGGCCCACAGTGGCCCTGAGCAGGCCAGGCCAGCTCTTGGGGGTAGGGACCAGGCTCCGACCCAGAAAGCAGCTGGGCTCAAACACGATTTAATCCTGGTGGTGGTAGTGGTCGGGAGAGGGTGAGTGCAAAAGAGAAGTGACCCCACAATGCTTGTGGTGTGGCTAGGGTCCCTCAGAGAGTGGCAGGGCTAGTCAGGGAAGGCTTCCTGGAAGAAGCAGGATCCGAGTGGAGCCTTCAGGAGTAAGAGGGAGTTGGATAGAGCTATGTAGCAGATACAGATGGGGTTGGGGGAGGTGTACTTGCCGCAGAGATGAGCCCATATGGGTCAGTGAGGATTTGGGGTATCTAGAACTAAAAAGCCACACACAGGAAAAGGAAGACCTTGAATACCAGGCTGCATGTGGGCTTCCCCTGCCAGCAATAGGGAGCCACTGAAGGTTCTGGACAGGGGGAGTCTCCACTCTGTGTGACCCTTAGAAAAGCTCTAAGCCTCTCTAAGCCTCAGCGGCCTGTGGGCCTGGAATAGATTTGGGGGAGGTGTAGGGGGTTCCTTAGGGGCTAGAATTTGGGATCGGGCCTTGCTTGCTCTAATCAAGGGGACCCAGAGAAGTGGGGGCAAATGTCAGAGGTCAATCCCTGCCTTCAGATCCCTGCTTCACAGAACTCAAACCGTTTCCTTTCCTTTTAACCTGCCGGCTTTCCAGAGAAATCTGATTTTGCAAACATGTTTTCTTAGCCGAGGGGAAATGAGTGCTATGCAAACAATGAAGATAGCTGTGCGTGATAAGGGCCTCCAGGCTGTTCTGGCAGCCTGGCCTGAATGGAAAAGAGGGACCGGGGTCAGGTGGCCCTGGCGCCACTGGCTGCTGTAGGCATGGAGAAGGCCCAGGGCCTCAGAATGTTCGAGCTGGATGGGGCCTTGGGCATTATCCTCCCCAGAGTGGTCCAGGGAGGGCAGGGACTTGCCTAGGGCACATAGCAGGAGGGCCCGACCCTCTGGCGGTGCTGTCCCCTGCACTCAGTGGGAGGGCTGGCCAGACTCCCTTTGTCTGTAGCAGGCTGTGCTGCTTGACCCGTGCTTGGATCCTGTGTCTGGCTGATGGTGGCCGTGGAAGGTCCTCTCCAGGTAGGGATGCACAGAGCAGGGAGGAATTGGGTGCTTGGGGTCAAGGAAGGGGCACTGGGGTAAAAGGTGTGTCTTCTGCCTGAGCACTGTTTTTTTTATGTTTTTTTTTTTGCGGTACGCGGGCCTCTCACTGTTGTGGCCTCTCCCGTTGCGGAGCACAGCCTCTGGACGCGCAGGCTCAGCGGCCACGGCTCACGGGCCCAGCCGCTCCGCGGCATGTGGGATCTTCCCGGACCGGGGCACAAACCCGCGTCCCCTGCATCGGCAGGCGGACTCTCAACCACTGCGCCCCCAGGGAAGCCCCTGAGCACTGGTTTTAAGCCTTGATGGAGAAAAGGGGAGAGAAGAAGCTACCCAAGCCGTTGTCATGGAGACCACGAAAGACCAGGGCCCAGGGATGGCTGCCGCATAACACGGTGACAAATCGTGAACTAGAGTTGGCCTAAGCTCACCCCGTGGCCACCTCACTGCAAGCCCCACAGCAGCTCTGGCACCTGGAAGCTCAGGGTAGAGGGTGGGCACACCCGGTGAGGCTCTTTCATGGAGCACCTGTAGCTGGGGCAGCAGTAAGGCCCCTACCAAGACATTAAGACTGAGCAAACTTGTTACAGGAGGCGATGGGCAGGGCACACCTTGGGAGGTGCAGGAAGTAAGCGGCCTTCCAGCTGGGGGTGGGGAGGGGGGCTGGTGGGGAGATGAGGTCTAAGAACCTTCTTCACCTGGGTATTGATGTCAGGGTGATCTCGTGGGTACCTGCAGGCCCGTGAGGCCTGGGTCCTTTGCTCTACGTCAAGCCCAGGTGCTTGGGGTCTACTGGGCTGACCCCTCAGTTCAGGATGAACAAGTCTCTCTTGCCCTCTGGGGTGCCGGGCACTGTGCCAGGAACTTTCACACCTGGTGGGGCTGGTATTTGTTCCATTTTCCAGATAAGGAGAGCAAAGTTCCTCAGCTGCCCTGAAAGTCCCCTCTCGAGGGCATTCACACCCCACCCCACCCCTGACCCCCCTGCACCATGTGCTTTTCCTAGGAGAAGCTGTTAACAGTGGAATTTCTGGCACTGCAATGGACTAAAAGTGGGAGACATTGCTGGGCTATTTGCACTCCTGCGGGTACCCACAGCGCCAGCCAAGCACCAGGGAAGAGAACCAACCTCCATGGCTGCCCCAGCTCCCCATCAGCGCCTCCTGGTTCCACTTTGGGAGCCAGGGATGTGGGATGCTTTCCCACATCTTTTCATCTTCCTGTGGACCACTCCACTCAGAACCACGCAGCGAGGCACAGCCACATCCCTTCCACTGTCTTTGCTGGTCAGTAAGATACCAAAGTCAGCTTAGCCACTGTCTCACACACGTGACCAGCAAAAGACTCAGGTCTTGGCCTGACCTAACCTTGGACAATGAGACAGGCAGAGGGGCAGGCAGTCCCAAAGGCCCCATCCTTCCCTGGAGCCAATCTCCTTTGTGCAACCTCTCTGAGCCTCAGTTTTCCCACCTGTAAAATGGGGGTCATAGAAACAATACCTCATAGGCCTGTTGTCTCTCTCCAATGCCTAACAAGGGCACTGAGCAAACTTAGAGGCCAAGGTTCACCTGCTCCCTATCCTATACAGCAGGGGTCCCCAAATCCTGGGCTGTGGACTGGTATCGGTCCGCGGCCTGTTAGGAACTGGGCCGCTCAGCAGGAGCTGAGCAGCGCGAGCGAGCAAAGCTTCATCTGCTGCTCCCTATCGCTCCCCATCGCTTGCATTACCCCTGGAATCATCCCCGCCCTCCCCCACTCCCCGCCCCATCAGTGGAATAATTGTCTTCCACGAAACCAAAAAGGTTGGGGACCACGGCTATACAGGACTAGATTCCCTGTCTGCTTCCCATCAAGCCAGGGCCACCAGCAGCCCATGGGCAGCCATGCTGGGTCCATATCTTGGCACCTCTACTTCCCAGCCTACTCCCCAGTGACCTTAGGCAAGTTCCCAAGCCTCTCAGAGCCTCTGTTTCTTCCTGTCTAGAATGGGGACTATAGCAGCACCTCACTCACTGAGTTGTTTTGAAGATTAAGTGAAACTTAGCCCGGGGCTTAGTATTTAGTTTATACTCAAAAAACATCAGCCATGAATGCAGCCGAGAAGCACAGTAAATATGGAGAATAGAAAGTGTTTCATCCCCAGGGAGGCCACATCCATCTCGCTTTATTAGATCATAAGTGCTTTTAACAAGGCAAACAGCAGACGGCAGGCAGCCCGCCAGCAAGGGCCAAGAACCCAAGTCTAGTCCTTCAAGCCCCTGGACATCAAAAACAACAACAGAAAAGGCCGAACATCAAAGAATGAACAACAAGTCCAAACATTTCACTGCGCTCTTATCTTAATTAAAGCAAGTCATATGCAGGGGTTTTGATGACACAAGTTGAAAAGCCAGGGTCTGGTTTTATTGGATTTTGCTGACACCCACAGAGAAGTCTGTGACTTGCCCAAGGTCATCTAGCACCCTGGGGCCTGAGTCAGGGCCCAAACCCAGGCCTCAGATGCTAGAGCCAGGGTCCCTTCCATAACCCCTGGCCCCTGGCCCCAGCCCGAGCAACCAGGATCCAGGGTTGGAGTGTCAGAGAGAGGCATTCGTTCATTCATTCATCAATATATTTACTAATATTAAATGAAGATCTATCTTCCAGGCACTGTTCTAGGCTCTGGGTTTACAGCAATGAGCAAGATACTGTGATGGGGGAGGAGAAGGGAAACAGATGTCAACAAATAATAACAAATACCTATTTCATTGCAACTGTGGTAAATGCTATTCCCTATGCCCCTTCTCTGAGCTCTGGGATTCCTTAGTCAAAAGAACATAATAGAAGTGTTACTGTAACACTTTCTGGGCCCACACCAACTTCCCGTCTCTTGGAACCCAGCCACCATGGTATGAGGAAACCCAAGCTGCACCATGGAGAGGTCCACACAGGGAGAAACAGACTCTACCAGTCATGTAAGTGTTCCATCTTGGAAAGGGATCCCCCAGACCCAGTCAACCAGCCCCAGCTGACACCGTGTGGAGCAGAGACCAGCTGTCCCTGCTGATCCCTGCCCAAATTGCAAATTCACAAGCAAAACAAAAGATTGCTGTTGCGTTTCAAGCCATTAAGTTTCAGGGTGGTTTCTTATGTGGCCACAGGCAACTAGAACTGTACGTTTCACTTTCCTGGGGGTGGGGTAGGTTCAATGGTGACCTCATTTTATAGATGAAGAAACTGAGGCTCAGAAGGGTAAAATGGCTTGCTCGACATCACACAGGCGATGAGTGGCAAAGCCAGATTCAGTGACTTCAAATCCTGTATTTTTCCATCCTACCTCACTACTGTCAGCTCAGCAGCATGGCCACCAGGAGCACCTGCATTAACGCCTTCCTGACTCAAAAGCAGTAAACTCCAAGGGTGGGCTTTCAGGCTTGGTACAAAATGAGTGAGGAAACCATTTTTGAGCAAGGAAGCTTCCAGCATTCTTAGAGCCCTTCTAACTGTGCCATGTAGATGGGTGTCTGCTAGTTGTTTAGTAAGGAGACTCCACGGTGGTGTTTGAGACGAGCAAAGAGAGGCTCATTTCCCTGTTCTGGGCCTTTCTTTCCCCATCTGCTGAAAGGGAATGAGAAAACCATCCCTGTTCTGCTCAAGCTGCGGCCGGAGATGAGCTTACAGATAACATACGCCGTCTTCCCCAGAGGCCCCCTGTCAGATGCGAGAATTCCATTTGGAAAGAAATGAATAATAGCTAAGACTCCCACGATGAGAATTTTAATGCAAGGAAGTCCATGGTAGGCAGGCAGGGAGAGGGCAAAACCTATCCCTGGAGGCTTTGTAAGTAAAGCCCCCTCCAAAAAGTGTTGCTACTGAGGCTGGAAGCAGCCTAGAAAGCTACAGGCTGGGAGGCAGGAGCCCTGGGTTCTGATCCCAGCATTGCCCCTGATGTGCTGTGTGACCTTGGCCAAGTCACTGTCCCTCTCTGGATCCTCATACATACAATAAGAAGATGAGCCAGCTGATTTGGAAGATCCTGATGGTGGCCAACAAATAGGCAGGGATGACCAATCCCAAAAAATCTGTGAGAAGCTTCCCCAGCCCCCAACCCCAGAAGCTCACTGAGTTTAGCAGCTGGTGAAGAACAAATCCCTTGGGCTGTTTCTAGAAGCAATGATGTAGGTGAGCTCCACTAGGCAAATCCCACCTCCCCTCCTCCTCCTTCTCCTCCATTGTCATAGTTATTATTTATTTGACTTTTAGATGGGCCACCCAGAGTTCTTTTTAAAGATAAAAATATCATAACTCAAAGCTTCCACCAGCAACCCAATCCCCTCTGCATGATGGAGGGTTGCACTCAATAGATTCGTTCCCTCTAGCTCTGACCCTTTTAAGGTCTTATAAGATGAGAGAGCGCACTTTAAATATCAATTTGAAGATAACGATGCCAATATTGATGCTGTTGAAGGTGGCCATCCCATACCAGCACTCACTCTGTGCCAGGCACTGTGCCCACTTTATATGTACCATCTCGTTAATGGCTCGCAATGGGCCTATAGTCAGCTGTCATTTTATACAGATGAAGAAACTGAGGCCTGGAGAAGGAGAGTAATTGTCCACGTTTGCAGATTTAGTAGTCGGGATCCCGACCTAGGCAGTCTGCCTCCAGAGCCTCACTTCTGAATAATTAGGCTCTTTTGCTCCCTGGCAACAACAGCCAGAATCCATACAACCACTACTGCTACCATTACTGCTTCCTTCACTGAGCACTTGTTACGTGCTTATTATTATGCGTGAGGCCAGGGCTTTACACCTTGTTCTCCAAAACCCACACTGCAGAACCAATTAACCCAAAACTTGGTGGCTTAAAACAACGGCAGCTATTTCTTTTGTTTGTGACTCTGCAATTTGGGTAGGGCTCGGTGGGGACAGCTCATCTCTGTCTGGGCTGGGATGCCTGCAACACCTGGGGCAGGAAGGGCTGGGGGCTGGCTGGGCGTCCCCCTCTGTCTTCGTGGAGGCTCAGGGTCTCCCTGCGTGGTCTCTCCAGCTCAGCTCCACTCAGGGTGATCAAATTCCAGGGCGATGGGGGTTCAATGAGACGAAAGCGAAGCAGCAAGACCCCTTCTGACCCAACTGGGAAGACTGGCAGCGTCACTCCTGCCACATTCTGTTGGCCATGAGCAAGCACTGAGGCCAGGCCAGATTCCAGGGGAGAAGAACTGAGCCCCACATCTCAGTGGGAGGAGGGTTGGAGGATTTATGGCCATCTTTAATTAATTAATTTATTTTTGGCTGTGTTGGGTCTTCGTTTCTGTGCGAGGGCTTTCTCTAGTTGCGGCGAGCAGGGGCCACTCTTCATCGTGGTGCGCAGGCCTCTCACTGTCGCGGCCTCTCCTGTTGCGGAGCACAGGCTCCAGACGCGCAGGCTCAGTAGTTGTGGCTCACGGGCCTAGCTGCTCCGTGGCATGTGGGATCTTCCCAGACCAGGGCTCGAACCCGTGTCCCCTGCATTGGCAGGCAGACTCTCAACCACTGCGCCACCAGGGAAGCCCTATGGCCATCTTTAATCCACCACAATTATGCTCTTGAGTAAGGACCTGTATGAGCTTCATTTATTCACTCACATTTATGCAGCGTGGACATGCAGACACTCTTGCAGGCCCTGGGAGAGACCAGTGTATGGAGATGTTATTATACCCACTTTACGGATGAGGCCATGGAGAGTTAAAAAGATTTAAGTGCCATGAAAGGGCCCAGCACTTTCCCTGTAGACTCTTGCTGATTCTCGACAAGAGCACGAGGTAGGCACTGTGATTGCCGGCCTTGAAGTGGAAGAGCTGGATTCGAACCCTGGTCGTTGGGATTCTAAGGCCAGGCAGTCACCTAGCAGCCCATGCTGCCTCGTCTTAGCATGTTCTACATCTGCGCTTCACTGTGACACTGATGCAGGGGGCCCAGAGGACGTGCGGGCCACTCTTCGGGAAGGGCCAGGTTAGTGGGAGAGAAGGCCCATTGGTGCTGTTAAAAAGCCAGCCCCAAGGAGAGCGTGAGGGAGGGAAGGGCCAGAGCACGGATGATGGCGCAGCCTGAACCGGTCGCCACGGCAACTGCAGGGCCTGTCTGGAGCCAGCAGCTTGCCAGGCCTTGGCCCCATAAAGCCTGGGAGGGAGGCAGAGGGGGCGGGCCGGCAGGGCATAAATCAGGGAGTTCTGTGCCCCTGACTCCGGGCAGACGATTTATGGGGCTGCTCAGAGCCCAGTGGATGCGCTGGGGAGAGAGGAGAGGATCTCCCGTTCCCACCGCCCCTGGGGCCCTGCTTGGTGCGGGCTGGGCAGGAAGAGGCGCCTGAGCCTGGGAGCCCCTCCAGGCCACCCTCGGCGCTGTGGGAGGGCCCTGCCCCCACCAGGCATGCAGCGGTCCCTCTGTGCCCACCTAACCAGCATGCTGCCCCCATGCTGGCAGAAAAACTTCACAAACCAAGTCCCATCCTTGACTGCTTGAGATGCATGCTGATATTTTCCATCCTATTCCGTTCTGTTCCTTTTGTAAGATGCTGGTCACAGCCCACTAAATTAATGTCATGATTCAGTCATGGTTTGTGACCTGCAATTAGATAAACACTGAGCCAGAGGAAGCCAGAAGGGGAAACTGAGGCTCCCTCAGCCCTCCCTCCCTGCATACAGATGGAACAGATTTTATTGTCATCGTCTCTTCTATCGTCCCCAGAAACACCTGGGTCTGCCTCCAAGACCCAAGCTCGTTCCACTATCCAACCAACCCAGATAGCGATCCAAGAGGGAACCAGCTTCCTTAGGAGGTAAGGAGCCACCCATCTCTGGAGTCATTCAAGCAAAAGTTGAACAACTCCCTGCTGCGCTGCTTCACAGGATCCCAGCATCCCTCACGGAGCGGGCAGACCTGATGCCTCTGAGCTGACACAGGATGGCAGGCAGGCAGATGCTGACTGCTGAGTCATGAATGGGATGGGAGAGATGCTGTGTGCCAACCAGAGCAGCCGGGCTCAGAGCTTCCGGCTGGCTCAGACAGGGAAGCCAGGGTGTCATCAAGAAGGGGAGTGTGCCTGGTGGGCCCCTGGCACAGACAGAGGGCAGGCAGCTGGACCCTTTAGGCAGGGAGCCCTGGCACCCAGCCCCCTCCCTCCTGGCACCTCTGCACCCACCTGTCCGGACCTGAAGGCGGCTTGTGCCTCCCTCGGCTGGTCCCTTCCTCCCTGAACAAGCCCCACGATCGCTCTACCCCCTCACCTCCTGCCCCTGTAATGGTCTGCTCCTCTCTGTTGCCCTCTCAGCCCTCTGCCTCCAGAAGGAAGTTCCTCTTACCAGGTCCTGCTGAGATGCTAAGAATTGCCGGTGACAATATTTCAGCACAGCAGAGAGGCCTAGTGCTCCAGATTCAGACGGATCTGGGTCCCAGTCCCCGCGCTGCCACGCAGCAGTTTGAGACCTTGAGCAAAATACTTCACCTGTCCAAGCCTAGTTCTTTCGCCAATAAAATGGGGTGATAATTCCTACCTTGGGATTATTGATGGGGGAAGATGTCCACAGCACATTAAGTTAAAAAGGCAAATATGTTCCCATGTTTGTTAAAAACAAAAACCCTACATTTATATGTCTGCATGCACAGAAAAGTTTGGAAGAAAACACCCAAACAGGTAGCAGAGGGACATTGGAAGGGGGAGAGGTGGACGATTTTTATCTCAAACTCTATACACTCCTAAATTTTTGAAAAAGTTTAATCCAATAAGCATGTATTAACTGTGTAACAAATAAAGTGAAATTTTAAAAGTCTGCTGCCCCCCTTCGTTCTTGTTGTGAGACTTAAAAGGGCAAATGTATAGAGAAGGCTCAGCCCCGCATCCACCCGCCCCTCACTCCTGCTTCATTCTTCCTTCCAGGGCTTTTGTGGAATCCCAGGGTTGTTGGGTTTTTTTAAACTGATGAATTAAAGATGTATAAAGATATATAAAATTTCTCTTCCAATTAATCAGACAACCGATGACTCTCCTTCACGACAGAGAATGTTTGCTGACCACAGTCTGGCCCGGAACAGCTGAGTGGTGGAGTCTCATGAGTATCAGTGGTCCTCCTTTCTCTGCCTGGGAAAAGCAGCCTTTAAACTTCACACCAACCCTATGGGGTAGACACTGTTATTGGCATTTTACAGAGAAGGCGAATGAGGTTCAGAGTTAAAGGTCTGGTCCAAGGTTAAAGAGCTTGTGAGGGGCGGGGCTGGGGGAACCTGGGTCCTTCCACCTGACCTTTGTGCCTGGAGCCTCTCTAGGGGTTTCCCTTGGAAGAGGAGTGGAATTTCCCCTCTGGGTGACTAGAGGACAGAACTAGGAACAAAAACATGAAATGGGGGAAGTGAGGCTCAGTTGCTGCCAGCCTCCTCTGCTCCAGGCCTGAGCTCAGTCCTTTTGCTCCTTTAATCCTCACAGCAGATCTCCATATCCTCAGAGCCTCCACACTGGCTGTTCTGTCTGCCTGGAATGCTGTTCCACCACAAGTCGGAACTTTGGATTTTCTCAACATTCAGGTTTCCTCAGAGAGACCTGCTCTGACCATCCCGGTTCAACGAGGGCCACCCCGTGACCCTGGCCAACCCCCATCACTGTGCACCCCTTCTGGCTTTATCGGGCATAAGGCTGCCACCTGGTTTACTAGGAGTTCATAGCATACACTATTGTCTGTGTCCATCCTGGAGAGCTGGGCCTGGCCTGTTGGCTAGGGAGCTCCTTTCCACGTACTTGGAATGGTGCTCTGCGCACACAGTAGGCACTCAATAAAGACCTGGCAGGCAGTGTTGGTGCCTCACCCACATCCCCTCAGCGTCCTCTTCCTGTGCATCCTGACCCCAACACTTCCAACTTCCACCACCTGCAATTCTCATCCGGGGGCTTTTCTGGCTGCCTGAGTCTTCCCTGTCCACACACTGGTCAAGCCAGGGGCAGGGTATCACTGTCCCCGGGAGCATCCTTCAGGCAAGGACAGATGGCAGCTGGTGGACAAGTACCCCAGCTCCCTCCCCTTGGCTGGGGCATTTTATCCACTGTCTCCCTGAGCGCTGCAGAGGGACCCAGCCCCAGTTTCCCACGACAATACGCTGCTCTTTGTTTATTGTTTCCTCCCCTGCCCGTCTGTATCCGTTTCTAGGGCCACCATAGCAAAATACCACAAACTGGGTAGCTGAAAGCAACAGAAATGTATTGTTTCACAGTTCAGGAGGCCAGAGTCCAATATGAAGATGTCGACAGGGTTGGTTCCTTCTTGCAGGCTCAGAGGGAGAACCGGTTCCGTGCCCTTCTCCTACCTTCTGGGGGTGGCTGCCAATCCTTGGCGTTCCTTGACGTGTGACAGCGTAACTCTGATCTCTGCTTCCATCAGCGCATGGCATTTTCCCTGTGTGGGTGTCTGTCTTCTCATAGCTGTCTTCCTTCAGTGTGTGTCCATGCGCCCACATCCTACAAGGTCACCAATCATTGAATTAGCATCCACCCTAATCTAATATCGCCTCATCTTCACTTCATTACATCTGCAAAGACCCTACTTCCAAATATGGTCACATTCATAGATACCAGGAGTTAGGACTTGAACATTGTTTTGGGGGGAACACAGTTCAGTCTGCAGCACTTTCCCTGTCTCAGTCTCCTTGACACCTTCCCCATGGTTCTTCCGGGGAGCACTTTTCAAATACTTGCATTCAAATCCTTGTCTTGAGTCTGCTTCTGGGGAAGCACAGGCTAAGATAAAATACGTGTTGAATGAATGACTGAAGTTTGACAGAGGAGGAAACTCACAGGGATGAGAGCCCTTGATCAGGGGCTGATGCTATTGCCGGTGAGCACAGAGCTGGGACTTTACCCCACATCTGTCTGTTTCAACAGCCCCCAAGCAGAGGGGCTATGCAGAGCTGCCTGTTGACAGCACGGTTGCTCTTAAGGTAGTGAGCTCCCCATCCCTGGAAGGCTGCAAATGTGCCAGCAGGAATTGCTGCACAAGGCTGAGAGTTGGTTTGGGTGACCTCAAAGGCCCGACTAGCCCTGACATCTGAGTCTGTACATTTTAAAAGCATGTTGGTAAGAAATCCAGGCCTCAGGGTCAGAGAGCAGAATAACCTTCCCCTGACCTCCCCAGAGCCTCGCAAGTAAGCCACGTTTCTCCAGAATCAGCTTTAATTTGATGTCTCTTCTTCTCGTTTATTAAAGGGACACAAAAGAGAGAAAACCACTTGAATTGTCCCCCAGACGGGCTGGCTATAAATGTCTCCATAAAAGGGCCCAGCCTGGGCTCTGGTGCCCAGCAATTACAGCTGCCATGAGACCCGCCCAGACGACCAGCCCAAGGCACCTCTTTGGTCTCCTCCCTGACCAGGCAGGTCACTGCCAGCAAGAGTACCTCTTGGGGGGGGCAGGCTATGGACCCTGAGATCCCCCAGGAACTCTATAAACACGCCCAGCTCTTGTCCAAGCACAGGGGCCACCTGGATCTGGGGTCGCATTCCCCAATTTCCTTCAAGGTTATAGCAAGCCCAACTGGGAGAGCATGGAGGAGTTCTCTTGCACAAATGCCCTTCCTCGCCCCTCAGTTTCCTTGTGTTTCTCCAGCCTCAGGCAGAAGGCTGAGAAAAGTCAGATCCCCATGCCCCTCCCCCAGAGCTGTGATGACTCCCCCTTGCCCAGTGAACAAAGCCCCAAGCCTCATTCTGGTTAGAGGTAGAGGGAGAGAGATGGCTGACAGAACAGCGACTACAAGCACGGACTCTGGTTCAAGTCCCTGCTGCTCCACTCACTAGCTGTGCAACTTCAGGCAAGTTGTTGAACCTCTCTGAGCTTCTGTATCCTTAGACGTTAGATGGGTTGAGAATCAAGATACTGACTTCACAAGGTTGTTGTAATGCTTAAATTTAGAGTTAACCCATGAAAAGCCCTCAGCCTAGTGCCTGCCACCTAAGTGCACTCAATAGAAGCCAAGTTTATTACCTATTGGGTATTCTCTATGTGGCCCGTATCACATAAGATGGTGATGTCACATTCATTATCTCATTTGATAATCACAAGCACCTCATGAGGTAATTATTATCATTGTCCCCGCTTTACTGAAGACACAGCAGCAGTCAGGTAGTTCCCCCCAACATTTTCACAGGAAAAGGGGTGGAGCTAGCATTTGAATCCTGGTTTCTCTGGCTCCAGGACCTGGGGGTCTCTCAGGGCTCTGGGAAGTCCTTGGATAGAAAAGGAAAGTCTGTGTCTGGCTCCCCCCAGTTGTGCCACTGTTTCTTCCTTCCTTTCCCCCTTCTTTATACCTGCTGCTTCCTTCCTTCCTTTATACCTGCTGCTTCCTTCCTTTCCCCCTTCTTTATACCTGCTGCAGACTAGAGGCTATAGGTTCCACGCCCTCAGGGGACCCACAGCCTGCGGGTCCCTCTGGCTTCCTCCAGAAGCTATGGTTTTCAAGTGTAGTGTTTCAGAGTCTACTAAACCTTCCAGCCCAGCTCAGAGCCTCTCTCTAGGAAGGCTGTCCCAATCTACGCTCTCAATTCAGTCACCGCAGTTAACATTTCGTGACATCAACTGTGTGCCAGGCATGGTATGAGCCCATCGGTGCAGTAGAACGGGGCAGGCTCTAGGCTTTCTGACTGTTGAGGCAGAAGGCACATGGAGGTCCAGAGAAAATGCTAGTCCGTAGCCTGTCCCTCCTTCTAGGGGCAGGATCCCCTGCATGTTTGGTAAAGCCAAAGTGCTTCCAGTGGCTGAACCTGACCTGGCCCAACCATGACTTTATCTCCTACTCCTTGCTTCCTTGCTCACTCTGCTCCAGACACACTGGGATCCTTGCTACCTCTTGATCCACCAAGCATAGTCTCACCTCAGGACCTTTGCACATACCCTTCCTTCTGTCCAGAAGCCCTCCTCCCAGACAGCAACATGCCTTGCTTCTTCATCTCCTTCAGGTTTCTGCTCAGATGTCATTGAGGCCTTCCCTGACGACTCTGTAGAAATTGCAACCCAACCCCTACCCCACACTCCCTATCCTCTGACCTTGCTTCTTTTCCCATCATAGTACTTATCATCACCTGGCATATTAAATATTTAAATTATTTGTTAGCATTTGTCTCCCCACTCACTGCTCCCCCAACCAAGACTGTGATCTCTAAGAGGTCAGTACTTTTTTTTTCTCTTTTGTTGACTGAAGTATTCCCAGACCTTTGCATATAGCATATATAGAGTATACGACAGCCTTGTAGGTGCTCAAAAAGTGTTTGTTGACAGGAAACCCTACTCAATGATCTGTGGTGACCTAAATGGGAAGGAAATCCAAAAAAGAGTGGACATATGTATACGTATAGCTGATTCACTTTGCTGTACAGCAGAAACAAATACAACATCGTAAAGCAATTATACTCCAATAAAAATTAATTTTTAAAAAAAGTGCTTGTTGAATGAATGAATGAGTGTATCTCTATAGTTCCAAAAACGCTTTGTAAATGGTAGGTAATAGTTCATAAACAGCAGGTAGGCAGTAAGTGAATATGACTTTTTAAAACAGCTGTATTGACTTACTGCCTACCTACTGTTTATTATATAGCTTTTATAATATAGCTTCAATTATCCAAAGTGTACACTTTGATCAGTTTTGACATATGTGTGCACCTGTGAAACCAGCGCTACAAACGAGATGGTCGCCTGATTCCTCCTTCCCCCAAGAACCCAGGAAACCCCGGATCTGTTTTCTGTCACTAAAGATTCGTTTGCATTTTCTAGAATTTTACATAAATGGAATCACAGAGTATGCATCTCTGGCTTTTGCACTCAGCATAATTATATTGAGGTTGATTCATGTTGTCTCGTATATCAGAGTTCGTACCTTTTCGTTGTTGAGTAGTATTCCATTGAATGGATAGATCATAATGTGTTTATCAATTCACCTGTTAATGGATATTTGGTTATTTCCAGTTTGGGACTATTACAAATAAGGCTGCCATGAACGTTTACGTACAAGTCTTTGTATGGATATATGAGACTTTTGGCTTCTTTTCTCTTGGGTGAGCACCCGGACTAGAATGATTGGATTCCACGGTAGGTGTATTTTAACTTTGTAAGAAACGGCCAAACTCTTTTCCAGAGGGTTTGTGCCATTTCATATTCCTATTAGCGCTCTCATCAGTACCTGATATGGTCAGTCTTTTAGATTTCAGCCATTCTGATAGGTGTGCAGTGGTATCTCCCTGTGCTTTAATTTGCATTTCCCTAATGGCTAATAATATTGAGCATCTTTTCACATGCTTATTTGCCATCCATATGTCTTCTTTGGTGAAGTAACTGTTCAAAACTTTTGCCCATTTAAAAAATTGGGTTGGGGCTTCCCTGGTGGCGCAGTGGTTGAGAGTCTGCCTGCCGATGCAGGGGACACGGGTTCGTGCCCCTGTCCGTGAAGATCCCACATGCCGCGGAGCGGCTGGGCCCGTAAGCCATGGACGCTGAGCCTGCGCGTCTGGAGCCTGTGCTCCGCAACGGGAGAGGCCACAACAGTGAGAGGGCCGTGTACCAAAAAATAAAATAAAATAAAAAATTGGGTTGTATATTCTCTTACTCACAATTTTTACAGTGCTTTATGTATTCTGGATATAAGTCCTTTATTAGAAAAAAATTCCCAATCCGTGGCTTATCTTTTCATTCTCATAACAGTGTTTTTTGGATAGTAGAAGTTTTTTTATATTTTAGTGAAGTATAATTTGCCCATTGCTTCTTTTATGGATGGTGCTTTTGGTGTCTTACCTAAGAAATATTTGCCTAACCCAAGGTCACAAAGATTTCCCCGTTTTCTTCTATAAATTTTTTTTTTATTTTTTTATTTTTTTGCTTTAAGAGTTTACTGCTGATCATCATAGAAAAGGCAGTCAGAAGACAACAGCAATTGCACTTCTGCAAGCTAAAGAGAGTCCACATAGCTTTGGCCTAAAGTTCTTGATGGCTTTGTTGCTGTAACGGGTAGGTCTGAGACTCCCTGCACTTGCTTCTAAACAAGGCTACGTTTCCACTCACTGTACCCAGATGGACACTGACCTCCAGCCTGCATCTCCCCAGCCTATCACTGAAAACCCTTCCTGATGTTGTCTCAAGGGACCAGGGGACTAGGTCACTGCCAGCTTGTGTCTTCCACTCCAGCCTCTGCATCCTGCTGCCTGGCCATGTCTCTGCTGCCTGTGACCCTCACTGGAGTTCTCTGCTGCCACCACCAATCTTGCCTCAGATGGGGGCAGTGGGCAGAGAGAGGTCATTGCTCCCCCTGTTACCACGCCTTTCCAAGTGAGGGACAGGTCTTTCTCTGGATTCCCCACTGCACAGCCAAGGCCCCGCTCCTTTTGATAGCAAGTTGGAAGTTTAGGTATACTAGATGAGTCACACTCCTCAGTAAGAGCTATGAGCTCTTACCAGATGAGCGTCACTCCGAGGGTCCTGAAACACAAACTACCTTTCCCACGAAGGAGCAGGGCCCTCCTCGGCCAGGCTGCTGGCCTGGCTCCTACACTAGGGCCCAGCTCGCCCCTTCCCTGGGAGCTCTCTGTGGTGTCTGCGCTTCAAAGTTCTGGTCCAACAGCCCTGGAGACCACCGAGCACAGAAAAGATTTCCTCTTCCCTGAATCGAGTCCCATCCAGGAGTCTTCATTTCCTGCCATAAGGCTGACTTCTTTCTAGGAAGCTTAATGGTAAGAATATTCACTTCCTTAGGGGAAAACCACCCCTACTCTGTGGTGTCTTTTTTGGCTTCTCCTCACACTTTTTTCTTGGCCGACTTCTGAAGTTTGGAGAGTGGCAGTTTGGGGATAAGAGGTACCCAAATCACTGAGATGATGAAAGGAGGATCTGCTGCCATGAGCTCATCACCTGTCTCTAAGCTGTGCACGGGGGAGCTAGGACTTCACGAAGAGGGAGGGGGGCTGTATGCCTGGTATGTTGTCTGCATTTTTGGGGGTTTTTTTTTAGTTCTATGAATTTTATAGCTCTAGATTTTACACTTAGATCTATGATCCTTTTTGAGTTAATGTTTTAATATGGTATGCAGTATAGATGAAAGTCCTTTGCTTTTGTTCTTTTTTTCTTTATTTCCGTTCCTTCCTTCTACCTCCATGCCAATATTCAATTGTTCCACACCATTTGATACAAAGACTATTCTCTCTCCACTGAATTGCCTTTGCAGAGTCAGTTAGCCCTACAGGTGTGTGTCTATTTCTGGATTTTCTTTTCTATCCCGTTGACCTATTTATCTGTCTTTATGCCAGTACCACTCAGTGTTGTATAAAAGTCTTGAAATCAGGTGGTGTAAGTCCTCTCACTTTTCAAAATTGCATTGATAGCTTTAGGTCCATGTGACTCTTGGAATCAGCTTGTCAATTTCTATACAAAAGTCTGCTGAGAATTCAACTCTATACATCAATTTGAAGAGAATTAACATTGTAACAATACTGAGTTTTCTAACCCATGAACGTAATATATCTCTCTATTTGCTTAGGTTTTCTTTAATTTCTCTCAGCAATGTTTTGTCGTTTTTAGGGTACAGGTCTTGCACGTCGTTTTTCAGTATTTTTTATTTTTGGATGCTAGTATAAATGGTGTTTTAGATTTTCAATTTCTGATTGTTCATGGCTATTATGTAGAAATAAATTAATTTTTTTATATTAACCTTATATCCTGCAATCTTGCTAAATTCAGTTATTAATTCTAGTGCACATTGGATTTTCTACATACAATATCATGTCATCTGCAACAGTTTTACTTCTTCCATTCCAACCTGGTTGCCTTTTTTTTTTTTTTTTTTTTTTGTAATTTCCCCTTATTGCACTGGCTAGAACTTCCAGTACAATGTTGAACAGAAGTGGTGAGAGTTTTTGCTGAGAGTTTTTATGAGGAAGGGGTGTTGTTTTTGTTAAATTTTTTCTGCATCTGTTGGGATGATCATAAAGTTCTTTTCCAGTTTGTTAATATTGTGAATTAAATGATTAATTTTCAAATGTTAAACCAACTTTGCGTTCCTGGGATAAGCCCCACTTAGTTATGATGTGTTATGCTTTTCATATATAGTTGGATCCAATTTGATAAAATTTCATTAAGAATTTTTGCATCTTTGTTCATGAAGGATATTACCTGTAGTTTTCTTTTAATGTCATTTTCTGGTTTTAGCGTAAGAATAATGCTGGCCTCATAGCATGTGTAGGGGAGTATTCCCTCCTGTTTAATTTTGTGGAAGAGTTTGTATAGAATTGATGTTATTCTTCCTTAAATGTTTGGTAGAATTCACTGGTGATTGCTGAGGTTTTCTTTATGTGACGGTTTCTAAGTAGTCTGCAATTTCCTTAATAGATGTAGGGCTACATTTATTTCTTATCTATTTCTTTTTGAGACTCCTTTGGTAGCTTGTGTCTTTCAAGGAACCTGCCCTTTTCATCTAAGTCATTGAATTTATTGACACTAAGTTATTAATAATATTCTCTTATTATTCTTTAAATATCTGTAGGCTTTGGATGTTACCTTTCTCATTGTTGATATTGGTAATTTGTGACTTCTTTCTTTCCTGACCACTATGACTAGAAGGTTATTAATTGTATTGATCTTCTCAATAACCAGCCTTTGGTTTTATTAATGTTTCTCTTGCTTTTCTGCTTTCTATTTCGTTTATTTCCTCTCTTGTTTTTATTATTTCTTTTTTTCTGCTTACTTTGGTTTTAATTTGATCTTCTTTCTCTAGTTTCTTTAGGTGAAAGCTGAGGTCATGGGTTTCAGACCTGTTTCCTTTTCTGATACAGATAATTAGACAGATTTCTACCTAAGTACTGCTTCAGCAACTTCACACAAATTTGATATGTTGTTTTCACTTGCATTCTGTTAAAAATATTTTATAATTTCCTTTTTAATTTCTTCTTTGAGCTTTGGGTTATTTAGAAGTGTGTTATTTAGTTTCAGATATTGGAGGGATTTTCCAGAGATCTTCCTCTTATTGATTTCCGATTTAATTCCATTGTGGTCAGTGAGCATACTTTGTATGACTGAAATCATTTAAAATTTTTGAACTTGCTTTATGGCCCATAATATACTCTGTCTTATAACCATTCCTTGTGCACTTGAAAAGAATGTGTATTCTGCTGTTTGGGGTGGAATGTTCTATCTATGTCACTAAAGTCAAGTTGGCTAAAAATGTCCAAGGCTTCTATATCCTTACTAATTTTTGTCCACTTGTTCTATTGATTATCGAGAGAGGTATTGAAATCTCTGATTATATTTGTAGATTTGTCTATTTCTCCTTGCATTTCTATCAGTTTTTTTTCTTATATTTTGAACATCTTTTATTAGGTGCATAAACATTTAGGATTATGTCTTCTTGATGAATTGACCCCTTATAATTATGAAATGACCTTCTTTATCCCTGGTCAAATTCTTCACTTTGAAATCCAATTTGTCTGATAAGAATATAACCACTCCAGCTTTCTTTCATTAGTGTCACGTGGTATATCTTTTTCTGTAAATTTACTCTTAACCTATTTGCGTCCTCATATTTAAAGGAAGTTTCTTGTAAGCAGCACATGGTTGGGTCTTGCCTTTTTGTTCAGTCTAACAAGTCTGTCTTTTAACTGAGGTATTCAGATCATTCATATTTAATGTGATTGTTGATACGGTTTAAATCTACCATAATATTATCTGTTTTCTAATTGTCCCGTCTGTTATTTGTTGTATTTCTCTATTTCTGCCTTCTTCTTAGATAAATTGATTTCCTTTTATCTTCTTTGCTTATTAGTTGTAACTCTTTGTTTTGTTATTTTCATGGTTGTTTTAGGGTTTCTAGTATACATATTTAACTTATTATTCTATCTTCAAGCAATATTATACCACTTCATGAATAGTATAAGAACCTAAAAGAGTACACCTCCATTTCTCTTCTCTTCTTCCTCTCCTGTTTTTATTATTTTCTTTCTTCTGCTTACTTTGGTTTTCATTTGATCTTCTTTTTCTAGTTTCTTTAGGTGAAAGCTAAGGTCATGGATTTCAGACCTTTTTCCTTTCCTGATACACATACTTAGTGCTACAAATTTCCAGCTAAGCACTGTATTAGCAGCATCCCACATGTATATATAGATGCAAAATGTATGGTTCTCATACATTATACATCTACATATGCTATAAATTTTCCATTGCTTTGCTATATTTTTTTGTTTGGTCAGTTATCTTTTAAAGAGTTTAAATAATAAGAAAAAATCTTATATTTCAATCTTCATAATTATCATTTCCAGTGTCTTTATTTCCTTTGTGTAAATTCATATTCCATCTGGTATCATTTTTCTTCTGCCTAAAGGATATTTTAAAAAATATTTCCTACTGTGTGGATCTGCTGGTAATGAATTATTTTGGCTTTGCATATTTGTATATTTTTAAAAGTCTTTATTTCGCCTTCATTTTTGAAAAATATTTTTTCTGTAGAATAGAATTCTAGATAGACAATTTTGGGGATTGGTTTCTTCCAGTACTTTAAACATGTGGTTCCCCTGACTTCTCACTTGCATTGTCTCTAAGAAGAAATCTGCTGTCACCTTCATCTTTGCTCCTTTGTATTTACATTATGTGTCTATTTTCTTTGGCTACTTTTAAGATTTTCTCTTTACCATTGGTTTTGAGCAATTTGATTATGATGTGATGGTGTAGTTTTCTTCCTTCTTTCTTGTGCTTGGGGTTCTTTGAGATTCTTGGCTCAATTTGGAAAAATGTCAGTCATTATTTCTTCTAACATTTTTCTTTCTAATAGTCCCTCTTTCCCTCATCCATTTTCTCTCCTGCCCTTTAAGGATTCCATTTACTCACATATTAGGGTGCTTGAGGTTGTCCTGCAGATCACTGATGCTCTATTCATTTTTATTTTTGTGTCCTGCTTCCCTTTGATTTTATTTAAAATAGTTTTTATTGATACGTGTTCAAGTTCAGTGATCTTTTCTTCTACAATGTCTAGTTTGCTATCAATCTCATCCTGTGTATTTTTATCTCAGACACTGTAATTTTAATATATAGCTGTTTCATCTGAGTCTCTTTTTTATATCTTCTATCACTCTACTTAAGATGTTCAACTTTTCTTCTAGTATTTTCAACATATGGAATACAGTTATAACAACTGTTTTATGTCCTTATCTGATCATTCTAACATCTATATCGAGTCTGGATTGGTTTTGATTGATTTTTATCTTCATTATGGGTTATATATTCTTGCTTCTTTGCATGAATGGTAATTTTTTATTTGATGCCAGACATTGTGAATTTTGCCTGATTGAATGCTGGATATTTTTGTGTTTCTACAAAAAAAAAATTCTTAGTCTTTGTTCTGGGACACAATTTCATTATTTGGAAACAGTTTGATCTTTTCAATTCTTGCTTTGGAGATTTGTTCAGAGAGACCAGAGCAGCATTCAGCATAGGAATAATTATTCCTACTACCGAAGCAAGAGCCTTCTGAGTGCTCTACCCAATGCCCTGTGAATTACGAGGATTCTCAGTCTGGTGCATGGGAATAGGCACTGTTCCAGACCCTGTGTGAGTTCTGTACTGTCCTCTCTAATGCTTTGGGGTGTTTTTTCCCTAGTCTTGGGTAATTTCCACACATGAATATGCCTGTGCAACTTAGAGGACCTTCAGAAGCCCTGAAATTACACACAGAAAGACCCTTGCATGTACACTTGTCATCTAGGACCACCATCTTATTTTCCATTGTGGTTCATACTCCATACATCACAGCAACAAAGGCCAAGAGCCCACTCTCCAACCTGGCATCTATTCTGAATCTTAAAAGCAAATCCAATGACATGAATCAGGGCCACTGCAGAACAGCCAGTTGCTATCCTTAGTGACTCACGTCACTCTTACATTTATCACTTATTATTCATCAATACCATTATCAAACTTAACAGAAAATCATCTATTAAGATGAGAAGCCCATGAAGTGTAACAAAAATTTGTTCTTGGCAACCAGACATGGAGTATGAATCTCCCTGAGATGTCAGAAGAGAATCAATTTGCCCCACCATCAATGCCCCAAGCTGAAATTCTTTTTAAACTGTACCCTACACCCCAAACAAAATTACATCACCTTTTTCCTTCATTTATCCAATTTTATACTCGTAATGTGCTATATTGATATTGATAGCATTTACTGTTATTTAATATTTTCATATACATAGTGCTATAATGCTTTGCCACCTTAAAATGTACTAGAGTCAGGAGTCAGTGACCAGAAAGCAAGTTAAGAGTAATCATCAGAGGAAAGACTTCTTAACACTCAAGACTTCCCCACTCCCCCTTTCCTTTGTCCTTAGTTCTCTTCTCTCCCTACTCTCTCTGCTCTCCTTCTTTGTTATTCCTTGCCCTTCTCTCCCTGCTTCTCCCACTCCCACCTCAGGTAGAAGTCTGAGAGCTGGGCTCAAATCCTTGTTCCACATCTTCTTGTTGGGTGACTTTGGTTAAAGTGATTTCTTAACCTTTCAGAACCTCAGTTTCTTCACACATAGAAGAGGGACAATGAAATTTACCTAAGACAGTGGTCATGGTCATGAAGATCAAATGAGATAATATGTATAAAACACCTGGCACACAATGTGTGCATAGTCACAGAAGACTTTATTTCTTTATTTGATGAACACCTGTTGAGCACCTACTCTGTGCCAGGCCCTGTGCTAGGTGCTGGAGTTACAGAAAGAAAGGAGTTTGATAGGGGAGACGGATGAACAAACAAATTACACTAAAGCAGAATAAGAGAAATTATAGAAGTCTGAATAAAGTTATCAAAGGACAGGGCTGCCTCTGTGCTGGTGGACCCTCCATCACTGAAGGGGTTTTAGATGGAGAATGTGAGCACCATTTTATTGCGATGAGAACACATTTATGGTCTGCTGCCTAGTGTCTGGGGATGAGAGTTGGGTAGAAGTTGTGCCTCTGAACTTCAGGCAGAGTTGACTCTATTCCCAGCTTGGGGTGGGGGTAGGGGGTACATGTGACTAAGCCTGGCCAGTTGGAACCTAACGTCTTAAGATCTTCTGAGAGACTTGAAGATAAGGATCTGGAGCAGCTGGCAGCCATCTTGCCTCCTTATAATGCTGAGAATGAGGCCACCATGGAGGCAGCAGAGCCAAGGGATGTTCCAAGACAAGGCCTTGACAACATGGCTGGAACGGCTGGATCCAGCCATACCTGAAGCCAACACTTCTTAAACTTTGAAGTGAACTGAGCCATAACCCCCCACCTTGGTTTTTCATCTAGATCAGCTTAGGTACTTTTTTTATATTTCTTGTGGCCAAAAGAGTCCTATAACTGACACAACGAAGATGCTGAGATATTCAGTAAATATTTAGTGGGGAGTAAGGAGAAAGGCGGAAAGGGATGACCTTTAAGAGCCCTTCCGGCCAGAGGGGCTATGACTTGGGCATTGAAAGGGCTGAATTGGTGGTTGTTTGAGGGACAGAACACCAGAACGGGCAACGCAGTGCCCCTGCATTCCTCCAACTCCAGTTTCCATTCCGGGGCACTTCCTGGTGCATTTAAAAGCGGCCCTGTGTGTGAGTGCCTTCAGGGGGTTTCAAAATAGCCTGCAATATAAACAGACTGGAAACCCACTCCTTCTCTTCCTCTGGCTGCCTTTTCTCTCTCCCTAGAGCAGAAGTGGGGGGCAGGGGCTGCAGAACCTCTACATGGAGGATTTAGAAAACATTTCAAATTAGGTCTCCCTCTTTCTGGGCTTGGCAAACCCACCCTGCCTGGGGGGCTTTTTCCCCTGAGTGCCGGGCCCAGGTGCGTGGGCAGGAAAAAGCAGCCTGCTGTGCTCTGGCTTCGAGTCCTTTGGGTCCCAGGACCTGGCCCCCCCACCCAGCCTCCAATTTCCAAGGAAAAGGGTTCTGCAGGGAACAAGGAGCCATGGGAAGAGGCTGGTCCCCGTCACTTTCCTGCTGATGGAGCAGACCCTATCACAACATAATTCAGTGCAACAAAAATTTATTAAGCAACTACCCTTGTGCCAACCCTGTGAGCGACCTGGGGTGGACGAAAACAGGGAGTACAAGGCACTTCCATCTGGGGTGCAGGAGATATGTGAGCTTGCCACAGAACCGGGGTGGCTTGCTTCCAAAGGCAGCTCCCAGTGTACCTCGCGGTATTCACACCCTGGAGTGGTCCCCTCCTCTGAGTCTGTGATGGCCTTGTGACTCGCTTCTGACCCACAGAATACAGCAGAAGTGATGCTGTGTGATTTCAGAGAGTAGGTCAGAAGAAGCCTTGCAGCTTCCACCTGTGTCTCTCTGAACACTCGCGCTGGGGGTGCTCGCAGCCACCGTGCTGCGAGAAGCCCAAGCCACAGGGAGAGGCCGCAGAGAGTGTTATGGTTTGAATTGTGTCTCCCCCCGCCAGTTCCTCTGTTGAAATCCTAACCCTCAGTACCTCAGAGTTTCCTTATCTGGAAATAAGGTCATTGCAGATGTAACTGGTTAAGATGAGGTCCTACTGAAGTAGGCTGGGCCCTAATCCAACATAATGGATGTCATAAAAAGGGGAAATTTGGACACAGACACCCACACACAGGGAGAACATCAATGAAGATGAAGCCAGAGATCAGGGTGTTGTTCTGTAAGCCAAAGAACACCAAAGATGGCCAGCAAACCACCCGAAGCCAGGAGAGAGGCATGGAAGAGTTTCTCCTTCCCATCCCTCAGAAGGAACCAACCTTGCCAATACCTTGATCTTGGACTTCCAGCCTCCAGAACTGAGGCAATAATTACTGCTGTTTAAGCTGCCCAGTGGGGGGAGGATTAAATAGGCTTGGAGAAATGGAGAGAACTGGGGAGATGGGGGGCGTCCACATGAAACCCCCCCTGAAGGCCTTACCTGTGGGGCCTTTCTCCTTCCCCACTTCTCATGTTGTGAATGCCAGTCCCCTTCTTCTGCACCATTTTGGGGTAAGGCTCAAACAGTTCAGGAAATCTGTGGCTAAAACTGCCCATGAGCTCAGTGTGGATCTGATCTGGGGACGTGGGTGTGTCTGGCTCTGAATAAGAGAAGCCCCGCTCCCCACCCTCGGAGGTGCCAAGCAGAGGGTCACAGATCAGCAGACCCCCTTCAGCCCCCATCCCTGATCCTTACCCCACGCCCACCCCCAGGATGCAGGGCAGCAGCCCCTGTTTACTTACTAAGGGCTTTGCATTTGTCATCTGTAGCAGTCTGGGCATAGGCTCTGCCACCAAAACAAAAAGGCCCGGAAACACAGTGGCCCAGCAGGAAGGGGGCTCGCTTCTCTCTCGTGTCCAGAGGTAGACAGAAGGTCCATGGTGTGTGGGCCAGCTCCCCATGATTGTCTAGGTTTCCCAGCCTCCTTCTGTCTTGTTGCTCCTCAATTTCCTGAGGAGGAATTTCCTCATCGACTTGGTAGAAGTTTATTCCACCAAGCATCAGGGTCCCACCAACCTCAGGGTCCTGCTCCCGCCGGCAGGAAGGAGAAAGAGAGCATGACGGGCAGGCAAGCGGCTGGAATCTGAAGGTTGCCCACCTCACTTCCACTCACCTTCCAATGGCCTTGCCTTGCTGCAAAGACCGGGAACTGTCTCCACACGTGCGTATCGGCGCTCAGCCAGAGTCTATTAATAAAAGGAAAATAAAGATGATAAGTGGTGAGGGACAGCTAGCGGTCTCTGCACGAATCTAATCACCAAGACGGTATTGTCCATCTCACATTCCAGGAGAAAAGGGCTCAGAGAGGGGGAGTGACTTGCCCAAGCTTACCCAGCTAGGAAGCTGCAGGCCTGGCTGGCTGCTGCAGCCTCAACCCTCTGCACAGAATTCAGACCCCGTTACAGTGCTGAGGTGGGGTGCAGGGGTCTTCCTATATCTTAGCCGTCCTGGGTCTGCCAGTCTCTGAGACTTCCACCCTCAGCCTTGGACAAGCGGCTGAACGGCTCTGAACCTCAGCTTTGCCATCTGTTTAATGGGGTAATAGTTGTTCATAAGGTTGTAGTGAAGAAGAGATGAAGCAGAGAAGGGGTTCGGAACAGAGCAAACATTCAATCATTGCTCGTTACTATTGTTAGCAGAGCCACCTTGCTGCAGCCCCTGCTGCCACGCCAGCTGTTTTAGAGAATTTGTAATCCTGCAGCCCACTGCGATTTTGGCCCTTATGCACCTTCAGAAGTTGTGTTAGTTACCTGTTGCTGCATTAACAATAGTACCACAAACTTAGTACCCTTAGAGCAACACACGTTTATTATCTCAGAGTTTCATGGGTCAGGAGTCCGGGCACAGCTTAGCGGGTCCCCTGGAGGGCTGCAATCAGTGTTAGCCGGGGCAGGGGGCTCATCGCGAAAGAAGGATCCACTGCCAAGTTCACACGTTGTCAGCAGGATTCAGCTCCATCTGGGCTGTCTTGCTGGCCGTGGAGACCATCCTCAGCTCTCACCACACAGGTCTCACCTTGGACAGCTCATGACATGGAAGCTTGCTCCATCCAAGCTAGCAAGGGAGAGAGTCTAGCAAGAAGCAAGCCAGGATCTCATGTAACATCATCATGGAGGTGATATCCCATCACCTCTGCTGTACTTGGTTGGTTAGAAGCCAGTTCCATTCGAGGGGAGGGGATGACACAAGGCATGAGAGCAAGAGGCAAGGATCACTGAGGCCATCTTGGTGTTTGCCACCCAGAAGTCAAGGTCACGACAACTGACGAGTGGACAGCTGCCTGGAACCATGGTGTCAGAGGAAAATGAAACCATACTAAGGTGTCCAGAGACACAGAAAATAGGAGCTACCATTTATTGAGCACCTACTATGCACCAGGCACTGTCCAAGTGCTTTAGACATATTTGCTCATTTAATCTTTATAACAACCCTTTGAGGAAGTGGTTCTGAGTATCTATTTAGAGAAGAGGCCCAGTGAGACTCAGAGAGATTAAGTGACTTGCCCAAGGTCACACAGCAGAGAGGCAGCCAAACTGAGATTCAAGCTCAGGACACCTCACATCAAAGCCCTGGCTCTAAACCCTGATGGTGCCTCGTCTGTGTCAGCCAGCTGAAAAAAGATTGGAATCAATGACTGCTGAATCTGGACTTTTCTCTAAAAATAAAAGTAAAGGTCAGGCCCCATCACATGAGGAAAGATGAAAGAACTGGGTGTGTGTGATGAGAGAAGAAAAGGAAAAAGGGGTCACGGTTGCTGACTTCAGACCTCAGAGGGCTTGTCTCAGGGAGGAAGGACCCTTTTTCTGGATGGCTCCAAGGCATGACGGGGGAGAGGCAAACTCTGGAGAGCAGGGGGAGGACCGTGGTGGACCCCAACCCAGGCCAGTGTCTTCCCCCTTCTTGTGGAAGGAAAGACTCATGAGCTTGTCTTTGCAGCTGAGCAAATATTTCCGCTTCCCCTATGCAGTCTGGAATCGGCTTCTTCTCCAGCCAGCTCCGCGGGCCTTCAGAGCAGTGGCCTCGAGCTGTGAGGTGGAGGTCATCCCGGCCACCCCAACCAGATGGGACCAAAGAGCAGACCGCCGGGCGCAGGTCGGAGGGCACTGCTGACATCCCGTCTCCCTCTTCTGGGCCTCATCACCTGGACGACAGCAAGGGGCTCGGGGGTCTCCCCTCCTGCCCATTCTCCCTGTGGCAGCTGAGCTGTCTTTCTACAACTTAAAGCCAACCAGGTCACCCCCACCCCTGCTCAAACCCTTCCGTGGGCCCCTGCTGTCCTTGGGATAAATTTAACTCAGCCTCAAGGAGCTACATGATAAGGCCCTGCAATCCTCCCAGGTCCAACCTCGAGATTCTTCTCCCACCAGCTCCCATCCGACCTGCCAGGCGTCCTGAACCGTAAGCGGGTCCCCACACCCCACACTATCCTGAACCTCCGTGCTCACTCTGCCTGAACTGCCCTTCCACCTAGAACACTCCTATACATCCTTTAAGAACCAATTCAAGCACAACCTCTTCTGGGAAGCTTTCCCAGGCTCCCTCCGACGGAGCTGCTTCCCTGCTCTGTGCCTAAGAGAAGCAGACATTTGTTGAGCACTGGCTCTGGGCCAGGCCATGTGCTCAGTGTTGTGCATACATGAGCTTCCTAAGACCTCCCCACTTTTATCAGCATTTTTTCACCCCCATTTTCCGAAGGAAGAAACAGGCACAGAGAGATTAAATACCTTATTCCAGGGCACACAGCCAGGAAGCAGTAAAGCCAGGACAGGAACCGTCTCTGTCTGACTTCAGAATCAGTGCTCCTTGCTGTTTACTTGTATATGTGTTGAAACAAAGTCATTCATGCAAATGGTAACAAATACATTAGTAGCAAAGAGCAAAGAAAGAAAAGAAATGGTCTCTCCCTCTCTGCCCACTCCAGCTACATCATCCAGAAAAGTTTTTTGAAGCTTTGAGAGCGCAAATTTTTTTTTTTTTTTTTTTTTTTTTGCGGTACGCGGGCCTCTCACTGTTGTGGCCTCTCTCGTTGCGGAGCACAGGCTCCGGACGCGCAGGCTCAGCGGCCATGGCTCACGGGCCCAGCCGCTCCGCGGCATGTGGAATCTTCCCGGACCGGGACACGAACCCTTGTCCCCTGCATCGGCAGGCGGACTCTCAACCACTACGCCACCAGGGAAGGCCGAGAGCGCAAATTTTTGATGGTTAAGAGTTGGTTAAGGCCTCTGGGAGTCAGACATCCTAGGGTTTACAACCAGTACCCACCCCTTACAGTTACTAACATCTCTGTGCCTCAGTCTCCTCATCCAGGAAATGGGAGTGATGACGATAGCATCTACCTCGTAAGACTGTTCAAGGATTCGGTGAATCGATGCACACTTAGAACAACACCTGGTATGTGGTGAACGCTCAGTAGGATTGATTATCATTATTTCTTATTTTAGTTCTTCTGGTCGTTTCCTCCATATATACCCATATGTATAACACTTCTATTTCTTCGTGTGTCAACTTTAGACAATATCTCTTGACTCCTCACCATTAAAGGTGAGACTTTCTCTTAAATATCCCCATCTTCTCACCCTTCTTCATGATGCTTGTTGGTTACATAATTTTCTTTCTCCAATTCAATGTCCACAGCTCCACTGTACATCACTGTCCTTGGCAGGGACATATCTGCACATCAGAATGTCCACTCGACTTGATTCCTGGAACGTGGGGACCCACGTGGGGCATCTTTACATCCCAGCACCAGACACAGAGCTTGGCACAGGCCGAGGGGTCAGCTCTGCTTCCCGAATGCATAAATATTTCAGACAAGGAAATGGAAGCCCAGCAAAGGAAAACGGTTGGGACAAGGACAAGATCCTCAGACTTCCAGACCTTTCCACTCGCTTCATGGAACAAATTAGGTTGTGGCATTCTCAAGTTTCAGTTATGTCCGTGCAAGAGGCTCAGCCCAGGTGGACACGGGCAGGAACCGTCCAAACCCACTAGCAGGACCCCTTGGCCACAACATCTGGCCAAAGAGAGGAAAAAGGCAAGTTTTGAGGCAAACAGGGCTGGGCTGTTCTCCAGCAGCTGGGAGCTGCTATCCAAATCTCCCACCCCAAGACCAAACTGGGGAGGAGGTGCCTCGCTGGGCAGGGGGTCAGTGAGAGCCTTTTTCTCTCCTCTAAGGTCTGTGGGAGGTGTCCCTTATGTGGGGCTGGGAGCGGAGCCGCAAGGGCCAGGGAGAAGCTCGATCCAACAAAGCTGCCCAAACACCTGCGCTGAAGGGCCTTCTTGCAGAAAAGACCAGAAACCGGCTGCCCACAGAGCTCAGCCCCATGGCAGGGCAACCGCCACCTGCTTCTGCACATGCCCCGTGGCCAGACGCCCTGAAACGGCTCAGAATAGGAACATCAGCGAGGAACGGCTCCTCACCCAATCCACAGCAGATTCTGAGAGCTGGAAATTTCCACGGAGGAGAACCGTGCTGGAGAAAGACTCCCGAACCAGGCGAGTGTAGGGGATCATGCCCAGGTGAGCGTGTGGGGCAGATATTTTCAACCATTTCTTGAGCCAAAAAAAAAAAAAAAAAGATCTTTTTTTTCCCTTATGGAATATTCCATTGAAACTGAATATGTAAAGTAAGTAGTAAGCGTAGCTAGTATGTTGTTAAACAGACTATCCACCACAGGCTAGTGCTACTAAGCGTTTTGTGGCATACCTTCCTTCAAGCCTCACAGCAACTCTCTGAAGTATCTTCATTCCCATTTCAAGATGGGGAAACTGAGGCTCAGAGGGATTAAAGGACTTGTTCAAGGTCATACAATCCTGTATGTCACGCATACGGGATTCAAACCCAGGCAGCATTGTTCCAGAGCCCGTGCTTCTTACATATTATACTAAAGAAAGCCACTCTGGTTAAAATAGGCGTGGTAGCAGGGGAGGGAGGTGAACCCTTGCACTCAGCTGCCCCCCAACCATTCCCAAATCCCAGCAACCCTTGACATACCTCTACTGAGCATCAAAGCTCTCAGGGACACAGCTTGGAAACCACTGCTGTCGGGCAATTTGGTGGTACCTCAAAGGCCTGGTCAAACCCTGTTCTCAGATGAATCCTGTGACCTGGTTGGTCCTCGTCAGGGTACTCTGAGGGCCCCCAGGGCTCGGGTACTGAGATGACTATGGGTACCAGGAAGCAGAGTAATGCCAGGAGAAGCACCCAGACTCGGGAGACAGTGAGGCTTGAGGTGCAATCCTGCCACTGCCCGGCTCTGGCTCATCAGCTCAGGCTGACAGAAGCAGAGAGGAAACTGGAAAGAGAACAGGCTGCTCTGAGCCGACATGAGGCTGGAGAAAGGAGCTCAGGAGTGGCAGGTCCCTGGGGGCTCAGGAAGGCTGGGAGTCGGGGGAGCAGGGACTCTGCCTGTGATGTGCATTACTGTTCCCAGGGCCCCCAACCTCTGTGCCTGGCCTGGGGCAGTGCTCACACGTTAGCCACCGACTGAATAAATAAATGAGCATCTGGTAGCAGGAAAAGGCTGATCAGGACATCGCTATAACCATGACACAAAAGAAAGAAAAAAATCCCCAACTGTTGTTGACTGGTTTTGAACCACCACTCAAGGCTCAAAGACTCAGCAGAGCACGGTCACCTGGTCAACTCGGGGTCGTATGCTACACCAGGGGAGGGAGACAATGGTGGTGACTCCCTCTATTCTGGGGCAGGGAGGCGAGCACCTAGGATTAGCTCCCACTGCTACCTCCACCACCAAGATGACACACAAAGGGCAGGGGCCATTCACCCCAAGGAATGCAGAGGTTGGACTCCGGCAACCAACCCAACAAGTGTCTGTTCAGCTGCCTAATGGTGTTGGTAGTGATAATCATACTGACATTGGCACTACTTACTGAACATAATACATCCCAAGAATGTGCTAAGCACCTCCCATGCATTATCCTACTGATTCTTCATAACAGCCTATAGTTATTACCCCCATTTTACAGATGAGGAAACTGAGGCTCAGAGAGACAAGTAACTTGGCTAAGGTCACGCGATCAGTGGGCGGTGATAACAGAACTCAGGACTGTTGGATTCCGAGGCCGTGTTCCCAACCACTACGACGTATTGCTTTCTCCCTCTCCATGATACTGTGTGACCTTCAGCAAGTGACTCAGGCTCTCTGACCCTCAGTTTTCTCTGTTGTAAGGTGAATAGTAACTTTGTCCTCACAGGGTGGTTGTGAAGTGCCGAGGAAATAGCCTGGTACATCACGGGCTGCTGCTCCTGTTCAGAGCCCCCTGATGTGATGCCCAGAGAACTTAGCAAACACTCACTGCCTGCCTGACCAGTGCCTGGGCTCGCTCGCTGTACGGGCTCAGAGAAGTCACTTTCTGGCCTGGGCCTCAGTTTCCTCATCTGTCAAAGGAGGGGGTGGTGGAGGCAACCTCCAAAGGCACCGAAGCATCGACATCCAATTTTAAGCAGCAAAATACCAGTGGCTCAGCTCCGGCAGGCAGTCCATACAGGCTTCGCGATGTGCTCAGAGCCAGCCAAGTGAATCCTGTAAACTTCCCCTCCTCCGAGGACCTCTCTCCTTCCACACCCTCCTCCTTGAAGGCTCACACTTTCTCGGCTTTCAGAGAGATGTTTTTCAAGCTTCCCGTGTGGGTGCCTAAGCGACAGCAGTGTGCAGAAGCCCAACCCCAGCGGTAACCCCGGGCGGAAAGTGAGTGGGAAGAAACGTGCAGGATGCAGGCGCCAAAGAGGAGGCCTCAGCCCTGATCTCCCAGCAGCGAGCTGGGGGTGGAGGCTGAAGACCGGGCCTTGGGGTAGTCCAGCAGGTCCTCCGAGAGGGCCTCACTGGGACTATTCATAGCCCAGGATCCTCGCCGGAACCTGGCAGGCGGGGGCAGGCACCAGAAGCGATCTTGCTTGTTTGTGGCACAAACACAGGCTGAGTTGTTAACGCTGCTCTTCCTTCCACCCCCTCACTCAGCCTCAGACCAAATACCATCTGTCCTGGAGGCTGAACGGGTGTCCAAGACCCAGAATGTGGTCTGTGAGCTGTGTGCTGTCAAATGAGCACTGAATTTCGAGGGGGGGATATATCTGCGGGATTTGGCAAGATACTGAACGGGGCTGCTGTGTGTGGTGTTTCAGAGTGTGCACTGAACAAGGCCATCTGGGGTGACAAGGTGAATCCATCGTGTGCTCTGCTTACCAAGCAGCAATCACTCAGAGGGGCACATTTTTCTAATACATACAAAGGTGCTCTATGAGCTAGCAGATGTCCTGACCCTGAACTTGAGTTTCTGCCTCTGTAACGACCCACTCGTTTTCTCCTACAGGGATATGGTGAGGACATAGTCATATAACCTATGTGAACGCACCTAATCATTATTTGTAATGAATTATCATTATTTATTTACACAAAGCCTTGTTCCACAAAGGCAGATTATGAAATTTCATATGATTAAAGAGGATATATGCGTACACACAATTTTATACACTGAATGAATGAGGGAAGGCAAATATTAGGCATCTGCACTAGTACTTCCCTTCCTGTGCCTATAGCAGACATCACTAATCAATGCAATCCATGATGTGCATTGTCCACATCCTGAAAGTCAGGTTCCACCTTGGTACAAAGGAAACGAGAAATGGGTCAGTAGAGGGTTGTATCTCACCTGCTCCACAGTAAGTGTTCAATAAATGATAATTATTATAATTTGGAGCCCGTGGAGGGGAGCAGGGGAAGGAGCTGGATCAGGGAGTCCTGCACTGCTGTGTTTTGCAGTTTTAGCCCTGAGCTTCATGGTGGGCAAGGCAAAGAAGTAAACACTCAGGCGTGCACACACATGTACACACACAATCGGTGTCTGTAAAGTAGAATCATACCCGTTTCTCAGACTTCGCACAAATCGCCTACACTGAACTGTAAGTGAATTTCTCCTGGGGCCCCTTTAGCGGGGCCGTGCAACAAGTCAGACATCCTCGACAGCAGCCTGGAATAAGCACGTCGGCAGGTTTTGATGGGTGACTCCACATCGAGCAAGCCCAGGATATAAAATCCAAGCTGAGTCCCGTGAAAGCACGTGGAAGCCTTGTCTCCACCCACACCCAGCTCATGGGAAGGGTGCTGGGAGTAACAGGAGAAAAACCTCCTCCCCACTTTCTGGTGTTGGGGAGTAGACCTTCAAATGGCCCCCAAGCCCTTCTCTACATGAGGAGACCCTGAGAGGTAGGGAAGAGCCCCAGTTCCCACCCCTAAGCCCGGGAGCATTTCTGTTGCCCCCACTGCCTGCCTAGAGGTTGCTTCCCACATGGCAGGACTTCCAGGTCCAGCCTGACCCATCGGCAGGCTGGGTGGTCACTCCAAGTCCCATGGCCCAGCCCTCCAAGCAGCACCCACCTGGAGTTCCACCACGGGAGGGCAAGGCTTTGGTCTGGGCGGCCCCGGGGAAGCCCTTTGCAAATGCAAGTGCCCACGGGAACACAGGTCCGAACGTGCTCCTAAGGCTTGATGGGGGTGTGGTAGCATTTGAGCAGACCTTTGAGAATGGGCACCTCCTGCCCCATAGCTTGGAGGGACGGACAGAGCATAAGCAAATCCCCACCCTGCTGCTTACCAGCTGTGTCCTTGGGAAAGTTATTTTACAACCTCTGAGCCTTACTCCCCCCATCCGGAAAGCCAGGTGCATAACTGAACCCCTCATGGAGCTGTCGCGAGGCCCGAGTGAGACCAGACGCTTCGCACAGTTAGTGGTTTACCATTCACGCCACTGCCACTACCAAGGGTAGCTGACTCCTGGGTGCTGGGCAGAGTTCTGGAGTTGGACAGACATGAGTTTGAAGCCTGGCTCTGATGTGACTGGCTAGGAACTTTCTGAGCCTGTTTCCCCATTCATTAGGTGGGAAGCAGGGCTATTCTAAAGACCAGCAGTCCGTGGAGGTACATTCCCAGTTTGGCCCCGCAGAAGCTGGGAAGCCCAGGGGAGCCTGCACCTCATCTGGAGGAAGGCAGGGGGCCCAAGAGGGCCTGAGGCCGCAGCGCTCACCAGCAGCGCCCTTCCCGGGCCTGGGCCCGGGGAATGTGTAGGAGGGAGGTCCGGGGAGGGGGCCCTGGAGTTGGGGGGGCGGGAATAGCCTTGGCAGGCGGGCGGGCAGGCAGCACGGTGACCCAGGAGGGAGGGAGAGCTTGGCTCCAAGCTCATCACTCAGCAAGCTGTCTCCCCCAGGCCCGGGACCCTGGCGGCCTGTCCTCCCCACTTCCTGCGTGCTGGGTCAATATTGTGATTTCCACCGTGCCGCCCGCCTGGGACGGCCTGGTCCTGCGCGCCGCCCAGGGTCACGGGGCTGGGGGGAGACAGGGGTACGGAGAGGTCACTCGCTGCCTGGAAGATGACTCAGGACCTGAAGGAGGCAGGCGGCGCGGCCGAGAGCCAGGAGCCCTGGCGCAGCCTCACCTCCACCGTCCCCTCCCGGTCTACGAAGACATCTCCGGCGTTGCAGGGGCTGGAGGCCCAGGAGCCAACCCCACGTATCAGAACTGGAAGGACGCCCTATCGAGACCTGTGTATGGGCTTCTTCCATGTAAACGGAGGAATCCACTGAGGGCCGGAGAGGGGCGGGATCACGCGGCCAACGTCACGGGTTGAGTTTGTGGCTGAAGTAGGACCTGCATCTCATCTCCTAACTTCAAATCCAGACCCAACCCACACGTCCCAGCCTCCCTTCCCAGGCTGGTCTACCTCCTGTCCTCCCCATCAGCACTCAGAGCACTTTCCTCCTACACCTCTGGGGAGCAGAGGAAAGACCCATTCCGACCCAAGAATGTTGGAGCCAGGCTTCCCCAGCGGTGAGAGGCCGTGCGAAGACACTGCCCGGGACCCTCCCACACTGCTGGTTCTGGAGACAGTGGTTAGAGGCGCCAGCTCTGAGACCAGGGGGCCTGTGGTTTCATTTCCACCTGTGAGCTCTTCGTGTCAAGACTCAGTGTGGACGGCACCTCCCCCGCAGTCCCTCAGCATCCTCCCACCAAGCAAGCTACCCCCCGCCCTGCCACCTCTCACAGCCCACGTCTGCCTCGCCAGCACCTGCGGGAAGGGGCCGTGGCTGCCTGCCCAGCCGAGTACCAAGGCCGTCCCTGGTCCTCAGCTGGCACCAGCTGAGTAAAGGAAGGAACAGACGAGTGAATGGGTTCATGCCCTGTGTTCCCACATCACATGAATACCAGGGGCAGAAGCTCCACTCCCCCCAGTATCACTTCTCCTGGAACATCTTCTTCTCCACCTGGCTATCTCCTGCCCTCCCTTTAGGTCTCTGCTTAGGGACAGCTAAGGCTTGGAAGCCCTCCCTGACCGCCCGGCCAAAACCACATTCAGCTGGCCCTGCTCTGAGTACCTTAATCTCCCCTACTGATGCTCTGACCTCGGGGAAATGTAAGGGCTCATTTAATGCTCTTGCCCTCTAGGCTGAACTAGGACTTGAGTCCCCGTCTGTGAGTGAGACAAGAGACACTTGTCTCGGGCTTCCCTGGTGGCGCAGTGGTTGAGAGTCCGCCTGCCGATGCAGGGGACGCGGGTTCGTGCCCCGGTCCGGGAAGATCCCACATGCCGCAGAGCGGCTGGGCCCGTGAGCCATGGCCGCTGAGCCTGCGCGTCCGGAGCCTGTGCTCCGCAACGGGAGAGGCCACAGCAGTGAGAGGCCTGCGTACCGCAAAAAAAAAAAAAAAAAAAAAAAAAAAAAAAGAGACACTTGTCTCATCACTGTGTGTCTGGCTCAGGCCTTGGTGCAGGGTTGATACATGATGATGAATGAATGGATGGATGGATGGATTCCTCTTGGAACCTGGCCCGTACTGGGACGCAGTTAATATTGGCAGATGGCAATGGTGGTGATGGTATGGTGGCTGAGGCAGGTGGCACTGGCTTCTTCTGTCCAGCAGCCCCCATATGGCATCCGTTGTCCAGTAGCAGCCACCCCATCTCCCCTGGGAAGCTGCCCTTCCTCCAACATGACTTTATCAATCACTAAAATCACACAACCCAGAGCTGGTCAATGGTTGTTCCCCACTGACCTGGCAGCAGTAATTGCTCCAAGAGTGGGCACGTGACCCCAACCAGGCCAGTCAAAGTCCTTCCTTGGGGCTGCCATGGATCCTGGAGAAGGTAGCTCTCTTGCTTTGGACTGGGGCTGCTGCCGGCCAAGTGCTACAGAAGGGAGATAATGAGGCCAACCCCGAAGGGAAGCAGAGACAAGCAGAGGCGAGTGATGGACACAGAGAATCCTGGTGGCCCTGAGCCCTGGTTCCAGACCCCCAGGTCCTCCTCTGGCCTCTTCCCGGGTCATCAAATTCCCTTTTCACTCAGGCTGATGTGATGTGGGCTGCTCTTACTTGTAATGGAAAGAATTCTGAATCACATTAACCCAAGGAGAAAACAGTGAGAGGAACAGGGTGGGTCCAAGTGGAGACACAGATGTTGAGCAGTGATACGCCAGCAGACTCAGGGAGATGTAGGAAATCTCCTGCTAGGGGCAGAGCAGAGACCCACTGGCCCCACCGCAGGCAAGGCTGAAGGACAAGAGTTTGCACAGAAGGAAGGACCTGAGGTGGGCTTGCTGCACTTTCACTGCAAATAACAGAAATCCAACTTAAACTGACTTAGTAAGCAGGAAGGGGAATTTGTTAGCTCACATAACTAAAATGTCCATGGGTCTCTGGCTTCAGACATGGCTGGATCCAGGTGCCCAGCTGCTGCTGGCAGGTATCCGTCTCTCCTCAAACGATGGCGGCTTTGGGCTTCCATCCTGACAGCAACCTCAGCTGAAAGAGAGCACCTCTCTCCTCGCCATTGCAGCAGAAATCCCAGAATTTAATCGGATTGGCTTTGTTTCAGTCTCATGCCCACCCCTAAGGCAACCCTCAGACAAGGGGAATGTGGAGCTCTCAGTGGCCAGGCCCGCACCCCAGGTAAACCCCTCCCAAATCAATGACCCAAAAGTGGAGGTGGAGAGGCTCCCAGAGGTGCTGCTGCCGTCGGGGAGCGGGGTGCATGCGCGGGGCAGGCAGAAGCAGCGTGTCCGCAGATCTCAGGAAGAGGTCTTTGGCTGGAAGCCGCTCCCCACGGGAAGGAGGGCCTGAGGAAGGGGAGAGGAGCTCTGTGGGGAAAAAGACAGCCCTCCCCTTGGCTGGGTTGGCCTTTGGAGGAGGGGGGACATCCCCCATGAAGGCAAGAGGATGGATGGGAGGACCCCTCGGTTACTCCCAGCCCTGGAAGTCTCTGGTTTGCAGCCATGACGCCAATTGTCTGCAGCCAGACACATTCCTGGACTTGGCTGAAAGGGAGGAGATGAGAGTCAGGCATCTAGAAGCACCTCCGATCCCCACATCTCTGCTCTCCAAACGCGGGTGGGGGCCAATCATGTGTGCGCTCAGAGAGAATTGCAGCCGACCTGCCCAGGACGCCTGGGTTTGTCAGGTTGCTGGAGTCAGTGGCTTCCGGGTTGTCAGAAGAAGGCTACATTCCAGGGCCAGGGTGGTCTAGGGTGGTCTCCAGGGCCCCCTCGGGAGGAGGCTGCAGATGGGAGGCTCAGAAATGCCCTGCCCTCTGCTTGGAGAAAAACAGGGAAAGGCTCTCCTGTCACTTTAAGGCCGCCATTGTGCCGGTACTTTACAGTAACGACCCTGCCTCACCCTCGCATCACCCAGTTGCCCCTGCCTGGCTTCCCACAGCCGGGCACCTCCCCGTAACTCCCTGCTGCCCCTGCACCTCTGTTTTTAAAGCCAAGAATGGACACATCATCAAGAGAGCTGCAAACCTCCTCGTGGCTGAAACTCAGTGCTTCTCTGAGACTCAGTTTCCTCAAATGTGCGGGGGGGGGGGGGGCGTGGGCAGACCTTCTCTGCAAACCCCTCGGGGATGCTAAGATGATCAAATGGACTGGAGCTGTGACCAGGCTTCGGAAACGATAAAACCTCTAACCAGGGTGAAGTATACTAACCCCCAGCGTGGACACCTGGGGGAGGTTTGAGATCCCCCAACGCGTCTTCTCTTGGAGATGCGGTTTAGGGAGAGGGGTGAGTCTATGTCTGGTCTGGAGGCAGGAGGATGGACAAGATGATGTCTTGAAATCCTTCCAAGCCTTCAGTTGTCTGGCCCAGCCCATATATGACGTGGTCAGACTTTGACTTCCCACAGGACTGGTCCCCCAGCCCCTTGTCATCTCTCCAGCATGTAATAAAAGTGCAGAGAACACCTGCCCAGGGAGCCGAAGGTCACAAGGGACACCTCCTCTTGCCATCCCATCCAACCCATCAGCTGGTCCTATTGACTCTCCTCCACGTCGCTCTGGATCCACCCACTTCTCACCACGTCCATGGCTACTGGCCTGGACCAAGCCACCCTTTCTCTCTTGGATGCCTGTCCAGCCTCCTCTGTCTTCCTGCATCCATTCCTGCTGCCCTAGCATCCTTACCCTACATAGCAGCCAGAGTGATTCAACAAAACAAATAACAACTTATATATACAATTATAGCAATTCCTTCCAATGGCTTCCCATTACTCTTAGAAAAATATCTAAACTCTTGACCAAGGAAAAAAGATGATCTAATATTTTGGGGGTTTTAAATTGTGTTAAAATACACATAACATAAAATTTACCCTCTTTCCCATTTTCAGTCATGCTCAGTACGTTTAGATCACTGTGCACCCAATCTTCAGAACGTTTTCATCTTCACCAGCTAAAACTCCACACCCATTGAACAACAACTCCCCATTCCCCCACCCCTAGGCCCTGGCAACCACCATTCTACCCTTTGGCTCTATGAATTTAACTATTCTACGTACCTCATGTAAGTAGAATCATATAGTATTTGTCTTTTTGTGACTGGCTTAGTTCACTTAGCATAATGTCTGCAAGGTTCATCCATGCTGTAGCATGTATCTGAATTTCTTTCCTTTTTAAAGCTGAAATATTCCATTGTATGGACAGAGCACATTTTGTTTACCCATTCATCCATCGATGGACATTTGGGTCGCTTGCACCTTTTGGCTGTTGTGAATAATGATGTTATGAACATGGGTATACAAGTATCTCTTTGAGTTCTGCTTTCAATTCTTTTGGATATATAACCAGAAGTGGAATTGCTGGATCGCATGATAATTCTATTTTTAATATTTTAGGAATTGCCATACTCTATTCCATAACAGCTACACCATTTCACATTTCCACCGAAGTGCACAAGGGTTCCAGTGTCTCCACATCCTCACCAACTCTGGTTGACTTCCGTTTTTTTGACAGTAGTCATGCTGATAGGTATGAGGTGGGATTCTGTCGTGTCTTGATGGAGGAAATATCAGTATTCTGTGGGACTGCTGTGTTAGGGGAGTGGCATGTACCCCAGTCCTGGCTTAGAACCATCAGCCCTGCTCCCCTCCCTGCCTCATCTCATACAGTGTCACCCCCTTGCCCACCACCCCAGTCACTCTGGACTTCTTTCTGTTCCTCAATAGTGCCAACCTCAGGCTCACCCCAGGGCCTTTGCACCTGCCATCCCTTCTGCCTTGCATGCTCTTCTTCTTGGTCCTCACATGACGAATCCCATCCCCCAGGTCTCAGTCAATGTCCACTGACTGATGAATGGCTGGTCGCACACAATGTTAGAGCTGGAAGCAAGATCACCCACTCTTGCTACCACTCCCCTCCCAGAGGGGGATCATGAGGCCCAGGAAAGAGAAGGGACTTGACCAAGGTCACAGGAGGCCCAAGCCAGGTTTCATAACCTCAGCCAGGTGCTCATCCCCCGACATCCGTCACCTGGAGGACTTCTGTGCCAAGGTTGGTGCCCATGAAGTGACAGTCACAGTTGATTGGTCTGCGTGGGAGGCAGCACATCATCTCCAGCCAGTGGGCTTTCCCTTCTGCGTGGTTTGTTCTTCCTTTGGCAACCAGATAAACTAGTTGGCTTGGTTGGAGGCTGGGCAGTATGAAAATCCAGTGTCTAACTGCAGGACCACTGTAGCTCAGTGACCGGCTCATGAGGGCCTTATGGGACTGAGGCCGCCTGCAGACCCGCTGATGCTCACAGGTCCAACTCACAAAGCTGATCGCAGAACCACTGCAGAGTGATCCTCCGTGTGGAATTATCCTCTATCTATCTATCATCTGTCTATCTATCATCTATCATCTATCTATCTATCTTATCAATCCTAAAGGAAAGGAAACTATAAACAAGACAGAAAAGACAACCCTCAGAATGGGAGAAAATATTTGCAAATGAATCAACGGACAAAGGATTAATCTCCAAAATATATAAACAGCTCATGCAGCTCAATATTAAAATAACAAACAACCCAATCCAAAAATGGGCAAAAGACCTAAATAGACATCTCTCCAAAGAAGACATACCGATGGCCAAGAAGCACATGAACAGCTGCTCAACATCACTAGTTATTAGAGAAATGCAAATCAAAGCTACAATGAGATATCATCTCACACCAGTTAGAATGGCCATCATCAGAAAATCTACAAACAACAAATGCCGGAGAGGGTGTGGAGAAAAGGGAACCCTCTTGCACTGTTGGTCGGACTGTAAATTGATACAGCCACTCTGGAGAACAGTATGGAGGGTCCTTACAAACTAAACATAAAATTACCATATGACCCAGCAATCCCACTACTGGGCATATACCCAGAGAAAACCATAATTCAAAAAGACACATGCACCCCAATGTTCACTGCAGCACTATTTACAATAGCCAGGTCATGGAAGCAACCTAAATGTCCATCAGCAGACGAATGGTTAAAGGAGATGTGGTACATATATACAGTGGAATATTACTCAGCCGTAAAAAGGAACGAAATTGGGTCATCTGTAGAGATGTGGATGGACCTAGAGACTGTCATAGGGAGTGAAGTAAGTCAGAAAGAGAAAAACAAATATCATATATATATATATATATATATATTTTTTTTTTTTTTTTTTTTTTTTTTTTGCAGTATGCGGGCCTCTCACTGTTGTGGCCTCTCCCATTGTGGAGCACAGGCTCCGGACACGCCGGCTCAGCGGCCATGGCTCACGGGCCCAGCCGCTCCACGGCATGTGGGATCTTCCCAGACTGGGGCACGAACCCGTGTCCCCTGCATCGGCAGGCAGACTCTCAACTACTGCGCCACCAGGGAAGCCCCAAATATCGTATATTAATGCATATATGTGGAATCTAGGAAAATGGTACAGATCAACCGGTTTGCAGGGCAGAAATTGAGACACAGATGTAGAGAACAAACGTATGGACACCAAGGGGGAAGTGGGGGGTGGGGCGGCGGTGGTGGGATGAATTGGGAGATTGGGATTGACATGTATACACTGATGTGTATAAAATGGATGACTAATAAGAACCTGCTGTATAAAAAATAAATAAATAAATAAAATTCAAAAAAAAAAATCCTAAAGGAGTATAGTTGAATTTAGGCACATGAACTCTACAATCAACGTGCCTCCTTCTCTTGAGAAAGGCCAGGGCTGCCCACACACGGTCTCCCTCAGGTCTTGATCCCTCAGATCCAATCTACTGAATAAAACTTTGGCCTCCTTGGTGGATGGAGCTCTCAGCCAGTGTTACACTGACGTGGTCTGGAAGGTATTTCTCCAGTTCAGTGTAGAGTCAGGCTGACCTGGGTTCAAATCCCAGCTCAGCCCCTTGGGAGTCAGGTTACCATCTCCCGAGTCAGGGGTTTCCTTATCTGCAGCGTGGGACTATTTCAGGGGTGTCGAGAGGATTGTATGAGATAATGATGCTTGTAAAAGACTTAGCACCGTCCTGGCACGTAACTGAGGGCTTGCTTAGTCACAGTTCCCGGTCAGCAGTTGGAAGGACTACAGAGCACCCTCCTCACGCCCGAGTCTTGCCCAAGCTTCCTTGGGAAGTTCCTCCCATTTCCATTTCCAGAGGACTGGACAAGACTCAATGGCCAGTGAATCGGGAGGGACAAAGGAGTAAAGATGAAATAAATGGGATCATTTATAGATCTATCACTAATATAGATCCATTTCTGGCACACAGAGGACTTGCCAGGTGCTATCCTGAGCCTCTGCAGGTGAGGACAGAGGGGATGCCCACAGCCACCCTGGAAGCAGGTACCATTTTACCCCCATTTAACAGATGAGGAAGCTGAGGTAAAGAAAGCCTAATCAAATTGTCCAAGTTCACATGGTTAAAAGGTGGCTGGGCCAGGCAGGCCAGAGACAAGAAGAAGGGGCACTCAAAGGCCATGGGGCACAGGGGGATGCCCTGCCCTGCCCGCAGGGTGAGACAGGCTTTGCTCCCAGAGCCTGAAGGGGTTGTTGATGAAGGAGAAACTCTCTGCTCCAGGGTCACCATCTCAGGAAGGCCCCTCTCTGACCACCCACCTAAAACAGCGATCTCTGCCCCTAGCCTCCCCCTATCCCCCGCCTTTGCCCGGCTTTACTCTTCTCATAGTACGTAGCATCATCTGACGAAGATTTATGGGGCCAGAGAAATGGATAGAGGACAATTGGGAAGGTCCCGGTAAGGGGGATAAAATGTTGGGACTTTATCCTTGGGTCCCTGGAAGAGGGGGGAGGGTGATGGGAAGGCAGCTCCCACAGCACATGCACACACACACCCACACCCCTTACCCCAAACAAGGATTTTGAAAGTCATCCAAAGGGGCAGGCTTCAATCCGTTTGGGCGTCAAGTCCAGGGCTGATCCTCTGGGCCGGGCTGTGGCTGGGCCATAGCGATAGTAAGACGAAGGCAACAGGAGCCTGCCCTTGGGGTGCCCACAGTCCTCCAGGGGATACAGGAAGGTGAACTCACATGCACAAAGGTTTTGATAGACAAAGTGGCTTGTCCACCAGTGACACCAGACCTGGGCATGCCTCTACGTCTCTGCTTATGCTGTCTCTGCCTCCTGGAATGCCATCCTCCCGTCCAGCAGAAATTTACTGAGCTCCTATTATATACCAGGCATTGGAGAAACAAGGATAATCCAAGGCAGATATGGTTCCTGCTTCCCAAGCCCTGGCATGCCCAGGAAACTTCTATTCATTCCTCATAACCCTGCTCCAATACCCTCTCTTCAACATGAATTCTTTCCTGACTCCCTCAAGCAGTAAGTTCCTTCTTTTCCAGGGCTCTCCTAACATCCTATGACTTTACTTGTAGAGGAAAGAAAAAGGAAAGAAAACAACAACTGACCACTGGAATAAACTCACCACGCACCAGACCCTGGGCTGCATAATTCACAAGCAATGCCCTGCTTCAGGCTCCCAGTGACTCTGCAAGAGAGGAAATAGTCACCCTTTTCACAGATGAGAAAATGGGCCCAGAGAGGTTAAGTCTCTCGCCCGAGGTCACACAGTCAGCCGGTAAGTGAGGAAACAGGGACAGGAAACCAAGCTCCACTCCAAGATTGGCCGTGTCCATGCTGTGAGCACCCTGAAGACAGGGGTGGTGGGTCACGTGGGTGTCATGCTCTGTCCTCAGGCCCCAGCACAGGCAGGGCGCACAGTGAGTGCTCTGGGTGGGCAGGCAGACGTGGAGGGAGCCCCGCTGGGGCTGCACTGTCCTCCTCGGGGCCTAGGTGGCGATGTGCACACTCTGTCCCTCTAGCCCTTGCTGGCGTCCACCTTAGGCTCCCAGATCCACTGCCTGGAAAGGCTTTTCTCTCCCTCTTCCAGCTTCCTCTGCCTGTCAGTCTCTTGGATCAGTTCAGCCTCTGTCCTCCCGACTGGGATTCCCCCCTCACTGACACTTGTCACCACTATGGGACCTCGGGATGGGCCAATTCTTCCCCAAAGTGTTTGTGGAGGGGAGGGAAGGACTGTTCATTCATGTCCGCAGTCAGACCCAGGAAGCCTACTGGCTCAGGCACGGGGGTGGGGGGCTGCCGGGGACCCATCCCTGCCCGATTTTCCCTTCCCCGTTGCTCCCGGGGAGGCCTCCCCACACCCCACGAGGCTGAGAGTTGCCATCTACAGAGCTCCAGAGACCAAGACAGAACATGTCAGCCGAGACGAAGACCAAGAGAGGGTGATGAACCGGCTCTTGTCCGAAGCGCCCAGAAGTCCCGCAGGAGCTGGGGTGGAATCTAGATTTCCTGATTTGTATCCTCAGCACAATCTCCAGCACAGTTTGAAGCTGTTTCTCTGGGGCCCCGGGGGTGGGGGGGAGCACCTGGAGAAAAATGCAGTCCAACCAGTTATCTGATGGAGTAATAATAAAAATAACAACAACTCCCATTTCTGTTTTCACCCTTTCCCTCGCAGTACTTCAGTGGTCCTCACACCTGCTGGGGGAGGTGGGTGCCACTGGCCCTTGTTTTACGGATGCCTGAAGAGGAAGGCGTTTACCCCAGTCCCCAGACTGTTGGGACCAGGTCCCAGCTCCCAGGCCTGGAGTTCCCTGTGGGGCGGGGCAAGAATGGGGGTGAGGGGCTCGGGAGGCTGAGATTGCAGGGGGGCTGGGGCAGCCAAGCTGGGAAGTGCATCTCCTCCTCCAGGCTGTTCTCACCCACACCCCCAAACCTCTTTCAAAGCAGCAGCTGGGCTCTGTCCTGGGCCAGACCACCTCTCCTCCCTCCCTCCCTCCCCTCACCCCGTCCCCTACTGTGCCCCCAAGAGCCGTCTGGGCCTCCAGGACCATCAGATCTGGTTCACTCTGCCTGCCCTTAGGCAAGTCCCTTCCCCCATCTGGGACTCAGTTTCCCCGTCTATATAATGAGTGAGTTGAGCTTTGAGTTCAACCTTTCGGAGCTCATGGTCTGACCTCTTGGGGAAAAGGGTGAGATCAGCATAAGGGATGGGGAATGACTGTGTCTGAGGCCTCGACCAAGTGCCAGACACCAAGAACCAGCTTCTTTGCTGGCGACACAGAGCAGCCAACGACAGACGCTGCCGCAGAGGCTCGGGGTCAATGGACACTGGTTCCCCAACTTCCTGTGCCTCAGTTTCCTGATCTGTCTAGTGGGGACGATAAACTTAGCTCATAGGGTTCTCTGGAGAGCGCACCGCAATAATGCATGTAATGTGCTTCACGGCACCCATCACACAGTCGCTCAAAAGCATCATCATCTCATCATCATCTTCGTCATCATCTAACTCCTCCTCCTGGTCTGGTCCAGCCCCAGCCAGGGCTCAGCCTTCGAAGAAAACTCCTGACCTGGCATCAGAAAAGCCTGGGCTCTACTTTCAGTTCCGTCATTAACCTGCTGAGTCGCCCAAGCCTCAGTTTCTTCACCTGCAAAATGGGGCCAATAAGCTTTGTGTGGGGAAGTATCATGGGCATGCAGCAAGATCACACACGGAAAAGTGCCTGATATGGGGCATGGCCCGGTGAGCATTGTTTCCTTCTTTCTTTGTTGCCCCAGAATGACATCTTTTGACAGCAGAGCAAATATATAATAATACTACAGCTAACATTTAATCAGCACTTACCATGTGCCTGACACTGGCCTAAGGATTTTGTGTCTTTAACTGACTTCATCCTCATAAGCAACACTATGAAGGTGGACAGAGACATGATGCCCATCTTACTGAGAGGGAAACTGAGCCACAAAGACCCGAACCCAGATCTGGGCAACTCCTCTACCTGGACCAGACCCCACCTGGAGTCTGGTACTCCCATGAGGTCTCAGCAGCGCCCAGGGGTGCAGGCCAGATCTCCATGACTCCAAGAGGTTACGGTGCCCTCGAGGAGCTGGGGGGTCTGAGGTGAGGCAAAGCTGCACTCTCTCAAGAGGGCAAACCTCTCACCCCAGCCCTACCGCCATGCCAGCTGGGCAGGGAACAGGTGCACAGATCCCCGGTCCTGGGCTAGGTGAGGGGGACACTCACTTGGCAGCCAGAGCCCCGCGTGAACAAGAAGAAACCCAGCCTGCAGCCCCTTGGCCCTGGCAGGAGATTAACAAAACAAATACCCGAGCAATCTCAATTTCAACACTTGGGGAGGGGGCCAAGTGTCAGGGCGCAGGGGGCGGGCGGGAAACGCAGAGACGTTTTACCACTTTCCCTCTGTTTAGTTTCACACGAGTGTACACTCAAGTGCTCCCTCTCTCCTCTCTCTCTCTTTTTACATTTTTATTTTACTTTTGCAAATGCTCAAACTTTCCTGCCACAAATTATTCTTGGCCAGGTTACAAGCAGAAAGGCCGTGAGTATCCTTTACTTGACAAAAAGGGGACAGGTGGCGGGGGGGTGGGCTTTCTTGTGAAATATTTCGGTTGTGCGTTTGAGGTGGGATTTCTTTCTTCGTTCTCCCGGCTGTGTCTTTGCCGGGGAGAGCAGGGATGCTGGCCTCCTGGCGCATGAGCTGTCTGCAGGTGGTCTGAATCCTACTGCTCTCCTTACCTCCAGCTGACCTGACCATTTCGCGGTTCTGCTTTCACCAAGCTGATCTGGAATGGCATTTGCCAAGGGCGGGTTGCATCTGGCACCCGTGTGTCTCACCTCCCCCAGGCCCTGAAGGACCTGTGCCCAGGGCCAGCTGGAGGGTCCTGTCTGGAGGCCTGGGGGCCTGGGCAGAGGTTCCTGAATTCTTAGATAGACTTGTCCTGCTCTACCCAGGACACAAGAAAGGGGCTGGCTCTGAGGCCTCCCCACTTGTGCAGAAGGAAGTGACCCGTCCAGTTCACCTCAGCCCTGCCACATCCCCCAATCCCCCCCTCCTGCAGATCTAGCCCCAGGCCCCTTCCCCAGCCTCATCCACCCACTCGGCCCCCATCCTTCTGCTCCAGCCACGTCATTTCTCAAATACACCAAGCTTTTCCCACCTCAGGGCCTTGGCCAGTGTCCGTCCCTCTTCCCGGAATTCCTGCCCCTCCCCCTTCCCGTGGCACCTCCTGCTTATCACCCAGCTCTCGGCTGGATTATCTCCTCCTCAGAAAGGCTTTCCTGCTGACCTCATCCAAAGTAGGGACCTGCCATTTGCCATCTCAGCCCCTTTTTGATCTTCTTCATAATACTCAGGCCATTTATTCTAGTTTTGTTTGTCTGTGTTCTTGTTTTTTTGCTGGTCCTACCCAACTAGAGTGAATAAGTGAATGAGTGAACACACGAATGAATGAATGAGGGCAGTCCTGAAGGCTGGACTAATATTCCATTCCTTACACTGATATCAACCCTGGGCGTCCACGGCTGCCCTTCGTGAGGACTGCTCCTCCGAGGAGGGATAGAAGGGAACACAGTGGTGCTGGTCTGAAGACCCCCCAGTGGGGGTCTCTGTTCCCAGCAGGGAGGATCCAGGCCCTCTTGGAACCTGACTGCATCACCAAAAGTGTTTCGTAGCATTTCTTAGAAAAGTAAGATCACGCAGTCACCGCCACGTGGCTCAGTGCCCACCCCGTGCCCAACACTTCAGGGTCAGGACACATTCATTTAACTTAGGTCAGACAGAATTGATTACACCATGTGTTTTAAGTTGACGGGGTTGTGAACTTTTCAATGTGTGCTCACACTCTCAGAGGTGCTGTCAAGGCAGAGATTCTGAATCCCATTCGACACGTGAGGAAACAGGCTCCAAGCAGGGACGGGATTTGCGCAAGGCCACCCAGCAGATCTCATCTTCGCCCCTCAGTGCCACTGCTGGGCCTCTTCCGCTCTGATCTGTGATGGCCGTGGTGGTCCACCCTTGCCCGGGTGTGCAGGGCAGACCCTCAGGAGCGTCCTTTATGCCTCTCTCCCCACCAAACAGTCCCGAGTCCCGTGGTGTCCACCTCCCCTCGGCCTTGTCCATCCCACCGCTCCTCACTCAGGACAAATGTGCTCTGGGGTGACTGTTACTGGCCTCAACTCGCACAACCACAGAGCAATGGGCAAAACCGTGACCCCGCTGCTGCCTCAGGAATTGTGTCATTTTATTAGCGTGATGAGTGAGTTTAGGGAGCGCTGCGGTGTATAATTACCCACTCATTGTATTGATTAGCAGCTTGAGGCTAGAACTTTCTTATCCCTTAATAGAAGCCCTGCTGCTCCTCTCCAGCAATTATAATGGAAATTAATGGCTACTTACATAGGATTGAGCTCCTGAGCAGTAATTTGGGGCCAATTACATGTGAGTCATGAGGAATGAACTGTATCTCTCAGACGGGGTGTCTATTGCCCTTGTTAGGTCCTAGTGGGCTGCACGTTGTTTCTGGGGGGAGAGTGGAGTGTATTGTCCTTCTAGCCCCCCCATCTTTACACCCCAGCTCTGAGCTCCACAGGCACCCAACACGTCTTTGCTGTGTAGATTCCGTCAGCATTTTTTCAGCTATCCCTGGTTAAGGAGAGAGATCGGTAGAGCGCTAAGGGAGAAGGGATTCCAGGCAGGAGGGAGCCCAGGACAGGAGGGAGCAGAAGACAGGGGTGAGGACAGATGAGGTGAACAGTTTCTCTGCTAAACATCCTCTCAGTCCTGGGTCTGGGAGTTCTGGGCACACGTCCTGGTGCCGCATTCAACGTATATGCGATGCATACCTCCCACGCACCAGGCACACTGCTAAGGGCTGGGGTCACAGCGTGGAAGAGAACAGACAAGGATCTCTGTTCTCACAGAGCTTCTGTTCTAGTGGGAGGTGATGGACAACAGTTAAACCTGTAATAACCTTGGGGTATAGGGTCAGGAACAGACAAAAAAGATCAATGGGACAGAATGAAGGGTAGCCAAGCCTCAAGGAGACCTGTGAGCACTAAGGACACGTATTTCCTGGTCTTGGGTAGGGAAGCCCTTCCTCAGCAAGTTACAAAACCATAAAGGAGAAAACTGAATTTAAATATGTAAACATTAAGCCTTGAGGAGCCTTGAGCAGGAGAAGGGGCCAAGGTCATGGAGGGGTTAAGCAGCGGCCACCAGGAGCACAGTCAGGCGGGGTCCCTGGGCCGGTGAGGCCCCTGGACATGGGATGGAGGTATGGGGCCCCTGCACAGAGCTGTACCCTATCTCACCACGCTCACTCCATCCCTGACCCGGCCACTCCCGCCTCCCCCATACAACTTGTCCTGTTTCTGCCCCTGGCCAGGCCCGAGAGGTACCCCAGGGGCAGCAGCTGAGGCCTCCCAGCCCCTTTCTCAGCCCCACTGGCCCAGTCAGGGGACTCTAGGTTCTCAGCCCCCTGCTCAGCGCCCCACTGACAGAGGAGGTGAACTCGGCACAGGGGCCCTGAGGAAGGCATCTGCCCCGACCCGAGTCTGCCCGAGGCCTCGCTCACTGCGCTGCCCTTCTCCCAGGCCCCCTGCCCTCGCCTGGATATTCTGGGTGCTGTCCCTCCCCTGCCCCGGAGCCACTGTTCCTTCACAGACAAGCCTCACGCTTGGTGATCTTCCAGGACCCGCCAGGAGGCATTCCACAGCCTCAGGGCTCACCCACCCGTGGCCACACAGCTGGAAGGCGGAAGAGCTGGTATTCGAACCTGGCTCTGGCTGGCTCTTCCGCCTCTTGCCTCTGCACCTGTGCAGTGGGACCAGCCTGCAAGCCATGCCCAGACCCTGCCTGAAAGCTGGGCTTCTTCACCCCATAGAACCAGAGAAAACAGTGAACTTGTTGGGGTCCCCAGGTCCTTAACACACCGGGAGCGTGTCTAGGCATGGCGGCCAGCGGGGAAAGGAGGAAGGAACCTGTGGGTCGAGGCATAAAGAGGACAGAGAAACAGGAGAAATGATCAAGAGTAATAGAGGCAGAAGCTGGGGCAGGGGGCTCACGGCTGGACCCTGCCCCAAACCTTTGGCACGCGGGAGCCAGGCCAGTTAGACATGGACCGGGAAAGAGGGCCAGCCAGGCCACGCAAGAGAGAAAGAAGCTTCCTGCGCGTCCCCGCGTTACCAAACCCTGCAGCCCCGGGCCAGCTGGAAGCCCCCCTTGCCAGGCCTCCTGCTACAGCCCCCCGGGGCGGAGGAGGGAGTCTCTCCAGGGAAGCAAGGAGATCAAAAGGAGAAGAAGCTGATAAATGACCAGCCTGTGCCTCCCTCTCTGCTCTCCATGCACCAGGGAGCCTTCCCACCGCGGCTCCGATGTGGTTCAGGGACCCCTGGGAGATCCCGTCCCAGCCTGGCTCCCTGCAGCCGTGGCCCAGTCCCCACTGCCTGACTCAGGCTTTTGTCCGCACAAGTCTGAACAGCCCCTCCCTCCCCAACACACGCACACACAGCATCATATACAGGACATGCACACGCGATGGAGAGGGGGGCCGCCCACACTCGCTGTGGGGTGGGCGTCCAGCTTCGCCCGCCTCCGGCATCCCTGCCCAAACTAAGGCCATCTCAGGGGACCTGTGCCTATAGGCCCTTACGCTCCACAGGATTGTCTCTTCCACAGCTTCACTCGTTCTCATCAAATCAGAGCGAAATGAGCACCCAAGGCCCTACTGGAGCGGGGGGGGGGGGGGGGGGGGGGGAGATGTCATGAGACTACATGGGCTGCAGTCTTCACACCTGTGGGCAGAGCTTCCTGGGCTCGCGGGTCAGTATTCAGACCTCAGCCCCTTCTACCAGCCTTGCGCTTCTTGTGCAGTGGCTGCCTGAAGACATGGGGGGCACACGGCAGGGGGTTGGTTCCAGTGCCAGCCTCGCCGTTTCTGTGTGGCCTTGAGCAAGTTACTTAACCTCTCTGAGCCTCAGATTCCCCATTTATCAATTGTAGAGGAGCCAGGTGCCTAGGAAATACCACTCTCTTAACCCCCACCCAGAGGAAGAAACTGAGTCAACCAAAAGGGCTCCGGCCACATCTTGGGGTTAATCAGAATAATAACAATGGGGACGGTGCCTAGTCCAAGTCTGTATATGCAACGACTCCTTCAGTCCTCGCAGTTACCCTTCGAGGGAGGTACTGTTATTATCTCCACTTTGCAGATGAGATGATGCAGCTCAGAGAGGTTGAGGTTGACCTTGGTTGTCCAAGGTCACACCAAGATGCAAACCCAGCTATCTGACACCAACACCCGTGTGCCCTTCATCAACCCCCAGAACTGCCCCCTTAGCTCCACTCTGCCAGTGTTCACCGCACCCTTTATGCCTCCCCTGGGGCCTGGCCTTTGCCTCCAGCCACATCAGGGTGTGCACACACACGAACACACCCGAGCAAATGCACCTGTGGCTCCGGTGAGCTTGGTTCTAAGTGCTCTCCGAACGCTACATCTGTATCTCCAACTCCAGGCTTGGGTTATCAAATCCCTGCGGTCCAAGAATTACGTCAAACTCGATGTCTGTGAAGTGGGGCTTCTCCCACCTCCCCTGCTCCCAACGGATTCTTGTAACAGCCTCCTCCCTGGTCTCCCTGCCTCCCCCTTGCTCCCGAGGGAGTCTGCTCTAAGTCCTGCAGTGGGTCCCCTGTCACTCAGAGCACAGTCAAAGCCCCCCACTGCATGATCCTGTGGGCCCCATGGCTTCGCGGGCTCCTCTCCTCCCACTCTCCCCACATTCACTCTCCTCCGGCCCTTTGCTGTCCCTAACACATCCTAAGCATGCTCCCACCTCAGGGCCTTTGCACTGGCTGTGCCCTCCGCCTGGGACATCCTTCCCCCGGATAGTCACATGTCTCCTGCCTCTCGTCCCTCAGGTCTCTCTCAAATACCTTATGAGGGAGGCCCTCCCTGATCAGCCATCTAAAACAACCCTCCCAGCCTCACAGGCCCTTTCCCCTCACCCTGTTTAACCTTTTCCCTTGCACTTGTCACCACCTGGCATGTTACTAATTTGATTATTTGTTTAATGTCTGTCTCATCCCAGGAGGGTATTCACTCCTGTGAGATCAGGAATCTCTCCTGTTTTATTCCTCCCCCATTCACCCTCGGAGCCTAGAACAGCGCCTGGCACATGGTAGACCCTCAATAAATATTTTTGGAAGGAAGGAAGGAAAGAAGAGAGGGAGGGAGGAGGGAGGGAGAGAGGCTAACATAGTGGTGGAGTAGAGGATAGGAGAGTAGGGAGGGGGGAGGAAGGGAAAGAGGAGGAAAGGGATGTGTGTAGGAAGAGTCGTGAAATAGAGATGGACGTATCAGACCACATACACACACACACACACACACACGTGCGTTGAAGCCCAATGTCACACACACAGATATGCTCACACGAAACATGCACATACGCCCTTGCACACATGCCCACCCCCACAGAGCCCGTCGCTAGCACTCTGTTCTGGCCCCGCACACCCCCTCCACACCGCTTCCCGGGTGGCAGGGAGAGGAGCTTTTCCAGGTGACCTCACTGAACAGGGAGGGAAACTCCACCAGCTCTTTTTCAAAGCTGATTTGGCTCCAGTCTCCCTTGTAATCTGCTCCCGGATCAGTGCTCACAGGGGCGCTGGCCCCAGCCTGAGGTCAGGACCTCTCACCTTCTCCCAGGAAGTCTCACGGAGTGCCCCCAGCACGCCCTCTACTCAGCTGCGGCTCTTCCCCTGACCAGTATAACCTGCTGAGCTGAATTCTTACAGAGCATTTCCAAACAATTCCAGTTATTCGGGGGGAAGGGTGATACTGCGACTCTCCGGAGGGGCAGAGGGACCCCCTTCAGGGTGGGGCAGCCTCTATGTTGCTTAGTTTGCCACCGAGAGTCCGGCCCCACCACCTCCCGCCTCAGTTCTCTGAAAACACCACAGATTCTCAAACCTCCAGGTCTTTGAACCTGTGGTGCCTCCAGGGCCCTCTCCTCACCTCCCCAACTAGTGAACTCATCCACATCCTTCAAGGCCTCAGCCAGATGTCCCTGACGTGTCCTGGTGGCGGCTCCCATCACCCTCTGCCGGAACTCATCTTTCTATTATCCTTGTCTGCCTAGGTGTCTGCCTCCCCAGCTGGCTGGAGGTCTTCGAGGGCAGAAAGCGCAATGATACATCCACACCCACTGCAGACCCCGGCACAGGGCCTGGCACAGAGCACAGGCCCAGGAAATGTGCTTGTGGATGTGCGGGGAGGGCGTGCAGAGGCCCGGGCCAGGTGCCGGAAGTCGTGGGTCACGTATTACCTTGCTTGTGACCTTGAGCCAGTCCCCCACCATCTCTGGTCGGCCATTCCTAAGAGCCTGGGCTCACTGCAGCCCGTGATGGGCTGAGATCCTGATTCCCAAGGGAGAGGGTGTTGCCTTGAAGGAGCTAACGGTCAGGTGTGAGCCAGGTGCTGCCTGCAAGGTTGAGGCAGTGGCCAGACAGAAGCAGAAGGGAGAAAGTGAGGGCTGGTGTATCACACATCTTTACTCTGTCACCAGTATCATTGTCACTAGCACCATCTAAGACCATCGTCACTACCTCCAAGACCGCCATCCTCACAAACTCCGCTGTTCCCCCCAGTACTGCTCCAGCACCACCAGACAGTCATGGTCATCAACACTCCTATCCTCCCATCACCCACAGAATGTTTACATCATAATTTCTGCACGCATGTTCACACACACACACACACACACACACACACACAGAGGATTGTGTTCTCCTCCCAGGCGGAACCGTATCTTGTTCCTCTATAGACCCTACGGCCCAGCAGAGAACCTGGCACATTCTAGAAACCCCAGGTTGTGATCTGAAGGAAGGAAGGGCTCGGTGGCTGATGGTGTGGCCCTGTGGTTTGGTCCCACTTACTCCAGCTGGCGTAGCCAACAGAGAAAGCTGGAACAGGAGGGGCTCAAGGTGTACGATGATCCCAGTGACCTGTGTCACTGTCCCCTGCCTTGGCTTCTTAGGACCAACAGGGCCCCCACGTGAATGATTTCCCTCTGGGTCCCCCCTTTGTTCTACGGCAGCTGTGCTGACCCTCCATCCTGCACCCTCAGGCCTCACAGAGCGCGTCAAAAAGCCCACGTCGCAGGGAGAACGCAGAGAGTGAAGCCCCCTTGTTCTCTGGAACGGAAGCCTCAGTTTTCTTGTCTGTAAAATGGGGATCATGTTCCTGCATTTCAGGGCTGTTGGAAGAATGAAGTGAGCGACAGCAGGGGAGACAGCCAGTCCAGGGCCTGGCATCCAGCAGGAGGCAGCCCCTCGCCCTTCGCCCCCAGCACTGCTGTCAGCCCTTCGCCCCCAGCACTGCATGGCTGCTGGAGTTGGGATGGGGTGTTGGTGTTTCTCCAGGGTTAGGGTTCCAGAGGGCCGGGCACTAAACCTTAAACTGCATTGCTCTGGACCCAGACACGTTCTCTCGATTATCCCATCGGCCCTTCACACCAGCCCTGTGAGGAAGAGTCTGCGTCCCTGTTTTACAGATAAGCATATGGGAACTCATTCAAGGTTACCCAGCCAAGAGCAAAGACCCCATGACGATTGGCTCCCATGGCCCCCTCAGCAGGGCAGGGGCTCAAAGGGGTGCTGTGAAGCCCTGAGCACCAGGTCAGACTGGGGGCCTGGACCCAATGCCACCACCCTCCTGGTCAGCAGGGGACCAGAACCCAAAAGTACCCAGTTTGGATGCCTTCTAGGAAAAGGGTCTGCACAGCGCCTGGACTCCGTGGGCCTGAGCTGCCTCGCGAATTCTTTCCATCATTTATCCTCAGTCAGGACTCAGGCAGCTGTGTGGTTTTGGGGGTCATCCCTGCTGTGCCCCACCACCACACTCATCTGGGAGACAGGAGGTTGGTGACCCAAGTCAGGCCCCACCCCCAGGACCACTTCCTCCAGACGATTAAAGGGGTTGGGTCTCCCGCACGCCTGCCTATCCCACCATCAGTGCAGAGCAGCTTCCTGTTTGCAGGGATGGGCGCCCGCTGCTATGGCGACAGCAGGAGGTGGCCCTCCAGGTGGCTGATACCAGGCCCAGTTCCTCCCTATCACTGCAGCCGCTTCTCCAGCAGCTGCGCTGGCAGAACCATCTGGTCTGCGATCAAAGGGGCCTGGGCAGCGCACCCCTTATCTCTCCCAGGCCCGGGAACTTTCCAGACTCAGGGCACCGGGAGCCCAGTGGGGCAGGAGGGCCAGGCCAGAGGGCGTGAGAACAGACACTCCCTGGGAGTGGCGGGAGGGACTTGAAACTTGCCAGGAACGAGGCCTGAGACTGGAGACAGGCAGGAGGGGGACAGTGGTGCGTCCTTATGGTTCTCTAACCCCACTTGTCCCTCCTCCTGCCTGGGCCCGGGCAGCTGTGGGACCCGGCACTCCCCTTCTTTGGGCCTTGGTCTGCTCTGCCACCAAGTGGGAATCAAAGCGATGGTGGTGAAGATCCAAACGCGCGAGGCCCATAGCAGGCTGGCGGGTGCTCAGTTGTAATAATCAACGTGTTATTTACCGTTTATTAAGGACGAGCCCTCAAAGTGCATTATTCTCATTTAATTCACATGACAACCTGAGATCTGCGCCTGCTATTATCCCCATTTTACAGAAGAAAACACTGATGTTCAAAGAGGCGAGGACACTGCCCCAAATAGCACCACTTGTAAGTGGTCAGTGGATGCTGGCTGCTAATACTGCTACTTTCCTCCTATTACATTTTGCCTAAGTTCACAAGAGCCCCGACCAGTCCCTGACTCCATCCTCTCCCCACAGTCCATCCTGCCAGGCCACCCTCACAATCTATCCATTGGTTCATTTTTTTATTCACCTAGTAAGTATTAGGAATAACAATTATTAGTGACGACTATTTATCAGCCCTTGATTATAGCTAGCAAGCGCCCAAGCCCTGAGCCAAGTGCTCTGTCACCTCTGTGACAGCCCTGTGAGGCCAGACCGTAATAGGAATGAGGAAACGGAGGCCGAGAAAGGGGCAGGCACACACACACAGCAAACACACACACGGTACGCTCCAACCCAAATGGACTGAACTTCCATCTCTGGAACGTACTTCCCTCTGTCTCACCTCTTGATCTGTGCCACGCCGTTCTCCCCACCTAAAATAACCCATCCTTTTGCAGCCTGCGTCTAGGCTGGAACGTGGACTCCAGGAGGACAGTGGCGATGTCTTAGCTGTTGACTTCCTAGCACAGAACCCAAATAGAGGAGGCTTTGCATACAGAAACAATCCAGGACTTAATTAATAAAGGAATAATTGCTCAGAATCTTATTCATAGCAACTTGACAGGGCCTAAAAGACAATAACCAAACCCCTATGATTTTCCAGACTCTCTCCAGGTACAACAATCTCCATTCCTACAGCATGTCCTTGTTAGAACTCTTAGAACCCTGAGCTTCTAATAGAGGAATAAATAAGTCGGTGAATAAGTGACTGGGTGAATTCTTAAGTGAGCACGTGGGTGCGCAAACAAGTCAGTGAGCGAGAACATGAATCAGAGATTTATTGAAACAATGCAGCAAATGGGTGAATAGACAGGTGAGTGAGTGATGGATGGGAAGGAAGGAGGGCAGAGGAAATGAAAGAACGAACCAGTCAGCTGGAGGGGCACCTCCAGCAGCGTCAAGTGCACGAGAGCAGGTCAGTGGTCTCTAGCCCACAAGCCCAACCCGCACCCACAGGACCCAGAATGATAGGCTCTGCAGAGTTGGCAAACTACAGCTCACGGGCCACACGTGGCCCTTGGCCTGTGTTTGTAAGTAAAGTTTTATTGGCACAGTTACACGCATGCATCTATGTGAGCTACAGCGGCAGAGTTGAGTAGCTGGAGCGGAGACCACGTGACCTGCAAGGTCTAAAATATTTTCTACGTGATCCTTTACAGAAGTTTGCCGGGCTCTGTAGGAGAGCCCCCTGCTGAGGGACCTGAACTGGCATCCTGCCGGGGACCCTCCCAATGCTGACTGGAACTCTCTGGCCTTCAGAGGGTCCTCAGGACAGCACTTGCATACCTCTGGGCCTGGACACTCCCTACCTCTCCAGGAAGCCCTTCCTGCCCTGGGGCAGCTCGGGCCTTCGAGGACTCTTCCTTCTGCTGAGGGGAAATGTTCTGTCCTCCTTCTCATCCCCACCCTCCTCCCAACCTCCCGCCTTGACCACCGGTGTTTACCCTGACCTCTGCCCTGCGTCTTGTTCTCCACCAGCCAGGACGGCTCAGGCGCGGCTGGATCCCTTTCTCAACCAGGGAGGCAGTGAGTCACCGAGTCCGGAGAGGGGACATCTGCTGGTTCCGGCCCTCAGATAATCTCGCTAAGGCTGAGAGAGGCCCGAGCCACCCCTGCTGCTTCTTGTTTGCACTTGGGCCTGGCGTGGAAGCCGGCAGCTTGAGAGGAGAGTCACTCGCCTAGAATGGCGGGGTGTTTGGACCCCGAGTGTTTATTTCAAGTTTGGTTTGTCTTCAGTTCCTGGAATGATTTCCCAGAAGAGCTGGAGAAAAATGGCCTCAACTGGGCCAGTGCACCCGGAGGCAGAGCTGTTCTCATTTGACCCCACGCAGATTCCTGTACCTATTTTCCAGAAGAACACACACAGGTTGTCCAGTTACCAGTCCAGGACGCCTGCTCTCCTATTGCCTCTCTCTTTCTGGAAGCTTCTGGAATGATTGCAGAACCACACAACCTTCAATGGGTTGCTTGGGACCTACTTCCCACTGTGTTCCACTGGTGCCTTAGCCCCATTTCACAGATGGGGAGACTGACACTCCTCTGATGTGCTGGGACCCAGGACTCACATTTCAGTGAGTAACTAGTCCATCAGTGGACAGAGGACCAGGGGAGAGAGACAAGCTGGGGGTCTGGAGCAGGAGACCTGAGTTACTGAGCCCAGGGGAGGAAAGAAAGGTAGGCCGGGAAGGAAACAACCTGGGTACAGGTATGGAGTCTAGTAGGCTCCTTCCCCACAGATTCTAAGTGGCTTTTTTTTTTCCTCTGTTCAACGTGCCCATTGCCCCTGTGACTATAATTGGATGGAAAAGACCCACAGATGTGGGGCAGGAGAGGAGGGGGAGAGAGAGAAATGAATGAGGAAAGCACAGCAGCTGTGAACACGGGCTCTGGGATCAGACTGCCTGGGTGCAGGCCTGGCACTGTCACCTTTTAGCAGAGCCCCACTTACTCATCCGTCCAGTGGGGCCCATAACACTGAGCTCACGGCTTGTGGAGGGTGAAATGAGGTAATGCGTGTCAAACGCCGGGCCCGGGGTCTGGCACGAGCCAGGTCTGGCTCCTGGTTTCCTTCCACACGGATGCAGTGTGCTTCTTATCACTCGCTTTGGGAGTCGAGAGCTTATCCTGAGCCCCGGAGTGAGGTTCCGTCTAATCGCTGTTGGTGTGGGCCCCCCACCATCACCCGTCCAGCCCGGCGAGGTCGAAGAGGGCACCACGCCACCATGGGAGCATACCTGGCCTGCCTCTGCCCCCGTGGCGTCACCTGCGCACATTAATGAAAGCTTCACAGCGCGGAGCAGAGCCAGGCCAGACCAGGAAATTGCAAAGTCTCGGACGCCTTACCTCAGCCTCACTGCACACTCTCTGGTTTTATAGCTCCACGTGTAATAACATAAAAGCATAATTTATTAAAGTATCACTTAAGTGGGGATGGCAGGAGGGGCCCATGCCCTGGGGGCCATGAGTGCCATATTAACCGGAGATGCCAAGGGAGGGACAAGGCAGTCCCAGGGCTCGCCGGCCGGCCGGTCACAGCCCAGGGTGCAGCGGCTGGAGCGCCAGGGAAGTGCACAGGAGGGGTGGGAAGCCACCGCACAGAGACAGCATAGCCTGGAGAGGAGAGCTGAGCTGCGCAGGTTTGAATTCTGGCCGTGTGAATTTGGACAGGTCAGTTCCTCTCCCTGAGCAGTTTCCTTGTCTGTGAATGGGAGGAATTGCTGAGGGGTCCCCAGTCCCTCATTAGAGGTTCTCCCACTAAGCCGATTCCTCCCAGAGAGAAAGAGTCTTCCAGGCACTGAGATATACCAGGAAATGGCCCTGAGATTGCCTCATTAAACATGGAAGGGTATTTACACTGGGAGAAACAAATATTTATCTCTGGACCAGGAAGGAGGAAGGTCTTTGGAACCCCAGTCTCATATCTGATTCAGCCCTGCGTGGAGGGAAGGGACCAGGCCGGAAGGGGAAGGAGGAAGGGAGGCGGAGGGAGAGCACAGGGGCAGGGCTGGGAGTCAGGCAAGTCTGGGTCCAAATCCCAGCTCTGCCACCACCCAGCACTGTGACCCTGAGCACAGGTCCTCATGCCTCCGTGTCCTCTCAGGAAACATGGTGCTAAGAACATTGCACCCTCTCGGGGTGGATGGAGGTTTCAATGAGATGATGCATGCCTGAGATACAGGGTAGGTGTTCAGTTATTACTGACTCTATGCCAGGCACTGTCCAATCTCTCTAGACCCTGCAGGGAAGAAGGAAAACAAGCAGCAGGTATTTTTATTGGGAAAAAGGGGGTGGGGGAGAAAGGGCTCACATGGTGACCTCTAACACTCTGAGAAGCTGGCAGCACCAGGGGGACAGGGCCATTTAGCACACGATCTGCACAGAGTTTTTTAAAACCAGTAAATATGCACTAAATGACACAGCCTGGCTTTCGCTGGCCCACCTACCCAAAGGGAGTAACAGATGGGCTGACTCACGAGGGCCGTATGTAAACTTTCAGAACCTAAATTCAAGAGCTTCAGTTTGACCAAAGCATTGCATGGTGTTGCCCCCATGGGATCTGCTTCCTGAAAGGGCAGAATTCCTGGATCCCGCTGGTTCTCTCCACCTGCACGACTTCCACCCTGGTCCAGGCCATCCTCCTCTCCTGCCTGGACTATTTTGGACTATCCTGGCTGGTCCCCCTGCCTCTGTCCTTAACCCCTGCCGTCTTTTCATGGCAGCCAGTGTGTTCTTGCCCCTTGAAAGTGGATGGAGTCAGCTGGGGTTCACTAAGAGGGAACCCATGAAAACTGAGCTAGGAGAAACGGACACAAAGCAGGAGACAGGCTCGGATGTGAGGACTTTCTGACTACAAGAAAGAAGCATCTTCGAAGCGGCCCTGGGAGAAGCTGCACCAGCTTCCAGTCCTGCTGTCAGGGGAGGGGCTGGGGCGGGTATTTAGCTCTCAGTGGGGCCGAGGCACAGGGAAGGTCCAGAAGATCCCGGAGAGTAGCGAACACCAGAATGTGGGCAAAGCTGACAGTGTGACCAGACCAGACTGGTGGGACAGGAGCAGAGGCCTCCCTGAAGCTCCCGGGGCGAGCAGCTGACCTCCTGTCAGATCTTATTTATTTAACGTTGAGGTTGTTGAGTTTGGTGTTTGTTGAAATGACTCTGGGGCTCTCCTCCCACGAGCTCCAGGCCCCACTGAGAACTTGAAAGTGACATTCCTCAGCCCAGCTAAGAGGAGTGCAGGAGCCCAAGTCAGAAGAGAAAGTGAAGGGAAAGGGCAGCTGGGGAGGCATCAGGTCCCAGCAGGAAAGAGACTCATGCCATAGGGGTAACAGGAAACAGACTTTCAGAGTAGTGGGTGGGGTTCAGGGAAACCAACAGAGGGGTGCTGCCGCACCCAGGGACTGGCAACAGTGGGGAGCCATTACCACCCCTTCCCAAAGGACAAAGGGAGGGAGCGGTTACTGGAACCCAGACAGAGGGCTACAGAGAGAGCCACAGAGGAACGAGGCCAGCCCAGAGAGACTCAGCAGAGTGGAGCCGGCTCCTGCCCCTACCCTCCCATTGGCTGGACACAACCAGAAGCCAGGGAGCCGGGAGCCAGGGGAGAGAGTCAGTAGGGGAGGGGCACGGGGGAGCACCTCTCAGACCCTAGGGCTTCTCCTTCTGTAGGGTAGAACTTGAGCACGGCCTACCATGGGTGTGAAATCTCTATTTGGCCTTGGCTCAAAAGTCAGGCCTCGCCAAGACCCCGGCCACATGTAGCTCTGTCCCCCAGGGGAATAATAAAGGTCTCCAAGCGTTTCCCTCGCAGCAGATAGTAAAGCACAGGAGGGAAGCAGACCCTTTCCTCCTGTTCCTCTTGTGAGAGCCAGCACTCTCCGTGGATAATGACAGCGATTTACTCACAACAAGGATGTGCCGGGACCAAGCTTAACGGTTCAGATCACCTGCAGTCAGGCCCGGCTTCGCCCTTCCAAACTGTGTGAGTTCAGGCAAGTCACCTGCCCTCCCGAGCCTCCACTTCTTTATGTGAAATCGTCCCCTCCCTAGGGTACAGATGTGAGGATCAAAGAAGGCCCTACACAGTGGTCTCAGGTTGGAAGTATAGGAAGGCTCAGGACAGGTTGACTCTTGCTGTCACACTCACCTTCCTCACAGGGAAGAAATCCAGGTTCAGAGAGGGGCCATGACTCACCCAGGGCACACAGGATAAGAGACCAAGCAGGGATCCCAGCTTTGGTCTTACCCCAGAGCTAGCCTTCTGCAGGAAGCCTTCCTAGGTTGCACAGGTGACAAGAAATTGCTCCATCTTAGATGTGATTCCTACAATTAGAGGAATAGCCATCACACATGGAGTCTCGCTACGCTGAGCACCCCAGCTTGAGTTCATTTCGTCTTCATAGCCACTCTCTGAGGTCATCCCCATTGACCTTATTGGATGTGATACTTATATCCAATAAGTATCTGGGGCCATTGAGGAGGAATCTGGGGCCCAGAGAGGTTAAGTATCATATCCACCTGGATCAGCATTTGAACTCAGACACCAGCCTGGCTCTCTAGAGCCTTTGTACTTGACCTCAGCCCAGCCCTACCTCCCTTTCAGGTCTGCTCTGAGGTGCCCATCTCCCCACTACACAGGAAGAAAGCTATCTAAGTTCATGCCCAGCTGACCATCACCTCTCTTCCTCTAAGGTCAAGTGCAGGGCCTCTTTTGGATATGGTTGGGTTAAGACCTGTTAGGGGAAAGCTGATGGGGAAGAGGAGGGAGTGGTGAGAAAGGCCAGAGTTGGGGGTCGCCTCTACCTGGCAACCCTGTCTGCCCACCCCATCAGACCCACTACTCCTGTCCAGATGGGGCACAAGCCTCCCTGGTGGTCAACCCCACCACCCCCTCACAGACACCAGGTTCTCCTGAAACACAAATCTGCACCTGCCCCACGCAACCAGCCCCAAACCTTCTAACTCCTGCCCGCCCCTCAGGAGCACACCACGTGCCCTAGCCTGGCACCGTGGCCCCCCACGATGTGACCCCATCTACTTCTCATTGCTGTCCCCCCCCAAATACCCTCCCTTCCCAGGATGCCCTCTCATATTCCGCTACTTTTCTAGAAACGCCTCCAGGTCAGAGATGGTTCTATCCATCCAGCCACCCTCCACCCCTTCACCTGACCCAATGCCTGACCAACAGCAAGCGCTCAACAGTTCTTAACTGAGTGGGAACCGCTGGCCTGCGAGATCTGAGTTCTGGTCCCAACCCGGTCCAACTAATTTGATCAGACACATCCCTTCCCTACCTCCGAGCCTCAGTCTCTCTATTCGTACAAGGAATGGTATGAACAGCATACTCTTTTTGGGGCCTGGACACTGTTTAACTCTCTCTCACACACACACGCTCGCACGCACACAGAGAAGGCTCGTGCCAGCCTCTCCCCAGGATACTGAGCTTCTCCGTGGATTGAATTACCAACATTTCATCGGCGGAGGAAGGGAGGCGGGGCAGGGAAGGAGCTGTGAATTCCGCACACCAGGTCTGTCCCCGCAAGGCCTGGACTGAATGCCACCGCATGTCTGTGCCCATCTGCCTCTGGGGTGGGGGATGGGATGGGGGTGGAGGTACAGGCAGGGAGGTCCCCAAAACCAGAATGCCAAAGAAAAGACGCCCAAGGAATCTCACACAGACTCACATACAACTCTGTCCTCTCAGACACTACTGCATACTCATGCATTCACACCTATGTACACACACATGCTTAAACACATATTTGTGTGTCCTGTGCACACATTTACACACACGTGTGATACTCTCTTTTATTCAGCCAACAAACATTCATGGAGCCAGTCTGCTATGAAAGCCTCGCTCTCCGTGTCTCACTCTTTTGGTCACACACACACACACACACACACACACACACACACCGGTCACCCACACAACCCAAGGCTTACACTGCAGCCTTCTTCCAAGGCCCTGAAAGGGCCTAGCAGTGTGCTCGCTCACATGATGGTCAAGGCCAAGAACGTAGGGAACTCAGCAGTACCGCAGTGGGCCAGGAAGTTAGTAACACAAATATGATAACATTTTTCTGGATTTCGTAATATTTGTGGTATTTGTCAGTTTTAAAAATTGTGTCATTTGTTGTGGTTGCTTTTCTCATTTTAAAGACTCTTTGGTATTGGTCATTTTGTATTCTGTTTCATAAAGAAGGTCCCCAAAATTGAATTCACTTTTTAGTTCGCCAAGCCTGAACCTGCCCCTGCAAACACCCAGGGGTTCCACCAAACAATCACACTCACCGTCTCTCACACTCACGCTGTTGCACACACTTCCACATCCCCACCAATTGCTATGAGTCAAAGACAGTGTCACACACACCAGGGACACACAATCTCTCACACCCGCCCTCCCGTGCTCACTTCAGACAGGCAGGTAAGCTGGGAACCTCCAGCCCCCGGCCTCAGGGCAGACCCTGTCACTCCATCGCTCCCAGGCTCCTGCCCTTCTGACTGTAGGCACCTGGCCCTCCCTGGCCCACCCCCAAAACCACACAAAGACTCCCCAGGATGGCAGCCACTCTCGCCCCCCCAACTCCAACCACTGAACTGGACCAGGCACACACCCCAATTCTGCCCCACAGTGAGCCTCCAGGATGCTACACACCCCAATACCACCTCAGCAAGAAACCGACAAAACCCATGGAACGTTCTGGAATTTCCTTGACGATCTCCTCATTGCCCAAAGGCGGCTGGCTTCCATGAGAGGACGTGAGAGTTGGAATTATATGCAGGGCTCAGATTACATACTGGGTTCAAATCCTGACTCTAACGCCTGTTCTGTGCTCACGGGCAAGTGAGTAAACATCCCAGAACCTCAGTTTCCCCATCTGTAAAGTGGGCGTCATGATCCTACCTCATAGACGTGTTGTAGGGATTAACTGAGCTGACACAAGCATGGCACAGAGAGAACCCAGAGCCTGGTAGTGGTCATTCTATTTTCCTCTCTATGACTGCAGGAAGGCGGGGTGGTTACCCTGTCCCCTCTGGACAGGCCCCTCCTCCAGCCCTCGGCCCTGTCCAGCCCCCCTTCCCTGTTGCCTCCGCAACATCACCCTCTCTGCCTCGGTCACCCGAGTGTTGGGATCACCAGCGCACCTGCTTCCAAGGGCTCTAATTTCCTGTAAGTGTAAGAATTCAGGTCAGACACGGCCCAAGGCCCGCAGCCCCCCTCCCGGCGGAAACCCATAAATAACCCGGCTCAGGCTGCCTGGCCCCGGGCACGAGACTTTCTCTCCTCACTCAGCATGACGCTGGGCCTCAGCACAGCCGTGCGAGGCAGGTACGGCAATTTCCGTGTACACAGGGGAGAACTGAGGCTGTAGAGTGGAATCTGAGTTTGAGACCCTGACCTAGGCTCTAGAAAGAACCTCCTTTAAGATATGCCCTTCCTGTCCCTCCCCCTCCCCCAAATGAATGCCCTTCCATCAGTCTCGCCTGCACAATGCCAATGACTTACGCCTGAAATCCATCCATGAGCGCAAACTTTTCCTACAAAGGGCCAGATAGAAAATACTTCAGGAGTTGAGGTCCAGACAGCGTCGCAGCTACTCAACTCTGTCGATGCCGCCACAGACAAGGTGTTAACGAACGGACGTGGGTGTGTGCCAGTGACATGTTTTTACAAACACAGGTGCCAGGCCCGGTTGGCCACAGTTTGCACACCCCTGCATTGGTGCAACAGGTCCCACCACCACACAGCACAGGAATTGAGTCTAGAATCCTAGCTCGTGAGAACTCGAAGGGCCCTTAAGAGATTTCAGCTCAGCATTGGCCAGAGGATGAGCCTGAGGCCCAAAGAGGGGACACGGCCTGTCCCAGTTTCCCTGGCTGCTCAGAGCCGGCGCTCCTGGTGCCTTCCTCAACATCACGGATCCAACCTCCAAGCTCCTGACTCAGTTCCCTTGCTCTGGGGGTCAGGATCATGCTGGGTCCTTGTCTGTCTCCCACACTGAACCTGGGGTTCCTGAGCACCAGGATTGGGCCCTGGATCACCTCAGGATCTCCAGTGTCCGATCCAGGGCCCACCACAGTGAGGGGCTTGGGGAGAAAATACAGAATGGGGGCACCAAACCCCAGCTTTGGGGTCACTGACATTCTGGGCCAGACAATTCTCTGCTGTGGGGCCCGTCCTCCTTGCTGTAGGATGTTCAGAAACATCCCTGGCCTCTATCCTCTAGGTGCCAATAGAATAGTGTACACACACACACACACACACACACACACACACACACACGACCACTGCCACCACCACCAGTTGTGACAACCAAAAATGTCTCCAGACATTGACAAATGTCCCCTGGGAGGCAAACCCCCCCCCCACCCATCCCAGCTGAGAATTGCCGCCCTGAGCCAAGCTGAGGGAGAAAGGGCCCCCTACGTGAGAAGGCTGTCCTCTCCTCCTTGCTCTGCCACAGTTGGGAAACCCGCCCCGGCCCCTCGGCAGCCTCAGTCTCCACAGCCCAGGATGGGTCCGTGCCATCAGCTGCAGTTCTGGCTGAGGGGGAGGGGGAGGGAGGAGGAATGCGACCACAGCTGCAGGGTCCAAAAGTGCTGAGGAGACATGAAGACGTTTCCCTGTGAGTCAGGAGCCAGGAATGTGTCGCCCAGAGTGGCCACGAGCCAGAGGCCCCCACACGCCACCCTCTGTCCACCCCCTAGAGCATCTGCCTTTTATTAGAACAGAAAAGCCAGCAGGTGCCAGGTCTCCTCAAGCCCATTAAGGACCCAATAACCTCCTCCAGGGCAGAGGAGGGGGCTGCTGGGAGGTGGGGCCCTGAGAAGGACGCCCCCCACCCTCACCCTGCCTGGGAGAAGGAGCATGGGCGTTGAGTTGCCAACCAGGGTACCACCTCCAAAACCGCCCCACCCTGGTCCTGGCCATGCCACTTCAGCTAGTCCCTTCGGCTCTCTGGCCTGCATTTCCTTCTTTTTAAAATTATTGTTTTTTATCTTTATTTGATTCGGTTTTTTGTTTCATTTTGTTTTTGTTTTTGCGGTACGCGGGCCTCTCACTGTTGTGGCCTCTCCCGTTGCGGAGCACAGGCTCTGGACGCGCAGGCTCAGCGGCCATGGCTCACGGGCCCAATCGCTCCACAGGACGTGGGATCTTCCCAGACCGGGGCACGAACCCGTGTCCCCTGCATCGGCAGGCGGACTCTCAACCACTGCGCCACCAGGGAAGCCCTGACTGGTTTTTTTTTTAATTTCAATTTGTGCTTGTAAAGAAGCCCAACACACCACAAGCTAAAACTGTACAGAGCTGGGACTTCCCTGGTGGCGCAGTGGTTAAGAATCCTCCCGCCAATGCAGGGGACACGGGTTTGAGCCCTGGTCCAGCAAGATCCCACATGCCGCGGAGCAACTAAGACTGTGTGCCACAGCTACTGAGCCTGCGCACTAGAGCCCGCGAGCCACAACTGCTGAGCCCCCGTGCCACAGCTACTGAAGCCTGCACGCCTAGAGCCTGTGCTCCGCAGCAAGAGAAGCCACCGCAATGAGAAGCCTGCACACCGCAATGAAGAGTAGCCCCCGCGCGCCACAACTAGAGGAAGCCCGCACGCAGCAATGAAGAACCTACGCAGCCAAAGGGGAAAAAAACCAAAACTGTACAGGGCTACGTGACCACCTCCTTCCTCTTCTTCACTGTGTGTAACCAGGACGAATAGCTGCCTGGGAGCCCTCTGTGGGCCTCAGTTTTCACATCTGTAAAAGTGGGGGTCACCCATGTGTCTTGCTCTGAGACTGCAGGTTCCCTTTCTCTTCTCCCTTCTCCTTCAACCCGCTCCCTGGTTTTGGACAAACCCGGGAAGCCCATTGTCCTGGACCCACGTCACCTCTCTCCCACTCATCCTCAGGGCTCTGCCAGCAACTCCTTGAGCTCCCCAGGCCCCTCACCCTAGGAGTCCCCGCCCCCAGCTCCTCCCTCCTCATCCTGTTCCCACCTGGACTCTAACTTAGGACACCATGCTTCCTCCAGGAAGCCTGTCTGGAGGGCTCATTTCCAACACAAATCAAGCAGGAGCTGCAAGAAACATCTCCATGGACCCTGGCCCTCAGCTGGGGCATCATCCACGCGCCCAGTGCCAGGCCAGACCCTTTGCAAACTCTACATCCTTTAATCCCCACATCACAGCCATGAGGCAGAAAATATTCTCTCCAACTTCCAGATGTGGACACTGAGGTTCAGAAATGTGGAGTAACTTGCCCACAGTTCATGCATTTCCCAAAGTACCAGGAGGCCCGATCTAGACATTTCAAAAGTTCAGCTGCGCTGTAGAAACTTATAAATTTTTCACCTTATTCTTTTGAATTGGAACTATTTCTTACAGCTGCATCAAACCTTTTGTGAAGCAAATAGATTAGATATAAAGAAACTATAGATAGATGACAGGATAGGATTGACATGGATACGGTTAAAATAAGCACCTTGCACACACATGCGTGTGCACACACGCACACACATACACACTCGCACACACACACATCTGAAATAATGTGGTCCAGACATATCCGGGGGGCTCACCAACCCCCTACATCACTTCCCACTTCCTGGGGTCTCAGTATCACTTGAACAAAGTCAAGTTCTTCCCCTGACGCTCTCTTGCCCACACCTCTGGACCTAGAGCTGTATCTTCAGCCTCCTTCTTACGCCTGGCCCCAGAGCCAATTCTTCATTCACTGGTCATTGGGGATTTCTCTTTTTAAAACCTCTGGGGCAGGGCTTCCCTGGTGGCGCAGTGGTTGAGAGTCCGCCTGCCGATGCAGGGGACACGGGCTCGTGCCCCGGTCCGGGAATATCCCACATGCCGCGGAGCGGTTGGGCCCGTGAGCCATGGCCGCTGAGCCTGTGCGTCCGGAGCCTGTGCTCTGCAATGGGAGAGGCCACAACAGTGAGAGGCCTGCGTACCGCAAAAAAAAACAAAAAAACTCTGGGGCAAAGGGAAAGGCAGCTGTGAGGGCTCTGGCCCGAGTCCCGGGCCACAAGGCAGCAGACCCGGGCCCTAGCCCTGCCACTGCGGGAAGCACTGGTGTCTCAGGTCTAAGGCACCTCCCGTGGGCAGTCCCTTCCTCCCACAGAGCACATGACCATCTCTCTTTGAGCTGCTCCCATCTCAACCCTGCAGACCCTCATGAACGTTAGGTCTGCAAAGCACTGTCCACTGTTTATCTCATTTAACACAGGAGCATCCTCCCAACTTCCCAGATGAAGAAGCAGGAGTTTTGCCATGTGTCTGAGGTGTGGGACAGGAGTAGGAGGGCGGACAGCCTGGGAGGTTCTCCCATCTGCCTCCACCCCAGGCCTTGCCCAGGCTAGATCCTGTCTCTCCTTCTTTCCAGAAGCCCTGGCTCAACAGGGCTCACTGAGAGCGCATGCCCAAGGAAGCTTTTCCCAGGGCCCAGGCCATGACAGGAAAGCGGCCAGCACCTGCCCAGCAGGCTGCCAGGAAGAGGCAGGGGCCCAGCCGTCCTCAGGGGCTCCCACTCACATGCTAGCCCTCTCACTCTGTGCCTGTAGCAGACACTACGCCCCAAACAGCAGCCCACAGCAGCAGGGTGGGTCCCAGCAGAGAAACCAGGGCAGACAGAGGTATCACTGCCCCCATGGCCTCGGCTCAAGACCAGGACCGGCCAGCCCTTAGGCCCACCTGTGCAAGTCGTGACTTCCAGGGACTTCTGCGGACCCTTCTATCCTCCCTTCCCCCCAGGGCCTTCCTTTGGGCTGTTCTCTGGGGGTAAATATGCCTTCCGGATCACCCTAGTGATAGTAATAGTCACAACACTGCTATTGCCAGAGACCCAGGGAGCTCCCTTTTCGAATCTTAGTTACCTGATCATCCCTCCCTAAAACCCAGAACATCTGAATTATTCTTTTTACTCTTAGATCCCTAGAAAGTTAGAATTCTTCCTTTAATCTTAGAGTATTTGAACCATCCCCTCTGTCCTTAGAAGCATGAGATTTTCTTCCTTTGTTTCCAAAATGATAGAAACCCAAAACTGGATAGGACCTGAGGTCTTCCAATAATACAACTGAGGAAACTGAGGCCCAGAGAGGGAGAGTAACTTGCCCAAGGTTACACAGCAAGATGGTGGCAGAATCGGGACAAGGAGCAAGCCGTGTGGTTCCTCTGTTCATGCCTCTGGCCCTGGGGCCTCCAGTCCCTTGAGCAAGTAAGATTTCGTCTGGGACCTGGGCCCTGCTGCCAAATCTTCCCACGGAGTCCCACGAGGAGGTTCCCTGCCCCCTGCCCTTGCCCCAACCTTTGGGAATGGCCTGTGGGCCGGGACCCACATCCCAAGCCTGCATCAGGGGCAGCAGACACCTCTTCCCCCAGTCAGGGTGCCTGGGCCTCCAGTGCCACCCCCGAAATAGCCCAGCTCTCCAGCCCACAGATCAGATTGCAGCCTCCCTGTCCAGATGGGGCGCCTGGCAGGGCGGGAAGCGCTCCCCCTCGCACTGCCTCCACCTGCTCCCCCCTCACACGTCAGCACTTGGGCTGAGCCTTAAATCACAGCCTCCCTCTGGAGGACGCAGCCTGTTCTGGAGGCTGTGGGGACAGGGGCGATGGGAGTGGTGCCTGGGGCGGGGGAGGAGTAGGGAAGGGGTGTTTGACTCTTAGTAATGGAAGAAATAGGACAGGGGTGGGGTGTTCAGAGGGAAGAGTGATCTGAGAGATCTTTTGCTGTCATGGATCTGCTGTGTGATCTTGGGAGAGTCAATTGCCCTCTCTGAACCTCAGTTTTCCCATCTGTAAATGGGGAAAGCGCTCAGGTCCATTTATGGGCTGTGATATGCAGTGAACAGAAAAAGTCCCTGTCTTCAAGGAATCCATAGTCCATGGTAAGCAAACCCTGGTCCAGGCAGTCAGGTTCCAGGGTTCATGTTTGTAGCCCATGTGCTACATGCCAGCGGATACTGGGGAGCCAGGAAACGGGGTAGTGCTATTTTATTTCGGATGGTCCAAGAAAGACTCTCTGAGGGTTTGAGCAGAGATCCCCACCCTGGACCAGAGAGGTGGAGATCATGGGTGGGACCAGAGGAACCTCACTCCCTATCCCAAACCAGCGCTTTAGGAGTAGAACTGAGTTTTCTGTTGCCACCCCCAGCTGGACTCAGCCCAGCAGCCTCACCACCCCCCAACAATTCCCCTCCGCAGTTCCTGGTCCCTGCTATTCAGAGGGACTCAGCTAGAAGGGGCTGGAGAGACCAAGGTCCAAGAGCCTCCACAGCCCAGGAGTTCTGGCTCCAGCCCTCAGGCATCAGAAAGTAGTTGGAGCCCCAAACAAGAAGTCAGAGTAAGGCCATGGGGCGCGAGCAGGAGGCTGTGGCATGAAGACCACCAGCCTCGAGTGCAGATGTAACACTCAAAACTCCAAGGCCATTGCCGAATTCAACCCTGTCAGTGACCCTGTGAGGTTACAAAGGAGGAAACTGACTCAGGCAAGCTAAGTGACTTGCCCAAGGTCATACATCTGGGAAACAGTAGGGGCGGCTGTCTGAGTCCACAACTTATATGCATTATTTTTTAGGGGGGGGGAAGATGACGCAACTTTAAAAATCTTATCCTTGGGGGCTTCCCTGGTTGCGCAGTGGTTGAGAGTCCACCTGCCGATGCAGGGGACATGGGTTCCTGCCCCAGTCTGGGAAGATCCCACATGCCGCGGAGCGGCTGGGCCCGTGAGCCGTGGCCGCTGAGCCTGCGCGTCCGGAGCCTGTGCTCTGCAACGGGAGAGGCCACAGCAGTGAAAGGCCCGCGTACCACAAAAAAAAAAAAAAAAAAATCTTATCCTTGGGATTGGTTGTTTTTGTTATTAAAGTAGTTGCTTATTTAATGTCTTTTTTATTTGAAGATTCTCTTATTTGTCTTTTCAAAACACAAACTAACAGATGCATTTTGGAACAAGTGACCCGGGGTCACGCAAGATGCATGAAGGCCAGTTAGTCATCTCACCCCCACCCTAGTGTCTCCTTCCACACCTTTCTCCAGGCCCAAGCACCCTCCTAACCCTCAGGCACCACTGCTTTCCAGATGGTTCTTTCTGTCTTCAGTAAGGAAACATTTCCTAAGAGCCTGCTGTGTGCCAAGCTTTGTCGTGAGCGTTGGGCAGGCTCACAGCAAAATCCCACCTTCCTGGAGACCCGTGAGGACAAGTGCATGAATAGATGAGCGCTAGCTACTCAGCTCCAGAAGGACAAGAAATTTGAGTCTGTTTGTTCACTGATGTACCCCAAGCACCTGGAACAGGATGTGTCATAGAGTAGGTGCTCAATAAATTTTTGTTGAATGAATGAATTCGCTGAGATGGAGAACCCAGAGTGTGGGGCCAGTCTGGGGGGGACTTGATATTGAACTTGAGGTCTCCAAGAGCCACCCGAGGGAGGGGGCTGGTCAGGTGCCAGCAGGGTTGCACGTCAGAATCTGGAGCTTGGCACAGATATGGAGCACGGAGAAGTGTCTCTTTGGCTCACACTCTGCTGCCCTCCCTCCCCCCACTGAAGCTGCCCTCTCCCTCATGCCCCCGAACCTCCCATCCCAGGGATCTGAGAGGGGGGTCTGAGTGCTGTCCTTCCCTGTGGAGCCCCCCCAGTCCCAGACTAGCCAGTCCTGCCTCCCTCCCTCTCCTAAGCTGCCCCAACAAAAGCTGCCCTTGTAGGAGCCAGGACCATTGTAATTAAAAAGGAAACATAATAGAGCCTCACTCTGAAGCCAAATCCCCATCCCTAGAGCGGACGCGCGGCCCGCCCCGCGCTGCCCAGGGAGGACACATGGCCCTTTTGTGAGCCCCGGACGGCGAGGGCCGCTCCTGCGCTGCCCCGCCTGGCCACCACCCTCCCTCCCCGCCCTTCCCACGCGCCCCGACTCCTGGTGGGCCTCGCACCCTGGCTAAGAGAGCCCGGCCTCCTCTTTTCACGGGTAGGAAACTGAGGCCCAAAGAGGCAGAGCCTGAACCCAGGCCTCCCGACGGCCCACCCAGCACATGGGCTCCATGCCCCAGAGCAGGGGCCCAGGTGGACAATACAGAGCTGGAATCGGGGAGCCCTCCTCACAGAGCCAAGCTACGGGGGACCTTAGAAATTGAGCGCCAGCCATGATTGAGCCACAGGATGCTGAAGCCCAGAGAGGTTTGATGTGCCTGAGGTCACACAGCAGGGACCAAACTCCAGGTCTCCTGACGCAGCATGAATCTCTCCACAGGAAGTGGCCGGCTTGTCCAGAGCACAGAAGCAGGGTGAGCCAGGCTGCAGGCAGCGGCATCTGGTGTCTGTGGCCGAAGAAGATGGCGAGAGAGGAGGAGAGCCTTCTTCTGTAGTTGGAGCCGAGACTCCTGCAGGGGTATGAGAGCTTCCAGGGGCTTCCAGAGCTGCAGGATGGGCCTCCCCGCACCAACAGCAGCAGAGGGCTGACCGTGAGCTTCCGGTGAGGACAACCCTCTTGTCATCCCTTCTGAACTTCCAGAAGCTAAGAAGTCCCTGCAAGGCCCAGTCCAGCATCTTCTCCCAAAACTGCCACCCTGCCCAGAAGCAGAGGTCAGAGCCACCCGAACATTTGGCCTCATCCCTAGGGGTCCTCTCCGGTCACCCCTGGGCTGGGAACAGCCTATGGCAAAATTGTGGGGCTGGCGGAGGCGGTCTAGGGGTCCTGCCCTCCTCCCCCCTCCCCCTGCACCCATCTGTCTCACCCTTCTAACTACCCTCCCCAACTAGACATGCAGACTCACATTCTCCCCAGGCTGTCAGGGACCCCACGCACAGGTGATCATGACAGCAAAGGCCCAGAGGGAGTCCAGGGAGACACCACAGCCTTCCAGAGACCAGGGAATGGGCCCCTCCCCCATGGCTCAATGTTAGGAGATCTTTGGGGGTTGGTGCGCTACCGCTGTGCACATATGAGGACACCCAGAGGGGTAGCTGCTTGAGTCGTGGGCATCGGTGGGTATGCAGAGAGGCAGGCCTGTGTCCAGGATAATTGTTTTATTAATAAAGATAAACCATCACGATTTATTGAGCATTTACTTCAAGAACTCTGTCTGTATGCATTGAAGCCTCCCTTCCTTTTGGGGAAAATACTCTCATTATTCCCATTTGAGAGAAAAGGAAACTGCCCAAGGTCACACAGCCACTGAGCGGTGGAGTTTGGATTCAAAGTCAAATCTGACCCCCAGCCCGCAAGGATACACAAAATGTTTGACCAGCAGTCCGTCCGATCCACGCCAGTGTCATCGATCCTGCCCTGTGGACAGCTGACCCCTTCAGAACTAAGTGTGGGTAGGGGGTACAGAGGTACTAGCCACCCACCCCTTCTATTCACATTAGCCAACTCCAAGGATCCCAGGAAGTGTGTGCACATGTAAGAGTGAGTGTGAGTGTGTGTGCATGTGTGTGTGTGTATGCGTGTGCATTCAGGGAGGTGCTGGCCAGGCCTGGTACTTGGTGCCACCCGTGGTCTACCCTTCCCACCTCTCCCCACAGTCCAGCCCCCTTGGCCAGAAGGATGGAGGCAGGGACACCCCTAGACACCCGGGGCAGGGAGCAGCCAGGAGAGGGGGCTGCGTGGGCCCCACCCGCTCCTGCCCCCCAGGAGCCAGCCGGGGCGGGCAGGGATTAGACAGATAATGCTTCGTGTAAGAACAAGGGATTGTTGCAAATGGGAAACGAGACTGGGGAGTTGTGAGGGCCCAGTTCAGATTTCTCCTGGGATGAAAACTGAGCCCTCGGGAGGAGGCACCCCGCCTGCCAGGCCCTAATCCCCATGGTTCTCACCAAAACCCCAAAGAAGAGGCTGTTCACAGGCTGCAGATTCCTGGGATTCATTAATTCGGGATTTGCAGGAGGACTGCCCTGGAGTTCCTCCTGCAGGTGGCAGCCTGCGTGGGCGGCGGGTGCTGGCTGCAGGGACACTCTGGGAGCCCTGGGGAAGAGCAGCTTGATTTGAGGCCTTTCCTGCAGAGCTGGGGCTTCCTGGGCTACAGGGGGGCCGAGGGATTTGCTCCAAGCTGCCCAAGGGAGCAGAATCCACCCTCACCCCGGAGCAAGTTTTCTTTTACAAGTTCCCAGCTACTGAAGCTTTCCCCGTCTCTTTACGAGCTATAATTTACCTACAGGAAGATGCACAGGTCTTAAATGGACAGTTCAATGAGTTTGGATGAGTAGCCATACCCGAGTAACCACCATCATGAAGATATGGGATATTTTCATCCCCCCAGAAGGTTCCCTCGTAGCCCCTTGCTGCGATCCCCACCCAGGCAACCACTGACCGGCTTTCTGTCTCCAAAGCTGAGCTTCATCTCTTCAAACGCCACAGCCCGTGCTCTGCTGTCAGCGCTCAGCGGAACGTCTGTAGATTCAGTCACATGATCACGTGAGATGTTGGGTTTCTACAGAAGAGCTCACCTGAACGGAGGGTTCCCTGGATAAAATCTGTTTGCAAACCCCGGGATCTTCCCAGGCCTGAGGAATCTGGGCTCCTATGCGTCCAATCCGGTGGAGTCACTCCCTGGATCTTTTCAAATCCTCGACCCCTTTCCGGCCCCATCCCAGTCCCGTGTCAAGCGCTCCTCTTGCCGCAGACCCCTCTGACCTGCCCCGCCCCCATCAGGATCCCCCCTGCTCACCCGGCCCCTGACTCAGCCCTCCCGCCTCCACTCCAGAGCAGCTCTCCAAAGGCGTAAGTCACTCTCCTTCTAGACTCCACAGCGTCTCCCCATTGCCCACAGGAGCTGCTTTGCTGGGATTCTAGGCCTCAGGGCCCAGCCCCTCTCCATCTCTGAAGCTCATCCGTTAGCATCTCCTGTCACACCCCAGGGTCCCACCCACAGAACCACTCCAGGTGGCAAAACCGCTGTGTTCCTTCCCCCTCCTTCTCTTTCCCGTGCCTCTGCTCATGCTGTCCCCTCTGCCAGGAACACTCTCCCTTGGGAGCTGTCCAGATCCAGCTGCCGTACAGCGGTCTCGGGAAGCCTGCCTTGAAGTCTCTCATCCCGACTGGATCAGGCTCTCCCTCCACCCCTGCCGCTCTCACTTCTGTGCCAACCCTGCCCTGGTCTGCACGCTTCCCCCACCTTGACTTCCAGCTTCCAGGGACAGTGTCTTCTTCAGATCTGGATCCTGGGGGCCAAGCCAGGGTTGGCACATAATAAATCACAGCGAGGTCCTGCCACCTCAGCTCCCCTTACCCTCCTCAGCTCTGGCCTGGCACACACCTGAGCACAGAGAAATTGGATACCCCAATAAAGACGTTAAAAAATAAATAAATAAATAAATAAAAAGAAATGTGCACTGGGGGCAAAACTCAGACCCAAAGTGGCAGGGAAGGCAGGAAGGAGGGGATTCATATCCATTTCTTCCAAGGACCAGACAGGTCTGGGTTCAGATCCTGCCCCAGCAGTTGTGTGACTTGGCAAAGTCACTTCAGCTCACTGAGCCTCAGTTTCCTCACCTGTAAACTGGGCCTGCACATAGTATCCACTTCATTGTGTGTCTGTTTGTTTTAGGACCCATTGACATTCTGTGTGCAAAGGTCTTGGCATAACATTGCCTCTGACTGTCACTATCAAGTGGATGGCGGGAGGGAAGACAAGAGGGAAGGGAGGTAAGTATGCAAATCGTCACAGGTGGGGAAGACAGGGTCCCCACACCCTAAGGCCAGCTACCTCTCCCCATCAGCCTCTAGAATCCCATTCAGATATGGAGTTCCCGCTCGTCTAACTGTCCTCTGACACTGGCCTTCCTGCCTCTGACTCGGTGGAGAGGTCACAGTCAGGCAGAATCAGGTAGAAGAAGGTAAGACGTGAACGTTCATAGCAGCACTATTCACAAGAGCTAAAACACGGAAGCAACACAAATGTCCACTAAAAGATGAACAGATAAACAAAATGTGACTGTCCACATAATGGCCATAAAAAGGAAGGAAACACTGACATAATGCTACTACACGGACGAAGCTAGAATACAGTGTCCTCAGTGAAAGAAGGCAGTCATATAAGACCACATACTACATAACTCCACTTACACAAAATGTCCAGAACAGGCAAGTCTATAGAGACAGAAAGTAAATGAGTAGTTGCTTAGGAAATGGGGGCGGGGGCGGGATGGGTAATATGACAGGGGAGTGAAAGGATATGGGGTCTCTTTGTGGGGATGAAAATGTTCTAAAATTGACCATAGTGACGACTGCACTACCTGTGAACACACTAAAAGCCATTAAATTGTATATTTTAAACAAGTGAATTGCATGGAATGTGAATAACAACTCAGTAAAGCTGTTTTTGAAAAGAATGGGTGAGGGCAGGTGAGGAAGTAAGCCTCCAGCTGGGGGAGAAAAGAACATAGTCAGGAGCTCGGCAGGAAAGCCAAGTCCTGAATTTCACTATATCTTATTTTGTTCTCCCACATGCACCTCCACCATGCAGGGATTGTCATCATACCCATTTTACAGAGGGGAAAGCTGAGGTTCAGACCAGGCCACCTGAAATCACTCATGCCTGAGATCATAGCCCAGAAACTGGGATCGGAAATTAAACAGACAGGCCCAGCCCAGGCCTGCCCACCTCGCTCCTCCTCGTGCTTCGGTGATGTTCCAGGAATGTGAGCGTGGCATCTGAGCCTGGCATAGGCCGGAGGGGAGAGGGAGTGGCCACCATGCTGGCACCAGTCCTAGGCAGATCACCACAGGTGTGGGCATCCCAGCTCAGCTCACACGGCTGCTGCCCAGCCCTGCACCCCAGGCCAGGTCTGCGTCCACACCCTGGGGAAAGCCCAAGCAGCTGGAAACACTGCCCCACCTGACAGAACCAGCCTGGTTGCCCAAGGAGCCCTGGGCCCTTCGAGGGGTGGTCGTCAGCGGGAAGGGTACCAGGCACGTGACCCAAGAGGGGAGACACTGGCTGTGTGTGTGAGCACTGGGAGTGTGTTTGTACAAGCGTTTTCCCATGTCACTCAGGGTATGGTCACAAGAGTGTGTGTGAACGCGTGTGGGAGAAAACGCGGGTGTGGGTGAGGACGGGTGTGCCAGCTTGAGTGTCGGGGTGCATCTGGGTGTGTCCTGTGCCTCGAGAAAAGGAGAGGAGGGGATGGAAGTGAGCGCCCACAGGTGTGTAAGGTGTGACTGTGGGGCACCGAGTGTGAGAATGGGTGTGGGGTGTGAGACTCTGGTGTGCCCTGGAGACCCGAGGGTGCCCTGAGCATGACGGGTGACAGTGGACCAGAGACGTGTGAGCAGGAGAGTGGTGTGACCACATGTTGTGCCGAGGGTGTGTGTGAGCCTGCACGCTCACTAGCGTCCCCTCCTCCTCCAATTGCCGTCACCCTCCTCCATTTATTTTCCTCTACCTCTTGACTGGTCTTCAGGCCATGAGTGTCCAGAGGACGGACACGCCCCTCTGGGCCAAAGGCTGCTGCTTACAAACTGGGAGAGTGCTTGCCCTTTGAGCCTCAGTTTACACAACTGTACAATGGGGATGAAATAGCTCCTTCCTCTAGAGGTTGCTGGGAGGCATCAACAATCGCAAACAGCAAAATGCAGGTAAAGAATTCAGACTGAACAGCGGGGCTGCTCCGGAGCCCTCTCCCTGCCCTGAGTTTGCCCTGGCCGCACCCACCCAGCCAAAGCCCCAGAGAGCTCGGGGCTCCAGCCTTCTTCCTGCACAGGCAGCTCAGGGAGGCAGGAGCCATCTGGGGCCAGGACCCACCCTCCTGGGTGGGCAAGAGCAGGCCCTGCGGGGCCAGGGCTCCTGGGGAGGCGAAGTCCAGAACCACAGGTGCTCTGCCATGATGGTCAAAGGTGGAGGTCAGAGGACAGGGCGTGGCCCATTACCAATGTGTATTCATTCAGCAAACCCCTCCTAGGCACCAACTCTGCGCCAGGGCCTGTGCCGGGCACTGGGGATGCCAAAACCAACAGGGCCCCCACCCCTGCCCCAAGGGGTCTGGTGAGGGAGGGTACATGTAAATGGAGGATTTGATCCAGTGGGGTGTGTGACAGGGTGGGCGGAGGCCTAGAGGAGCGCCCAGTCCCAGCCTGGGGTGGCCGGGGGAAGGGCTCCTGGAGGAGACAAGACTCCTGAGTAGCAGTGAGCCAGGTGTTCCAGGCTGAGGGACCATCTGGAACAGAGGCCTGGGACCACCTGAGCACTTGCCATGGGGTGAGGAATGACAGGAGGCAAGACTGGAGAGGGCTTCAGGTTTGGCACATGGAGTTTAGGCCTGCCATTCTCACCCCGTCTTAACAGAGATCTTATGATTGCAAAGTGCTTTCATATCCAAGATCCTGGTCCTTGTAGCAATCCTACGATGGAAGAGGGATAAAAAGCCCACTCATCCCTTTTTACCTTGGCCACTAGGAAACTCAAAGGCTAAATCAAGCCCTTGTTTGCAATACAAAGATATCCCAGAGCCTCTTCTCTTTCTATACCCTTTCTGATGTCTCCTTTCTCTTTTACTTTGTTTCCCTGGAAATCTTTTCAGGAATAAGCAGATGAAGAAGGAGGCAACTCAACTGTCACCTGGTAGAATATTTTGCTGGGGTCAGGGAAGGATGTGTGTATGCCCAGTTACATGTGTGGTCATTCACATGAGTACGTGTGGGCAGGGGTTCCATGTGGAACTGGCACATGTGACTGTGCTCAATGACTGTGTGTATATATGTGTGTGCACTCAAGCAGCCGTATGACCACAAGCATGTGCATCTGTGTGCAGGAGGCCCTGCCCGGAGCTGCCCGAAGGTAAGTGCACACATGTGTGAAAGTGTCTGGTGGCCTGGCAGGGTCAAGGGACACACATCCTGACCCAACAAGGCCTTGAAATCCCTCATGCTCTCTCCTACCATCCCTTCCAACAGACCCTCTTTCTAGTCTCTGCCTGGCACACTGCTAGCTCCAATGGAAACCAAGGTCCATAGAGGGGATGTCACCTGCCCCAAATCCCTCAGTAAGGCCAGAATCTGGGTCTGTCAAGTCCTGGTTTGGTGCTGTACCACTTTCACCCACAGGACTAGCCCTTCTCCTGCTGTGTGACCAGGGGCAGATCTCTTAACCTCTCTGAGGCCCTGCTCTAAGCTGGCTTCCACAAGGACAGAAAGCCATTTAATGAGTTTAGAGAAGGGCTTGTTTAAGTGCTTGTTGATTTTAAACAATGAAGACTCCCCACCCGACCCCCGTTTCTCCTCCAAAACACTTTTTAGCCTGCAACTGTGAAGGTGTCCAAAATCCAGCATGGAAAGAGCCCTGGCTAAGGGGCCACGCGACCTTGGGCTGTGGCTACCCCTCTCTGGGCCGCAATGGGAAGGAGAGTGCTCTCTTGGGGCATTCACTCTCCTTCTTGAACTTTGCAGATGACCCTCATTCCATCCTCCCCAAAACAATGGAAAGAACTGTTACCATGCCCATTTTTTACAGATGAGGAAACTGAAGCTCAGAGAGGTGAAGTCACTAGCCCAGGCCACACAGCTCTTGGTCTGAGTGAACTCACAGCCCACTACTGTACACCTGCACACCCTACACCACCTCTCAGAATGGGAAGTCTCCTGCACACAGTCGGGACTCCCTAAGGGCTGGAGACCTCGAGGTCCCCATGCCCCAGAACCCCCGGAAGAGCGGCCCTGGCCCCAAAGGGGACTCGGCCCCACCCTGGGAGCTGCTGGGCTGGGCATCGAGTCAGCAGGGCCTCATTAGGACCATGTGGGCTGCTCGTGGTGCAAAGCAATTACACAGCCTAATGGGGAGAAGGTGCCAGAAACATGTGTATTTACAAACAGGCCACCTCCCAGCCAAGCTGCAGCCCAGGATGGTTGTGAAATGCAGCCTGGCAGGCGGGCCTCGGAGGTGGTTCCTGGGCCAGCACCGGAGCCCAGACTGGCACCATCTGAGCTATGGAGGCCAAGAGCCGAGCAGGCCACCACAGGCAGGCAGGTGACACTCAGAGGGCAGTCTCATAGGGAGGCCCAGGCAAAGCCATCCCATACTCTCAGGATCCTTGGCCCCCTAGCCTCCCAGCTGTGAGGCCAGAGGCAGAGCTGGGTCAGAGAGACACCTTTGAGGCTCCTTCTGCCTCCCTCTCTTCAAATGTCAAGTCCAGCCTCCTTTATAGGGAGAAGAGGACAAGGGAAAGGTCAGGACTTAGAATATCCCGAACCAACCCTTACCAGACACCCCTTACCCCAGGAACTCTTCTGCTTCTGCTGCTTGTTATATGACTGAGCAAATAACTCCCTGAGCCTCAGTTTCCACAGCTGTTAAACGGGATAATAACAGTGCCGACCTCATAGCGTTGTTGAGAGGATGAGATGACGTAATTTGTGTCCAGCGACAACAGCACAACTGGCACACAGTAAGCGCTCACTTGAGGTTAGCCAGTGGGGTGCTCGTAACTGTCCAACAACAGGCTCTGGGTGGGGGGCCCTGGATTTGTAGCGCTGACCGATTTCCATGGTGTAAATATTCTCACCATGACCAAGTCCAAGCTACCAATACGACAGCCTGAAAACCAAGCAGGGATGAGAGGGGAAGTAACGCACTGTTATACAATGTTTCCACCAAACGGATAGAAGTAAATAACCTTCAGAGAGTAGATAACAGTAAAATAATTAGGGAGAAAATGAGCTTTGAGTATTACTTTTCTTGGCAATGTGATTTGTTTAATTGTAAATTTATAGAATAATTTTTAATGATGGCTATGCCAACAGCCAGTTTGTAAATTCCTGAGAATTTAACCATCAGATCTTGGGAGCCCGTGAGAGCCACCTCCAGCTCGCCACTGGTTTTACTCCTCAACATGTTGTGTCACAGCTCTTCGCTTTTGTAAAAGCCATTCCTTCTGCTTGGAACGCCCTTTCCAGCATCCTTTTCTCTTGGCAATCTTCTGCTGTTTCCTCAATAATCTAGGTAATATAATTTTTAAAATCCTCTGTCTGTGAAGACACCGTGTCAGGTTCATTAGAATCTCATTGAATCCTCAGGACTCTGCAAAGTGGATGTTTGTGGATCCATTTTACAGATGAGGAAACTGAGGCCTGGCCAGGACTACAAGTTGAATGGTGACCTTCCTATGTGGGAACAGACCATGCCCAGGACCTGCCTTCCACGGAGAACCGGTGGACAGATGCCTTCTTGGCATGGTTTGAAGAATGTTCCACTTGCCTACTTGCATTTTTTCCTCTTACGCCTTTGACTCAAGCTTTGGGCCTCCATTCCTCTGGGTTAGGCGTTGTGCTGTCTGGGCCACGTCCTGCATGGGCAGATGGGGTACAGGAAGCTGGGGGAGGCCCCTGGACACACCAGGAGAGCCAGGCAGAGGCTGGATGGGACCGAAGGAGCCAGTGGAGCCCTGAAACCCACTGCCAAGACCTGGGAGCAGAGCGGGAGGGGAGGGCTGTGCACAGGGAGGCGCTGGCCCGCCCGCCAGCCTGGGGGAGAAGTTTCTAGAGGAATGTAAGCTATGAGGGAGGAGGGGGCAGGCAGGCCCAGACAGTCCCAGCATGGCCCCCTGGGGAAAGTGGTGGGGGAGGGGGAAGAAAAGCCCGAGAAGACCCTAGCAGGGCCTTGGCCTTGGCAGCCTCCCTGGAAGAAAACATCCCCAGACCCATCCATCATGGGGGTTGGGAGCCCTGGTGGGCCCAGAGGGGAGAGGTGCACCCAGCGGGCCCTGGGCTGCCCAGCAAGGGTAGGTGTGCCTTCCCCAGGCTCTGCTGAGGTGGGAGGTGGCACGAGGATGCCAGTGGGGTGTGGCAGACAGAACTGGGTTCAAACCCAGCCCGATCACTTCTTCCTGGACGTGTGACGGTGAGCATGGCCGCTCTCAGCCTCAGCAGTCCCTTCTGTAATCCTCCCTCTCAAAGCCGTGGTGAGTGAAACACTTAGGTAATATGCAAAGTGTCTGGTGCATAGCAGCCGATAATCTCAGCCACAATGATAATCACACCAGCCGGCATCGATAGAGAACTTACCTGGGCACGGCACCGTGCGGGGAGCTTCACCGTGACCCCAGGAGGCCGTATACTGGTAACCGCATTGGATAGGAGAGAAGGCGAGCCCAGGGTTGGATGGTGTGTCCAGGGTCACACAGCCCAGCAGCTGAGTAGCTGGAAGTCTGGCCCTGACCCATGCTCTGTGCCTCCTCTACATGGCAGGCTCCCCAAGGACAGAGACGAGCCCCATTTCTGGGTCCTCAACCCCGAGCACAGGGGCAGGCAGACAACAGGGCTCAGTGACTGTGGAATGAACGGATATACCTCGCAAATGTGATCCCTAGGGCCCCACACTATGAGGCCCCAGTGATCCCCAAGACTTGGGCCCAAGTTAGTATAGGACTCGCACCCAGTCGCCAGGCCTCCCTTTGCCAACGCAGACCGAGACTTTTGCCCCCAAACCCAGCCCTGGCGCTGAGGTGCTGTGCAACCTCGGGCAGGTCTCATCCCTCTCTGGGCCTTGCCTGTGGGTGATGGGGTGGGGAACTCAGACAGGGTAGGAGCTCCAGGGAGCTGCAGCTGGAGGAAGAGCCAGAGGTGAGTGAAGGGACTTTCTGCCTGGCAGAGACTTGAGCCTGAGCAATGCATCATTCCCCACCACCACCTGGAGGTTTCTAAATCATTGTTACAAAACCCAGAGATGACCCAAGAGTGCACCCCACAGCCCTTGGGGGACAGCAGGAAGCTGGCTGAGTGAAGACAGCCCACGGGAGGGGGAGGAAAGGAGTACAATGAGCAGGGAGCGACAGGGCTGCCCCCCGTGCCACCAGGCCCCAGCCCTACGTGCACAAAACACACACATGCTCACTCGTCACTCACTCAGAGTCAGGCCTGGGGAGGGCTTTCCAATGTCCGCCAACCCAATCCCTCCTTTCCATACCCCCTTCCAAGGCCTGGGACTCCAGGAGCCCTCGAAGCTTCTTGGGTTCTTAGGGGTCCTCACAAGTGCCTTCAGGGCTGCCAAGGAGGGGCAAGTGGTGGGGGTGGGGGGTGGGCAAGAGATAGAACAGCCTCCCAGCTTTTATGGGACCACATCCACTGTTACGTGCTTTCTGGGTTGAAGTCTGAGATGTGGTTTCGTTTAGAGAAAGAAATCTGTGCCCCAAGCTCTGTGAAGGCCACCAGGCCAGGCTCTAAAAGTCTCTGTGGGCAGGCAAGAGACCATTTTAACAATTAAATAGCACTGGCTTAGAATGAGCACCTCCATGCCTTAAAATGCACACGAACTTGGAGTCTTTTTATTCCTCTGCACTTATTCTTAGAGCATCTATGAGCCAGATACAAAGCATGTGACACTTTGCACATTTTGTCCCATTTCCCACTTTCGTCCTCCCTGCAGGTCAGGTGTGTATTTCTCCCCATCTACTGATGAGGAAACTGAACAGCTCAGAAAAGTGAGGCAATTTACTCAGGGTCACAGAGCAAGGGAGGCGCAAAGCCAAGACCAGAACCCAGGTCTGCCCTATTTCAAGTCCATGCTCCATCTACCAGGTGACAGTCTGTGGTGTTTGGAGGTTATACGTGCCCTCTGCACCCTCTGTCATGTGCACATGGCATGGGCTCTAAAACCGTGGCCTCCTGGGAGGGAAAGAGCCATTCAGCACATCTGCATCTGGGTGATGGTGGTGATGAAGCGGGGTTGGGGGGAGGGATGTTCTTAGTGAAGCCAGGGCCCAGCACAGCTGTTCCAGGTATGCTGTAACTTGGACCCAAGTCAAGGGGACCTGGGCTTATTCCTGCACTGACATTCACCAGCTGTGTGGCCTCGGGCAGGACACTTCCGCTCTCTGAGCCTGTTTCCTAGAGTGTACAGTGTGGGTGAGAAAGCCCACCTCTTACCATTGACAGAAGGGTTCAGGGAGACCCATCCTGCAGAGGGCCTGTCACCCAGTAGGTGCTCAGTGATGGCTTTCTGTCCCTGCTTCTTCTCCAGGATGTGAGCCCAGGACAACCTTTGTGCAAGCAAGTGGCCTCTGTGGGCACCAAGATAATGGAAAGGGAACCTGGTGCCAGTAGCATCCACGGCACTGCTCAGCTTCTCAAGGCTGCCCAGCAAAGACCCAGTGGATGTCCTCAGCCTGGACTAGGCCCACGTCCCCACCAGCTGGCCTGGACAGAAGGGGAGGGGCTCTAGGGTTACGGGCAGCCAATCTGTAAATGGGGGTTGTGTTTCCTCTGAGGCTCTTCCTGGAATGACAGTGGCACTGGCTATCTCTGGGAGCCTCCAAGGAGCTGGAGGTCCATGAGCCCAGGCATGCTGGAGTGGAAGAGTGAGGGCTGCTGGACACAGGAGCCAGCCTGCCCACTCCCACTCTGTCTGGTCACCTCACAGCAACTGTCAGAAATGCAGCCCCTTTGGAGAGAGGGAGGGACTAGAATCAGCTTGGGCAGTTGTCTCTGGATCTCCAGGGCCTGGACTGAGCCTAGCACCCAGGGGGGCTCAGGGGATGATGGATGGATGGAGGATGGATGGATGGAAGATGGATGGATGGGGGATGGAGGGATGAAGGATGGAGGGATGGAGGATGGATGGATGGGGGATGGATGGATGATGGATGGGGGATGGATGGATGAAGGATGAATGGATGAGGGATGGATGGATGGGGGATGGAGGGATGGAGGATGGATGGATGAAGGATGGAGGGATGGAGGAAGGATGGATGGGGGATGGATGGATGATGGATGGATGGATGGGGGATGGATGGATGATGGATGGGGGATGGATGGATGAAGGATGAATGGATGAGGGATGGATGGATGGGGGATGGAGGGATGGAGGATGGATGGATGAAGGATGGAGGGATGGAGGAAGGATGGATGGGGGATGGATGGATGATGGATGGAGGATGGAGGGATGAAGGATGCATGTATGCATACAGGCACAGACAGACATAGATGGATTTAGATCCTGAAAAGCCAAGTTATGACCACTCCTGCAGCAGATGTGGCCAATGTCCCCCATGCTCCCCCAGCATTCCGCATGTCATGAGTTTCTCATGCAAACCCCTGTGACTCTGCCTCCCAGCCACAGGAACATGCTGGGCCAGAAGGGCCTGGAACAGCCTTCAGCCAGACAGACAGGGGTAAGAGGACAAACACCCCAGCCCCTTGCCCCCTCTCCCCTTGGAGGTACAACTCCGAGGCACATTCTACACTCTCCCAGAGGCCCCCAGTGCAACTGAGCCCCAATTGCCACCCACCCCCGCGCCCCGTGCCCACCTGCTTTTTGACACACCCTCTATCGGCTTCATTCTTTTCCTCTCTCACTTCCGATTTGTCTACCCGTACTTCCGGAAGTCGCCTCCCAGGTAAACTGTTTGCACTCTAATACTTGACTCAGGTTCTGATTTTGGGGGACACAACATAAGACAACCACCTCTGCTGTCTGCCTGATCTAAGACCTTGGACAAGCCATTCAATTTCCTGTGCCTCAGTTTCCTTATCTGTAGTATGGGAATAATTATTTCACGTTCATGACAGACCCATGTGGTTGGCACTGGGCAGGGTCTACCGTATGCCCCACCATGTCCTGGGTGCTGAGGGCACAGAGAGAAGAGCAGCCACATTCTCCCTCTGGAGGAACTCATCAAAGATGGTGGAGATGGTGGGTACGAGTCCAGGCCATGGGGTCAGAAGACTCAGAATCCAATCCTAGCTCTACGTACCCTCACTGTGTGCTCCTGGCAAGCTACTGGATCACTCTGTGCCTCAGTTTACCTTTCTGTCAAGTGGAAACAGTAACAGAACCCATTTCACGGGGCTCTTATGGACAGAAAGTAAGATTGTGCAAGAGAAGGGGCTAGCACAGGACCTGACACAGCTCTCAAAGGGAAAGCAGGTCATCGTCATTGTTAGAAGAGAGATGCATAAAGCGGAGCAGAATATAAGACTGTGTCACTGATGGTTTGGTTGTAAAACAGAGAAAGGGAGTTGGTGCCCTGCACTCAAAGAAGGAAGGAATCAGGCGGCCCAAGAGTGAGGCTGAAACGAGGAAGCCTCTCAGGCTGGAGCTAGACCTGCAAGAGCTTCCTGAGCCCAGACAAAGGCGGGGTGGGGGCCGTCACCATCGGCACCCACCAGCTCCACCCCACAACCCATGTTCCCACCGCTTTCCCAAAGGCCACTCGGGCTCCCTGGCCTTGCTTATGCCCTTCCCTCTGTAAATGTGCACTTCCCTCCACCTAAGCTGAGAGACGCCCCGCGAGTTCCACCCAGGGTGACCCATGAATGGGCAGAGGGCGCTGCACCAGCTGTATCCGTCTCCCCGGGCTTGCTGAAAACACAGGCTCCTGGGCCCCGGCCCTTCCGCTCCCGCTCCAGCAGGTCTGAGGTGGGGCACAGCCCGGTTGGGGAACCACTGACCTAGTGGCACACCCTCCAGTCTAGATGGGAAAACTGGGGCCCAAATTGCTGACATGTGGGGCTCAGGGTGACACAGCAAAGTGCCGAGGCTAGGGTTCCTCCCCAGTCCTGTGCTCACTAAGCCTCCCCGCCCCTTCTGGACATACCTGCCTGGTCACCATCAGGGCAGCCCCCCTTGGCGTCTTGCTCCGGGAGGCACATCTGCCAGCCCCCCCACCCCAGTCTAAGGGGATGCCGAGCTCCGGGGGAAGCTGCCAGATGTTCAGCCCCAAGATGCCTCCCAGAGGCTCTGCCAGAGCTTGGCAGGTGGCAAGGCTGGGGTGCGGGGGCGAAGAGGGCTCAGCCTTGAGTATTTAAATATTTGCTTTCTTACAGAATGGCATTCTTTGGAATATTAGCCAATTTGTATAGAATTAGTCAGTGCTGGGCCCCCGGGGTGACACAGGAGAATTCCAGGAGGAATGTACCTGCAGCCTCACCTGATGCGGAGGCTGCAGCACGTCTTGGCACAGGAGCTGCCCGCCTGCCCGGGACAGGGAGGGGAGATGGGTGGCAGCCGGGTGGGTGGGAATCTCAGACACTCCTTGGGCAGCCTGTGCCCCACATAAATCACGAGCTGCAGCCATCAGAAACCTTCTCCAGAGCAGCAGGGGTGAGGCCACCACCTTTTCCTTCACATATGTGCACACACGCCCTGGCTGAACAAGCTCAGGGCCAGCCCTGGCTCCCGGGTCAATGTCCCCGCAGACCAGCCCAGGAACCACTGTGAAAGGGCAAAGGAAAAGCTTTCAAATCCTCTGCCAGGGCGCCAGAAAATGCCCTGGAGATTATACAAGAGCTAAATTCAAATCCCAGCACTGCGTCTTAACGTGCTGTGTGACCTTGGACAAGACAGTTCACCTCTCTGGGACACATTTGCCCCACTCATAAAATGGGGAATAATAAAGTGTTTACCTGCCATCATGTAAAGGAACATGCTTCTGGGTACCATGAAGTGTTACATACATGCTGGCAGTCAAAGCAGTATTACCTGGGATTCAGCAAACAAGCCATGCTCCCTCTGTCTAGAACATATGTATTTATGTTGATTCAATCAACAAGCACTTCGTGAGCACCTATTAGGTGACTTTGAGGAAGCTATTTATAAGTAAAATTGGCAGGTGAGAACACAGCCTCTGACATTCCTTCTATAGCTACCATGCAAATCATTCATTCATGCAAAATTCTCTCACTACTAAGAGAAAAGGTGAAAAGAAAGGTGTCCTTGAGAGGGCAATGTTTAAGCAAAAGGAATGCATGTCTAAGAGTGAAAATTCAGGTGCTGAGAATTTCAATGTACGACTAACAGTGAAATCCAAGGCCAGCAATGATACTTTTCTTGCATGCCTATCCTCTATCACAGAAGCCATCATCACCAGACGGGGTAAACACTTATGGGCTACATGGTCTTGGTCAAGTTATTAACCTCTACACCCCTGGTCTCCTTATCTGTAAAAATAGGGAAATAATACCGATTTCCTGGGGTAATTTTAAGTGTTAAGGGAAATATCTTTGCTACTTGAATTGAGTAAGATCACCCCCTCCCATCCCCAGGGTTTTTTCATCATCCTGCCTCAGGTAGCTCTTCCCTTTCACCTTCCTTCCTTCACTCACTCAGCACATATGCCCTGAGAACACCCTATGCACTGGGCATTATTCTGAGAAGGGGAATGGCCAGGAAGGCAGCAGACGAGGCCCCTGCTCTCAAGGGTCTCACATTCTACTGGGAGGAGACAGACCAAGGAAAGGCAACAGATAAGACCAAGACACAGGGTGACATGGCTGAGCATGACTATGGGCCTCTAGGGAGGTCTCTTGGGGGAGATAATGTCTGAGCTGAGACCTAAGTTACATGCAAGACCAGCCATGCAAGGATTAGGGGAGAAACCTTCCAAGCAGAGGGAAAGTCTGTGCAAAGTCCCTGAGACAGGAGTCAGCTTGGTGAGTTTCAGGAACATAAAGGTCCAGGTAGCTGGAGCTTATTGAGTGAGTGATTAGGTTATAGAGGAGGTTCACCTTGGGCCTTGGAAGCCATTAAACTCCCAAACAGGTCTCCATTCTTTCCAGCATCCCTTCACCCATTTCCTTAATGGCACAACAAGGCCCAGGACCCAGTGGGCAGAGACCACAGTCTCCTTAGAGGAAGTGGGCCAGACATTACAGATTCCCACATGGCCATTTTAACTTTTCCTGCATTTATGAAAGCTGTCTTTTTTCTTTCTTACGGGGAGCAACATCTGGGGAGGGGTGAGATCCTGACGAGTTCCTGCCTAGGAGCAGGGATGCCATGGGCAGGAATGCAGGCCCCTCTGGGAGCCTTTCAGGCCAAAGTCAGATCTTGAAAAAGCTCAGCCCCACGGGTGGGGATTAGACAGGCTACAGGGAAGGGCTGGGATTATGGCAAATCCGTCAGGCACAAAGCCAGGCAAGACTTCCCCTGCCCTCGCCGCCACCCCTGAGAGCCCTCTCAGCTGACCCCAACCCTGGTCCAGGACTGAGCCTTTGTCCCTTCCTGTCCATCAGCACAAGGGGCTGTGGAAGTGAGACTCTAGACCAAAGCCCTGGGGAGTGGGAGGTCCCAACACGCTTACCCCCACCCCCTTCTCCCCACCCCATGCTCTGAGCGCTGACCCTCATGCTCTAGCTGCTTGGAGGTTTCCGGGCCTGTAGGCTCTAAACCAGCGCATATCCTGCAGCCAGATGTGAGTCCCAGTGTGCCCCGTTCACCCTGCAATGTCCCGTTCCAGACTGGCAGCATTTTGTTGTTGTTGTTTTCCATTTTTATTGAGATCCAATACGCAAAAACATATACAAGTCATAACTGTACCGCTCAGTGAGGTTTCACCACCTGAACACATCCGAGCTGGAGAAATCTAAGCAGCTCCCGGGAACCACCCCCACCCCAGAGCCCCTCCATACGGCTCCACCCACCCCTGCCAAGGGTAGCCATCATCTTGATTTCCATCACTGTAGAGCAGTTCGCCTGCTTTTGTACTTTATATGAATGGGGATCACACAGTATGTGCTCTCTTTGGTCGGCTTCGTTCACTCAACATGTCTGTGAGATTCACCCACGTTGCTGCCTGTGGTGATAGTTCGTTCCTTCTCATTGCTCTACGGTATCGCATCGTGTGACTATGCCGTAACCTACTGTCGATGGGCATTGGAACCGATTCCACTAAAATGAGTGTATTAGTTATCTATTGCTGCATAACAAATTATTCCAAAACTTAGCAGCTCAAAACAATAATCATTTATTATCTCACAGTTTCTGTGGGTCAGGAATTAGAAAGTAGCTTAGCTGAGTGGTTTGGGCTCAGGGTCTCTCACTAGGTTGCCGTCTAGACATCATCTGAAGGCTTGCCTGGGGCTGGGAGATCTGCTTCCAAGAAAGCTCACGCACATGGCTGTGGGCAGGAGGCCCCAGTTCCTCACCAGGTGCCAGGTGCCAGGCCTCCATCTCCACAGGGTTGCTTGGGTGTCCTCACAACATGGCAGCTGGCTTCCAGAGTGAGTGATGCAGAAGGGAGTGAGGAGGAAACTGCAATACCTTTTATGTCCTAGTCTTGGAAGTCACACACTCCTACCATATTCTACTCATTGGAAGGGAGTCACTAGGCCCACACTCAAGGAGAGAAGAATTAAACCACCTCTTGAAGGGAGAAATATCAAAGAGCTTAGGAGCGTATCTTAAAACCACCACAACAAGCAACAGTTCCTTATGCATCAAGTTCAGTCTCCCTGGTCCTGGGGAATGAGGCCAATAGCCCCATTCCCGATTCTCTGTCCATCTCCCTCTGTCCAATCAGCACCGAGGACAAAGAGTCAGATCCAGGTTCTGGGCCCAGCTTGGTCAAGAGCCTCTCTGAGCCCCAAGTTCCTCTTATGAAAAATCGGGATGACAATAGTGCCCGCTTTGGGGCGGTTCTGAGGATTGAATTCCATCCAGAGAAGTCCCTTATCCCTGAATTCCATTCCCTTGTGGCACTTATGTTATAATTCTTAGTATGAAATTGAGCCAAAGCTTTTCAGAAGTTTCAGCGTAAGTCAGGCAAATCTTACAGAAACCCCGTCATCTTCCCTTCCTCCCTGGCAGCAGGGGGGACAACTAAGATGCTCAACGACCCCGCCCATCATCCTGCTTCCTGTCAGCTGGCCTGCTGTGGAGCTGAGATTCCAGATCTGTGGGGCCCGAACTCCCCTTGGCACGCAGCTCGCGCCCAGATGCCAGCCTGCCTGTCCACATCTCAGTTCACCCTCTCAACCCTTCATGCCGGGTACTGTGCGGATGCCACTGATCGGTGCCAAAGCACAGACACAGCTTCCACCCTCACAGAGCTCACCTACTGGCAGGCAAACTGTGAACAACTCAATTATCACTTTATGCAGTGAGAATTGCCGCGAGGGCTGTGAGAGCTTAAACCTGGGCACCTGGTCTTGCCAAGGCGGGGAGGTGGCGGCTCCTGTGGCTGGGCTCTGAGGGGTGAAGCCCAGGGAGGGGGCAGGGAACCTGGCACCGAGAAGAGAACTCACAGCTGGAATCCAGACATGAGAGCCATTGTTGTGCCACCTGGGGCTGGAGGGGTGACAGGGCCCAGACCACACGGCTGTCAGGTCGAGTGCTCAGGCTCTATCCGGAGAGCAGCTGAGGCTGCTGATGAGTTTTAAGCCAAGAAATAACATGATCCGTTTTGTGTTTTTAAATATGTGAGCAACACATTCTTCAGTGTGTTCCCGGTTGCCCTCAGAATCACACACACACACACACACACACACACGCACGCACGCACTCATTCAGGCAGCCACCGTACATCACTGCCACCGTCCCTTCAATAGGCTGCTATATTATCAAACACTTACTAGGTGGCTGACCTCAGTTAAGCCTCACTACAACCCTGTAAGGAAGATACAGCATCACTGCCATTTTGCAGATGGAGAAAATGAGGCCCTAAGAGGTGGAGTCATGTTCCCAAGGTCACTCGGTAGAGCTGGTATTTGAAAACGGGTCCTTCTGACTGTGCTAGGAGACTCTGGGAGGGCTGGTCCCCTCAGCCATGCCACACAGCCGGGAGCCTTCACACACCTCCACGTCTACGCCACCTGGAGCTTGGAGACCGCCAGTGGGCCCACCATTATCTCCCCTCCAAGTCTTGTGGTGACTTGGCTGGGACCCCCAAGGCCCTGGACCTGGTTGACCCAGCCTTACCCTACCTGGCCTCTGGGGCTCTCTGTGCCCATGAGACCCCCCCACCCTCAGGTTCCCGGGCCCCAGGCTCTTCTTCTTTTCTTCTTTCACTCAGAGCCAAGCAGGTTAAAAACATGCCAAAAATGAGCCCCCTCTCGCTTTAGTGCACTCACATAATGTGTGGCAAAGAAGGCTGCATTAATCGCTCGGGACCCACATTTTTCAGTGACATTAATCTCTAGCCGGAAAAGCCTCTCTGGACGGTTCTTTTCAGTTTGAAGGCACTTAACGTTGGCCAGGGGAGCAGAAGGGGCCCGCCTGGAATTCCTCTCTAACTCCCAAACACCACACCCACCAACCCAGCCCGGCCAGCTTCCCTGGTTATGGCGGGGTTGGGGAGATGCCTGCAGGGGGTGTGGGGGGATGAGGAAGGGCAGGGTGATGAGTGAGCCGTGGGTGTGCCGCCGTGTGTATGCATGAATGTGAGAAAGGCTGAGTTTCAGCCATTGCCGGTTCTATGAGCAGAGCCTCTGGGTGGGCTCAGACCCCCAGGTCTGCTGTTCAGAGAAGTGCGTCAGTGTATGTGTGTCCCAGAACACGCACGCCAGTGACAGGGACATGTGCGTGTGTGTGACTGAAAGTGTGCATCAGTGTGTGCATGAGTGCCAGTCAAGGGTGAGCATAGGTGTACACGTACCCATTAGAGAATGTGTGTGCAGGAAAAACTGCGACTACGCCCATGAGTGGAGCTGCGAGTGTCATCTTAGGGGTGTGTGTGAGTTCTGAGCGCACACGTTGGGCACAAGACACATGCAAGAGTGTGTTTGCTGGAGCACACCTGTGATTGTGAGTTGATGAGAGTACCTCTGACTCTGTGAGTGCGCACAAGCATGGGGAAGGCCGTGGCCAGGTCTGGGGTAGGTCAGCAGGTGTCCCTCACAGATGCACGCAGTGCATTTGGCAGACGTCCATTGAGCGCTAACCAGGTGCTGGCCCCTGTGTCAGGCAATTCAGAGACAGTGACGAATAAGGGCGTGGTGTCCTGGAGCCCACGGGACACCACTCCACTCACAGGAGCTGTCAGCCCATCTCCTCCCAACCCCCGCACTCAGCAACTTCAGGTTGGTAGCTTGAAATTGACCACAGTGAGAGTATTTACACCATGGAAACCGGCAAATGCCAAATCAGGCCTTTCATTTTCCAGAAAACCTATTGATAAACATTTACCAGCACGTCACTGAAGAAGAGAGTCCATCCCCAATCTACCAGGATCCCGTGCATGCCGACATCCCTATACACGAGTATGTTTGTGTGTTTGTGCCAATGTACCCCGAAGCAGCTTCAAAATTGTGTAGGACAGGCACACAAGATTAGCAAACAGACTCAGGGAAGAGGGAGAAACAGGCAGACTGAGGAAGCTTGATGGACACCAGTTTTGCAACACTCCAGGAAATGGATCCCTTTTTATCCCAAGAGCTATTTGTGAAAATCTCCAAAAATAAAAACAACTGCCAAGGAAAAAAAACTTTAACTCACAAACATGAAAATTGCCATGATCCTCCGTCAGTACTGAGCACTGTCAAACCAAACTGACAGGGTCGCTTGGCTGTAAGTGGTGTCGCTGGGTCCTGAGCCCCAGTGGTCACGCTCAGAGCTGTGCTGGCTAGAAGTGAGTAAAGAAGACAGAAGAGGCATGGCCAGAGAGGTAGGAGGGAAACGGGAGTGTGCAGGGACCCCAAAGCCAAGAGAAGAAGGAGTTTTGAGAATCAAATGACCTTCAAGGCCTGCCAGAGAGGTCCCTTTCTCCCTATTCCACACGGGAGAAGCCAGAGGTTCCGGGAGGTCAGTGTCACGTGGCTCGTCCAGATTCAAACCCGAGAGTCTGATGCCAGGACACCCAGAAGACTGGAGCACAAAGGAGTACCTACACCCTTCTTCTGAACTTCTCAAGGCCCCAAAGCACAGGCTTGAGTCCTCTGGCCTCCTCAAACCTCGGTCATCAGCCCAGCTGCCCAGTCACACTGACCATGACCCACAGCCAGGCAGGACCCAGATTCAGGAGGCCTCTTTGGGAACATCAGCCCCAGCCAGCTCCCAGGATGCTGAGCACCAAGGGAGCCAGGTGGCACTGGGGAGAGGCCACAGAGACCCTCGTCCCCTGGCAGCCCCCCTCCCCCGGCTGCCATTGATCTCCTTGGCGGGATGACATCAAGGGACGTTTTTAATAAAAGGGCAGGAGGCCTTGGGAGATGACCGGGTTGAGGCAGTGCCGGGCAATTAATCACCTGGTTGAGGAGCCTCAGCCATGGGTAACTGGATCCCCGGAGAGCGGTTAGGCACACCCCGCCTTTCATCTCTGCCCATGGCCACTCTGCGTGGGCTCTCCATGCATCTTCATTAACTCCAGGCCCCAGGGAACCAGGCAGGCACAGGGGTGCATGTGTATCTGTGCGTGGACCCTCCTGAGTGTGCCTGAGTGCATGGGTACAGGTGTATTGATGCATACATGTATGCATGCACAGGTGTGTGGCCACGGTCCTGCGTGCACATGTGTGTGAGACAGACCAGAGCACTGGCTTCAGTCAGACCGACCTGGGTTCAAGTTCAGGCCCCATCGCTTTCTAGCTGGATCACCCTGGACAAGTTACTTAACTTCTCTGAGTCCCTATTTTTCATCTGTAAACTGAGGATAATGATAGTGGTAGTAACTACTACACATACTCATGGAAATCAAGTTGACACTTTTCATATAGAAGTGCCTGGAACTTAATACATGTTAATGAACATATGTTCGTATTCCTCTTGCACATGAATGGGCAGGTATGTCTGAGTGGTAGGCAGAATTCTAAGAATGACCTCTAATAACCTTTGTATAATCCACCCCTCTTTGACGGTGGGTAGAGTGAACACGATGAGATATCACGCCCAGATTATGTTCCATCATATGGCAAAAAGTGAGATTATCCAAGTGGCCAAATCTAATCACATGAGCCCTTTAAAATCAGAGTTTTCTCCAGCTGCCAGGCAGAAGTCAGGGCGATCTGAAGCACGAAGGGGATTGACACATGGGAGCAAACTTCTCTGTTGCTGACTCGGAGGAGGCCACACTTGAGTGGCCCCTACAAGAGTGACCCCTGCCAACTGCCATCAAGAATGGGGATCTTGGGCTTCCCTGGTGGCGCAGTGGTTGCGAGTCCGCCTGCCGATGCAAGGGACGCGGGTTCGTGTCCTGGTCCGGGAAGATCCCACATGCCGCGGAGCGGCTGGGCGCGTGAGCCATGGCCGCTGAGCCTGCGCGTCCAGAGCCTGCGCTCTGCAACGGGAGAGGCCACAACAGTGAGAGGCCCGCATACCGAAAAAAAAAAAAAAAAAGAATGAGGATCTTACTACTGGGCATATACCCAGAGGAAACCATAATTCAAAAAGACATATGCACCCCAATGTTCATTGCAGCACTATTTACAATGGCCAGGTCATGGAAGCAACCTAAATGCCCATCGACAGACGAATGGATGTAGAAGTTGTGGTACATATATACAATGGAATATTACTCCACCATAAAAAGGAACAAAATTGGGTCATTTGTTGAGACGTGGATGGATCTAGAGACTGTCATACAGAGTGAAGTAAGTCAGAAAGAGAAAAATAAATATCGTATCTTAACGCATGTATGCATAACCTAGAAAAATGGTACAGATGAACCGTTTTGCAGGGCAGAAGTTGAGACACAGATGTAGAGAACAAACGTATGGACACCAAGGGGGAAAAGCTGCGGGGGGGTGGGGGTGGGGGTATGATGAATTGGGCGATTGGGACTGACATGTATACACTGATGTGTATAAAATTGATGACTAATAAGAACCTGTTGTATAAAAAAATAAATTAAATTAAATTAAAAAAAAAAAAAGAATGGGGATCTCAGTCCTACTGTTGCGAGAAACTAAATTCTGCCAACAACCTGAATGAGTATGAAAAGAGATTCTCTCAAGAGCCTCTAGGTAGAAGCTAAGCTTGGGTGATACCTTGATTTCAGCCTTATCACTTGAGCAGAGAAGCCAGCCAAGCCCGTCCAGACCTCTGACTGCTCAGGTCAAGGTGTCACTAGTAGGATTTTGCCAGCTTTGGGAGCATCCTGGGAGATTCCTGGGGGCCCTGGTAACTCACAGTGACACACATATGTCTGCTTTGGGCTCTGGCAGACACCTGCTCTAGTCTCCAGTCCAAAGCTGTCATGGACAGAGGGGACAAAAAGTCAGGCCTAGAGCAGGCTGAGAGGTACCCTGGGTGAGTCTGGCTGAGATTGCTGGAGAGACTCCAGCAAGTCACTTACCCTCTCTGATCCTCAGTTTGTTCATCTGAACAATGGGATACCAGCACCCAGCACCACCAGCCCCAGCACCACCTTCATCACAAGGGTAGCTTGAGTGAACGAATGGATAGTGCAAAAGCATTATGTTGTGTTGGAAGAGCTGTCCAGCAGCAGGAGAGGTGGTGGCCTGTCTTCAGAGTAAACATTCAGTCTCAGGACGGCTGGCCAACCTCAACCAACACCAGGGCACTCAGGGGAGAAGCGTGGGCCTCACCTGGCCAGCTCCCCCTCTCCAGCCCCCTTATCCACTCAGCTCTATGTCTGTCAACTCCACCTCCAAAGTCTTTTCAACCACCTTCTCTCCGCTGCCCCTGCCTGCGGTCCAGTGCCTAAGCCTTGCCTGGATGACCACACAGCCTCCTCCTGGCACCTCTGCCTCCAGCCTCAGCCCCTGTAACTCAACCCCACGCCCTTGCTCACAGCCCACACAGGGCTCCTATTGCTCTTGGGGTAAAGTCTACAGTCCATTCTGAAAATTAAGAATCATTTTCACTTTTGCCAAAACAACAACAACAAAAAAGCTTTTAATTTTTATTTCCCTGATACTGGCAAATTTGAGCTGTGTTGCATATGCTTATTCCCCTAGTCCCTTCTTACCTAGCTAATTCCCACTCATCTTTAAAGTTCTTAATTATTTCAGTTATAAAAAGTACTACATGCACATGTACAAAATTCAAAAGTATAAAAAGGCAGACATCGGAAGGTCAGTTCAGCTCCACCTGCTGTCCCCAGTCATCCAGCTCATCACTCCAGAGAAAGCCCCTCCTACCACCTCTGGGTGTGTGCACACAGATTTCATATACACGTTCTTTTCTACACAGGTAATAGCATATCATACTTCATTTTTTTTTCAGCTAACACTCTATCTTGGCAATTGTTTGTCTTGGTACATTAAGAGTTGCCTCCTTTCTTGTTAATGGCTGTATAATGTTCCATCAGAGTAGAAAATATATAACCCCTCTCCTCCTGATAGACTCAGGCTGTTTCCCATCTCTTGCTCTCACAAATATGTCACTGAAATGTCATTTCACACAAATGTGAGTTTATCTTTGCAAAAACTTCCTAGAAGTAAGATTGTTGGGTCAAAGGCAAAGACATTGCCAAGTTGCTTTCCATAAAGGTTGTAATATTTTGCATTTCTACCAGCATTTTACATTCCTTTTTCCCTATGCATGAACCCAGTGATTTATCCAATGTCATAATCTTTAACTGATGGGTGAAAAGTGGCATCACACTGTAGTTTTAATGTGCAGTTTTCTTATTTTGAATAGGGTTGATCATCTTTTCATTGTCATCTCTAAGAGTCATTGTTTTCCTTCTCTGTCAGTGGTCTGTTCACATACTTCATCTATTTTTCTATTGAGTTGTCAGTCCTTTATTATTGATTTACAGGAGCTCTTTATATATGAAGGAAATTAGCCCTGGGCCTATTTAAACAATTTAAATTACTTAAATAGTTGTTTAACTGTTTGATAGAATTTCTTATGAAATGATCTGTACCTAGTGATTTTTTTTAGGAGTAACTATGTCTATTTCTTCCATGGTTATTAATCTGTTTAGATTTTAGTACCTAGATGTACTTCTCAAATATATTTACATAATCTTTTGATTTCCTCTGAAACTGGGGTTCTTCTCCCCTAACCATTTCTTATTTTATGAATGTGTGATTTCCCATTTTTTTCTGGATTAGATTACCTAACATCTTATCTATTTTACTTGGTTTTTAAAAAATAATCTTTATCAGTTCTAGTATTTTTCTGACTTCTAATTCAGTAATATCCACTTTTATCTTTATAAATTTTTTCTTGTGATTTCTTTAGGTTTATTTTATTGCTGTGCTTCTAACTTCTTGGATTGGATACCTAATTTATAAATTTTTAATCTTTATTATATATTAACAGAAGTATTTAGAGCTATGAACTCTTCTCTGAGCTCTGCTTTAGCAGTATTTCATAGTTCTTCTATGACGGCTATTATTAGCTCAGCTCTCTGGATTTCTGCAATCTGTTTTGATTTCCTTTTTGATGCCAGTAATGTTTAAGAGAGAGAGTGAAAATTTTATCTTTTGCTGTTTATTTCTTGTTGTATTGAATTTTGAACAGTAACTGTTATTAGAAGTAATGATAGAATTAGTTTATTTCTTCTTCCTTCCTTTTTCCCCTCCATGACCCAGAGTTATTATTTTATATATCTTAACGTTTGCCTTCGTATCTATAACAGATCTGTTACTGTATTTTTCATTTTTAAGTTATATCTTTGGTCCTCTGGCTGTAAAAGATGAGGAAATCTGTGCATTTACGTTACTTTGTACCTTCTTTCCCCCTTTCTCTCCCAATATTTGTCAGTTATTTAGTTTCTACACAATTTCATTCATTTCCACATGTTTCATTCTGTTCCATAACCAAGACCCCCATCTTGGTTTTAGTCTTAGACATAAAGACAAATGGATTCAATTCTCTGTCAGTCCTTAGTCCTTTTGCCATAGTTTCTCCTTTCCAAGTTCATCTTCAAGAAGGGATCATGGGACTTATATTCCCTGAGTTCTTATATATTTAAAAACTGGAACTGATTTCTACAGAGCCCAGCTTGGGAAAGACCAAGCTGTGCTGGGGAGACCCTTTTTCGCGGATCCCCTGGAATCTCACCTGGGACTTGGTAGGAAGTAAGTGGCAGGAGAATCCTCTCTCGTCCCCAAAGGATTAGCAGCCATGGCCAGGAGGCCCCCAGTGGCACATCCTCCGCAGAGAGGGGGAAAGTGTGAGCTCATCCTTGCCACTGCCCGCCGGGCGGAACGGGTGGGGCGAGGGGCTCCACCTGTTCCCGATAATCTCCCTAATCCAACCCCATAATTATTCTTTATTAACGGAGACCGCTGCCTTCGTTACACACTGAAAGGAGGGCGTCAGGAGCAAAGACACGGGGATCAAAAGCTGGTCACATTTTCCAAAGAGGTTTATTTGCCACGACCAAAATAACCTCCCCAGGGGTAGGCTGAGTTCCTGTCTCATCCCATCCCGGTGCCCAGCGTGGGAGCTCTAGGACCCTGCTTCCCCCAGCCCAGCCCAGCGATCCCTGTCAGGCTCCCACAGCCCCCCGGTCTTCATTCATTCAAACACCTCCTAAGAGCATGGTTTACACAAGGCCTTGTACTAGGCTTTGCAGATACACGAGTAAATAACATGTGGCCCTGCCCTCGGGACTGAGTATCTAAAAGGGAAGGAGCAAGTGCCCTAACGATTACTATGCAGACTGCGCAGCACCATGCTGGGGAGGACAGGTGACTGCGGAGCAGAGGTGGGTCCTGACGACACCCTCGCGAATCGGGGTCGGGGGGGGACAAGCCTTCCTGGAGGGAGAGACATTAGAACCCTGTCTTGAAGTTCAGCTAGAAGTTCCTCAATGGACAAGGTGAGAAAAGGACATTCCACAGAAGGAACAACAGGGATGTGCTAGGACAAAGTTGAACTGCAATTCATTGTGGCCAGAGCAAGGGCTGGAGCTGAGGAGGGGTTTGATTGGGGCTGGAGAGGTGGGCAGGCCAAGCCACACAGGACCCAAGGGTACTAGGGAGTCACTGAAGGTTTTAGGCAGGGAGGTGATGTAGTCAGACTGTGCTTTTGGAAGATCCTTCTGGCTGCAGAGTAGAGATTGGCTTGGGGGAAGCTGCTGGGAGTGAGAAATAGTTGGGGATGCTTTTAAGGGCCCAGATGAGAAATAGGGAGTTTGGAACCTGAGCAGTAAAAACAGGGTAGAGAGGAGAGGCAGAACAGGGGCATCAGGCAATGGTTACACAATCCCTCTGACTCTAGCGGCCATACTGTCCACTGAGGCACACAGACAAGAAATCAGAATGGTCCCCAGGCCATTTGTGACTCTGACCATGTCACCACCACCCTATGTTCAGCCTGGCCCTAGATCTATAGGTAACTCCCTACCAGAGACCCTCACAACCCAGGGAGATGAGACACAGGGACATGAACTCCAAATTCCAGGCTCCCTGCCCTTCCCAGCCCACCCACATACACTACGTTTTCCCCACTCCCCACACACCTCTGCCCCCAAACAAGCCCTGTTCACTGCTTCCTCCATGTTCTTCCTAACCAGCCCATCCTTGCCCATTTCCTGTCCATGCCCAGATCTTACTAAAAAGCCCGGCTTGCGGGCTCCCACTGCCTGGAAGCTAGCAGTGGCCTCACGTCTGTCTCCCTCCGTCTCCCTGCCTCTCTGCAGGTCTCTGTGCTCCATCTGTCCCTTTCTGCCTCCATCAGCACCTGGAATGCCCTCTGCATTCCCTCCATCTCGGTGTGAGTCTCAGGTCAGCCTGGAGTCCCTCTCTTTGTTCTTCTTTACCTATTTCTCCGTGTGTGTCCCTCTCCACCTCTCCTTTCTCATCGGCACCTAATCCCCTCCCAAGAACTCATACAACTCATGATTCGTTTGTCTGAAACAACGCTGGGCACCAAGTCTGAGCCAGGTCCCAGCCTTGGCACTGAGGTCAAAGAGCTGCAAATGAGAGCGCAGCTCTGGCCCTCTGGTCCCTTTCTGCTGCTCACCCTCCAGCAGACAAGGTGGGCAGTACGAGCCAGCAGCAGTGTTGGACAGTGTTGGAAAGATCAGAGAGGTAAGAACAGTGCATGCCTCTGAGAGGCGCCAAGCACACTGAGCCCCAGTACTACATTCCAACATCCAGCAAAGGGGCTGGCACTGGGGACCAGGGTCAGAAATGAGGACAACTCACCCCCTGCCCTCCAGTAGTTCACGGCCTCATTGGGGAGATAAGCAGATAAACTCATCCACAGGAAACCGTGTGGCCTGTGCTGCAGCAGGGCTGGACTAATCGCCACAGGTCCTGAATCGCCATCTCAGTATGAGGGATTGCGGGAGCCCGGAGTGACACACGAGGTGCTCTGAAATCAGGAAGGCTGGGATCATTCCACCCAGCTGGCCTTGACAAGCCCCTCCGCTTCTCTTATCCTCAGCTTCAGCCTCTGTATAATGGGTGTATCACAAGTCCCTTGAGGCTAATCAATGTGAAACATACAATATGTGAGCCAATGTATATACAAGTGGCTTAGCAAAGAGTCCGGCGTGGAGTGTGTGTTCTATAAACCATACTTATTATGGCTTTTTATTGCTATTCCATTTGGGCTGTGGCGTAGTAACAAGAGCACCAGGCTAGATGTTACGAGACCCACTTCTGGTCCCAGTCTTGCCACTACCTGGCAGTATAACCCTAAGCAATTCCCTCCCTCACCCTGGCACTGTTTCCAGCACTAGGAAATGGGGAATGAATTAAGACGAAAGCTCCTTCCTGCACAGACCCTTAAGATCCGAAGGTAAGGCAGGCCCCTCATAATCTTCTCTCTCCTCCTCCTTGTCTCCCCCTTGCTCCCTTCACTCCAGCCACTTTGGCCTCCTTGCTCTTCCTCAAACTCCCCAGCCATGCTCTGGGCTCGAAGCTTTTGCATGTGCTGTTCCCTCAGCCCAGAATCTACTCCTCTCCCGCCTCCCATATCGGCCCGGCTCCCCACCCCCTCACTCATTTCAGGTCGCCTTGCAAATGTCACCTCCTCAGAGGCCCTTTCCTGCCCACCCTCATCTCTGGCTTTCTCCCTAACCTGCTCTATTTTTCTCTGTAGCACTTATCACCACCTGGTAATGTTGCATACGATTGTTGATTTGTCGACCTTCCATCCCAACTCACTGCAGTGCCGGCTCCGTGAGACAGGAGGGCGTCTATTTGGTTCACAGCTGTACCCAGACCCAACAGTGCACAGCCACAGTCGGCACTCAGTTTTCGAGTGAAAACTAGGATGCACCTGCAGCTCTGGAGAAGCAGTGCGGGTGGGGTGGGGGGAGAGAAGCCTCCAGAACCCCCTTGGGTGCCAGCTGCTGGCAGCCACGGTCCTCCACCTGCTGAGACTTCTCACCCCCTGGAAAAGCACAAAGCTCTCCTCCATCCCTGCTGGCACATGCCCCCTGCCCTTGGGGTCACGGACCTGAGACTACCACCCCCGGCCCCTCAGATGTTTCCAGGTCAGGGCAGAGGAGGAGGGGGTGGTGGCCTCTGGGCTCCATCCTTTGTCCCAGGCCCCAGCCGAATTTAATTCCAAGGTTCAAAGAGCCTTTGCCCCTTCCCAGATGAAAGGCCGCTCAGCCGGAGAGACGAGCTGGTTAATAAAGGATGGGAGGGGGGCCCTGGACAGGCAGGCCCACCGCCGCTCCCTGCCCACACCCTCTGCCAGTGAATGCTCTCAGCCCTCTGCCGCCGTTCCAGCCTGCTGCCCCACAAGAAAAGCCCATTAATTTAACACTAATAGGATTTTCAATTTGTCACAATCCTCGGAGATCCTGGGGAGGTGGTGAGGGGGAGGGTAGGATTCATAACAAATCTGTGTCAAAGGAAATTTTGCAGAGAGAATGGCCTGACCCTAGACGGTTCCCTACCACTCTAGGGCCTTCGGGCAAGCCACAGCCCCTCCTGGCCTCAGTTTCCTCAACTGGAAGAAAACTAGTAAAACCACTTCGAAAGGAGACCGTATGGATTAAATGAGCTTATGGAGAACTAACATCCAGCAAATGCTGCCTGGCCAGGAGCTGGCGCTCCGTAACAAGTGCCCCCTCCTGCCGCAGCCTCTCTCCCAAATCTGCCCCCAGGTCGCACTCGCTGCACAGACTGGAGCTCTGCCCCCACCATCCCGCACCCTGTCCCCAGCCACTGTGTCTCCAGGTCCGAGGACAGTTTCAGCCAAACACCCCTTGGCGGGGCGGTGGGGGGGTGTGGGGAGGCTTGTCTGGGAGGCTGTGGCCTTTTCATCCTCAGTGGGATCAGCATCCTGAATTCCTCGTTGTTCGAGGAGAGCCAAGGATTTGGAGCTTCCAAACACCCAGGCCCAATCAGAAGGCCCCAGCCTGTGCCAACCAGCTGCATCTCAGTTACAGCTAAGAAGACAGCACACCAGCTGCCCGAGTCCTGTTCTCCAGGCGAATTCCTCCCGGACCAGGAGATGCCAGACAGAGGGGACCGCGTCGGTGCCGCCCCCTGGCCATGGGCTCAGCTAGGCGCTTCTCCATGGTCTGAAAGGGAGGGCCACCCTGGTGCAGGAAGGAGTCTGGGCGGGTGGGAGACTGGGGAGATGTGTCTGCTGCTGCAGTTGACAGGAGACTGAGGTGGACATGGAGAAAGTACTGGCTCCAGGATGCCCAGAGCCAGTGGACAAGCAGACCTGGCCAGGCCCTAGGCCTGGCTCAGAGCCATGCACCCTGGGTTGGCTGCCGCTGATACCACCCAGGAGAGAGAGGTGGGAAAGGAGGACTCAGGAGCCCAACCCACCACCCCCCGGGCTCTGGGCAGCGGCTTCCTGAGCAAAGCCCTCATTACCAGACTGGACAGGCCTGGGGCCGGCGGGGGAGCTCCAGCCAGCACTGCCTGTGGTCCCTGTTTGCTTTTGCCTCCATCTAAACCGTAATTTACAACATCGCGAGTCCTTGGCATCACATGGTCCCAAACCAGACAGAGGTGGGAAGGAGACAGCAGGGAGACAAAACTGAGGGCGGTCTCAATTACTCTATATTTCAGTCACCACTGACCCACTCAGGTGCAAAGAGAACCATATATCTTACGAGTCAAAGAAACAGAAGAAGCAAACTGGTGTTCACCGTCATTTTAACAGTCACGGGGGGAAGCTTGATGGGGACGGTAGGAGCCTTCACAAAACCAGCACAGATAAACCCAAAGATGCTGGAATGAACGCTGTGGGTTCTCAGGCCCAGGACAGAATGCTGAGTGGATGCCGGGGAGAAGATTCTAGAAGGGACTGTTGTAAACCGTAGGAAGTCACTGTGGGTTCCAGGTGGAATTCTAGAAGGGGTTGAGAAAGAGGGGCAGCCTGCCCGAGACGGGGAGAGTTAGTCCTGCTCGGGTGGTAGATGAGCGAGGCGGGGAAGGACCCCTCGTACATGGGCGCATTTGGTCCCACAAAACTTTTCAGAACATCTTTGCTTAGGCCTAAGTCACATCCTCGGCTCGAGCTGCAAGTGTCCAGCTCTGCTCACAAGCAGGAAGCGAGACTCCAGGAAGTCAGTGGCAGCATGTGCCCAGGCCGCAGAAGGACCACATCACTATATCCAAGAGTCCCTGGAGGGGCCCCTGGAGACAGCATTCAGAGTGCCTGCCCACTACTCAGCCACGGCTCCCTGAACTGCCAGCTCTCACATCGGGAATGACCTTCAGGGCTTCATCCAGCTTTCAACCACACTCCAATCTGGCTGTGTGAGCCTAGGTGAGTTGCTCACTCTCTCTGTGCTTTTAGTTCACTGGGTGAACAATATGAAGAAGGAGGAGGCGGATTAAGAAGGCTTCTCCTGGGCTTCCCTGGTGGCGCAGTGGTTGAGAGTCCGCCTGCTGATTCAGCGGACATGGGTTCATGCCCCGGTCCGGGAAGATCCCACATGCCGCGGAGCGGCTGGGCCCATGAGCCATGGCCGCTGAGCCTGCGCGTCCGGAGCCTGTGCTCTGCAACGGGAGAGGCCACAGCAGTGAGAGGCCCGCGTACCGCAAAAAAAAAAAAAAAAAAAAAAAAAAGGCTTCTCCTCACCCCTGTGCTTGCCAAGGGGGAGGAGGGATGAGGGAGGGATGGACTGGGAGTTGGGATTAGCAGATGCAAACTATTAGATATAGAATGAATAAACAACAAGGTCCTACTGTATAGCACAGGGAACTAGATTCAATATCCCATGATAAACCATAATGGAAAAGAATATGAAAAAGAATCCATATATACGTATAACTGAATCACTTTGCTGTACAGCAGAAATTAACACAACATTGTAAATCAACTATACTTCAATAAATAAATTTTAAAGAAAAGAAGAGTTCTCCCGCCCTATAGAGGGCGAAGGCCCTCAGGAAAAGAGCTTGGTGAGCCGCGCTCAGGATGAAGAGACAAGTCTATCCCTGGTGGCATTTATTTCATTAGAAAGGGTTTTAAGAAGGGATGAAAGCTATGGATTGGGAATGTGAGACCTGTCCTTCATCCATTCATTCATTTATATAACAACTATTAATTGAGTGCCTACCTTAAGTCAGACCTCAGTCCTGGGACTCAGTGGAGAACCAGCACCAGGCCCCTGCTTCCAGGATCCAGACAAGGATCTACCACAGTGATGGAGGTTGTGCCGAGGCCACATGGGGGCCTTGGGAGCACAGAAAAAAGAACCAGTCTGGATAGCCAAGGAGCCGTCTAGTAAAAGTGACCTCCAAGCTACAGCTTGAAAGATAAGGAAGAGGCAGCCAAGAGAAGTGAGGGTGGTCAGAGGGATAGAGGTGGGGGACTGACATTTGCAAAGGCATGAGGCATCTCCTGCCTTGCCGCCCTCATTTCTTGACCACTATGCAATCCTCTGAAAAAAAAAAAAAGAATAAATGAATAAATAAACAAGTAAATGAACAAAAAGTAGAGGGAACACAGATATATATAACACAGAAGAAGCATCCAAACACCTAAAAAAAAAAATCCTTGCAGACAATGAGGACTTTCCTTAGGCGGGGCCAACCATCTAGTTATCTCAGCACCAAATAGAATGGCCCGTAACTCTGACTTCTGATTTCGTCAACAAAACCCAGGAAGGAGACAATGGTTCTGTCCCCTCACCCACTGATGGGGCCTCTGCTCCCACATCCAGTTTCCCCCCTCCCCCACTCAAAGGCTGTGCACCATCCCATTCATTTGCCTATTCAACAACATCTCTTGATCATCAACCACACACCAGGCACATGGAGTGAGCACCAATGCTAAAAGCCAGACTTGGTGGTCCCCACTTGATACGTCCACCCACCTTTGTGGGTCTCCATGATCACAGCAGGAACCTAGAAATACCTGGGTGGATGTCAGGCTGTTGGAGTCATCCCAGTAAGTCACCAATCAAGGGCAGGACTGGGCCTGTGGAGAAACATTCCTCCTCTGCTCTCCCGCCCAAACTCGTGGCCAAAGGCAAGGCACACGCATGGCTGAAATCCCATCAATGGCGCCCGGCCAACTGGCTGCCACTTGCTTATTTGGCTTGGAACAGGAAATACATTTTTCTACTATTTATACTGCTGACCTCAGGAATAAACTAATTACTGCTGCAAAGCTGCATTCCCACACTGTCCAGCTCACATCTGTAACCCCTGGTTGGGACTAAAGCAGAGGAGGTGCCAGATGGCTGGGAGGTTCAGGGGCTCTGGCCCAGTGGCCACTCCTGCCCTGCTCCCTAGGTCTTCAGGGGAGAAAGAATTGAGACCACAAGTCACCCCTACTGGATCTTCAGCTCTGACCAAGAAGAGATCTGCCTGTTTCCTTCCTTTGCCTTGAGCTAATCACTTCTCTGAGCCTTGGTTTCTTGATCTACACAACGGAGGTGTGGTAATGAGGAGCTCAAGCACTGCCTTGTAGAGTAAAGGACACCATGTGTGAGAAAGCTTCATGTAAGTGTGATTACCCCAGAAGACCCCTCGGCCTGAACGGCCAGCTCCAGAGGCCAGTCTGGGCCAGGGCAGCAGCCTGCAGCTGTGCTGCAGATTCGACCACAGTCCTCATGCCCTGATGTGTAAAAGCAGACGCCTGCCTCTGAGACTGCTGCCTCTCGCAATCAGACCAACTCACAAGCCAGTCCTGTGGACACAGGCAGGCAAGTCAAGCACCATCCATGTGCACCCAGGAAACAGAAGCTGAATGAATGGATGTATGGATGGAAAATGATGCCTAAGCCATAATACTAGCTTAACTGATTTTTTCTTTACTTACTGAAATGAGCCAACTATTTGGCCCAGAGATTGACAAACCTATCTGTAAAGGGCTGGATAATAAATATTTTAGGCTTTAAGGGCCATACAGTTTCTGTCACAACTGTTCAACTGCCACTGTAGTGTAAAACCGGCCACAGAAAATACAGAAATGAATGGGCAGAGCTGTGTACCAATAAAACTTTGTTTACAAAACAGGTCATATGTGGCCAACCCCTCCTGCTGAACTAGCCAAATAGTTACTATGGAAGCTCAGCAGTGTCCTTGATTCTTACTCATCACCCCTTCATCAAATGGGTCACCAGGTCCTTTCAATTCTTCCTTCTAAATAGCAGCTGTTGCCCTGGTCCAGCCCCATCACCCACCACCTAGACCCTCCAACAGCTCCCCACCTTCAGCCTCTTGCCCCTCCAGTCCATCTTCTGCTGAGACATCTATCTAAATCCCCAATATGTCTGTGTCCTTCCCTCTCCTGGCTCCAACTGTCCTGAGCGCAAGTCATTCAGGCTCTGGGTCCCACTGTCCAGCCTCATCACTCACTGCCCTCCTCAACTCCCATCCTCAGCTCTAGCCAGACAAACACTTTTCAGTTCTCCAAACACATCATGCTCAATATTTCCCTAGGCAAGGAAAACTTCTCTCCCTCTGCTCCTCCTGGCCAACTCCTATTCATCCTCCAGGTCTCATATCAGATGTCACCTCCCCTGAGAAGCCTTCCTAAGGTGCCAGCTTTCCCCTAACACTGAAATGATCACACTGTGACCCAGACGGCCATGTGTTCAACAAACCCCATTTCTCGTTCTTCCTGGGCTCAGAGCTAGACTACTTTCCCCATCCCCCTTTGGAGTTAGGTGGAACCATGTGACTGAGTTCTGGCCAATGGAAGGAGGGCAGAAGTGACGGAGGCCATCCCAGGTCTGGCCTTGACTTCCCACATGATCCTACAGGCGCTTTCTCTTCCCCCTATTCCAGCGGAATGAAGAGGATGCTGAGGATCTACAGGAGGGCAGAACCGCCAGCCTGGGTCCCCGAGTCACCGCTTGGATGAGAGTAGCTGAAGAGAGCCACCTGACCAGAAATTCCACGTTGTATTAAGCTGCTGACATTTTAGAGTTGTCTGTTACAACAGTGAGCCTACCCTGAGTAAGCCAATACTCAAATGGAATTAACTGCTATTTGTCTGCCCTCCCCAATAGACTGTAAGATGCATAAGAATAGGAACTTGTCTATCTCACACAACACCATATCCCCAGAACTTAGCATCCATGCCCTGCATATTGTAGGAACTCAATATCCGTTCGTTGGTTGGATAAGTAATAAATAAATGAATACAACCTTAGTGGATGGGGTAGGCTACTCTCATCACTATGGGGACACTGTAGCAACCCAGAGCCCACCCAGCTCCAGGAGGGAGACTCAGTTTAAAGCTTTGGCCTAGGGGAGAGCAGCCTGTGCAGATTCCACTCCAGGGAGCTGAGCTCAAGCAAAGCCAGGGCCAAGGTCATCAATCAATGTGGGAGCCGAGGGGCAGAGTGCCCATCAGGGGCTAGAGTGGCAGTAACAAGAAGAGTCAGGAGGATGGGATAAAGTGAGCATGGGACTAGGAGTCAGGAGCCCCAGATTCTGGGACCCGCTGCATGACCTTGGTAAATAACTTCCCCTCTCAGAGTCTCAGTCTCCCCCTGCTGTGAAAGAAAAAGAGGGGGTTGGACATTCCCCCCTCCAAAAAAAAGTCTCTGGAGCCTGAAAATATAAAACGGATGCACGTGGAATGGCTCTAATTAAAGCTAGAGAAAGGTGTCAGAGCCAATCCCTACCAATCTCCTGAGTCACCTTCTCAGAGCCTTATGCTCCATCCTCTCTCAGCCAGACTAAGACTTCCCAGACTCTCGGCCTAGACAGAAGCTTCCAGATCACCCAGCCAAACCCCCAATCCCTGCTTGAACACCTCCAGTGATGAAGAATTCACTACCTCCTTGGCAGCCCCTAAGGCAACACTAACGGTTAGATTATCAACCAGTTGCAGTCTGTAACCCTGGGCTGTGCACCCTGGGTCTATGTTCTCTTCCACCACAGTCTCTGAGCAGCCCAGCTAGAGACCACACCTTGAAAAGCTGGCCTTCGAAAATAACAGTAATAGCTAACAGGTTTTGGCCATGTATTTTTCTAAGCACTTTACATATATAACACATTCAATCCATATAGTAACTCCATGAAGTATGTACTGTTATTATTTTACAAATGAAAAAATCAAGGCATAAAGAGTTTAAGTCGCTTATCCAGTGTCACACAGCTAGTAAGCAGTAAAGCTGAGATTCAAATCCAGACCATCTGATTACCTGTTCTCAACTGCTTCTCTGACGTGGAGAAATCCGGCTGCAATAAAAGGGAGAGGACCATGGTGGTTAATATCACCTGTATAATATTACTTGTATATGTGCCTGGTGCTTTCATAATAAGCATTTTACAAATACTCATTGATTTAATCCTTAAGCAATTCTATAAAGGAGACACTATTATCAACCCTGTTTTACAGATGAGGAAGCTGAGTCACAGAGAGGTTAAGTAAATGACTCAACGTCACACAGCTTATAAGTGGTGGAGTCAGGATTTTAACCCAGGCAATTTGGCTCTGGAGTCTGTTGAAAATCTCAAAGAATTGACAGAAAACTGGAACTATTATAGCAGGGGATTATACTAAGGTTTCATGACACAAGGTTAATATACAAAAGTCAATTGCTCTCCTATACATCAGCAATTAACATGTTTGACACCCAACGTTACCTTTCAATTATACATATATTGAGCATTTGCCACGTGCTAGCCCTGTGCTGGGTGCTCCATATGCAGTAGCTCATTTAACCTTCTCAAAACCCTGTATGGGCAGAAAAAGCATTTGATAAAACCCAATACCCATTCATGATTTAAAAAAAAAAAAAAAACCCTCAGCAAACTGGGCATAGAGGGAAACTTCCTCAACTTGATAAAGAACTACCAAAAACCTATAGTTAACATCATACTTAATAGTGAGAAACTAGATGCTTTCCCCCTAAGACTGGGAACAAAGGAAGAATGAATCATTTTACAACTCTTAGTCACCATTGTGACTGGAAGTCCTGCAGTAAGATGAGAAAAGGAAGTAGGAGGTATGCAGATTGGGAAAGGAGAAATAAAGCTGTCTTTGCTCGCAGATAACATGATTGTTTATGTTGACAATCTCAAAGAATTGACAAAAAAAAACCTCCTGAACTATTATGTCAAGGGATTATAGCAAGGTTTCAGGATTCAAAGTTAATATACAAAAGTCAATTGCTCTCCTATATACCAGCGATGAACAACTGGAATTCGAAATTAAAAACACAATACCATTTACATTAGCACCAAAAAATCAGATACTTAGGTATAAATCTAACCAAAAAAATATAAGATCTGTATGACGAAAACTACAACTCTGATGAAAAAAATCAAAGATCTAAATAAATGGAGAGAGAGTCTACGTTCATGAATAGGAATACTCAGTATTATTAAGATACCAGTTTTTCCAACTTCGCCTACAGATTCAATGCAATCCCCATTAAAATCTGAGCAAGTTACTTGTGGATAGCAACAAACTGATTCTAAAGTGTATATGGAAAGGCAAAAGATCCAGAATATCCAACACAACAATGAATAAGAAGAACAAAGTCAGAGGTTTGACACTACCTGACTTCAAGGCTTACTATAAAGCTACAGTAATCAAGACACTGTGATATTGGCAAAATAATAAGCAACTGGATGAATGGAACAGAACAGAGAACCTCCAAAATGGGCCCACATAAATACAGTTAACTGTTCTTTGACAAAGGAGCAAAGGCAATTCAATGGAAAAAGGATAATCTTTTCAACAAATGGTGCTGGAACAACTGGACGTCCACAGGGAAAAAAGAGAATCTAGACACAGTCCTTACACTTTTCAGAAAAATTAACTCAGAATGGATCACAGACCTAAAGGTAAAATGCAAAACTAAAGTACTTCCAGAAGATAACATAGGAGAAAGTTTAGGTCACCTTCGGTTTGGCAATGCGTTTTTAGATACGCACCAAAAGCAAGATCCCTAAATGAAAAACTTGATAAGTTGGACTTCATTAAAATTAAAAACTTCTGCTCTGTTAAGAGAATGAAAAGACAAGCCACAGACTGGGAGAAAATATTTGCAAACACATATCTGATAAAGGACTTGTATCCAAACATACAAAGAACTCCTAAAGCTCAATAGTAAGAAAAAAAAAATAGAATTTAAAAGATGGGCAAAAGATCTGAACACACTTCACCGAAGAAAATATACAGATAGCAAATATGGGTATAAAAAGATGCTCAACGTCATGTCATTAGGGAATTGCAAGTTAAAACAGTAATGAGATGTCACTACATACCTATTAGAATAGCTAAAGTCCAAAAAATTGACATCACCAAATTCTGGTGAGGATGTGGAATTATAGGAATTCTCATTCACTGCTGGTGGCAATGTAAAAATGGTACAGCCACTTTGGAAGACAGTCTGGCAGTTTCTTACAAAGCTAAACATAGTCTATCATACAATCCAGCAATCATGCTCCTAGGTATTTACACAAATGAGCTGAAAACTCTGTCTACACAAAAACCTGCACACAGATGTTTATAGCAGCTTTATTCATACTTTTCTCAAACTGGAAGCAATCAGGAAGTCCCTCAAAAGATGAACAGATAAACAAACGGTGGTACGTCCATATAATGGAATTTTATTCAACAACAAAAAGAAATGAGCATCAAGCCATGAAAAGACATGGAGGAAACTCAAATGCATATTATAAGTGAAAGAAGCCAGTCTGAAAAGGCAACATATTTTATAGTTCCAACTATATGACGTTCTGAAAAAAGGCAAAATTATGGAGACAGTATAAAGATCAATGGTTGCCAGGAGTTCTTGTGGCTGGGGGAGGGGGAAGCAAGGGAGAAGAATAGATGGAACACAGGGAATTTTTAGGGCAGTGAAACTATTCTGCATGATACTGTAATGGTGGATACATGATGTCATGCATTTGTCAAAATCCATATAACTGTCAACACAAACAGGGAACCCTAATGTAAACTATGCATATTAGTTAATAATAATATAACAATGATATATCAATTACAACAAATATACCACACTAAAGCAAGATGTTAATAAAAAGGGAACTCTGGGGCTTCCCTGGTGGCGCAGTGGTTGAGAATCCGCCTACCGATGCAGGGGACACGGGTTCGTGCCCCGGTCCGGGAGGATCCCACATGCCGCGGAGCGGCTGGGCCCGTGAGCCATGGCCGCTGAGCCTGAACATCCGGAGCCTGTGCTCCGAAACGGGAGAGGCCACAACAGTGAGAGGCCCGCGTACCGCAAAAAAAAAAAAGGGAACTCTGTGTGTGTGTGTGTGTGTGTGTGTGTGTGTGTGTGTGTGTGTGTGTGTGTATTGTCTGTTGAGGGCTATGTGTGGGAACTCTCTGTAGTATTGCTCAATATATCTATAAACCTAAACTTGTTCTAAAACAAAGTCTATTAATTTAAAAGAAAATCCCTATATGGGCAGATTATTATTACTCCTATTTTGGAGAGATTATTATCACCCTCATTTCAAGGAGGAATATTTTATTTACCCTCTTTTATAGAAGAAGACATTGAAGTTTAAGGAAGTAGCATGCATCATTCAAGGTCACACAACGGGCAGGCAAAGGGCAGGATCGAGCTTTGATTAGTGGACAGGTGGCCAGAAACCCCTCAGGGTGCCCAGAAGCTACCAGTACTTGGAACAGACACAGACATTTGAGCCCCTGCTCAGCTACCTCCCACCCACATCCCTGCATCAAGGCCCTTCTGGTGGATCAAAGCAGAGACCTGCAGCCTACATACTGAGGCTGCTATGTGTGCAGTCATCACTGGGCTCTTCGTGCTTACCATCTATATGCAGGAAACCCAGGCGGTGTCTGCAAAAGTCTATCCTTGTCAGGTTGGTTCGGTACCAAGAGGTGAATTGATGTGCAGAACAGAAAGACAACTTAGGGTGGAAATTAGACCTTTGCCCAGTTGCCATGGCACCAAACAGACTAGAAATATAGGATGTGGGTATAAATTGGTCCTGTCACCACCACTTATTCCAGCATGGTAAGCCCGTGATTGAAAGGGACTTCCAATGGCATCAGGTCCAACAATAACCTCCCACCACAACCAGAACCGAATGGGCCCCAGTTCATGAAGAGGTGACATCTGCCATGGGAATTGCCAAGACCACCCCTGGATGGGCATCAGGAGTGGAATGGATGGCAGTTTCCTGAGTGCTGACTGTGAAGCTAATCTCAGACAAGTGGGAAATGCCTAGGACGACTGGCAAACCCCACCAACCTCTGACCTGGGGCAAGGAATGTTTGTGTTCCCCCGGAATTCATGTGTTGAAGCCCTAATCCCAAACTGATGGTATTTGGAGGTGAGGCCTTTGGGAGATAAGTAGGTCATGAGGGTAGAACCCTTATGAATGGGATTAGTACCCTTATAAGAAGAGACACAGAGAGATGATCTCTCTCCTCCACGTGAGGACACAGCAAGAAGATGGCCATCTGGAAACCAGGAAGCAGGGCCTCACCAGAACCCGACGATACTGGCACCCTGGCCTCAGACTTCCCACTCTCCAGAACTGTGAGAAATAAATTTCTGCTGTTTAAGCCACCCAGTCTTTGGTATTTTTGTTATAGCAGTCTGAACTGACTAAGATGGGTGTTAAGATTCTTGCCAAGAGCCTGAGAGCCATCAGAGATGAAGGAAACATGTCCATCTGATGCCTGGTCAGAGAACCACAGGGCAGCCTGGAAGCAGGAAGAATCATGACCACAGACCCTTGGGCTATCCCAGGGAGGACCTTCTGGCTGGGGGAAGAAACAAACAACAGTCTGAGAACATGATAAAAGACTCTTCTTTGTCTATAAGAAGGTTTTTCACCCTGAATACCTATGTTTCAGCTCCCAGCCGGAGCCATTTATGAAGGCCTTTCTTCTACATAATCTTATTTAAACTCTCAACAGCCCTGGGAGGTGGGTGTATACATCCCCATTTGACAGATGAGGTAACTGAGGCTCAGAGAACTGAAATCACCTCATGCTCACAGTCACATGAAAATTAATGACCAGAACTCCTCCTCAGACCCTCTGACCCCACACCATACCTCTTCCACTACCCCGACATTGCCCAGCACATAGAAAGTGTACAGGAAAACTTGACAGAGTTTCACCAAAAGGAATGTTGTCCTTTAGCTCCACTTCTGCAGGGGCCCAGCAAAGGGCTGTCTTTTCCCACCATAACCCCAATAAGTGAGGGAAGGTGGCTTCATCCACCACCTTGGGTCATGGTTACCCACAGCAGAATGTCCCAGGCAAACCTGAGGCGGGGTCACTGAGAATGACCCTGGGCCAGAAGGAAGGAGGCTGTGTCTCCTCCACTGTCTGGAGGACCTAAGGCCAGTGGACTTGGCCTTTGAAGGAGAGGTCAGACCTATGGCTTATAGCCTTGGCTCTGCCGCTGGCTGGCTCCATGATAAGGATAAGGATCAAGAGCCTTAAAATAGCCATCCCTTTGACCCAATATTCCATTTCTGAATTATGGATCAGATAGTGAGGTTATGGACTACAACTCATAAGTGCTTTCCTAGTAATTGAAATTTACATCTATAAAGATTTTGAGATAACAGGAAAATTTATATTCCAATGTTAAGTATAAAATGGAATACATAATTGCCTACTAAGTATAACCCCAACTATGTAAAATAAAATGTGAAGAAAAAAAGACCAGAAAGAGACACACCATGATATTAGCATTAAATAAATAGAAAAGAAAATGACTTCTGTCTAAATGCTATTTCCAACTTTTCTGCTTTATTGCTTCTGTAAAGGAAAATATAAAATCAACTTTATTTTTTTTTAACATCTTTATTGAGGTATAATTGCTTTACAATGGTGTGTTAGTTTCTGCTGTATAACAAAGTGAATCAGCTATACGTATACATATATCCCCATATCCCCTCCCTCTTGTGTCTCCCTCCCTCCCTCCCTATCCCACCCCACTAGGTGGTCACAAAGCACCGAGCTGATCTCCCTGTGCTATGCGGCTGCTTCCCACGAGCTATCTATTTTACATTTGGTAGTGTATATATGTCCATGCCACTCTCTCACTTCGTCTCAGCTTACCCTTCCCCCTCTCCACTTTATTTTTAAAACAAAATATAATGGGTTGGAAGATTCAATGTCATAAAGATGTCCATTCTCCTCAAATTGATGTGGAAACTCAATGAAATCACAATAAAAGTCTCAGCAGACTTTTTGTGTATATATATATGTGAAAAGCGACAAATTGATTCTAAAACTAGTTAGAATGTAAAGAACCAAGAATAGCCAAGTCAAATGTGAAGAAGAACAAGCTAGAGAACTTCATACCATGTGCTATAGACTAAATGTTTGTCTTCCCCCCAAATTCACATGTTGAAATCCTAACCCCCAATGTGATGATATTAAGAGGTGGGACCTTTGGGGGGTGATTAGGTCATGAGAGTGGAGCCCTCGTGGATGGGATTAGTGCCCCTATGAAGGCGACCCCAGGGAGCTCTCTCATCCCTTCGGCCAGGAGAGGACACAGTGAGAACACAGCCGTCTGTGAACCAGGAAGTGGGCTCTCACCAGACACTGAATCTGCCAGCACCTTGATCTTGGACTTCCCAGCCTCCAGCACTGTGAGAAATTTCTGTTGTTTATAAGCCATCCGGTCTACGGTATTTTTATTAAAGTAGCCTGAAAGGACTAAGACACTACTTATACTACATACCACGACTGTTGTAAAAGCTAGAGCAATTAAGACAGGATGGTACTGGTGCCAGTATAGACAGACCAATACAATAGACTAGAGAGTCCAGGAACAGACCCACACATGTGGTACTTGATCTACAATAAAGCTGACCCTTCAGTGTGGTGGGGAAAGGGAGGGCTTTTCAATAAATGGATCAACTGGGTATCCCTATGAGGAAGAGTATCTTGACCCCACTGAAACACCATGCACACAATTATTCCAAATAAAGTATAGATCTAAATATGAAAGATAAAATGACAAAGCTTCTAAACATAAGAGAATATCTTCATGACCTTTGGGCTGGCAAAACTTTCTTGAACAAGGCACAGAAAGCACTGATCATAAAGGAAAAAGACTGATAAATCTGGGTACATTAAGATTAAGAACTTCTGTTGATCAAAAGATACCACTATGAGAGTGGAAAGATAAGCTAAGGAGTGGGGGAAATCTTTGTAATACGTATATCTGACAAAGCACTCACATGCAAAGCATGTAAAGCGCTCTACAAATCAACAAGAAAAGGACAATATCTCAATATAAAAGTAGGCAGAAGAAATGGACAAATCCTTCACCACAGAGGCTCTCCAATGGCCAGATTAAAGTCGCATGTTGTTTCAAGCCCATATTAATAGCTAAAATGAAAAGACTGACAAAGTGTTGGCAAGGATGTGGAGCAACTGGAACACTCATTCTCTGCTGGTGGAGTATAAACGTGTACACCCACCTTGTTAAACTGTTTGGCGAAATCTACTAAAGTGAATATACACAGCGTGCCCTCTTTATCTGCAGGTTCCACATCTGCAGATTCAACCAGCACTGGATCAGTTCGTGTACCGTGTTTATGATCAGCAGTTGGTTGAACTCAAGGATGTGGAACCCGAGACGAAGGGCCTACTATGGGACTTGAGCATCCACACAGTTGAGTATCTATGGAGGGTCCTGAAACCAATCCCCCTCGGATACCGAGGGACGACCGTACATACTCCATGACCCAGTCACCTCATCTGTAGGTATAAACCCAAAAGAAATGAGTGGCCATGTGCCCCAAAAAGCATACACAAGAATGTTCTTGGCAGCATTAACAGCCCAAAACTAAAAAGAACTCACACATCCATTAACAGTAGAATAGATGGATAATCTGCAGTACAGTCATACAATGAATTCTACTCAGCAATGAGAAATGAGCAGTCTATGAATACACATAACAATGCATAACTCTCACATAGAGGAGCTTAAGAAAAAGAAGCCAAACACAAAACAACTGCATGCTCTGCTGACTGCACTTATATAAAGTACGAAAACAGGCAAAACTAATCTATGTTGATAGAAATCAGGATAGTGATTGCCTTTGAGGGATGGTTAGAGAATGGAATGGGGCACATGAGGGAGGGGGTGTCCTGGGGGTGCAGGTGATGTCCTTGACCTGGGTGCCGGGTGTTCAGGAGAGAAAGCTACTCTCACCTGGCCTTCCTCCCCATTCTCCTCCTCATCCTTGAGCCAGAACCTTCTCCCTGGGCAGCCTCTCCTTCTGGAACATTCCAACTCCAGACTTCACATCACGATTCTTGGACACCTTCCTCCAGCTGAAGGCTACCTCAAACACTCCTGTGACACTCACGACCCTCAGCAGTGCCCTCACCTTGTCCCCCTTCCTGATCCTTCCACACCCCAAACCCCCCCCCCATTTCCTGAACTTCCCAGCCCAACACTGCCCCACTGCCCTCCATCTCTGCCATCATCCTCTTTAAAGCCGCTCAGTGGTCTCCTAGCCTCTCCCTGCCTCCTCCCAAACACCTCCCGCACATCGAGAGAAGTGTCTCCTTCTTCCCGTCCCTCAAACTCGTCCGTGCATCTGCTTGGTGCTCCCTCCTCCCCTACCCGTGCCTGACCACCTCCCCAGTCAACGCTTCCCCTCCTTCAGACTCAGCTTAGTATCATTTCGTCAGATGAGCCTTTCTCCATCCCCATTACACCCACCCAGAGCTGCCGGCCCTTCTCCCCCAGTGACCTCCAGAGCACTTGTTATCACGTGATGTTCATGCATCTTCCCACTAAGCTCCATGAATGAGGAGAGGAACTGTGTTGTGCCGCTGTCTGACACAAAGGAGGTGCTTGGGAAGGACTTTAGAATGGTGGGACGAATGGATGGATGAATGAACTATATGGCTGTGTCCACAGTTATCACTGTCTCCTCAACCATGTGACCCTCATGGAGACTCCCCCTTTGCCAAACTACCTTCTAGGAAAGGCACGTTTTGGCTCATCTCCTGACTGTGTCTATTTCACTCCCGCAAAACCAGGCATTTCAGGACAGAATCCACCAGGCTTGCCATGGTCTTGAATTGACCTTCATTACTCATGACCATTTTGATTACAAGTGACATGAAAGGGAGAGATTATTCACACACACACACACACACGCACGCACACACACACACACACACACACACACACACACACACACGAGTCTGCTTTGGCTTCAGGCAAGGCTGGCTGCAGACCGTCAGCCATCACATCAGGCTTCTGTCTCCTCCCCATCTCTGAGCCAGCCTAACCCTCAGGTGAACAGTCCCTCCCCTCATGAAGGCAGAATGGCCACCAGCAGCTCCAGGCTGGCCTTCTACCCTCTCGCTAACCCCAGCAGAAAGAAGGTCTCTTTCCCAATGATTCCAACAAAAGTCCCAGATCTTGGTTTCACTGGCCAAGTTTGGGTCTATCCCTTAACCAGTCTCTGTGGGCCAAGGGATGAAATGCTCTGATTGGCCAGGCCTGGTCACGTGCCCACTTCCTGGAGATGTAGACCCAGCGTGTTGGCGAGAGCCCCGCTTTTTATGAGTTATAAAAATGGCAGTGACCGTTTATTCCAGGCTTTGAATGGTCCAGACCTTTCACTCAGTCCTACATCTGTGTTCCCATTTCATCTTTAGAAGGATCCTGCAAGGACAAGATTATGATCTCCATCTTAGAGACAAAGAAATGGAGCCCTGGGCAGGAAGTGACTTTCTCAAGGTCAGTGGGGGGAGCAGGCTAAGGACCTGGCTCCCAAGTCCACAGCTTTAGCCAGGCCAGCTTCTCCCTGTCTCCATGATCTCACCCTCCACTCTCCCAATCCCCAGCCCCGCCCACTAGTCTCTGCTGTGCCCAGGACTCAGCACATCCCAGACACCAGGAGAGCCTACAGGAGATGAGACAGGGCATGCCCTCCATCCCTCCATCTGCCCATATACCCATCATGTCTCCTGCCCAGACAAGCAGGATGGAGATGGACAGGAACGGTCACCATGGCTAAGCCTTGGCGACTTCCCCACTCTAGTGCTCCTGCCCCTCGCCTGTCCACCCCGCCCCAGGACCTGCTGCCAAGCCTGGGGAAGCGGGTGGCGGTGAGCCCTGACTGGGCAGCTGAGGGGTTCCCAGCCTCCCCAGTCCGAAGGAGGCCAGCCCCCTTGGAAGGGCAGGTCCTCCCATGGCTCCCATAGAAGAGTGGAGACGAGGAGTTGAGCCCAATGGCAATCGAAGGACAAGACAGGGATAAATATCACATTTGGATTAGGTTCATGTCTTAAATGTATTTGCCCTTTGCAAATCCTTAGTCAAACTAAGATATACCCCAGTCCCTTTTTCACATCTTTCCTTGAATCAAGTCCCAGAAATGAGGTTCTAGTTCAAACCACACATGTGGATCTACCCTTTAGGAATAATAATAACAACAGCAGCTCTTGTATTGCATCAGCTCCACGCCAGGCGCTGTTCTAAGCACTTCACAAATTATAACTCAGTTCTTCCTCTCAATAATTCTATGAGGTAAACATTATTCTATCCCCATTTTACAGGTAAGGAAACTGAGACACACGAGGGAAAATATAAAGCCACTCTTTGACTTCTTTGGTGATTTACGTTAGCTCGGCCTCTGACTGCTGAGAAGCCTGCATGACGGAGCCCAACACGCTTGGCCCGCCTGGCTGACTTCAATGGGTTTTGCTGCATCTTCATCTTTAATTGTCTACTTTCATTATGTTCTATTTCGCAAGCAATCCCAGAAGCTTTTGGAAATAGGTATGGGTAAAATCCTAAATGATTTTTTAAACTAATTTCTTCCAATCATTTGTATACTTAATTAATTCACCGAACAAATAGCACCTGATAGCAAGGCTTGTAGGGACAATGTAGGGGGCAGACCTGGGAGGCCCGATAAGGACAGGGGCCAGATCACCCAGCACCCATGCGCCACAGTCAGGGAGTTGGATTTTATCCCATGGCAATGGGAAGCTGATCCAAAAGGCCACAGAGCCTAGTGGTTAGGAACATGGGCTCTGGAGCCAGACGGCCCGAGTTTGAATCCTGGCTCTATCACCCAACAGCTGCACGACCCTGGGTGAGTTACCTTTCTGGGCCCCCAATCTCCTCATCTGTAAATGGGGTTTGAAGTAGTACCAACCTCAAAGGATAGTCGTGAGGACTGAATGAGTTTGTACATTTGAAATCTTAGGGGAGGGCCTGACACATAGGAAGTGCTTTACCCTGAAGGTCTTTAAGCCATGTCCACTGGAAAGAGTAAGGACTCCCATTTTGCCACTAGGAGACTGCGGTCCAAGTGACGTGGCCACCTCCAAGGTCACATAGGTGGTTAAAGCCACACAACATCCACGTACGAGGGCCTCCTGAGAGCCAGGGCTGTGCTGGGTACTGAAGCACCTCACTGCCTCAGACCCCATCCTAAAGGCGCCCACCCACATGGGACTCAGAAGGAGACCCCAGGCCTAGGGTCTGGGCTCAAGTGCTTTTGGTGTTCCAGTTACTCAGCTCTGCACCCTCACGGGCCTCCAATTACTCTCTAATCAAGCTCAGCTCTGCACCCTGCGGTCCAACCAGCAAGTCCTCCATGCAGCGCCAACCTCAACAAACACCCACCGTGCATCCAGCCCTCAGGGAAGAGGTCAAGGTGCCACACATGTGATGCTGCCTTTGAGGAAACCCTCTGTCTTCCACATCCCTCCTGGGTCCTCCCCCAAAACAACAGAAGCTAGATAATGTGTGTGAAAGCACCAGGCCAAGTGCTTGGCACACAGTAGGCACTTCGTGAATACCTACCTATTTATTGTGAGGACCATCTCACTAGACAAGTGCAAAGAACTGATTGCCTCTGTCTGGAAGAAAATAAGCCCAGAACATGACGGGGTCACAAGATAATTCAGCATGCCAAGCTCTGTCCCATTAGTGGTCTCTCACCATCCTGGCCTTGTCTGATGGGGCAGACTCTGAAATGGGATCTAGGCACTTGGGGCTGAGTCTTAGCTTTGCTGTTAGTTCCATTTGAGCCTTTGGGTCTCCATGTCTCTGTTGGTGAAACAAGAGGTTTGGACTAGGCTTCTGTGAGCTTACAGCTATTTGGCCTCTATTCAAGGCATATTCACTGGTGCCTCACTCTGTGCCAGGCCCCTGGGCTCAAGGATCCCACAGTGCTGGAGGGGAGACCCTGTGCTGGGGGCATACAGAGTAGTCACTTGATCAATCCTGGAGGACTTCCCAGAGGAGGTGATGTCGGGGCTGAGTCTCACAGGATGAGTAGGAGTCAGACGGGCCAAAGGGTGAGGATTCCACCTTGTGGTACTGAGCAGTCACAGTCAGACTAGTGTGACAGAGAAAGCACCATGACAACTCAGTGGAGCAGGGACTAGAGGGGACATCTGAAGTCCAGAGAACAGTTAGGGGCAGGTGATGGGATCCAGGTGGCCTGTGGACATCCCAGGTTGGAGTTGATTACAGAATGTTCTGGACTAGGGGCTGGGGACTCCTCAGGCTGCAGGTGGGGGCCAAAGTCATGGGAACAGACAAAACTGTAAAGAAAGAGTGTACCGAGAGGAGCAGCTGGCAGAGGAGGGAGGTGGGAGAACCAACCAAGCATCCACCAGCCGGGAGCAGAAAGAGGAGGTGCAGGCCAGGGACCATGCTCCCCAATGTGCTACCCACTCAAGAGAACGAGGACCTGGAGGGTCTGTTTCCCATATATCCCCCCACTCAGCACAGAACGGACACATGCCCAACAAACGTTTGGGTTTTTTTGTGTTTTTTTGGTTGTTTTTGGTTTTTTTGCAGTACGCGGGCCTCTCACTGTTGTGGCCTCTCCCGTTGAGGAGCACAGGCTCCGGACGCGCAGGCTCAGCGGCCATGGCTCACGGGCCCAGCCGCTCCGCGGCATGTGGGATCTTCCTGGACCGGGGCACGAACCCATGTCCGCTGAATCAGCAGGCGGACTCTCGACCACTGCACCTCCAGGGAAGCCCAACTTTGGGGTTTTTTAAGGATTTAAATTAAGAGATTAAGGAAACCCAGGAGAGGTGGGGGGATAGAAGGTCGGGGGAGGAGAGTGGACTTCCAGGAGGAGAGAGCAACCTCCAGCTTCAGTGCTGCTGAGACATCAAGACCGTGGGGTTTTGTCCCAGGATACTCCTTGGTACGCTTGGTGGGATTGGGAGGTGGGGAAAACAGACTGCAGCGGGGTAAGGAGTGGCTGGCAAGTGAAGACATGGAGACTGACCGTGAATGCAGAAGACTCTCTCTAGACCTTCTGGTGGAAAATAGAGGAGGAGGGACTTCCCTGGCGGTCCAGTGGTTAAGACTTCGCCTTCCAATGCAGGGGGTGTGGGTTCAATCCCTGGTCGGGGAGCTAAGATCCCACGTGCCTTGTGGCCAAAAAAACCCAAAACATAAAACAGAAGCAATATTGTAAGAAATCTAATAAAGACTTTAAAAATGGTCCACATCAAAAAAAAAATCTTAAAAAAAAAAAGAAAGTAGAGGAGGAAGAGGGAGAAGGGGAAGGAGAAGGGAGGCGAGAAGGAGAAAAACAGTAGCTGGAGGAGAGTGTGAGGCCAAAAAATGGTTTAAATCCAAATTGGTTACTTGCTGAGTGACCTCAGATGAGTCAAGTCACCTCTCTGAGCCTCAGTTTTCTCAACTGTAAAGGGAAAGAGCTCCCAACTTACAAGGGGTTGGGAACACTGAGTGAGTTAACCATGCAAAGCACCTAGCACAGGGCCTGGCATGCCACAGGTTCCCAGGTGTGTCTTTGTCATCCTCACACCTGAGCCCCACCCCAGCTCAGGAAGGGCAGGATACTCTCATTAACAAATCATTATCCCCATTTACACACGAAGAAACTGAGTCACAGAGTGGCAAGTGGGTTCTTAGTCTCTACTTTCTCAGTCCCGCCCCCAAGCACACACAGCAGCCCCAGTCCTTCACTCATGTGGGAAAGGTAAGTATCTGGCACAAGGCCTGGCACAAGAAACATCTGTTGCTTGAACGAAGGGGAGAGAACAAGATAGAAACCAGAGGAAGGCTGCCTCAGCCTGGCAGCAACAGTGCTACAAAATAAAAAGAGGATCCTGGAAGGTAGCCAATCACAGCCAGGCATTGGGTCTTAAGGGCCAATCAGAGCCAGGCATAGGAGCCACAGGAACCATCTAGTCCAGGGATTCTCACATTGGGGTATCTCTCAGTTCACCTGGAGAGCCTGTTAAAACAGTCCTGGATCCCATCCCAAACCTACTTGGATCAAAATATCAAGGGGGACAGTCCAGGAATTTGCACTGCTAACCTGGCACCCCCATGATGCTGATGCAGATGGCCTGTGGGCCACTCTTTGAAAGAGACAGATGGACCACATCTTTATTTTACAGAGGAGATGACCCAGGTCCCAGGAAGGGAAGACTTAAGATTGAGATCACAGGCAAAGCCATATAGGGTCTGACTCATAGCCTGGATGTCCAGGCTCCAGGCCACTGTCACTCCTGGGGCCTGCAGGTGCCCTAAGGGTGGAAGGCAGGACAAGGAACAACAAAGGGGAAGAAAGAAGGGAAAGTATAGGATAACAGTCACATTTAAGGCAAGTAAGTTTCCGGAGGTAAGGCCCATTGCCCAACCTCAGAGCTGCTGTGTCAGAACGAGAACCCAGATCTGTCTGATGCTAGTGTCGACTCCCTAACCACCTGGCAGAACTGCTTCCCAGAGAAGCCAAAAGAGGAAGAAGAGGAGAGGAGGGGGCAGCAGCAGCGGGTCTTGCAGAGGCCCTAGGAGAGGGAGGTGGTGTGGCCTGTGTGGAGAGGGGGCGGAGCGCTCTCTCGCCTGGCGGCAGAGACAGGCTGGCTGCCGCGGGGCAGAGCGCCTGCCCATCCTGGTGCCCACGGTTGCCATGCCGACCCCCAGGCTGTGTTTGCGGATGTTGTATTTGATTTCACACGTTTGGAACTCCAATTACGTCACTTCGCAACACAGGGTTGCCATGACAGCCGGCCCCACGTTCCCGGGTGGCTCACACCTTGGAGGAGGAGGAGGGGCTCAGCTGGCTCACCCCCACCAAACCTCAACCCAGAACCCCCTTGAGCAGGGAGGCCAGGAATGTGGGGGAAGCACCTTGGAAATTAGTTAACATCTACATTTCGTGAGGGGAAAACCAAGGTCTGCGTGGGGAGTATGTGCCTCCTGACCCCCTGACCGGTGCGCTCCCCACACCCTACACCCTACGCTCCTTTTAATGGAGTCTTTGCACACCTGGCTGCCCATGAGCTGAGCACCTGACAGCTGGCACCCGGCAACCAGCCTGGCCGTCTGCCCTGACTCAGCTCTCTGGGGCCTCGAAGCCCCTGGTCAATATGCTACGTTTACCGACTCACACACATGGGCAAGTGCGGAGGTGGGACAGAGTGGCTGAGAACACCAGCTTTGGTGCCGGACCGGGTTCAAATGTTGGCTTCCCATTAACTAAGCGTAAGCTCTGGACAGTTCAGACCACCTCACTGAGCTTCCAATTCTACATCTGAAAACAATCATAGTGGTACAGGCTGCAGGCTGCCGGGAAGATTAACTTCATTTGTACATATAGAGCACCTATTACCTTACTGAACAGATAGAGAAAATAGTGATAGTTGGTTTCTTTTTCTTCTTCTTTTTTTGTTTTTTTGTTTTTTTGTTTTTTTGTTATTGCCCTGTCCCTGTAGCTAAATTCTAGACAGCTCCATCAACCTGCTCTGTGACTTTGGGCAACTAACTTTCCCTCTCTGGTCCTCTAAACTAGTAATGCAGTGATCTTTCCCCAGTGCTCACTCCCTCAGCATTAAACTCTCCATCCCATCCCTTAGCCCTAAATTCCAATTACTTAGCCTCTTATTTGCTGGCTTCCATCTATCAGGCAAAGTCAAATAGAAAGGCTGTTGGACTTGCTTCAAAAACCTCAATGGTTCCAGCTTCTTCTCTCACCAGCTGTGGGAAGAGAGCAAATCTGTCCATGGCCAGAGGCCCTGTCCTTCTTCTCTGTAAACGGGGACTGGTGATCCTTCCCCGACCTCTCGGCCACAGGCTCCCCGAGAGGATGCAAAGTCTCTCAAAACTCATAGGACTTTTTTTGTAATCAAGGCACTACCACAGCCAGCCTTGCAAAGGATCTGTCCCCAGAATCTAAAAGAGAGACACTATTTTAATTCCTATTTTTTTAGATGAGGAAAACGAGAGCCAGGGAGGTGACAGGAGCTGCCCACGATCTCAGCAAAAAAAATAAAATAAAATCCAGAAATATGCGAAGAGTTGTTACTGCAGAGGATGGCCATGCCCCTGGGGCAGCCGCCATAGACTGAGAGCTTCCTGTGACACCAGGGAAACTCACCTACTGCCCCCAAGGCCACCCAACTCCCCACCTGGCCTCGACAACCCTGGACACGTCCCACATGCAAAGCCAGGACCAACACAAGCTGTTTCCCCTGGATGCCGCCTCCACCTTGCATGTACTTGAGTTTGCTGGAAAAATCAAACACTGCCACATGTGTGGGAGACATGCTCATTCAACTCAGTCCAACCCAGTGAGCCCTTCTGGGCCCAGACTCTGGCTAGGAGCAGAGCACAGGCTTGATCCCCCTGGGTTCAAATCCTTGCTCCCCCACTGCCATGCTGCGTGATCCCAGACCCTTGACCTGAGCTGCAGCTTCCTCATCTGTAAAATGGGAATGACAACTCTCATTTCAGAGTCCTCGGGAGGATGAAATGACATGGCAGGGGCCAGAGTTTCTGGCACCAACTTGCTCCCTAAATGTCCACTCCTGCCTTTCTTTCAGGCAGCCAGCCCCATACTGGGGGCTAGAGAACAGGAGAACTGAGGCCATGGTCCCTGCAACCCAGGAGCTTTTTGTACCAGCTCATCAGAGGCAAGACTAATCCTCATGAGAGAACTGAAGACAAGACAGTGTCCGGTCAAACACTGAAATGATACGTCCAGTGGGTTGCGAGAGATTGTGAGCACAGAGAAGGTGGACGGCACCGTGGGCTGGAGGAGTCAAAAAGGACTTCCTGGATGAAGAGTAGGGAAGCTGAAGGGCTGCCTGAAGACAGACATGTAAGCAGATAATCACAGTGCAGCGTGACGTGTACAGCAATAAACGGAGACGGCAAAGGAGTGGTACGAAGGCCAGAAGAGACAGTTTAGTGAAGGCATCACAAGGGAGGAGACTCCAGAGCAGCGTTTCAAAGGATGAATGGGCTGTGCAAAGGAGGGAAGGTGGGATGTCACTGTGAGTAGGCAGAGGGAACGGCACCGGCAAAGGCACGGAGGTATGAACCAGTCCAGGGCACTCGATGAATTACTGGACCCAAAAACAGGTAGGTGTTGGTTAGAAAGAGAGACAGAGGGCAGATCGGGGGGCCCTTAAAGGCCAGGCTAAGGGGCTTAGAATTAGTGGGGACCCCGGATGGCCCTATGGGGGGAACTGACATGACAAGATTTGAGGTTTCGAAGCAACACTCTGATGAAGAGGGGGTTGGGCTATGGACACTGAGAGTGAAATCAGAGGCAGGGAGACCAGAGAGAAGGTTTTGCAGTGGTCCCACTGAGAATCAAAGGTGTGAAGGAGAATAAGACAATTTAGAAAGTAAAACTGCTAGATTTTTTGTACTAAAACATACATAACATAGAATTTACATTTTAACTGTTTTTAAGTGTGCGGCTCTACGGTATTGACTACATTCCTGTTCTGTAACCATCACCACCATCCGCCTCCAGAACTTTTTCTTCTGCCACAACGGAAACTCTATGGCCATTAAACGCTGGCTCCCCATTTCCCCTCCACCAAGGCCCTGGCACCACCATTCTACTTTCTGTCCTCATGAATTTGACTACGCAAGGTTCCTCATTTAAGTGGAATCACAGGATTCCACTTGTCCTTTTGTGACTGGCTTATTTCACTTAACCATAATGTCTTCAAGGTTCATCCATGTTGTAGCAAGTATCTGAATCTCCTTTCTTAAAGCTGTACAGCGTCCCGTGGTATGGATACACCACATTTTGTTTATCCATTCATCCATCAGTGGACATTTGGGTTGCTTCCACATTTATGCTATTGTGAATAATACTTCTATGAACTTGAGTGTACAAATATCTCTTCAAGACCCTGTTTTAATTCTTTGGGGTATATACCCAGAAGTGGAATTGCTGGATCATATGGTAGTTCTTTGCTCAACTTTTTGAGGAATCGCCATACTGTCTTCCACAGTGACTACACTATTTCACATTCCCACCCAGCAATGCACAAGGGTTCCAACTTCTCCACATCCTTGCCAACACTTGTTATTTCTGGTTTTGGGATAGCAGCCATCCTGATGGGTATGAAGTGGTAACTTACTAGATCTTGATGAATGACTGCATGTGAGGAGTTGAGGCAGTAGGAGGATGAGGAAAAGGAGGAGAATGACTTCAGGGTTTGCAACTTGGCCAAATAAGTGGATGAAGATTCACCAGCTGAGCTGGGGGGCCTGGGAGGAGACACTGGCAGGAGGAAGAACTCGGGGGCCACAGAACTGAGGGTTCTGGTTGAATATTGGAGTCTGGAGGTCTGTGCTGAAAATTGTAAGTCACCAGCATATGATGTGAAGCCAGGAGCAATAACAAGATTACTTAGGAAATATGGGATACAGAAGAAAAGGGAGGCCCAGAACAGAGGCCTGGGGTCCCCACAAATGGAGAGAGAGCGGTAACAGTCTGAAAGATAGGAAAGCCAGGAAACCATTCTGAAGTTGCATAGCCTAGGATTAGATTCTGCTGTAAGCGACAGAAAACCCAATCAGCGGCTTAATCAAGATACAGGTTCTATTTCCTCCTACATAAAAAGAAGTTTGGAGGGAGGCAACCCACCATCATCAGAGACTCGGGCTCTTTCTGTCTCTTGCTCTGTGCTATTTTTAGCGCTGATTTCCACATTCAAGTTCGCTTCATCATCAAAAGATTGCTGCTGCAGCTCCAGCCATCATGTTCACGCTCCAGAAGCAAGAAGGAGGAAGAAACAAGAGTAGGAAATTTGCCTCCTTGCTGATACTGCTCGGACTCTGTAAAACAGATTTCCTGGAAGCCCTTTCCCATCCTTTCCCATAGCTTCCACTTACACCTCATTGGCTACCCCAGGTGCAAGGGAGGCTGGGAAATGTGGCCTTTTAGCAGAGCACATTGCTTTCCAAAACAAAACCTGGCTTCTATTAGTAAAGAACCAGGGGAGAATGGCTCTAGGGGAGGCCATTGGCAGACTCTAAAACAGAAGGGGGCACTTTCCAGAAAGGAAAAAAAAATGGTAGGATGCATTAGCTGAGGCATAAAGGGTTAACCACTGGATTTAGCAATGAGGTTACTGATGTCCTTCTGCAGGATGACTTGGGAGGGTGGATGGCAATGCCTTGAAGCATGAAAGGGGGAAATGAAGGCATGTTACCTGACCACACTTGGGAGGTTCCAGGTGAAGGGATGAGCTTGGTACCTAGAGACAAGACATGGGATCAAGCGTCCTTTATCTTGAGATATGAGGACTTAAACATAATAATAGGCTACAAGGGCTGAGCCAGAGAAGTGGGGTGAAGGGGTCAAAGAGAATGGGAATTACTGAAGGTGCAAGGCCCCAGGGGAGATGGGAGAGAACAAGGGTCCAAAAGAGAGTGGAGGGAGCAGCCCTCACCAGGCAGAAGGCCTCAACCTGGGGGCCAGAGGACAGAAGATGAAGATGGTGTGGAGAGGGGTGAGGGGGTGGGAAATCAAGGACGTTCCCACCAAGGCCTGGGGGTCTTGATGAGGCAACAGGCAAGATCACCCCTTCCATGTGAGAGGGCTGGAAACAGCCAGGGGCCCCGAGGAGGGTGATGAAGGCCAGGTGAGGTGATGAGGGCCTGGAGAGGGGACCACCCGCTCAAGAAAAGGGCCTGAAAGGAGGTGCTGAGGGCCCAGCTATGGCTGGAAACCGTGCATCTGTAGCAGCTGTGACCCATCAGGCAGCGATTTTCTTCAGTGATGCTCAAGTAAGCAAGCAGCAGAGAGAGGAGGGTGGGGTGATCAGGACCAGGGGCTCTGGGGGCAGATGGAGGCCTGGGGGAGGGAAAGGAAGGGCTCAGGAAGCTGCCAGCTCAGCGCAGCTGTCGGTGCAGGAGGACGGGAGCTGCTCAGCATCAGGGAGTGGAGCTCGGAGTAGGGATTCAGAGGAGGCAGTCCTGGGGGATGATGAGGCCCAGGGTGGCCACGGGGTGGGCAGGTGGAGGGAATGGAGCCACTGGAGACAAGGCAGTCCAGGAACCGAGTGACCAGGTGCTAGACAGGCCATCCACGAAGTCACTATAGTCACCCTGGATGACAGTAGGATGGAGTGGAGGGAAGGGCGTGAGCCAAGTCTTCAGGGAATGTGCAGGGTGGCAGGGAGGTCAGCGGGACGGCAGTGTCAAGGATCTCAGCCTGCCAGAGAATGGCAGGGTTAGGAAGGCGTGTCCCCAAGGAAAGCTGGGTCCTATGAGGGGGAGGGAGCTGGTGTCAGGCTGAGAAGGTGGCGGAGCATCTGTGAGCTATAAAGACATCCAGGACCTGCACAGGGGCCAGAGGCCAGGGCAAGGATGGTGTCTATGGTGAGGGGAAGGAAGGCAAGAAAATGGGAGGATGAGACTGCATTATCCTACCATACAGATGAGAAAACAGAGGCCCAGAGAGAAGAGACTCACCCAGGGTCACACAGAAAGTGACTGAACTTGAACCAGACCCAGGCCTTTGCTCCGGCCACTCAAGCCTACACAGATCCCTTCACATCTCTAGGCCTCAGTTTCCCCATCCATCAAACAAGATCAGCAGGTGTGGTGGCTAGATCTCAGCCGCAACCCATGAAGATTTGGGGGTTACACAAAAGTTCTTGGGGTGAGAGATCCCCTTCTCCCAGCCCTGCCCATTTAACTGAGTCACCTCCGAAATGACAGAACTTCAAAAATTCCCCCAGCTCTGTGTTAGGTCATCAGGGGAACTGAGTCACAGGAAAGGTGGAGACTACAAGGAAGCTGGTGGTTGATGCAGGTGAAATCGGGCTGCCACCAGGACCATCACACAGGTGCCCTCTCTCACAAGAGGTGGCATCACACCCACCCTTGGTAACCCACCTGTGTTGATCTGGCCACAACAAACCCTGTAGAGTGAATGGGCCTCAACACCAAAGGCTTATTCCCCACCTCCCTGCCTGTCTTCATCCCACCCCAGTTCCTCTACAAGCCTCTGGAGCCGTCCTCCCACGGCTTGCTTCTTGTCCCTCTCCTGCTGTAGTCTTCCATAGCGCCCCATTGCCTATATAAAAAATCAGGTTCTTACCTAGCATGCCAGGCCCTTGTGACTCAAACCCATTGCCCTCCACAGCAACACTATCCAAGAGTCCTCCACTCCAACCCATGCTTCTCAGCTCCAGGCCTGGGTCATGCCATTCCCCAGCCCCACCCCCATCCAATAGGGAATAGCGTTTCCTCTCTGCCGATCCAAGTCATACAAATATAAAAACAAAACCCCGATGTCACCATGTCCTTTAGGTTCACCGTGGCCTTAATTTCAAAATAAAATCATTCAAAACCCTATGCCCCATACTTCAGAAAGCCCAAAGCCCTTCTTGATGTTCCTGGGACCTTGTGAGAGGGTTTAAGGTTCCTGTCTCCCTCCACTCCTAAATCCGCTCTTGGCCTGAGCCACGTCTCCACTGCACCCTGCTGTCTGCCGCCCCCTCTGCTCCTGTGTGCAGCCTGTGCCATGACTCCTTCACCCCCAAAGGCCACGGACACAAGGCTGTGGGTGCAACAGAGCCCACCGAAGGGTCAGGGAAGAAGGGAGACTCCTGGACCTAACCAGCAACACCACCAAAGTGACCAGTTCACTGCTTGGGACATTCCAGGGCCCTCACTGCCAGCCCATTCCCTGCCTCTGGCTGTTCCCACCTTCCCAAGCCCCTGTCTACCAAAGAGCCCACTGCTCATCCCCACCCAGCTTTGAGTCCTGGGCCTCCCAAAATCTCTCTCCAGCAGCCCAGAGGTGACTCCCAAACTCCTCCTCGTTACACAGACCCACGTCCTTCACTTTACAAGGAACTTCCTCTTCTAGACCAGGCCCGATGGGGGGGTGGGATGGGGAGACCCTGCCCTTTCATAACCCCTCTCAAGGGGTTTTGGCGCAGTGGTTAGGAATCTACCTGCCAATGCAGGGGACATGGGTTCGAGCCCTGGTCCAGGAAGATCCCACATGCCGCAGAGCAACTAAGCCCGTGCGCCACAGCTATTAAGCCCGCGCGCCACAACCATTGAAGCCCGCACGTCTAGAGCCCGTGCTCCGCAGCAAAGAAGCCACCGCAATGAGAAGCCTGTGCACCGCAATGAAGAGTAGCCCCCGCTCACCACAACTGGAGACAAGCCCGCATGCAGCAACAAGACCCAACGCAGCCAAAAATAAATATGTAAATAAATTTATTTTGAAAAAAAACATTTAAGAAAGAAAAAAAGGGGGTTTTCTGAAGTGAAAGTGCAGCCTCCTTCTGTTCCAGCCCCATCTCAAGTGAGGAGCAGCTGCCCTCAGTCCTTTATTTAAGTAGCAATGTTCTTGTTTTCGTAGAATGGAATTTTAGAGTCAGAAGCAGGACCATCAAGTCCAAGGTCATCATTTAACAGATGAGAGGTCGACAGAGACCCAAGGGTCAGGATCCCACCCAAAGAAAGCCCAGCAATTCAATGCCAAGCCTGGGGCAGAACCTAGTTCTCTGATTCCAGGTCTGGGGCTTCTCTGCTCCCCACACCACCTGCTCCTTCATATCCAGTACAAAGCAGGGAGGTGGGCAGGAGGGACCTGACATTTACTGAGCACCTACTATGTGCCAGGCATGATGCCAAGCACTTTATGTGCATTATGTCATTTAATCCCCACATCTACTCTTGAAATGGGAAATGCTATTATCCCCATTTTACAGATAAGCAAACTGACACCTGAAGAGGAAGCCCACGGTCAGTTGCCCAAGGTTCACCAGCTCAGAACTGGAACTAAACCAAAGCCAACTCTTTAGGAAACTGACCAAGCTTGGTCTGAAGCAGGGTTCTTATTCTTCACCACAATAAAAGCAAACACTGGTGGACTCTTTGCTTGGGCCAAGCACCCGTATAAAATTTTACATGATTCATCCTTGTTCACTCTTCACAATAATCCCGGGATGCAGGTAGGATTATTCCCATTTTACACACAAGGAAACTGAGACTCAGAGAGGTAAGGTGATACGTCCAAGCTCTCACAGCTGATTAGCGGCAGAGGTAGATTCAAACTTAGATCCATCTGGCTCCCAGCCTATGCTCTTTCCATTCCCCTTCTCCCAGGGCCCTCACCATCCCCTTCTGCTGTGGAAGGACAGGTGTGGACACAAAGGCCTGTGTCTGCCTCTCTCCTCGGCCTCGAACTAGCTTTAGGGACTTTTTCCCCCCCACTCGTGGATTCACTTCTGGGCACCGGAATGTGGCTATGGTCATGGTGCCAGCCTAGAAGGGGCAGTCCCCCCTTCCCTCCCCTGCGCCCCACCATCCCCACTCCCAGGTCTCAGCAAAAAGGACTAGGTTTGGGGTTAGGAGGCCCCTCTGGGTAAAGTCCTGGCTGCCTGCCCCAGGCAGCCCCTGGAGTTGGACACTGGGCACCACTCAGGGACTGAACAGCTGACCCCTGTGGTCCCATCCAGGGCCAAGATGGGATCCCCCTCCGTCCAGACACTCTCACCACCACCTTCTCCTCCCCACTGGAGCCCTGACTCTCAGCTCCTCTATCCCAGGAGTTCGTAGATTTGTAGGGTGTGTGCATTGAATGCCAGCCACAGACTCCCCTTTGGCTTCCTTAAGCTTGAAGGGTATTTACTGGGGGTTGTGGAGAGCTCACAGAGTGGCAGGCAGGCTGGAGAACCAGGTCCAGACCCAAGTCAGGAGAAGAGGGCTTGGGTCTGTCCAGCAGTCCCAGCAGCATCTCATGATGTCCCACTGGCTCTGAATGAACCAAACCCTGTGGCTGAGGGAACACGATGACCAGGCTGGCTTAGGCAACTCACACGTTCCACCTCTAAGGGGGAAGAGTCACACAAGACAGTGGACTGGGAGGACAGGGGAGAATGCCCAGGGATCCTGGGTGCTGTAGGCATTGTTTCTTCCATCCACATAGACTAGAGGCTTCTCTGGCTTGGTACTGTGCCTCTCACATCATACTAATTGTTCCCCTAGAGCAGGAAGGGCCATGTTTCCACGTTAGAGGGAGGGAGAGAGGAGGGAGGGAGGATGGAAGGTGCACTTTTAAGCACTGATTATGCGTTTAACCCAGTGCTGGCCTCTTTCACACAGGGTATCCCTGCAAGTAAGGGAGGGTGATCCTAGGAGAGCAAACAGCCTGTGCAAAGGTACGGAGGCGTGACACAGTGAGACTGCAGAGTGGCTCAGGACTGAAGCCAGGGAGGTGAGGCAGGGGACGAGGCCGGAGAGGTGGACCAGGGTCTGACTGGGAAGGGCCTGGAACACCAGGCCAAAAAACTGGCCTCTCACTAAAGACTGGGCAGCCACTGGGGCTCGGCGTGTTCTCCTCCCTCCCAGTGGGGCCCAGAGTCCAGCCACCCCACAAAATAAGACCCTCCTACGAAGTGCTCCTGCCTGGGCCATGGTGGGAACTCCCCATCACCCAGGTTCAGACCCTCCTCCTGGTGAGGCCTTCATCCGGATACAGCCTATGCCCATGCCTAGTGGGGCTGAACAGACAAGTGAGGAGAGACAAGCAACAAAAGACAGGAGCCCAGATGCCACCTGGGCAGCCTGTCTGCAGGAGGGCAGGAAGAGAGTGCTGAGCAGAGATGAAAAGACAACAATGTTGATTTTTAAACTACTTTTATAAAGTTAAAAGTGAGCTGCAAAGCAAAATAATCACTGCTTTTTTAGCTAAAGACATACAACATTGTTCTTAGTTTTAACTCAACTAAGATGATTCTTTGCCTGGTGGCCACAGATGTGTTGTATGATTCGATCAGTGTGTTAACAATCACCAGCCCCGAATCTCTCTGCAATTGATCTGTACAGACGCCCACATGTCTCCATAGACTTGTCATCTCTCGGTCCAGTCAGTCCAAGATGCCTGCGACCTGAGAATATGCCACTGAGGCGTACACAGCCTGACCCGCTAGGGCAGGACAATCAAGCCTTGGGGTCTGGAATGAGTGGGATTGGGGTGGGTCTTAAGGAGAGGCCTCAGGACATATCTAGAGAAGGTGAATGACCAGGGAACAACCTGGACTCAAATCACAGCTCCACTTACAAGCCATGAAAACCTGGCCAAATCACCTCACCTTTCTGAGTTTCAACTTCCTCATCTGTAAAATGGAGATAACAACATTGACCCCTCAGAACTGTTGTAAATGTTAAGAAATCGGATGCAAAGGCGCCTAGCAAGACACAGCAGATCCATAGAATGTGACCACTTTCCGGTCCTTAATCAATCCTGCCGGTTAGTTGAATCCATTCTCTTGCCTTCCCAGAATGCCCACTCCCAGCCCGCCCCAGGCCCCATCCTCAAAGCCTGTGGAAAGATAACATTCCCTTATAAGGTGACTCCTGGAGCAGGGCTCATTAGATGGGTCCGACCAGCCTCAGAAGGAGACACGTCCAGGGCCCCAGCCTGGAGCCCACGGCATGAGGTGCGATGGCTGCCAGATGATGACCTACCCTGAGTCACAGCAAGAAACAAAGCCTGAAACTTCCCCTGGCAACGGCCCCACCACCAGGTGAGCCCATTTATCGGCAGCATCTTGGCAGAGCCAGCGCCGCCAGCGCTGCCAGGGCCGGCAGGGCACTTGAAGAAAACCTAAGTCTGAACCTGCTAGGCCTCATAGGAAGCAGAGCCGCTGGGCTCCACTCCCTAGGCAGGGCCACGTGGGGCTCCAGAGATGCTGGAGGCCATTACAGATGGCAAAGGGCCCCATCATTCCATTCATTCAAAGGGGGTCTGTTGGCAGCCACCATGCAGCTCACTCATCCTCTGGCCACTCTGCCTTCTTTCTCATCAGGACCAAGATTGCCCCCGGCCCTTCCCTCCTCTTACTCACCCACCAGAGGTCACAAACTGCTGGGGGGGGTGGGGAGGCCAGGCTGCAGATGGGTTCTATGGATAAACGCATGGGCTCTGGAACCAGACTTGCCTGGGTATGCATCTTGCTCTGACCCTATCTAGCTCGGGTCCTTGGGTGAGTTACACAGCCTCTCCATGCCTCTGTTTCCTCATCTGCAAAACAAGATAAATTCCTCATAGAGTTGTTGTGAGGAAAAGGAGCTTAGAGCAACCCATAGTAAGTACTACCCAATTTTACCTTTGAAGTTGAGCCAACATTTTAAAATAAGGCTATTTCACAGAAAAATCCAGATTTCGGGCTTTTCTTGAAAAAATCAAGGGACTTCCCTGGTGGTGCAGTAGTTAAGACTCCACGCTCCCAATGCAGGGGGCCCGGGTTCGATCCCTGATCAAGAAACTAGATCGAACATGCACGCCGCAACTAAGAGTTTGCATGCCACAACTAAGAGCCTGTGTGATGCAGCTAAGCAGCCGGTGAGCTGCAACTAAGGAGCCCACAAACTGCAATTAAGGAGCTGGTGAGCCACAACTAAGGAGCCCTCAAGCCACAACTAAGGAGCCCGCCTGCTGCAACTAAGGAGCCTGCAGGCCACAACTAAGACCCAGCACAACCAAATAAATAAATAAATAAATAAATATTCTTTAAAAAGGAAGGAAAAGAAAAATCAAAAATTTGGGAAGACACATTCCTGCAAGGCACCAAGTGGCATTCCTTTTGGACCACTGGTTTTCACCTCTGGTGATACCTTAGAACCACAGAATCACCTGGGCAGCTATTAAAATATTTTGCTGTCCAGGCCCCACCCTGGACCAATAAAGTCATATTCTCCAGGGATGGGGTCCAGGAATCGTACTTTGTAAAAGTGCCCCTGGTGTTTCTAGTGGCTAGTCTAGTTTGTTTTAGGCAGACTGTGGACTTTCCAGTTGGCCATGGAGACATTTGTTCTTCATCATTTCACTGGTTTGTTTTAATTAGAGAGCAATGGTTGGATCCCTGCCCTTTTAAAACTGGGAAATAGAAGCAGACCCACAAAGCCGTAAGATCTCTCTCACATCTGACCAACTTAGCTCACTCATGTGCCCGCCTGGCCCCCAAAAGCAGCAGCCTGTGACCCTGGTCTCTGCTCTCTCCTTGGCCAGCCTCATCCACTTGTAACCTCAAGACAGGCAACTTCCAAGTCCTCATCTCTAATCCAACCTCACCACATCAGGAACTCTTGCTTTTTAGTGGCTTCAACCGCTTTCCTGCCTTCTTTCCCAGTAAACTTCTATTCATTCTCCATGGCCCTGCTCAAGGGCCACCTCCCCTAAGAAGCCCTCCTCAATTTTCCAGGCAGAGTTGAAGTTTTCTTGCCAGGCAGAGTTGAAGTTTTCTTCCTCTAAGTCCCAGAAGTATATTGTATATCTCACTATCTGTACACTGAGTCCCAGTCTTCATTCCTTAGGGGTCTGATCCCACTAGACTGAGAGCTTCTTAAGAGTGGGGTCTTATCTGGAGCCCTAAGACCTAGCTCGGGACCTAGTTTCCTGACCTCTCAGCCTCTTCTTTCACACAGCTTCCCTCCCTCATGCCCCCCCTTTGCACAGCCCCTCGTGGCCTCTCAGCCTCTCTCCATATCTCCTCCAGCTTCAGATCCCCCTTCTGGCTGCCTCGGTCTCTCCTCATCTCGAAGCTCAGGTCTGGGATCTGCTCAGGCCAGTTTAGCTCTTCTCACTGAGTCACAATGAGATTCTGGCCCTGGATTGGCTGCCTTTGGCTCAGGACCCATTCCTGTCCAACGAACTGTGGCTGGGGGGGTCATGAGGTGCAAACGTGGACTCCTTGAGCAGGGGTGAGGATGGGACAGCTTCCTCTCCCAGGGGGTGGTAGCCACTGCAGGCACAGGGATGGCCATGCAAAATATACTTCCCCTGCAGGGCCTCAGGCTCCCCATCTGCTGACACCCTCGGTGACCCCACTCCTCTCTGCTCTCTTCCCTCCCCTCCTTTCGCTCCTCCCCAGTCACCTCTCACATCTCCAGGCTCCCTGTCCATCCAGTGACAGCTCGCCATGCACCATGCCTGTCTCCGCCTCCTCCTCACCTCGTGAATGAACCCGTCCAGGGTGACTTCAGGGGAAGTCTGGGGTAGGTTTTCCACATTAAATACAGGAAGCTCAGTTAAATATGAAGTTCAGATACACAATAATTATTTAGTATAATATGTATGTCCCAAATAGTGCATGAGACATACTTAGACTACAAAAAAAAAAAAAAGGATTTGTTGTTTGTCTGAAATGCAAATTTAAGGAGATGTCCTATATTTTTATGTGCTAAACCTGGCAACTCTAAAATGAGTCCCCAGGGTGAGGTGGGTCCCAGTGGAATTCTCACCCCTCCAGGGGTGAGATACACCTCGGCTGAATTACACTGAATGTGCCCTTTCGAGAAGCAGGACTCTCTGGGGTGATGACAACCGGATGAGTCTCAGAATTCCAGCACCACCTCTCCCATGTGTCCGTTGGGACCCCTGAACGGCTTAAGGAAACGGGGAGTCTTCGGCTCCTGTCACTGAGGAGTCCAGGGGCGGGCTGGCTCTGTGAGGCCTCAGCAGAGGCCCAAACCGCCCTCCAAGGACCCAGCTCCTCCCTCTCCAGTTCAGCTCCCCTCTCCTGCGTGCTGGCCCTGTTCAGAGGCAAGTTTGCCCCCAGAACTTATCACCTTCGGCCACTACTGACCTCCACGCCTCTTCAGGTTTAAATCCTCCAAGTCACGGTGGGTGGCTCCTTCCCAGAAGCCCCAGCGATACTCCCGTTGCTTCTCATTGGCTCTGATTGGGTCACTTCCCCATCCCCGAACCAATCAGTGTGGCCAGGGAAATCCAGTGCTCTGATTGGCCAGATCTGAGTCACAGGCCGCCTTTGGAGCCAGTGGGAGCAACCGGTCTCCCGGAGGTTTATCAGGGTGCAGTCCTGCAGGGAGGAAGAATGGGTCCTGGAGGCAGGAAGGACAGATGACCACTATGGTCCTGCAATACACACCCTCGCCTCATCACACCCTCACAGCTGTGATTGTAACATTTTCAAGAGGAGCACGCCTTTTCCATATAAACGTTTTCCCAGATTTTACATTTAGTATTGATTAGACGATAAACCACCTAATGGTTTTTTAACATGTGAATTCAGAAATTCCTTGAAACTAATTTGTATTTTATTCATCATAAAATACAAATAAAATTTGTATTTTATTCATTGTATTTATAGCATCATTATATATGTATGTATTCAGCCTGCAGACAATGCCTGACAATGCACTACGACTTTGAGGACACCCTTCACAATTACCCAGTCTGCCTTCCCAAGATTGGACCCACAGAGTGCATCGCTAGAGCCTTGTGGGAAATCACCCAGCCTGTGTTTGACGAGGCTTCTCAATGAATGACAGACTCTTCTCCCACCTTGCTGCAGACCCTTCAGCAGGTGTATCACTGAAGACTCTTTGGTTGTAAACAACAGAAATGAATCTTGCTAGCTTCAGCAAAAGGAAAAATATTGGAAGGCTGCTACTGGGAGTTCACAGGATCCACAGGGGGCCAGAGCACCAGGCTTGGGAACCAAGGATGCTGCAGAAGTTAGATCCAAAAGGTACATCGGGTTCACGACTGGAATAGTATGGTGAGGATCCTGACACAGAGATAGATGGACCAGCCTCTTCTGCTCAAGATTCCATCTCAGTAAAGGAGCTTTTGTTTAGCCCACCTTTGGCTAGGGAAGGTGGGACCCCTGCCATAATTCCAGGAAAAGAAACCAGAGTGCTGGCCTGCAGGGGAGGAGATGCTGACAGCCAGAAGCAAGGAATAGTCCCTGCAAGGATGATACTCCCTTCAGGTGGTTTAGATTGGGATACACCCTCCTCAATCAGGAGTGTGGCTGTCAATTATTTTGCTATTAGCGTTGCCACCACTTTTGGGTTTTATTTTTTTTCTTTCTTTCTTTTTGGTTATTCTGGAAGCATTCATTTGGATTTTTCCCTGCTCTGGTTTTCTTTATGTTTCCATAATCTTTCGGCTCCTGGGTGGTCTGGTTTCCAACAGGCAGCAGTGTCAGCTGGTTCTCACAGAGCCCATGTGCTCATGGAGGAAATGTGGCCTGAGCTGATGTCACCACACCCACAGAAAGGAAGTGACAGCTACACAAGGTGGAGAAATGTATGTGTTGTATCCGTAAGGGTGACTTTGGTTACTAGGAACAGAAAACTCAATTCAAACAACCATAAATAATAAAGGCAATTTATTGGCTCACATGTTTTGAGAAGTCCTTCAGGAAAGGCTTGATCCAGCAGCTTAACAGTGCTAGCAAGGACTCAGTTTCCTTCTCTTACTCAACTTGCCTTTTTCAAAACTGGCTTCCCTTACCGTCCCAGGACACCTCCCAGCAGTTCCCAAGAAAAAGATCGCTTCATTTGTGATCAGTAGGGTATCAGAGAAGCATCTTTGTTCCAGAATTCCCAGCAAAAGTCCTAAGGTTCGCTCTGATGTGACAGGTCTAGATCATATGCCCAGCACAAAATCAATCACTGAGCCAGGGGGTTGAAATGCCCTTGTTGCCTTAGCCCTGCTCCTGCCTAGCACCAACAGTGGAATAAGTCCCTGCAACTACATGGCTCCCCAAACCACAATCAAGGTTATCTGGGAGGGCAGGGGGTTGCTGGGAAAGCTACGCACTTGGCCCATTGCATTGGGCAGCCACCTATTGGGTTGGCCAAAAAAGTTCATTCAGGTTTTTCCATAAGATGTTACGGAAAAACCCAAACGAAATTTTGGCCAACCCAATACATGGGAGTTAGTTGATTAATCATCATATTTGCAGCTCCCATCATGAACTGCATTAAGCACTTCACATGCATGAGTTATGTGATCACAGAATCCTGGGAGGTGGCCTTTTAATCCTATTTTGCAGAGAAGGAAGCAGGTTAAGTGAAGTGACTTGAAGCATCGTAGCTGGTATGAGTCAGAGACAAGATATGAACCCAAAATCTATCTGATCCCCCAATCCATTCTCCTAACCTGTACCCCATCTTCCTCTTAATAATGTGGAAGTCACTGCTGGGGACTCCAAAAAGGGAGCACACTTATTTAACAGGGCTTAACTGAGAACCTATTATGTGTCAGGCATCCTGCCAGCCTCTGAGTACTCAGAGGTCAGAGAGGTATGATCTCTACTTTCTGTGAGGTTCATGGCCTAGAAAGAGAGACAGGCACAAACCTATAATGACAACCCAATGGGAAGCACTATTTATTGCTATGGTGGGCATTTCACATACATTATCTCATTGAATCCTTAAATACACTCTGGGAAAGATGGTCTTATCACTTCTGGATTCCTGAGTTAGCAGGGGGACAGTAAGGTTAAGTCACGTCAGGTCACTCAGCTGCCTGGGCAACTCTACCTGGTCTCACTTTCTGGAAGCTGAGGGGTCACTCACAAAGGTCAGATCAGCAAGAAGACAGCCATGATGGGTACAAGTTCACTGAGAATTCGTGGCCTGGAGGAGGGGAGATGTGCTGTGGATTGGGGTGGGCTGGAGAGGAGCACATTTTTCTGAGCATGGAGAGTAAGGGTACAAATTCAAGGTCCCCAGGCTGGCACCGGTGCCGGCCCCTTCCCCCGCACGCTCTGGCGATTTGTGTTTGCAGTATTCCCACCTCTGGGAATTCCCATCCCAGAATCTCAAACCTGCTTGGCTCTCTCAATATTGCTCAACCCCCAAGGTTAGCATAAGAGAATTTTAATAGCTACAATTTACACCCCTTCTCGGTGCCAAGACTTCACCTGTCTTGTGATCACCCTGCAAGGTAGGAATGTAGACATCACTTTACAAGCAAAGGAAATTGAGTCCTAGAGACAGAGGTCAGAAGTCATGGGGCCAGAATACCCCCCCCAGGCCTGACTTCAGGGTCCTTGCTCCTCCCGAGATGTTGAAGTTCCTCAGGCTATACATATCCTGGCCGTCAGGGGCGGAGGAGGCTGTGTTCATCCCGAGTCACCCTCCTGTAGGCTTCTCTCTGTCCAGCCCTCTGGCTTGGGCTCCTAGCTATGGACATTCTAGAGGCCTCAGGCACCTCATTGCAGATGTTCCCTCAACAGGGAGCTGGGTTCCTCAGACCTCTCTAAACCTGCCACTCATTTCTCAAAGCCGTCATGGAAGAGAGAATTGCAGAGAAAAAAACATGGAGAAGAAGAACACGGGTTTTGAAGACAGGCAGACTTGAGTCAGAATCCAGGCTCGGCCGCTCACATGCTGTGTGACCTCGAGTAAGTCCTTTCCTGTCTCTGAGCCTCCGTTTTCAGAGCCAGTTAAATGAGAGCCGATAATTCCCACTCCATAGGTTTCTGTGTAAGCCAGGAACCTAGAAGCCGTCCTTCAAATGTTTATCTCTTCCCACCCCTCCACCATTCAATCAGTTCCCCAATTCTATTAATTTTACCTCCAAAATGTATTTCAAATTCATCCTGTCTCCTATGTCACTTCCTTCACTTAAGCCACCATCGCCTCCTGCCTGGATGACTGCTGTAGCCAACTGTCTCTCGGTGCCTACTTGCCCCCTTCAGTCCATTCTCCATAGTGTAGCCAAAGAGATCTTTATAGAACATATATTCTGTGATGCCAGCCCAAGTTACAACTCTCCAAGGGCTTCCCATGGCTCTCAAGGAAACGCCAAAATTCCTACTGTTGCCTCCACAGAGAGGCCCACATGGGCTGACTGCTAACATACTCATTCATCTCTTGCTCTCTTCCCAGGACTCTCTGCACCCAACCTCAAAGCTGTTCAGCTCCTTCTGTCTCAAACACTCTTCCCCATTCTATGTCAGTTAATTCCCGCTTCTGTGTCAAACCCCTATTCAAAGGCTAATTACTCCAGGAAGCCTTCCTTGATTTCTCAGACCAGATCAGATTCCCTCATTTACTGATCTCACCCTGTACTTCTTTGTGACACCAATCACAATTACAATTATATAAGTATTGGTTACATTGGTCCTTGAATATCTGTCTTCTCAGTCATGGACACATTATTTTTGCCTCTTGCTCAAGAGAACACCCCCCACCAGTTGTCTCAGAAGTGGGTCCGAAATTAGATTGGCTATGTGGGTGTTGCTAGGGAAGGGGAAGCTGTAGGGATCCTGGTTGGGGCAGGCATCTTCAGGGCCTCATCAAGAATGCTTGGGTGAGGGGCTTCCTTGGTGGCGCAGTCGTTAAGAATCCGCCTGCCAATGCAGGGGACACAGGTTCGATCCCTGGTCTGGGAAGATCCCACATTCCGTGGAGCAACTAAGCCCGTTTGCCACAACTACTGAACCTGCGCTCTAGAGCCCGTAAGCCACAACTACTGAGCCCACGAGCCACAACTACTGAGTCCACGTGCTGCAACTACTGAAGCCCGCACGCCTAGAGCCCGTGCTCCGCAACAAGAGAAGCCGCCGCAATGAGAAGCCCGTGCACCGAAACAAAGAGTAGCCCCGGCTTGCTGCAACTAGAAAAAGCCCACGTGCAGCAACGAAGACCCAACATAGCCAAAAATAAATAAATAAATAAATTTATTTTTTAAAAAAAGGAATGCTCAGGGTGAATGAAGCCCCAGGCAGAGAAGGTACAAGCAAGAGATGGAGACAGAGCAGTTGAGCCTGAAATGTTCTTTTGCCCTAGAGCCAGCACCATGGGAAAGTCTTCCTGATCACAGGATGCCCTCCCCCGCTGTGTTTTTTTTGTTTTGCTTTGCTTGAGCTGGTTTCACCTTGCAAATAACAGATGAGAGGAAACCAATATATGGAGATTTCTAGACTGAAGCTCCATGGAGGTGAAGACTGTGAGTTTGGCAACTTCGGGGCTGTACCCCAAGCTCAGAGCCGGCTTGATTACCGTTTGTTGGATGAGAAATGAAATAGCAAGTAGACAGCCCATAGTGTGGGACAGAAAGGAGGAGTGATGATTAAGAAGGGTGGTGTACATATTTACAGATGAAATATTTGATGTCTGAGATTTGATTCAAAACAATCTGTGAAGAGTGGAGAGTGGGGCAGAGTACAGATGAAACAAGACTGGTCACGTATTGATGACTGTTGAAGGAGGGAAATGGAAACAGCAATTGTCTGTACTTTGGTGTCGTTTTTACATTCTATAGTAAAAAGTTTTTTTAAAAATGAAAAAAAATAAAACAATGAATCAGCATTGAAAGGCTGCTTATTGTAAAAAAAAAAAAAAGAAAGAAAGAAAGAAAGAAGGAAAGGAGATGTACACAGATAACCAGCAAGGACCTACTGTAACTATACTCAATATTTTGTAATAACCTATAAGGGAAAAGCATCTGAAAAAGAAAATATATGTATGTGTGTGTGTGTAACTGAATCACTGTGCTGTAAATCAGCTATACTTCAATAAACTTTAAAAAGGAAAAAAGAAAGAAAGGTGATGTCCTCTTTCTCTCCTGTCACACAGATGCTGCCAGGTTGACCAGAGCAGAGCCTCCCTGATGTCCCGACTCCAGGACCCTCCTTCCTGGGGAGCAGACAATGCCAGCCCCCAAGCCAGCCCAGCCAGGGCCAGCTTCTGTGACAGCAGACTCGTCCTGGGCCCTCCCTTTGGTGCCCTCCACCTCAGTCTCAGAGCACGAGGCCTCTGGTTTCCCTCCTTCACTTACCAGAACACGCCAGAGCTGACCTATCACCCAGGTGCACACCCAGGTAGCCAAGGCAACTGTTTACCCTCTGCCCTTAGAAACCACCTCCAGCTTGTGGCAGTAGGCACCCAACACAGCTGCCCTCTGCCCACAGCCTGGCCGAACAGGCAAAGGTGTTTCCTGCTGGCGCTGGCATTGCCAGGCTGGGTTTCCTACCCATCCACACGCCCTACTGCTCCTGTCCGCCCTGGCTCCCCGCAGCCCCAGGGCACCACACACTCACCTTCTGGTCTGTCTGGGAGCCGAGGGGAGCGAGAGTCAGAACTCACCTCTTCCCGTTCCTCCAGCCACACGGCCCAAGGCATCAGCAAACGCCAGGCAGACGGAGGAGATCAAGCCCTTGGGCTCTGGAGTCACAGAGCCCTGGGTCCAAATGCCCCTGTCCACCTGCTGCCTTGTGACCTCAAGCCAGGTACTTCATCTCTCTGAGCCTCCGTTTCTCCCTATGTAGCATGAGGATAGTACCTGTAACCACCCCTTCGGGCTGTTGTGACAATGAAATTGGCTTAGTGCCTGGCGTGTGACTAAACACTGACTGACTGGAGGGGCTCTGTTCCAGGGGCTCAGCCCTGTCCTGGGGGGATGCTGTGCTGGGAGAGTCCTGCCTCACCCCGTGACAAGTCCTGTTTTAGGGGCGGCCACCTGGCTGGAAGACAACCAGCGGGTTTGAGCTGGTGCCTCATTTGTGTAGCCAGTACCCTGCATTAACTTGACTTTTGTTTATTTGGGGGGAGGCTCTGGGATGTCCGACAGTGGTTTGGGGGTCTGAAGAGCTCCCAAGTTGTCCCTGGACACTGCTGACGCCCTGCTGGTCCCAGTCCTGCTGTGTGACGGGGACCCGCCCCCCCCTTGCCCTCTTGAGGATCTTCAGAGCCATACCCACCTCCTTCCCCATCACCCTGTCACCACTCCAGAAACACAGCACCTGCACCCACCCAATATCCCCAGAGTGCTACTCTTTCCTAAAACATCTGTTCCCCAGCCTGTGAACACTAGCTTTGGAGTCAGCAAGTGAGGATGTTCTACTGGCTTTGTGGCCTTGGACAAGTCACCTGGCCTCTCTGAGCACCCTAGGATGGGGAAAACATTACCTAACCCCCTGGACACTGTGAGGATTAAACGTGGAAACTTAAGGAAGCTCTGGACATGGCAGGCCCTATGTAAATGATGAACATACGTGGCAAGGAAATGACACGTATTGGAATCCCCCCACCCTTCCCTTGCTTGCTGTCTAAGGAGGGGGCAGGCTTAAAGCAGAGAAGCCAGGGGTGAAGTAAGAAGAAGGTGAGGCCGCCGCCATGCCCTGAGTGGCCCTGGAATATGAGTGAGCACAAGACGAAGCTTTGCAACTTTCCAGTCATGGCCTGGCCCCTTCTCTTCCCACCCTGGTTTCAGTGTGTGGACACCTCAGCCCGCATGTCCAAACTCTGTCCCATGCCCCTCAGACATCTGCTCCACGGCCACCTCGGCCTAGCAGGGCTCACACCCACAGTGCAGTCCACCCTCGGGGGAAGAGGCCTGCGGAAGGGGCCCACACAGACCCTGGAAGCAGGCTCAGGCCTCTTCAAGCACGGCAGGGGTTCCAGCATCCGGAAGGTGGTCTACAGGGGGATGTATCAACAGTATGAGCTCTGGGTGGGCACATCCCCTTGGTGCCTCACTCTGTGGGATGCAATGCAGGCAACAGAGCACCAGATCAGGGTCCAGGAGCAAGGCCAGCGCCTCACTTGCCTACGTGTAAGGGCGGTTAAGAACTGACTTCAGCCCTGCCCTTGCGACACTTAGAGTCTAGCAGAGAAAATAGACGTTAAGCAAGGAATTCTATGAAAGCGAGACCCTGATTCGGATGCCTGAAAGGAGAGAGAGCCTGGCTTCACTTGTGGGGGGTAGGGGGTACACCCTCTGCTACCCTCACTGAGGGCCCAAGGCCCCTCCTGCTGCACAGCCCCTTCCCAAGACCCTCAAGGCAGGATGTAGGGGAACCACAGCCGCAGCTCAGCGCCAGTCCTGCTGTGCCCGGGGCCCTTCGGCAGACCAGGATCCCCGGGCCTGCGTTTCCCGAGGGATGGCCTCCAGACCTGCTGCAGATACCTGCTCACTCCAGACCCACAGAATCAGATTCTCTGGGGCAGGACCCAAGTCTGTATAGTTAACAAGCACCCTGGGGCTCTGGTGCTCCTTGAAATTTGAGAACCACTGTTGGAGGGAACATACCCCATTTGTGCATTTATTCAGCATCCTTTGATTGAGCACCTACTGTGGGCCTGACACTGTGCTCGGTACTGAAGATACATCTGTGAACAGACACAGCCCCTGACCTTGGAGCTGACATCCAGGTGGGGGAGACAGTAAGACAAATCAATATATGATGAGATCATCCAGGCAGTGGTAAATACTGTGAAGACAATAAAACAGGGGCAGAGCAGACAGGGAAGGCCTCCTGGAGGAGGTGACATTTGACCTGAGACCTGAAGGACTCAAAGCCAGATCTGTCTGCGTCCACACCTTAACCACTTTGCAGCACTGTCTCCCTTGGCTGGTCAGCCCCCCAACTCTGAGAAGCCAGGAAAAGCAAGGATGATGATGGAAAGAAGAGCACGCTCCACCCCTAGAGAAAAACCTTCACAAACTCAGCGTGGAGGGAAGTGGTGATATAATGCCCACCACATATAAATAGGCCCGACCGCTCCAGAGTCACCCTGGAAGCCTGCGGTCAGTTTGGACTTTGCTTAAGGCCGAGCTCCCTGCCACCAGGAGCCCAAAACGGCTGAACAAACTTCGAGCTTCACATGGGGCCGACCCTCGATGAGTTCAAGGCCAGAGCATTTCCCCAAAGTCAAAACCGCAACAGGAAGGCACAGAAAAAGTCTTCTGAGGAGGCCCCGCCTGGTGCAAGGGCTCTGGTCAGCCTTCCCAAAGGCCGCGTGGAGTAGGAAAGAGAGAAGCTAGAAATGTTCCTCCCCAAGTTCCAAAATCTCTGCCCTGCCCAGGTGCCACCATGCCGGAAATGTCACCGTGAGAACTGGGGATTTGGGTTAAGCATTGACCTGCATCCTCACTCCCGGAAGAAGAGATGCATTTAGCCGCTGAGACGGCGGGTGCAAGAGGAGGGACTCTGTGGAGTTTAGTTGTGCTGACTGTGTCTCGAATTTTCCTTGATTGTTCTGATGTCAGATCATTTGTTCCCATGTCCCATGGGAACTAGCTAGTGACTTGTTGGGAAGTAGGATCATCCTGGGAGTTCCATAGGAGAAGGGGCCCTGAGAAGGGCATCTGGAGCCCAGGTTCTCAGTTCTGGCTCTGCCACTTGGGCTAGTCTCCCTTCCTGTCCTTGGGCCTCAGTTTCCTTACGGTGGGGACCGTGGCCTAAATCAAGTGCAGGCACCCCAGGCTGATTCTCTTCCCTGAGAAGGGAAGAGGGCTCCAGAATGAAGGTGGTGGAGGTCCTGAGTAGGGGAAGGACCCTGGGAGTAAGAATGAGGTGTCAGGAAGCAACACGCTGACTCCCCAGTGCCATTGCCACCTGCTGCCCAGCAGCCCACTTCCTGCCCCCTTCCTGTCCTTGGGCCCCCAGGGAGCTTGACCCAGAGCAGACCTGAGTCCACACTCCAGCCAGGGTAGCAGCCAACGGCAAGCCCCAGGGCAAGGTGGCCTCCTGTGGGCACGAGGAGAGGCTTTGGCAAAGCTGCCTGGGCCATCACATGACCTTGACTGGCAGTGGAGAGAGCGACCAGCACAGAGGCCTGAGTACTGTTTGTGCAAGAAAGAGCACAGGAGGTGGGGCTGTTGGAACCTGGGCTGGAATCTTCACTCCATCTTTTATTCACTCTGTGGCCTTGACCAGACCCTTGGCCTCTAAGCCTCAGTTGCACCATCTGTAGAGTGGGGTTAATGATCCCCTTTAAAGCCCATGCAAAGCTCCCAAGAAATTATGCACCTACTCTGCTAACCTCAGCACGTGGCACACAGTAGGAGTTTTAGAAAGGAAAAATTCCCTTCCTCTTATAAATGTAAGTTGAACTGTGCCCTCGATCCTGGTTCTTAACATTTAACCCCAGGGACTAAGCTCCCTCAACAAGAGGAACTGGACTTAGTTCAAAAATAAATCACCACCATCACCCTCATTCTTGCTACCAAATCTCTGCACATTTGTTACCAAGTGAGGTCCTGTCCAGTGCACAGTGTTACCACCATTGATAGTGACTACCATTATTGCACACCTACTGTGTGCCAGGCACTTCTGTCACTATCCCGACACATTCCCATAACAACCCTTCAAGCCGAGGAAAATCCCATTTTACAGATGTGAAAACTGAGGCTCAGAGATGTGAAGTTTCTGCTCAGGGACCACAAGGAGGTGAAAAGGAACTCAAGCCCCACTGTCTGCCTGTAAAGCCCATGCATTTACCACTAGGCTACACTGCCTCCCAGGCTGAGGGAAGCCTCCTCTCTCAGTACTGCAGCAAGGGCTGCTAGGGAGACCCCGGAGGAAATAGCAAGGCTTGAGTGGCTCCCCTAACCATTCAGCATGTGATAATTTCACTAAAAACTCAATTTCCCTCCATCAAGGGCTCCTCCTCCTTTTTTTCAAAGTAAGACCTGTGTTTCAAGGTGGACCCCAGGGCTGCTTTGAACCCTGGAGGGGTCAAGAATGGAGCTGTGGTGGTGGGAGCACATTTCTAGAATGATCACATTTGCCAAACCCAAAATGGACCTGTGAGGCCTGCCGAGGACAAGGTCCCCATGTATGTGCATTTGGGGCCATTCTGGCAATCAGGGTCCCAGGGTCACTGCAGCCAAATTCCCATGATGCCTCAGCTCTCTCTGGGAAAGTGCAGTTGTGCCTACAGGTTGTGACTCAGTCGACACACGTGTGGGCCGGTCACGGTGATTAGGGCTCTGTGGTCTCTCCAGCCCCCTGGACACCCTCGCTGAGCCTGGGAGCAGGTCAGGCAAGTCTTCTTGGGGGAGGGAGGGTTGAACAGGCCATGGTGGACAGAGAGGTTTGGGGCAGGTAGAGAGAAGGACGCGTCTTCTCCAAAGAGGCATCCTGGCACAAAGGAGGTCTGCTTCATAGCCAGGCAGACCTGGGTGTGAATCCTTAGATGGACAGATGGATGGGTGGATGGATGGATGTACAAATGGATGGATGGAGGGACAGACAGATGGATGGACAGATGGGAGGATGGATGGGTAGGTGAATGAATGAGTAGCTGAATGGACAGATGGACGGATGGACAGACAGACAGATGAATGGCTGGATAAATAAAAGAAGGAAGGAAAAAGGATCAGTTGATTAATTCCAAGGCTGCAGTCTCTCTTGCTGTCCCATAGCTTCCCCACCCCAGAACCCATCAATCAGGATACACAGGTTATGTCACAGTAACAGACAACTCCAAAACCTCAATGGCTCCAAACAGCACAGGTTTAGTTCCTGTTCACACTACATGCTTGTGGGTTGGTGGGGGCTCTGCCCCATCTTGCCCTCACTCAGACCAAGCCGCCACCACCCTGCTAGTCTCTGGTTGCTGTCACATTTCATTGGCCAAAGCCTGTCACACCATCATCCCTAACTTTAAGGGAATGGACAGTGCATTCCTACCACGGATCCGGAAAGAGGTAAACCTGTATATTTGTCCACAGCTCTAAGGTCACCACACATACTGTGCCCCACTCCAGCCGCCTAGGGTCACTGTCCCCAGGGTCAGTGGGATGGAGACCAGGTGGGGCAGGGGGAAACAGAGAACAAAGACCCTGGCCCCATCTCCCTGGACATCTTCACTCCTCGGCCCCTCAGCCCTGCCTGCATTGGAAGGCGGATTCTCAACCACTGGACCACCAGGGAAGTCCCTGAATTGATTTATTCTTGATTTCATTTCAGCAGGTGCCGGCCAACTCCAGGGCCAGCACTGTGGGTGACTAGATGACAAAGTTCCTCTGTCCTAGGAGGAATCCAAACACATCCGCTAAAGGTGCAGGAGAACAGGAGGTCCCAGGTCATGCCGGATACCTGATGCTTGTCTGTGTATCACTTGTTCACTGATTTATAGCCCATCTCCCCCACAAGGCTATGAGCTCCATGGACACAGGGACCCTCTAAATCCCCAGCACCTGACACGTGGCTTATCTTCACCGAGTATTTATTGACTCGATAGAGGATCTTGCAGATCCCAGATCTGTCCTTCCTGGCAGTCCCTTCTCTTGAGCCTCAGGCTCCTTATCTGTAAGATGGCAGGTTGGGAAAATAAACTCAGAAAACAAAGGACTTAGATAACTTAGTCTGCAAAGTTCCCGGATCATCACAAGCCTGCAGTGGGCATGGCTGTTGTCATCATTGCTATCATTATTCCTAAGTGCTATAATAATGTAGCGATGGGAGAGGTCTCTCCGGGGCTCAGAGAGCTGGGGGAGAGCTCTAGCCCCGCCCACAGCTAGCCCTGAAATACCACTCACATTGCAGTCCACTGCCACGCCCACAAGTCCGTTTCAGCCTCCCAGACCTTGCTTCTTCTCATCTTTTAAATGAGGAAACTGAGGGTCAGATTGATGAGAGAATTCACCCAGGTCACAGAGCACCTAAGAGGTTTGACCCCGGGAGAGAGCATTTCCTGAGTGTGTGCAGTGGACCTGTCACTGCCAGGAGAGACACTTCCTTTGCCTTATTTTATCACCCCATCTTACAGATGAGGAAACTCAGACTCGCAGAGGTAATGGGCTTGCCTGAGGTCCAGAGTCAGTTAGTAACAAAGGAGCACCTCCTGCCCCTGCCCAGGGCCTCAGCCTCAGAGCTCCAACCCTCAAGAGACTAGGATCTGAGCAGTGCCCTGGCCACCCTCTGCTGCTCCCAGAAGTGCCCTCCGTCTGCACCTTGATCTCCACACCCACGATGCCAGGAAACCCCAGCAGGGCGGCCGAGCTGCCGGGTATTTATAGCGGACATGCAGAAAAGCTGCCACCCCCATCTGTTTACCCACACAACGCTCTTCTAGCTGGACGCTTTCAGCCCCGCCAGCCACAGACAGACCCTCACCGCCGCCTCATCTATTTTTTCCTCCCCACTTAATTTTGCATCATCCCAGCTTCCAAAATAAACTTCCCCAAACCAGCCGGGCTCATTCTGGCCCAGAGCCCCTAACGGAGAGCCCCCTGCAGCCCCAGCCTTCACATCAGCCCACAGGGCAGAGCCACCAAACCCAACCCGGCCCCTCGGCTGCCTCTGGCCTTGATTTAGAAGCAGCTGCTCCTGCTCCGGCGGGTTTCTGACACTCCAGGGCCGGGGTGTCTGCATTTGTGGGGATGCCAGCTGGGCATCTGCGTGCATGGTTCCTGGCTGGAGGCCAAGGGTGCCGCCCTTGCCCCCAAAACTGCCCCCTCATAAACTCACATGTACACACACACACGTGTACACACGTGCACACGCTCACACATGCATACGGTGTCCTGCAAGCTGCAGTCTCCTCCGGGGCATCCCTCACGTGTTGGTGGCCTCCTCCCTCTCTATCCTTGCCCTGACCCCTGCTGCCCTCTTCCAGCTTCATCACAGGACCCACCCACTTCTCCATCTCTGCCCACCCACCACTCTGAACTTGCTTCATTCCTCCGACACATCATGCCATCTCACCTCCAGACCTTTGCATCTGCTATTCCCTTAGCCTAGAATACTTTTCCTCTCACCCTTTGCTAAACTAACCTTACTACCCCTTCAGGCCTGAACTTAGATATCACCTCAGCCAGGAGGTCTCCCCTGGCCAGCAGTAGGGGAGCACACACAGGCAAACCAGCTCTCTCATCCCCAGGAGAAAATGCTCCTTCCCCTCGGGATCTGAGAGAGTCATTTAGTCCATCCCCCTGTGGCAGAAACCAGGGATATCTCAGTCATTCCAGAATTACAATTCCAACTTTATGAAACTCCTTTTCAGGTGGGTTTTTCAGGTGAACAATTCAAAAGACCATTTATTTCTTCTGAGTTTTTTGCAAGGCCTGAGGATAGGAAAGGAACTAATGTCTGTGAGGTATATCTATTCCCATTCAAAAGAAAGATACTCATAAGCCCATTTTTTGGATGAAGAAACTGAGCCTTAGGGAATTGTACTTCATTTATTCATTCAGCACTTATTAACTGAGCTCTCACCACGTGCCAGGCACACAGTGGCACTAAGAACACAGCAGGGAGCGAGACAGGCATGATCCCCACCCTCTTGGAAATCATAATCCACTGGAAGAGACACATTACACAGATAATATTACACAGAACTGTTTAATAACCATTGTGATTAGGCTGATAGGGCTTCAAAGGAAAAGTCCAGGGGGTTGAGAGAATATATGTAACCAGGAGACCAAGGAAGCCTTCTCAGACATGATGTGTAGGCCAAGACCTGAAAGGAATGAGCCCAGTAAAAGGAGAGTTGAGGAGCATTCCAGCAGGGGAAACAGCACATGCAAAGGCCTGAAGGGGAGAAGGAGGGAAAAAATAGACGGCTTGCTGAAAGCCACACAGCCAGTAAGGGACAAGCCTAAGGCAGATCCCAAGGCTAGCTGACCCCAGGGCCTTTGTTCATGCCTCCCCAACATGAGGGCAGATTGATGCTCAAGGAAAACAGCACGGGAGCTGCCTCCTTTACTGCCTCCTTGTCCAGAAAGTTGGATTTCAGATGTGAGCATGACACAGAGATTAGTATCACTTATTCTGCTAGAGAATGTTTGAGAAAATTAAGTCCTCTATGAAGACATCTTAGCCACCCATTTTTTTAAGCCCTAATAAAAACAAGTCAAGAAAATAAACATTCCAGAGCAACTAGGCACCACATGCAGAAATCCTTACCTGTCAGGTACATTCCCTGTTACCATGACCTTAACAGAATGTCTCTTCTAACTTACCTTAGATAGTTCTCTACAAATCAGACCTTTTTTCTGAGACTCCAGGATTACAGGTATCCAAGGACTTGTAGGTAATGTGAATTGAGAAACAGTGAAGTTCATACTGCCCACCCCCAAGTTCCCTTCAGGCCAATGAGCTGCTTTACAGTTCCGCAATGTGCAAGGGAGGGGTCCCACGGGACCTTCCCACCCCTGAAGAGTTTGCTTCCTGGGTGGGGTCCTAAGAGCAGCTTCAACACAAACTCAGATTCAAACTTCTGGCACAAGGCAGCGCGCTAACGAAGCTTCCACGTTCCCCAGATGCCGCTTGGCTTCCTGAAGGTACGAGCATCACTTCTAGCTCAAGCTATTTTCAAGAGTCAAGCAGAAGGTGCAGCTTCGAGAAGTGTTTTCACCCCAGCCCTGTTTCTGGAAGGAAAGAGCAAGCTCCCAGCTGACTCAGTAAGGTGGGGTCGGGGCCCAAAGGAGCAGACCAGAGAACGAAGGCAGAGGGGAAGCAGCTTCCGGAATTTGGTCCAGATGGGAAGAGTGACCAGGACAAGAACGCTGTGGGGGACCAGAAACACAACTTAAGGCTGGGTCTGTGTACAAGACCCCAGGCCTGCCAGCCAGGGAATGCAGGGGGACCCCAGGATGATGGGTAAAGGAGAATGCCCTCTGCCCTGATCGGTAAGGACCCCCATCCTGCAGGTGGGTGGAGAAGGTATGCACAACTTCTCCTGGGCAGGAGCTGAGGGCACAGCAAAGTTAGAACCACTCTGGGGAGAAATGACTACCACTTCCTTCAAGTATAGGATTTAGATTCCTGGAATCACATGGTATTTTGGTTTGTTTTTCTTCTCAGCTCTAGAAGAGACTGGAGAATGGAGAGATTAAGAAATTCCAGGGTTTCACTATGGAGAACTGTATGGAGGTTCCTTAGAAAACTAAACGTAGAATTACCATATGACCCAGCAATCCCACTACTGGGCATATACCCAGAGAAAACCATAATTCAAAAAGACACATGCACCCCAATGTTCATTGCAGCACTATTTACAATAGCCAGGTCATGGAAGCAACATAAATGTCCATCGACAGATGAATGGATAAAGAAGATGTGGTACATATGTACAATGGAATATTACTCAGCCATGAAAAGGAACGAAATTGGGTCAACTGTAGAGATATGGATGGACCTAGAGACTGTCACCGAGAGTGAAGCAAGTCAGAAAGAAAAAAACAAATATCGTATATTAATGCATATATGTGGAATCTAGAAAAATGGTACAGATGAACTGGTTTTCAGGGCAGAAATGGAGACACAGATGTAGAGAACAAAAGTATGGACACCAAGGGGGGAAAGTGGGGCGGGGGGATGAATTGGGAGATTGGGATTGACATATATACACTGATATGTATAAAAGGGATAAATGATAAGAATCTGCTGTATAAAAAATAAATAAAATAAAATTCAAAACAAAACAAAACAAATTCCAGGGTTCCAGATAGAGAAAATGGGCTTGACCTAAAGCAGGAAAGACTGCAGTTAGACATGAGATAGGAATAGCTGACCATCCGAGTGACAGCATCCTGGAATGAACTCCCAACGGCAGTTCTTCGTCCCTGAGAGCGGAATGTAGAAAGACCTGCCCAGACTGGTGAGGCCCAATCAGAGAGGCCCAGCTTTCCTGAGTCTGACGACCCCTCCTGCAGAGCCAAAGATTCCATAGTGGGTGTATTTGCTGTCTACGGTGATGGTGAAAGAGCAAAAAGCGACCATAAGTGTTTTAATGCTTGTCTATGACTTTGCATTTTGTTCATCACAAAATCATCTACAAGCATCAAACAATTAATTGTACAGCCCAGCACTATCTATGAAGTCTTCTGTCCCCACTCCTCCAAAAACACAGACAAATGGAAAAAAAAAAAGCTGAATCTATTCAGCCTTTCAAGAGCAGATATACAGGGATGGAGGAGCACATTAACTTACAGAACATCCAGCCAAAGCAGAACAGGACCCGCTACAGATCAACCAACCTGATGTCTCCAACGATCAAGGCCAGAAACATAAACACGGCGGCGGGGCGGGGGGATAAGGGGGCATGCCCTGGATTAAGAAAAATGAAGAAATGCAACAACTCAATATCATAGCTAGATATTTGACCTTGTCTGAGCCCTGATTAGATGAACAATATGTAAACAGATATTTTTGAAACTACTGGGGACATTTGATTGGGATGTGAGCATTAATTTCATTAGGGGAGATAATAGCATGGTGGTTATGTAAGAAAATGGTCGTGTATTTTTGACAGTGGTGTACTGGTAAATGTTTAACAACCGGCTCTCGGGGGGTGGGGGTGTGGAGGGAGCCCTGGTTTGTAGCTTTTGTCAATTTCCATGGTGTAAATACTCCCACCACAGATGATTTCAAGCTACCAACATGACATCACTGAACGCCAAGTTGAGAAGAGACCACACAACCAGCTCTCGGCAGCCAGAACCAGCTGGCTCCAGCACTCCACTGGTTTCAGATCCAAACTGAAGTGTGTGCAGGAGACGTGACAAGGCATCTGGAATGTGTTCGGAAATAATGCCCTAAAGAAAAAGAGAAACAAACAACAACAACGAAAGAGTAGATGAAGCAAACGGAACAAAATATTGATAGTGGCTGAATCTGGGTGATGCATACATGGGAGTTTGTTATACTACAGTTTTCTTCTATTTGAACGTTATCATAATAAAACATTTAAGACTACAATCATCTTATATATAAGCGAGAGAGCTTTATTCCAAGACTTCTAGGTATGCACGCTGACTCCTGGACTCCTACCCTAACTCCACAGCCCCCCAGGGATCTGAAGATAAAGAATGGGAACCACAGGCATTGACATCACATGCCTAAATCCATCTATCAATCCATCAACAGGTAATAAGCAAGATGTCTCCATGGACCCTGTGCTAGGCTGAGGGTGGAAGGAGAGCCCCCAGAAGAGAAAAGTGACACAGGGCCTGATTGGAAGCCCTGGCTTGTATCGTCTGCTGACAGAGTGGGCAACTTAACCCAACTCTCTGAGCCCCTATTTCCTCGTTGGCAAAATAAGGGTATGAGTAACCTATGGTGAGAATTAAATTGCAATTCGTAGGCACAACTCCTGACATGATCCCTGACACACAGTAGGATGCTCAGGAAATACTGGCTTCCTTCCTTCCGCTAGGGCTCTGCTGAGGTGCTGCGGGAACACGCGTGAGCCGTTAAAGATGTGCAGAGCTCACTTTCTTCATCAGAGAATGTCGGTGTCCTGTTGCCAAATCTCCCCATTTTTCAAGAGAAGCTGGGGATCCTGCTTCTTATGTGAAACCTCCCAATCTTGAAATGTTGTCAACAAATTCATATATTTAAAAACCTTGGGCAGGCCAAGCAAAACACACCTGCAGACCACTGGAGTGTGACTTCTGATTTAAACCATAGAACAAGATGAAGAGCTAACCTTCACTGAAGCTGAGCCCTGGGCGTAGAAGGCTTTACACACAGAATCACACTGATTCCTCACAATATCCCTTATGATCCCCAGTGTGCAGATGAGGAAACGGAGGCTAAGCTTGGTGAAGAGTTCTGGCAGGGCTGGAAACAAATATAGGTCTTCCTGAGAACTCGAAGTTCCAGTTTACCCCCTCTCTAGATTCCTAGAAGGGTCTTTAGGAAGCAAACGCCAGGCCCAGAGAGGGGCAGGGAACTGGCTGCCTGGCTGGCTGAGACTGACCAGGTTTCAGACACACCTGGCTGGCTGAGACTGACCAGGTTTCCTGTGCTCTTCTGGAACAGGGCCCCAGGGCAGACAGCTCTAGAAAAGGTGACAGTGACGATCCAGCCAGCCAAGCCTGAGATGGTGCAGGAAAGGCACCCTCTACTTTTTTTTTTTTTTTTTTTTTTGCTGTACGCGGGCCTCTCACTGTTGTGGCCTCTCCCGCTGCGGAGCACAGGCTCCGGACACGCAGGCTCAGCAGCCATGGCTCACGGGCCCAGCCACTCTGCGGCACGTGGGATCTTCCCGGACCGGGGCACGAACCTGCATCCCCTGCATCGGCAGGCAGACTCCCAACCACTGCGCCACCGGGGAAGCCCCACCCTCTACTTTTTATCTCCTTGAACAATGTATGTATAGGCTTAAGAATGCTCTAGACGACAAGCCTAGGCCCTTGGTTTCTCCATCTCAAAAACCTGGGAAGTTGGACAGGAAATCCCAGTCATCAGCTGTTCCACTCCTCAGTGCTTCTAAGACTGGGCTGGAGACACAGCCAACCACCCTGCTTTGGACTAATTCACCCAGAGCTGGCAATAATTTAGACATGCAGTATGTGATTCTTTCTGATTAAAAACTTGGCCAGGTTTCCTGTCCTTGGTGAATTTTCATAGTTTTACTAATAAAGAAGGAGAATCCACTCCAAAAAAGGGCCACTCCAGGAGAAAATGGAACCCTCCTACACTGTTGGTGGGAATGTAAACTGATGCAGCCACTATGGAAAACAGTATGGAAGTTCCTTAAAAAACTAAAAATAGAGTTGCTATGTGATCCAGCAATCCCACTCCTTGGTATATATCCGGAGAAAACTGTAATTCTAAAAGAAACAGCACTATTTACAATAGCCAAGACTTGGAAGCAACCTAAATGTCCATCAACAGATGAATGGATAAAGCTGTGGTATATATCTACAATGGAGTACTACTCGTCCATAAAAAAGAATGAAATCATGCCATTTGCAGCAACATGGATGGACCTAGAGATTATCATACTAAGTGAAGTAAGTCAGAAAGAGGAAGACAAATACCATATGAGATCACTCATATGTGGAATCTAAAATATGACACAAAGGAACTTATTTACGAAACAGAAACACTCACAGACACAGAAAACAAACTTACCAAAGGGGAAGAGCGGGAGGGATAAGTTAGGAGTTTGGGTTTAGCAGATACAAACTACTATATGTAAAATAGATAAACAACAGGTCCTACTGTATAGCACAGGGAACTATATTCAATATCCTGTAATAAACCATAATGGAAAAGAATATGTACATATATGTATAACTCATCACATTGTAAATCAACTATACGCCAATTAAAAAAAAAGAAGACACTCCAAAAGTTAAGGAATCGTTTCCTTCAACCAAGGAACAGGAAACAACCAATACACGTTCAGATTCCATTTGTGTGGGGCACTCAACACACTGGACACAGAGAGGAGCTACAGACGGGGAGACCCCACCTCAGTCCTAGAGGATTTACAGAAAGTGCCAGGAGGAGCCTAGAGAAACCCCATGACTTTCCCCTTCTGGACCCAGACATTAATCCTTACATGTGGAAGAATCCTGTCTACTAAACAATGTAGTGGGCCATTCAGCACCCAGAACACCTGTGTCCAAACCTTGGCTGTGCCACTTACTATAAGCAAGCCATTTTACCCCTCTGTGCCTCAGTTTCTCCATACGTAAAATGGGAGTAACAACAATAATGCCGATTCAGAGGGTCACTGATATATCTTAAAGCACTTTAGAGCAGCACCTGGGTTTCACCACGTGTAAATGGAAATAACAACAGCACCTACTTCCTAGGGCTGTGGCCAGGATGAAATGAGTTCACATGAGCAAATCATCTGGAACAGTGGCTGGCACACAGAAAGCACTAGATACACGGTGCTATTATTATATGAAAGAGCTATTGATGATTGAACTTTTTATTAATTTGTATTTATATCTTCACAATTGAGTCGCTCTTGAAAGTTAGAAGAGCATTTTCTCAAAGAGACTTTCACATTAAGACTTTCCACTGACTCAGACCAAAGGACTCTCCTCTCCCTTATCACGATCAGGGCGTGCCTTTCTGGCCGGGGCCCTCAGTTCCCTCCCTCCCTCCCTCCCGGGCTCATCTCTTTCCAGCTCACAGGACTCACACCCACTGCTTCACGTGTGTCTCCCAGCAGCCCCAGGAGAAGGTGAGTCAGGTAACATTGTCCCCACCTGATGGTACAGACACTGGAGGTCCAGCAGCTCCCCAAATGTCAGGGGCATGTGCTGAGGGACAGGGACCCAAACACCAGAGCCCCAGGCACCAGGCAGCACTGGGTACACCACTGTCCTTGGGCAAGTCACTTCTCTAACCCTCATTTCCTCATCTGTAAAATTGAGAAAAGAACAGTACCTTCTTCCTCGATTTCTCGTGAGGACTGAATGAGCGACAGCATGTAAAGCATTTAGAACAACGCCTAGCACGTGAGGGCTCAATATTTTAGCAAAACAAGACATCCTAGTTTGCCTGGCACAGTCCTACTTTATGCCTGATACCCCAGCAAATCTTCCAGTTAGAGTCACCAGTCACTCTCAAAAATGTCCTGGTTTGGAAGAAAATTATATGGCCACCCTAAAATAATTGCCCATTGCTGTTTAAATTATTATTATTATTTTATTATTATTATTATTTTCCACCATACCACGCTGAGACTCTAAGAGTAAATATGTTGGCTCAAAGTCGTTCTGTAATTCAGTACTGATCTTAGGTGAAAGTGGTCCCTGCCCTGGGGACCCCAAACTCTGGTCCTCCAGCTAAGCTCTCACCACAGGGAGGAGAGACGATGGGGCCAAAGGGACGTGTCATCTGGAGACTGTGGCCCCTCTGGGCCACACTCTGGGTGCCCAGGACCCTGAGATTCCCTGCCCAGATGGCCCTAAGCCCAATTCCAAGACCTGGGTGGGTCTCTTCTGCAGATCAACCCCTGAGGTCAGATGGCACCGCAGATATGCCCTGCCCTGTGGCCGAGGGGTGGCCAGGGGCAGCTCTTTTGGAGGTGGGGTGGGGTGGTCCGAGCTTGTGTGTGCAGGCTGAGATGTTTACACGTGCGTGCACAGGGCCCCTGCACCACCATGCTCCAGTGCAGGCTCTGAGGAGTCTGAGAATTCTACATTCAGAGCTAGCCTTCCAGGTTGTTATGAAAGTGTGCTTGTCTAGGTAGGAGAATAGAACATATTTTATTTCACATTTTGTTAGCTTGATTTATAACTTGCAAATATTTAGACATATGGTATGTGAACCTCCACCTGTACTCTTGCTCAGCCCCACAAATCCCTGCCACCTTCTGCCCACTCTCAACACCGAATGGTTACTGAGTCCCTCCTCTGTGCTGAGCCCAGGGGACTCCATGGAGTGAAGGGCACCCTCCTGGCACCCAAACGTGACCATCTACGTGGCAGCAAACCTCTTGCCTCTAAAACAGTGAAGAGCACAGTGTCAGGGGTGAGGGTGTGAGCCTGGTCTACGGCTCTGCCCCAACCCGAGTGAGGTGGGCAGCTCCCTGCCCCCCTCTGGGCCTTAGTTTCCCCCATTTAGACAAGAGATCTCTCCAGCCCCGAGAGGCTCTGGTACCCAGGCTAAGGTAGGGTGAGGAAGGACACAATTAGATCAGGGACCTGGAGAGGGCGTGACCTCGGGATGGGCAAATAGCTTTCACCGGTCAGTAAGGTATGGAACTGAGCACTTCGCACTAGGGAGGCACAGGCTGCAGCCCATTTCATTTCATTCATTCATTCCACAAACATTGCAGCCACCCACGCTCTGCCAGCTAGGGGCTGATCTGCCGGATCTGGAAGGATAAATAAAACAGGCACACAGAAAACACAAACGCAAAGCAAGACTTGGCGAGTGTGCTAAAAAGAGACCTTCCCTAATCTCTTCCATCCTCACAACCCCCAGGTCTTATGTCCATTTCTTGGAGGAGAAAAGGGGGACTGGAGAGGTAAGGGGCTCGGTCAAGACCCTGCTGCTTAGGGCGCGCCCAGATCTTGTGGCCAGCCAGAAGCAAGGTTTCGGATTCCGGCAGTCTCCGGCCACTGTCCCAAGCTGCCCGAAGCTGGGGAGGCCCCGTCCAGCTCCCGGAAGGCTGGAGGGAGGTGAGCGCCAGGGAGGGGCTGGGCCAGAGGACGCTCCGGCCGGGAGGCAGGGAGGGGCCTGGCGGGGGGCGGCCGGGCGGCACCGAACTCCCTGGTGCGCAGCCCGGGTGCGCAGCTCCTGGCGCCCGGAGCGCAAGCGGCTGGGTGCGCGCGAGCGGCAGCCGCGCTCGGGCCAGTCCGCCACGGTCGGGCCGGGGTCGGGTTCCGAGGCGCCGGCGGGGGGCGAGGCGGGGCGGAGAGGGCGACGCTGCAGTGCCCGCAGCGGCGGGCTGGGGGAGCTGTGCCCGCCTGTCCCCCAGGCTCGGGCGGGGACCAGGCAGCTGGGTCGCCTCGCCTCTAGCCCGGCCGAGCTAGGCGACGCGCAGCCAGGCGTGCCTGGAGCGGACTCCGGCCCCAAGTCCTCTCGGGCGCCCGGCCGGGGAGGCCCCCGGAGAAGCCAGTCCCGCGGGCCAGGGCGGCCGCGGCCGCCGCCGCTCCGGCCCGCCCCCGGGGGGGTGTCCCGGGCCGCTGGGCCCGCCCAGGTAACCCCATCCTCGGCCCGCCCCCGGCCCGCCCCCCCGGCCGCCCGCCTCCCTCCGCCGCCGTCGCCGCATCCCGGCTCTGGGGCGGCGCTGACAGTCTGGTCCGCGCCGGGCAGCGGGCGCAGCAGCGGGCAGGGCTGCCGGCAGGCACGGAGGCAGAGCCCCGCCGCGCGCGCGCCCCGGCCCGCGCCCGGCGCCGCGCCCCAGCCCGCCCGCGGGGCGCCCACCTGCCGCCCCGACGGGAGGCCCCCAGCGGCCGCAGCCGCTGCCCGGGGCCGGGCGCCCGCGGCGGCACCATGAGTCCCCGCTCGTGCCTGCGTTCGCTGCGCCTCCTGGTCTTCGCCGTCTTCTCGGCCGCCGCGAGCAACTGGCTGTAAGTCGGGCCGGGACCCGGCTGGGCCGGGCGGGGGCCGGGCGGGGCGGGGCGGCGCGGCGCAGGCCCCGGGGGCAGCGGTCGGTGCCAGGCAGCGCGGGGCAGCGGGCGCGGGGGCGCCCGGCAGGTGTCTCGGCCGCGGGACGCGAGGCTCGTTCGCCCTCTGCACTGCCGCCGACACCGCCCGGGCCTCCCTCCGGACACCCCTCTGCCCGCGTTCCAGCCCAGAGGCTGCAAGGGTGGCGGCGGCTTCCGCACCCCTAGGCGGCCTCGGGAGCCCGAGAGCGCAAGGGGTGCGAGAGCGAGACTGCGGCCGGCGTGGGGTGCCGGGCGCGGGGCGCAGACCGGGCTGGGCTGACAGGTCGCCGAGGAAGCCCATTACGGGGAAGAACCCTGGCTCCTAATAACAGGTTAATCCCCAGAAGTACAGGGGCTAGTTCCCCGCGCCGACCTGCCCCGCGCGGCGCTGCGGGCTGGGCTGGAGGCGTGCAGAGACCTGTTTCTGCTTGGGGGGCGGGAGCCGGGAGAGAAGGAGGGAAGGGACGGGACGCCCGGCATCCGAGAGACCGCAGCCGACGCTGGACGGCCTTGGTTCTCCCTGGGGCAGGAAGAAACTCCGTCCAGACCTTAAAGAGCACAGCAGCCCTCCACCTCCCTCAGTCTCACCTAAGGAGGGAGGGGTAGTGACCGCTGATGACCTGTCTGTTTCTCCTTGACTGGGCCTGGCTCAGGGGACTCCCTGGGAAGATTGGCTCGGGGGGTGGGGGTATTCTAAAGGATGAGCTTCCATGAGTGGGTGAACAGGGAAGCAGGAGGACCCTGGACCCCTTCTTCATCTCCCTCAGTGACCATTCCCCCAGTCCCAGGCTTAACCCTGGTCCCAATTCCTTCTGCCCAGAGCTCTGCCCCCATCGGCTGTGGGCAGCCAGTGGGGAGCCAAGCTCCAATATTGATCTGAAAAGCATGAGGTGGGAAGGGGGATCGCCAACAGTGTAGCTGGGGTTTCCATGGAGACAGCAGGAGAGGAAAAAAAATTCTCTCTGCATCAAGACCAAAGAACAAATATCTCCCATGAAATTGCCCCGAGTGTCCAATGGCTGTTGCTATGAGGTCATTGCAGCCTCCAGGGCCCCGCAGGCTGGAAGGAGTGTGTTCGTTGGGGTCAGAGCCACCCAGGGCTTGGGGGACGGAGGTGATGTGGAATTCTCCCAGCTGTTCTAAGAGCAAGAGTGAGCGACTCCAAGGCAGGCTGAAGTGGCTGCGGAGCTTTTGTTTTTCTTGGAGACTGAATTCGATTAACACTTCAGGGGCAGTGGCAAAGTGTACAGAAACCATGGCACCACCACCTCCCTCCCACTACCCCCAGTAGGCCATCCCCCTGAGAGGGGCCTGGGTCGCAGAGCCGAGGAGGGGAGCTGATTTGGACTTGGGGAAGTCTGGGGTCCCTGGAGTTGACTCTGGAAAGCATGGGTTCAGAGCCGGGGTCTCCAAAGGGAGCATGAGCGAGAACTGGGTGTGACCAGCCCAGGGCTGAAGGCTGCTCAAAGGCAGAGGAGGAAGCGGCAGTTCAAGGGTCTGACCCGGGCCGTCGGGAAAGAGCACGACATCCACAGTGCAAAGTCCTTCAAGAGCATCTAGCGTTTTGGCTCATTTTACAGATGAGGAAACTGAGGCCCCAGGAGGGGAAGCTACTTGCTCAAACTCAGAGCTGAGAACTGAACCCAGGTGCTCTGACTCCCAGCCAGTGACACACGCCCTTCCCTGAAGCCGTCCCAAGGTTGAGCCAGTGTGGCCCAGGTGGTGTCACCACCCACCCTCAGCCACATCCCAGCCTGAAATCCCAGCCAGGGAGGCAGCCCCAGCTTTGGGTCACACAAACCATGGGGAATTCCAGCAGCTCAGTTCTCGTGCTGCGCTGTGGGGGGGGGGGGGGTGAGGAGGGGCAGCCTTCTCGAGAGAAGAGAGGTTGGCAAACCTGTTCTCTGCAGCCGTGATGGTTCAGGTTGCCACGAAGCAGGTCTCCGGATGACCCAGCTCACTCCTGCTCCACCCTGGGCTTCGAGCCAAGGGTCTCTCTGCTCAGCCCAAGGCAGGAAGAACAAGGGGCTTCCCAGGACGCTGCCAAACCAGACAGGCTATGATGGAGAAGAGATCTCTGGGCACATTCCAAGACAGGGTCCATCCCCAGGCCAGGGACTGGTCCAGCTCTGGGGGAAATAGATGTCACAGCCTGGTCTCCAAGAGGAAGACAAGATAAAAGCAGATCACGAATGAACCATGAACCATGAACACGCTGTTGCTGTCAGAGGAAAGAGCTGAGTGTGAGCTGGAGCGGTCATGGAGGGGACTTGGCTTGGAGGTTGTAGAATCATGACAATAATGATTATAGCCGCTCCCCCTGTACTAGCTAAATCCTGACAACATCTGAATCCCATTTTACATATGAGAAAATTGGGGATCACAGAGGTAATTGCCCCAAGTCACCTAGCTAGTAAATGACAGAGGCATCTGACCCAAAAGCTACCTCTAGAAGGAAAAGCTTCTGGCGGGCAGATGTCCAGCCGGGCATGGTAGCTGGCACTGTGTCTTTTCAAGTGTGGGCCACGCTGGAGGTCTGGCCCCAAGAGGATGGCTGGCAGCGCTCTCAGAGGGGCAAGGCCTGGGTGTCCACTCCCCTTGCAGTACCTGCAGTCAGGCTTCCGTCCAGGGTCGGCTGGCTGGCCGGCTGCAAGAGCCAGTGCTATCTGTTGTCTCCGAAGGGCGGGTGGCCTGGAGGGGAGGCCAGGTGTCCCGCTGCGTGCAGCTGTTGGGCAGGATGGAGCTTGGAGATGGGAGGGCTGTGCAGCCTGAGGCCTGGGCAAGCCCAGAGAAGCTGGAAGCTGTTGATTAGACTTGCGTCTGGCACCAGGAGTGAGTTGACAGCTTGTAGCAGCTCCCACCGAGGGAGGGATGGAGGGATAAAAACAGTCCATCGGTGGAAGGCCCGGACTCTGCCCCAGGCCTGGGCTCATAAATGTCTCTGAATGTTCCCCCCGGCACTGGGGCTATGCTGGAAGTCGGGAGACCAGGGTTCCAGTCCCAGCTTGGTCCCCAGTGCTGGGCGGCCTTGGATGGGCCTCTTTTTCCCTCTGGGCCACAATCCTCAGCAGATTGTTCTGAACCCCAAATGGAAGTACTGGAAGAGTTAGAGAATAGATAAACTAAAGTTTCATCATTGTGGGTTTCCTGAAGAAAGGCAGTGATGCGCTATGCTGGGGCCCCAGCGGAGGCCCAGTAGGCGAGGGCAGGGGACCTGTGCTCCACTCAAAGGTAGTCCAGCAGAGTGGCTAGGACAGATGGTCTGCCACTGACAAGAGTAGTGACCTTGGACATGTTACTCAACCTCTCTGAGCCTCGGGTTCCTCATCTGTAAAACGGTACCCATGCTTGGGGTTGATGAGGCCAGAGAGAGCCCGTGCATGTGGCATGCTGAGAACAGTGCCAGGCACAGCGATAGAAACTGCAGCCATGGCTGCTGCAGGATGTGGAGGGCAGCTGTCACTGAACTGGGGGAGCTGTGCCCCTGGTTACAGAGACGATGGAGGGAACGGGCCTTCAGGCTGCTGCCCCCAAGCGCCATCTACCCAAAACTGTGTTGTCCAGACCCTGTGATCTTACACAGGTCACACAGGGAGGATCCTAGGCTGCTGTCTCCCCGCTCTTCAGCCAGGGCCCCTGCAAGAGCCTCACAGAGCCAGGGAGACCAGCCGGGCTCCCGGGCAAATCCTGCCAGCCAGAGGACTTGCTGCTGGGAGTGCCCTTCGGTGCCCCTGGGGGAGGCATCTCCCTGCGCACTGGCTCTGACTCCCCGCAGGTGTGCACCTCCGTCTCCGGGCCAAGCTCCCACGTGCCTGCTCACGCAGCAGAGGTGTGTAACTGCCCTGCCCGTGAGCAGAGTGAGGCCTGGCACTCTGGGTGCAACTTGCTGGACCAGGTGTGGGCAGAGCCAGCCAAGATGTGCAGTGCCAGCCCCACAGGTAAAGGTGTGGTCTGTCTCCCCCAAGAAGTGTCAGCCTAGTCTCCAGCTATAAAGGATCCCTCGCTCCCTTCTAAACAGCAAAACCCCACCCCCTTGGATCACCTCCCATGGCTCTGGGCATTGAGTCATAATCACTACACACGCACAGCTCTTTACAGTCTACACCAGGATTTCTCAAATCCACCATTGATATTGGGGCCTGTCCTGTGCACCGTAGGAAGTTTAGCAGCATCCCTGGCCTCTCTACCCGCTAGACACCAGTAGCACCCGCCCAACTAGGTGAGCACCAAACATGTCCCCAGACATTGCCAAATGTCCCCCGGCTGAGAATCGGTGGCCGACAAAGCATTTTCACAGCCATTTCCCTATAAGAACCACATAACCTCTCCCCCTCCCCCTTCAGAGGAGGGAGTCTGTATTGTCTTCAGCCCCACTTCAGAGGCCCAGAGGTGCAGTGACTTCCCCAAGGACACTCTGCACGTCAGAAGCAGGACTTGAACTTGCTCTCACATGTCCAGACCTCATGGTTTTTATCCCCTGCCTATAGAACTGTCTCATATTGTATATAACTATAGTCTAATAATGTGGCTCCTTCTACAAGGTTAGAAACCTCTGGAGGCCGAGGCTGTGGCATCAGCACTGCTCAGCAGCCTCAGTGCCTGGCATATGTCTGGCATGTAGTAGGGGCTCAGTCAACATTTGATAAACAAACAAAGGACAGGCCTGTTCGCTCCAGAGGGTTGTAAGTTGCTGTCACATCGTGCCCCACTTTCAAAGACCTCGAGTGGGAGGGAGGCTCTGCTCTACTGCCTTGAGCCTCAGGTGATGCTAAGATGTGCCAAAGTGGGTGTCAGGACGTGTGGCTGTCACCTGGCAGATGCGCTGTCCTGGCCCGCAGCTCCCGGCCAGGCCACCCGCTCAGAGCCAGGCTAAGCGCTCGCTCCCCTCACCCTCCTCCCAGGGCCCCGGGACCAGGCTCTGCCCGAGGGGTTTGCTCAGGCAGCAGTCACGACCCAGCTGTCTGCTATGGCTTGACTTTCTTCCCTCAACCCTGGATTAGCAATTGAGCAACTCAGCATCTGACAAGACAGTGCTCCCCAAACCTGTTGAAACTCGCCCAACTCGGGCCCTGTGGGTGCATTTGGAAAGCTGAGCAATTGTACCACGGCTCCTCCTCTTGTTCCTCCCTCTGGGAAGAAGGGCTTGGCCTGAGCCAACTGGGCACGGAGTTGGCCAGGGAGCTGCTGATGGGGGTGGGGGTTGCGTCACAGCTGCCCCCACCCCAGTCACCCCCCGCTCCAAACGAGCTTGCAAGAGCTGCTCAGCAAACTCAGCTGGGAGGCGAAGCTGCGACCCCATGGTTGCTGTCCAGATTTCTACAGGAGTTGCCAGGTTTTATCTCTGAGTCCTGAACTGTGTCTTCTGTGATTCGGCCAAACCCGAGAGAAGGCACGCTCCCTGCCGTGACCCCCCCCCCAGCTCCCCCTTCCCCGCTCCAAACCCCTCTCCACCTCCCCCATCTCCTGGCAAACTTGAAACCAAACTCTGTTTTAAAAGTTCCCTGGCCAAGTCAGAACCCCCGCAGCAGAGGGGACCTGGTCTGAGAAGAGAGGCTGGGCGGGGAGGGTGGAAAGAGGGAGGGATGTGTCCTGGGAGGGAAGGAACCCCCTGACAGCTCGCAGTTCACGGGGGAACTTTGGAGCGGCCCATTGGAAGCAGCATGAAATTGCTGATGAAACTAGAGGGGCCTCTTCCCTGCTGTGACCCTGGAGGGTGCTTTCAGACCCTGTTTCTCACTCTGTTCACACACAAGTCATATCATCGCAGGGTTGGGTCCCAGGAACTCTTTGCCAAGGACTGGAGGCAGCAGGGTATTCCTCTTGAGTCAGTGATGCCCAGCTGTCCTGACGCCCCAGGCATAGAGGGCGGAATCACAGCCATCAGAGTCAGAGGGGTTCTCAGAAGTGATCAGCTTAGCCCCCTCCCGGGACACAGAGCCTCCAAGCAGGACAGTGAGTGCCTGGTAAGCCCTATTCAGTCATGTCAAGCACTTACTTGTCCAGACCTACGCTCCGTCAGGCACTGTGCTAGGCACTTGGGGTCACAGAGCATATGAGTGGTAGAGCTGGAACTCTACCCCAGGTCTCCTGACTGTCTTCCCAGAACTTTCCCTGCAGCAGGTGAAAGCAGAGCTGCAGCCCATACACCTAGCCAGTCATCTCTGCTGGAGGTGATGAGCGACAAGGGAGGAACCAAGGTTTTCCCATCTGCCCTGTTGGGGTGGGCGTGCGGGCTCAGCCACAGGCTCTCCCAGGACTGGGCCGTTAGAAGGGGTGCACCAAGGCCAAGGAACTCGCTAGAAACCTGAAGCCACCAGAGCATGAGCCTCACTCCAGGAAGCCAGCGCCGGCCCTGGACAGCTCGCGCAGCTTCCCCATCCCTCCCTGGTCCTCAACCCCAGGGCTCCCTCAGCCGAGCTAGGGAGGACAGTTCAATGGTTCGATGTCTCCAAGGGCAGGAAAGGCACCCTGGGGACGAGGGTTGGATGGGTCTTTGCAAGGGAGAAGCTCTCTGCTGGTAAATTAGGGGGGCAAGGCAAGGTGAGGAAGTGCCTTACATTTGACACCCACTCACCCCACAAGCACACCTGCCCCAGAGAGAGAAGAAGAATTCTCACCTCTGGCACAGCTCTGGAACCATCCAAGTTCAGGTCTGAGTGGCTACTTCCTGGCCCTGAGTCAGCCACCAGCACCCCTGGGAACAAATACTGTGAGATGGGAAATGGGGGGGCTCCCAAATAAGAGGTGGGGGACAGGAAAGACATACAGGGAGCTGAAAATAATGGAAACTGGGATGTCAAGAGACGGAAAATACGGGTGCCGAGGCTTCTGCGGATGGGGAGTAAAGGGAGCTAGGGATCCCAGGAGACAGGTAGAGGGCGAATTAGCACCCTAAGGTACAGGAGTGGGGCCTGGGGCTCCAGAGGAGGCTGTCATTTCCCCCCAGCTGGGGAAATGCACTGGGGACAAAGAGAACGTGACCTGGGCATTGAGAACTCTAGAGTTATGCTACACCTGGGAAGAAGGTGGCGTGGACGCAGCACCCACCACCCCACCACCACTGGGAATGTCTCCAAGGCCAGCCCCTCCTCGCTGGCTGCCCCTCCAGGGGGTTCAGGCCAGTGACAGCAACTCCTTCCATGGCCTGAGTAGCTGCAGAGACCACCGGCCCAGATGCTGTCCAGGCAGCCACATAACCCCTGAGACATTGCCCTCCCCAGCACCCCTCACTCCTGAAAGCAGCCCTGAAAGATGCCTTCACCATAGTTCAGAAGAGACATGGGGCTCTAGAAAGACTCATCAATCAAAGAAGAAGACCACCTTCCTCAAATCATTGTCCACTGATGCCAAACTCTCATGCCCTCGATGCCCTGGGCCCTCTCTGGAGCCTGATCAGCCAGCCCAGGCTTAGGAGCCAGTATGACCTGTTTTCGAATCCTGACCACCACTGACACGGCCTTGAACACATGGCTCTCTGAACCTCAGTTTCCTCATCTGTAAAATGGAGGGGATGGGGCTTCCTTGGTGGCGCAGTCGTTAAGAATCCGCCTGCCAATGCAGGGGACGTGGGTTCGAGCCCTGGTCTGGGAAGATCCCACCTGCCGCGGAGCAACTAAGCCCGTGCGCCACAACTACTGAGCCTGCGCTCTAGAGCCCGTGAGCCACAACTACTGAAGCCCGCATGCCTGGAGCTTGTGCTCCACAACAAGAGAAGCCACCACAGTGAGAAGACCGCGTACCACAACCAAGAGTAGCCCCTGCTCACCGCAACTAGAGAAGGCCTGTGCGCAGCAACAAAGACCCAACACAGCCAAAAATAAATAAGTAAAATAAATAAATTTATTTTTTTTTAAATGGAGGGGATGATACCCACCTGGACAACCCTGCATGGATATATGGATATATATCCATATAAGGATATAGTAAAGGACGTGGCTGTTGTTTGAAGAGCACAAGTGACAAGGGACATGAGGTCCCTTTCTTCTAGTCATCTAGTCCCATGAACGGTTTCCAAGTCCCCTGGGCACACCTGAGCTAGTCCTAGATCCCCACTGTCCCTGCCCTCCTCACCCCAGTGTCCCCAGCTCCTAATCTCCTAACAGGACCATCCCCCCCCCATCCCATCCCTCATACTCCCAGTCCTTGGAGGATCCATCTGATGGGCCAGAATCGCTGGAAACACGTTCTCTAACTCTGCATACTCTGTCCGGAGACTATCAAGAATCTACAGTTGGGGGGGACTTCCCTGGTTGTCCAGTGGTTAAGAGTCCTCACTCCCACTGCAGGGGGCACGGGTTTGATCCCTGGTCAGGGAACTAGGATCCCGAATGCTGCGTGGCCAAAAAAAAAAAAAGAAAATCGACAGTTGGGATCGAGGCTGAAGTGATCCACTGTGCCCCATGGGCGTGTGCCCTGCCCTCTGGAGTGCTCAGCTGAAAAACAGGCTGGGAACCCAGGTGGAAGAGAGCTGATGGAACCAAGCCAAAGAAGACAAATAATTAGAACTGTCTGGGGTCCAGAAGAGGGTTCAGCTCAATGGACTATGACGAGGCTTTGAGAGGGCAGTGATGATGATGATGATGACAGTGATGATAAACATCTTAATGATGATTATGTAATACTGTTGCCAACAGGGGAAGAGTGCCTACTATGTGACTATTTAATTCACTTAAGCCTCCTGAGATCAGAACTATTCTTCTCCCCATTCTAGAGGTGAAGACACTGAGGCTCAAAGATGTTCCCTCTCTTGCCTCAGTAACACAGAGATGGGACGCTGACCCAGACTGTCCATCTCTCCTGCACAGTGCACCACGCTGCCTGCCACGCGAAGGGATAAGAGTCTCCGGGACCGGGACACTGTAGGGAAGAGGACAGCAGGAGACTAAGACCACGGGTACAGAAACCCTCAAAGGTCTGAGGACAACTGTAGGTGTGGAAGGCTCCTAGGGAACGAGGCGCTCCCCACCTGCCAGGAGCACAGTCCCGGATGGGTCTGGGTCCCTCTCGCCCTCACCCGGCCACGCCTCCCCAGGCCACGCCTCCCCAGGCCGCTCTCGCCTCATCAGGGGCTCATTTCCTTCCGGCTCCTCCTCCTGCCGCTTGGCCTCCTTCCCCCCTGGTGTCGCCGGCAGGCACGACCGCTCCTGAGGAGGCTCTAAATGTGGCCCGGCCGGGTGGGGAAGCCAGAGGGAGGGGGTAGAGAGGCCTGGACTGGCGTCCCAGCCCCCACCTGGAGACCATGGGGCCAGGACCCACGACGCTGATCTGCTTGGCCTCCCAAACGCTCCAGCTATTTCCCGTCCCCTGTCCTCTTGACGCGCAGAGCGGGAGCTGGGCAGGAGTCGCGAAGAGGTGCGGATTTTCCTCTAGGAATTTGTATATTTTTTTAAAAAAGCAAGCAAACCTGGAAAAGCTTGGGACAAGCCCAGCTAATTTTAGTTTCTAATGAAAACAGCAGGTGGCCGAGAGGATCTGATCTCCCTGGCAGGGCCAGGGCCCTCCAGCCTCGCAGGCTGCAGGCACGGGCCAGGCGTGGGGAGGGCCTCCTGGGAGGAGCCTGAAGGACCGGAGCCCCCGCTGGAGAAGACGGGGCACGAGCTGCCTGGCAGCGAGGCGGCCCGGGGTTGGGGGCGGGGGGGTAACCTGATCGATGGCACGGCTGTGGCTGGAGTCCTGCGTGGCCGGGGCAGCGGGTAGCAAATGGCTAAGCCTGTGCTCAGCAGTGGCAAGAAGAAGCCTACATTGGGGTGATGCAACCAGAATGAGAGAAGAAGCAGGGATGGCCGAGGACCTCCACAGGCCGACCCAGCCCAACGCAGTCAGCGCCCCCACCCCCACCCCCGCACACTCCCAGGCTCTTGGTCTCCTCCAGGAATGGCTTGTGCAGTTGACATTTGAGCCGGCCCAGCTCCAGGTCAGTAAGTAGCACGCGTGTCTCTGGAGGAAAGGTTGAGCCACCTGAGGGTGCAGAGAGGGGATTCCTGAGGCCCCTGGAACCAGCTGGGCCTTGCCCCTAAGGGTCTCCAAGTCCTCAGCAGAGCAAAAAGCCACAGAGCCTCCACTTTCTCCCCTCACCGCCCCGCCCCCAACCCTGAGCACTCTGCCAGGAGGGGAGCAGAGGGGACCTAGTCAGGACAGAGTCATCCATTTATGCTGCAAGCATGTATTGAGCACCTTCTAGGTGCCACACCCTGTGCTAGGCATCGAGGAGGCCACAGACTGGACGTGACACCGAGGGTGGTGTTAGCCCCCTGCAGCTGTCAAACAAGGCAGATCCACAACCAGGGTACAGGGGAAAGAGAGGTCCCAGTGTGAGCTGGGTTTGCATTCCAGCTTTGCCACTCACTAGCAGTGTGACTTTGGGGAGTCACTCCACCTCTCTGGGCCTCAGTTTGCTCATCTGTAAAATGAGGCCAGGCACCCTAACCAGATACCAGAACGAGCAAGCAGTGTGGGCAAGGGTGTGTGATGCCTGGGGTCCTAACTCTCCCCACTCCATTCCTAGTTCCATTTCCAGTTCTGATACCCAGCCCTTCCCAGGCAAGACCCTGGGATCTGAGAGAACCAGGGTGCGTTGGGGCCATGCCTCCTGTGGCATGGAAGGGGACAGCTGTGGAGCCAGATGAAGGCAGGGGCTGGGGGTGGTGGGCATTGGTGCCAACCTTGGGGGCAGGGACACTCCTCAGCGGAAGAGGGTTCTCAGCCTCTTCCTGGAAGCTGTCCCAGTGACTCACACCCATGGAGGCCAGCAGCTCACCCCTAAATCCCTATTACTGTTATTTCAGCCCATGTCCCTCGTTGAGTCCTGAGCTTACGGGAGGCGGGGGTGGGTGGCCCCTCAGGTCCATCTCACGCCTCTTCAATGGCAGGGGCTCCGTCTGTCTGCCTGGCATGGGGCCAGGGGGACTTTGAGGCTTGAACCCATCCCCCGTCCCAGCGGACTCTGACACAGACCCATTCATTTATGGTGCCGTGAGGAGACAGGCTCCCAGTGGGGCGGGGACTTGCCCAAGGTCCCACAGTGGGTTGGTGGCTCAGCCAGGCCTCCCCAGCTTGTTCCTCCTGCCCAGAGAACCCCTGCCTTGAACACAGAAGCCAGGGCCCCAGCACAGCCCCACCTGGCCCCTTGGCAGGACACAGAGGGAGCAGAGGCTGAGATGGGGACAGGCCAGCTCTGTGCCCCCATGTCACAGAGGGAATAGGGGGCCCCACCTTCTCCTAGAGCTCAACCCTGGCATCTGAGCAGGAAAGGCTCCAGCTTTAGGCCCAGTTGCTAGTCCCCTCACCCGTGGCTTCCCAAACGTGTACCTGGCCCACGGCCAGTAGCCGGGCTCTTGGTGCCCCCTGCAGGCCAAGAGCGCCAGGTGGGACTAGCTCCGTAGCTGGTAGAGGCAGGGGATGCACCTAGGTAGGGCAGAGGAGCTGTCAGCCCCCTCCCCTTGCAGATGCACCCTCCCCGGACCCCCAGCCACCTTCCCACCCTTGTCTCCCTTCTGAGAAGCTCAGGCTTCTGCCCAGGCCTCTTCGGGACACTACCAGCCTCTGTGCATCCTCTGGGCAGGACCTGGTAGAGGAGGCTGTGAGGCTCCCGGGAGGCAAGGAATTCAGGAAAAGTGAGGGGAGGTGGGACTGCCTCAGCCCAAGACCACCCACCTCCCACCAGCCCGAGCTGCCAGGGAAGGGCGAGATCCTCACAGCTACGGTGCACCCAAGATGCGCCAGCCGAGAGCCAGATGCACCAGCCACGTCAAATCACGTTAATTTCTCACAGCAGCCTGTGGGATTGCCAGAGCAAGAAAGCCAGACGCAGAGAGGCCCTGCAGCTTTGAGGAGGAGAGAGGGTCCCAGAATCAGATTCCTTGGGACTTAGAAAGAAACATCCCCAGTGGTTACTCAGACTTCCCCTAAAGTGCCCTCCAGGCCACTGCCAGCCTGGCTTCACAGCTGCTGCTGGGAACGTGTGAAAAGCCCAGATGCCCACCAAGCCCTGCCTGGAGCGGGGCCCAGATACCTGCACTTTTCGGGAAACCCCACAGATGTTTCGATGCGCAGCCAGATATGAGAACCATCGCTCTGGTCCAGCCCACGTGCCTGACAAACAGAATCCAGCTGCTGACTGTACACCCCCGGGGGTGGAGAGCTCAGCAACCCGCAGGCGGCCCACCAACTGCACCTTGGCCCGCATGCTTAGGTCAGACGAACCCAGCTCTCAGCAGCCTCTGCCCACGGGTGACATTCAAGTCCTTGAGCCACATAAAAGAATACTGTCTCTACCAAAGGTTTTGAAGTCGGGCAAAACCAGGTTCAAGTCCTGGCTCTGCCTTTACTAGCTGTCTGACCTTGCACACAAAGCAAAGTACTTAACTTGTCTGTGCCTCTGTTTCCTCCTCTATAATTGGGGGTTCATTGGCTTGCTGGGAGGATTAAATGCAATCACGTAAGTAAAGTCTTAGGCTTTACTGATTAAGGGCCATACAAGTTAGCTATTCTTATTGTCATTGTCTTTAAAATCTCCCATATCTTACTAGGCTTTCTGCGTGCTTTTCTATCTGGGTACCATGCATTTATTCATTCCTTCACTAAGTAAACAGATGTCCAGCGATTTCCTACCCCATTGCCTGAGGCCCCACGTAAGACCATCTTTCACATACAGGATCCCTTTAGCGCCTGACAACAGTTCCCTGACTTGGCCACAATCGGTGGTCTCCCCCTCATTACAGGTGGAAAAACTGAGTCCCAGAGAGCAGTGGCCTTTGTCCTTCTTCGGACAAGAAATCGGTACAGCTTCCCTGGTAAAGATGCACTGGCATCTTCACCTCTACCACCCAGAGAGCCATTGCCCGCCCCCCCCCCCCCCCCCCCAGCAAGCAGACCTGGGCTGCTGGGCTGGTTCACTGTGGTCCCTGGGGCAGTGGGACACTTGCTCTGCTTTTGTTCAGAGCCCCTGATCTGTGGGGCTGAGGCTGAGGGTAGAGCCAGGGTCTGAGTCTCCTGCTGGTAGGTGGTGGGAAGGCCCCTTTCCTCCTCTGAGCTTACCTGTAAAGTAAGGAGTCTGGACCAGACCACCTGTCAGGGAACATGCCTTAAGGCTGTGATTCCATGCACCCTGCTGCTCCTCCCAGGATCTGGAAGGCAGCTCCAGGCAGCCCTGCCTGCCCTGGGAGGTGGCAGGTGCGTCTCCCACTGAAGAGCAGGGAAAGGGAGGCAGGGGAGGGAGAGGAGGCCTTCCAGAGTCACCACTCAGCTCTCCTTCCACCATTAGGCTGCTACTTGTGTGCCTACTATGTGCACTGGGCCCTGGCCAGGGATGCTGGGATGGGGTGAGGGGACAGGTTGAGGGGCAGTGGTTGGAGCACAAGCCTCAGGGTCATCCAGACCCGGGCTCCAATCCAGGTCTGCCCCTACAAGCTGGGTGACCTTGATGGTCATCTCACTGCTCTGAAACATGCCTGGCACTTAGTAGGTGTTCTGTTAATGCACACCCTTCCCTCGAGAGAAAAACCAGTTTCTTCCTCACAGGGTCTTTCCCTAGCTCTGCTCCCACCCCGGTGAGTATTTTTGTGTCTTACTCCTGGCCCCCTTGCCTCCTGGCCCAGATTGCGAAGTGGCCGTCACTAGGGACTTCCCTGGTGGCCTAGTGGTTAAGACGCCATGCTTCCAATGCAGGGGGCGCGGGTTCGAACCCTGATCGGGGAACTAAGATCCCACATGCCACGCAGCACGGCCAAAAACAAAAAAACAAAGTGGCCGTCATTAGACAGGGCAGAGCCTTCCAGGGCCCTCATGGAGGGGGTCGGCAGGGGAAAGGCCCATGGGGTTTGGAGGGGTTTGAAGCTTGGCTCTGACACTTGCTACCTGGGTCACCTTGGGCATGGTAACCTCTTAGCCTTTATTTTGGAATCCATAAGATGGTCCTAATAATTGTCACCTCATAGATTTGGGGTGAGCTGGCAACAGGAAGAAGGGCCTGCCGCCAAGCACAGCACATGGTAGGTGTCCAACCAACAGTAGTGCTGTCTGTACTCTGCTGAAAGGGATGCAGTAAAGCCCCTTCCCACGTATGCCTGGCCCCAGAGTGCCTCGACACAAGCTATCTCATCTGGATTGTATATCCTCACTATAACCCTGTGAGGTGGGGCAAGCATCGGTGCCCCGTTCTCTGGCTATAAGGACTCCAGGGGCGGAGGGGAGAGCATGGCACACTTTGTTTTCAAAGCCCCCTCCCCCAGCACTATCCCCAGCCCCCCAGCCCTCACTGCCCTTATTGTCCTAAGTGCTACAGTAGTGACGCTGGTCTCTGCCTGGTGGCCCTGGGATATGGCTGGCAGTGAGGATCATGACCTTGTAGCCAAAGGTGGGCTTAGGTCACTGGGGTCTCTGCCTTGGGAGGGAAAGAGACACACCAGGGCAGACAGTGGCTCCAGCCTCCCATCTAGAGGGCATTTCGACACGAAGGGCTTAGAGCCCGTGGGCGAGGTCTAGGGTAACATCGGGGTACAGATGCCAGTGCAGGGGCCACCCAGGCAGGGAGGGATCCCAGGGGGGTCTGTCAGCCGCCCTCCCAGTGCTCTCCCTGCTTTGGCTAACTTGAGATGGAGGCCTTGTGCAAGACAGCACTTCCCCCCTTCTGGCCCTGGGAACCAGGCAGGATGGCTGTCACTGGATCCAGAGAGAAGCCAACCTCCAGGACCCATCCCTGGTACGAACTGGCTCCTAGAGACTTGGGCAGGGCGTGGCCTCAGCCGGGGCGTGGAAGGAGGAGGGAAGGGGCTCAGCCTCACGTCCCATCCCCAACCCCCCTCTCCCCAGGTACCTGGCCAAGCTGTCATCAGTTGGGAGCATCTCAGAGGAGGAGACGTGCGAGAAGCTCAAGGGCCTGATCCAGAGGCAGGTGCAGATGTGCAAGCGGAACCTGGAGGTGATGGACTCGGTGCGCCGCGGCGCCCAGCTCGCCATTGAGGAGTGCCAGTACCAGTTCCGGAACCGGCGCTGGAACTGCTCCACGCTCGACTCGCTGCCTGTTTTCGGCAAGGTGGTGACGCAAGGTGAGGGAGGGGCTCGCGGGGGTGCTGGGGACCCCGGAAGGGACCACTGTTTCCTGGGGTGGGGAATCATGTGCTCACGAGTGGCCTGACGGGTCCATCACTCATCACAGGATGCAGATGGAGGCATGGGAGCGGGCGGGACCCAGCGGGCGGCAGTCCCCTGTGGGAGGGCCGACGGAGGAGGATGCCGTTCTCTGGCTGTGCAGCACAATACGGTGTGCTGTGTTTTCAGTCCTGGAGCCACCATTCCTGTTTTAGAGTCGGAAACTGAGGCTCAGGCAGGGGAAAAGACGGAGTTGCCCGGGGCTCCTCAGAGGGTGAACAGCAGAAAAGCGTTCAGACCTGGGCTTCCAGCCCCCCAGCCCTGTGCTATTTTTCCCTTAGCACTGGTCTCACCTATGCAAGCACATCTCGTTCGTCCGTACCTTTGACGAACCCTGTTGAGCCTCACTTGCCCAGCCCTGAGACCCCGGGAAGAGCAGCACCCAGATCCTGTCCTCCTGGGCTCACAGTTGAGGCAACAATGACACTTCAGTAGGGGCAGTGGCTCTCACACCTGTAGCACCAGCTAGGGACCAGACACTGGTTAAGTGCTTTAAGTGATATTAACTCATCTGGCCCTTGGAGATGGGCTTCCGTATTGCAAATGACGAAACTGAGGCACACAGAGGTTAGGTAACTCGCCCAAGGTCACAGAACCAAAAGGTGGCCAAGCCAGGACTTGAGCCCGTGCAGTCCAGCTCCAGGGTCTTGCTCTTGCCCAGGATGAGAGGGGACACAGGAGCCTCGGGAGCACAAGGGTGGACCTCTGCCCCAGCCAGGGCGGGTGCTCAGGGAAAGCTTTCCCGAGGAGTGGGTCCTCGGCTGACACCAGAAACATGAGAAGGCATCAAGCCAGAGGAAGATGGGCCAGGGCCTAGAGAACGTTCCATGCAACTGAAGTCTCCTCAAGAGGTCACCGGGTCAAGCCGCTGCCCTCGAGGGAGCGCTCTAAACCAGCTGCCTCTTTTACTACTTCCTGAGTGTGAAACTGACACTAGTCCACAGACCCCTTGACTTGCTCAGGCAGCAGAAAAGCGTTCCTGGGCCAACCTTTGTCTTGGCACCTGTGGCCCTGGACAGCGAGGGCTGCTGGGCTTGTGGCAAAACCATTTGGATGTTGTTGGAAACCAACTGGGATAGAAATTTGGAAGCCATTCTCCTGGGAGTTGGCAGGGGCCAAAAAGGCACGATTATGCTTGGCATGACTGAACATTGCTGCTTCGGAGAAGCAGCAAAGGCCCAGTGAGTGGCCTGGGAGCAGAGGCCCTCCCGGGACCACGGTGCCCCTGCCGAGGACCCAGGGCTGTCTGTCTGATGAGGCCCAGACACTAGGCTCAAACAGCAGACCCTGGGCACAGGAAGCCCCTGGCACACAGTAGGTGTTCCGTGTTTTAGGTGGACTGATGAATAGACTGGCAGGGTTACGTGTGCCCGGCCCTGCATACCCCCGTGCCTTTGCACATGCCATTTCCTCCACCCCCAAACACCCAACCCTCTTTCTCCACCAGCTCAGCAGCTCCCTCCTCCAGTCTGCCCAGCTCCTGCAAGCAGGTGGTTGCTTTTTCCACTGGGCTCCAAAGCTCTTTGTTCATGCTGGGGTTTTTCCCCCTTTTTTTGGTAATTGTTTTGATATAGTTTCAAACTTACAGAAAAGTTGCAAAACTAGTACAAGGAATTCCCATATACTCTTTTTTAAAAAATCTCTATGTGATGGGTTTATTCAGTCAGCTACTTTCATTTTCTTCTTTTTAAAATGAGGTATAATTGACATATTGTATTAGTTTCAGGTGTACAATTTAACGATTCAGTAAGTCTAGTTAACATCCATCACCACACAGTTGCAAACATTTTTTTTCTTGTGGTGAGAACGTTCAAGATCTACTTTCTTAGCAACTTTCAAATATGCAATACAGTATTATTAACTGTGGTCACTACGCTGTACATCACCTCCTCATGACGTATTTATTTTATCACTGGAAGTTGGTACTTGGTGACCCCTTCACGCATTTTGCCCAGCCCCCATCCCTGCTTCTGCCTCTGGCACCACCAGTTTGTTCTCTGAATATATGAGTTCAGTTTTTCCTGTGAAGAATTGCCATATACTCTTTACCTAGATTCACCAGCTGTTTACATTTTAACCCATTTGACTTATCAATTTCTCTCTCTCCTTTCTCTCTCACTCTCTCTCTCCCTTAATACACACACATGTACACACAGACACACTTCTAAACCATTTGTGTCCACGTGGCTTTCATTACACCTTTCACACTGAACTGTGATGCCTGTCTCCCCCACCCCACTCCCCCATCCCTAAACCTTGAACTCTTCCAAGGCAAGGGTAATGTCTCATTTACCAGTTTCCCAGTGCGTGGCAGAGCCTGGCATGGAGGAGACAGTCAAGGGGTGTCATCCAGTGGCAGAGAGCAAGTCGGGGCAAGGACTCAAGGGGCAGAAGAGGGGAGGCATGGGTCAGTGTGGCCTGATGCAGGTGAGGGACCCCGTCAAGAAGTGCTTTCCTCACCTGTGTTTGCACCAGGAACCAGAGAGGGGGCCCAGCCCCGGCTCATCAAGTTCAGGGAGATGCTGAGAATCCTACCAGGCTTGGCTAGAACCTGCTGTGGACTAAAGTCCAAGTGACTTGGTCAAGCATCCAGTCTCCTCGGGGCTGAGTCAGGGCATGCACTCGCCAAGCCAGCCACATGCGAGGCAAGGGCAGTCGTGTCTGGAGGAGTCTGAACTCTTCCCATTCGTCCATCCCCTCGCTTTTGCATTTTTTGTTTTCTTCCCTAGTAAAATTCCTCCTGGAAAAGTCTCAATTTATCTCCACTGAACAAGAGACGGGACTTGTCCCTCCCGAGGCCACAGTACCGCTCTTGGGGGGTCCAGGGTTGATGAGGCCATGCAGGGAGAGCACGGGCAGCATGACCTTGGGGGAGGGACCTCACTCCTCCGAGCCTCGGTCTCCTCACCTGTCAGGAGGACCTGCACGTGTGCTTACCTCATAGGGGCATCACCATTTAGGGTGGACCTTGACCCCAGAAAAGCCATCCGTGCTCACCAGCTGCTGTGATTTGGGGCAGCAGCCGGCTGGCAGGCCTTTCTCACAGCCCCCAGGTTTAGGGGTTGCGGGGCTAGGCCAGTGCCCGCATTCATGGGCTGCCTGGCTGGGGTCCTGACCTCAGACCTGGAAAGGTAATAGCTCACAGATCCCTCCAGGAGCCAGGCCATACTTGGAGGAGCAAAGGAGCCCCATTTGCTGAGGGCCTCCTTGGTGCCGCCTTGCATCCGACCGCCCTCACGACAAGTCCGAGTGTGTAGTATTGTCCCCACGTTACAGCTGAGATAGGAGGCCCAGCAGAGAGTGTGATGCACCTAGATCCGGGGCCTGACGGCTCTTGGCATGAGTTCCCGGGCAAGGTCCATCCCCTGTCCTAGCCTCAGCGTCCTCCTCCCTGGATGGGGGGTGGTGGGGCCACCCCAGGCCCCAGCTCCTGGACTTCCCATCAGGGTTCAAAGATGATGTCTCCAAAGACCTGCCTGGCTCCCAGGGCACCTGGGGGTGGGAGCAGCCCTCTTACGGCCAGCACTGCCCGAGGCCGTACAGCTCCAACCCGCACCCCCTCCCCTCCCAGGCAGTGGAGACCCCCTGCTCCTGGCCTACAGAGGCAAGACTGACGGTGACATAATGGTGACTGGTGAGGACATGTGTAAGTCAGGGCCAAACTGTGCTCTAGGCTGAGAATCTGCCAGAAATTTGGTGAAGGTGGCATCGGGGGCAGCCAGGAATGGGGCAGCCGGTGGTTCTTGGCCGAGCAGGCGTGCAGGGCCAGACGTGGGATGATGGCCTCTGTGCGGTTCGGTCACTGCTTAATCCCTGTGCCTGGGGCAGCACCTGCACGAGGTAGGTGACTGATAAGTATTCGTGGAATGAACGACGAGGGTTTGAGGGTGGGAGGGAGAGGCCAGGGAGTCTGGCGGAAGTTCGGTGTGGCCGTGAGCAGGATGTGCTGGGGTCTCGGGGCGGGCAGGCCCGAGCAGCACGGGGAGAGGCGTGGAAGGCAGTGCAGATGCCTCTGCGCCTGCTTCCCTCCATCTGTAGACAACGCCGAGCCTTCCCCTGCCTTCTCACACCTTGCTCTGCGAGCTTGATGGTGTCCCTGTCCCGAGAGGGGACCCCACGAGCCCTGCGGCCCCTCTGGGCTCTGACTGCCATGTCGGGAGGCGATGTGGTGCACTGGTCGTAGCCGAGTGAGGATTCAGCCCAGGCTGTGTTTGCAGTCCCCGCGTGTCTAACCTCAGGGCACCTGACTGACGGGAACTTCAGGCTGGATCTAAGAAGTAGATGCTTTTCAGTCCTGGGCTGTGACTCCCTAACACCCGTGCTCTCACCTTTGTCTTCGATGTTGGCATCACTTTGGACCCAATGAGGGTGACAACATGCCTTTCTTCTGGGGACCTCTCGGGCCAGCTTCTGGTGCCATCCGATACATCACAGGAGGTCTGGGGAGGGGTTACCCCAGAGACACTTTGCACTGGGGGTTCCTTGAGGACAAACTCACCTCCATCTCCCTCATGCTGGCATAGGGCCTGGCTCACAGCAGGTGGCTAATAAACGTCTGGTGAGGGAGGAGGTGTCTCTGCGCTAAGGAAGCTTTTAGCCCAATGGCAAATATGTGGACACGTGGCCCTCAGGGGGTAAGTGCCCTACCGGTATTTGTTAGCGAATGAATAAAATGGCATTAATCACCCAACAATAACATTCACAGTAGCTACTATGTCTCAAGCTCCTACTCCAGGCCAGGGGCTAAGCACTTCCCATGTTTTACATCATTAGATTTCCATACCCACCTGAAGAGGTCAGAACTATTGTCAGCCCCATTCTATGGACATAACAACTGAAATCACACGTTTAGGAAGTGGCAGAACCAGGACTAGATCTCAGGCCCGCCAGGCTGAGCATCCACGCTCCTCCCAATACCCACCTCTGTCTCCAGGGAGCTGGGAAAGGCCTGTTCTTGCCAGCTCTGTACTGGGCTCGAGGGGGGCAGAGGAGGTGGTGAGGGACAGCGTGGCCCCTGGAGCTTCCAGTCTGGCTGCAGACAAGCACACAAGACACTTAGAAGATGAAACAGTCTGAGTCCAACTCTGACTGCGCGGGGAGGGCAAGCCAGGCCAGCCAGAGCACCTGGGCTCCCAGGAATCCATGATGGTAGGAGGGATGCGCAGAAGTACCAGGGCCTGGCCTGCTGGGCCAGTGTTACTTTCCCCCTGTTAAAACCGGGAAAGGTCACTACACTAGTAAGAGTCTTAACACGGCTTTGTCCAGCTCCAAAGCCTTTACTCTTTCCCCTGCCCTATATTGTCTCTTAAATCCAAAGAGGCTTCCTGGAGGTGGTTTCAAGAAAAGGTGAGCCTTTGCAGACAAGAGAGCAAAGGAAATTGGAAAGGCAGGCTGTGGGGGCAGGGATGGGGAGATGACAAGGGCGGTGCCTTTCTCAGAGGGCCGTGCCTCTCCTGCCCCACCTCCGGAGGACTCCCGCTGGGTCTGCTTTGGAAACATGTAAGTTATGCTCGGAATGACACTGCCATCAGGACACCTGCCTGATGCCCCGGGGATCCCCACGCCCGTGGCTTCCTTTCTAGCCCAACTCAGCCTCATCTGTTTCTCCTCCAAACACTCCTTCCTGCTCAAATGTCCTTCCATCCAGCATCTGGGGAGACAGCGCATGTGATGTGCTCAGAAGAGCACTGGCCTCGAGTCAGGCAGGCCGCGGTTCCAATTCCCTCTTGGCCACCGACTGGCTGAGGGACCCCAGACAAGCCCCCGAGCCTCACTTTTTCCTCCACAGAGCAGAGCTGGAGAGAGCTGGTTGCTCAGGTCGCCATGAGCTCATGGAAAGGCCCTGGCACATCGCAGGCCCTCAGAAAGGGTAGTTATCACTGGATCCCCAGGACAACTCTGAATTCCCGGCCCCAGGCAGCCTTAGCACCTTGGAAAAGATGGCAGTGACGTGGGACCTAGAGGACGCTCAGGATTTAGACCAATGGAGCCAGGGAAGAAGAGAGAGCAGGAAGAAAGGAGTTGGGTGTGGAATGGGGCAAATGGCATTATGGAAAAGGCAGAAGGCTGTAGGGCAGCTGCTAGCACCTTCGAGAGCTCTGCCTTTCCCTTGGCCGGCTCTGCTGTCCCAGGAGGACAAAGTCCTCCCCCTGCAGCTGGAACAGGCAAACCCCCAGACCAGGGAGCAGTTATCGACCAGGTCGCTGGGGAACTCCCCTCTGCCACCCTCACAGCCACACCACAATCCTTTTTCTGTGTCTCAGCGGTCTCTGCCAGGCGCCCCACTGTTGAGCAAGGCTCCAGCCGGGCAGAGGGGATGAGCCAGGAGGGGCCACAGCCCTGGAGTCAAGGCATCGGGACCCAGGGCCAGTCATAAAAGGCTGGAGGAAATGCTGCCATCGGCTCTCGGGACACAGTGGCTCAGCCACATTCTTCAGGCCTTCTGGGGCCTCCTGTGCTGAGCACAGGCCCACTGCTCACCATCCCCCAGTGAAGAACCCACAAAAGGAACTGGACATGTCCCACAGCTCGTGGCTTCACACATGGAGGTGGCAAGAGATGGGCTGTATATTGCTGGGGGCTCCAGGCTCTGGGCTCCAGGCGGCAGGATCATGTCAAGGTTGAAACTCTGGAGCTAGGCTGCCTGAGTCCGAATTCTGGCTCTACCACTTCCCGGCTGGGTGTCCTTGGACAGGTGCTTCACGGCTCAGTGCCTCAGTTTCCTTATCTGTAAAATGGGGAGTAAAAGTGTCTACTTCGCAGGGGTGTTGTGAAGAGTATATAAATTATGTCAAGTGCTCAGACAGTGCCCAGCACGGAGTGAGCTCTCTCTAAGCTTTAGCTCGTCTTATTATCTTCCTTCCAGAACCTCTTCCTTCAAGCCCAAGTGGAGAGAACTATAGCGCCCTTGTTCCCGAGGCCAGGAGAAGGGGGCCTGTAGTCCTGGCAGATGGGTGTTGGTTGGGGATGAGGCAGGGGTCTCCCTGAGCCACCTCACAGGGAGCCCTGCACCCAAGGCTGCTAGCGCTCAGGGGAGGAGGTGGGCCGAGAGCTTGGGGCAGGCCAGGGGCTGCCTGAGGGCCCAGAGAGGCAGAGGAGAAAGGAACATGCCAGGCCAGGAGCTGGGGCCACCCTGCCAGTCCCATCCACCCTACTATCTCCTGCTTTCCCTTCCCCCTTGGTCTTTGGGGCAAAGATTTGTGCTGGTTCAGGCCTGGAAATACCAGAAATACCAGAAACTAAAGTCGTCTCTCTTTGGGCGGCCACAGCGCAAAACCAACCAACATGATCCTGCTATTAACCTCGATTAACTTGGAGAGGATTCCATCTCAGGCTGTCGAGGCCCCCGTGGCTCCAGCCAGGCCCCCTCATGCCGGCCCAGAGCGTCCAGGCCAGGGCAGAGGGTGGGCCGTAGAAAGTGGGTGGCGAGCAGTATCCCCAGCTCAAGGGCCGAACCGAGAACAGGGCGTCCTGGGCCATGGGGGCCTGAGCTGCCCCCAACCCCAGCGCTCGGCCTCCACTGCCTGTCCACAGACACGGGCACAGAGGAGGTGATTGTTTCTGTCTGACCACGGCGACTGCTCCCCAGGGCAGCCGAGAGCACCGGCCTGGGTGTCACAGAGGTAATTGCCAACCACGAGGCCAAAGCCTCCCCCCTTTGCTCCTGTGGACACAGACACTCCAGCAAGAGACAGAAGGACAGTCACGGGCACACAGAGGCCCTCACAGGGCCCAGAGAGGAGCAGGGCCCGTCTGGTCACACACCCAGCCAGCCGTGTGCACACGCACCACACACACACACACACGCAACACACACAAAGACACTCCCTCCCACCACCCACACCCCCAGAAAGGGTCTACATAGCAGCTACACCCCCTGAGGCACAGTTCCTAGGAGGATAAAAACACCCATTCAGGCAAGAGACAGGGCAGCCACCAACACAGAACCACCAAGAAGTCATGGGGCGGAAGGGAAAGACAGGCAGCAGAGGCGGGCAGACCAGAGTTTGAGTCCTGGTTCTATCACTTGCTGACTGGACGACTGCGACCCACTTCCCCTCCCCAAACCCGCACTGTGCCATCTGTGAACTGGGCACAGATAAAGCTTCCGATGGTAGAGGGCATCCCCTCTTCAGCAGTGATCCTGGTAAGCGGTGGGGCCATTGTCATTACGGTTTACTCTTAGAGGTATAAGGAAGCAAGGTGGTCTCAGAAATAGGCCCAGCCTCAGCAGGAAGGGCTGGGGCAGGTTCCTCGGGCGGGGGACCCCATCAGAGCCTAGAGGGGCCAGCTGGGGAATAGGCACAAAAAGAGCTGGGTTGACAGGCCAGCCTGCTACTTCTGTAGCCTTGGTAAGTTAATTCACCTCTCCCATGCCTGTCTTGTCTCTCATAAAATGACGTTAACATCACTAACCTCCCGGAGAGGTTGTGAGAACAGTAACTGACAGTGCTCAGAGCACTGAAGCTGGACCATCTGGCTGCTCAACCACATGCTGTGTGGCCTGGGACAAGTTGGCTAATCCCTCTGAAAGCGGGGATAATAATTATACTCACCTGACGGGTGCGGGGAGGATAAATGACCAGCACACGTGAAGGCCGCAGGGCAGTGTCCGGCGTGTGTAAGTATGTTGGCCATTGGTGGGTAAGAATAAGCAGCAGCTCGGCGTGACTCCTGCCCCACGGGAGTCAGCCTGCCTTGCTCTCTCCCTGGGCCTCCGTCGTTCAGGAGTCCCATCTACGCCTCTCCTCTAAAAAGGAGGGTGCGGGGAGGAGCACTGGGACCCAGCCCTGCCCTCCCTCTGCCTCCCTCCCACAGGGACTCGGGAGGCGGCCTTCGTGTACGCCATCTCTTCGGCAGGTGTGGCCTTTGCGGTGACGCGGGCGTGCAGCAGTGGGGAGCTGGAAAAGTGCGGCTGTGACCGGACGGTACACGGGGTCAGCCCACAGGGTAAGTGCGGGCGGTGGGGAGGGCATGCGTGGCAGGGGCAGGGGCCGGGGCCCAGGCCCTCACTCACCCGCGGACCCCGCATGCCCACCCCACCCAGGCTTCCAGTGGTCGGGATGCTCGGACAACATCGCCTACGGCGTGGCCTTCTCACAGTCATTTGTGGACGTGCGGGAGAGGAGCAAGGGGGCCTCGTCCAGCCGGGCCCTCATGAACCTCCACAACAACGAGGCCGGCAGGAAGGTAGTGCGCACGGCCCCAGCACCCTCACGGCCGGCCGGGAAAGGGCGGGCTCGGCAACGTCCCCAGACGCTCTCCCCCGCCCACCTGCCCCTCAGAAAACACTTGTTGGGCTCTGGCCGGTACCAGGCACCTCCTATGGGGCGGGGGGCACGGGGAGGGAGCGGACAGGTAAGCGGGCGTCACAGAACAGTGTGAGCGGCCCCCAGTGTAGCACACACGTCCCCCAACACGCCCCCGCCCACACATATATGTGCACACAGGTGTGTCTCCATCCCTTTGTCACGCACACACCCCCCAATAAGTAGCAGGGTTAGGATTTCTCCGTGTCACTGCGAAGACGGTGTGCTTAACTACAATACCATCTGCTATCTCAGTACCTACTCTTCAAGGTTCCTGTGCAGGTTCAATGCAGCCATCTTCTTCCCCAACACGTCACTTTTCACTGTTTCGTATGACACTGCCCTTTAACATGTCTCTCCTCCATCAGCTCCGAGTGCCCCAAGGGCAAGTCAGTATCTTTGTTCCCAACACAGCTTACCAGGCCACCGTGGCATACAGCAGGAGCTTAATACAGAGGAAGCATGACCGTACATCTTTCTCCGATTCTGCGCCATGCCCCCGTCCCTGCCCCCGCTCATCCGCCCCCCCCAGCCGCCCCTCCCCGGCCTCCCCTGACATCTCCTGATGGCCCCTCTCCCCTCCCCGCCCCCCGCAGGCTATCCTGACTCACATGCGGGTGGAATGCAAGTGCCACGGGGTGTCAGGCTCCTGCGAGGTAAAGACGTGCTGGCGAGCCGTGCCGCCCTTCCGCCAGGTGGGCCACGCGCTGAAGGAGAAGTTTGACGGCGCCACGGAGGTGGAGCCACGCCGTGTGGGCTCCTCCAGGGCGCTGGTGCCGCGCAATGCGCAGTTCAAGCCGCACACAGATGAGGACCTGGTGTACTTGGAGCCCAGCCCGGACTTCTGCGAGCAGGACATGCGCAGCGGTGTGCTGGGCACGAGGGGCCGCACGTGCAACAAGACGTCCAAGGCCATCGACGGCTGCGAGCTGCTGTGCTGCGGCCGCGGCTTCCACACAGCACAGGTAGAGCTGGCCGAGCGCTGCAGCTGCAAATTCCACTGGTGCTGCTTCGTCAAGTGCCGGCAGTGCCAGCGGCTCGTGGAGCTGCACACGTGCCGGTGACCGCCGCCCAGCCCTGTGCCCAGCAACCACCTAGTGGCCCAGGGAAGGCCGATAATTTAAACAGTCCCGCACCACCCACCCCAAAAGATACTGGTTGTATTTTTTGTTTTGGTTTGGTTTTTGGGTCCTCATGTTATTTATTGCTGGAACCAGGCAGGCGACCCCAAGGGCACCAACTGGGGCCTCCCTGAAGCCTGGGCCTTTGTGGCTGCCACTGACCAAAGGGACTTTGCTCATGCCTCTGGCTGCCCACATGTGGCCACTGCTGACCACTCACTTGTTATCTGTACGTTTTTCCACTTGCAGACTTAAGGTGGGTAACGAAGTGTCGCAGCCACATGCCTACTGACCCTGCCGTCTAGGGAAAGGGGCAGCCCTATGGCAGGGGATGGTGCCAGCCCGATGGCAGTTGCACCCCACACTTACACACGGACCCCGGGCAGCTTCAGCCTGGTAGCTTTGTCTCTCAAGCCCCGTGGAAAAGGAATGGGCAGACACCAGGTCCAGGGCAGAAGGTTAATTTCAGGCCTCCATGAGCAGCCGGAGGTTCAGTCTCTGTGGAACCCTCCAGGCAAGAACAGCAGATGAGGTGAGAGCCAGTGAAGGCTGCAGTGCCCCCACCCCTAGCCCAGCCGCCAGGCCTCCCCTCAGAGAGGGGGACCCTCACTCCCTGGTCCCTCCCAGGCAGGAATACGGCTGCGTCCTGGATCAGAGACCCCAGCTGGGCCTTCACAGTGACGCCATGAGCGTCGCTCCACGGTGCTGCTCCTCTGTGAAACCAAGAATGGAAACGCCACACGCACACAGGAGAGGGCCACGTGAAAAAGCCATCTCCCAACTTTTACTTCACTCCCTTAACCGAATCTATTGAGCAAATACTGTTCTAGGCCCTGTACTGGGCCATCTCACTGGATGACCACAGCAATCCTGGGAGGCCAACAAGACAGGGATGCATGCCTGTGCCCATTTTACAGGAGAAAGGGCAAGGCTCAGCTGGGTCCCAGAGCCAGTAGAGGCAGAGGCAGAGCCAGAAGAGCCCCCCAGCCAAGGCTCCTCCTGGACTCCTGTACCCAGAGGCCCAGAAACTGTAGGTCCCCCTGGGTCTGAGCCTCAGGGATGGGGCTCTGGCTGGAGGAAAAGGGGCTGGGAAGCAGCAGGAGCCACAGACCACAGGCTGAGCCAGAGCCCACTTGGTTCCCAAGGGAGGGCAGAGCAGGCTCTGAGGGAAGAGGTGGACAGTGGGAAGGCTGACGAAGTGAGGTCTCAGCAGCGGAGGGTACCGAGGGTACTGAAGCAGAGCCCCCAGAGCCAGCACCAGCAGCCCGGGCCTGGCCCTGTGCACCAGCCAAACCATCAGGAGCCCAGCCCAAACTTCTGTGCGCAGGACCTGCACACAGCAAGCCCTGGCCTGACCCAACTGCTTCTCAGGTGGGCTCCCAACCACCAGAGGACCTCACTCTCAGCCCTCTCTCCAGGCTGCACCCACCCCGGGGCTTTCAGCTCCTGGTTTGAGGTCTTAAGCTCCAGGCTCCAGGTTCTCAGACTCCAAGTTCTCGGCTCCAGGGTTCAGCGTCTGAATTCAAGGTCCCAGATCCAGAATACGGGCTCCAGCCTGTAGACGCTCTCCCCCAGGCCTTGCGGTTTGTGCCTCCTGGTGTTGGCTCCCTCACGAAGACAGGGTCAACACCCTCGGCCCCCAGCCAAGCTCTCTGCTCATGTCCATCCAAGAAGAAGGCCAAAACCAAGTGAGAGGCTGGACCCACATTCAAATGTGGGGATAATCTCGGGGCAGGCGGGCTCTGATGTGGATGAAAGCTGAGCCGACTGTGTCCCCACAGCTGCCCAGCTGGGCTCACTGCTCCTCTGGCGGGCTCTGTTCAGCTGTCTGCTCAGAGCCAGGCAAAATACTATCCCTCACTGGCAGAGGCCCGACCCACACAAAGGAAGCAGTGGAGACCCCTCCCCCACCCCTAAGTCCTGTCCCCAGAGCCAGGGCACTAGCAGATTCAGGCTGGATGCTGGTGTGACGGGCACTGCCCCAGGAAGAGGAAGGATCTGCGCTTATTCATAGGCCTCACCTTTCCACCTACCAGGGGGCCCCTCAAAGCTCATCCTCCCGGCGTTCTGAAGGGTGTAGCCTCGGTGAAGCAGACTAGATTCTAGGAACCTCTGCCCAGCCCTACCACCACTGCCACCAGCACCCCAAAGGCCAAAGGGATCCACAGCTGCAGGAAAAAGGAGCTTCCTTGGACACACCCAGCTCTAAACTGTCCAGCAGAACAGTTTAAAGAGGAACCAGCACAGGACTGACACAGCCACGCATCCTGGAAGCTGGCCAGAGGGTTCAAGCCCTGCCCGAAACCCTCTCCACTGGTCTTACCGCAAGGCAAAGGTGCCCTCGGAGGCCTTGGGCTGGACAAGCCCCAGCTCTGGATGCTGCTACCCCCTCTGCTGCCCCCACCTCGCCCAGATTTTTATACTAGGCTCCTTGCCTTTGTGACATCCCCATGAAATAGTCTGGTGCACGATAAAATGATTATTTCTTTATCTTGCAATTGTGGCAGTGACTTTTTTGTAGAAGAGGGAGAAGAGCGACTTGGGGAAGGACATGGGAAAAGCAGATAAACATTATCAAATTCTAGAAATGGGGACACCCTTTGACCCCTCTCCTTCTGAATATCTAGTTTGAATTCACCTTTAACACCCAGAGGCTGTATCCGCATTTCACTGAGCCATGCATGATCAGCTGTTCAAACCTTGGCCTAATCCAAGGTCTCAGAACGCTTCTTGGGAACTGATTTGGAAAGGAGGGGCAGATACGATGACAGAGGAGGGTGTGGTAAAGTGGATGTCGATTGAGGAAGTGGGGGACAAATAGAAAAGAGTTTAGTTCCTGCCCAAGGACACAAGGATTCAAGGCCTGTGACTAAAAGTAAACTCCAAGATTGGAGCCCAGTCAGAATGAGGAGCCTGGATGGAAAACTCCATATAACTCAAGTCACAGCTGCTGGGGAGACCCAAAGTGGCTTCTCAGGAACCTCAGTCTAGTGGAATGAAGTCCTCAGCCTTACGAAGGGGGCCATGGTCCCACACCCACACTCCGCCCCTACTGCAGTAAACCCACACCAGCCTGGGAACAGTTAGGCTACTATGTGCTTGGCTTTCCAAAAATTTAATGGGGTGTAAAAGGGCCAAAGCAAAGTGCTTTCAGGATAGCAGTGGTACACACAAATTTGTGAAGCATTGGGGAAGGGATGGGGTCTAGAGCATGGGAGGATAGAAAAGGACACATCTGCAAATCAGGGTCAAACGCAGAGAGAAAGAGACTGGTGATATAGAGGGTCCAAGATGGTAGAGCAAAGAGGTGGGGATGTCCGTGCCCGACCACCTTCCAGAACTGGGAAAAGGACCTAGGCTTTGCAATCAAACCGACCTGGGTTGGAATCCCAGCACTGCCACTTCTTCACTATATGGAACCTTGAACAACTCTTTGTCCCTCTCTGGAACTCATTTTCTTCATTTGTAATATGGGGCTGCTCCCCCTGCCCCAACTCCATTCATAATTTGGGGTTAAATAATAATAGAATCTATTTCTTGGGGATGTTAAATAAAACGTGTGAAGCTCAACAAATGGCAGCTATTACTATAAATATTATTATTCCCTTTTCAGGAATGCAGTGGGCAGTTAAGGGAGCTCTAAGATTGAGGGGAACCGAGGGAGGATGAGACGAGGAGGAAAGCAGACAGTGTGGGATAGGTTAGGGGCTGAAGGCAGGTGTGCCCCAAGACTGTGGTCCTACTTTGGCCCCATCCCAGAGATCAGAAGCAGGCGGATGTCTCAGGGCAGAGATCTCCAGGCAGGAAACCGAGAATCCAAGGGATCGGGGTACCCAGGGAGCAAAGCAATGGCAAAGCTGCCCCTAGGCACCAACAGGAGAGGCTGAATCCAGCCAGGCTCCAATGTGGGTGAGAGGCAGGACTAGGACAGGGAGTGGGGGTGAAGGAGGCCATAGTCAGAAGTAGAGGTGGGTGTGTCGGAGCTGTGGGAAGCTTATGCAGTGGGGCCCAGGGGCTCCGCCTGTGAGGGTGGAAGGTTTCCAAGGCTCCCAGGCCAGGTCTGCTCGCAGAGAGGCTGTGTCCAGATCCATCCTTGACAATGCCCTCAGACTCAGGCCTGAAGGTTTTTGAGAAGGTTGTGAAACCGTGTGATAATAAAGTGGACCTCCTTCTCAGCTCCTTTGTGATAGCCAGTACTCCAAGGAAGTCTTGGGGAGACCAGAGGCAGGGTTTAAAGTGGATCTTGGGCCAAGAAAGGGCCAGAGAACACAGGAAAGTGAAGGGTAGAAGGAAGTATAGGGAGGGTTCTGGGCAACTGACAGGGGCTAAGAAAGGCTGAGTGAGGAAAAGGCAGCGGGTAGGAGGGCAGACACAGAAACAGAAAGATACCAGAAGAAAGAGAGGAAGGTGCTGAGGGACCAGAAGGCATCCGGGCAGAGGAGCCCAGCAGCTTCCTAGCAAGAGGAAGAAAACGCTGAGCTTCAGGAGAAGGCATCTGACTCGAGAAGGTCTAAGGGATGGGGGGAGGGGGCGGAGTGTGGCCTGGCCTGGCCTGGCCCAGGCGATGACTTCATAGGCATCTCCCCCCATTCCTTCCTGAGCCGCCAGCCCTGCTGACCCCCTGCCCGCATCTCAAGGGTCTAGGCCAAGCAGGCGCTGACAGGGGAGAGAAGGGGCCCTTCTGGGCCAGGTCCCCAAGCCTGGCATAGTGCCTGCTGGGGAGGAGGGGCCTAGAGGCCCAGCCCTTGTCAGCATCCCGGCCGGCACTTTGGAGGCAATTAGCAGCCCAGCTGAGCTAATCCCCCGCCTGGCGAGGCCAACACAAACAGGCCCAGGCCGGGTACACACTCGCCTCCCTGTTTGCTGAGGGGCCCGGTGGTCTGCCAAGAACAACACCAATAACCTGGGGCCTTCTCGAGGTTAAGAGGAGGACCGGGGCTCGCTGAAGAGCGGACAGTGCCTGACAGAGCATACTCTGGCCAGGTGCCCTGGCTGCCCCAGAAAGGCAGCCACTGTTCCCAAGCCTTTGGCCAGCCAGGAAGAGGAAGCTGGACACAAGGAGCCATATACTCTGATTCAGTGCCCACCCCCACCCCCAGCCCTGCCACCTGTGAGCGAGAAGGGCCAGCCCGGGCTTGTGCCGCCTCAGCCAGCCCCACGACTGAGGCCGGCAGGGCCGGGCCCTCTAGGCAGGACTCGAGGATTACATGCTCCACGCTGGACACGGGAACCCAGAGGCAATTCAGACCTGGACCCTGCCCTCAGGGGCTCACAGTCTAGCGTAGGACCCTGCAGCAGGGCCAGTCTCTAGCCGCACTGGCCACTTCCCCAACTTGGAAACGCCACGGCAGAACTCCCACAACTGAGAAGGCAAAGGCGGACCCAGAAGAAACAAACTGAGGCCCAGAAATTGATAAATGGGGAGACAGGAGGGATCCAGAACCAACTTTGGCACAGACTGGTCCCGGTTCAAGCCAGCAACCACTGAGCGAGCCCAGAGACAAGGCCCTGCTCTGCATCCCCGCTTCTCGAGTCCAGCCCAATTTCACCTTCATCAGCCCGTGGCCTGGGAGCATCTCTGTTCTGAGCCAAACCCTCTATCCTCAGTTTGGTTCCTCACCCCCACAGGTATGCATGGACTTCGCAGCAACATCAGGAGCCACAGCCCCTTTGAAGGGTCTACTTGGGAAAGCGACATGGCCTCCTGCCTGGCCAGGCCCCTTGCGACACTGCTGATCATCAACAGCCAACACTATCACCGTTTACTGAGCATCTACTGCCTGCGGGGTCCGACCCACACCAACACTGCCTACCAGCACTATCCCGTGTCATGGTCACAAGCGAATAATGGAACAGGAACACTTCCTGTCGGATAAATCAGCTGGGAGGCAGGTGCACGATTTACCCCGTTACAAATAAGGACACTGAGGCCCACAGAAGGGAAGACTTGCCTACAGCCAGAGCCCAGACCTCCAGGCTCCTGGTCAGGATGTAGTGTGTCACCAGGCTCCACCCACAAGCCTCTTCATTTTTCTTCACCCCACCCTGGCCTAGACCCTTCCGGGTCAAAAAGCCTCAAGAGTCTTGAGCCCACCGCTCCCCACAAAAATAGCATTATCTGTCTCTGGCTGGGCTATGCTCAACTCTGTCACTCTGCTGGGAACCTACACATGGCTATGTAGACAGCTTTCTCTAGGGCAGAGGGTGAGGAAGGCTGGAGTCACTCTGCTAAGGTGGACAAAGCCACATCTGGAAACAGCAGCCCTGCCTACTACCCCCTGCCCCGGCTGGTGTGGCAGAAGACTAGGTCTGGTTCCAAGCCTGCCAGACAGGCTGTCAGGATCCTGCCCACCACAGGAAGGGGCTGACATTCATGATGTGAGCTCCCTTTGGGCTGCTCCCATACCTGGCTCTAGAGCATCTAGCCTTGGACCAAGGTATAGATGAATAGATGAGTCCTTTTCCCCTTCAGTTCAGCCAAAAGGGGAGGGATTTTTCAAAAAGATCTTTTACTAGGAAATTGAAGGAAAACAAGTAGATTATAAGTACACAGAAACAAGCAGATTCCTAAGCAGGACTTTAACCAGCACCTAACCAGAGCCCTGTGGACGCCACTTCTCCCTTCTCTCCTCATGAAGCCTCCTTCTAGACACCGGGACACGGGGGTGGGGGTGGGGTGTCATTCTAGCTCCACTGCTGGCAGCCTGTGGAATCTGAAGCAAGTTAGTAAACTCTAAATCTCATCGGTAAAAGAGAGATGAAGATAACGACAGAGCCAGGACTGAGCTCGCTTCTGACTCCAAAGCTTCTATTCTGTACAGCCTCCCCACCCTGCCCCCACCACTATGGCTTTCAGAGGACCACACAAAACACTGAATGGGGAAGTGCCTTGTGGACTGGGAAGGGCTGTAAAGGACATTGACGGTTGTCATAAGCCAGTACCCTGGCTCTTTAAGAATGAGGGAAAGCGTTCTATGGGGGTGTGGGGATGGCATCGTAGGTTCCCGTCCCATGAGGTTTAGATGACAGGAGAATTTGTGGGGTCTCTCTTCTCCTGGGAGTCTTCCCACCCCTCCTCCTCCCTCCTTTCAGCACCTCCGGCAGCCTGCGCCTCCTGCTCACCCCCTTCTTGGACCTGCGGCTGGAGCCACCTGGGAAACTTCAGAAATAGCTGACGGTTATCACAGCCAGAACAGGGCGAGCTGCTGCCCCTCTGATTCATCACAGAGCTGGAGTGGATCCAGAGAAGTGACCAAGAGGATGCAGGGCTGCTGCTATGAATTCAGACTGCTTCAGTCCACAGAGAGCGGCAGAGGGCTCATTCAAATCATAAGTGGATAAGGAAAGGGGACTCTGGAATTGTTCTTCAAAAGAAGAGGCACGCGGGGTGCCGGAAGAAGCCTGAGCTGCAGTTGCACAGATCCGGGACTGAACCTCTTCTGGGCCTCTCGCTAGCAGGGTGACCTCGGATACGTTAACCCCTGTGAGTCTCAGCTTCCCCATCTATGCCAACTCAGAGGCTACTGTGGGAACTGGACCATAATGTAGGTGGCTGTCCAGTAAAAAGTTCTCTGTCCCAGTCCCTTCACTTCGACCTGGGACACGTGTTCCCCCCTTCTCCCTTCCCACCTAGCCAGGTACCAAAGCCACCAGCCACGCATACCCCAGCCCTCTCCTCTCAGCACCAGGGGAAGCTCAACGTGCCATATGATTCCTAGGCCCCGTGCTGCTCGGGTTCCCGTCTGCAAGCCCCGCAGGGTTCAGTTAGATAGCAGGCCCCCAGCTCGGTGAGGAGAAAGGCAGGTTATTCCCCTCCAACTTGCCCTCAAGGGTAAGAGCTCCGTCCAGTTCACCCAGCAGAGGCTTCAGCTCATTAGCAAGAAAGGGGTTCTCAACCTTTAACCTATGCCCCCCTGCCTTTGAGCAACAAAACCCTTGCTTTGTTAGTTCTATGTGACATTTCAAAATAAATCTTGTGACTGAAACAAGCACTTCAAATCACATACACCATTTGTCCCCTGGCTATTCTGTTGATAATACTTCCCTCAAGGGAAGTGTAGTGGTCAAAAGCTCTGGAGTCAGATAATCCCAGCTCTACCACGTCCTAGCTGTGTACCTTGGGTAAGTCATTTAACCTGTTTCCTCAGTTATAAATTGAGCTACCGTGAAGATAAAGCACATAAAGCACTTAGCACGTTGCCAGTCACACAGCTGGTGCTCAGCCATTAGCCATCACTACTGCTGTTAACAGCAGAGGAGGCTCCCGTTGCTGAGCCAGATGCGTCACGGTGCGCTCCCCAGACTTCAGCTGGCAGAAGATACACTGCACAGAAAAATGGGTGGGTGCTCCCCTGAAGTACCTGTCACACTGTGCCACACACACTGTTGCTTCTAATGTTCACATGCTCCTCCTCAGACTGTGAGCTCCTTCAGGGTGGGATCTGCATCTTCTGTTTTACATGGCAGCGAGCAGGGGAGTGTCAGGAAGCTTTGAATAAATGTCAAATGGCCCGAGGCATGCACTCTAGAAGAAAATGCAATGCAGCCATCTGCCAAGCACTAGATGGCACAAGGTGAGCTATTGGACCGATAAAGGGCAGCAGAGGAGTGGGCTCGAATCCTTGAAAGCTCTAAAACACTACAGCTGTATGGCTGCTACTCTAGATTCCTTCTCTAGAACAACGGAGTCAGGAGAGTAAACTATCTCCATCCACTACTACCCCTGGATTACAGGACCCCACAGCTCTTTCAAGGCCCCGGAGAAAAGCCCGGCCTGAGCCCACAAGCCCTGGTCCCTGCGCAAGACCCCCCGGAGAGCCAGCTCACATGGCTTTGTTATAAACGATGCCCTGACAGCCATCTGACCCACTGTCTCCTGGTCTCCCCATCTCCAAGTTCCTGAAGCCTCAGCCAAAGACAACAGTGAGGACTCTTTTCTTCAGGGCCCAGAGTGGAAGGCTCCCCAGCACCTGGGAGCAGCTGGAAGTTGGAACTCAAGGACTCATCGCTGCTGGTCTCCCCATCTCAAGCCAAACACATCTGTAAACAAGCCTTCTCAGTGGCTCCCTGCAGCTGCTCCCCAGGAGTCAAAAGGGAGAGAAGCAGGCTAGAATCAGGGCGGCCCAAGGCTTACAAGTGAGAACTGAACCAGGCGGGGCCTGGTCTGAAAGAAGGCCCCTTGGTATGGCCAGGCCTGCGCTGGTGGCCTTGTGCCCAGATCCTTGGATGGGTTCACCACTGCCCAGGACTGCTGCCCTGTGCCAGGCTGCTGGGACCCCAAGAGGCATAGGGTCTGTGTCACACTGCTGTAGGTCCCACTGTTTTACAAGCTGGCAGAGAGAAAGAACTTGCTGGGGCGGAGATGCCTGGATGCTGGGCTGTTGTGCGTGATCCTGTTTGCTATAAAACAGCCAGACATTCCTAGGACCTGGAATCGCGCCGAGGCCATGGAGCTAGCCTTCCCGACCATATATCTCCAGGCGGGGGACAGGCCTGAGACATCTGAGATAATAAAGACATGATTGTCTCGGCCCTGGGGCTTGTCTCCCCTTTGTCCCAGGGCCCAGCAGCCAGCAAGAAGTTTAAAGACATCCACCCCCTTCTCCTGGGAAAGTACAAATGCATCAGATTCTATAGCCCCTGGGGTGAGCTTCCCAAGAACCAGGCCTGGGATTCCTGCTCTCAGCTCACCAGAGCAGAAGACAATCCAGGGTCCATCCCGTGGCGGCACACAACTAAGTGGAACGTACAGCACTCATTTGGGGAATAGGCCATTCTCTGTGCATACGTCTCAATCTTCACCTACAACAGAGGAACTCTTCAATTTTAGGGATGAAGAAACTGAAGCTGAGAGGGGTTAACGCACTTGTCCAAAGTCACAGGTATTCGAAAGCAGATGGTTTCAAACCTAGATCTGTTTTACTCCAAAGCCTGCAACCTCCGTGTTAACTCTAAAACTCCTCCACAACCCCAGACTTCTTTTTAATGCTCCTTCTTCCCTAATGTCCAATTGCTCAATTCCAAAGCAAGAAGGTTTACCCTTTAACATCTGAAGGGAAAAATTCATGAAGGAAGCAAAACCCAGACTCCGAATCTAGAAGCCAAAACAGCAGTTGCCGGCCTGGCTTCCCCGAGTCATTTCTACCTCAATCTGACCAAGTGACAGCCACCTCCTATCCCAAGGGAGGGTGGCTTCACCAGGGAAAACAGACGTGAAGAGGTGCCGAGGATGAGCCCCAGCCGTTTTGTGAATCAGTGGAACGCCAGTCCTAGCTTTCCTGACCACAGGACCCACTGAGTGGAAAGGGGGCATCATCCACACGGAAGGGTGGGCTCACGGAGAGGGAGCACTGGACGCAGAACCAAAAGACTCTGATTCGATCTGTGAAGCTTACAGACGCTCAACTCTAAGCCAGTTTTCCCATTTGTAAAATAAACACCTGTTCTACTTGCCTCACAGGCTTTTCTGAAGATGAACACAAAAGCATTTTATCAACAGCTTTACAAATAGATGGTATTATGACCCATGCGTGGTTTCTTCCCCTGTTGGTTTCTTTTGCATTCCTGGCTCCCCACTCTTCTTGCTGCCTTTCTTCCGATCAAACATCTGAACTCACTATGTGCTTAACACCATGCTGGATACAAGGATACAAGGAGAGGCTCACACACAGGGTAAGAAAAGATGACAGAGACATAAGATCAGACAGTGTGAGACCACAGCCAACTGGCTCCCAACAAACTGAAGAGCCAGGCCCGCTGAGGAATGGCCAGGGTCTTCTTAAGCCTCAGGCCTGCCCAAGGTCCTCTCAGCCTGGCTGTGGGGCCTTAGGACTAAAAGTTTAGCTTTCTCCTAATTCAGACATTCATCTGCCCACAGGCAAGGATACAGACATGATCTTTCAAGGATACTTCCAGCCCCAGGATCCCACCAATCTGCCACTAAGTCCTTGATTTTTCCATCCTCTATTCGTGGGCCTTACCAAATTAAAGAGCCTCAACTCTATTAGATATAAACTTCCCTCCTTGGGAGCAAAAGGGCACTAGGCAAAACCAAGCAGTAGGAAATCTTTCAGAATGCCCCCAGGGAAAAGCTGAAAATCCCCCTTACCCACCCATTTTGGCCATCTAGGCCCAGAACTCTTAAGATGACGTGGAGGTCATCTCATCTGATGGTCCCAGTGTACACCCTTCAGGAGTTCTCTGCTTACACACATTCCAACCAAGCCCAACAGCCCTGAAATAAACCAATTCCCTCCAACTCCCATGCCACACACAGATGTTTCACTCTTCTCTGGCAGCCCAAATTCGATGCTGCTGCTTGTAGGGACAGAACATATCTGTCTATACAGAACATGTCTGTCTATACATGTCTGCAAGGTCCCCAAAGACAGCCTGCACAAAGGCTTGGTTCATGATCCAATTTAAAGAAAAAAACTTAGGGAGAATGAAGACTGATGCTTGGCTGAAGGTTAACTGAAGGATATTCAGTTATTTGAGAAATGAGAGGCAAGATCATTGGCTCTGGAGGGTAGTAATGGGTCTCAGAATTGAAGGTACAGGCTGCAGGTATGGATGACAAGACACTGCGGGCAGTGGGCTCTTTTCCCAGCAGTTTGAGAATTTGTACTCTCTTCCCAGGGGCAATGAGAAAGGCAGAAACTCAAGAAACCTTGCTAAGTCTCAGGTGCACAACCAACCAGACTCTTCTTGCTGTTCCTCTGCCATCTAGTGGCTCCTCTGGAGCACTACAGGTCCACCTTGTGGCCATTTCCCTCAGCCCCTCCAACATCTTCCTAAATAATGGTACCACTTAGACAGCCAGGCATTATGCTGATGCTGTATCTACATTACTCCTGGTCTTCATAACACTGCAAGGTGGGTATTGATTCCACTTTTCAAACAGGAAAACCCAGGCTTACCGAAGTCAAGTCACTTGTCCAGGGTTACACTGAGAGTCAGTGGAAAATATGATGGCCGTCCTCATGCCTCCAACCCACCTGGAGGAACAGAAGGCCCCAGAACTAAAAATAATCTCAGTTCTTCCATAAATCCCTACATGCTCCAAGTTCCTCAGAGTTAGTTACCATCCTGGTCAAGTAGATGGTACCACAGCCTCCTCCAGCCCCAGGATACACGGGGCACAGCACAGGGAATTGAGCAAATCACCCCACTTAATCTGTCTGCAAACTGAGAGGCCACACAAAAACATCTACAGAAATGCTCACAGGATCGTGACACATAATAGCCAAAAGGCAGAAACAACTCAGGAGTCCATCAAGTGATGGATGAATTAATTAGACAAAATGTTATCCATACAATGGAATATTAGCCACAAAAGGGAATGATTTCCTGATACATGCTATAATATGGATGAACCTTGAAAACATTGTTAAGTGAAAGAAACTAATCATAAAAGACCACAACATCGTATGATTCCATTTACATGAAATGCCCAGAATAGGCAAATCTATAGGAACAGAAAGTAGTATCAGTGGTTGCTTAGGGATGGAGGAACTGGGGGTGGGGGGAGGAGGGTTTAGGAGGTGATAGCTAAGGGGTACAGGGTTTCTTTCTGAGGCAAAGAAAATGTTTTAGGGACTTCCCCAGCAGTCCAGTGGTTAAAACTCCATACTTCCACTGCAGGCTGCGTGGATTCGATCCCTGGTCAGGGAACTAAGATCCCACATGCCATGCAGCACAGCCGGAAAAAAAAAAAAAAAAAAGAAAATGTTCTAAAATGTATCATGGTCATAGTTGCACAACTGAGTGAATATATAAAAACCACTGAAACTTCCAGTTACAAGATAAATAAGTACTAGGGATGTAATGTACAACATGATAAATATAATTAACACTGCTGTATGGTATATATGAAAGTTGCTGGGAGTACATCACAAGGGAGAAATTTTTTTCTATTTAATTTTGTATCTACATGAGATGATGTTCACTAAACTTACTGTGATAATCATTTCATGTTGCATGTAAGTCAAATCATTACACTGTACACCTTAAATTTATACAGTGCTGCATGTCAATTATATCTCAAAACTGGAAGAGGAAAAAAAACACTGAACTGTACCCCTTAAATAAGTAAATTGTATAGTATGTGAATTATATCTCAATTGTTGCACCACCACCACCTCCCCAGAGTAAGAGGGCTGGTCTAAATAACCTCTAAAGGCCTTTCCAGTTGTCATTTAGGGGACAGAATCATCTATCACTGTCAGTCCAGCACTGATTACTTGGCCTGAACAGATGCAACCTAGTATTACCACCAGTCTCATCAAAAGCCACCACAATAACTTTGCTTCATGCCCTCCTCCCAAGCCCTGAGCAGCCTCTGCCTCCAAAAGGTGGATGCCTTCTCTTCCTGCCTTAAGGAACCCAAACCTTAAGACATCTACACACTCACTGACTCTAGGAAAGAAAAACAGGGCAGATGCGGCCCACCTCAAGCTCTGGTCCTTTCTCTTTTTACAGAGGTCCTCCAAAGGTGTGGCTCCATTTTGAGCTCAACCTTTCTGAGAATGTTCATTCACACTTGGAGGAGGCAAGCATGTTTTGTAGGAAACACACTGGCTTTGGATCAGATAGCTCTGAAGCTGAATCATGGTTTCACTATTTTGAAGCTTCATCTTGGGCAACTTACTTAGCTACTCTGAGCCTAAATTTTCTGTCAGATGGTTCTGAATATTAGCTCCCACTACTGTTATGGAAGTAGCATGTATATCACTTGAGGATATCATTCCATAAGCCATGTACACTGTACAAGACATCAGGAACACCCTCTCCTGTAAGCCTTGGCTCAAACACTCTACCCTCTGAGAATTCCTACATGACAGCCCCACCTCACTCATTATCCCCCTGGCTTTCAATGGTGCTCTTCTAAAGGCCCTTCTGTGAGTTGGTCAAGAGAAAAGAGGAAGGGTACCAGGTTTCAGAATTGGCACTCCCATCATCCCCCCACTGGCCTTGGATACTCACTAAGGTCCAGCTTTCTCATCAACACACCCTGCTGTGCCAACCCACAGGGATGCTATGATGAAAAAAAGAGTCTCTACAGTTGAGCAGAGACTACAGGCAGACTATCGAGATTCAAAGGCACCTCAAGATCCTCTAAATCTACGCAAAGGAAAAGGGTATCATTCTCTCATGCTACAACTGTTCCTAAGGTCACCTTCCCCAAAAAGGTCCTACCCAATTAAGCTGCCAGTGTAGAGGAAGGCTTTTATACAGCTATGCTTGCCCTCAGCATTATACCATGCTTAAACTATACTTTTCAGCTTTGTACTTCGTCACATACATTTTATTTTCACAACAAGATACATATGGATAAGCACACAGGTTCCAGAATCAGACCTGAGTTCCAATTCTGGTTGGAGATATTAAGCAATCATGAAGTCTCAGAGTCCTTATCTATAAACAAAGTTACTTGTAGCATAAATCCCAGAGGGCTGTTTTGAGTACTAAATGTGATAATACTGTGGGTTCAACACAGTGCAAAGCACACAGAAAGTACTCAATAAACATAGCCATTCTTTTACCAAAGAATATGCTCCTTTCTTCCATGAACCTCAATAATTAGAGCTGAGCCCTCCCTGAGTGTGGTTAACGTTCCCTCTTTAATTCACTCATTTGTTTATGGGGGTCCCTAAGAGCTATCTTTCTTCATACTACACCTATCCCTCAACAGGGCTCCTGACTACTCCCCGAACACACCAGGTATCTCTCATCTTTGTTCACTTTCCAGCCACCCAGAAATCCATACTCATCCACCTGACCCCACCTCCACCCCTATATATCTCCGCATGTCTAAATCAGACCCACCTTTCACCTTTTTCAAGAAGCCTTTCCTGATTTACTTTCACCACCCTCCCTTCCTCTCACCAACAACATACACACACAGCTAAATGTGACTTTTCTTCCTGGTATGTTCTGTTACCCTCCCTTACTTTCTTCATTCTTATTAGAACCACTCTCATCCACCTTGCTATCTAACAGAGGACCTCTTAGTACTAAATAAACATGTAAAATTGACATTGCACAAAACAAAAGCAGTGGAGAGATTTGTGGTTCTTAACATAATAATGTTTTCTGAACAGTTCTTATCCCTTGATGTTCACAAACTGGCTCGGACCAGCAAGATCCTCATGCTAGCTTCAGGGGTTTGGCCAACCTGAGACAACAGTCCTGGTAATTCTGGGACACAGGGGAAACTGCACAGCTGACCTGATCGTCAGAGGGTTTTTTTGTTTCCCTGCCTCCCAGGGGTTCTGGAAAGAAAGCAATTTCAGAGATGAAGCATCTAAAGCTCTTTGGATACAACGTACTATGCACATGAAGTACTTCTATGCAATTAAAAAGCTTGGGAGAAACCCCATCTCTGGGTCTTGGGTTCTTCTTATAGAAAGCTCTGAATTACCTTGAGCTCTACCATCCTAGCTCTATAAATAGTGAATCTGTACTCCTATAATTACTAAAACACAAAATCTCCAAATACACCCAGTAGCATGTCACAATGATGTTAGTAAGTACTTCCTCACACAAACCTAAATTCTTCCCATTGCAAAGCAAATCTGGTAGCTGTTAATATTTGCATTGCATTTCTTTGTTTACGAAACATGTTCACATATATGATATCATTTAATCCTCACACTCACCCCCAAGACGTAGAAATTAGCATTATTCCTATTTACAGATGAAGCAAGTGTAGCTTAGGGACATTCACTGACTTATCCAAGATCACACAGCTAATAAGGCCAGAGTTATAACTTGGGGCAATTATTTCCCTACAGCACATTGGATTTTTATATTTTGACTGACTACAAATTCTCTGACTCTTAACCTCTCCTAGATAATTCAGAAATCCCCCTAGTCCACAAGTGAATTTGCTCAGCCAATATTCCTTTCTCCCTACCCTCTGCCATCAAGACCCCACATAGGGAATCCCCTGGCAGTCCAGTGGTTAGGGCTCCACGCTTCCACTGCAGGGGGCACGGGTTTGATCCCCGGTCAGGGAACTAAGATCCCCCATGCTGCACAGTGCGGCCAAAAAAAAAAAAAAAAAAACCCCACAACAAATAAATAAATAAAACAAAAACATACGAACGAAACACCCACATAAAGAATGGTGTTCAGATATTAGATAAAGAGCACCCCGGAGTCAACTGGCAGTTCTAACTTAGACTCACCACTAGGTGGAGGTAATCTCAACAGTCCAAGAAGTTCATGGGCTAGCTCACTGGGAAAGAGAGAACAGTGGGGCCGGATTTCAAACTAGCTCAATACTGCGCTCTAGAGCCCGCGACCACCACTGCTGAGCCCGCATGCCACAACTACTCAACCCGTGCTCTGCAACAAGAGAAGCCACTGCAATGAGAAGCCCGTGCACAGCAACGAAGAGTAGCCCCTGCTCGCCACAACTTGAGAAAGCCCGTGCATAGCAACGAAGACCCAACGCAGCCAAAAATAAATTATAAAATATAGAAATTTATTTTTTAAAAAAAGTAGCTCAATAAACTGTTTAAAAGAAGAAAGAGATAGCTCGATACAGGCACAAGTTTCCCCACTTTTGTGAGGGTATGCCCCAATACCCAATAGCCCATTATCAGGGAGTTAAGAATTTCCAGTTCAGAGCTTATGGCTCAAAAGCACTGAACATTTGCAAAACCACACAGGTCCTCTGCTCCAGTTCCTGCCTCTGAGAAGACTGGTCACATGACTGCATCAACTACAGCTAAACGACAAACCAAGACACAGAAACTAAGACCCCATCCAATCAAATATTAATGCATCAGTATGAGGCTAATACAACGAAGCAACTCTCTGTTTAGTCAGACTTCAAAAAAAAAAATCAATCCACCTGGAACTATACTCACTGACGAGAAAGAGGAGGAAATAAAGCCACGTGACACTGGCTCACACCCTGCCCAAAGGTCTGAAAAATAACCAGGGTGTGTGTGGCGTTGGGGATCTGCAGCAGAGAAACAAAGTGACCTTGTTTTTAACTTAGCAAGAGATTTCATCTCCTAGAAGTCCAATTTAGTCTGTTGGAATAACTTCAATTTCATACTCATTTCTAGCACTAACTTACACTTTGGAATTTGGACCTGTGTACTCTCTGCAGATGAATTAGAATATTCCTGGGACGAGTGAAGAGGATATCCATCTCCAGTGAAATCTGTATAGTACACTTGTCTTGAAGTTATCAGGGAAATACAGCCTTCCTCTACATTCTAGCTTTGACTTAGAAAACCTTAGCTGAACTCAACAACTCAAATACCTGCCCCCTTCTCAAATTGCTGCCTAAGTAATTTAATTACTTAGGTGACTGCCCAAACTATCTCAGTGCCAGTCCAGTAAAACCATATGACTATGAATTTTGTAAACCCTCTTTCTGATTAAGGGTAAGAACTGAATGCTGGTTTGGAAAACCTCCTCCTCAAAGGAAAAATGCTGTAAAGATTTGTAGCCCAAAATTACTCTAAAATTCATGTCAGACATAAATGAAACCTTAAGAGATCATGTAGTGCCACAGTTTTCAAACCTGGGGGTATATTAAAATATCTGATGAGCTTTAAAGAAGTGATGCTCTGGGCTTCCCTGGTGGTGCAGTGGTTGGGAGTCCGCCTGCCGATGCAGGGGACGCGGGTTCGTGCCCCGGTCTGGGAAGATCCCACATGCCGCGGAGCGGCTGGGCCCGTAGGCCATGGCCGCTGAGCCTGTGCACCGCAATGGGAGAGGCCACAACAGTGAGAGGCCCGGGTAACACACACACACACACACATACACACACACAAAAAAAGAAGTGATGCTCCTACAAAAAAAAATTTGAAAAAAATTGTGATGCCCAGACCCTATCTCCATTATTTTCCTTTTTTTTTTTTTTTTGGGCGGTACGCTGGCCTCTCACTGTTGTGGCCTCTCCCGTTGCGGAGCACAGGCTCCGGACTCGCAGGCTCAGCGGCCACGGCTCACGGGCCCAGCCGCTCCACAGCATGTGGGATCTTCCCGGACCGGGGCACGAACCCGCGTCCCCTGCATCGGCAGGCGGACTCTCAACCACTGCGCCACCAGGGAAGCCCTATTTTCCTTTTTTAAAATGAGCTCAAACCTATTTTTGAATTTACTAAATATGAGGGAATGAATATATGAGTGGCAGACTTTGGGCTTGGCTATGTGGAATCCTCTGGGCAATGGAACGTGAGAAATTTCAAATGTGCTTGACCTTGTACCCCCTTTGGCTCACCACATGAAGTCCTCTCAGGAAGGCACTGCTCTCTGGAGCCAGGCTCCAGAATGAGAAACATGAAGCCAACCTGAGCCTAATCTGAAGCCTGGAGGCAAAGCCCAACTGACCCCTCAGCAAGAAAAATAAATGCTTGTTGGAGTAAGCCGCTTGAGTGTTAGGGTGGTTTGTAATGCAACATTACTGTAGCAATAGCTAATAAAATGTTTTTTAAAAAGAGGAGGGGCTCTTCAGAAAAAACTCAAAGTAATACATAAAGTATTGTAACAGCCCTGGAAAGAAAATATTAAGATGAGGTCTTCTGTTGAGCTATGTAGTTAAATCACCATGCTCTGAAGTTCGGGGAACCTGGGTAAGTCTTACAGAAAACAATGAGAGCTAAATTAGGAATGTGATTTAAAGATACTCCCCTCACATATTATTCAGATACACTAACCATGAAGAGCTCAGCCCTTTCTGAAAGATAATGGAGTTGCTACTTCTTGGTGAAATACCGTCCCTTCCCCAGACTGTTATATACCAAATTTGTAGTGTATGTTAGCTGTACCCAGCGGAGGCTAAGTTCCAAACCTCAAGAAGCAGGGTCCTCGTATACCAGTTTCTTAGCACTCAGCACCCCAATAACCACTAACATCATCAAAATGGGAGAAGGAAAAAAAGAAAATAGTCCAAACCTAATAATGAAGAAAAAGTATTATTTTATCCATTCTATGAAGGTATTATGAAGATACCAATAAGACACCAATGATTTAACAACAGTTTTTCGGAACCAAAAAAAAAAAAGCACCACATTAAATGTATACACAAATTTTAAGAGGTATTCTGATCATACTATGAAAATGAGCCCCCCAAGAAAGGAAAAATACACCTCAGAATAAAGGAATATTGCAATCATTTCTTAGATTCCACAATCAATCCTTTCTTCCCCTTAGAATATATTCCCTCTACTGGCATAAAATCCAACTGAAAGGGAATTCCCTGGCAGTCCAGCGGTTAGAACCCGGCTCTTTCACTGTTAGGGGCCTGGGTTTGATCCCTGGTCGGGGAACTAAGATCCCACAATCCACATGGCACAGCCAAAAAGAAAAAAAAAAAAAAAATCCAGCTCAAAGGATGCCTATTTCTAAGACCTTCAGTAAAACATGGGTATTTTAGAAAAACAGTGATGTACTGGCGTTGTATTAGCCTAGATACTGTAAATTTTGCCATAAGCTAAATCTGCTAAGGCCTGTTTCAAAATAGCGCTTTTCCAATCCCTAGATCACACTCCCTGGGCAGTATCACTCACTAAGCCAAAGATAACAGACAAGTCTGTTAAGTCAAATAGAAAACAATATTTAAACAGAAAACAATGTTAGCTTCATCCATTTGCCACCCATGTTCATCTGATATGTGTAAATCAAATTGAAAATATTTAATTAGAAAACAATGTTAGCTTCAATCAATCCTCTTGTCACCACTGCTCTTCTGACGTGTGGATAATTCATCAACACAACCATGTAACCTGCTTTATTTCATTTATTCATTCTTGAAAACATGTACCCATCCAATGACTATTTTTAGAGTCATTTCTTATGTGTCAAACACTGCTCTAGGCCAGGGCTACAGCAATAATCAGGATGGACCTATATGCCACTGTACTAAGAACTAGGGATACACATACACAGTTTCTGCTCCCCTCAGTCTCATAACATGATCCAGGTGTCTCTCCCTGGTATGGTCAACAAGGAATAAGATACATTCGTTAAAACAGCAAAGCTTAGATTTGCCTCTTCCTAACCCATTCCCGATCAGCCCAGCTTAGTTCTAGCACAGTATGGAATCAAGTCAAACATGACTCCATATAGAAAACTATCAAAATGAGGCTATACATTGTATCAACCTTATTAACTGGATTAACAGTCCTTAGTTTCTAAGACTCTCATACAGATCAGTATAATGCCCTTAAGGGAAATGAATCATTCTTGTCACCTACAGAAAATGTGTCCCATATTCAGATTCAAAGCACAGAATCTGGAATCTTTTAGAAGCAGTTTGAGGTTAACAACCTAGGAGCAGTAGTTCTCAAACTTGGCTGCATAATGTAAATACCTGGAAAGCTTTTAAATAACCCACTGCTCAAGCTCCACTCTACTAAAGCAGCAAAGTTTGAAAACCACTGATACAGAAAACTTGGAGAAAAATGGCTGCTTTCCAACTGATGGATGGATTTGGAAGTATGCTGCCATTTCCTTCCAAAAACATGAGCAGTGAGCTTCCAGAACATTTCTTCACTAAGAACTGTTATGAACCCACTTGGTATTAAAGAGGAGTCTGTAGGCGACCTGCCAAACTTAGGGGAGAAGGCACAAACCTGAATGTGAGGGGAAAAAAAATCTCAAACTGAATTCCACAAAACAAAGTACATTAAACCTTTGTGCTCTAAATCTTTATCTTGAAATCTGTTAGAAATTGATATCAATAAGAGTCAAGTTCCCATTCCTAAATATCTAAAAATTAAGAGGCGGAGGGAAAATAACAACCCCCAGGCTGACTTGTAATGGGTTTTTTTGTTTGTTTGTTTAATACATCTGAAAAGAATGCATATACAAAGAATTCAGACATGAGAAAGCATTGGTTCAACACTAATGAAATCTACAAGAAGTAGGATTTGGGGAAGGTGGGGAAGATTACCTAACATTTTTAAGACTTGGAAACTGCAACCAAAATAAGCTGATAAAATCCCTATTAACACTTATGAAGAGTCTTCATAAGACTCTCCCCAGGATTTTTATTAAACTAGAGAGCCTCACCTGGCTGCTCTAGCGTTCCTCATATGCAAAACAGAAATAAGAGGATTTCCCTGACTGGTCCCCATGTTGTTAAATGTTCTCCCCACCCCCACCCTACCCCACCCCACCCCCAGCTTCTTAATGAAGCAGGTCTCCATCCTCATAACTTGAAAGAGGATGTGAATCATCCCATAGACATCTGTCTTCTAGCACCACCCCTCGGATTTCCTCTATATACCAGGTCTTCAGCTGTGTTCTAGGAACACTGTATCATACACTATTAAGCTGCACATCTATGCTAAGCATATTAAGACAATGACTGACAGGGAAAAAAAATGTTTTTTAATTACGTACTCAATCCATTTGGTGTATTTCAAAAGGTGCAATACTTTTCTTCATTTATCAGTGAAAGAAGTTAGAAATTAACTTCAAAAAAAATCAGCAAATGGCAAACAAATTTCCTTGAGAGTCACAGTCACATATATAGTGCATCCTAGAAAAGAGGAGGGGCAAGACAGGTTCCACCCACTTTCATGAGTTTCATCAAATACTGGACCTACTCAAGGGTGGAGAGAAAAGGCAACTTTCAAAAAGGAGTATATTATTAAATGAGGCGTTTACTATACTCCTTCCTAAGAGCACCAGGTGGGGAACACGTTTTCTAAACTAGATCTAGGAAGTGGAATGTGGAATCAATCTATCCTCCTCCCCTTAAGGGCTGTCCAATGGTTAATGAATTTAAAAAACATGACTAAATAAAAACAAATCCCACACACACTCCCCCGCCCCCCAAAAAAAAGAAAAGAAAAAAGAAAACTAGATATCCCAGATTACTCGCCAGAGTGGAACCCGGAAACAGCTTCAACAACCAAATTAGTCTGTTACAGAGTCATCACAAGCATGCCTTGCTTTTAAACAAAAAAAAATAATAATAATTTTTTTGAAACAACAAAACAAAAACTAGTACTGATCACTTTTCTGACAATACACAATTACTCAAAATTAACTAGTACTGAGAGGGGGAAGGGGGCCATACCTATGGGCCTTGTCTCACACGAGTGCATGTGGGTAGGTGCAGGGCATTTGTCATTATTGCAAAAACGAATTTTAATTTTTAATCTTTAGTTTGATTTAAACATTGCTTTTAGTATGATGCCGACACCAGCTGTGCAGAAAGGGCTCTGGAGAGACGTTCATAGCAGCACACACCTGCGGCTCTTCTTCGGTTCTGGAGGCTCCAGGGCAGCCAATATTGCTTCATCAAATACATTCTTTAGGCCTTTCTGAAAAGGGGTAGAAAGAAAAAAAATGGGCAGTCTGATATTCAGTATAATACAGTTGAGGATCAAATTTAAAACATTCAAACCCCCAGGAGTTGGCAAATAACGAAACATTAAAAACAACCCTGAATCTCAACACAATCATCTCACTTCACCAAGTTTTGTCCAGGCAGGGCACTGGAAGGATCCAGCAATTCAGGAGGAGAGGAGCAGATATTCATGAGTGAGACAGTGGTCCTTTGAGAAAGCTTTCTGCAGACCAATGTATGTCACAAGAAGCGAACAAGCACATGTCATTTGCTCATTCAATATGAGTTTTGTAGTATGCTGCTGGAACATTTTACATAAAAACAAGTAAGCAGCTCTGCATTCGAATGAAACAGCTGGATATGGAACAGGACTGAGAGGCTGGGCACCGGGCAGTGGCATCCTTATCATATGGAAGGCGCAGGCAAAGATGGAGAGAGCGATTACAGTAGCTGCATCAAAAATAGTCACTCTAAACTCCCTTTATCCCACCAATTAGAGCCAAGGGGATTCAAGGAAGCAAAAATGTGGGTACCTGATACATATGTAAAACTAAAGCCAGTCAGTGCAACAGGAATAAAGTTTCATCAGGCATTTATACAAACAATTGTATATTTTTAATTTCAAAATTTGAAGGTAACCATAATTGTATGTTTCCCTCACAACAATAAAATCAGAAGCAGGAAAATATAAAGATGGCAGCTTTACATCTCAACATTAACAAACCTTAAGTCAACTGTTAAAATGGATGCTACTCTTAAAAGATAATGTAACAAATGATCTCATAAAGCAGTAGCAGGTACATCAATTATCTTTCCCACCCAGACTGACAAATACTCCACTACAGCACAGACAGCCAAAGCAATAGCAACACAAAGTTTCACTACACAAAGGAAAACCAGAAAAGAATCCTCCCTTCCCCATTACACTGTACTAGCAGGTCACCCTTTTTCCATAAATTTTGTCATGCAATTACAATTAACAATTGATCGTAAGAGTAAAATGATGTTTGTGTTATTTTCTCCATCTAGAACTAAGATCTAGAAGTGTTAAACTCTTCTTATTTTCTCCAAGAGGACATTCTTAATGCCAGACCAAGTTCCCTTTTGCAATAGTAATCCAAACCAAACAGCTCTGAGCATCAGGCAACTCAAGCAGCAGAAAGTTAAACAAGTCCAACTTGACTACTGATCACAAAAAATATTCTATAAGATATTGCATTCTTGATCAAAAACTAATACAGAGGTTGCTCTAAGGTGGTGAGTAAAAAGACGCAGAGGCTTTCAAACAGGATAGTTTTATTCCTTTGTTTTTAAACGATCTTTCTACAGTAGTGGGACAGGAAGCAGCAGCAAAGAGGGGAAGGAGAAAACAGTTTAGAATATACAGCACTTCCTTTTGGGTTGAGTTTCCGGAGGCTCGAGGGCAGCTAGGATAGCCTCATCAAACACATTCTTCAGACCTCTCTACAAGACAGAGGGGAGGAGAGAGAATAGCAGCCAGGTTAGAGGATTAGAAAGACCAGCAGATACAACAGCAGTCTGGATTAACTGGGCTGAATTCACAGAAGCAATGTGCCTTAAGAAAAATAACTGCCAGAAAGCTAGATCTTAAGCCCATTAGCAAGACAGTAAATAACAGAACAAATTTCTTACCTCAAAAAAGGTTAACTGAGCAAGAAAGCAATTTTTGTGAAAATGCCATATGTTGACTTCTATAACAATCACACTTTGAAATCTAAATTACAACATTTTAATGAAAATAATGCCAGAGGAGAGGAATGGATATGTAAGCACAAGATACATGCAGTGAATAATTAGGCCTTGCAGAATTCCCTAGTACTTCTAATGACAAGAATGGCACACACATTTTGGAACTACACCTACTACAACTTCAGGCTTCTGTGAATTCATCCCCTGAATAACTGAAGGACACAAATAGCAGGCTAACAGGCATGCTACATGTTTCTAGATCCAATGACATATCTGGATGGGATTAATCAGGATTTCAGAGTAAACCAGTTTCCCAGAACAAAAGGTTCAGACACTTAGAAAAAGTGTTAATTGTTCAGCAGTACCAACTGGGAGAAGTTTAAACAACAGACTCTAGAAACAGCATACACCTCAGTTATTCAGTAATGTTATTAGAGCAAGTAACCACCACCCAATAGGAAAACAAAGAACAGGGTCCTAGAATGAATTTTAGCAAGCAGTCCAATGCTTTTAGATGTCCGCATGGTTATCAGAGCATAAAGCATGGAGTGAAAAACAAAGAATATTCTCAGATCTACAGGGATTAAGATGCAGAAATACACTTACACCTCAGCCAGAACTCCAGCGTGACAGTGCGACTCAGTAGTACTGGTACCAGGTCTACAGACTCACCTAAACTCACCTAAATCTGCAGCCACAGGTATACCTCCCAAAGAAGTTCCACATGTTCTTTAGGTCAGTTGGATCCCAAGTAAAACCATTCCCCAAAGCCCCAGAGCACGGCTCCGAAAAGGAGCGCCAGGCCCAGATTACCCCAGCCGCCCCCACCTTGCCCTCCCCCCACCACAGAAGCCTCGAGAACTGGCACTCACACATTCCACTAGGGACAAAATAAATGAGAAATAACAGTAAGCACTTGGAAAGAGGCAAAGAGGTTAAAAAGTTTCCTTCCTTCTGTGTCTTTTACAAAGTAGAAATGATGAAAGTTAAAGTTCCTCTGAAATTCTTTCTACACATCTAGGAGCAAACTCTGGTTGTCAAACATAAAAGGAAGGAGGGAAGATAGAAAGAAAAATAAATTTTATAAGGGAAAAAAGAGGAGGACGACAATCAGAAACCAGGGCATCCCTTAATAAGAAGCAAATACTTTCTTGCTTATTGACAAAGATCAATTAATCCCCTACAAGACAAAACTAACCCCTGCTTTAATCACACTATCTGATTATATTAAAAGCTCAGTTTTAAAGGAACCAACAAACAGAATCTGGAATCCTAAAAAATTATAGCTCCCAAACAGTACCCAGGGACCCCATTTTCTATCTTCTCTTTTGATTTCTCCAAACTTCAAAATCTGGTAAGAAAAATGTAGTTGCTAAGACCTTTTCAAATTTCTGTTCTCTGGAAAGTGACTTACTATATAAACCTGTTCAATACTGTAAAAAACTTTACATGGAAGCATCCAATTCTCTAAAATAAGCTTCACTAGTGACCTAAAATTGGATCCACATGGCCTACTTGCCTCCATTTCCCCCCAAAGCAACCTGTATTTAGAGAATGGGGATATGTAACAGTTATCTGACTCAAATGTTCCACACACATCCTTCTTCAATACACACACACACACACACACTTTTCTGGGGATGGTATCAAAACACAAAAGCATCAGGCATTTAAAAAAATCTCAGTTAGTGCTACATGTGAGAAGATGTAAAATCTTCTCAACTTTTACATATCTGCAATAGCAATACAACAGGACTAAACTGCCAAGGAAAACTGGGTTTGGGAGAAGAAATTAGCCCTTGAAGTCATCCTGTGAAATATCCAGGTAAGAAAAAAAATTTTATCTTTGCACATCCAACCCAGGGCTAAACTGGAGATTATTAAATTATGTCTACATGCTACATACTATATACTTAGTACATGTTTTTTTTCAAACTTCATAAAAAAGAAAAATTACCTGAAAAAGTAGCATGAGAAATATGTGAATTTCATGTAATTATAAGAAATCTCCACCCTTCAGTCTTGCCTTATTTTATTTAGGCGTGTTTGCTCATTGTTCAAATGTCAAAGTAGAATAAAAGAGTTCTGTGCTAATTATTTACATAATATTTTCCTTTGGTCCCCAGAACAGTACTCAGAGGGGAGAACTGGTTGGTGATACCATGAAGGTAGAGAAAATGAAATCACACAGGTCACTTATAACTCTCACTCTAAATACCCTAACACTGCTCCCTGTCCTCAGAATCTGAAGTTTCCCATCAAACTATGAGAAGAGTTCCAATTAAATCGTTCAGAAAGAAAAGAGGACTGCATAAAGAAGGAATGCCTCCAAAAACATAAGAATAGTGACACTATATAAAGGCATGCTTGAGAAATGGCCTAGGTAGCTTTCTCTGACATGAAAGTCTCAATGATTACAACCAATTCCCTATCCCAGTTGAATTACCCCAGAAACAGTATACCATCAATTGTCAGTACTGATAAAAAATCAGATTTATTTAGATGAGATTTTAAGTTTGGGGGGGGAGGGAGGGGAATCATTCACAGATTCTTGTAAGTGTGTGCTAATCTGGACCTTTCCGTTAATTTTTGTTTTTAACACAATCCCTGACCACTACAAATGATTCAGTAAAACGTGGGAACTCACCAACACAAGAGCTTTATTTAGAAACTAATAATTTTCTCCATAAAAACAGAGACCTCTAACAAAAGAATATATACTGTGAAGCTGGTCACAGTCTTCCTGGGCAGCTTTCTTGAGCACTGCAGACCGCTGTCAGAAATAAGCCCTGAATCCTACTGCTGCTCGAAACCACTCCACTGTAAATAAACGTGGGGTTCCACAGTCCTCACCTGTGTAAGTGCAGAACACTCCACATACTTGACAGCCTTCAGGTCACGGGCCAGTTTTTCAGCAGTCTCTGGGGTGATAGGCTTCTGTTTATTCTTGGCAAGTTTCTCAATAGTAGAGGGGTCATCTCTGAGATCAATCTGGGTCCCAACAAGCAAGAAAGGAGTCTTTGGACAGTGGTGAGTTATCTCAGGCACCCACTAGAGAAAAGATATTTTAAAAAATACACCTGCATTAATCCACAAGCCTCCAAAGCTATTTACAATCAACAGAAGTTCTATGACAACCTTTTTTTCAGGACAAGAATATCTGACTAACTCACCTTTTCTTTCACATTTTCGAATGAGGATGGAGAGACCACTGAAAAACAGACTAGAAATACATCTGTTTGTGGATAACTCAGCGGTCGTAATCTGTCATAATCCTCTTGCCCTAAGGGGGAAAAAAAACTGGAGAAATCAGCAACTGAATCTTGGTGCCCTCATAGCATTAAAATCACAAATCAGTCAACAGACTAAGCATGCAGCTAACAGCACATTTATCATTAATAAGAAGGCAACTTATTTAACAAAATATATGGCTTTGTAATAGAATATTTGAGCAATATTCTCACTCAGCTAATTCTAGTTAAAAGGTACAAACTATCAGTTATAAAATAAATAAGTCACAGGGATGTAATGTACAGCACAGGGAATACAGTCAATAATATTATAATAACTTTGTATGATGTGTAATATATAAAAATATCAAATAACTGTTATACAGCTGAAACTAATATAATATTGTAAGTCAACTACACATCAGTAAAGAAAAGCAAAACCAAAAACCAAAAAAAAATTTCAGGTCCTTAGAACAGCAATGAATTTGTTATGTATTAATTATTTGCTTTGTTACTGATTTGTAGTTTTCAATCTTTGTGTCTACTAGCAACCAAACAATAATGTAACAAAAATAAACTGTTGCTATAGAAATAGTTAAAAATCAAATCTACTCCTATCTGATTAAGAAACAATCACAGTGAAACTATCTAAGGGAAGAAAAATCTCAATGAAACCCAGCTGACAAAATCCACTGCCCATGACTACCAAAGCAGATTCACATGTTTAGTTAATGTGTACATGTAAGACCACTACCTGAAACTGAAAACACACAGAAAAAAATTCAACAAGAATCAATGGATGCTAAATCAATATGGAGGAAACTCTGGTGAAAAGGAGAATATTTGTATGGTCTTAAAGATTATTAATAAACCACAAGGGGAAGAACATAACTACATTGTGAAGAAACAACATCACCTTGACTGAGTGATCTAGATTGCCATCACCAATGAGTGGCAGATGAGTATCATATGCCTCTACATTTATATCCTGAGAAAGACATCACTAAGGTAGTATTCCAACCAAAATAGCATAACTTGTATCTAATCATGAGGAAACAGACCAAACCCAAAATGAAGAACATTTTTGTAAGGGGAAGAGGGAGAGAGGATTCCTGGGCCTGTATTCAATAAAAACATCATGAAAGACCAAAAAAAAGGGGGGGGGGCAGGAGAGCTGAAGAACTGATCCAAATTATAAGAAACTAAAGAGACATGACAATTAAATGCAATACATGGTCCTATGCTAAAAGCAGAAAAAACTGGACGTGGATCAACTGATAAAACTGGAATATAGATGTTAGATTAGAGTATGGTATCAATGCTAAATTACCTTAAGTTGATTACCATTATACAAAAATGTCTCTGCTCTTAGGAAATACATACTTATTCAAGGCTAAATGGCAACTTACTCTCAAATAGTTCAGGGGGAAAAAATTATGTATGAATATGTTGAAAGAGAAAAATACAGCAAATAGGGTAAAACATTAACAACTAGTAAATTTGGTTAAAGGATGTATGTGGGCTCCTGATACTATTTTTGCAACCGTTCTGTAGGTTTGAAATTATTGCCAGATAAAAAGTGTTTTAAAATATCCATACACATTTCCAGAACTGTGAAGGGAAGGGAAGAGTCACAGAGGAAGGATTTAACAGTCCAATTTCAAAAGTGAGCTACAACAATCCTATGTATTAAAAGAATAGCCCTAAAAAACAAACAAACAAACAAACAGAAACAAAACAAAAAGGGAATTCCCTGGTGGTCCAGTGGTTGGGACTCTGCACTTTCACTGCAGAGGGCACAGGTTCAATCCCTGGTAAGGGAACTAGGATCCCACATGTCACACAGCCCAAAAACAAAAAAAAACCAAAAAACAAACAAATAAAAGAATAGGTAAGTAATTAATGACACTGAACCGTATGCTAAAAATGGTTAAAATGGTAAATTTTATGTTATATTATTTTACCACAATAAAAAAAAACCTTTAAGGGGAAAAAAGGAAAGTTAAATATTTTGTATGCCAGTGATTTTTTTTGTTTTGTTTTGTTTTTGCCAGCATTGAGAGAGAATACAAGAATTTAGGGTAGCTATCAAAACATGATAATTAACGATGTCATTCTTATTGCCACTTAAATAATACAACATAAGTAGACAATAAAGGTACTGTCAGGATAATACTCTATGGAAAGTAAATAAAGGTTGAAGGAGAAGTCCAAACAGCAGATATTACAAAACAATAAAACCACCATCAGTACCTCTAGCATTTACTGAATACTTACTATAGCAATATGCTAGGGTTAGAATCAAAGGAATTCAAAGGTATGCACTAAGATGTGTAATTCTCACTTCTTAAATTATTAATATAATGTACAACTGTAGACATAGAAGGGATTTGGAAAAGAAAGAATGGGGAAAACAAAATCAGCCAAACTCTTAACAATTGTCTCAAACTGCCTGAGCTCTAACGCTAGCTGGAGCTTTGAGGCATCACAACCAAAGCTCCAATAAAACAACAAAACAAAAAGTAAATGTAGAAAATAAGACAACAAAACAGTTAACCAAGCTGTGTAAAAAGTACAGACATTCACATACCTTTTCTTAGCCCTAGACCCTATTCAAATGGAATATATTTCACAAAAATTAAGTCTGGCATACTAGAAAAGGCTTCATTTTTAGTCATTCAGCCCCTGCAACAAAAACAGATCCAAGTCTGTATTCCTGAGCACCACTAGGGGCATCTAAATAAATGCCCAATGTTTTACATGCAACCAACCTTCTATTCAAATGGACTGGTGACAGAAAACAAATACAGTCATTCTTTTTTTTTTTTTTTTTTGCAGTACGCGGGCCTTTCACTGCTGTGGCCTCTCCCATTTCAGAGCACAGGCTCCGGACGCGCAGGCTCAGCGGCCATGGCTCAAGGGCCCAGCCGCTCCGCGGCATGTTGGATCTTCCCGGACCGGGGCACGAACCCATGGTCCCCTGCATCGGCAGGCGGACTCTCAACCACTGCGCCACCAGGGAAGCCCCTGCCATTCTTTCTTAACACTAGATCCAAAGCTGTACTGGTCTGTCCATTTACTTGCAATGAACAAGCCCTCAAAGCTATAAATCTTTTCCTTTCCCAAGGAGAAAAAAATTAAAATTGTTCGATAAACAAAAAGTAGGCTACCTTACATCTACATTTGCTACAATTGCTACATTTAAGGAAACAGAATGGGTACGATCCCTTAGATGAGCAAGATTCTTCAATATCCAAGCATAATTTATCCAGCTAAAATCTATCCTCTAAGTATGAGGCAGCACTATCATTTAACATACTTTAAGGTACACAACATGATCAAGAAATTTTCACTCTACTGCGTAAGACAGGTTTTGACTACAAGTCTTAAATTATATCTACTCTAACAGTACACCAGCTCATCACTTAACTTCTAATACTTGACAAAAAGCAAGGATACATCTCATGAGTTGCTGGTTTTTTTCCTTCCTCCATATTCAGAATTTGAATTCAAGAGGAACTAAGTCAGTTTGAACTGAGGGCTCTGGTCCATATGAAAAATCTGAAGTGATCTCATGGTATGAAAAATAAGAATACTGCTAAAAAACAACACTTTCAGAGAATTCCAGTAGGACATTGTAAACCCAAGAAGACAAATTAAAGATTTCACAAAATTTACCGCTACAAATTAAAACCTAAACATTTTTTCTACAAGCAAGTACTCAAAATTTAATGGCCCTTAGTGATCCCTGCTTCCTCTGTGCTATGGAGCTTACTCCTAAATAATTCCGTACCTTTTATATCATAAAAGAAAAAAAATCCAAAAATAAATGAGGACACTCTGGAACCTGAGATTCCTACCATGTTATGTATAACATCTGTAAAAATCTATACTATTGCATGTTAATGCAGAATTTACTGAAGATTCAAATCTTAGTCGTAACGCCTTTGGAAGGTTCTACAGTAGCACTAAACTAGAGACCAAAGCAGCTATAAATATCTCTATGGAGAGCGTTGTCATTCCTGATAATGTAATTGATCAGCAACTGCAGAAGGTTGCCAGATACTAGAAAACACCTCAATGAAAGGAGTTTATTTTTAAAAAACACAACAAACAAAAAACAGAATCAGCTAAACCAGGTCAAAGTGCACCACTATGACTTGTTCTGAATATTCTTCTGCTAAGGAAGAGAATAATATTAGCTGTACACCAAACACATTCCAGTCCCTGTGCTGGGTTTTTTTAATAGTAAAGTGTGTGAATCATAAATACACAGCTCCTGAGTTTTTACATATGTATACACTTTATTAAACTATCACTGAATCTTCACAACACCTCTAAAAGGAAAATATTTTAAACATTTTACATATCAAGGTAATTAAGCCCCACACAGTTAAGCAACTTGTCAACTATCTAGCTAACTGCTCTTTCTAGCATCAAAGTCCAACCTTTCTCTTGTTTATTACCATGGTAAGCCCGGAATGATTGACTGTGATTACAATGATTAAAATTTAAAAATGAAGCTAGCTTTTGAAAATTGAACCTAAGAAAACAATTAAGACTATATATAAATAAATGAGAATGGGGAAAAACAAATTTAATGTAAACATAAATGAACCCAACTGTATTACAAATAATATAGCCACACTTTGGGGGGGGTGGGGATAACAAATCCAAGTAATTTTTGAACAAGGAACTGTGTATGCTATTAGACCAAAGAAAAAAATTACTGCAAACAAATCTTGAACTCTTCTTACATATTTGTTTTTCACAGTGGTATGGTATAGCAATTCTGAAACTATTTTGTGTGTATTGCAGGACTGAAAACAGGTACATCTTTTGGGGAACCTAGCTTCTAACTATAGAAGAAATGGAGATGAAAATATGGAATTGATGAAGGTAAAGAAGACTGCCTGAGTTGGACTAAATTGGAGGTATCAACAAAAACTCATTATCCAGAATAAACGTGTTAATATTTTCTTCCCTAGTTGAATGAATGATATTCAGGACAAGTCACTGTGGTGCAGAACAAGTCGCTAGCATGTTACAGCTGTTTGCTGTCTTATCTCTGTCCAGACCTCTGTAGCAATGAGCATATCTAGCACCTAGATTCCCATTTTGCAACAACTGTAGGAAAAATTGATTCAGGCAAGAATTGTCAATGGTTATTAAATCTAGAGGGGGTGCTATTTAATGACAACAGAATATTTACACCATTTTAATGTATCTCCTCACAATTAATTATTAATTATAAAAGGAAAAATTCTAAACATATAGTAGGAAAACTGGACAACACCTTAATCAAGTGATCAGAATTACTTTTACCAAAAGGTGATACCCTGAGATGGACGTAACATTACTGATCTGGTATTCTAACCAAATACGCAATATCCTGAATCTACTCATGAGGAAATGGACAACCTCAAACTGAGAAACATTCTGTAAAATAAGTGGCCTGTTTGCTTAAAAAAATGCCAATACCATAAAAGGCTGAGGTTCCATACTAAAGGATACTAACCAAAGAGAGCGACAACTACATGCAATGTGCGATCCTAGGTCAGAACCTATACAAGAAAAATTGCTCTAAGGGACAATATTAGGACAATTGACAAAATTAGAGAGTTGACTACAGGTTAAAGTTTAAAATGTTATATATAATGTCAAATTTCCTAAATTTGGTAAGTGCACTATAAGAGAATATCCTTGCTCTTAAGAAATATACAGTGAAGCATTAAGGAACAAAAGGCCATGATGTATGCAACCTAACTCTCAAATGGCGTAGAAATAAAAGCAATATGCATATAGAGCTGGAGAATGTCACAAAGGTTAAGAATTGGTGAATCTGGTAAGGAGTTCTTTGTATTAGCAACTTTTCTGTAAGCCTGAAGTTAAATCAAGACAAAAAGTGACAAAAAAGAATGTGTGTCCAAATACTAAAATGTTTCTGTAGTAAAGATCATAACATGAAAGAAAACTGCAAACAGACCCCTATATTAACAAAAGAAGTTAAACAAATTGTGGTGTGAACTGCCACACAACGGACTACTGTGGAACCATGAAGACTATGACACACAAGTACAACACTGAGAGGTATCACCATGCTTTTCTTTTAAGAGATAAAGTCAGGTACAGAGAGAAGAATATCCTTTTTTTTCCTATGTATAAATACAATGAATGTATAGGAAGAGCTCTGTTTAGGACATACACTAAGATGTGATTGTCTCTGGATATAGATGCTTTTTCATTTTCTCCTTTAGCTTATCTATATTTTGATTTTCCTGTAATAAGCAAAACCTGTAATCTCTATAATAAAGAATAATATTTTTAATTTTGACATAGAAAGGAATTGGTGGTGGAATTGGAATTATTCAATATGAAAAAGAGCCTATGATAAACATATTGTGAAAAAATTTAAGTACAGAACTATATACACAATAGTAAAACATATGAAAAAAATAAATAAATAACTGTGGAAACTCATTAAACAAGAATTTGGGGGACTTCCCTGGTGGTCCAGAGGCTAAGACTCTGTGCTCCCAATGCAGGGGGCCCAGGTTTGATCCCTGGTCAGGGAACTAGATCCCACGTGCTGCAACTAAGAGTTCGCATGCCTCAACTAAAAAGACCCCGCGAGTCACAACTAAGACCCAGCGCAGCCAAATAAATTTAAAAATATTAAAAAAAAACAAAACAGAATTTGGTGTTGTGACCACAGGGGCAGAAATAAAGCTATGAAACAGAGGGAGAGTCCTATCTCTGGTCTTAAGTGATATTATTTTAATATATCTACAAGAGTTTCAGCCAAAGACAGGAATAGTATAAAAAGAATTCAAAACGACTATATTCAATATCTTGTAATAACCTATAATGGAAAAGAATCTGAAAAAGAAAAACATATATATATATATATAAAAAACTGAATCACTTTGCAGTACACCTGATATTAACACAACATTGTAAATTAATTATACTTCAATTTTAAAAAGGTTTTAAAAAAGAATAAATTAAAGAATTCAAAATAAAATAACACAATCAACAGGTTAAAAGTAACCAAACAGTTAAAGGAAGTCAGAGGCTATCTCAGTGGGGATGAAAGCTTTAGCAGAAAGAAAATTGAGTTAATGGCACGACTTGAACCAGGACTCTGAGATTAAGGCCTTTGGAGAAAGACACAGAGTCTCCTTGTAGGTATGTCAAAGATAGGAGACTCAATCTGGATGCCTACAGTCCCAGGTCTCCAGTGCCTGTCAAAAAAGATCTCTGGCTTATAGCGACCTTAACCAGTTGAGGTGAAAACTCCCCAATTTGCCTGGTAGAGTAAAATAATTTCCTTAGTGAATGGCCTTTAACCCCTAGAAAGATTCAGAATCTAATATAGAGATGAAATAAATCAACATTATTATTGTTAATTTTCAGTTACATTTAGGAATAACCTATTCTTATTTAACACTCAGTGTCTATAGTATTTAAAACAATCACCATGGGACTTTGCTGGTGGCACAATGGTTAAGAATCCGCCTGTCAATGCAAGGGACATGGGTTTGAGCCCTGGTCCAGGAAGATTCCACATGTCGCGGAGCAACTAAGGCCATGTGCCACAACTACTGAGCCTGTGCTCTAGAGCCCATGAGCCACAACTACTGAGCCTGTGTGCCACAACTACTGAAGCCTGCTTGCCTAGAGCCCATGCTCCACAATAAGAGAAGCCACTGCAATGAGAAGCCCGCGCACCGCAACGAAGAGTAGCCCCCACTCGCCGCAACTAGAGAGAGCCTGCACGCAGCAACGAAGACCCAACGCAGCCAAAAATAAATAAATAAATTTATTTATTTTTTAAAAAACTATCACCATGTTAAAGAACACAATAGATTAGTTTTCTGATTCCAATTTAAACTGTGTAATTGAGTAACTGATCTTGAGGTTTTTTGTTGAAAATGTTAACAATTTTATGAAAGTTGTAAATAATACTGTTTAAGATAAATTAAAACAAATACAGAAAATCATAAATTATCAGGTTTATTAAAGTTACATATGTAAAAACTTGGAAATGTTTCACTTGTCAGGTCAAGCAAACTGAATTGCTCAAAACAGAAAAGTAAATACATTAAATTTATAAATGCAATCTAAAGTGCTAAAAGAAATTTAACAGTTGTAAATGAGGCTGACTGGGATTAAAGTCTGACCAATCCAAATTAAATAAACCAATATTAATTAAAGGACCCTAGGCCACCTTGAGAACAATCTGTCAAAACCGACTGTTTTAATAAAAGATTTAATAAGTGTGCAACTAAACTTAAAGGCTTACCCACTCCCAAACTAACACTGTACAAAGACCTGCATACAAATGTTCATAGCACCATTATCCATCATAGCTTAAAATTAGAACCCAAACAACCAGCAACTCGTAAATGGATAAAACAAACTGTGCTATATTCATTGACTGGAATACAACTCAACAATAAAAAGAAACAAACTACTGATACACATAACATAGACGAATCTCAAACAAATTTGCTAAGTGAAAGAAGTAAAACACAAAAGGCTACAGACTGTATGGTTCCACTGATATGAAATTCTAGAAAAGCAAAATCATAGTGACAGAAAGCAGATATGTGGTTGCCTAGGGCCAGGTCAAGGGAAGGGACTGACTATAAAGGGCAAAAGGAAACTCTTTAGGATGATGTATATTGATTATGGTGGAGGTTACACAACTATATGGTCAGCAAAAATAAACCGAACACTTAAAATGAGTGAATTCTATTGTATTATACTTCAGTAAAGCTAAAAAATTAAACACTGATTAAACCATAAAGGTTTATAAAAATAAGCTTTGAAATTTGAAAATAAAATTTTAAATTAATTTTCAACCCCATGTAGCCATAAATTGTCTTCTCTCTGTATATAGATTGCCTCCAAGGGCACACAGAAACACAAAAAATCCCTCACCTACCACGAAATGTAGGTCATTATCTCATTTTGTCTATCTTCCAAGTTTCCTCTAATATACCATTACCCCTAATTTTTAATTCATAAAAACTTTAAAGGCCTAAAACACCATTAGAAAGCCACTGATCTCTGGGGCTTCCCTGGTGGCACAGTGGTTAAGAATCCGCCTGCCAATGCAGGGGACATGTGTTCGAGCCCTGGCCCGGGAAGATCCCACATGCCGCGGAGCAACTAAGCCCGTGCGCCGCAACTACTGAGCCTGCATGCCTAGAGCCCATGCTCCACAACAAGAGAAGCCACCGCAATGAGAAGCCTGTGCACTGCAACGAAGAGTAGCCTTTGCTCGCCGCAACTAGAGAAAGCCCGCGCGCAGCAATGAAGATCCAACGCAGCCCAAAATAAAAATAAATAACTTTATCAAAAAAAAAAAAGAAAGCCACTGGTCTCTAAACTTAACTGTTTACTATTGTCTCTCCATTTCACCCTCCCAATTGAATCTAGACAGTTCCTTAAAGTGGGCAGTATGATACACTCCATAAGAGCAATATGTCAGCTGACAGACAGTGAGAGGGTAACTCATAAAAAGTGAAAAAGTTAGGATTCCTACATACCAAAAGGATACCTTTCTGAATTTTTCCTTTGCCTAACTGAGCTGATGACAACAGAAACAACAGAGAAAAGTCAGAAATGAAGATGTGCAGCTACTGTTAAAACAAGGAAAAAACACTGAGAAATTGGGAATACTTAAGGAAGAAAGAAATCTGTTCCTTAAATCTGAAAAGTTGACCACAAATGTCAATACTGTGAGCTAGATTATTGGTTTGCCCTCAAAATATTTTCAAATATAGTATACAATAACAAGTTATAGTGTAAAATAAGAAGCTATCTGTACATATAATATGCAGACACATATATTAAGTCTTCAAATATCAGAGTGATAGTACAGCCTGTCTAAGGTACTCTGCTCTCATCCTATTTTATCTCCTTCCACACCATCCATCCAGGGTACCCCAAATGCCTATTTGCTATTCCAGGTCTGGGACTGCTTCTTGGTCGAGCATCGACCATCATAATATTCAATCCTGCTATTAACAAAAGGCAAATGGTTTGCTAATATTCTAGTTTCCCAAATGTCCAAAAAAAGACAACCACCAAGTGTTATAGTTACAGACCAAAACATTGTAAAAGACATCAAGTTTTCACCTGCAGTATCAAAAAGTCCAAGAGTATAAGGCTCTCCACCAATCATAACTGTGACTGCATAGTTGTCAAAAACCTAAAACATAAAAATATGACATTGTTAGTGTGCAAGGGGATGGTCAAAACAGGACAGGACAACTCTTAAGCTAAGACAATGTTTCTTTCCCAAGACTCAACCATCTCTTAGTCCATCTTTCTTATATGACCAACCTTGCCAACTAAGCCCTTCCATGACCTAATAGTTCTAGAAAAAAGTGGCAGGAGATGTATTCTGGGATGTCTGCTCTACCCCAGCAGCTTGGATAAAAATCCACAGAAGGCTTAGAGGTGTCACAGGAGCAGAGTCCCCTGACTATACAAGATGATCCTATTCAAGTCTGAAACTTCTGAGACAGCAGTTTAAAGTTTACCTCAATTTTCAACCTGATTTCTAAGAAATTATTTCTTCATAGACCATTTCCTTTTAATCTAGTATTAAAATCTCCTAGATCCATGATAATCTTTTTCCTTTCAGGGTTGAAGACAGGAGCAGCCTTGTTGCAAACATTCCCATTAGAGAGAAATGTAGGTTCCCTCAAGGTACTCAAGGAAAGTGTCTAAGAAACGGCTGGCAGATTATTTGTTGGGACTTCATGAATAAAACTCATGTTATTGGGTACAAATCACATGACCTAAGATATCTTCTTTGAATTGGGTATACTTAAGGATAGTATATAGGTAGGGGGGTGTGTGTGTTTATATACACTTAAGGATAGTGAATAGGGTATACTATTTGTAAACAGACTGTAAAACCCATTAACAAACTTAGTATATACTAATATTGGTTGTACTAAGTTATTTGTGAAAATGGGAGCTAACAGTGCTAAATGAAAAAAGACCCAACACTAATTCATGGACTCCTGAATTAATTTACAATTGAAAAGCAAGGCTTTGCAACCAGGAGAAGGATGTTACATTTTAAGATCAGCTCTGTTTAACACTAATTTTCTGGTTCATGTTTTAGTGGGTTGTTGGGAGTTTGTTTAAATGTAAGCAAGAGTGGATTGGAAGCAAGGGCTTTGGGGGAGGTGGTAGTTAAGGGAAAGTCAGTTCCTGATAACAAGAACAAGGAAGTGTAAAGAATGTGGTTAAGCTCTCAAACCATTCAGGTTATTTTCTTAAGTCATACCTAACCCTCTTCCAGAGATCCACATACAAACACATACATAAAACACCCATAAGCCCTCCTTAAATAGAAAGCCTAGACTCAGAAACCATGTTTACAAGAAAACAACTTTAAATGGAGACTGAAACACAAATAATCTGACAGTTGCCCTCACTCAAGACCTACAAAATCGATGTATCTCTAAAAGTCCCCTAAAAGTCCCTTTCAACCTCAGAACTTCTTTCACTTATGAATGTCCCCAAATGGGCCAACTCAAAAATACGATTTCGTATTTAAAAATATGATTTCTCCCCCTCAAAGAAACCTAATTTTTCTTCCAAAAGCCTGGGCCTACCTCAATCACTTTATATGCCCTGGGACATTATAGACTTTCAATTACAATTTAACATAATTACCAAGCCTTTAACCTGTCACCCTCTTAAAAATGCTCTCATCTCTGAAGATTAACCTAAAGTAATGATACATTTTCTTCCTTTTTACTTCCAAACAATACTAGTTCCATATTAATCATACATAGGTGCTTCATAACCCACCCCTAAAAGAGCTCACTTCACAGAGGTGGTTATTGCCAGGCCAGGCCAACCCTAGCTCCTCTCTCACCACAGAATAGACATCTATGTTTAATATAATTACACCACTGGATTGGTCAACCAACCTGGGACAAACACTGGATCCCCAAACACATTCACAATGAGTGTTACTCTGAATAACTGTCTCTCTCACTTCAGTATCTTTGTTATTCCCATTTTCCCTCTACTCTTCCAAGGAGCTGATAAAAAGCATTTGTGGGAGAGAATCCCCAAAGGCTTCTTCTATTGATGTACTCATAAGAAAAACAGGTCTTCTGTGCCTCTAAAAACCAGTCTGGAGCTCCATTACTGCTAGGACAACAGCTCCATAAGCTTTCCTTCTATTCCCTAAGGAGAATAAGTGGAGACACATACTACTTTCCCTGAAGTTACAAGACCCCCAAAATCATCCCAGAAGATCTCCAAGCACTGATTAATCATTGGCCAAGATATCAAAAAAAATCACCTCTTTCCAAAATGTAGGGCATACTTCTCCAGACTGAGACCACCACTCTTTAGAATCTTGTCTATTGGAGTTTTGCCTCCCAGCACTTCTTGCAAACCCTTTTATCACCCCTTCTGACTTTCCACTGATTTTTCAGCTGTTTAATTTTAAAGTGTATATAATTTACCCATGGTAAGTCAAGATCTTTAAAAACAGGAAACAAAGGCAGACAACAGAAAAATTTCAGTACATAAAGTTTTCAAAAGGATATCAAATTATAATATATTTCACTAATAGATGGAAGCTTTATACTTACAGTCGGTACATACTCAGAAGGAAATTTGTTTGTTGTGTAGGATATCAGGAGACATGTTTTACCAACGGCACCATCGCCCACAACAACGCACTTAATTGTCTGCATTGCTGAAACAGTTTTGTATCCACTTTAAATATTTCAAATTTGATGATGACCTACAAAAGGATTAAAGATATTTCTGTTAATTATTTGTACTTATACATGTGTTTTTTTCCTTCAATTAGCAACAGGCTCTCTCATTCAGAGCAATAACAGAACCAGCAACCCAACTACTAGGGCTAAAAGAACCTAAAAAGAGAAATAGTGACTTGCAAATAAGAGTCAATTTTCTAAGTTTCTGATCCTTGGCTGTTTTCTTTTTTCTTTTTTTAATTTATTTATTTATTTATTTATTTTTGGCTGTGTTGGGTCTTCGTTTCTGTGTGAGGGCTTTCTCCATTTGGGGCAAGTGAGGGCCACTCTTCATCGCGGTGTGTGGGCCTCTCACTATCACGTTGCGGAGCACAGGCTCCAGACTCACAGGTTCAGTAGTTGTGGCTCACGGGCCTAGATGCTCCGCGGCATGTGGGATCTTCCCAGACCAGGGCTCGAACCCGTGTCCCCTGCATTGGCAGGCAGATTCTCAACCATTGCGCCACCAGGGAAGCCCGGTTGTTTTCGACATAAGTGTTTTTTAAAAAATCAAAAGTAGCATAAAGAGCAGCATGTCTTTTTATAATGAAAGAGAAGAGGCTATTTGAAAATGAATCCCACGTAGTGTGTCAGGTTAATTTGTGCAACTTTTCCTTCAGTTGTACATGCCCACACATGTGTGTGTACAGGTATATGTGTACTAGACTGCAATACAAAGACCACTGCTTCAATGAATGGTCCATTTACCCAACCTTAGAGCTATAGTTACTCAGGCTATAACCAATAAGCAGCAGAGCACCACCACCTCCCGTCTGTAATAGATGAGCAACATGAGGGACGGGACAAAGATCAGGGTGATCCCTGGTCTCAGTAGCTCTTTTAGCGCCAAGTTGCCTAGTTACTAATTCAATATTCATGACATGAAGAGGTCAAAACCTAGATTTTTATAATGAAAAAGTCAGATCACTCTAAAGCATTCTAACTTACAAACAGATACAATTACTTTAGCTTCTCTTACTGTAGTCCTCCATTCTAAGAAGCTATTGATTACAAATGTGCCAAGGATTTACTACATTTCAATTCTGAATGCTTGTTTTTACACTTAAACGTTTCTAAAATCAGAACGTATCTTTACCGAAGGTTCCTTACCCTTGTTACCAGCCATTTTCCCCCACATTTTGACATCTACGAAATTGGGATATATGACATCTTAGAGTCAATGAAAAATTGTAACAGTTTTTCTGGAAGAATAAAGAAGAAACACCACACCCTCTATACCTATATTTTAAGATAAAATCCTTTTTCAGTTATAATTCTGAGGGATTACAATTTCTTGTTAGCTAAAGCTGCCACCTTATTAAACATAAAAATGTCACAGAACCATCTAACTGTGGATTGGATGCCAGACCTATATGATCGTACAGTAACCTTCACAACTCTTAATCATGACTTATAAGTCTGTTAACATCTCTGTATCAGGGCCTCCTTGGTGGAACAGTGGTTAAGAATCCGCCTGTCAATGCAGGGGACACAGGTTCAAGCCCTGGTCCGGGAAGATCCTACATGCAGCGGAGCAACTAAGGCCATGCGCCACAACTACGAAGCCTGCACTCTAGAGCCCACGAGCCACAACTACTGAGCCCATGTGCCACAACTACTGAAGCCCTGCACACCTAGAGCCTGTGCTCCGCAACAAGAGAAGCCACCACAATGAGAAGCCTGCGCACCGCAACGAAGAGTAGCCCCCGCTCGCCACAACTGAGAAAGCCCACGTGCAGCAACAAAGACCCAATGCAGCCAAAAATTAATTAATTTCCAAAAAAAAAGAAAAAAATTCTCTGTATATACAAGTGAGTAACCTACAGGAAATATACATTCTCCTGTTCCTCATCAAAACCATCTTGACTACATTTTCCCTGTAATGCACTAGAGGAGTACTCATACTAGGTTAAGGATCTTAATCCCTAAACTAAATCAAATTACCTATCAAAATAATCACACTAAACCAAGCACTAAATTAGTTCTAGAGAATTATTCTAGAAGAATGTCTTTTACTTAATAATAAAAGAAGAGAAAACAGGAATAGCTGTCTTCTCATGGTTCCTCAGTCCACCTCTGAAAAACAGGATAATATTCTACTAAGAAACAAGGTCTTCTGTAAAATTTCTTTCCAATTCAGAGTAAAGAAAAGAAAGGTAAGCAGAGAGAGTTCTGATCATCCTACAGAATATTTTCCAGGTGCCTAAAAATCAGTTTCAAGTTCAGTTCCTGTATCTTCTATTTCTCATGACCATTATTATGGGGCAATTTTTTTTTACAGAGTTTAATCATAAGCACTGGACAGAAAGTAAGGTTTGATCACTGTGGCAGACACTGCTAGCGGTCTTCCAATTCTTCCTCTCTTCTTTAGTAACAGAATTTTACTGAAGCATATGGCTCTTAGTAAAAACTACATTTCCTAAATTCTTTTGCAGCTAGATGTGACCAAGTTCTGGCAAATGGGAATGGAAGCGATGGATGCAATTTTCAAGACTAGCCTTAAAAACAAGGGGAATAGTTTCTGCTATCCCGGCCTTTAGGCTGGAATGCAGACATGATAATGGAAGCTGAAGCAGTCACACTGAACCAGAAGACAGAAATTACATGCTAAGGATGAGTAACACAATAGGAAGGGCCAGCCCTGTATTGCCTTCCAAGACTTTTACATGAGAAAGAAACTTCTCTTTCATTAAGCCCCTATTATTTTGGACTTCTCTGTTACAGCAGCAGAACTGAATCCTAATTACTATATTTCACGGATGCTAAGAAGACAACAATTTTTAAAATACATCCTAAATTTAGAGGTGTTAAATGTTAAGAGAAAAAGTCTTAGAATCAATAAAATTATAATAATATTTGGATTTATCAAGTAACTTTACAGTAAACTTGACCACTTTTGAGACTTTGTCTTAAAAACACATAAAATAAATGCTATTATTAAATTTTAACTATGGTTAAAATCAATTGTCATCCCTAAATATGAAGATCCTTATCTTCGGTCTACCTATGGTATTCACTTTTAAGATTTGTAACCCATACTACCTAGCAAATACAAAATCATCAGGCCATTTATAAACCTGAAACTTCTAGTGAAGGAAGAGCTACCATTTCCTGCAAGTTTCATTAAAATTCTCTAGGAAATAAGGAAGAAGAAATTGAAAACAAAAAGTTTCCATAATTAAAGACATGAATATGACTGCCACATGGTTAAGTCACAACTATCACAAGCTGTATTGAACGTCACAATATTGTTCTGTTTTATGTTTTGGTTTTTTGATCATGAGGCATGTGGGATCTTAGCTCCCTGACCAGGGATCGAACCTGCACCCCTTGCATTGGAAGGCAAAGTCTTAACCACTGGGCCGCCAAGGAAGTCCCAAAACCTCTCTGCATTCTTAAGAGCAAAATCACTACAACTAAATGCCAAACTTTCTGAGGAAGATCTTTAAGCTTTTCCAATGAAAGATAATGGGTGACTAGAACTCTTGTGAGAGAAATGTGGTCCGCAAACAGTTTGGCAAGATCACTAACATTACTACTTTGAGAACTTTCAGAAGTCTGGATCTTTTCTCAGCAGGAGAAACAGCCCCCAAGCCAATCAGGCCCTTCCTGCATGTCCTGCTTAGTAAAGCTGGGAAGACTTTCCGAACTACAGAAACTAAATACATAACAATAATAATTTTCCTAACTCTGAAGTCAGGAAAACCCTGGGTTTTAACCTCTGCTCAGCACTTACTAGTGACCTACGCAAGTTTCTTAATCTCTTTTTGCCTCAATTTTCTCATTTGTAAAACAAACTAATTATAATTTACACCAACACCTTGCAAAGTTATAAAGACTAAGTAATATAAAAGGACCTGGCTCCTAGCACATATTCAATATACATGAATTCCTCTACCAACTGTGCCAGTTAAGTCAATCCCACCATACCTATTTTCGTCCAGAGGATCAAAACTTGCACTGCACTTTCTTCTCTCTTTGGTGGACTATTACCTAATCAAAACTTCTCACACTTTGCACAAAGCAGGTGCACCAAAAACATAGGCTAAAATGAACTGAATATATTTGCTGCTATTTAGCTAATGACACAAAAAACAAGAAATCCACCCAAGTATTCCTTCTTCACTTGAAGACTCCCGTATTATTTTTTTCCTGTATTTCCTGCATTTCCCTGTATTTACAGAGGAGTCCCTAAAACCAAGCTACTTAACAGGTGTTAACAATATAATTTAGGTGTTGGAATAGACCCTATCACTATCTTTAAACACCAAATTAAATGCTTTTTTAGTTTATTAATTATCACTGCCTACATGCAAACTACTGAAAATGTGACAGTTGTTAACCTAAAACAATAAAACAGCCAGTTATTTTACCTTCTCCCTATTGGAGATACAAAGGTACTTCTCAGGTCTACAACTAAAGTCTAGTGGTAGGGTGTGAGAGCTCCCCCTTCTGGTCACCTGACTCCATCTTAAATGAGGTTTCTGTTTATTAATGTTCACATTGTTATTGATAATATTTTTTATAATCTCTTTTTCCTGTTAGGCTTGAATTCAGCCTCTACATCAGCAATTCCAAAACTATCACTTCGGACAACCAGAGTCAGAATTACCTGAAATGAGTCTGTTAACAATTCAGATTCCTGGGCCCTCACCCCAAATCTAATAGATCAGAGCGCAACACTTCCTATGAAATTCTAATGCACAGTGAAGTTTGAGAACCACTGCCCTATATGATAACAAGACAAAAAATACCAGTAACAAAAGAATCTAAACTAAGATAAACACTACTGACATTTAGATCACCCAGAAGTGAGTTTCTTGAAAGTAGAATCCAAATTATCACTGTGAATTATCTGTATCAACCAGGCACTTTACATATTTAGTAATGAAAAACTCATGTTGTATACTGAGAGATCACGAACCAAGATACTTCAGAGGTGCTTTAAAACTGGTTCAGGGCTTCCCTGGTGGCACAGTGGTTGAGAGTCCGCCTGCCGATGCAGGGGACACGGGTTCGTGCCCCGGTCCGGGAAGATCCCACATTCCGCGGAGCTGCTAGGCCCGTGAGCCATGGCCACTGAGCCTGCGCGTCCAGAGCCTGTGCTCCGCAACGGGAGAGGTCACAACAGTGAGAGGTCCGCGCACCGCAAAAAAAAAAAAAAACTGGTTCAACCCAAGTGTTCTCAAATAATAGTGCCAGTGGCAATACTTATATAGCACTTACTATATGCCACATACTGTTCTAAACATATTACACATATTCATACATTTTGTCCTCTCAACTCTGAGATATGTACTATACTGTCCCCATTTCACAGGTAAGAAAAGTAGGGCTCAGCGAAGTTAAGCAAATAGACCAAGATTACTGAGCCCGTAAATGGCAGAACTGGAATTTAAACCCAAACAGTCTGTCAAGGCTCTGCTCCAAAATTCTATACTATACTACTTTCTCCTAAGAAGTGACATTAATCAAAACAAATATGATCACTACAAATGGAGAGGCAAGTATATACCTATGACAGTTGCCAGACTGGGAAGAGGAAGGCAGAGGAAGAAGCAAGAAACAGGGGTTAAGTTCACTTCCTATTTCTTCACCCTGCAGACAACCACTCAATCTTACTGGGGAGAAGGGAAGCGAGAAGAGAGAATTTTTAAGATAGAGTTCACTCTTCCCCTTTCTATCTATATACCCACAAATCTTCCATTTCTTATGCTTCCTCACCCGACAGTTCAGCAATCTATCAGAAACTGGTTGTGGATCCCCAGTTAAGTAAGAGCACTGGTTCAGGAGTCAGACTGGCTCTACCACTCTAGCTATGTGACCTTAGGCAAGCTGTATAACTGCTCAGTTCTCCCTTATCTCAAAAATGAAAATAGTAATACTTTTCTCATAGGGTAAGTTGATTGAATAAGATAATATATGTAAGGAATTCAAAACAGTGCCTGGCCTCTGGTAAATGCTTAGTAAATGTTTGCACCTACTCTTAAATGAGTAAAGGTACTTTTATAGTACTCATTGTCTTTACTACAAATGTAGTCAAATTTAGAGCTATCACTACAAAGGTGGTCATTTCAGAGTCAAGTTCCAATTTAATTAGGATTATTCTGCAAAGCATCTGACATGTATTATTAATAATTTCATGTACTGAAAGGTCACCAGATGACCCACAGATGGGGAGGGAGTAGGGGGGCCAGGGGAGAGACTTTGTTCTTGCAATATATACAATGCCAGCTTCAACAACATGGAGGAAACTAAGCCAGACATATTTGTAATTCCTTATGTTAACTTCCTATTTAAACAACGTCAAATCACTATAACAGCAAAGAGGCTATGTAGTACCAATGTACCATTCTGCTATCCAGAGTGGCTAGAAAAGTTATTCTGCACTAATAACTAAGCACTATTTATTTTAATAATGAAGTTCATTTGTACCAGAACTTGGAATTGGTTGGTGTTGAGCAACTTAAGGCATAAAAAATGATTCTGCCAATCATAAGGAAGATAAATTGTGAAATAAGGTGGATCTTCCACACTCCTTCCCAATACCTATCACTCCTCCTGACAGCCACACCAAAACCATTATCTCCTACATTCTTAAATGCTTTGGAGGTCCAAATTACCCTTTGAGAATCTCAAAACCAAAGCCCCTTTAGTTTTCTGGGGTTCTTGAGCTCTGGATTTAAAGAGGCTATGGAACTCTTAGTATCATTATTATTATTGGCTGGATGCCAACTAAACTCCACCAAACAACGCAATCCCTGAGGAAAAGGATTCGTATGTGGGGAAGGGAAAACGCTCCCAGCTACAGATGCCCTATCTTCCCATGCCCCACAGTTCATTCTAGGCACAAGGCACAAAGAGCATATGAAAAGATTTGGGGGTTAGGTATTTGCTAATAAGCTTGTTTTGCAAAAAATGTACATTCTCAATCAGACTATTATATCCCTTATAAAAAGATGTCAAATATTAACAGTAAACAGTGTGAATAAAAGCCGCATCCAATTTTTGGTATTCACTGTGGTGAAAATAAGTGTTTGGTCTTTGTCCAGGATTCCACAGAGCTCCTAAAACCCTTGCAATTCCCCTAAATGGTAGCAGTACCTTTTGTCATTCATAATGAGCCCCTTCCTAATAATGACTTAGGATGGGGCCTCTGGATAGCCTTGGGATGGGACTGCTCACCAGAAAGACCAAGTGATGAGAGCGTTAGAACTTTCAGCCCTACCTGCCAACCTCAGGAAGAGAGGACGGGGAGGGGAGCACTGGAGATTGAGCTCTGTGAAAACTGGCGAACAAGATTTAGAGAGCTTCCAAGTTAGTCAACACGTCGTGCTGGAGAGTGCCTGCCTGGGGAGGACACGTACTCCATACCCCAAATTTGCCATCAGCCATGCAGAAGGGTGGATAGCCTGGGTACCCCATCTGCAGCTGGTGCCTGCAGTGGAGGCAGTTTTGTGGGGCTGAGCCCTTAAGCTGTGGGGTCTACACTAACTCTGAGAGTTAGTGTTACAATGGAATTGACAGAAGTGATGTCGGAAAAAGACACTACATTCACACTAACACAAAATACACTCAAAGTAATGCTCTTTTCATTTGAAACACATTTCCCCCTGAAGTAATCCATCTTCATACTTAGGATACAGGAAAGAGATATGGAGAATCAAGAGAGTAACAACCCTGAATAACAAGCCTTCCTTACCTATCCAATGAAACAGCTGGTCTGGTTAAAGGATTAAACAGAATAAATAAAATCGGCATCACCTGTCTCTCCTATCAAATCCAGTCACTTTAGAGAATATGGTTTATATAACCTTTTGCTGTCATTACACCTCCACCATAGTTACCTTTCTCCCCCAAAACAAGCAATACACTGTAAGAAGAATGTTTTTAAACCTTGAAATAAACATTTAGCTTCAAAAAAATTTATGAGAACCAAAATTTAAGAGTTCACCCAATATTACTTTAAAAAAACAAAATAAAGAATAAGATTTTTTTTCCGAATTGGAATATCCCTTAATGAACTAACTAAATCCCATCATTTTGCAGATATTCTGGTCTAAATGCAAAGGACTTGCCCCTATGCCAGATAGTTAACACTCATGTATCCTGACATTCTTTCCCAACTCTTCAGAATTCAGGCAAATACAGAACAAGCCACATAAAGACAGTTCTTTTTGAACTTCATAATTTGTTTTCAGAGTCCTCAGTAAATAGGAAATAATCTTAGAAAACTTTGGCACTCATTCTGCCTGCCAGTGCACGGGACAAGGGTTTGCTCCCTGGTCTGGGAAGATCCCACATGCCGCGGAGCAACAAAGCCCGTGCACCACAACTACTGAACCTGTGCTCTAGAGTCCTCGAGCCACAACTACTGAAGCCCGCATGCCACAACTACTGAAGCCCGCAAACCTAGAGCCCGTGCTCCCCAACAAGAGAAGCCACCGCAATGAGAAGCCCGCACACCGCAACAAAGAGTAGCCCCCGCTCACCACAACTGGAGAAAGCCCGCACGCAGCAATGAAGACCAAATGCAGCCATAAATAAATAAATAAGTTTATTTAAAAAAAAAAAGTCAAAGCAATTCAACTACTGCTCAAACGTATTTGCCCTAATAAAAATCCAAAAGAAGCTTAATATAATCAAGTAGTTTGCCTCCGTTTCGAATAATAAATGTATGCATTCCAATTGGAAAAATAAGTTAAAATTGGAATTCTATAAAATAACTTTCAATTATTAAAAAGTAGACAACCCTGTGTTGGAAGAGACCCCATAGGTCTCTTGTGGTCCTACCCATCTTGCTAGGTATGCTAAGAATGCAAGGCTCTGACCACTCTACCCAGGCCATGTCATAGGGTTGTGTTTGCAGCAAACAACCTTGAAGGATACAGTAATGTCTCCCTCTGGGACAAAGAGCAGGGTTGCCTTCTGCATGCTATTAAATAGTAGGTTCCCCAAGCTCGGTGTTCCTCAGCTATGACACAAACCCACTGCATCTCCCACATGGAAGTCTTAGGGATAAGGGGAAGCAGCACACAACACACTGATCTCCTGCTGCTGGCTGTGGCTTAATTAAATTCTTTGTCTCTGACCCTAGAGTCTCATGTCTTCTGCCAGCAGCCATAAAACAATATCAGGCTAACATATTAGCTTGTAAGGAGAGTAAAATAAAATCCCCAAACCTGTTTACTTAATTGACTGAGCTTTGTGAGACATAATGATTTTGTTGTGGATTTAAGTTGTATAAGTAAATAATAGAGCAGTTAGATGGTTTCTTAGAATTATTAGAGTAGAGGCTAGGTAAGAACACCAGGTCTCAAATATTTCATTCATTACCCAGAAGTTTTCTTTATAGAAAATCCTCCTGAAATAATTAACATTTTTTTGCGCCTTGTCCTCCTCACTCAAGCCAGCACATGTTCCCTAGGAGCTGACTGGCTGTTTCAATTGTTTATGTTCCATCTTCTAGGTGTCTATTCTAACAGGAAGAAATTAGTGAAGGCCAGAATCCTATCATCAAGAAAGGTGGTAGGGACTTCCCTGGTGGCACAGTGGATCCTCCTGCCAGTGAAGGAGACACGGGTTTGATCCCTGGTCCGGGAAGATCCCACATGCCGAGGAGCAACTAAGCCTGTGTGCCACAGCTACTGAGCCCATGTGCCACAACTACTGAGCCCATGTGCCACAACTACTGAAGCCTGAGCACCTAGAGCCCGTGCTCCGCAACAAGAGAAGCCACCACAGTGAGAAGCTCGCACACTACAACAAAGAGTAGCCCCCGCTCACCACAACTAGAGAAAGCCTGCGCACAGCAACAAAGACCCAACGCAGCCAAAAAAATTAATTTTTTAAAAAAGGTGGTAAAATAAAAATAAGAAATTAAGTATTCACTCGTTTTGCTTTAAATAAGGCTAAAAAAATTTTTAACTTTTCAAAAACCAAACCTTATTTTGTTCTTTCCTATCCTTAAATAGCTGTAAGCTTATTTACCCCCAAAATTCCACTTACCTCTAGAATTAAGTCATTATAGAAAGTTAAAGGACAAAGTCTCCATAGTACATGTCCAAGAGCCCTGTTGTTGATTTTTTGTTGATTTTTTAACGTGAGACTGGCAAATATATGCAAAATTGGTAGATATTTCACCAAAATATAGTCAAAGAAATCAGGGAAGTAAACTTGGGCAGAATGTAAGTGATAACACTACTGCAGCCTTTGCTTTTTGGGAAAGATACTGGGTTTTTCTCCCCTCCCCTAAATGTACTTTCCAGATGTTTCATAAAACAAAAGTATCTTTGGGCAAAAACATCTCCAATTCTTCATGTATCTCTCTCCCACAAAATGGTTGCAAAATTCCTAATATCTCCAGCTGCCAATTAAATGCATTAACATATGCAAAGTGATGAAAGGCAAACATTAGGCACTCATTAAAGCAATTATTCAATTCTTCCATTTTCTGTCACTTGTGAAAGAAACTGATAAATACTGTGAAACCACAACCTACATGAAAGAGTAGAGAAGCGGGTGTCAAATTAAGGTTCTATGGGTCCTTGAGACCACAAAAATGAAGCGACTGTCAGGGAAAAGAGTGCTGACAGTAGCACTTAAAAAATGAAAGATTATGATTCTATGTGGTAAAAGATGTTTTCAGCAGGGCTAGAAGTTTGCTGAGTCAGCTTCATTTCTGAAAATGACTTCATTCCGAAATGTCTGATCCAATAAGAACGTGAGTCCTTATTTTTACTACCATGCTGAGTTTTCCTTCTTCAAATTGGCAAAAACTAAGGGATGCTAGCCAAAGTAATCATTTTATATTGTCTTTGTGACCAAAAAAAATTGGTAGTCCAATTAGTAAATATCTACATAAGCTATATAACTTTTGAATGTAATATTTCAAAACAATTTGGAAGAACTGAAGAGTATACAATAATGTATAAGAGTACTAAGTATCTGATTAGAAGAGAATAGATATTACAATAAGATTTTCCCTCAAAATATTCAAGACTTGTAGATTTATTCATTCAGTCAACAAACCTTTATTAGGCACCTAATAAGTGGCAAGCATTGTCCTATACATAGCCATATCCCCCTCTGCCTGGAACAAAGCTCATGTCCTTTTGGGGCAACAATCCAAAGTGGCATATACAGACAATAACCAAATAAGCATCACCCCCCCCCATATTCTTCCTTAATAGTATTACTAATATTGACACCCTTATAGGCAATTTTCCCATTCTGGTCTCTTAATTAAGGGCAACATAATTCTGTTCTCTTAAGAAAGGGCAAGGAGATTTTAAAACACACTCAAACCTCCCCTCAGTTTCCCGCAAAAGATCGGATAACAAAAGATAGAGCATTTCACACATCCCAAATCTCAAGCCTCAATCTGCCACAGCTCTGAGGTCTTGACAACCTGGGGAATAGGACTGAAATTGCACAGCTAAGTATGCGTCTTACTTGGCCCACCTAATCAACTGCCAACTGTCTGACACTATTTAAATTATCCAATATGGTTTGGTGCTTATCTCAATGTCTATGCCTTTATCCACATCATATCATCTCTCCAAACCTTGGATGTCTAGCCTTACAACTCATCCTATTTCTATCCTAACTTACCACCCCCAAATCCCACCTTAACTGAAACACCTTCCCTAACTGTTCCAGCTATCAAAAACTGCCCAAATGGGGACTTCCCTGGTGGTCCAGGGGATAAGACTACACATTCCCAATGCAGGGGGCCCACGTTCGATCCCTGGTCAGGGAAATAGATCCCACATGCCGCAACTAAAAGCTCCCACGTGCCACAGCTAAGACCCAGTGCAGCCAAATAAATAATATTAAAAAAAAAAACTGCCCAACTTCTCTGAACTTCCATAGCAAGGCCCTTCTTAGATCTTAAATCTCGTACTTCATACTCCTATGCCTAACACTCACCATGCTCTAGCCACACAAGTCTCATTATATTCCTCAAACATGCCGAGCCCTGTCCTGCCTGCAGGTCTTTATACATGCCAAATATGCCTTCCCCTGCTCCTAACGCTGTTGACTTCTCATCCTTCAGATCTCAGCTCAAATCATCATCTGCTCAGAAAATTCTTAAAGCACTCTTGTGGTCCTAAGTCTATCAAGGATGAAATCACGTGCCAGTCTGTATCAGAAATCCCACATACAAGCATACGTTTGCAGGAAAAAAAAAAAAGTTACTATATTACCTAGACAACACACACACAGTAAAATGAGTGACAAACTGAGAACCTTTCTTTGAACAGGTTACCAGGTGAGATGCCAACTACAAAACTAACATGATCATTTAGAGTTTGTTATATCTAATGAGGCAGAGGTACCTACATTCAGATCATCATACAATCTAGTTTACAAACTACAAGCCATTTTTAAACCAGATTACCAAGATTCTGATTCAAAGCAGTCTACCAATTTTGATGTAAAATCTGTTAACGGGGTGAACTTCTACAGAAGCATTCAACTGTGTGCTTGAAGAAATAACTTGACAAAGAATAAGAGATGCTATAACATTTGCACTAAATTCTATGTCAATGCAGTACAGCTGGCATGACTGCAGGCTGCATAGCAGTGAGTAACAATATAGTTCTATTCACTAAAAGAGATCAAGAGAAACAAAAACAACAAAGATAAGAGTTGCAAAGACTGAAAAACAACCAATATGTGTTGGCAACAAATCTGCCTTTTAAAGCACACTTTGCAACCAAAGACAACACCATCAAAGCACAAACTTCTACCTTGATTATCAATTGTTTCTATGGAAACTATATACATACGCCGTATTTCGAGAAGCTAAGTTCCTATAATGATATTCCAGATGTATCATGGAATACATTTGTTTAATGTCTATTTTTAAAGACTTCATATAAAATTAAGCAAAACAGTACCTGTCACTGATCAAGAGTGACTACAGTAATTCCCTCTATCCATAATGCTCTTCCCTGGATGACTCATTCAGTCACATCCCCTACAGATCTTTGCTCAAATGTCATTCTGCAGTTGAGAACTCCTCTGACTACCTTATTTTAAATTGCAACCCAAGTTCTACAAACCCAGAAGCACTGCACTGTACCCTGCCTCTCCTTCTTCATTTTTAGTCAAACACTTATCTCCAACGCACACATTAGTATGTCGATTTCATGGGGACAGAGATCTGTTTTGGTCTACTGTATTCACTGCTATATCCCCAATACCTAGAACAGTGACTTTGCACACAAAGGGTTGCTGAATTCACAAATTAATAAAATAGTATGGGTTAGAGATGCAGCAAGTCAAAAACACTTGTTCTTTGGACTCAGAATATACCCATTAGTGGGTCCTCTAATCTCCTAAACCCTCATCTATTACTATCTGGATCAAACAAAACAAAACAAAACAAAATTTAATACCCTCTGAGAGAGAAGGATTCTATTCCTAAAGCTTAAGTCACTTCCACAGTCTGAATTAGCTAAAGTAGTTAACAGCAAGTGTTTAATAGCCACCCAGCATCATTTTTGGGAATAAACACCCTGTATCATCTCTAGCAACTCTATTCTCTATTCTGTTCTAGTAATGCACAATTCTCCAGACTTTTTTTTTTTTTTGGCCTCATGGCATGCAGGATCTTACTTCCCTGACCAGGGATTGAACCCTCACCCCTTGCAGTGGAAGCACAGAGTCTTAATCACTTGGCCACAAGGGAAGTCCCTCTACCAATTTTTAAACTAGCAAAAAAACGATACTTTCCTAGAAGCAGCAGGATCCCCACAAAGTATGTGTATCACATTGTGTTTGCAACTATATCAGAGTGACACAGTTAATGTAACCAATCTTACATTGTCATTTTATAATTAAAACATGCTTCTAATTTTGGAACAATTCACTCAGATTTAAATCAATTAAAATAGTGTATAATAGCACAGGCAGATCAGCCCGGTGCTTTGTGACTGCCTGGAGGGGTGGGATAGGGAGGGTGGGAGGGAGGGAGACGCAAGAGGGAAGAGATATGGGAATATATGTATAACTGATTCACTTTGTTATAAAGCAGAAACTAACACACCATTGTAAAGCAATTATACCCCAATAAAGATGTTTAAAAAAAAATAGTGTATAATGAACTTAAGGAATCACATAATTGCCAAAAAGTTATCTCCAGAATCTGCATCTTCAAAAAATCTTTGCCATTGATTAGTTCTATTTTAAAAGCTGCTTCTATGTCTTAGGTTTCTTTTTTTAGAGTGTGTGTTTTAATATTTGTAAAGAATCATCTCATCTTCATATTTAAAAAAAGAGAGGCAGAGTGCGAGACAGATTTTTTTATAAGAGCAGAAATTATACCAATTTCTCCAACTGAAAGTAGCAGAGGTAAAGAACGTGCCAACAGAAAACAAACTTTCGTATTTTCAACATATGTGTCACATCCAAGACATGAATTAATCTTGCTCCTGAAGAAAAATTACTAAATTACCAAAAAAAAAATAATTTTTTAAAAAGAACTAAGACAGCCCAACCTAAGTCCTTAACCCCAATCATGATACACAAAATGATGTCTTTTCCCCATACCCCCACCTCTCTCAGATAACTATCCAATAATAAGTAAAATGATTTTTCTGTTCCTGGCTCTGATTTAACTAGAACCAAGGACAAGTTTTAAGGCAAATACATCTTCATTTCCATGTAACACATGCAACCAGGAAAAAAAAATTAATGTAAAAGATGGGATCTGGGGTGAGTTTTTATTCTTGTGAGGGAGAACTGGATTGGGCAGTATATATGACAAGAAAAGGAAATATGTCAAATTATAAAATACAAAAAACTTACAGATTACTACCACAAACTCCTAAAAAACTTCTCGTGTACATTAACAATTATTTTTTTTAACATAGAAATTCTTTGGATCGCAAATAAAACAGTTAAAAATTATATGACTTTCAGAGCTTTAAAAAAATGGCTTTGAAATTACTGCAAGCTTTTCAGAATACTGGAAAACAATAAATACCTAAACTAGGATCACTGATCCAAGAACAAAGGAAACTGGAGACAGTGACTCCATTTCAGAAATTTCCTTTGCAGCCACTGGACAATCACTTCCCCAGTCCCTAATAATGGTCTGCTTTTCCCTTCCAATACCTTCCCCATTTTTAAGTTGAGATGGAGTTAATCCCCCACAGACACCCCAAAGATGGGTTTTATATGTAAAATGCTAAATTCCATCCCAAGGAACTATATATTAGCAATTTCTTTACAATAGCTCTTGAGTGGGGTTTAGGCCACAGGAAGAATAGATAATCTATGGCCTCTGCTGAAGTCTTTACCTTTCACGTGCCTCAGTAACTTGAGAAAAATTATCCCATTTTTCTACCCATAGCAAAGCCACACCAACAGCCCCTGAACCTAACAGAGATTAACAAGCCACGAGACACCAGCATCTCCCAGTTCACTTTCTCAAAGCTTTACAGGGTGTTCCATGGGTGGGGGAGGCAGGGCCGTCATCGAACAAGTTTAAGAAACACTGAATTAGGACTTCCCTGGCGGTCCAGTGGGTTAAGACTCCACACTCCCAATGAAGGGGGTGCAGATTCCATCCCTGGTCACGGAAGATCTCATACGCCGCATGGTGCAGCCAAAAAAAAAAAACAAAAAAAACACTGAATTAAACAGATTCTCTGACGATCTAACTTCTATGAACCTTTAATAAACTTACACACATCATGAATTTCCAAGATGGGGATATAATATGTAGGGTTTCCAATTTATTTGATACCTACCCCCATGGAAATCTCTTCCAGGTATTCTGAAACACACCAGAGAAACAATACCAGCATTACTCTTAAAATTTAAATTATCCCTTATCCCCATCTCCACTGATTATTATAAACTCTTAGGATGAACTAACATTCCCTTTGGCCTTATGAACAAATAAATCATATGACCTAAAATAATTCAAACATTTTCATAGCTTATATTTTGTAGTATGTATACTATATGTACACTTTCTGAAACAAATGAGGGTATTAGATATTGATTTAAACCCCAGCACTCTAATATTCACAGGAACTATCCATTCGTTCCTAATTATCTGATAAATGAAAATTTGCATTTTAAAATCTAAGTTTATTTTTAAATCTTACTGTTAATCTTAAACTTCACAATAAAAATATAGTTCTCTGGCAAAGTAACAAGTGATATAGACGGTTTAATTCCACTTCAGAAGATTCTAAAATTGAGCTCCTCTCAAATACCATTCAGCTGGTGAAACAAATACTAGTAACTATAGTGAAGTTGTATTAGGAATGAAAATCCTTGAAACCACACATAACAATGATTCTTTGTTAAGAAACTTTATTCTTTCACTTCCTACTCCTCTTCATCTGCTTTTAAACAGATTTAAAAGCAAACCAAAAAAAAAAAATTACAAATATCCTTAAATTGCCTACCAACAAAGCAAATGGATTGTAGCTGAAATCTTGCTTATGATTTCTTCTACAAAATTTATCATCTCATCCTCTTTAACACTAATTAACATGGTATTCTTTCACTCCACCTCCATTTCTCCCTCTGGTTTCATTTGATCTGTTATTCTCAATCTCTTCTGTTTACACAAGGAGTAACAAAAAGTGATCACCTTTTTAGCTGAAAACAATGGCTGTGGCTTAATATCCAACAGTAGACAGCTTCATATTGCCATTTGGGACACAGAGAATGGACACAGGTGTTCTCTGAGACATTGATCCCCCAGCTCTCCTGGGGCTGCAGCACCTCTAGCAAGCCAAGAATAGTCTTATCCATTTACTCCAGTGTAGCATACAATATTTTTCCGTCTGCCTTGATTTGAAAAGTGTTAGGAAACATTGCTCTAGAGCATACACTGCTACATCAAATAGTGTAAGAAAAAAGAAAAATTCAATCAAGTCCTTTAAAAGTAGCAATAATTTTTTCAGGATGGTAGCTATATTAAGACTAGATTTTAGTTATTAGCATTTTCCCTTGGGACTTCCCTGGTAGTACAGTGGTTAAGAATCCGCCTGCCAGTGCAGGTGACATGGGTTCGAGTCCTGGTCCAGGAAGACCCCACATGCCACGGAGCAACTAAGCCCATGCGCCACAACTACTGAGCCTGCCTTCTAGAGCCCACAAGCCACAACGACTGAGCCCTTGTGCTGCAACTACTGAAGCCCACGGGCCTAGAGCCCATGCTCCACAACAAGAGAAGCAACCACAGTGAGAAGCCGGTGCACCGCAATGAAGAGTAGCCCCCTCTTGCTGCAACTAGAGAAAGGCCACGCACAGCAACGAAGACCCAACACAGCCAAAAATAAATAAATAAATAATTTTTTTTAAACATTTTCCCTTGAGATTGGAGATATGGTTTATTTTAGTAAAAAAAAAAGCTGAAAACATTTTTTACATTTGATCAGCTAAATGCCAACTTTGAATTTCACCTGTTTTCATAACCAACAATCATGTGAACGATCCTAATCATATGCTCTTCGTAACAGTTTTCCATAAAAAGTCACTGCGTTCAAACATGTAACTGAACTCAAGTTCAAGCAGTTCTAAAACTAGAATTTAGGATTATTTAGTTATTATTAAGTGGGTAATGACTCTTTAGTAACTAAACAACACATTAGTTCCTGATAATGAACACAGACATGAGGCGATTCTACACAACAGGCAAGAAACTATAATTCATTCCTCTAAAAGCCAAATAGGTTTCACATTCACTTCCTGATTACAATCCTTGCAATAAATTCTGATACGCTGCCTGAAAGAGACCAGGTTATACTTAAGTGGGGGAAAAACAAAAATAAAGCACTCAACGCTTTTTGTGAAATCCAGCAGTCTTAAAGAGGGTGCTTCAAACATCAATGTGCATAAAAATCACTTGGGGATTTTGTTAAAATTCAGATTCTGATTCAGTAGGACTGGGATGGAGCCTGGTATTTCTAAGGAGCTCCAAGCTGATGCTTACGCTCCTGGTCCACAGACTACATACTGCATACTTGACACCCCTACTTCCATGACACTGGTTAAGATAATGGATAAGAATTTAGAGCAGGGGCTTCCCTGGTGGCGCAGTGGTTGAGAGTCCGCCTGCCTATGCAGGGGACAAGGGTTCGTGCCCCGGTCTGGGAAGATCCCACATGCCGCGGATCGGCTGGGCCCGTGAGCCATGGCCGCTGAGCCTGCGCGTCTGGAGCCTGTGCTCTGCAACTGGAGAGGCCATAACAATGAGAGGCCCGCGTACCGCAAAAAAAAAATAAAAAAATTTAGAGCAGACACCAATCCTCACCTCATTTAATTTTTATGGTTTCATGAGATTAATCTGCGGGGGGGATGGTTATTAAACTGTTGATGTTTGAGAGAAACGCAGATAACTTCTGAAAGGTGGGGGCATTGAGAGGCTGTAATAATAACAAGGGCAAACACCTACAGAGCACTTACTATGTGCCAGTGAAATGTCTTAAGTACTTCACTTAGGTTAACTGATTCTCCTAACACTGTGTGGTAGAAACTATTGCCAGCCCTGTTCTACAGAAGGTAAACTGAGTGACAAAGACTTTACTCAGATTGCATGTAACTAATAAATGCCAGAGCCAGGATTTAAATCCAAGCAGTCTAGTTCCAGAGTGTACACTTTTAATCCCTATTCTAACAGTGTCTCTCCCAAGAACATACAACAACAGAATTAAAACAGCAAATCCAAATGGCTTACTCTTAGAGAAAATGATGCAAGTGTTAAAAGTGTAAAGTGTTAAAGAACAGAGTGAGCAACAGAGGTTCTCTTCAGGTGACTGACCACTGAGGCTTGGTGAACACCATGACTTAACAATATGTAGTATTTTGCTATATTAGAAATTGTTCTGGACTTCAGCATAATAGCTAAATAGTTGAAAAACACTTTTTTTAAATTTTTTTTTAATGGGAGACCACTTCAGTGGCAAAAATGGGGTTTCACTTCATGGAATAAGCAGTTTGAGACCAATGTCCCAGGGGCGATTAGTAACGAAGAGTTCTGACACCCAGGACTTATAATAGCAGCAGTGGCAGACATACCTGAAATGACAAGTAATGAAAATTGCTTTAGCAAAAATATTTTGGACTGAAGGGATGAGTAACTAAAAGTAGAAACGTAAGGGACAAAGCATAACATGACCAGGAATTTGATACTGTTGAGTTGAGGGGAAGAAATGGAAAAATTAAACTGCTATTTCAAACAAAGAAATACAGGAAGGAAACAAACATTAAAGTCTGAATAATTTTTAGGAGAATAAGAACTGGTCATCAGAAAAGATTTTCTAAGCAATGGTTAACTGTTCAGACAGTACAGCTGCAGAAGATATAGGACTAAACAGATGGATATGGTCAAACAAAAGTAGATGAGTAATCATCACTTCAATGAGCCCAAATATGAATATGGCTGACCAAGCACAAAAGAGGTCCCAGGAAACACAGTACACAGGCCTACAGAATATGCAGAAAGTGAAAATATTAACCTTCAGACATCACATTCATTCATTTGACAAACATTTCTTGAGACACATCATAAGTCTGGCACTATTCTAGGTGCCAGGGATACAGGGGTGACCATACCAGGTCAAAAGCCCTGCCTTCATAGACTTACATTCTAGTGGGAGAAACTAATAGACTTGGAAGAGAATACTGAATATTGAAAGCCTAGAATGAAGCCCTTTAATATAGGAGAATATACAGATCTATTTATGGGACATAAGTTAACAAAATATTAACCCCTCCTTCCCCAGCAGAGGAAGCTCTGTAGCCTGAAGTGTTCCTCATTAAGCATTCTTTGTCCTCTCAAAAAAGACCCTAAAATGATACATGCATTTAAAATATATCTACAAATAAAGTACAATATGACTTTTACTTCCAAGAATGGCTATAAGTACTACTCCCAGACAGGCAACACAATAAATTGTACTTCAAAGTTTTCCAAATGCAACACTTCTTGGATCAAAACATTTTATTAGTGTAACCATTTTTAAAATAACTGGAAATGCTTCTATAATATACCACAAAATTATAAGTGGAAAAAGTATCCAAATAAAAGAAAACAAATCTTGAAGTTACAAAAAAGTCAAGATTTGGGCTTGGTGGACTTTAAAAGAATCTCACCAATATTTGATTTTAGCCCCTGACTACCCTAGGCTGTAACACCTGCCTCAGACTGCCAAAAAATTAAGTTCAACTGAGTACAGGTGTCAGTTATTACGTGCAAAAATTTTAAGAGGCTGTGACACCTTCTGGGTCTTGTCTACCAACACCTACGCACTACAGAAAGCTGATTTAAACCTACCACTTCTTTTAAGTGTTTCTTAACGAGCAATCTGTTCTCTCTATACAAATAAGGAGAAACAATAAGAAAATATTTGTTTCAACATGAACTTTCCTTATAACAATGCATTACACAGTTGGATCTCTTTGGCTTTACAATGCTAACATTTTTCTGTGCTACAGTACCCTGGATGTACCTAACATTCTGGAGAACAAATACTGTGATCCCCAAAGTCTGAAAATGTTACTCAAGTTTTTTTGGTTAAAAAAACCAAAACCCGTTTTTAATTACAAAATTAAAGTGACTAGCAAGCAAAGATTAGGTGTAAAATGAACTGATTCTCTTTTCACCATACCCTTGCCACAATACTGCACGAGTGTAGACTTCGGTACATACTCTGAATCAGTAAGTCATATGGGAGAAGTGAAACAATCTGGACCAAAGAAATGCTTCCACAAATAAATTAACTTCATTCCAGTACTCAAAGGGATCTTTAAAGTTACTGCCTACGCAAGTGTTGTCTTACGCTTTATTTCCTGGCACAAGCTCATCTTGAGATTTTAAACCTTCCTGGCTTTTAGATGCATATGAGATGGCCAGGCTTTCAAAAGATTATCTCTGAATACGATGAGTTGGGAAACAGGCAGGATCTGATACTGGGTGACCCAACCGAGCCAACAAAATGCTGTCTTAATTTAGTGAGTCCCTGACTTGTAGGAGTTAAAAACTCTCACCCCTTATATTGCGATGACGTAATCTTCCCCACTGCATTTCTCTTGGACTTAAAGGGGAGGACAAAAAAAAAAAAAAAAAAACGAACAAAGAAAATTTCCCCCTAAAGAGAGGAATTAGGCAAACGGCAGAACGACAGTTTCGGGAGGTGGTTAGGTAACTCCCTGAAAGGGAAGCTTCAGCTGAATGGGCAGGGCGAGTTGGAGAAGGAAATGTAAATGGTATTAGGAACTCGACCTAAGGCAGGAATAAAGGAGACCGGAGAAGCGGTGACCAGGCCCACCCCGCGGGACAAGGCGTCGGGCTGCGGGACCGCTGAGGAAGGCGCGCGGCAAGCAAAGCCCCGGGCCGTCAGCGAACCGCGCGCCGCCCGGCCGCCACTTCCCCGCCGCGCTCGCAGTCCGCTCCCCTCCCCCCGCTCGCCGCAAAATGTCCGCGGCGGCGCCCGGCGAAGCAGGAAGTCGAAGCCGGGGCGCGGGGGGCAGACCCGGCCAGGGAGTCCGGGTCACCGCCACACCGCGCACCCCAGGCGCCCGCCAGCCGCTCCGCGGTCCAAGGCGCCCCGGACCGCCGCCCGCCCTAGGGGTCCGCGGCGCCGGGGGGAGGGGAGCAGGGCGGTCGGGATGGGTGTGACCCTTTCCTTCCGCTGCTGCCAGGTGACAGCCCGGCCCCGGCCGCGCCCTCGGCCCTGCCCCGGCGTCCCGGCCGCACACCTCTTGCCTGACCTGTGCCCCCCCAAGCCTTGCCCTCCGCGACCCCCTCCGCTCCGTCCCCCGACAGAACCCGGACCCGCGCGAGCCCGGACGGCGCCGCGCGAGCCCGGCACCCCACCCCCACCGCGCGCGCCCCACGATCCCAGGCTTCCAGGGATCCCAGAGATGGGGTGTCCCCCCCCGGACGGGGAAAGGCCAGGGGCAGCGCGGCGGGGACCGGACCGCGGGGAGGCCGCTCCCGCGGGGAGCCTCGGGCCCCGCACTCACCTCAGCTCCTCCGCCGGGGCGTTGGCAGCAGTGCGCGGGGTCTCCTCAGCTGCCGGACAGGGGCACGCGCCTGACGTCAGCACGCAGGACACGCACGGTTGGGTGCCCGCGGAAAAGGGAGGGACCAGGAGGCGAAAAGAGGCAGAGCGGTTCCGGGCGGGGCCTGAACTCATCCCCTGCCCGGGTTCTGGCCGCCTAACGCGCACGCGCCAGCCAGCGCCGCTTGCTAGTTGGTGGCTGGTGTCGGTAACTCTCCACTGGTTCCGCGGAATTTGTAATAATGCTATAAACGGTCGTTTGCGAAGCGCTTCCACTAACATGTCTTTTGATACTTGCAACCTTACAAAGTTTTATCATCCCGATTTTGCAGAGAAGACAGTGGCTACTCAAACAGGGGCAGTGACTTGCCCGAGATCACACTACAAGTGGACGGCCTCCTGACTCCCCAGGCCTGTATTCACTCCGCCTTGGCGTGAGAGCTGAGGGCTCGCTTCTCATCTCTGCCAACAACCCACTATCCCTCGCTCCAACCACATAGGTCGTCTTTTGGTTTAGAGACTTCCTCCCCACCGAAAGGCCTTGCACTCACCCGTTCTCCTGGCTTCCTCCTCTTCAGCCCTTCCTTTGGCTTTCAGCCTTCAAATGTCACTGCCTTCCTGATCATCCTATCCACACAGCACCTGTTTATCATGTGTCTTTCCGGCTAGTGTGCAAACTTCGGGAGAATAGGAACCTTCTCTGTCTTTTCTCAGATGTTTCCCAGTGTTAGAGGGAAATAGCTTATCTTAATAATAGTTCGTTTATTGATAACTACCACAGTTATTTGGCCAAGAAAAACACCTATTTCCAATATACTTAATAGTCATATTTTCTTTTGGACTTTTTAATTACACAAGAAGAATAACTACATTTTTTGAGTGTTTACTATAGGTATGGTGCTAACAGGTTTGCACGTAATAGTAGGTAATGTAAAATTCATAACCACCCTATAAGTTAAGAACTATTACCCCCACTCATTGATGCATGAAGGTGTTAAGGGACTTACCCAACGTCACCAAGCCAGGCAGTAGCAGAGCTGGGACTTGAACCCAAGAGGCTGGCTCTAGTTCACCTACATACTACCTAGCAGGTTTATTGCAAAGAAATCAGAAGATAAGCTTCAACTGTAGTCCTACCCCTAGTGATGCCAACTATTAATATTTTGGTGTACACCTTTCCAGATATTCATAGATATAGATACATGTATGCACATTTGTTGCACAAAGATTGTACTCTGCATTTCTCTCTCAAAACTACATTGTGAGCATCTTTCCATGTCAAATAAAGCATCATTTTTAAAGGCTGCATTCTACTATATGGGCATTACGATGTTTATTCAATCAATCTCCTACTGTTGGAATTTAGGTTATCTTTGGCTACTGTAATTTTTTTTTTTTTTTTTTTTTTGTGGTACGTAGGCCTCTCACTGTTGTGGCCTCTCCCGTTGCGGAGCACAGGCTCTGGACGCGCAGGCCCAGCGGCCGTGGCCCACGGGCCCAGCCGCTCCGCGGCATGTGGTATCTTCCCGGACTGGGGCACGAACCTGTGTCCCCTGCATCGGCAGGCGGACTCTCAACCACTGCGCCACCAGGGAAGCCCTCTACTGTAAATTTTTGACTCTTGTAAAAATGCATGAGCTTAATTTCTTAAACTTGAGGGAAAACTGGTTGATTTCTCCCCCTGCAAGACCAGTTGGCAGTGACCTTTCCTCCATCCCATCTCACAATTCCATCAGTGTCCCCAGACAGTGTCTGCCCTTTCCCTCAGCAGCAATATCTCATGAGGTGTCACCCAACCCACTTGGCTTTTCCTGCCTTTATTCTGAAGACAAGGACTCACTTAGCACTTTGTCTATCGTGTTGTCAGGTTTTTGTCAGAAGGACCCTCCGCAACACTTTCACAGCCCCCAAGGCAATAGCGTTACTATTTGACCCCAGTCTACACCTTCCCCTGCTGCCAGCCCAGACCCCCACCTCCTAGTGCCCCTTCCCCACAACACCACTGGCTGCAGCTGCTTCATATTGGCAGAAGGCGCAGCCTGTGGGTCTCCAGGCCTCCTTCCCCTGTGGTTACCAACCCAGGGTCTGTTCCTTCTTCCTTTGGTAACAGCACTTCCACTTCTCCTGGGGCAACACTTCCCCCAGTTCTCAATCCCTGTGGCTCTAGAGGAGATGTCTACCCCTAGTTGCAGGGATAGACATGTGACCCATGCTTGGCCAATCAGCATTTTAGAGAGCCCTCTTGCCACAGCATCTCAGCAATGGGCGTATGACACAATGAGAACCACTGAGTCTTAGGTCAATTCTGAGCCTTTGGTCAGCACTGTCCAGTTGAATGAATCTATCTTTTGAGGGCAGGATGTACTCATGACACTGCTGGCGGCCATCTTCCCACTGTAAGGCAAGAGACTACCTGAGAATGCGTCCAAGACAGAGGGCAAAACAGAGCTGAGAGATGGGACAGTGAAACCAAGTCCTAGAAGCATTGTTTGAGCCCTTGGATCCAGTCTTGCTTCAATTTTCAGTCATATTAGCCGATAAATTCCCTCTTCTCCCTGCAGTGGAAGCCCAAAGTCCTAACCACCAGACTACCAGGGAATTCCCTGGATCTCAATTCTTATTAGGCCACTTCCCAGTTCAGGAAACCGTGTTTTCTCCTTTGCCTTCAAAATAAACTTCAAAGTCCTTTAGCCAGGTATTCTATGTCCTCCATGATCTGGTACCAACTTGCCTTTTCAAAGTTATTTCCCTTTCCCTTCTGTATTAGTCAGAGTTCTCCAGAGAAACAGAACCAATAGGAGATTAGATAGATAGATAAATAGATAGACAGAGATCTACATCTACCTATATCTATAGTATTTATCTATATTTCCTATTAGATATCTATCTATCTACCTGAAGAGATTTATTATACACAATTTATCACACAGTTATGGAGGCTGATAAGTCCCAAGATCTGCAGGGTGAGTTGGCAAGCTGGAGACCCAGGAACTGGTATAGTTCCAGTCCAAGTCCGACAGCCTAAGAACCAGAAGAGCCAATGTTTCAGTTGCAGTCCAGTGGCCAGCAGGCTTAAGACCCAGGAAAAGTCAATGTTTCAGTTTGAGTCCAAAGCCAGGAAAAAGTCTTCCTTACTCAAGGGTGGGTCAGCTTTTTGTTCTATTTAGGCCTTCAACTGATTGGACAAGGCCCACAACATTAGGGAGTGCAATCTTCTCTACTCAGATATTAATATCATCCAGACACATCCAAAATAATGTATGACCAAATATCTCAGCACCCCATGGCCCAGTCAAGTTGACATACAAAATTAACCATCACGGGACTTCCCTGGTAGAACAGTGGTGAAAGAATCCGCCTGCCAATGCAAGGGACACACGTTCGATCCCTGGTCCGGGAAGATCCCACGTGCTGTGGAGCAACTAAGCCTGTGTGCCGCAGCTACTGAGCCTGTGCTCCAGAGCCTGTGGGCCACAACTACTCAGCCCGTGCGCCACAACTACTGAAGCCCACACGCCCTAGAGCATGCGTGCCACAACTACTGAGCCTGCGTGCTGCAACTACTGAAGCCCGCACACCTAGGGCCCGTGCTCCGCAACGAGAGCAGCCACTGCAATGAGGAGCCTGCGCATGGCAGCAAAGAGTAGCCCCCGCTCGCCACAACTAGAGAAAGCCTGGGCGCAGCAACAAAGACACACGCAGCCAAAACTTTTTTTAAAAAGAAAATACTTTAAAAATAATAATAAAATAAAATAAATAATCACAACTTCTGTCACACACCTTATGCTGAAGCTAGACTAAATTACGTAGTATTGTGCATGCAGGTACCATGATTTCTGGTCTCTGTGACCCTGCTCAGGCTGTTCCCCTTGCCTAGAACAGCTTTCCTGATCATCCAACCTACCTGTCAAGTCCCACTCTCCTTTCCACCACGAACTGTACCTTTTGCCAACACTGTCCTTATGTCCCTTCCCACCTCTGTGACTCTGCAGATTCAGTGGTTCCCTTCTCTGTTTGCCAAACTCCTTTTCTTCAAGGACTAGCCTAGATCTCGGCTCTGAAAGCTTCGCTGACAACCCCAGGCACCAATTATTCCCATTACACTTGGTATTTAAAGCATACATATTGGAATCATCTGTACCTGTGCTAACTACACCATTAGGCCGTGAGCAGGCAGGGGCCTTATCTTATTCACTGTTGTCTCCTTTTACCTAATTTCCTGGCACTCTGCCAGCCCTCAAAAATGTTTGGTAAATAATGAATGAATGAGAGTCATCCACCTCTTCCACAAAGCCTGCTCTGCTTCTTGTCGCCAAAAGTGATCTCTGCCTCTTCTAAACTCCCATAGCACTTATCTGAGGATTTCTTTGGGCCTCACCCTCTTCTGTGATGTTTACCCATGCTTTCTCTGCCTGACTGTAAGCTCCCAGGGGCAGGCTCAGTTTGGGGTGCATCTTCATGCCCCTAAAAGTGCTCTTCAGGTGCCTTAAATGTAGTGAGCACTTAAACACCGGCTGAATGAGAGAAGCCTCAACACTGCATTCTCTGCCAAATGCCAAAGAACGCAAATCCTCTACCTCCTCCCCAGAGCCTGCCAAGATTACTACAGGAGACTCCATATTAAAGAGGCTCTCCTTTGTGGCCTTCAGTCTTAGGATTTACATGAGAAAATCCTAATTTAAGACTTTCTATGCGGGGACTTCCCTGGTGGCTCGGTGGTTAAGAATCCACCTGCCAATGCAGGGGACAGGGGTTCAAGCCCTGGTCCAGGAAGATCCCACATGCCGCATGCGCCACCACGACTGAGCCTGTGCTCTAGAGCCCGTGTGCCACAACCAGTGAGCCCGCGAGTCACAACTAGTGAGCCCGTGTACCACAACTACTGAAGCCCGTGCGCCTCGAACCTGTGCTCCACAACAAGAGAAGCCACCGCGATGAGAAGCACGTCCACCGCGACGAAGAGTAGCCCCCATTCGCCACAACTAGAGAAAGCCCGCATGCAGCAATGCAGCCAAAAATATTTAAATAAATAAATAAGGAAATTTATTTTTTAAAAAAAGACTTTCTGTGCGATTCATAGGCGATAAAATTATCAAGAAAATCGAGGAAGTGATTATTGTAAAAATCCGGCTACTGGCTGCCTCTAAAGGAGGTTGTAACCTGGAATGGATGGGGGAGTGCAGGGTTGGGGGGATGGTGTTGACAATGTTCTATTTCGTGACCTGGGTGACGATTACATGGATGTTTGCTTTATAAGCATCCATTGTACTGTACGTGTGTTTTACGTGCTTTTTGCTCATGTGTAACATTTCATAAAAATTAAGGTTAGAAATAATTAAATAAAACAAAAATAAAGTCTCGCTGGTGTTACTAGAAGGCTGATGTTGTTGTGTAAATTTCTATCACTCAGACGCAAGCCTTCCCTTCCATTCTGATTTACTGGCTGCTCTTTCCCTCCTCTGACTGGTCACGGCCCAGGCCTTGCCAGCAGCTCCATTTTGCTGCTAGGACTCCAGATGGGCTCCTGCTTTGGCCTGCCACACCTTCGGGGGCTAGAGCTGCTGCAGCTGCAGCCTACTCCAAAGGCTTCGACCTCACCTCCTGCCCTTTCTGCAGCCCCTCCTGCCACTCAGCCTTCCTCCTCCACTTTGTGCCACATCATTATGCTTGTCCAGGGACCTGGACCCTTCTTGGAGTCAGAGAAAGGAGAGGAACTGACCGAACCTGTTTCCTACTTGCCTTTTCTCTAACCGGCCCAGGCTTGCCTCCTTCCCTTCATCTGTTACACATCTCTGGTGGAGATAATCTGGGTCACTGAAGAAGGGTGGATGAGACGAGATAGGGAAGAGAAAAATCTAGAAACAACTGAGCGACTTCTTCCCCATCCGGTAGGGTTTGGTAAGAATCCAGAGGCACATGGCACAATGATGAAGTTTTAACTTGAAAATGACCTGAGAATCACTCATGTGGGCTAACTGGTCATGGGCACGTTGTCACCAATATTCAACAGTCAGTAGGTGTCTATTAGGTACCTTGGAGGCAAAGGTGAACAATAGCCCCCTGCTTAACCCCTTCAGTGGCTTCTGGCTCCTGCCCATCTCTCCAACCTCCTCTGGACCACCCACTCACTCACTCACTGGGCTCCAGCTACGTTGCCCTCTTTGTTATTGCTCAGACACATCTGAGCTTCCTGTGCCTACCCCAGAGCCTTGCGCTCGCTGTTCTCTCTCCTGTTCCGCACGTGCCTGCTCCTTTCCACCCACTGGTCTTTGCTCAAATATCACGTCTTCAAGACCTCCTCCCCACCCAGCTTCAGTGGCACCTCCAACCCACTCTCACACCACACGGCTTTACTTCCTTCCTAGAGCTTATCACTATCCAAAATGATCTCACCTCTTTATTTTTCTTATTATCTGTCTCTTCCCATTAAAAAGTAAATTCAAGGCTTCCATCACCACTGTACCCTCAGTGCTAGAATATAGTGCACACTCATAAATGACTGTTGAAAAAAATACAATGAATGAAGAAGGTACAATCCCTGCTCAGAGAATTAAGATCACATAGTGGGACAAACAATAATCAAAATAAGTGCTGCTAGGAGGTAGGTACAAGGATCTGGGGGAGTAAGAAGAGTATTCACAGTAGTTATATGTAATATTTATTAAGTACTTCCTAAGTTCCAGGTATTGTGCTAAGTATTTAATATGTATTATCTCATTTGAAATTCACAAGAACTCTGGTATATAGAAACCCTGATCTCCAACAAAAACGAGGAATGGAGAGGTTAGTAACACGTGGCCAAAGTCATACAGCTGGTAGGTGGATTCAAACCCAGAGGTGATCAAGAAAGATTTCCCAAAGGAACGAGGTTTAATCTGAGTCTAGAGGACTTGCACAGGCTGGTCAGGCCAGGGTGGGGCGTGCTGACAGAACAGAAAGATTCCTGGTAGAAAGAACAGGCATGTCAGGTTCACAGGCATGGAAAAGCAGGATGCTCAGGGGACAGATGAATTGCACAGACATAATGTTGAACATAAGAAGCCAGACACAAAAGCGTATATACTGTATTACTCCACTCGGTTCAGAAACAGGCAACACCACTCTAGAGCAATAGAAATCATAACAGAGTTACTTTTGGGGGGGTTGATGACCAGGAAAGGGCATGAGGGAGACTTCTAGGGAGCTGTTTAAATTCTGTATCTTCATCTGGAAGGTGGTTAGATGAGTATGCCCACTTTGGATAAATTCATCGAGTCATACAAAAGATTTGTGCACTTTACAGGATGTGTGCTATATTTAAACCTTAAAAATTAAAGGTCACTACATCAGTAGTATTGGCCTAAAAACTAAAACACCTGGGTTTTTTTAAAGAAGTGTGGAATTTTTTCAATGATGAGGTTTAATGTCTGTGGATAAGGTAAGCAATAAGGAGAGAGATGGGGAGGAGTGGGAAGATAAAAACAGGATTTTATGTGGAGCAATGAGAAGACAGAGCTGTTTGAGAGAGGGGCTCAGAAGGAAAGAACAAGATCGAAGGGACAGCTGAGAAGGAGTCACTCACTGAATCTTCCCTTAGCCAAGCAGATTCAGATACAATAACATTTATTGAATATTTCTGTGCTTTCGGTGCTGTGCTAGGGTGACCCTAGCTGGGAATGAGACAGAAGCAAGACAGGTGTGGGAACTGGAGCTCAGAGAGGTGACATGACTTGTCTGAGATCACGCACCTCATAAGTGCTGGAGTTACCCTTGCTAGAAACATCCCATTTGTGCTGGATCCTAAGACAGGGCTCCAAAACACTAAGTACTGGCCCCAATTGAAGGTGGAGTTTTAGCTCAGAGGAAGTGAAGGGGAGGCCCTGGCTGCTTTGGTGGTGTTGGTGGCTTCCTGCGCAGAAGACACACCCAGCTTCAAAATCACTATTCTGGGCAGTCAGGTTGTTGCTAGGCACCAAGGGGGCCCTGGAGCTTTCAAGCAGAGCCAGCCAAAGGCAGTTAACCTCACCTCACTGCAATGTCAGGTACAGAACAGAGAAGAAAGCCAGCCACCCCAGTGAAGCCTGAGTGAAGCCTTCTTCTTTTGGGGGGTCTTATTTTCATCATCATCTCCAACTTTAAACAGGAATTAATAATCTCCCTCCCCCGCCCCCAATGAAATGCTTGTTTCCCATCAATTCTAGTTGTGTTCACTAGAAGGAAGCCCCTTAAGTCAGGCAGCAACCATGTGTCTCCTACAAAAATTAAGCTATTCCTAGAAGATCAGTCACATGCAGGTCCTGTGTTGGAGGCCAAGAGCAGAGATTCCCTCTACGTGGGGTTCACAATCTGCTTGGGGACACAAACTAGGCACCGCATTCCAGGGTGAGACTTAAAACAGGGCATGGCACATTGGGTACACAATGCATATTCGCTGAATGAACAGGGACTTAGAACTAAAGGGAAGGTGTTATAGGAGCTCACAAGAGGGATTCAAATGCTGATTCAAGGCAGAAATCAAAGGCAGCTTCACGAAGGTGACCATGGCTATCTGCGTCACAAAGAATGAATAGAAGTAGGCTGGCAAAGATCAGGGGAGGCGTAGAGATGGGGCATTTTGGGCCAAGGGAAAATGGCCAATAAATGCATGGTGGTGGGTGGAAAATGCTTAGCAAAATAGTCAACTCATTGTCAAGGGCATTCTACTGTGCTGCCTGTGGAAACTGACCACACGTGGTGCTCCTAGGAAGGCCAGTTACACTTGAATTCTCCAGCAGCCACCACCGTTTTCGTGCACTCCTCGTGGCCCCCACACCCCCCAGAGTTGGCTTCCTTTCCAGCAGCCAGGGCCTGGCACCCACTCACCGCTCAGGGAGTAGCTGCCCAACAGATGACATATTTTTCCATGGCTCTAGCCAGTTGCTAGAAATCTCATATTACCTTGTGGTCAGAACACTGGTTTTCACCAGTAGCCATCTGGCAGGAGCATGTTTCAATAACTAGATGCAATTATTCTCTTATGGAACTGGAGTCAATATAATCACAAAGGGAAAATTAGACACACGAGACATTTTAGAAATGCTTCCCGCTAGCTCCTCTACATTGTCCTCCTCTTGCCCTGTCACTCACAGAATTTAAAGTGTTTAGGGTTCTTTAGAATTGGGGTCTACATTGACTCAGAAATGACAATGACTGGTATTGGTGATAACGAGTCGACTGGGTGGAGAAGACCAGGAATCATCTTGGGTAGCGGCGACAGAGAGCGGGAATGACTGTACTCCAAACCCCCACAGGGCTCCTGAAACACTTAAAGTTGGTTTACTCTTTAGTATCCAGGCAGTGTGACCTCATGGCAAGGGCCTGGGACTAGAGCCAGACGAAATGGAGATGAACTCAAGCTTCTCCTCTTACTGGGTTGGTTTGGGGTGAGGATTTGCATCTGTAAGTTCACTTCCATGAGAAAGCGTTGGTACCACAGGGTTGCTGGGAGACAGCGCTGGGCATTGTGCCAGTTCTGGTTTGAGGTTCTGGTTCTGTAACTTACCTCTCTAAACCTCACTTATGCTTTGGAGATTTGACTCCATACCTGACTCCTCTACCTTGCTTTTTTTTTTTTTAATATTTTATTTTTGGCTGAGGTGGGTCTTCGTTACTGCACACAGGCTTTCTCTGGTTGCAGTGAGTGGGGGCTGCTCTTCGTCGTGGTGCGCGGGCCTCTCACTGTGGTGGCTTCTCTTGTTGCGGAGCACCAGCTGTAGGTACACGGGCTCAGTAGCTGCAGGCTCAGTAGTTGTGGCGCACGGGCTGAGTTGCTCTGAGGCATGTGGGATCTTCCTGGACCAGGGATCAAATCTGTGTCCCCTGCATTGGCAGGCAGTAAACCTCTGTATGTTGACAGCAAAAGACAGCTAAGGGTTACTGGACATGAAAAATATACATACTAAACATGCATAACATATTTTGTGTAAATAAAAAGGGATATACAGGGATGTCGGTCCAGTGGTTAAGACTCTGGACTTCCACTGCAGGGGGCATGGGTCTGATCCCTGGTTAGGGAGCTAAGACCCCACATGCTACACGGCATGGCCAAAAAAAAAAAAAAGTGGGGAGGGGATATACATATTTGTGTGCACATGCATGTATATCTGCTTACATAATTTATATTTTCTGGAAGGATGCATAAGAAACTTAATGGGAAGAGAGCCTTTAAATTTTCCATTTATACCCTTCTATACTATTGGACTTTTCTATACACATGCAAATGTATTTTATAACCTTAAAAAATGTCAACAGGAGGGCTTCCCTGGTGGCACAGTGGTTGAGGGTCCGCCTGCCAATGCAGGCGACACGAGTTTGAGCCCCGGTCTGGGAAGATCCCACATGCCGCAGAGCGGCTGGGCCCGTGAGCCATGGCTGCTGGGCCTGCGCGTCCGGAGCCTGTGCTCCGCAACGGGAGAGGCCACAACAGTGAGAGGCCCGTGTACCGCAAAAAAAATAAATGTCAACAGGAGTTACCATTTGGACCCTTTTTGGTTTTTTCGTACTTTTTGTGTGAAATGAATCTAAGAAATGTTATTTTAAATGGTAACATAAAGATGAGAAAAGCCAAAGAAACATCTTGCACACAGGAGATTGCAGACATGATGGAAAAAGCCCAAGGCTAAGGGGACAGAAATCCAAGGCTCAGATTCTAGCTCTACCACTTATGAGCCAAGATACTTAACTGCCGGTTCTCAGTTTTCTCATCTGTAAAGCAGGTGTATTTACCTGAATAGGTAACCTCACATGAGTTAGGATTAAATGAATCAAGAAGGCATCTAGTCTAGATCCTGGCACACAGTCAACCATCCCAATAAAACATTCTCAAAGTTGGAGGCATAGTATTAATCTTCCTACCAAAACGCTTCTTAAGATTTGCCAGAGTAAGTGGCATTACCCAAACACATAAAGGAAACATATTGTACAACAGGGGGAATATAGCCAATATTTTGTAATAACTGTAAGTGTAAAATAACCTTTAAACATTGAATAAGAATTTTTTAATTAAAAAAGAAAAAAGGAACCATAAAGCCCAATTCATACAACTTTTCCAATAGCTTTCTCAATTCAACATTAACCTTAAGAGACCATGGACCTGAGGGTAATCTGTGGCATGTCTGGATGAACTCTCCTCCTTAAAACCAGTGGTTTTCAACCAGCGGCAAACTTGCCCCCAAGGAACATTTGGCAATGTTTGAAGACATTTTGGTTGTCACATCTAGGGGGTGTTACTTTTAACTAGTGAGCAGAGGATAGAGATGCTGCTGAATATCCTATAATCCATAGGATAAGTCCCCACAAAAGGGAATTACCTGGTCCCAAAGTGCCAAGGTTGAGAAAAACCAGTGCTAAGTGCACTCAATCCAGGAAACCTCAGCTGTTTTGTAATAAAACCCACAAAGTGAAAACTTTTTGGTCCACCTGTAAACTCTGGTCCTTTACTTGCATGCTAAATTCTAGGCCATTGAAGCAGCTGAGAAACTGGAGCAGGTCAGGAAATTCCTTAACACCAGGAGTTCCTAATGCCTGCAGACTAAAGGAAATACCTTCAGAATGTTTGGAACAAACTGAAGTACTGAAGATACAACACTTAGAGTTCCTCCTTTGCCAATGTTAAATTTTACTCTTTGCAAAAGGTGCACCTTCTGTCCAGTGATCTCCTACTCCTAAAGTTCAATTAAAACGCCACTTCCCTTAGCTATTTCCTCTTTGCTTTTAACATTTTTTTTCAATAGATCTTTATTGGAGTATAACTGCTTCACAATACCGTGTTAGTTTCTGTTGTACAACAAAGCAAATCAGCCATATGCATACACATGTCCCCATATCCTCTCCCTCCGGAGCCTCTCTCCCATCCTCCCTATCCCACCCCTCTAGGTCATCATGTTTCTTAGTGCTCTCTCAAAACCAGATGCCAAAAGGAAAACTAGCTTTACTCTAGCATGTCTAATGATATATTTGGATAGCTTCTTCCTCTCCTCAAAAACTATACATTTCCTTCAAACTTGGTTTTATAGTATTTATATGCTAGCATCTAGAAGAGTCCCAAAGGCACATGAAGTACTAAACAAACATCAGCAGAATCAACATGAGTTCCAGCATGGAGTTAAGCAGCCCCTATCCCAAAAGATTAGTTTCCAAATTGGTACCAAGTGTGTTACAGGAACGGATCTACAAATCCCAAAGCCAGGCCGCAGAGACAGAAAGGTTCCTCAAGACTGAGTCATGCTGGGGAAGCAGCTGCTGTTCCCTCTCTGCCTGTCACAACCAGAGATACTGCTCTGTCTCAGCTGTCAACCAAAGTACAGGCCTACACACACACAAAGCCAGGATGGCCTCTGTTTCGGGAAGAGCAGAATTGTCAGATGGTTGAGTGAGTCCTCTTACAGGAAGAGGAGCTGTAGAACAAAGGTGATGAAAATGGAGAAAGAGCAAATCAAACAGCCCTGCCTGAGAGTTACCTCTTATGACCCTGTTTTACCCCTCTCAGCTTTGTCCAATTTAAATTCTGACTTTGAAAACAAAGGCCAGGCCTGTTCCTATTTCCCAGCTCAGCGAATGCCACACAGTTCTTATCTCGAGCTCACATCTACTCCTGATAATTATCTCACCTTTCTCAAATGCTGACTACTAAGAGCTAAACTGGTAAATCATCAAAGGACATTTTACTAAAAACAGAGCTTTAATATTTCAAGGACATCCCAAATGAGAAGCTTCCATTCATGCCACCACAACAAGAATCAAGAATATTAAAGTTGAAGCAATCACCTCTTTGGATACATAAAAACATGCTTTAATATATTAAAGCATGTCACAAAGTGCAAAAAAGGAGGCATTCAGCAGAGCAGAAACAAGCAGCGGGCTGACTGTCCTTACAAGAGGGCCGGGAAACTCATTCTGGAGTTCACAGTCCCAGGAAATAGAGCTGCTTCAGCCAAAAAAAGGTTTTGGTTAATTCTTATTACAGCTAGTCAAATGCAAGCTCAAAGAAAACCGAAGTTCAGATTTCCCATGACTGCAGTTGGATCCTGTAACAAAGAGAGCCTTTGGTTACTTCTCACATGTAGGCTGGGCAAGAAGCAAGCAGTAGGATTTAGCCAGTGACTCTGACCCCAGGCTGACATCTCTGTGCCTGAGCTCTGAGTTCCTCAGGGAGGACAGCCTGGAATTGCTCCTGCACCAGTATTTCAACAATCTGCTCCTTTGTGTAAATATCAGGTCTCAGCCACTGTCCAGCAAGCTCCTGGAGATGTCTGAGGACATCCCTGGGGCCAGCTGCATCCTCATAGCGGAACTGCCGGAACCTCTGCCTGGAGGCTGCAGGGTTGAGAGGACTCCCTCGGGGCACAGTCTCAAGGTCTTCTTCAGAGTCTTCATCGAGGCTCTCTGGTGGAACCTGGACCTGGGGAAGTGCTATCAGGACAACTTCTGGCTCCTCAGCCATCCTCTCATTTGGTGATGACCTTATTTCATCATTCTGGATTTCTCTATTTCTTTGTATCTCTGGGTACCCTTCAGTCTCCATTCTAGAACCCTGGAAAAGGATTTCTCAGACTCCTAGGCACAAAGAGAAAAGTCAGGGTCAGCAAAAACAAAGGATGTTAAAACCTCTTTGATCACATGGATCTGGTCCAGACCTAGGTTCCACCAACTTTTCAAACTTAACGGGGTTTCTTAATAAAGCTACTAGAGGGACTTCCCTGGTGGTCCAGTGGTAAAGAATACGCCTTCCAATTCAGGGGACACAGGTTCGATCCCTGGTCAGGAAACTAAGATCCCTCATGCCAAGGGGCAACTAAGCCCACGCGCACCACAACTACAGAGCCCACATGCTCTGGAACCTGCACGCCACAACTGCAGAGCCCATGCATCCTGGAGCCCGCGCACCACAACTAGAGAGAGAAAACCCACATGCCACAACTAGAGAAGCCCGCATTCCTCAGCAAAGATCCCATGTGCTGCAACCAGGACCCGATGCAGCCAAAATAATAATAATAATAATAATAAATAAACTGTTAAAAAAAAAAAAGCTACTAGAAATTCTGTTTTTGTTTCCTCTTGCTGGATCAACTGACACAATTGAGAAAATGTGTCAATAGTTTGCCAAAATGTAAGATGTAGATTCTCAAAGAAGAAAGAATGAAGAATGCTGGCCTTGCTAGCTGGAAAATCTTTCATCCATTTTTTCCCCCAATACAAACATATACGCATATGATTTGTAGGGGAGATCTTTAAAATCATGGGTGTTTGCTTCCTCCAGCCACTTTTATGGAGCATTTGCTATGTCCAAAAGCAAATTATGAAGAAGTGCTAAAATACAGGAGAAAAAGGTCTGTTCATTTACATCCAACTCTACTGTCTTTTCCATGTCCCTCCCTCTCTTTCATGAGAATGAAAGAATAGCAAGTGTTTAAAATACTTTAGGGGACTTCCCTGGTGGTGCAGGGGTTAAGATTCCATGCTCCCAAGGCAGGGGGCCCAGGTTCAATCCCTGGTCCGGGAACTATATCCCGCATGCATGCCCCAACTAAGAGTTCACATGTTGCAACTAAGGAGCCAGCGACCCACAACTAAGGAGCCCGCCTGCTGCAACTAAGACCCGATGCAACCAAATAAATAAATAAGTTTTTTTTAAAAAGGTACTTTAGGAGCTACCATCAGGATGGAGTCTAAGGCAATTTAAAAAAAAAAAAAAGGAAAAAAGCCTTTATGTTAAGATCAAGATCCTAAGCTCCCACCGTGTATGGGAAATTGAACTTGTCAGAAGCCTAGCAGCATACATTTCTGACTCATCGGATGCTTGACGGCTCCAGGATTAGCAAACCAGCTGTAGTGGGAGGAAGGAGGATGGGGGTCAGGTGGGCAAATCAAATACCTGTGAAATGTTGGGAAAAAAGGTTTTGCTTCATTTGGGCTAGAGCCCCAGTCCAAAGAGGGATTATTTACAGGAAAACCACATCCTATGTTAATTTATTTAAAAGAAAAAAAAGAGAGAGACTTCAGATGACAGTATAGAAATGACTATATTAATTTTCACACAAGGAATGTCCAATCATAAATCATAATCCCTGTGATGAAGCCACTTTACAAGGATCATCTTTTTTAAATTAACACCACCTCCCCCAAGGATTAGTCCTTTCCTACTCTATATTGCAGAATTGTTGATGTTTAAAATCTCTCCTGCGTCAAAGATTCTCAAATCTGTTTCCTGCGCAACAACTGACAGAAGCCAACAATCACAACACTGACCAGCTGACGTGAATTAAATGGTTCTCTGCTCCTAATCACCTGTTCTCTAAACATTCACTGACCCATTTTCTAGGAGCCTTGAACTGATTCTAGACCCCATCACGGAGATATTCTTGGAGTGCCTTCAATTAAAAGGAAATATTTAGTCAAGGAAAGGTTGGATGAAACACTGTAGGAAAGCAAAATCTTGGGAACAACTTAAGCCATCAACAGGGAGATGATTCAATAAAGTACTGTCACCCACTCAGTGGACTACTATGCAGCCTCGTAAGGAATGAAGGAGGCCTATGAGAGCTGATATGTAAAGCTGTCCATAACACAGCACCCCGTGACCAAGGTGCAGATCAGTATATGTAGTATGATCCCATCTGGGGAAATTAAAAGTTAGCATAAGCATATATGACCTGATATATCGCCAAACAGTACCTGGAAAGTTATCAAAGAAATTCCTTTTACTTCTGAGGAGCAGCAACAGTGAGAGGGAAACATTTTTCTTCTATCTTTCTGTATTGTTTTCTTTTTAACTACACCTATATTACTTTCGCGACAACTCAAGAGGAAGAAACTTTTCAGGTTTTCCCCTCCTGCTCAAACCCTTTCTGTGTGAAAACCCCTAATCCACTTAGAAAAACACCCTTTTACTAATTCGTCTAGTTCCTAGCACCAGAAGTTTTTACAAGCTTGACTTTTAGGAACAGTCTCAATTGTCAGTAGGCCAGTTTTCAAGGTTGGCTCTGAAAGATGGACCAGCTCCACGATTTACCCAGCTTCTAAATCCTATCCGTTTTAGAAGCCCCGCTGCCAGACAGAATGCTGACCCTCGCCAGTTAATAACTCCAGTTTACGGAACCCTTATTTCCTACCTGACACTCTGCTAAGCGTTTCACATTCTCTACGTGATCCTCTTAGCCACTCAGGTTAAATTCTCGATAGGACTCTCTACCGCCCCGGTTATCTCCATTAACGGCAGCCTCCGCCCCTACATTTGTTGAACTTTATAAGCCAGATACTGCGCGACAGCTTTCCCTCATCCAATGCTCCCGATAACCCAGTATGACAGTTACTGTCACTTCCACTGACAAACTTAGGCTCGGAGAAAGGGGACTTGCCCAAGGTCACAAGGCTAGGAGGTGGCGGGACCACTCAGCCCAGTACAAAAATCCCCGGCGTCTCCGCAGGGATCTGAGCCCGACTCCTCCCACCACCTGGGCGCGGCTCAGAGGGCCGAGGTCCGGCCGGAAAAGGCGCGTCTGTGGCTCCAGAGCTGGGAAGTCCTACTCCTCCAGGGCTGAAGCGGGGCCCAAGGCCACGGCAGGCCGAGCAGCCGGCACACCCCGCGGGCAGGGGCTCCCTGCTCCTAGGGCCGCCCGCTCCCACCCGACGATGCGCGGGGGAGGGGAGGCGCAGGGGTCGGGAAGGGGAGTTCACCTGCGCAGGTGCCCCTCCGAGGGCGGGGGGACGGGGCGGCTGCCGATGACACGCGAAACCCCCGCCGCCGGCTGTAGGAACGCGAAACCAGCTTCCCGGCGCCAAGCTTTGTAGCCCGCCGCCGGAACCGGAAGTCGCGCCCCGCCCGGAAGCTGGGAGCGGAGGGGGAACCGGGTTCGAGGCGCCCGGTCTCTCTAGGCCTTGGCGGTGCTCCGCAGCTTCATGATCTTAACCCGTTCTGGTCTCTTGGCCTCCCTCAGTCCCCAGTTCTCCCGACCGTGCGGAGCTTTGGGCACGGCCTAGGAGGTTTTCCGCTGCGGCGAAGGCCTTTGTCTTTCTGAGCCGCAGTTTGCCCAACAAAATGGAAAGAGGATGAAGCAGGAATCGAGACACTCCTGGAGACTGCCGGCAGCTGAGTCAGCGCCCCACCCTGAGGTTACACCCGTAAGCCTTTGCACCACCCAGAGGAAAGAAACCAAAATAAGAGGGCTGGCTGGCTGGCTGCTGTTGGCTGTCAGTGGTCTGTATGGCTTCCCGTGGAGTCACTCCAGATGGACAGAGGGCGCAGGTCCGTTAGGTGTCTCCGTGTACCCAAAGAGACCCCCCACCCCCCAGATAGTGAGCATGTGCCCGTGGAGCTTTGACAGTCTGTCCAAGGGGAGACCCCGTGTGCGTAGGAGGCGGAATCTTAGCCCTGTGTGTCTCTTCCAGACTTTCCAGTTGCCATGGTTAAGAACTGAAATTTAGAATTCTTACTAAGCTGGTTTGAGTCAAGGCACACAGGTTAAATAGCACAGCCTGTAAGAGAAGGTGCAGAGATGCGAACCAAGGCAGACTTCCCAATTCACTTTTATTTCTGAAGGGAAGGGACTTGGCCGTCCCGTTCTCCTTCCAACTGGCCTATCCAAAATGGAATGGGCTACGAAATTAAGAGGGGCACCTCAGTGCCTCCTGCTGGGTTATCACCCCAGAGCCAATGTCCCTGGGGAAGGGAAAATGTGCCATTTGTCTTCACAGCCACCACTGGTCAGTAAACTCCTAGATGGCCAGGTACTCGAGTTGGTGGTTGGAGAACCAGAGCTCCTTGCCATGGCCCTACCCCCACCTCCCCTAGCGACTGTGGGCCCTTCTCCCACTCACTCCTACAGTGCAGTCACCACCTTTGCCTCCTCTTAGCCTTGGTTTCCCCATCTGTAAAATGAGGGGCATTGAACTTGAGTAAGGACTTCCAATTGTCATTCCTCCCCTTCAGTTCTTTTTTTTTTAATCACATATCTATCCAGTCTTTTATTTAATCCATCTTATTTTTTATTCTTTTTTTGTTTTGGCCACACCTCGACACGTGGGATCTCAGTTCCCCGACCAAGGATTGAACCCATGCCCCCTGCCGTGGAAGCACGGAGTCCTAACCACTGGACTGCCAGGGAAGTCCCTGCCCTGCCCTTCTAAAGGCACCCATCCCATTCCTTTATAGCCTGTTACCCTGTTTTTATTGACTGTTCATTATTCTATCTCATCCACTAGAAGCAAGGTCCACAAGGCCAAGGACCTTGCCTGTCCTCTCACCATGCTTCCAACACATACAATTGAGCATGGGCTGGGGAAAAGTTCACTGAATGAATAAATGGGTAAGTGAATGAACAGAGAAGGCTTGGATTTTATGATAAAGCTAAACTGATAAAGACCAGCAGGGACATAGATATAGTTTAACAAAGTTAGGTTGGTTTATTAACTTGCTGCAGCCAGGGAGACAACACCCAGAGGAGCCAAACAAAGGAAGAAACAGGGTTATCATAGGGTTAGGGGGCAGGGTGGAATTTAGGTGGAAATGAAATGAAGCAGTCTTGATAGGCTCAAAGCAAACCTAACTGTGTGGAGAGGGGTTAACATTTGACTTGGGCTGAGAAGCGAACTCATGGTCTTGTTTCCTTGGACACCACAAAGTTAAGATCAATATAGAACTACTGTGTCCAGAAACCCCTTATCTGAAGCTCTGCACCTGGGCTGGTAATCCAGGCTGCTTCTCTGTGTCAAATCTGGCTCCAACCCACCAGACAAGAGGGGAATGTTCTGTTCTCCCTGACATGATTTCAAAAAGTTCCTGACAGTCTCTGGTTTTAGGGAATGAGGTTTCTCAGCACTGTCTTTGGTGTTAATTGACAAAAGAAGGTTTGACAGCTTCATGTTTCACAGGAGTCCCTTGATGCCTCAATCACTTGGATGTGAGGGCCATCGAGTACTCCAGGGTTCCCATGGCAGTATGACCCCAGCTCCCTGGGCCCCATACTACTCTGGGCCTTCATTAGAACAATGAACCAAGTCTCCACCCATGCTTCCCGTCCAGACTAGAATCTCGAGGGTCCGGCCCAAGTCAAGGTCATTCTCCGCTGCCCATGCCTGGCACAGAATACCAGTAGCTGCTCAGTCCATGTCCATTGAATCTAACTGTTGATAAGTTTTTTTTCTTTTTAAAAAAATTTTTAAAATTGTGGTATAGTTGATTTACAATATCGTGTAATTTCAGGTGTACAGCACAGCGATTCATTTATACGTATATATGTATATATCTATTCTTTTTCATATTCTTTTCCCTTATAGGTTATTACAAAATATTGAGTATAGTTCCCTGTGCTATACAGTAGGTCCTTGCTGACTATTTTATGTATAGTAGTGGGTATATGTTCATCCCAACCTCCTAATTTATCCTTCCCCCCACCTCCCTTTCCCCTTTGGTAACCATAAGTTTGTTTTCTATGTCTGTGTGATAGATTTTCTAAATGGAAAGAAAAAGAAGTAGATGGGAAAAAAAAGTGGATGGAAGCATATCAAAATGATAGAAGCAGCTGTGTAAGAGAGGAGGGAAAGTGGGTGATTTTTACAAATCTTTCCCAAAGTGGAAGTTTCTAAAACATAACCAGTGTGAATGTTCTGAAAAAAGAAAATATAATAGAATTGTTGACTCTTAAGGTTAAAAAAGTGAATTTTTTTAAGGTGACCATGTTTTTATTTTTCTTTTTGAATTAACAAAAAAAATTTTTTAGTTGAGGTAGAGTTGAAAAAAATGAATTATTGACACTTCAATGATTTTAAGATGAGAACTAAGTTGTTGACATTGTGGTTAAAAAAGAGCATTGCCACGCTGATCCTTTATCACTTTTATTTACTTATATTTTATTTATTTTTTAAAATTTATTTATTTATTTATTTTTGGCTGCATTGGGTCTTCATTTCTGCACGCGAGCTTTCTCTAGTTGTGGCGAGCAGGGGCTACTCTTCATTGTGGTGTGTGGGCTTCTCACTGTGGTGGCTTCTCTTGTTGCGGAGCACGGGCTCTAGGTGCGCGGGCTTCAGTAGTTGTGGCACACGGGCTCAGTAGTTGTGGTACATGAGCTTAGTTGATCCGTGACATGTGGGATCTTCCCGGACCAGGGCTCGAACCCGTGTCCCCTGCATTGGCAGGTGGATTCTTAACAACTGCGCCACCAGGGAAGCCCCCTTTGTCACTTTTAGAAGAGAATTGAAGTATTGACGTTGTGCATCTTCAAAAAGTGGATTGTTCTTCATGATTTAGAAAACAAAAACAAAAAATTGTTGGTGTTGATACTCTAATCATTACTCAAAAAATTAAATTATTGTCTATATAGTTTTTAAAGGATTTGAATTGTTGATACTTGGAAATTTTAAAAAATAAATTTGAATTATTCATTGAATTGTTAGCACTCTTAGGCAACATGTCCTAACTCCCTGTTGGCCATACATGAGGAGGGTGTCATAGAAGCTCTCAGCCTTCCCCTGAAGCTGGGTGGAGGACACTTGAGGGTCCATCGCCCAGCCACAGTGTGGAATTTTACATGTTTGGCTGCCCTTTGTCCTAAAATTGTTTTGGAAAATTGTCTAAGGGCTCTTCCCTGACCCACTGGGAAGAAGTAGATACTGCAGTGCCCTGGGAGCGCCTGACAGTTGCATATGCCATTCAGCATTGTCTCCATACAAATGATTAACGTGTCCTGGCTCCAGAATTTCTCCCATCCTCCTCCACTCTCCTGTGATGCAGAGGTCTCTGCTCTGCTGGACTCAGTTCCTTCCTTGCCCTCACTCTGGCCTTGTCAGACTGGTTCTTGGGCTTTTGTAGGAGCTGGAGTGGGGCTAAGGACTGGAGGAGAGGGTTTTGGAGGAAAGAGTTGAGATTCCAGGGGTGGTTTTAGGAGAAAAATGTGTGGCAGTTGTAGTGTGTGGAACCAGTGGATGGGGAAAGAAAAAAAGGGAATTTTAAGAGATACTGTTGATACAATCACTTTGGAGAGCAATTTGGCAATTGGTAAAGTTGAAAATGAGCACACTCTCCCAGTCAGCCATTCCACTTCTAGGAATATGCCCTAGAGCCACTCTCACATGTGCACCTGGAAATATGTCCAAGGATGTTCACTGAAGCACTATTTGTAATCAGAAAAAATTGGCCCTGCTCTAAATGTCCATCAGGAGGGGGAAAGGATAAATAACTAGTGTTCTTGGGCAATTGAATACTCTACAAAACTAGCAGCAATGAACTGGAGATAGATAAATCAGCATAGATGAATCAGCATAAATAGACGTCAAAAACACTGGGTGAAAATATTGGGTGAAGGAAGCAAGTTGCAGAATAATCCATATGGCAAGAAGCCATGCATGTATTTTAAAAAACCAAAGCAATGCAATATATTGTTTATGGATATTTATATTTGTGATAAAAATATAATAGCATGGAGTGAAAGGATAAACACCAAACTCCTTTTATCAGTCAGGATAGGTTAGGTCCATGCCAGTGTAACAAACACCCAAAATCTCAGCAGCTTGTAACAAGACTGTATTTCTTGCTTGTGCTGCATGTCCATCAGGGGGCAGCAGAGAGGCTGTGTTCCACATCTCCTCGCTCTGGGCCGAGGCTGATCTGGCGCCACCAGTTACTGAGGCAAAGGGAAATCGTCCTGTCTCTCAAATCTTCACCTTGGCCAGAGCAAGCCACATGGCCAAACTCAACTTCAAGAGGGAAGGTAACAGCTATCCTACTATGTGCCCCAAAGGAAAAGCAGTAATATTTGGTGGATAACCCCACACCCATGGTGGTGAAGTCCCCTGGGAAGAGTACAAAGGGGCCTCCACCTGAACTGTAGTTGTTTTAGAAAATATGAAGCAAAAATGTGAAATTTGTTCATTGTGGAGGGAGGCTATTTGGGTGTTTTGTTTATTATTCTCCATGTTGTATCTTTTAAACTTTTCAACACTGGAAGCATAATTTTTTAAGGAAGGGAGCAATGGAACAACGTTAATATTAAAAATTGTATACGTGTGTCCTTGTGGGGACCATGCTTCCTTTCATGGTATTCAGGAGAAACGTGAGTAAAAGAACTCGGTTGTTTTTATGTTGAGTTGGAGGCACGGCAGCAGTCTTGTGGACCTCAGCAACAGCCCACTGGGGTCCGACCTCGGTCTCCGCATTGTGTGTGCATCTGTGTGTGCGTCTCCGCCCTGCAGCAAGGGCTCTCCCTGACCTTGTCCTGCTTACCTCTGTTCTCTCAGCCCAGAACTTTCAACAAAGAAGGTGCCTAGTAAATGTTTAATGAATGACTCTGATATGCTCATTTCCATCTAAATAATGAGCCATTTCAGGGCAGGATCCACGTCGTCTTCCCCCTGTGAGCCCTCCTCAAGAAGAAGGAATGAATGCTTGTTGAATGAATGAATGACTGCAGTCCTCCTTCCCCAGCCCATCAATGGAAGCAGAAAATGCACAGCCCTGTCAATTCCAACATGAGCCTCCCAAGGGGCTGGTAAGGACAGTATTTCTGCAGACTCTACCATGCTTTTATGCCTGCATTGAAAAGCCAGTGATTGTGCACGTGGCTGTACAACTTCCCAAGACTCACCGGTTTGGGTTTTTTTTGGTTTTATTTTTGATGTTGATTTTTTGTTGTTGTTTTTTTTCTGCCACACCACGGGACATATCTTAGTTCCCTGACCCGTGCCCCCTGTGGTGGAATCACGGAGTCTTAACCACTGGACCACCAGGGAAGTCCCTCACCCAGTTTTTTTGTTTGTTTGTTTGTTTGTTTGTTTTGCGGTACGCGGGCCTCTCACCGTTGTGGCCTCTCCGGTTGTGGACGCGCAGGCTCAGCGGCCCATGTCTCACGGGCCCAGCCGCTCCACAGCATGTGGGATCTTCCTGGTTTGGGGCACGAACCCATGTCCCCTGCATCGGCAGGCGGACTCTCAACCGCTGCGCCACCAGGGAAGCCCCTTCACCCAGTTTTAACCGCGGAAAGTCCTGTGTCCCAGGAAAACTGTGATGGTCGGTCACTTGACACCAACTCCCTTCTCTCTGGGCCTCATTTTTTTCTCATTCTCATATGAGAGGGTTGGTTCTCTTCTCATCTCTACATATCACATCTAAGATTTTAGGAACAGGCCAGAGGGGAAGAGGTGAATCAAAGAAGGAAGAAAGACTCAATTTGGAATTTTCTGAGAGATCTTTATTTTTCACAAAGAGAGTGAATGGGCACTGCCACCCCGGCCTTGGTTCTAGTGGCTTGCAATGGTCTGAAAAAAGAGAGGGGAAAAACCAGAATAGTCTAGTCAGGAACACAGCTTCTGACGCCATATGGAACTGAGTTCAACTCCCAACCATGTTACTCATTGGCTGTATGACCCTGGGAGAGTGACTTGAGCTCTCTGAGCCTCAGTTTTCTCATCTGTACAATGGGGGTAATCATAGTACTTACCTCATGGGGGTTTTAAATTAAACTATTAACTAAGGTGTCATCACAGTGCCTGGCATATGTTTAAGAGTCCATAAATGGTGGCTAAGCCTATTGTCACGAACAGTATTAATCCTCCCTGACCGCTCATTGCCAGATGAGGTTTGCTTTCTCACTGGGGCCTGAGCTTCACCTATCACAGCTTCCACCACATTTCATCATTTTGCTCATTTAATCGTCTGTTCCCCACAAGCCACACATCACTCTATCCTCCATGACAAGAAAAGACCTGGACCAAAGGAGGCACTTCATATACACTTGTTGAAAAAAGGAAGTTCAGCAGTAGCTCAAAGCTCCACCCAGAAGCCCTTGAGATTCTTAGGGCCACACTGCAGCAGAAAACATCCTCAAACCCTTCTGGCATGTGCCCCACTCCCACTGCTGACCTCCTAGGATCAGGATCTGCTGTTCTCACCCATCCCCCCAGCACCTCTGAGAAGAGCCAGCACCCAGAGCCCTCGCTGCTTGCTCTGTCCTGCTTACCTCCTCAATCCAGTCATTGAAGGCCGAGACTCGCGTGAACACTGTGGGCTTCTTGCGGGTGTTGCAGCCAAAGGCAGAAACGAAGCTGGTCACGCCATGGACCTGAAAGGAGCCATCTGCTGCCGGGCAGTTGAGGGGTCCTCCAGAGTCACCCTGGAATGGTTGGAGAGCAGTGGGGGACTGAGCTGTGTCTGAGCTTTAAGGAATTGGTTCAGACTTTGGGGATTTTGAGAAACCCTTCTATGACTTGACCTCTCTGAGCCTCAGTTTGCTCCTTTGTGATGAGGAATGATATATATCTTACAAGATTTTGTGACAATTAAATGAGGTGATAAGTATATGGTCTTAGCGCAGTGCCTGGTAGAGAGGAAGCAATCAATAAATGGTAGTTCTGATTATTAGTACCACAGTTAGTTATTAATATTGTTATTCATATTCACTTGTAGTACAGTGAGAGTATTGCTTAATTATAACTGCAGGACCCCAGATTTGAAGGTGACTTTAGAGATCATGGTGTCCATATCCCTTGCGGTACTGATGGGAATCCTGAGGTCGAGGAAGGGACAGTAACTCGTCCCGGATCAAGTCGGTGTGTGAGCTGGGACTAGAGTCCAGAGACCAGAGCTGTGTGCCTGGGCCACAGTGACTTCCTCCAAGTCCTGCCTGGCCTGGAGGCTTGAATGAGCCCAGCAGTCAAGATTCCTCCCTCTCCTCCCAGGCAGATAGCAGAAGTACCCTGGGCCCTGCACACCCAGCGGAGTGGCTGTAGCCCCACACCACCTCGGGCAGACGAGAGCTGCTGACTCACATTGCACCCAGAGCGGATGTCCCCGCCGGCGCACACCATGGTCTTCTTCAAGGCACTGCCCCACCAGTCCAACTTGGAGCAGTGCTCGTAGTCTACCACGGGCAGCAGGGCCTGCTGCAGCTTGTCCGGGAGCGGCCCACTGGCTGTGGAGATAGAGAGCATTGAGCAGGGGCTGTAGGGATGCAGGGCTAGGGCTGGGGTCTGGGAGTTAGGACTGGGAGCCCCAGAGTGGGACGGGGGCGTTGAGGAAAAGCCACTCTTCCAGTCTGATGGGAAGTCTCCTCCCACCAGGTTATGTGGTCCTGCCTGCTTTCTCCATCAGAACATCTCCAGCACCTGGCACGCAGAAGACAAGAAAATCTTCCATTGAACACATTCACGTTTGGGAGGGGGAGGGGAGAAGGCTGCCTCTGGAGGAGGAATGGAGGAAAAGTGCAAGGATGCTCCTGATGTCGCCCTCAGCGCCCCGCCCCGGGCTCTGTCATCCTCCCCACTGTCCCTATGGCTGGCTGGAGGGGTCAGCACGTACTGTAGAGACGGCCCCAGCCGCTGATGTAGCAGGGTGTCTCATTGGGCAGGATGTCGCCGGCGGGAGGGAGGCTGGCGAGCTGGACCTTGTCTCCCAGCTGGGCGCTGCGCGAGAGCTTGATGAGGGAGATGTCGTTGCTGGGGAGGAGGGAAGAGTCATGGGCAGCCTGGTCCTCCAGCCAGACCAAGCCCCGCCCCTCAGCTTTGCTTAGGATATTTCACCTCCGGGATGCGCCCGGTGCCCCTTCTCCCTCCAGATCCCATGCATTCCTACTGCTGAGCAACTTCAGGAAGCCCTCCTGGCCTCTTCAGCCCACGCTGACCCTTGGCCTTGGTAATTGTCCTCAGCTTCTACACCAGTGGTTCTCACGCATCAGCTGTGTCAGAATCACTGGAGGGCTTGTTAAAACACAAGTTGCTGGAGCCCATTCCAGAGTTTCTGATGCGGTGGGTCTGGGAGGCCCCAAGGGTTCACATTTCTAATGAGTTCCCAGGTGATGCTGCTGCTGCTGGCCTGGGGACCACACTTTGAGAACCACTGCTCTCTTCATCTGCCTGTTTGTCCCTCAAGTAATTGCATCTGGGTCTGATTTTCTCTCCACTCACCCCAGGAGCCCCTGAGGATGGGTCAAGGTCTTGACCATCATGGTCCCTCACTTCTGAGTTGCACTTTCAGGGGTTTTGCACCCTTCTTTGATCCTCTCACCAGAAAAATGCTGAGCTACCCAGACATACAATTTTGCATATGCTTGAGAGGGTGAAGAAGCCCTGCTTTGTGTTCTCACCCAGTGATTTTCTCCTTGACCCTCATAACCACCCAGGAAGCCCAGAAGGCCACCCTTGACAAGTGGTCAAACTGAGGCCCAAAGAAGGGCAATGACTTGCCCAAGCCGCACAGTGACTTGGTGCTGGAGCCTGATTCTCAGTCCAGTGCTCGTCCTTTAGCCCACAATGCTGGGAACGCAGGACGCTCTGGATGAATGCCCATTGAGTGGAGGAACCCTTGGATTTGGGACAGGGGTGCCTGAGGAGTCCTGGGTTCTGAAGCCAACCAGCCGAGTGGCCTTGGGGGAGTTCCTGCCCCTCCCTGGGCCCTGCTCTCCCCTCTGTAGGGAGAGACGTTTGGTGTGGGTGATGCTTAAAAGCTCTGTTGGCTCCGACCCTCAGCATGTGGGACCTGGGCTCAGGCTGCTGGCCCAGCTCCACTGTCCCTGGGAATCTTCTCAGAATCAGTGTTGGGTCATAGATAGACCAGCAGAGGAGCCCCTGGGTCCCAGGCCTGAGAGTTCACTCACCCACAGGACACGCATTTGGGGTTCCAGAGTGGGTGCACGAAGAGGTCCCCAGCATTGACGGGGATCACCTGTTCGGGGCCCTCTTTCTCAGAGCGGTCATACTCGCCCAACACCACCTGGTAGGTCAGGGAGCTCCTGCTGGCAGAGGTGACATCAGTACAGGCCTGACTGGCCTCCCCCCTCCCTTCGCACAGTCCCCCACTGCCCCAGCCTGCCTGGGTCTCACGCAGGGAGGGGGCAAGTGAGAGAACTCACGAGATGCAGTGGCCCGCTGTCATGACCCAGTCAGGGGCGATCAGGGTGCCTCCACAAGTGTGGTAGAAGGTCCCGTTCTTTTTATACTGCAGGGAGACCTGGTGGCAAGGGAAGGAGGAGCCTGAGTGGTCTGGGCCCCACAACGAGGGCCGCTACCCATGGCTGTATAGGTTGTGCACTGCACAACTCTAGAGAGAATCATTCACACAGAATGGCGCCTCTGGAAACGTGCAGTGCCTCGCCCACACAACTGTACCATCCACGGCTGCTTTCATGCTACAGTGGCAGAATTAAGTCATTGCAACAGAAACCACATGGCTGACAAAGTCTAAAATATTTACTCTCTCGTCTTTTACAGAACAAGTTAGCTGACCTCTGTTGTAGACCAGTGCCATCCGTAGAACTTTCTGTGATGATGGAAATGTTCAGTATGGTCCAGTATGGTAGCCACTAGCCACATGTGGTTATTGAGAATTTAAAATGTGGTTAGCGTTGAGCAACTGAATTTTTAATATTACTAAATTTAATTTAAATTTAGGCCTATGTGGGAAAAGAATCTAAAAAAAGAGTGGCATATGTATATGTATAACTGATTCACTCTGCTGTATACCTGAAACTAACACAAATAAATCGACTACTCTCCAATAAAAATTAAATAAATAAATTTAAATAGCCACATGTGGCCAGTGGCTACTGTGTTAGTGCAATGAGTCTAGTCCTCTGTGCTCCCTTCACTGACCTCTATAAAGCCCTTCATCCCTTTATTGCTCCAGACCTTATAGCCCTGTTGTATAGTTTGAGGGGTCTAGAAATGAGTCCCCCCAATCTCACTCCTTAAACATCACGCTGAACTTCCACCATTAATGCACCAACCCTTGGGTCAAACACTGCCCTCCCCCCAGAGTCTACTTTTAACTTGCAAACAGCCCAATGAGGGTTACAGATTAAATGGGCAAAACTTCCATGTGAAGTAGATTGTCCAAGGGTTTCCTGGCCTTTGGAGCCTGAGGTGAAAACTGGAAACAGCACAATGGGGTCCAGAATGAATATCCTGCAATCAGAGCGTGGGGTGCAGAACCCATGGTGGGAAATAGTGCAGCTGGTATTGCTCTTACCTGCCAGGGCCAGCTGTAGGGGACCGCATCCTCACCATTGACAACGCGGGAGGAGAGGCTGTAGGAAGTCTGGCCAAAGCCCGAGGCTAGAGGATAGAGTAGAAGCGTCAATCAGCTAGAGGGTCCCCCAAAGCAAAGAAGAGGTCTGAGTCCCAGTCCTAGCTATGGCACAAACAGGCTGTGAGATCCCATACAACTCCTTTCCCTATCTGAACCTCAGTAACCACATATGAACAATGAGCATTTGGACTAGAGCAGGGATTTCTGGACTCCCAGGAGTCTAGGGAGAGAGATGAACATGTGGCTTCCTTTCATGGCAGGAATGAAGGAGTTGATGCACTTAGAACCGTGCCTGGTACCCAATGAGCCCTTGAGAAGTGATAGCTATTGTCGTGAAGAGTGGTGGCTTTGGAGTAAGACTGCCTGGATTCAAAGTGCAGCTCTGCCCCTGGTTCTAGGATGGGCTACTTTACTTCTCTGAGGGTCAGTTTCTCTACCTGTAAAATGGTGATAATAGTAGTACTGACCTTAAGGGGACTGTTGTGAGGGTTACATGAGATAATATACGAAAATATCCTTAGCGTTCTGCCTGGCATATAGTAAGCACTCAGTAAACATTATCTGTTACCATTCATTATTGTCAGTCAAGAGACGCTGCTTGGAGGAGGTAGCCCTGAGCTGTAATGTAATAGGGCAGAGAGTCCAGGAAAAGGCTAGACCACAGGATATGGAGTGCAGTAGGGGCAGTGTGAGAGGAGAGTTGGAGGGTTAAGCAGAGGAACAGAAATTCCAACCCAAGCAGTCTAACCACAGACCCCAAAGTCTTTCCCCCTAGACTTTGTTTACCACCCACGTCGAGGACTCCCACCGCAGACCTTTGGGTCCCCCAGTCTTCCTCCTGAGCTGGTCTATCACCCACAGCTTCCCCTCTTTTCTCCTGCTCCAGCATCAAGCTGACAACCTCCACAATCATGCCCCAGATACAAGCTGGGACCTCTCCTATGGAACCACGTATTGGGTTTGCGAGACTCAGGGTGGGTTGGTAGATTTCAAGGGCTCCTGGCACAGGGCAGCACAGGCTGGGGTCTTACCAAGGGCCACAAATAGGAGAAAGCTCAGCAGCCGGAGCATCGTGGGTTTTGAGATGGTAGGAGAGAGATCCATAGCCTGAGGCTCTAATATAGGGCAGAAGGCGGGTGAGGGGGGTCACACTGGGCCCCATTCCCCGAACAGGTGGTAGAACACCAGGTCTCCCATGGTCCAAGGCTACAGCCCCCACCCCCTGCAGATGGGGGAGAGTCAGCCAACAACAGGATCCAGGGTTCCCTGCAATGTGTGACTGCACAGGTGGCACTGAATGGCAAGCTGATAACAGGGGAAAGGGCAGGAAAGTTCACATCAGAACAAGACAGCCTCTTCCAGGAACAAACATAGGCTCTGGGACTGGTCACACCTGGGTTCAAATCCTGGCTCTGACATCTCCAAGCTTTGCATCCTTGGGCACATTGCTTAACCTCTCTGATCTTCAGGTTTCTGTCCTCTAACATAGGGTTAATATTAGTATCCACCTCAATTAAAAACATTTTTTGTTGAGGACTTTATCAGGATGTTTTTGGGCATGCAGCCATGAACAAGAATGGTCCCTGGGGCTTCCCTGGTGGCGCAGTGGTTGAGTCCGCCTGCCAATGCAGGGGACACGGGTTCATGCCCCAGTCTCCCACATGCTGCGGAGCGGCTGGGCCCATGAGCCATGGCCGCTGAGCCTGCGCGTCCTGCTCCGCAACAGGAGAGGCCACAACAGTGAGAGGCCCATGTACTGCAAAAAAAAAAAAAAGAATGGTCCCAGCTTGGGAATTCCCTGGTGGTCCAATGGTTAGGACTCCACACTTTCACTGCTGAGGGCACGGGTTCGATTCCTGGTCCGGGAACTAAGATCCCCACAAGCCAGGCAGGGCGGCCAAAAAAAACCAAATAGAGCATTATAAAATTCCTCTGTGGATACCATCCCTATGACATTCCTTTGCTTTCATTAGCGATTTCCACATGCATATGTATTCCCAAACAATACATTGGGTTTTCCTCTACTGGCCCTTTATATAAGAAGAATCACACAGTGATTATCCTTTTGTGATCTAGTTTTTATTTTGTGTTCAATATTGGTTTCTGAGACTCGTCCATTTGCAGTTGATTTATTTTTACTCTTACTAGTCCATACTTTAGATACGTCAAAATCTATCCACTCTATTGTTAATGGATATTTGAGTGTTTCTAACTCTTTGCTGTTATGGAAATGGTTCACAATTATCTGTTCTAGCCTTGGACAAGAATTAATGCACTATAGGGTATGTGCTTGTACAGCTAAACTGGGTAATGACAGTATTGAATATTCCCATTAACATGAAATGAAGGTTCCTATTATTCCACATCTGAGCCAACCTTTTTATTTCTGTTTTCCAATGTTTGCCCAATTGTGAGGCATGGAAGCGTGTTTCATTGTGATTTTAATTTGCATTTAATTGATCACAAGTGAGATTGAGTATCTTTTTAAATGTTTGTTGGTCATCCATATTTCGTCTTCCATGAAATGCCTGTTTAAGTCTTTTTGGCATCCTCTATTTTTAAAAAAATTATTCAATTTATTTAAACAAAACCAAGAAACTGTTCACCCATTTCTCCCCCCGTCTGCCTCTTGCAACTACTAAATTGTTCTCTGTATCTACAAGCTTGTTTTTTTGTTTTGGTTCTTTTTTAGATTCCACATATCAGAGAGATCATACAGTATATGTCTTTCTCTCTGTTTGACTTATTTCACTTAGCGTAATGCCCTAGAGGTCCATTCATGTTGTCACAAATGGCAATGGCAAGGTTTCATTCTTTTTTTTTAATGGCTGAATCTCTCTCTCTCTCACACACACACACACACACACTCACACACACACACACACACTCACACACACACACACAATCCATTCACCCTTCAATGGACACCTGGGTTATTTCCGTATCTTAGCTATTGTATATAATGCTGCAATGGGGAGTTCCCTGGTAGCCTAGTGGTTAGGATTACGGGCTTTCACTGCTATGGCCTGGGTTCAATCCCTGGTCAGGGAACTGAGATCCCGCAAGCTGCGTGGCACGGCTGAAAAAAAAAATGCTGCAATGAACATGGGGGTGCATATATCTTTTCAAATTAGTGTTTTAGTTTTCTTCGGATAAATATCCCGAAGTGGAATTGCTGGATCATAGGATAACCCTATTTTTAATTTTTCGAGGAACTTCCGTACCGTTTTCAATAGTGGTTGCACCAATTTGCATTCCCACCAACAGTGCACAGGGGTTTCCTTTTCTCTGTATTCTTGCCAACACTTGTTACTTCTTAATTTTTTGATAATAGCCATTCTAAAAGATGTGAGGTGATACCTCATTGTGGTTTTGATTTGCAGTTCCCTGCTGATTAATGACGTTGAGCCTCTTTTCATGTACCTGATGACCATCTGTATGTCTTCTTTGGAAGAATGTCTGTTCAGAGCTTCTGCCCATTTTTAAATTGGATTGTTTGGTTTTTTGCTATTGAGTTGTATGAGCTCTTTGTATTTTGGATATCAGCCCCTTATCGGACATATGATTTGTAATTATTTTCTCCCATTCAGTAGGGTACCTTTTCATTTTGTTGATGGTTTCCTTTGCTATGCAGGAGCTTTTTAGTTTGATATAGTCCCACTTTATTTTTGCTCTTGTTACTTTTACTTTTGGTGTCAGATATAAAAATCATCAGTAAGACCTATGTCAAGGAACTAACTGCTTATGTTTTCTTCTAGGCATTTTATGGTTTCAGGTCTTATGTTCAAGTCTTTAATCCATTTTGAGTTAATTTTTGTGTATGGTATAAAAGAGTGGTCCTGTTTCATTCCTTTGCATGTGGCTCTCCAATTTTCCCAGCACCATTAATTGAAGAGACTCTCTTTTTCCCCATTGTATATATTTTTGGCCCCTTTGTTGTAAATTAATTGACCATGTATGCATAGGTTTATTTCTGGACTCTCTATTCTGTTCCATTGATCTACGTTTCTATGTTTATGCCAATACCATACCATTTTAATCACTACAGCTTTGTAATACAGTTTGAAATCAGGCAGCATAATGCCTCCAGCTTTATTCTTCTTTCTCAAAATTGATTTGGCTGTTTGTGGTCTTTTGTGTTTTCATACTAATTTTAGGATTGTTTGTTCTATCTCTGTGAAAAATACCATTGGAATTTTGATAAGGATTGCACTGAATCTGTAGATTTCTTTGGGTAGTATGGACATTTTAACACTATTAATTCTTCCAATCCATGAGCATGACTCTTTTTGCATTTATTTGTGTCTTCCTCAATTTCTATCTTTTTTTTCTGGCCATACCATGTGGCATGTGGGATCTTAGTTTCTTAACCAGGGGTCGATCCTGCACCCCCTGCATTGGAAGCACAGAGTCTTTTTTTTTTTTTTAACATCTTTATTGAAGTATAATTGCTTTACAATGTTGTGTTAGTTTCTGCTGTATAACAAAGTGAATCAGCTATAGATATACATATATCCCCATATCCCCTCCCTCTTGGAAGTGCAGAGTCTTAACCACTGGATCACCAGGGAAGTTCCCCATGTCTTCTTCAGTTTCTTTCATTAATGTCTTGTAGTTTTCAATACACAGGTCTTTAACCTCTTTGGTTAAATTTATTCCTAGGTATTTTATTCTTTTTGATGAAATTGTAAATGGAACTGTTTTCTTAGTTTCTCTTTCTGATAGTGTGTTATTAGTGTAAAGAAATGAAACAGATTTTTGTTTATTGATTTTGTATCCTACAACTTTACTGAATTCAGTTATTAGTTCTAACAGTCTTTTGATGGAGTCTTTAAGATTTTCTATATATGATATCATATCATCTGCAAATAGTGACATTTTACTTCTTCCTTTCCAATTTGGATGCATTTTATTTCTTTTTCTTGACTAATTGCTCTGGCTAGAACTTCCAGTTCTAAGTCAAATAAAAGTGGTGAGAGTGGACAACCTTGTCTTGTTCCTGATCTTAGAAGAAAAGCTTTTGGCTTTTCACTGTTGAGTATAATGTTAGCTGTGGGCTTGTCACATATGGCCTTTACTATGTTGAGGTTTGTCTGCTCTATACTCGTTTTGTTGAGAGCTTTTTTAAAAAATAATAAATGGATGTTGAATTTTGTCAAACACTTTTTCTGTGTCTATTGAGATGATCATATGATTTTTATCCTTCGTTTTGTTAATGTGGTGTATCATATGACTGATTTGTGGATGTTGAACCATCCTTGCATCTCTGGAATAAATCCCACTTGATCATGGTATACGATCAATCCTTTTAATGTACTGTTGAATTCAATTTGTTAATATTTTGCTTAGGATTTTTGCATCTATATTCAACAGGGATATTGGCTTATAGTTTTTGATTTTTTTGTGGTGTCCTATTCTGCTTTTGTTATCAGGGGAATGCTGGCTTCATAAAATGTGTTTGGAAGAGTTTCCCCTCTTCTATTTTTTGGAATAGTTTGAGAAGGATAGGTATTAATTCTTCTTTGACTGTTTGGTAGAAATCATCTGTGAAGCTGTCTGATCCTGGACTTCTGTTTGTTGGAAAGTTTTCAATTACGGATTCAATCTCCTTGCGAGTAACTGGTTTGTTCAGATTTTCTGTTTCATCATGATTCAGTCTTGTTAGTTTGTATATTTCTAGGAATTTATCCATTTCTTCTAGGTTGTCCTTCATTGGCATATAATTGCTCATAGTTGTCTCTTATGAGCCTTTGTATTTCTTTGGTATCAGTTGTAATATCTCCTCTTTCATTTCTGATTTTGAGTCCTCTCTCTCTTTTTCTTGATGAGTCTAGCTGAAGGTTTGCAATTTTATTCATCTTTTTAAAGAACAGACTCTTAGTTTCAATTATCTTTTCTATTGTTTTTTTAGTCTCTATTTCATTTATTTCTGCTCTAATCTTTGTTATTTCCTTCGGGCCACATTTTTTCTTCTTTTTGTAGTTCCTTGAGGTGTAAAGTTAGTTGTTTATTTGAGACTTTTCTTGTTTCTTGAGGTAAGCATTTATTGCTTGAACCGCCCCCTTAGAACTGCTTTTGCTACATCTCATAAATTTTGATACGTTACATTTCTATTTTTATTTGTCTCAAGGTATGTTTTAGTTTCTCTTTTGATTTCTTCCTTGACCCATTGGTTGTTCAGTAGCATGTTGTTTAATCTCTCATATTTGTGAATTTTCCAGTTTCTTCATGTAATTAATTTGTAGTTTCATACAATTGTTGTCAGAAAAAGATGCTTGATATTATTTCAATTCTCTTAAATTAAGACTTGTTTATGGCCTAATGTATGATATATCTTGGAAAATGTTCCATGTGCACTTGAGAAGAATGTGTGTTCTGTTGCTTTTGGATGGAATATTATGTAAATATCTGTTAAATCAATCTGGTCTAACATGTCATTTGGTCATTTTAGATCAAAGTTTCCTAATTGGTTTTCTGTCTGGATGATCTATCCATTGATGTAAGTGGGGTATTAAAGTCCCTTACAATTATTGTACATCTATCTATTTCTCTCTTTAGGTCTGTTAATATTTGCTCTATATATTTAGATACTCCTATGTTTGGTGCATAAGTATTTACATGTTATATCCTATTGTTGGATTGACTCCTTTATCATTGTGTAACACCCTTCTTTATCTCTTATTACAGTCTTTGTTTTAAAGTTTATTTTTTCTGACATAAATATAGCTACTCCAGCTTTCTTTTGGTTTCCATTTGCATGGAATATTTTTTCCATCCATTCACTTTCAGTCTGTGTGTGTCCTTACATATAAAGTGTCTCTCGTAAGCAACATAAAGACGGGTCTTGTTTTTTTTATCCATTCACCAGCTTTATGTCTTTTGATTAGAGAATTTAGTGCATTTACATTTAAAGTAATTATTGCTACATATGTACTTATTGCCACTTTGTTATTTGTTTTCTAGTTGTTTTTGTAGTTTCTGTTCCTTTCTTCTTCTCTAGCTCTCTTTTTTTGCGGTTTGATGACTTTCTTCAGTGGTATGCTCATATACCTTTCTCTTTATCTTCTGTGTATTTACTATAGGTTTTTGCTTTTGGACACCATGAGGCTTACATATAAAAACTTAAATCTGTAACTGTCTATTTTAAGTTGATAACAACTTAGTTTTGATCCCATTCTAAAGCTCACCATTTTTACTGGCAGCAGCTAGAACTTTTGAGATGATAGGAAAGAGACATATATCCTGAGGCTCTACTATAGGGCAGAAGATAGGTGAGGGGGGTACAGACTGGGCCCCATTCCCAGAACAGGTGGTAGAACACTGGGTCTCCCATGGTCCAAAGCCACACCCCCCGCCCACTGCAGATGGGGGAGAGACAGCCAACAACAGGTCCCGGAGTTTCCTCCAACGTGTGGCTGCACGGGTGACATTGAATGGCAAGCTGATAACAGGGGAGGGGGAAGGAAAGTTCACATCAGAACAAGCCAGCAGCTTCCAGGAACGAACATGGGCTCTGGGACTGGTCACACCTGGGTTCAAATCCTGGCTCTGCCACTTCCAAGCTCTGCATCCTTGGGCACATGGCTTAACTTCTCTGAGTTTCAAGTTTCTCACCTCTAACATAGGATTAATATTAGTTGGGGACTTCCCTGGTGGCGAAGTGGTTAAGAATCCGCCTGCCAATGCCGGGGACACGGGTTCGAGCCCTGGTCCGGGAAGATCCCACATGCCACGGAGCAACTAAGCCCATGCACCACAACTACTGAGCCTGTGCTCTAGAGCCTGCGAGCCACAACTACTGAGCCCATGTGCCACAACTACTGAGCCCACGTGCTGCAACTACTGAAGCCCGCGTGCCTAGAGCCCATGCTCCGCAACAAGAGAATCCACAACAATAAGAAGCCCACACACCGCAATGAAGTGTAGCCCCCGCTCGCCGCAACTAGAAAGCCTGTGCACAGCAACAAAGACCCAATGCAGCCAAAAATCAATCAGTCAGTCAGTCAATAAAGGCTATTTCTGATTGTGGTGGAAGGTGCTATGAAAAGAATGAAATGTAGGTGACTGGGGTGGGAATGGGAGTGACTTATTTAGATGGGGGACCAGAGAGAGTGACATTTGAGCTGAAGAGGTAGTGTTCAGTTGGGTCCTGAACAAGGCAAGTAAAAGCCAGCCATGAGAAGCCCTGAAGGAAAAGCTCTCCAGTTGGGAAGGACAACAAGTGCAAAGACCTGGAGGCTGGAATAGGCTTGGCTTGTCCAAGGAGAGGAGGTCAGTGAGGCTGAAGCACAGTAGTCAAAGTGAAGAGTGGTAGGGAATGAGGTCCAGGAAGAGGTGATGCCTAAAACTGAATTCACACCTGATCCAGCAATTCCACTCCTAGGTAGGACCCTCAAGAAAATCATGCACATGTGCCCCAGGAGACATGCACAAGAATGTTCCTGGTGTTCCTGTCCTCAATCCTCAATAACAGAAACATAGAAACAACAGAAATGTCCATGAAGGCAAATGGGTGAAAATGTGTAGTATATTTATACAATAGAATATTAATCAGCAAAAATAATGAATCACCATGACACGCCACAATGTAGATAATTCCTAGGAATCTAAACTAAGAAGGAAAAAAGGCCCCGGAAGATGAAATGCAGTTTAATACTCTTTAAAATTAAAATTAAAAACAACTGAGATTTTAAAATATACCTTTTAAGGAATGCAAATAGGTGAATAAAACTGTATAAAAAGGCAAGCAAAGGCATGATGAACAGAGGATTCTGGATGACCGTTAACTCAAGTCTGGGGTGGAGGAAGGAGGATAGATGAGATGTTGTTAGAGCTTCCTGCTTTGCTTTGGTAGTTTTCATTTTGGTTTTAGCTTTTTCAAAGGTAAATTTGCATACAACAAAATTCTCCAGTTTTAACTGTAAATTTCATAAGTCTTGACAAACACACACAGTCATGTAACCACCACCACAGTCATGATACGGAACATTTTCATTACCCGAGAAATTTCCCTCCCACCCAGTCACATTCCATCCCACCCCCACACCTGGCCCCCCTGGCAACCTGTGATCTGCTTTCCATCTCTTTAGTTTGGCCTTTTCTAGCATCTTTACATACAAATGGAAGCATATAGTATATAGTTTACGTTTCTGGGCCTCTTTCACTTAGCATATGCTTTTGAGAGTCGTCTGTGTCATCATGTTAGATGTGGTTTTGAAGGTGGCAACTACATTATTTAAAATAACTGTCTGTCTAATAAATAAGAGTGGTCCATGAGCAGACTCATGATATTTGATTAATCCAATTCTGTTACCTGAAATCCAGATTTAGAGAGAGAGAGAGAGAATAAGAAAGAGAGAGAAAGAGGTGGGTGAAGGCCAGACTCTATAGGGTCTCTTTGCAGGTCAGGCTGAGAAGGAGTTTGGTCTTTATTCTAAGCATAAGGAGAAAGCTATGGTGGGTGGGGGTGGTGATTAAGTAAGGGAAGGACCTGGGATCTCGCTTTTGCTTTCAAAAAATCTCTTTCCTGGGTACTGTGGGAAGGATTGTGGGATGAGAGTGAGGGGGACCGGCTGGAACTACTTCAGGCGCTTGGGCAAAGCAGGGCTATGAGGGGTGGGCATGGGGCTTGGCCTGGGATGGCGGAGATGGAAATGGAGAGATGTGGGTGTGGTCAGGGTATATTTTAGAGGTAGAGCGATACCTGAGATCACCTCAGTGAAGTGTGAAGCACAGAGCCTGGCTCTAAATCAGTGAACTCAACTCACATGAATTTATAGAAAAGACTTAGCACACCTTCGCTAGCTGTTGGAAACAACCTCCCAGCCCCGGGACTGACATTTTGTAGGGGCTCAATGAATGTTTGCTGAATAAGGCAAACGGGCTCCGCAGACTTTCCTGAGCAACGCTTGTCTCTCCTCAACACCCAGCGCTCTAAGGATCACCAGACTCCTTCCTGCTGGCGTCACTGATTGTATAGAGCCATCCTTTGGGGGCTCCTACGTTGCAGAAGCATGGGAGGAAGGCAATGCTTAGTTGCTTTAAACGGATCCCTCGTGATGGCTGTCAGGCATCAGCTGGGCAGGGTTTCTTTTAGGGGTGCAGCCCCTCCGAGAACTCCCACAGTGATGTCTGTGACTCTGATAGCCTGAGCCTGTGGTGAGTGTGTCGACACAACAGAAGCAGCTGTGAAGTCCTTCAAAGCGTGATAAAAATAGCTGTGCCCTCCCTTACACCCTGTTCCCTCCCTTACACCCTGTTCCCTATGGGCCTGGACATGTTTGTTTGTTCAGCTTTGAAGCTCGGAGCCATTTCCCAGACCCTGAGCAGAGGAGGAAAGGGGGAGAGGCCGAGGACATGGCTGGGGAGCCGGAGGGGCGGGTCAGACCCTCCTGGATCCCACTGTAGAATGTCTGAAACAGACAGAGCCTAAAAGATGATCTAATCCATCTCTTCTGACAGACAGGAAATTAAGGACCAGAGAACAGTGAGGACTGGCCCAGGGCCCCCCCGATTTGTCACTGCCTGCCCCCCGCTCCAACATCACACGATAAGACTCTCCAGCCTTTAACCAGGTGGCCTTGAGCAGGTCCCAGCCTCTCTGCAGACAGGCACGCAGCCACCCTGGCCCTCTGCTCTGTCCCAAGGGAGATGAACCCTCCAGGATTCTCTCTTACCACAACGCCTGTCAGGTCATCTTATCCTCAAGGCCTGGTGGACACACTGTCACGTGTGCTGCTGATTAAGCCTCTGGGGTTTTCTGGCCTAGGAGCAGCTGGAGCTTTCCCCTGGGAAGAGGGAGCTGGCAGGGAAGCTGACGGATCCACAGTAGGCCTCAGCCTAACGCAGGCCACATCCTGAACTGGAGGTAGAGGTCCGGGGGTGCGGGAGAGTATGGGCAGTTGGGAGGTTGGTCTGGAGGGTAAGGGGGCTGAGGCAGCTGAGGAGCCCTTTCTTAGGGAGGAGCGTTTTCATTGTTTCTAGTTCCCACCTGGTGGGAAACTTCATGAGGGCCAAACTTTCCTATCTATCTTTGAATTCCCAGTGCCAGAAGAGGCCTGGCACATGGTGAGCCCTCAGCAATATACACATTACATTAAAAGAGGCTGTTTACAGTAGCCAGGACACGGAAGCAGCCTAAGCATCCATCGACAGATGAATGGATAAAGAAGATGTGGCACATATATACAATGGAATATTACTCAGCCATAAAAAGGAACGAAATTGAGCTATTTGTAGTGAGGTGGATGGACCTAGAGACTGTCATACAGAGTGAAGTAAGTCAGAAAGAGAAAAACAAATACCGTATGCTAACACATATATATGGAATCTAGAAAAATGGTACCGATGAACCTAGTGGTAGGGAAGGAATAAAGATGCAGACGTTGAGAACGGACTTGAGGACACGGAGGGGAAGGGGAGCCTGGGATGAAGTGAGAGAGTGGCATGGGCATATATACACTACCAAATGTAAAATGGATGGCTAGTGGGAAGCAGCCACATAGCACAGGGAGATCAGCTATGTGCTTTGTGACCGCCTAGTGGGGTGGGGTAGGGAGGGTGGGAGGGAGACACAAGAGGGAGGAGATGTGGGGGTATATGTATACATGTGACTGATTCACTTTGTTGTACGGCAGAAACTAACACAATATTGTAAAACAGTTATACTCCAGTAAAGATGTGAAAAAAACAAAGAGGCAACGAATGAATGAATGAAGCTAAAGATGCTTCAATGCCCGACTCTTCCTCCCCTGACTCTCATAAAGGGCACATCTGGAGGCCCACCCCTCTGCGCGTCCCAGAGAAGCCAGCCAAGCGGCAGCATTTGGATGGTGGTTCTGAAGAGCAGCGTCCGGAGGATGTTAATCCGTGTTCTGTGACAAAGAAGCCACGATAATGGAGCCCCTGCTGTGTTCCCTGCTGGGGGCTCAGCTCCCACCCAGAACCCAGTGGGCACTCAATAAAGAATCAAAGATCCAATGGGCTTGGGAAATACGAGATTAAAGAAAGTTCAAATGGATCTTTCCTGTAGGACTTCTCAGAGTCTGCAAGGTGCCAATGTTCACCTTGAGTCACCTACAGTGATCTTAAGTCCCAGAATCTCTGGTGCCTCACTGCCCTGTAGCACCCCAGCTACCAGCCCCATCCCTCTCAGACGGGACAGCTCAGCCGCAGAGATCAGGCAGGTGCCCCCCTGGCCCTGCAATGGCACCAAGAAGCCACTGAGGGGACCCAGGGCTGGGACGACATGCAGGTGGCTCCTGCCCCGAGAAAGACACTGCCTCCGCTGGGACCCGAGGTGATGCTGTACAGTGGCATTGGGGAGGGATACGGGCCAGTGCCCTGTCTTCCTGGGGCTGAGCAGGTGGGTGGGAGAAGCACCCCCCCACACCTCCACTGCTCTGGGAGATGGTGGTGACAAAGGGGCTGGAGGTGTGAAGCCCCCTCCTTCCCCTGCTCTCATTCCACGGCCCTCCTGGCACGTACGCATTCAACAAATGTTTGTCGAACACCTACTAGATTCCAGGCACTGACCTGTCACCAGGGATCCTCTTGCGAAGAAGACAAAGCTTCCTGAGCCCACAGCCAGCAGGGGGTGTGTGGCAGCAGGAACCAGGTGTCAGCCCACTGGACGCTCTCCATCCGCCCCTCGCCGGGCTCACACCCACCCTGCGCCGCTGGCTGACCTGATGGAAGCATCCGTGGGCTCCATGGTCCTCCGGGTTTCGTTCAGTCAGTGGAAGGTGCCAGCGGGAGACTGGAGGACAGGAAGATGGGGCATCTATCCCAACGCCTGCATCCCTCCATCAAAGGCCCTGGCTCCTATCAGGGGACCTTCACCTTTCCCCACAGCTCCTACCTCAGGGCTCCATTCACTGCTTCCTCCCTCTGCCCTTTCAGGCCCAGGGGTGATATCGGCTCCCCGCTGTTGCTAGCCTTGAGATGCCTCACCATTCCTTGTTAGTTTCTCCAACCCCATCCGCACTTTTATTTTATTTTATTTTTTTTTAAGATTTATTATTTATTTTGTTTATTTGTGGCTGTGTCGTGTCTTAGTTGGCACGTGGGATCTTCGTTGTGGTGCACGGGCTTCTCTCTCCTTGTGGCGTGAGGGTTTTTCTCTTCTCTCGTTGTGACGAGCAGGCTCCAGGGCGCCTGGGCTCTGTAGTTTGCGGCACACAGTCTCTCTAGTTGAGGCACACAGGCTCTCTAGTTGAGGCTCGCGGGCTCACTAGTTGTGGCACGCAGGCTTAGCTGCCCCGAGACATGTGGGATCTTAGTTCCCTGAGCAGGGATCAAACGCGCATCCCCTGCATTGAAAGACGGATTCTTTACCACTGGACAACCAGGGAAGTCCCCGCACATTTATTAAATATTCCTCAGTTACCCCTTGGGCTTGGCATCCGTTCCCTTCCCAGACCCTGACCTATGACACACGTTTGTTTGAATGTAACTGAGACCCTAAATAATGGTGCATGAATAAGAGAGAAATTTATTCTCCTCTAACCTCAAAGTCCTGGCTGGCATGGCAGCTTTTCTCTGTGAAGTCATCTGCTCATTCTATTTCTCAGTTCCTCCAACTCTAGGGTGTGCCCTCACCCGCAAGGCATGGGTTCAATTGTGTTCCCCTCTCCAAATTCCCCCGTACCTCCGAATGTAACCTTATTTAGACATAGGGTCATTGCAGATGTAATTAGTTAAGATGAGGTCATTAGGGTGGGCCCTAATCCAGTATGACTTGTATCTTTATAAAAAGCTGAAATTTCGACACAGAGAAACATGCATAGAAGGAAGGCAGCCACCTACTAGCTAAGGAGAGGGCCTGGAACAGATCCTTCCCTCACAGCCCTCAGAAGGAACCAACACTGCTGACCCCTAGATTTCAGACTTCTAGCCTCTAGACCTGGGAGAGAATACATTTCTGTTGTTTAAGTGACTCAGCTGGTGGCCCCAGGAAACTAATACAGCCTGCAATGGCTCCTACACCACACCCACATTCCAGACGGAGAAAGGAAAGGGGCAAGCTTGCCTTTATCTTTAAGCACCCAACCTGGAATTTGCATACATCTCTTCTGACCATGCTCAGAAATCAACTTGTGGTTTCCCCACCACCACCCCCGACCCCGGCTGCCTGGGAGACCAGGAAATGTCCTGTGCACAAGGAAAATGCCTCTTATCGTGGAAGAAAGGGAGAATAGATATTGGGGGCATTTGCAGATTCCTGGCACCGAATAGTACAAATATTTTCAGATGCCAGTAGCAGGAAACCCTGCCTAAGGTAAACAGTTAGGAAATTCACCATCTCACAGGACTTGACTTCAAGTCCAGAGGCAGGGGGAGCGCAGGGGAGGTGCCCCAAGATTCGGTTCCGTCCTCTGCTGTTTCCGTGGCTCTGCCCTATGTAGGCTGCTGGCTTCCTCCTCAGGCTGGAAAGTCAGATGGCTGGTGGTATCAGTCAGGATCAAACCAGAAAACAGGAATCTCAAGTATTTGACATGGAGGGAATTGGTTACCCAGGTGAGGGAAGTGCTAAGAAGATAACAGGGCTTAGAGCTTAGCCATGGTTCCTCCCAGGATTGGGGACGGAGGGATGAGATGAGCTGGGGTCGCTCAGCAGAAGCTGGGCCCTATCCAGGCCAGTTCCGTGGGAGCCATGGAGGAGGTGCAGGGGAGAGATACCCTGGTTTCTCTCTTCCTCCTGCACTCCCATCTCCACCAGTGCCTCCCATTGGCTGAACCCAGCTGGAAACCAGCTGTCATGGGTGCCTGGGAAACCCAGCCTGCAGGAGTCAGTCCCCCCATTCCTGGGCCCAACGGGGATGCAGTGAGGAATTATCCTAAGGCTGGAGCTTCCCTGGGAGGGGAAGAGAGGGCAGAGATGAGACCCGTGACCTCTGCGGAGCAGGTGCCCCAGAGTGACAGGGGCCTTTGAAGGGTTTGTAACAAGAGAACAACACGGGAATTCCCTGGCATCCAGTGGTTAGGACTTGGCACTTTCACTGTCAGGGTCCGGGTTTGATCCCTGGTCGGGGATCAAAGTCTGGGAGCCAGGGCAGCCTCGCCCTGCGTCACATTGGAACCCTCCAGCCCAAGAGGTAATCTCTCAAGTTACCAGCAGGGAGTGCCAGAGAGCCATGACTGTCTCTTCAGGTTTTTTCCTAGTAGGTTGCCTGGTTTGTGTAAGGGTGTGTTTGTCTCTGGCTGTGTTTGAGGGAGAGGACAGGTCTCAGAGTTTCCTCATGGAAGTTTAGCTGAGTGTGATGAATGCACTCACCACCAATTCTAGGCACAGCCTCACTCAGGCTCCAATGTCCAGACACAGCATTGGTGCTCAGTTCACGTCAGATGAATGGATAAGTAAACGGATGCGTGCACGCACGGATGCATGGATGGATTACTGGGGGAATGAAGGGAGATACGATGACCCAAGAGAAAAATGATAAAAAGAGAAGAATTGGAAAGAAGGGTGGACAGCAGACAGACCAGTGTAGAATTGGGGGGGGGCGGGGGGAGAGAAATGCAAGGAAGGTGTGTGGCAGGGAGGGGCCAACGGGAGGTGAGTGAAGGGGGCAGTGCTAAATCTACCAGCCTCGAGGCCTGGGCCTGATGTGTCTCTTTTTCCAGATGCTGCCCATTGCTGCCACTGCAATGCTCCGCATCTTTCTAGGCCAGTTGGGACTGGCGCCTTCCTAAGGAAGGCCTCCCTGAGCCCACGGTTGGCAAGTCCCTCTTGCCTCTACGCTGCCGCGTCTGGGGGCTTCTGCTGGGACCCCTCTGGTCTGTCTGGCTAACATATGGGTAGCAGAGTCGGATGGACCCAGGTTTGGTTTGAATTCAAGCTCAACCACTGTTGTGTGACCTTGACCAAGATATCTGACCTCTCTGCACCTGGGTTTCCTCAGCTGGGGTACTACCAGTAGCTCCCTCACAGGGATTTTCTTTGATAATTTGAGCAGGCAGGACACTTAGCATGGGGCTTGGCCCTTAGGGAGCACTGAAGAGAAGGTGACAATTATTGCCTTTGCATTCCAGAGAGTCCCAACCTCAAATGGTCTGTTCTGTCATCAAGTTGTTGACCTTGATTTGGGGTTCAGGAGACGGTGTCATCAAAATGAATAGCGAACACCGCTGGCCAATGTGCGTAAGCTCCCTGAAAACACTTCTCTCTGCGTAAATCATTTTTTGACACGTAAAAGAATATTTATTTCAGTGTTGCTCGAAATAACCAAACATAATTGGAAACAAGCTAAATGTATATCGAGAGGAGAGCAGATGAATCATGGCATATTTGTAGAAAGCAGCACTAAAGATTGAAAATTATGGAACTCGAGTTCCATGTATCGATATGGCTAGATCTCAGAAGCATTTCATTGAGTAAAAAGGCAAATTACAGGCTTCCCTGGTGGTGCAGTGGTTGAGAGTCCGCCTGCTGATGCAGGGGACACAGGTTCATGCCCCGGTCCTGGAAGATCCCACATGCCGCGGAGCGGCTGGGCCTGTGAGCCATGGCCGCTGAGCCTGCGCGTCCGCAGCAACGGGAGAGGCCACAACAATGAGAGGCCCGCGTACTGGAAAAAAAAAAAAAAAGGCAAATTACAGAATAATGTATTCAGTATAATACCATAATATACATAGCATTTGAAAACAGGCAAATCAGTAATATTCGGGATAGCAACGTGTAGGAACGGGATAAACACGATAGCAAAGATCATCAGGGATCCGGACAGTGACACCCTCCAAGCAGGGAGGGAGTAGGGTTGGCCAGGGCTTCAGGTGGCTTCGACTGTGTCTGTAAGCTGGACTTAACTTTTAGTTCCTTGAATATGGTTTGAGACCAAGACCATCTCTGCTTTGGTCTCCACAACAAATACATTGAAGAAACTGAGCTCATGGAGGCGGGTAAAGTGCCCCCCACTTACCCAGCCTCCGAGAGGCAGAGCTGGGGACTGAACCCAGGTCTCCTGACCCCAGCTGTCCTCCCTGCACATGCAGGCTGCTCCATGTTTACTGAACAGCTGGCAGTGGCCTCAGGGACAAAGGCGGTGCTGAGGAGCTGGGGCAGAGCCGCTGAGCTCTGCAGGCTGGGCAAGCAAAGTGGGCTCTGGCCCACTGGACTCAGGACTCAGCCTAGGCCTGGTAGTGGCCTGGGCCCAGGCCAAGCCTAGGGGAGGTTTCCTGCCTTCCGGCCTGTTTCCTGGTGCTCTCCCAGTGAGTCAGAGGTTAGGGCTGGAGCCAGTCTTGGGCAGGGTCTGTAGCAGGAAGTGGAGACCCGTAAGCCTCCAAGCTGGCTCTTCTCCTGTTCCCACAGCCGTGCTCACCTCCCACCCCAGTGCAGGCACCCCAGGGGTACAGGCAAGAGGATGGACACCCAGTGAGCTCCAGTACTGAGGAGACCCCAGGCTTCCCCACAGTGGACCCCAACCACAGACTCCAAATCCTTCAGGGGCCTGGTGGTCATTCATTCTGTCCTTCCTTCCTTCCTTCATTCAGACAACTCACTAAATACAGGGGCCTGTGCTGGGCGCCAGGGAGACAGGGGTGAGGAGACAGCTCCTACCCTCCAGGGGTTCAGTGTCCGCTCGGGAGGTCAGACATGTAAATAGATAAGCACCTAACAGACATTCAATACGTATTTGGACTGAAGTAAATGAAAACCGTCTAAGAAAATATCAGCACGGGAGGGGCTGCTAGAGTCTGGCCCCTGTGGCCTGGAGGAAGGCTGTAACTTGCTCAAGTCACAGGGTGGTCCAATGGCGTAACTGAAGCCAAGACCTAGGACTCCAGATTCCATCCAGGGCCCTTTCTGCGACATCCCATCCCTGCTTTTTTTTTTTTTAAGTTGATAATTGGGAAATATTTCAAGCATACAGAAAAGTTTAAAGAATAGTACTATGCCCCTTGGGAACCCACCACCAAGCTTTGCCGCATCTTCCCAGTGGTCCCTGGCAACTCCCATCCCAGCCTGAACCAGATCCTCTCCTTGACTCCTGGGACATGTTTCTTTTGTGGGCTCCATGTAAGAGCTTTTTTCAAAAAGGGGCTGTGAGTTGTTTTCTGATACCAACCAATGGTCCAATTCTCTGACACCCACTGGTTACTCAATAATTCAATTCGTTTCTAGCACTATCTCCCCGGTATGAGCACCAGATCCCACAAGTAACAGGGCTCAGTTCCACTTCAGACACCAGTGGCTGGTGGCCAGGGGCTACCCCTGTATTTTTTTTTTTTTTTTGGCCACACCGTGCCGCTTGCAGGATCTTAGTTCTCTGACCAGGGATCCAACCTGGGCCCCTGGCAGTGAAAGCGCTGAGTCCTAACCACTGGACCGCCAGGGAATTCCCTACCCTTATACTTCTGAGCTAACCATCCATAAGTTGGGGGTTCCCCCCACCCCCTCCTCAGGTGTAATTTGCTAGAATGGCCTGCGGAACTCAAGACCTTACTCATGTGTACCAGTTTATTAGAAAGGAGTCCAATGAACATGGAGATGAAGACATACATAAGGCAAGGTCTGGAAGGGTCCTGAGAACACGCGGTAAAGACTCATGGATGCCATTAATGAGAACGACAGGCCTGGAACGGGCTTCAGAGACCATTCAGTCCCACTGTCTCCTTTCCATTTGGGCAAACTGAGGCCCAGGTCATTCGGCACATTAAGAACACAGCTTGGGGACTTCCCTGGTGGCACAGTGGTGAAGAATCCACCTGCCAATGCAGGGGACACGGGTTCGAGCCCTGGTCCGGGAAGATCCCACGTGCTGTGGAGCAACTAAGCCCGTGTGCCACAACTACTGAGCCTGCACTCTAGAGCCCGTGCGCTGCAACTACTGAGCCTATGTGCCGCGACTACTGAAGCCCGCACGCCTACAGCCCGTGCTCCACAACAAGAGAAGCCACCGCAATGAGAAGCCCGCGCACCGCAACGAAGAGTAACCCCCGCTCTCTACAACTAGAGAAAGCCCGCACGCAGCAACGAAGACCCAACGCAGCCAAAAATAAATACATAAAATAAATATATTTATAAAAAAAAGAACACAGCTGGGCCTAGAACCCAATTTCCTCATCTGTCAAATATCGAACAGCCACGATTTATTGAGAGTTTACAACACACCGAGGGATCAACCCTGTGGGACAGGTATTCTTTCTATCCCAGCTTGCAGATGAGGCAGTTGAGGCTCAGACAAGGGAGGTAACTTCCCCAAAGGTCCTATGTCTGGTAGAACGTGCGCAAAGCAGAGTCTCAGTGCTGAGTTCCTCTCTGGGAAGACAAAGGCTCTACCTCACAATGTTATTGAAAGGATCTAGTCACCCAAAGCATATTTACAGGAAGGGAAACATTGTCACCCGCTGCTCCACACTTAGTGGGGGCGGCAGGAGGAAAGCACCCTCACGTGGAAGGTGGCCTCCCCCACCCCACCCCAGGTGAGATTCAAAGGAGCAACTTTGTACGGTCAACCAAGAACCGGAAATGTCGGCTTTGACGTCAGCAGTCCGAGGAGGGGGAGCCCTGCGGGGGCGAGTGCCTCAGAAGAGGACGGCGGGGAGAGGAGCTGAGATGGAGAAGGGCTTCCCGAGAGCTCCATGGTGGGCGGCCCGGGCCCGAGGACAAAGGAGGAGAGGAGACATGAAGAGCTGAGCGGTGGCCGTTTATTCTACGTCGGGCTGTTTTCTGTCCTATGCTGAGTGTTGTCAACCGCTGGCAGCCTGCGCCTCAGTCAGGTCTGTCATAGGTGGTTTGGGGCGCAGGTGAGGAGGGAGTCGTGATCACCGTGGCGGAGGAAGGGTGCAGCTTTGCTGAGAGATGATGGCAGTCACAGAAGAGGGGGCTGAGAATTGGTCCAGAAGCAGAGATTCAGAGTGAAGGGTGACAAGAGACCATAACAGCCCCCTGGGGGCCTCAGAAAGAGTGAGGAAGGCTCTGAACTTCCCATGGCACATGGAATGGACCTTTGAGCTATTTTATGTGATTATTAAAGGAAAAGGTAACCCCAGAAACCTGGAGGGCTGTGGGGTCCACCTGTTATATGCGAAAAACCCTTAGCGCAGTGTCTCCACTCAGGAATTGCTTAATAAATGGCAACCGCAGTGATGGCCCTGGAGGTAGCAGGTGCAACGTTTAGTGGGCAGACCTGAGCCAGATTGCTTGGGTTCACGTCTTGACCATGTTCTTTTAGGTGAGTTAGTTCACCTCCGCCCTTCAGTTTCTTATCTAAAAAATGAAGATGCTGTTAACATCTACCTTGTAAGGTTGTAATGGGCAGTAAATGAGCGAATACATATAAAGCACTCAGCACAGTGTAGTAGTCAGTGTTCTCCAGAGAAACAGAATCAATAGGAAATATACGGAGATATATATATATATACATGTATTTCTTAGTCATGTGTGTGTGTGTGTGTGTGTCTTTGTATTTGGGCTGCTATTACAAAAATACCATAGACTGGGTGGCTTAAATAACATTTATTTTTCACCATTATAGAGGCTGGGAAGTCCAAGATCAAGGCACCAGCAGACTCAGTGTCTAGTGAGAGCTCACTTCCTGGGTCAGAGATGGCTGTCTTTTCACTGCATTCCCAAATGGCACAGGGGCAAGGATGCTCTCTGGGGTCTCTTTTATAAGGGCACTAATCCCATGTATGAAGGCTTTCCCCTCAGCGGCCTAATCACCTCCCAAAGGCCCCCACCTCTAAATCCCATCACGTTGGGGATTAGGTTTCAACATACGAATTTGAGGGGGGGACACAAACTTTTATATATACACATACACACACTTACATATAGCAACATATATAGTACAATGTTATGTAATACTATATGCTATAGTATATGTTGTGTATATATATGTACATATGCTATATTTTTTGTATTTATATATACATACATATATTTATTTATTATTAGGTATTGGCTCACGCAGTTATGCAAGGCTGGGAAGTCACATGATCCCCTGTCTGCAAGCTGGAGACCCAGAAATCTGGTGGTATAGTTCAAAGGCCTAAGAACTAGATAGCTAATGGTGTAGATTCCAGCCTAAGTCTGACGGTCTGAGGACCAGGAGGACCGAGGCCAGAAGATGGATGTCCCAGTTCAACTAGTCAGTCAGAGAATGAATTCAACCTTCCTCTGCCTTTTTGTTCTATTCAGACCCTGAACAGATTAGATGGTGCCCATCCACAAGCAGAGGCCAGTCTGCTTTACTCAGTCCACCAACCCACATGCTAATATCGTCCAGAAACACACCCTCACAGACACACCCAAGAGGTAATGTTTAACCAGGTATCTGGGCATCCCATGGCCCAGTCTAGTCAATGCATAAAATTACACACAGCAGCTGGGACCCAGGAAGCATTCGTTACATGTGGATCATTATTATTGTGGTTTTATGGGTAAGGAAACAGAGGTTCAAAAAGTTAAATCTGGATAAACAACAAGGTCCTACTGTATAGCACAGGGAACCATATTCAGTACCCTGTAACAAACCATAATGGAAAAGAATATAGAAGAAAAATAATGTATATATGTATAACTAAATCACTTTGCAGTACAGCAGAAATTAACACAACATTGTAAATCACCTATACTCCAATTTCTTAAAAAAAGATTAAGTCATTTGGCCATAGTGACATGGCTTCAGCGGTGTGCTGGTGACCTAGGGGCTCAAAAAAGAAAGAACCCAACCCAAAAAACCCCTGATTTGTTGCATTTGCCAATTCCTGTGGTATAAATGTTCCTGCCATGGTTGATTTCAAGCTACCGATGGTTTAACAAGGAGTTCACCAGATTCTAGAATATTTCAGAATTGGCTTTTGTGAGGCAGTATGAGCTGAATCCCACGTACCACTATAGCACACTGTGCCTGCAACATGGGGGCATTCAGCTATTATTAGCTAATAACATTAGCTATTTTTTTTCATGTATTTTATTATTTATTTATTGGCTGCGTTGGATCTTCGTTTCTACACGCGGGCTTTCTCTAGTTGCAGCGAGCGGGGGCTACTCTTTGTTGCGGTGTGCGGGCTTCTCATTGCAGTGGCTTCTCTTGTTGCAGAGCATGGGCTCTAGGCACGCGGGCTTCAGTAGTTGTGGCTCATGGGCTCTAGAGCACAGGCTCAGTAGTTGTGGCGCACGGGCCTAGCTGCTCCATGGCATGTGGGATTTTCCCAGACCAGAGCTCGAACCCGTGTGCCCTGCACTGGCAGGCGGATTCTCAACCACTGAGCCACCAGGGAAGCCCCAACATTAGCTATTATTGTAAGTCTGTTGAGCCAGCAATGTTCGCTGGGCACCTTCCTTACCCCCATCTTACAGAAAAGGAGATTGAGGTTCGGACAAGTTCAATACTTACCCGAGGTCACAGCACAGACCAGTTACTTGCTGTCCTGCTTCCCAAGTCCTCTCTCAGCAGGGGTGCGTATAAGGCTGTATATAAGTCTACACATGACCATCATCCCCAGCCCCCTTAGAGGGAACTTCCCAGGCCGCATAACGATGAGAGTCCTGTCCCCTCCCAGGTTGGCTGCTCTACCTCAAAAGCGCCGAGGCGGCTTGGCGAGAGGGCAGTTCTTGCTGGCTGGGGCTCCTGCCAAGCCACACCTGCCTCAGCGCTCCTGAACTCAGACATGTCCTGGCTTGCTCCTGCCATACAGGGGTTTAGGGAAGTGCTGCTTTGGCAGAAGGCGAGCAGAGAGCCCATATCCTTGAGGGTGTTAGGGGATGAGTGTGTGTGACTCACCGTGCTTGGGTGGATGGAAGGCTGTAGCCGGGGGAGGGCCAGAACCCAGCCCAGGAGAGACTTTCAGCCCTGCAGGCAGGCTGGCCCCAAGCCAGATAAGGGCTCAGGTGAGTCACATTGCCAAGAGGCTGGGACAGATGTCCTCCAGGCAGGGTGGGACAATGACAACAGAGTCCCGGCTCTTGGCTCTAGCTGTCTCCCCAGACTGCGATGGACTCACAAGTACGGCTGCTGAGTTGCTGGGTTTGCTCCTGGTCTGTGATGCTTCCAAGTGCCACGTGGCTGAAAGAATAAGGGAACACTCCTCCCACCATCTCAAGGCCAGGGGCAAGGGGTGGGGGGCAATTGCTGTGTGGCAGGAGAGGATTTAATGAGCAGCCTATGCACTAATGGGGCAGGTCCTATGGTCTCTGGAGAAGGGGGCTGTTCCCTCCATTCTTGGGGAGCCCAGGGGAATGAGATGCCCTTGAACTCTTTAAACCTGGGGTGGGGAAAGGACCCCTGTTGGTCTTGGTGGGGCACAGGAGGAGAGAGGGATGTGGGTAGGACTGCAGGGAGGGGCAGTCAGGTGAGAGGGGACAGAGCGGGAGGGGCAAGGGCTGATGGAAAGCCCATGATTTGCAATTGGTTTGTAAATGCAGCTAAGGAGCCGAGGTTGGAGGCGGCCCAGATGGGGCAAGGGTGGGGGCCGCTGTGGCTGGAGACCGTGTGGAGAGGGGCACCCCACCGACGAGGACATCCGTCCTGCAGTGCTAGGGAGGGAGAGGCAGCTGGCCTTGGCTGGGGGATGGAGGAAGGGGGCTGGACCCCTCCCCAAACCTCTCAGTTCACAGGGTCACTTACTGAGTCCTCATGAGTGAGTGGGTGACCCACCCTCTTCCTCGCTTAGTGCTTAAGCCCGTAGGCTCTGGGGCCAAAACATCGGGTTTTAATTCTGGCTGCTGGGTGAGCTTGGGTAAGTCTCTTGCTCTCTCTGAGCCTCAGTGACTTCATCTTGAAAGCAAAATACCTACCTCCTAGGGGTGCTGCGAGGATTAAATGAGAGGGTGAATGTGGGGCCCTGGTACTGACAATGTCAGGCTCCTTGGCACATAACAGGTGCTCTACCAGGTCAGTCTCTCAGGGGTGGTCCTGGGCAGGAGGTGGGGTAGGCAGCTCCCCATCACCCTCCCTCCTGTGTCCCTGGGCTTGGAGTCAGCTGGACCCCTGCCGGCAGGCCTGACTCCAGGCTGGGCCCTGAGAGCCCAGGACCTAAGGCCAGAACCACACCTCCCCTCACGGGAGAAGGGGGCTTTTAGTCTCCTTGACCCCATGCTGGCCTCCCAGACTCTCCTGGCTCGGAAGGCCTCTGTGGCCCCCAGAGGACCTCAGGATCCCCTGGAGTTGGGGAGGCCGGAGAGAGCCATTCCTGATCTTATGGGACACAGCCTGGCTTTCTGGGAAGATGGAAGAATAGCACATTCCTCCTGAAATAATTGTCCTGGAGCTATTTCCAGAGGCTCTTAATGCCCAGGCCAGAAATGGCCAGTGATCTCGGCGCCTGGGTACCTTCAGGACAAACGGCGTAGAGGTCCAGCCCTCTTGCTGGCCGCCTGCCTGCCTGCCCGGCCCCCGGCCCAGAACAGAAGCAGGCCTGGCTGAGGCCCCACAAGGAAACGGTTGCCACTGCTTCCCTGGCCCACTGAGCTTCCCTACACCCCTCTTCCTCCTTCTCCGGGGTCCCTCTGAGCCCTCCTCTTGGCTCCCTGTTTCAGTGGCTGTAACCACCCCACCCCAGGGCAAAAGGCCCTTCACGGCTGGGGAATGTCCAGTGGAGGCTTCTGTGTATATGTGCTTTGTGATCTTGTATCTGATCATTAGGAAACATCAGATAAACCCAAATTGGAGAACATTCTCCAAAACAATTTGCCTGTGCTCTTCAAAGCTATTGATGTCATAAGAGACAAAGACTGAGGAACTTCCAGGTTGAAGGAGACCAGAGAGACCTGAAAACTAAAGGCAAGCCTGATTGTGAATTGGCTCCTGGATTGGAGATATACAACTACCATGGAGAACGTCGGAGGGAATAATCATCGGTAAACTGTGGACAGTGTATTAGCTAACAGTGCTGTATCACTGTTAAGTATCCTGTATTTGATAACTGGATATGTGAGAAAATGTCCTTGTTCTCCCAGCTTGTAGGAGATACACGCTGAAGTAAAGGTGTATTCAAGAGGAAAGGCTGCCATTATCTGCACCTTACTCTCAAAATAATAATAATGTGTGTGTGTGGTGATAAATGTGGCAAAATATTAATAATTCGTAGATTCGAATGAAGAGTATATGGGAGTTCATTATCTTGTAAGTTTTCAGTAAGTTTGAAAATTTTTGAAAAAGTTTGAAATTTTCAAAGTGTATTTTCAATACTTGCGGGAAGGAAATGATGGAGGGCAAATACCATGAAATCTCAAAGGGGGATCCTGTTCATTCATTCAACGGATATGTCCAAGATGCTCCTTATGGACCAGGACCCAGTGGGGTGGGGGGCACAGGAGCTCTGAAAGGAATCCTCAGGCTCTAGCCCACCACCCAGTAGGGACCCAACACGGGGTTGCTGACTGCGTGAGGCCCAGGCAAGAAGGGAGGAAAGACAGTGCTGTTATGTTATGGGTCACTCAAAGGGACAGCACTTTAGGGAGACTTGATAAATGTTTGCTGACCCAACGAGAAAAGAAAATTGATGCTGACCACAGCCAACGAGAGTTATATCAGGCCCGGCACGGAACTTCCTGACTCTCAGCATAATTAAACACTAGAAAAACAACAGGGAACACTGGAAAAAGTCCACCCTAGCCTCACTTTAAAAATAGGGCCCATCTGTCATGGAGAGCTTAACGTGGTACTTGCCCTGAGGCAGGGGCCTGACCAGGATGACCCCTGGAGGCCTCTCCCAGCTCCAGGATTCCATGATTGTATGACATGGCCAGCAGTCTGGAGTAGTGGCCTGAGGGTGTTCCCCAGCAGAGGGCTGAGTCAGGCTAAGTCGTCTACCCCCTGAAAGTAGAGTGAGAGTGCGAGAGGGCGCTTAGAGCAGGTGGGACCAGGCAGCCAGGAAGGGAAGGGAAGGGGGGCCTTGGGGACCAGCCCTCAGCCACCTCCCATATTTCTGGAGGAGGAGATGGGGCGGGGGGGACCGGGGATGGAAGAGGCGAGAGTCTGGACATTCCACGCGATTCAGACCCAATGGACAAGGGCAGCTGAAGGGCCCTGGGCTGGGAGAGGGGCAGGCAGCTGTTTTCCGGGTGGGACAGGCTCAAATACTGCTCCGTTCTCACTAGGCAGAAGTGGAAAATTAGCATCAAGCCCGCGGTAGTGGGGGAGAGAAATCAGAACCTTCCTTCTGGTAAGGGGGACTACTGGGGACCTGAGGGACAATGGGAATGGGGGTGGGGCTCCACTGCCCAGGCAGGCCCAGGGACAGGAGGCGGGGTTAAATGGACTGGAGCCTGGTCAGGCCCTAGTCCCTGTGAGGTGCCCACTTTTAGACCAGGAGGAGTAGGAATCCCAAAGCCCACTTCTCTTGTGGGTGGATGAGGAGCTCCCTACTGTCAGAGAGGATGAAGACCAAATATCCCGGAAGGTTCTGTCTCACAAGCCCAGCCCCATTAGTAGACTTACAGCACCACCTTGCCCCCGCTTCCTCAACTTGGGGTTCATAGAGTCAAGATGATCTCAGGTACAGGGTTAACAAGCATTCCTCTCCATCTGGTTTTCCCCATCAGTGCCCCCGTCCAGGCAGACAGGACAACAGGTGTGGTGAGAATTCTTCCTCAGTAGACTGAGGTGGGGGGGGGGGCAAAGTCACCCCGACAATGTGGCATTGTCTCTTAAGGGTCATCAGACACGCTCAAGATAGTATCTTGGCCCCCACCACTTACAAGCTGTGTTATCTGAGGCAAGTCACGTCATCTCTCTGAGCCTCAGTTTCCCCACCTGTCAAATAGGAATAGAACAGTAACTACCTCCTAGATTTGTAGTGAGACTTACAATGTAAGGCACAAGCAAAGGGCTGGGCAAAGAGAGAGGGCATGTATCACATCGCTTCCAAGATATATTTTTTAGTATGAGGGTGCATTGAGTAGTGGATGGTTAGCTATTTGATATTACCTCCAAAGAATGTGTGTCTCAGTACCTGGAATTTCACCATTAGAGATTCAGTCCCTTGCTTTTGTGGTCTCCTAGTGTCCCTGCTTAAAAGGTAAATGGGGGCTTCCTGGGTGGCGCAGTGGTTGAGAGTCCCTCTGCTGATGCAGGGGACACGGGTTCGTGCCCCAGTCCGGGAAGATCCCACATGCCGCGGAGCGGCTGGGCCTGTGAGCCATGGCTGCTGAGCCTGCGCGTCCGGAGTCTGTGCTCCGCAACGGGAGAGGCCACAGCAGTGAGAGGCCCACGTACCGCAAAAAAAAAAAAAAAAAAAAAGGTAAATGGGAGTTTCAGAATATGGGCTAGAGTTAAAGGAAAACAGAGACTGCCCCACTTTTCCTAGGGGTCCTCTGGCCTCAGTTGTTCTCAGGGTCTTGCCTTCTTCCCCATCTCTTGTCCTCTGTGCTTTCTGAAGAATAGGGTGGCCGTTTTCCAGCTTGAAAATCCCTGGGCCTGGGAGGAGGATGGGAAGGGGAACACCCGGCAAGAAAGCCCAGGGGATGTGGCAAGGAGAGGTGACCCAGCTCTCTCCTCGCCAGGCCCGGGGGACCAGCTTCCAGGTGAATTCTCAGCAGTTCTGCACCACGAAGCCTTGTCTGCCCGACCGGGATGATGCCTGGACGCCAAGTGAGCCGTTCTAACACCTGCAGCCGCTTGAACCATCCCACCAATGTGTCCTTTCTGGCCCGGGCTGGGACTCCAGGCTGGCCCCACGGCCCCAGCGTGACCTGGGCTAACAACCTCAAGTGCTCTCGTACCTGAGTGGCTCAGAGGCAAGCAGCAGCCCTTCAGAGCAGTCTGACAACCCCGGCTCCCCCAGACTTCCAATGAGGAGAATTTGCATGGGCCGGCCCTACAACTCCAGGTGTGTGGAGACAAGCCACTTGCTGAAGTGCCCCAAGGTGGCCAGAAAGCCTGCTTGTCGTGGCAGTCCCCACTGCCTGCTCTGTACAGATCGTCCCTCGGGTCCCTCTGGCCCCACCTCCCTGGACCAACTCATCAGAGGCATCAACTACCTTGACAGATCCACCAATGCCTTCTACACCAACCGCCCTAAGTCATCCCTGAGCCTGCCGAGGCTTGCAGCCAGCTACCTGGCACGCGCCGCCAACTCCATCCACCTGGACCACCTGGACCACCTGGACCACTCCTTCCCCCACAGGTACTCCAACCCCAGCACCAGACTGGCCGCCTCTGACAACTCCTGCGCCAGCACCTGCGTGGTGCCGTCCTCCAGGGCTGTCCATGCTTTGCAGTACGTGGATGGCTCCACCAACCCGAGCTGCCCTCACGGGCCTCCTAGCCGGAACCTCACTCCCATGCTGCCGCAGAAGCCGGGGATAAAGTTGCCTGAGCTCCCTCTCTTCGACAACGGGATCTTTTCCTTAGGTCATCTGCCCAAGTTCTGGGAAGCAATCCTCTTGGGTTGGAGAGCCCCCGAGCCCATCTCTAAGCCCTGTAGCTGGTGGTGACATCAACACCAGCCGTGAAGTGGGCACACATCCATCAGGCTGCAGTTGTGGAAAGTAAATTGTCTGTGGCAAAATGTACCTTCCAATCCTCCATTGGGAGTGGTGGTGGGGACAGCCATTTAGAAGGGGGGTTAGGCACTTGAGGACCTACAGGGCCGGGCAGGTAAAAGTGAATGGGTGAAGGGGGCTGGGTGGTAGTAGGGAGTGGTGGAGATTGTGACTGAGTGCAGAGGGGATACCTCGTCTAAACCCAGCTCTCAAACGGGCGGTTGCCTTTTCAAGAGAAGCCAGGAATCTGATTTTCTATGTGTTAGCAACAAATTTAAAAATATCATGGTATTTGAGGGCTGAACAAAAGTATTTGCAAGCTGAATGTGAGGCCCACAGATCTGAGTTTGGAATCTCTGATTTACACCTTGAATGAATCACTGGGGAGCTTCTCAGCCTCCCTTAGCCTCTGCTGAGGCTGTTCATTCTCAATCCCTATTCATATTCTTCTTCTTCTTTTTTTTTTTTTTTTTTAAGAATTGTTATTGAGCTTCCCTGGTGGCGCAGTGGTTGAGAGTCCGCCTGCCGATGCAGGGGACACGGGTTCGTGCCCCGGCCCAGGAAGATCCCACATGCCGCAGAGCGGCTGGGCCCATGAGCCATGACCTCTGAGCCTGCGTGTCCGGAGCCTGTGCTCCGCAACGGGAGAGGCCACAACAGTGAGAGGCCCGCGCACCGCAAAAAAAAAAAGCAAAAAAGAATTGTTATCGATTTTAGCACAGCCCCATGTAAGAAGAAAGGTAGAAGTAATAATGATGAGGATGACAGTGATGATAGGAAAGCCTCACAGAACACTTAATATGTGGCAAGTACTGTGCTAAGTACTTTATATATATTTGTTCTTTTAAAGATGTGGTTTTAATGACCAGGGCCCAGGGTAGATGCAGAGCAAACCTTGATGGCTAGTGTGACATGCGCTGGAACAGGCAACCAGGGATGGGTAGAGGTTGGGGGACAGCCTTTCCTGGGAAATCTCTGAGGAGAGTGGTCTGTCCAGGCCAGGTGAGAGCTGGAAGGGTCAGAATGAGGTGGGAATATCTGGGAAAATGTTCCCTGGGCCACCGAGGGCTCCAAACCTTCAGAGACTCAACTGATTTGGGTGCTGAGGAATCAGGCCCCACAAGGCACCCAGTTATTCACCATCCTTCTGCCTAAGGGACTCTGGAGACCAGATTCCAGATGAGTTTTGCCACCAGCCTGCCCTGAGACCCTGGGGACATCACTTCCCCTCTCCAGGCCTCTGTTTCCCTTTCTGTAACATGAGTGGGGTCCTTTTGATGGTCTCTAAAGGCCCTCGGACTAGAATATTTCTGAGTCTCTCCTCCAAGTCCAAAGCCAGGCCTGGAGCTTCCTGAGCTGAGAACTGAGAGTGCCTCCACCCAAGAATTCAGGCTTCCAGAGTCCTGAGCCATCTTTCCAGGCTGCCCAGGGGCCATTTCAGGTCTCAGGGCCCATTTCTCCGTGGTTCTGAATTTCGGGCCCAGTCCCTTCTTGCTGGAGTTTTCCTTTCTCCTTGGAAATATGAGGGCCAACAGCAACTCAGAATGTGGAATGGGGCTGACCTTGAAATAACACAGAACCTGGAGGTCTACAAATTTCCATGGCTTTTGGAGGTCGCCTGCCATGGCCTAGCCCTGTGACCAGGCAGAGAAGGCAGCAAGCCTGCAATATCCATGAGCTTGACACGACACGGTGGCCCCAAGGCAGGAGGAAGGAAGGAGGCACCGAACCCCTAGCCCATTAAATTCACCTCCACTTTTTTTTTTTTTTTTTGCGGTACGCGGGCCTCTCACTGTCGCGGACTCTCCCGTTGCGGAGCGCAGGCTCCGGACGCGCAGGCTCAGCGGCCATGGCTCACGGGCCCAGCTGCTCCGCGGCATGTGGGATCCTCCCGGACCGGGGCACGAACCCCTGTCCCCTGCATCGGCAGGCGGACTCTCAACCACTGTGCCACCAGGGAAGCCCTCACCTCCACTTTTATTCCATCTCTGAGGACTGGGGAGATCCTCCCTGGGTCCAAAGCTCAGCAGTGCAGCACACTCTTTATTCTGTCTCTTGCACCCCTTCCCTCCCCAGGGAGAAGACTTTGGCCTTTGTCTGGTGGGTGCTCAGGCCCCTAGTGACCCATTGCCCAGGCGAACATTCACAGGAACACAGCTTGTTGGGGTCCATTTTGGCCCAGCTCAAGGGATAGTTCAAGAGTGTCCTGTTTCCTAAACACTCTCTCTGGCCACTCAAGGCATCCCCTGCTTGCTCTAGGCACATATTTGCATTCGAGTCCACCTTGACTCTCCTGGAGAGGCCTACTTTCAAAACAGGCCAATTTCCCCTAATCAGAGAATCAGACCCTTGACCAGGACACAGCTCTCGGGGTCTCCAGTATCTAGCCCAGTTCTGGCTCACGAGAGGAGCTCAGTTATTACACTGATGTTGATTACAAGCTCTCGTGCCCAGTAGGTGCTCAGTAACCTTAACTATTATTACCTTAAGAATAATCACAGGGTTTCCCTGGTGGTGCAGTGGTTAGGAATCCGCCTGCCAATTCAGGGGACACAGGTTCGAGCCCTGGTCCAGGAAGATCCCACATGCCGCGGAGCAACTAAGCCCGTGCACCACAACTACTGAGCCTGCACTATAGAGCCCGTGAGCCATAACTACTGAGCCCATGTGCTACAATTACTGAAGCCCACGCGCCTAGAGTCCGTGCTCTGAAATAAGAGAAGCCACCTCAATGAGAAGCCCGCGCACTGCAACTAAAAGTAGCCTCCACTCGCCGCAACTAGAGAAAGCCCACGCACAGCAACAAAGACCCAACGCAGCCAAAAATAAATACATAAATAAATTTATTTAAAAAAAAAGAAGAAGAATCACAGTGTCTCACACACAATGAATATTCAATAACTAATAATATTAATCATGACAGCCAACATTTATTAAGCTCTTAAATATACTCCAGGCATTGTTTTAAGTGCTTTGTGTGTATTAACTCAATCATCTCATCAATCCTTTAAGAAAGGATTGTCCCTATTGTATAGATGAGGAAACTGAGGCACAGAGCGGTCAGGAACAAATGATTATGATGAAGATGGTTACAGTTATAGAACACAGTGGCTCTCCAGAAAAATGGTTTGAGGGAATTCCCTGGTGGTCCAGTGGTTAGGACTCGGCACTCTTACAGCCGGGGCCCGAGTTCTATCCCTGGTCAGGGAACTAAGATCCCTCAACCCCCCCGCAGCATAGCCAAAAAAAAGAGGTTGACATTTTCATTATAGAGTACTATGTGCAGAGCAGGCCCTCAGTGATAATAATTATCTTCATGATTACAACATCTTGCACGTAGTAGGTGCTCAGTGAATGATAGATGTCAGTGCAGAGCTCTGTACATAGCGAGTGCTCAAGTTTGAAGACTGAGGATTAGATTGTACCCAAAATGGACAGGATCCCTGCTCTGCCCTAACTCTTACTCAGGGTAGAAACTCAGTACTCGTGATTCTCTCCCATCAGTCACTCAGCCCAAGTCCAGAGAAGGTTCTTAGTTAGAGAAGGCCCTCTGCTCTGTGTGGCCATGCAGAGGTCACAGGAAGTCCCCCATGTCCACTGTTCAAGCCATGCATCTGCAGGGTCCATGTAAACAGGAAGCAGCACACCGGCTGCAAAACAATGCCAGAGGCTGCTGTGATGTCCATCTTGTGTTACAGAAGCAGCTTACGTGTCCCTGCAGCTGAGGGTGGCCGGGGAAAGTCCTTCACGCCTGCAGACGTATGTCACTGTTATTGAGCACCCACACTGTGTGTCAGGCATGCTGCCAAGGCCTGAAACATAGGCTCACAGCCCTCTGCTCCATGCGAGGCTAGGTTTTAGTACCCATTTTACAGAGGGGTAAACTGAGGCAGCTGGTAAATAGCAGAGCTGGGATTCTACCCCAGGGCTCTGCCCCTCAACCAGTGCCCTTTCTATCCAAAGTGCAGTTTCTTTCTCAGTATTTATTGAACAGATTCCAAGAGAAAGAGTGGTAAATCTTGGCCTCAAAATATGCAGAAATTTAGACAAAGCAAGGATGGTATTTAAACCTGGAGGTTCGGGCTGCCCCCAACACCTGTGTTCTGATCAGGGCAGCATTAACCTCAAATACATTCTTCCCAGGAAATAATAAACAAAAGGAGAAATTCCCTCAAAGCCCACCTGTGGTCTCAATTACCCAATCCACTGGTCCCTGTGGCCTTTGGTAACACTGAGTATAGGTGCATGACATTAGAATTCCTTTTGTGTATTTAAAACAATCTGGGGGACTTCCCTGGTGGCTCAGTGGTTAAGAATCTGCCTGCCAATGCAGGGGACATGGGTTTGAGCCCTGGTCCGGGAAGATCCCACATGCCGCGGAGCAACTAAGCCCGTGCGCCACAACTGCTGAGCCTGCGCTCTAGGGCCCAAGAGCCACAACTACTGAAGCCGCATGCCTAGAGTCCGTGCTCTGCAACAAGAGAAGCCACCACAATGAGAAGTCCATGCACTGCAACAAATAGTAGCCCCTGCTTGCAGCAACCAGAGAAAGCCCGCGCACAGCAACAAAGACCCAACGCGGCCAAAAATAAATAAATTTATTAAAAAAAACCAGTCTGATATGGCCCTTTTCAAACAGTTAATCTGATATCATGATTCTATGATTCTAGGAAATATACACAGCTTTTTGTGTTACCCACGTGTGTGTTGCCGAGACACACTCATCCTTTTCCTGACCTTCACCATACCCTAAACTTTCCTCATCTCTGGACCTAACCCCCTCAGCCTTAGCCCACCTCACCCCCCTTCCTGAGGCCCACTTTATCTCTTCTGCCAGCACGCGACTGGTGCTGCTTGCTCTACAGAGGAAACAGAAAACTGGGGGTGTGTGACACCCTCCCCACTAGTTGCATCCACACGGCCCCCTTTTAAGCAGAAATCTCAAGAGAGGCAGAGCCTCAGACGCGTGCTGTGCCCGAGTGGGTACCACCATTTTTGGCAAACTCTTTTCACAGCCTTCTGAGCCCCTCCCAACAGGGCAGGAATTTCTCATGAACAATTGAACAAAGCCGGGAACTCGAGGGAGAAGGCACAGGACATTCCAGAAGGATTTCTCTCGAGCTCCAAAAGACAACATGTGGGAACACTGCAGAAGGCTCATAGCCTAGCAAAGAAAAGCATGAAAGGGACGGAAAGTCTGCCCAGTAGGAAGGGCAGTGCAGGCTGGAGGAAGGAACAAGGGGCTGGGGGTCAGGAGGTCTGAGTGGGAGGCCTGCCTCTGTCACTCGTGACCCTGCGGAAGCCACCCCACCTCTCTGGCCTCAGGTTTGTGGTCCTGAAAAACTGAGGGAACTATAAAAATAAACCCACAGATGCATACATATCAGCTCAGAGCAATGCTTTATGAATCACAGAGACCTGGAGGCAGCCCAAATACCCAAAGACAGGATAGGGCTAATGAATAACGGTGTGGTGATGAGACCTGACACCAAATAATTATTAGAAATATTGGGACTTCCCTGGTGGTGCAGTGGATAAGACTCCATGCTCCCAATGCAGGGGGCCCGGGTTCGATCCTTGGTCAGGGAACTAGATCCCACATGCATGCCGCAACTAAGAGTTCTCACGCCATAACTGAGGAACCCGCCTGCCGCAACTACAACCAAATAAATAAATAAATTTTTTTTAAAGAAATATTACGTGCAAAGTCAACACGACTGCTATTCAGAGTCGCTGGCCCACAAACTGTTAACGATTACCAACTGCAATGAAGAGCTCGTACCAGAATGTAAATCCATGAGCTGCTTCCAGAACGGACCAAGTATTCCAAGAAAAAAATAGTGTCAGCTGAGCTAAACAGAGTGCTTACTGACACAGTTGATTTACGCTCTGAGCAAACTTCTTATCTCATCTCAGACTGGTACTACACAGTTTGGGCACTGGTCCACAGAGCCATTTTTAAGTAGCCCTGGTCTTGACTGACACATAGAACTGTGTTTATGAAAATGTTAAGTGAGAAAAACAAGACAGGAAATTGTCAGCATGTGCTGATCACAGGAGGTAAAATGCCCATGTGTGCAGTGACAAAGGAAGGAAACTGAGCATTTATGGAGCCCCAACTACGGCCCCCACGCAGACGCCTTCTAGAGCTGAAGCAGGGGTGTGTGGGCCGGAATGTGAGGGGTTGTATGGAGGCCATGAGTACTCCAGCCTGGATAGAGGGGAGTGGTGGCGGTGTGAGGGGCTCGAGTGACAAATTCCAATTACAGAGACCATTTATGGTCAGCTCCAGGAGTCAGGGGCAGTATTTGCCAAGTGTGTTATGAGAAACACCAGTCTTGTGAGATGTTAAAAGGTTTTTCCAAAAAACAACTGGGTTCCATTCTTGAATATGTTGAGGAATGCTGGGTTAAGCAGAGTTGGACAGGCGACTTTACTGGAGGCCTGCTCAGAAACTTTCCTGTGCTAGTGTCCCTCGAGATGGCCAAAGTGTGGGAAAGAGTACAGAGTTCCCAAACTTCTTGACCAGGGAACCCCCTTTGCAAGGAGCATCTCAGAGGGCAGGTGATCTGTGAGGCCCCAAGGTGGAAGCTCAGCAAGAAAGCACTTGATAATGACGAGGGGTGTTGGGGAAATACTAGGAGGGGTTGAGAATGTGGGTTCTAGAGTCAGACAGACATGGACATGAATCCTGGCTCCATCACGGCTCCTGGCACTGACTGTGTAATGTAGGCAAGCCACTTCATCCCCTGGGCCTCAGTTTCCTTGTCTGAAAAGGGTGGTAATAAAATACACTCACTTGCCTACTGCCTAGGACTGTGATCAAGTGAGATTCAATGTTGATCAGACTGTGAGGGGAGTTTATCTTTGCCCCAAGTACAAACCAGAAAGGGGGCATTTATGCCTTATGCTTTGCTTGAACCAACTTGTTCTTTCATTCAGGTAAAATAATTCAAATGCCAACTTTGCCGGGCACTGTGCCCTTCACAGGGGATACAGTTGGGAACAAGTCAGAAAGCAGGTAGTCACGCTCTCTGCCTTCATTATGCCTCTTCATATTAAATGGTCTTCCAAATTATTGCAATTGTCAAAAATGTTAAGAGGGAGAAGCATGGGGGAGGGAGGTTGTGGGAAAGCATAGTGAGGGACATGATCTAACCTGGGAGGTTGGGGAGGCTTCTATGGTGACATGAGGTTTGAGCTGAATCCTAAAAGAGAGTAGTAGGGTGAAGTGGGGTGGGTGTTGGGTGAGAATAGCCCTTAAGGAGAAGGAACCGCATGTGCAAAGACCAGGGTGGGGGAGGCGTGTGGCTGGAGAGTTGGCCAGGATTGCATCTCCCTGCCTTGCATGCTTCCCTCCCTGTCCATGAATTTTCACTGCCTGCTTAGAACTGTGTCCTCCCTCCTCTTCTTCCTCTTCTCCACATCATCTCCTGGTTCCCTCTCCTCCATCCCACTCCCTTTCACACCAATTTCCTGTTCCATTTTCTTACCCAAGTACATATCCTTGCCCTGCCGGCATCTGTTTTCCCACACAGGCATTGCATCCCTTGTGCATAATAGATGTTTACTTTCATTGTTGAATGAATGCAGGGCCACAGCTAACCTTTGCTCATATTACAAAAGGTACCCCCTCTGGGCAGATGTAACACCACAACAGGATCCCCTTGGCTGCATACCCTTGTTCAGTGAACAACCTGCCCAACCGTCCACTGCAGCCCTGAATGAATAAAGGAATATGAGATGAGTGAGAAGCTCCAAGGCAAAGAAAAGGTTTGGAGTAGGAGTGGAAGCCAGTAGAAGTTGAGTCTTGTCAATTTTGTAGTGGCAGACAGGTGACCCACAAACTCTGGCAGACAGGTGACTCAAAAGTCTGTACTCCCCCATCAGACTAGATCAGACTCCTGTTTCTCAGAAGCCAAATTGTTTGGCCGCTCTTGCCTATCCAAACTCTCGTAGTTTCCCCTTATCGAAGGAACCTTGTGTGAGGCTTGAGTTGTTTCTCTCCCAAAGAGTGTGACCAGCACCCAGAGTTATGAGTACATACACTGCAATTATAGATGCCTCCTGGGTTCAGCAAGCGCCTGGAAGGCCTTGCCTCTGCTCCCCTTCTAAGCCATATGAGGAGATAGCCAGGCCCTAGACAAAGCAACTTGAGAACATTTACTAAAGATATCAAGGACAGCAAAATAAAACAGAGCCAGCCAAATCCCTTAGTGGGAAGGAGAGGATGCAGAATAAACAAGGGGATGACCAAGCCTCAGGGTAGGTGGAGTTACTCTGGAACTTTCTCGACAGGCCATATTTCCTGCCCTCCACGTCAGCCCAGTTCCTTCCAGTCCAGTAAGCTTTACCATGTCTTTCCTCAACCTCTTTTAGGAAGCAAGACTTATAGCTCAGACTTAGTCTTGACCAAACATCTACAAAGAGTTGCTTGTTCTCCTTTTCCTTTGCTTATGAACAAATCATCCAAGAAGCCAAGGCTCTGGGACTTAAAGGGCCCGAGGTAGGGAACATTGAGGCAGCTCACAAAATGCGATTTGTCAAGGATGCTGACCCTCCACGGACAGGCAAGGCCTTGGAAAAATCCTGCCACCAAGGCTGGCCACCTGTCAACTCTGAAGTCAGTGGAGTTTTGTAGTTTTCCTCATCAGGGAAGTTTGATGAATGCAAGGCTGTACTCCCCCATCAGACTAGAGGTCATTGAGGTTGGGGGCTGCATCTGGCCTTCAGACTGAGAGTGACACTGGGTGCAGGGACTGCTCCTCCATCAGACTGGAGTCCCCTGAGGGAAGAGTTGTGTCTCCCTCTCTAGATTGGGAGCTCACCCAGAAACAGTAATAAGAGAAATGGCTGGAACTTCCATGGCGGTCCAGTGGTTAAGACTCTGCACTCCCAATGCAGGGGCATGGGTTCCATCCCTGGGCGGGGAACTAAGATCTCGAATGCCGCAGCGCGCACCACCCCTGCCCTGCCACAAAAAAAAGAGAGAAAGAAATGGCTATCGCTTATTTAGGGCTTACCATGTGCCCAAAACTGTTCTTTTTAAAAAATAAATATATTAATTCATTTAAATCCTCATAACAACACTGTGATGGAGGTCTGAACATTATTCTCCTTGTCTAAATGATGAAATGGAGTCATGGAAAGATTGAAAAATCTGTTCAAGATTGCACAGCAAGATGATGGAGGCAGGATCCTCCAGCAGACTGAGAACACCATGAGGACAGGGATTATAGCCTCCCTTTTCCCTCCATCATATTAGGGGTTCACCAAAGGCCAAGATCAGGCATCCCTCCTCTGTCCACCCTACCTCCCTGTCTGGAGCAGAAACAGACCTTATTCAGTGCTGTGTCTGGCATCTGGGCTGGGGCCGGGGAGTTGGCCAAACCACTGTGAATGTAGTTTCTGCCCCTTACAGCTCTGAGCTGGTCCCCTAGATACACCCCACAGGGTGGAGAAGACCCCAGCTTTTGGAGATGGGGCATTTATCTGGGAAGGGAGTCAGGATGCCAGTATTTTCTTAATCCCCCAGGTGCCAGTCAGGATGCCAGTGGTTTCCCATCTCCCAGATGGGAGGCTTCAGAGTGCTTGGGAGACTGCAGGCTGGCCCTTATCACAGGGAACATGCCTTCCGGAGCCAGGCCTGGTGCCGCCCAGTGAGCTGGGCATTTCCTTCTGTCCACAGCTCACCTCGCTCCTGGCTGCAAACCCTGGTTGTGAGTCTCTGGAACCTAGCAAATCTCACAGGAAACAATGGAAACTTCAGTTTTTATTCTCCTCCATCGTTACTCAGAAAAGGTTTTCCTCTAAGTGACACACACACACCTACACACCCCAGTTTTCTCTCCACCCATCAGCCTGGGCTGCCCTAGAAATTTTCAGGCAGCAAGGAGACCATGGCCTGGGGAGGCCTGGTGGCATGGCTGTGTGTGTTGTCTGTGGGTCTGTGTCATCAGGGACTGGGATTTACCTCCCAAGCATCTGTGATTGGGCTTTGGCAGTGTCTGTGTCTGGGCCTGGGTGTGTGAGATGGTGCATCTCTGGCAGTGGGGCTGTGATTTATGTGAATCAAAGTTGGTCTGTGAGTGATTTATGTGGAGAATGGTGTGTATCAGGGGTAATTCAGGTTCGTATTGAGTGCCCACTGTGAGGTACTGAGAAAATGTAAAAAAATGCAGGTGCTGTGCGTGTAAGAAATTATGTTCGGGGCTTCCCTGGTGGCGCAGTGGTTGAGAGTCCGCCTGCCGATGCAGGGGACAGGGGTTCATGCCCCAGTCCGGGAAGATCCCACATGCCACGGAGCAGCTAGGCCCGTGAGCCATGGCCGCTGAGCCTGCGCGTCCGGAGCCTGTGCTCCGCAACGGGAGAGGCCACAACAGTGAGAGGCCCGCGTACCGCAAGAAAAAAAAAAAGAAATAAAAAAGAAATTGTATTGGCCTGTGTGTGAACTGTGAGACCCTGTGGGGAATCTGAGTATGAAAACGTCCTTCCGCTTCCTGTCCTGGGATTCATATATGTGTGTGAAAATGTGACTATGAACGTGGGCAGCTGAGTGTGTGTGTGTATAAGTTGTGTCCACTGTGTCACCTGTAGAGGTGAAGGTTTTCAAGGGATAGAGTGATCTTTTGAGTCGGGGAGGACTCTTACTATATGAAAGTTGGGTGAAGGGAGTGAGCGTGTGCAAGCGTTCACGGGCAGTGGACAAGCACGTTAGCGTGTGAACAGTGTGCAGGTAATCTCGTGAGCCCAAGTTGTAGTGAGCGCGTGTACCAAACGCGCCCGTGTGAGCGCGTGCTATTCTGGAGGGTCCTGGAGAGCGGCCCGCGTGGAGTCACGTCTGCGGAGTATGAAAGGGTGTGAGAGCAGATGGATTTAGGGGTCCGGGGGTCGGTGGGGAGGTGCGGGAGAGGCGTGCACGTGGAGGGAGGGTGGTCCAGCGCTCAGGGCCCCGGCCCCAGTCCCATCCCAGACTCCAGGCCGGGTTTGGCGGGAGCCGGGTTGGGCCGCGGCCCGCCCGGAGGGGGCTGGGGGCCCAGACAAAGGCTCAGTTGGCTGCGCAGCGGGCCGGGGAGAGCGCAGCCCTCAGCCCCGGGGCGGTCCAGGGGGCGGGGCCTGGTGCCCGGGGCGGGGAGACCCGGGGGCGGGGCCTCGCCCGGGGGCGGGGCGGTCGCGGGAAGGGTGGGGGTGGCTGGAGCGGGCCGCCCTGTCCCGAGGACTCGGCAGCCAGGCGAGCGGGCGGCTGCGGGCGGGCGCCGAGCGAGCGAGTGAGCGGAGCGGGCCGGGCCATGGGGCGGCAGGCGGCGGGCGCGCTGCTGCTGGCGCTGGTGCTGCACGGGCGGCTGCTCGGGGTGAGTGTGCGGGGCGGAGAGGTGGGAGGCGCCCCGGGCCCCGCTCGCCGCCCCCGCCAACTTGGCTGGGGCGCGGAGGCTGCGCGGCTGAGACTCTGGCCCGGGACGGCGGCGCCCGCCAGGGACCCCGGGCCGGTACAGGCCGGCGCCACCCTCCTCCGTGGGGCTGTGCCGAAGGGCACCCGGGGGACCCCGCGATGGGCCGGGGGCGGGGCCGGCCCTCGTGGGAGCCCTTGGGTCGCCAGGCCACGTTGCTGAGTCTCAGACTCGCGCTAGGCATGGTCCGGCCTGCCATTCCTGGGGGCCAGGCTGAGAAACTTCGAGCAGGGTGGGAACTCGGCAGGGCGAGGACACGCCTTTCTTTGCCAGCTTGAAACAGGGGCACTCAGTGGTGATGGGGACCATATCCATCCTCACTGGAACTTTACCACGACGTCTCTCCCCTTGGGGAGCTGGTCACCAGGCAGGCACAAGTAAAGAACCGCTCTGGACACAACTGATTCTTGCGTGGAACACCCACGGGCCCTGGAGTCCCACAGCCCAGGAATTGAATCAATCTCTGCTCTTCACTGAGCAACTGTGTGACCTCCAGCATGTTGTTAACCTCTCTGAGACCAGCCCACATGCCCAGGGGGAACTCAGAATACACGGCCTCAAAGTGCCTGTTGCTGAGCCGGTTTGTGGTGGACAGTGAGTGGATCTGTTTCCCCAGCTCTCTCCTCCCCAGGTCTTCAAGGTGCAGGGGGAGGCCTGCCCCTGCAGTCCAGCCCCCTACTCTGAGCTTGGATGGGTCCATGCTGAGAGAAAGAGGGCACTTGGCCCGGAGAGGCTCTGAGGACCCAGTGAACCTGAGAAGGGCAGGGCGGGGTCAGTGGGCAGGGAGCTGGTGGCAGATGTGGATGGGGCACATCTGGGGATCTGGGCCTGCGTGGCGAACCACAGAGCCAACCCACCCTCTTTCAGGTGGTGCTGGGCCATCCCTGTCCCCTGTTCTCAGAGCCAAGAGAGGGACTCATCTAAGCTGGCCAGTGTTTACCAGTGACTGACTCCCTTTCCCCTTGCCGGCTCCCTCTCACCTCTGCCCTCCTGAGTCACTCGTTAACCCCCACCCCAGACCTGACCCCTCACCTCTCCTGCCCCACCCACCCAGCACCTCTCCTCCCCCATCCGCATCAGGGCAGCTTCCTTAATCCTCTGTCAGCCTCTCACTTCAACACATCCAGCAGGGCCCATCCATCCAGTTGCTCCCCAGTCTTGACCTGAACTTGCACCTCCCAACACTGATCTTTACTTTTCCAAAAAGTAGACACCAACCTAGCACATGAAATGTTCCTTTTCTGACCCTACCCCAGCTCTGCCCCCTGATCAGGGGTTCTGCTGTGGCAGGAGGGAAGGAGATGTTTGCTGTGTGGGGGAGGAATTCCCAGATTGCAGCTAATCCTCATTCACTTGTTCGTTCACCACATCTTTGGGCAGCATTCCATGACAGTGAGTAGGAGTTCAGGGTTCATTCATTCAGTAGATACTCGCTAAGCACCTACTGTGCACCAGTGCATCCAGCAATGGGGGCTTATGGGTGAACAGCAACAGGCCCTGGCTGCACTCTCCCAGAACTGAGATGGGTGAACAGGCAGCTCTGATCCTGTGGGATTACAGTCTCCTCAGCAACCACACTGAGGTCTTCACGGTCCCAGCCTAGGCTGAGGGTAGAAGGGTTGGAAAGAGCTTGGCCTCTGGAGTCTTACAGACCCATGTTCGAATCCCAGCTCTTGCCACTTCCTAGCTGTGTGATCTGGGACAATTTCCTCTCTCTGAGCCTCAGTTTCCACATCTGTAAAATGGGGATGAGAAGTTTGTTGTAAGTTTTAAACGCCAGCAGGCTTCTAGCCCTGTGCCCTAGCCAGCCTCGGGCTCCTCCTCGTCTGCTGCCCTTTAGCTCTCGTGCCTTTCAGTTCATGTCTGCAAGCCCACAGTGAGTGGGTGAGGGTAGGACACAAGGGGAGGGTAAGGTGGTCCTTAGGGAGCTCAAGACCTCACTGGGGGCAGGAGACAGAGGAAATAGTGGTCTGTGATTAAGTGTGGGAGTAATTTCAGTTCAGAGGAGGTGGGCAGGCTTGCTGGGGGAGGGGACCAGGCCTGAGTGACTCAGGTCCTGCCTTGGCCTGCTGGGGCCTTAGCCCTTCCTTTCTTGGGGCCGGCGCCGCCAAGAGACAGGGTTCTTGAGGGTGATAGTGGTGTTTTCCAGCTCTGAGAGGGGAAGTCACTGAGATACCTGTTTCCTGCCTCCCCTGGGTTTTCTTGCTGGGGAGGCTGTGGGCAGGCGGGAAATGGAGGAGCCTCCCCTTCCCTCAGGGGCAGTGTTACCTCAGCCCTTCCCTTGACATAACTGGCCGCGCTGTCTTTCCCCCTTGCTCCAGATCTGCCGCCCGGAGGGGGTTGTGAGTGTGCGCTGGAGATTTCCAGAGGGAGGGTGCAGGTCTGTCCACAGAGGGAGGCAGAGGCTGGCGGGGGTAGAGATGGACGCCCCACCCCCACCCCGCCACACCCCAGCCGAGCTCCTTGTGTCCGGGGAGTCCTGGACCCCGACCGGCTCGACCCGGGCCTGTTCTCGGGCTGAGTGCAGGCAAGTTGGGATCTGCGGGCCTGAGGCCCAGCCCGGGAGATGGGTGGAAGGAAGGTGGCAGAAGGTGGCTGGGTTTAGGGCTTGCAGTAGTGGGGAGGGCAGTCTTGGGGCACCAGGCCAGATGCTGACAAAATTATATGGGTAGTTCACCTTTATGCAGCGCCCACTCCCTGCCATGCGTGAAGTTTCTCAGCAGATCCTCACACGTTGTTGCCTCGCTCACAGCCTCCCTGCCCTCCCCGTGTTGCTTACGTCAGACCCCAGCCCTTGACTTAATTTAGCCCCCAAGGCCCTACAGATCTGGCCTCCCCCTCCCTCTCAACTCTCTCCTCCTGCCCACTTGCCCCTTGCTTGCGCACTCCAGACATGCCGGTCTTTGTTTCTGGACCGTGCCAGACACGCTCCCGCCTTAGGGCCTTGCATCTGCTGTTCCTTTTGCCTAGAATGCTTGTCCGCCAGATATCTGCGTGACCCTCTGCCTCACTTCCCTCAAGTCCCCTACTACTCTGCCCGACGCTCGCTGTCCCCTTACACGGCTTTGTTTTCTTCTTGTCACTATTTGATGTGTATTTCTTTACTTGTTTATCACCACCCCACCCCCAATTTAAGCTTCATGCGAGCAGGACCTTATGTGCTTTTGTTCACTGCTGCTGTCTCCTTAACACCTGGCAGGTAGTAAGCGCTCAGTAAATATGTCTGTTGACTGAATTAAGCTATAGCTACTAGTGCAGTCCCCATTTTCTAAGCAGAGGAGACTGAGGCACAGAGGGATCGTGTAACTTGCCCAATAACTCAACTCTAACTTGCCCAGTACACTTTGCTTGGAGGCCCCACGAGCCAGGCTTTGAAGCCACACGAGGCTCCTCACCACCCTACCGGCATCCCGCTCACTCGTAGCCAGCAGGCGGTGGGTGTTGATACAACTGTCACCACTGATGTTGATAAAAGGACTCAGGTCCTAGGTGGTGCAAGGGCTTCCTCGGGCAAGGAAGGTCGGGGTCTGGCTTTGGGGACAGAGGCACTCAGGATGGGTGTGCCCGAGTGTCCACGGGGCCTCCTGGGGATACCTGCCCTGGCGGGAGCCTAGAAAAACTTAACTCTAGGGCAGTCATTTCTGGGATTGCCTGTTTGTTTGTAGGTTTGTTAATTAATTTCCTCACCAATATTCCCTGAGACCCTAGAGACAGTTGAATTAATCCAGGGGCCTTAAGGCCTAAGTGCGCCAGGCCAGGCCCTACCCTCTGTGGGAAGTGAAGGGGAGAATGGCTAGCCGCCTGGCCCTAGTCCTCACTGGATTCCCCTGGCTGTTCCCTGGGGGCTGAAGGTTTAGGGTGAATCTGCAGAGGCTTCAGGGCTGCCTGGCCTTGGGGCATGTCTCAGGAGGGAGGGTGAGGTGGCCGCCCAGGATGTGGAAAGATCTGGAACGATGATTCAGAAGCCACTTGGAGGCCAGACATGTGGGTTCTGGACCCTCAGACCACTCGGGACATGCGGGAAGGACTCCCAGCCCTGGCCTGTTGCCCCCTGCCCCAGTCCACTCCCAGCTGTGAGGACTCAGGCTGGAGGAGGAGGGGCAGAACGTGGCCGCGTTCCCCCCCCCCCCCCCCCCCCCGCAGCTTCCCAAGGATCTGCGGAGCCCCCTGCCCTTCCTCCCAGGGCCCACGCCGGCCTTCCCCTCATCTCTCTCCTGCCAGGAAGCAGGAGGGTAGGCTGAGGGTCCTGGCCCTGCTGGAATGTTGCCCCAGCTCCGGCCTTGGCCTCTTTGGCCCTGCTGCACCCTCCTGCTTCCAGGGCCTGGCCAGGGCCTGCTGGCCGCCCCAGCGCCCAGAGCTGGCTGACTGAAACCCAGAAGAATGTGTGGAACTCGCTTCGCGGGGAGCCGCCAGCTTCACTGCCCAGCCTGGTGGCGTCGGGTGCATGTCAATAGCGGCCGTGAGAAGGGAGTGGCTCATGGCTGCTGGGATGGCTGGGCCAGGGGCACCGTCATGAAAGTCCTGGGAACAAGGCGGCTCTTTGAGGCCTGGGAATGCGGGGCCTTCAAGTGTCAGCCGCCCCCAGAACCCACCCTCCCCTCCTTTCCTTGATGCCCATGTGTGCCAGGGCTGCAGGGACCTCAGAGCATCCAGGGTAGGGGGTCCTCGTGACATCTGTGAGATGTCCTGAGGACCAGCTCCCGGCTGCCTACCAGAGGCCTGTCCCTGAGCCACAGAGGAGGGCGCCCTGTTTCTCTGTTGCTCTGGATTTCAGGGTGGTGTCTGGCACACAGAGGCTTGCGGTCTGTGTTGAATGAATGAGTGGACAATGATGTATGCAATTAAATATTCTGTAAACTAAAGTCCCTGAAGTGTTAGACTCAAAATTCATTTCACAGATATTTATTGAGCATCTTCTAAGTACCCGACCCTGTTCTAGGTGCCGAGGTTGCGGCAGAGAACATAAAAGTCCAATTCCCTTCCCTCAGGTAACTTGCATTATAGCGTGTGCAGGGAGACACACAATAAATATAATATGGCAGGTGGCGATAAGTGTTTGGAAGAGAAAATAAAGCAGGGAAGAGGATAGAGAGTGATCTGAAGGAGGTGAGGGTGTGAGCCCTACAGGTATCTAGGGCAAGGGCTCTCCAGGCAGGGGTAACAGCTGACACAAAGGCCCAGAGGTGTGCTTGGTGCGTCTGCGCAAAGCAGGGGGGCCCACGTGGCTGCAGCAGCATGGGTGAGGGTTGGTGGATGCGGCCAGGGGCTTGGCAAGGGAAGGTGGGGCAGAGCCTCAGCCACAGGAAAGAGTTTGGATTTGCTTCTGAGTGAGATGAGAGATCACTCTAGTTGTTGTGTGGAGAAGACAACGTGGGACATCAAGGTCAAAAGCAAGGAGGCCGTGACCCAGCCCTGAGACTATGGGAGCTCGTACCAGGGCAGTGGAGACACGAAGAAAGGGTTGAATCCTGAGTATATTTTGAAAGTAGGACCAACAGGATTTGCTGATGGACTGGTTATGGGGGTGAGGGGACAGAAAGGGAGGCGTCAGGGACGTCTCCATATGCTTTGGCTTGGGCATTGGAAAGGTGGGGCTGCCACTAACTGAGGTAGGAGAGCTCCAGAGGAGCAGACTTGGGAGGAGGGTGGAGAATGGCAGGTGATGGAGGGGATGGCATGGGGGAGGGGACGGTGTTGGACTGACTCTCAGCTAGGGCAGCCCCACGCCCCGACCCCAAGCTGGAGCCTCTGCATTGGCCTGGAGGGGGTTCTTGCTGAGAATACATTTGTGCAGCTGCAGACACCGATCCCTTGGAACCCCCCAGCCTAAGCTCAAGCTTGTATATTTATGTGTTTTATTGAAATTCACTGTCTTCCCCACCTAGAGGGCGGGCATTCAGTTTTGTTTGTTACAGTTTGCCCGGTGCTAGGCTGCTGGGCAATAGTAGGTGAACACTTATTGAGTGAATAAATTAATGGCCTTGAAGGACTTCCCTGGTGGCTCAGTGTTTAAGAGTCTGCCTGCCAATTCAGGGGACACGGGTTCGATCCCTGGTCCGGGAAGATCCCACATGCCGTGGAGCAGCTAAGCCCCTGCACCACAACTACTGAGCCCTCACGCCACAACTACTGAAGGCCGCGCGCCTAGAGCCCGTGCTCCGCAACAAAGAGAAGCCACTGCAATGAGAAGCATGCCCACCGCAACGAAGAGTAGCCCCTGCTCGCCGCAACTAGAGAAAGCCCGCGCACAGCAACAAAGACCCAATGCAGCCAAAAATAAATTAATTAATAAAAAAAAAAACTAATGGCCTTGAAGAAGCCAGCTGGCCAAGAAGGCCCAGGCTCCTTGCTGAGGCTGGACGCAGGGGAGCTCTTCCTCCCAGCCAGTGTTCTCTGCTGAAATCTGGAGGATGTGAGACAAGCCAGGGTGCCCACCGTGCCGTGTTCTGCTTTTCTGTGCCCCGACTGGACTTGGAGCCCTTTTTTCTGGGCGCTGAGGACAAGGGAAAGGTGTGGGCTCAGAGGGTCATGCCTTGGCTCAGCCCCAACTGGCTGTGTGACCTTGGGGAAGTTGCTTCATTTCTCTGAGCCTCAGGACAGAAATGGGGATCATGATGCCTGTTTCCCAGGTGAATATGAGACCAGGTGGATGCACCTCACGCAGTACCTGGGATGTGAGAGTGTTTGACAGTCAGTGGCTGCTCTGTTAGGCTGGTTCCTGCTGAGGGCACAGCCAGAGTGGTATTTGACTCGGGGTTCCCAGTGCCCAGCATGACACACCTTCTCCTGATTGCAGTTGCTGCCACCTACTGACCCAGGCCCTGATCTGGGCTTGTTTTTTTTTGTTGTTTTTTGTTTGCTTGTTTGTTTTTTGTGGTACGCGGGCCTCTCACTGTTGTGGCCTCTCCCGTTGCGGAGCACAGGCTCCGGACGCGCAGGCTCAGCGGCCATGGCTCACGGGCCCAGCCACTCTGCGGCATGTGGGATCTTCCCGGACCGGAGCACGAACCCGCGTCCCCTGCGTCGGCAGGCGGACTCTCAACCACTGCGCCACCAGGGAAGCCCTGGGCTTGTTGAATGAATGACCGAGTTAAGGGATCCTCCCTGCTCCCTCTGCCTCTCTTTCTCAGTCTGTGAGCCCCGGATGTAACCGTATCTGATCTGTCACTGGCTCCCCTTCCCCCACTGAGGCTGCAGCTGCAAGAAAAAGTCCACCCTTCCACCCTGATTGCTCCTTCCTGTAGGGGGAGAAGGAGTGGGGGCACACCGCAGGGTGTGGCCTGGGAAAGGCTGGAGCCTGTGGACGCATTGTCCCCTTCCCAGATGTGTGCAGTTGGTGGGCTCTGAGCAACAGAGAGTGTGGCCAAGTGGCTCCCATGGGTACAGAAAGGATGTTCATGCATCTTAAGGGGAATGGGCTTCCTGGGACTCCATCCCAGCCCCACCCTCCCTCAGGCCCACTGGAGGAGACAGGACCTTGCCCGGGGAGCCCTGGGCAAACCTGTAGCAGGTCCATTGCCAGGGAAGCTGGAGTTGCACAGCTTTAAATCTGACTCCCATGGGCTCTTAGAGAAATAGCAGGGCTAAAAGGAAAGAGACGCACTCGTGCTTGGTAACCGCTCCCTGTACCCTGGGACTTGGCCTTGGCCTTGGCCTTGGGCTGCTGGGTAGAGACATGCCCCTTCCCCAGTAGGATGGGTCACGTCCAGGTGTTTCATTTTTTAACATTTGGCATCTTTTCCCCAATCCCGGGCTGTGGGGATGGGGAGGCAGCCCGGGGCTGGCAGGGGGAGGACTTTAGAGGTGGCCTGAGGTGACCCCACAGATGCTTCTCCTGGTGTGGGGCTGGGAATTCCCAGCTGCCTCTGGCCCCTTCCCAGCCCACCTCCAGGTGCCTGCCTCCACCTCTGTCTCCCCCGCCTCCCCAAACTCACCCGCAAAGAGCCAGTTCTGCCCCCCTCCTTCTGGTCCTGGCCTCCCCTCACCCCAGCTGACTCATCCCTCTCCTTGTTTGGCGTTCCCAGTTTTCAAATACTTGGGAACTGGGATCATGCCTCTTCTTGCATCTCTCGCTGGACTGGATGCTCTGAAATTCTGGCCTCAGAAATCTTAGCCCCGGTGGCCTCTATCACTTAACAGCTCTTCTCCCCCTCCTGCCACTTGCCTTCCTGTGACCCTTTGGCCAGAGGAACAGAGACCTAGGAGTTTCCTGAGGACAGACCAGTCTCTGTGCCCTGGGACTTCCAGGGTCTCCTTCCCGGTGACCTCAGTCACCCGGGTTGCCACCCTTTCTTAGCCAAGCCCCACGCAGAGCTCTCTCCAGGCATTATCACATATAATCCTCACAGCGGTCTTTTGCTGTTGGCATTATTATCTCCATTGTGCATCTGGGGAAAATGAGGCACCGAGGGGGGGGGCATGGCCGGCCCAAGTCATCCGTTCAGTACCTGGCACAGCTGGGAATAGAGCCCAGGTTGTCTGACTCCAGACTTGTCATCCCTTCCTGAGTGGGTCTGGCCTGTTGCAGGGAGAGAGAGGACGATCTGGGAGGACTGGCGTAGTCACGACAGGCTGCCTGGAAGAGGTGGACTGGGCCAGCCTTGGCGGAGGGCACAGTAAGCTGTGTATCTGCCATGTGGGCTTATCCGGCTCCTGCGTCTCAGACTTGGGTGCCTTTTGCCCCTTGGCATCCAGCTCAGTTTAGTGATAACATTCCCCAGGGAGGTGGATTTGGCTTTCCCTGAGATCGAGACCCTTGGAAACCTGGATCCTTCTCAGTCAGGTCCCAAGCTCCCTTTGGGGCCTGTAGGTTTTGCCTTGTTTGGAGTTCAATGGATTTTTGCTGAGTGGGGCCTGCTCTGAGGCAGCCCTGTGCTCACCTCAATAGTGGCACAGCTGGGAGCAGAATCTATATACAAGTCCCAAACTGTGTAATTTGTTTTTTGTTTGTTTGTTTTGTTTCTTTGTTTTGGCTGCGTTGGGTCTTTGTTGCTGCACGGGGGGGTTCTCTAGTTGCGGCGAGCGTGCCTACTCTTCGTTGTGGTGCGCGGGCTTCTCATGGCAGTGTCTTCTCGTTGCGGAGCATGGGCTCTAGGCACGTGGGCTTCAGTAGTTGCAGCATGCGGGCTCAGTAGTTGTGGCACGCGGGCCCTAGAGTGCAGGCTCAGTAGTTGTGGCTCACTCACAGGCTTAGTTGCTCTGCGGCATGTGGGATCTTCTCGGACCAGGGCTCGAAGCTATGTCCCCTACATTGGCAGGCAGATTCTTAACCACTGCACCACCAGGGAAGTCCCCGAAACTGTGTCATTTGAACATCTTTGTGCAGCAGAGGAATCAAGTCTTCGTCCATCCATTTATTTATTCACTCATTCATTGCCTGAGGACCTGCTGTGTGCCAGACATTGTGCCAGTGTTTTGTCTGCATTTTCAACTTTCCTACATAATTGGGATTATGCCTCCATTTCCCAGATGAGAGAAAGCTCAGAGGAGAGAGGTGACTTGCCGAAGATCACACAGCCAGGTGCAGAGGAAGGTGGGAGCTGAATCCAGCTCTGTCAGTCCTCCTGTAAGAAATGAGAATGGTGGTCCCTACTCTCCAGAAGCTCTGGGTCTTGTTGGAGAGGTAGGGCTCATGGACCATGGTTACCCAGCACAACTCCGGTCTAGACAATAGCAGATTGTCAGGGAAGGAAAAGGTCAGTTGGGCATGAATTCTCTGGAAAGACTTTCTGGAGGAAGTGGGGCTTCAACAGCAAGGAGGATTTGGCTGGTGGAGGAGGAAGGCATCCAGGGCAGGGTTCCAGAAGTTGTCCCCATCTTCCCTAGATTCGCATTGTTGTCAAGCGTGTGAGCAGGAAGGCTGTAGCCTGCAGCTGGAGTCATTAACACTGGAAAAGAATGAGAGGAAGTCACCAAGATAGCTGAGGTGACAAGCATTCCAGTCCCCTGCGCTGTAACTGGTCAGACCAGGAGGCAAGAAGTCAAGGCCTGGGCCTCCACTTGGTTGCCAGCCAACTACTGACCGTCTTCCCCGGACCTCGCTTTTCCTACCCACAAAATGGGCTCCTTGTTTTTTGGCCACTTGCCAATTCAGAGGAAGGGGACGTTGAAATCTTGGAGAAAACTGTTAGCTTGTCCTCAAGACTTGGTGGTAGCTACCAGGTAAAGCCCACCATTTTACCAATCTCATGTCGTCCTTCACTGACTACCTGCCGACGAGTGCCAGACCCTGGGCCAGGGAAACAGATGAAGGAGAAGACCCCCTGCTCCGTTAGACCTTCCTGAAGCCTCGCCTGTCCTCCCGTGTGGACCTGGGGTCACTCCTACAGTGGTCCGCCCACATCAGATCACCTGCTGCTGAGCTAGTAAGATCCAGAGGCCTTGTAAATGTCTTTTGAGCAAGTGAGCACTAGACTAGGAGTCACAGGATTCCTGTACTCCTTGCCCTGTCAGTGGGATCCAGGGCAAGTCATTTAACTTCTCTGAGCATAATTTTCCCCAGATGCAAAATGGGACCGTTCATTCATTCATACAGCAAACACTTATGGAGTGCCAGCTCTATGCCCAGCCTTGTGCTAGGTTTAAACACCTAGCATGGGTTGAAGGAGCTTCTAGTCTGACAGGGGAGACTAGTCAATAAAAGGGGAGGGTGATTCAATAAAAGGAGGCTGCATTCAAGGAAGAGTCTTCTAAGAGCTTGGGAGCAGCTTTTCAGGGCCACACGACCTCTGGGAGATAGCTGGGGTCTTGTGACTTTGTCTCAGCCCCTGTTTGTTATTCTAGTTACTGTCTGTTTCCCTCCAGTTAGCTTGTGGGAAGAGGGGTCTTGGGGAGACAGCCCCCCTGGGCTAGGGCAGGGGAGAAGACCCACAGGGCAGAGAGGAGAGCAGTCTGGTTTTGCCATGAGTCTCAGGTGAGCTCATGGATGTGGAAAACAGCGAGGCTTATTTATACTGAGTCTGGTTATTTTAATTTAAGAGAAATGGAAGCTGCCCATGGAGCTCGGGTTTGGGGCTCCGTGACGTTGAGTGAGTTAAACAAGGAGAGTAGGGCTGCAACTCCTGCTTTCCACTTTACTTCCTCTCGTCTCTCTCCCCACTCTTCTGGGGGATCTGGAGGGAGGCAGAGGTCAGCTCAAGCCTGGATTTGATTTGAAGAAATGGGAGGAAAGGGTTAAGTCCGCCTGGTTTCCCACCTCCTGGATGGGAGGAGGTGGGGAGGGGACAAGGACCGGGATGGCTGGGGCAGGAATGTGCGATAAGATCAAAGCTTCCAGCCTGCCTGGGCCTCACCTAGGTTTCACCTGAGCAGTTGAAGGGAATTCTCTAAGTGACCTCCTGGGGGAGGGGGTGCAGGTCCCACCCGCCACCCTTCAACACTCCAGGAGGCCCCACCCACCTCACGCAGGCCTCAGGTGCTGGAAGCCCTAGGGGCCACCTTTACTTGACACATCCAGATATGGGGGACACCCTGCATACCACCCCCACCCCTACCCGCTCTTTCACCTGGGGTTTCTGGCGGGGACTCAGAGGCTCCTTTATGTGGCCTGTTAGCCCCCCATCTGTTAATTCTGCAGGTTATACTTTGGGACAGTGTCATGGGCAGGAGGCACAGCCCTGAGTCCTGTCCTAGCTCCATTACTTATTGCTGTGTGACCCTGGGCCGGTGACTTAACCTCTCTAAGCTTTAGCTATCAGCTGGGACTGGTAATACCGTCTTTGCAGGGTTTTAGTGAAGATTAGACATCATTTAAATCACCGCCAGCCAGAACGGGCAGTTGATGTATGACAGGAACTATTATTTTGTGATTTTCCTTTTTCCCCTTCAAGACTGCCCTTGGTACTTCGTCCTGGGTAAACCTTGGGGCTTGGTTTCGTTCTGCCTCCACCTGACCTTTGAGGAGGCTGCAAACCCCAGGGTCCAACCTCTTGTCCAACCCTCTTCACTTATGGATCTTCATAGTTTTGGGAGGGGAGCAGGGCAGGAAGGGTTGTGAGTGAAGAGGGCCCAGATGCTCCTAAGTGCCTTCTAGGCACCTTCTGGGCCACCTGCATAGTGATATCAGATTAGGCCTTCCTGGTCCAGTCACCCCTCCCTTGTACCAGGGACCTCAGTATCCCAGTGGTGTGGCTGGGAAAGTGGCCCCAGAATTCCTCAGGTGGGAAGGGTCTGGAGCGTCTGGCCTTGGCCCTGGGGGTGCGATGCTCTGCCCTGGTTAATGATTACTCTGTATGTTAAGAGAGCAGGGCAGGGGGAGGCCCCGCCCTCCCAGCTCCTTAACCACTGGTTGCGCCTGAGGTATGTCAGCACTTGGGTGCTCCCTGCTTTTTTTTTTTTTGTTCCCTGCTTTAATGTGGCAGCCTTGCTCTGGGGCACATGGGATGGGGGGAGCAGGGAGTAGGGGCTTGGATTCACAGATTGACAGGCAGCCTGTGCCCTTGGAGTCCTAGGGACAGACTTAGGACTCACAAAACCTGGGTGAAATGTAAGCTAGGGTATAACAGGCCCCTGTGGTTTGGCACCAGCCATGTGAGCAGACCCTACAATGATACATCAGGTGAGCAGGCCCTCTCTAGCCCCCCAAACCCCCTTCGCCTCTCCTCTCCTGGGCTCAGACCCTGCAGAGGCGTCCCAGCTAGAAGGTAGTACATGGTTAGGGCTTTGGGGCAGCTGGGCTCGGGTTCCAATCCCACCTCTGCCACCTCCAGGCTACGTGACCCTGGGCAAGTCACTGCACCTTTCTGAGCACCCATTTCCTCATCTGAAACGAGAGAATACTAAATCTCTACCTTGCAGGTGTCAGTGAGCCAAGGTGTGGGAAGTATTTAGCTCATAATGAATACCTGGGGGATGGTAGCAATTATCACTACTGTAGTTTTTGTTATTAGGAGAAAGTGAAAGTTGAATCTTGGTTTTGGGTAACCAGGGCAACATTGGCTCACGGGATGAACTGGAGGATTTGGGCCTGGGGATGGCCTGGGGAGATCCCAGGAACACGTATGAGCGAGTGTCCCAGGAACATATACGAGACAGTGTCCCAGGAACACGTATGAGAGGGCTGGAAGGATGGTGAGAACAGGGCTTTGGCGGGACCTGTGTCTACCCCAGGCCCACCTTGATCCTCCCAGCCTTCACTCCTCCCTGGGCTGAGTCTTGAGGCTGGTGCTGGCCAAGAATGGAGGAGGAGGGAGAATTGTTTATTTTGATAACATTAGGGCATTTTCCCCCACCAGCAGCTGCTATTTTGAGAGCCCTGGAGAGCAGGGGCTATGGTTAAATTAGGTAATGTTGCTCCAGAAGGAATGTGTGAAGCAGGGCGAGGCTGCAGGGAAAGGACAGTTGGTTCACTCCATGTAAAATTAAACTGCAGCTTGGAAAAGAGCAGATCGGGGCTGCTTTATAAGGCGATGGAGGGGGAGACTGCTGGAAGCTGCCGCTGCGGGAGTGGAAGTGATGGTGCAAGGCCTTTCTTGGGGGAGCTTGGGCTTTTGCCTGGAGGCCTGTCTGGCCCAGCAGGGGCCTGCAATGGGGCTGAGGGGCAGGGCTGGTGTGTCCTCAGCTCCAGGCCCCTGGCTGCCACTGAGGCTGGTGGGGCTTGGGATGGTGTGAGGCATGGGAAGGATGGATCTGCAGACATGGCCTCGAATCCTGCTTTTGCCTTGATTTTTTTTTTTTTTTAATTTTTGGCCACACCTCATAGCACGCGGGATCTTAGTTCCCCGGCAGGGATCAAATCCGTGTCCCCTGCAGTGGAAGCGCAGAGTCTTAACCACTGGACCGCCAGGGAAGTCCCCTGCTTCTGCCTCGAGTCCTAGCCTTCTGTGCTTGGGCAACCCACTCAGCCTCGCAGGACCTCAGTATTATTGGGGTGATATAACGGTTCTAATCCCCTAGGGATGATTCTTAGTGATTAAATCTCTAGAAGAAGAAGTATAGCTAACTTTTACTGAGGGCTGCTGTGTGCAAGGTGCTGTTCTAGTCCCTTTTTGTTCTCATAACCTAAAGGGTGGTCCATGCACCAGCAGCTGGGGCCTCACCTGGGAGCTTGTTAGAAATGCAGTCTCAGGCCCCACCCCAACCTATGGAATCCGAATCTGTACACTGACAAGATCCCAAGATCCCATGCTGATTCCTGTGCATGTTAAAGATGGAGAAGCTCTGCTTTACATACATTGTCATTTTATCTTTTTTTTTGGTTTTGTTGGGTCTTCGTTGCTGCGCGCGGGCTTTCTGTAGTTGTGGCGAGAGGGGGCTACTCTTCATTGCGGTGCACGGACTTCTCATTGCGGTGGCTTCTCTTTGCTGCGGAGCAGGGGCTCTAGGCACGGGCTTCAGTAGTTGTGGCACGTGGGCTCAGTAGTTGTGGCACGTGGGCTCAGTAGTTGTGGCTCACGGGCTCTGGAGAGCAGGCTCAGTAGTTGCAGCACACGGGCTTAGTTGCCCCGCGGCATGTGGGATCTTCCCGGACCAGAGCTCGAACCCCCGTCCCCTGCAATGGCAGGCGGATTCTTAACCACTGCGCCACCAGGGAAGTCCTGTCTCATTTTATCTTGAAAACCACCCCCATGATGTAGGAATTATCATTTGACAGTTGTGAAAACTGGGGCCTGGAGAGATGGCCAACATAGAAACGCCATCAGTGTTGATTTTCTTCACTATTCTCCTCCTCCTTCCCCTCTTTTGGTCTGAGCTGGGGTTGAGGAGAAGAGTGGGGTGTCCAAGCTCCTAGCAGGACTGGAGAAGGACAAGAATATCCCTTGTCTTTGAGACTTAATCAGACTCTCTTTTCTCCATTTGCCCATGGGATCAGCACAGCTGGACCTGAGTCATCTCCCCAAAGGCATTCCACACTTCCTGTCCTTGGAGAAAGGTGGGGCAAGAAAAGGGTTCTCTACTGTGCTTGTGGCCACTGCTTGGCAGATTGGGGAGTGGGGCGGCGGGGAGTCAGAGCAGGAGCTTCCCGGGGCTCAGTAGGGTCACCCCTTCTATCACTGGTACTCTTGGGACTGAGTCAATCTAGCAGCAAATATTTTAAGGAGCATCTACTATGTACCCAGCCCTGGGAAAGTATCCTCAATTTCTCCCAATTCTGTAGACTCTTCATTATACAGAAAAGAGAAAAAGAAAAGAAAAAAGTGTTGCTATAGTTTCTTTAGCACTTACCATGTGCCACATGCTGTGCGAAGCCCCTGACTTGCATTATCTCTGTTACCTGTTTAATTTCACTGTCAGTTTCCTCTATAAAATGGGGTTGTTAAGAAGATAATATTTGTCAAGTGCCTGGCGCATAGTGTTTGTCAAATAAATGTAAGAAGTACAAATAATCTCCCAACAAGGTGGGCACTATCATTGCCCCCATTTTACAGATGTACAAATTGAGGTCCAGGGCAGGGAAGGGACTTGCCTGTCAGGATCACAGGAGATTAGGGCAGAATTGTAAGACACTGAGTCCCCAAACTTCTAAGCCACTATTAAAATTCCATTCAATTTAGTAAATATTGTTTATTATCCACTAGCTGTTGCTTGGCATCGGGCAGTGTCTAAAGGTTAAAAAATAAATATATATATATAGTATATCATATATAAATATGATGAAAAAAACTCAAGCTGATGTTTGTTCCCAAGGAGCTTTGGTTCCAGCAAGAGAGTAGAGACATTTACTCAAGTGTCTGTATTTAAGACCAAATCTCTAGCCCTCTAAGAGGTAGAAATTAAGTCCTACGGATGTATGGGGGAGAAAGATGTCTTTGTGGGGGGTCCAGGAAGACTTCAGAGTGGAGGTGGTAATTAAGCCAGGCCTTGAAGGGTGGATGAGTAGATTAGATTGGGAGGCAGAGCAATAGCATTCTGGGAGGAGGGAACAGCATACATAAAGGCTCAGAGGCAGGAAAATGTGCCATATGGGAGTGTCGTGCAGATCTCAGGAGCCTTGGGGGGCTGCGTGTGGTCTGGGGTGATGAGGTGGGGAAGGCCAAGCCCAGCTGTCTCGTCCCTGAAGATTCCCAGCATTCTCAAAGACTTGGTTCCTCAACCAGCTGCGATTAGTACGTCATCATCCTGCCTTTTCTTCATGTCAAGAAATCAAAGACTTTTATAAATGGCCCGTCTGGTCAGCATGTGATAAACACCGACAGAATTCGCGCCAAATGCAAGAGACTTGATGCCTTGATCAACCGGGCAGCCTTATCGCCCACTCATGTACAAGTTCCGTTAGTCTCTGCCAGGGTTGATATTGACCCTGGGTCGGGGCACAACAGAGGGGCCAGGCCTGGGTTCTGATTTCTTCTGTGTGGCTTGCCTGCTGTGTGGCTTTGGGCAAGCCTCAATTTCCTCCTTTGTCAAATGGAGATAGCACTCCCTCCAGGATTGGTGTAAGGACTGGTGATGGTGTAAATCTGCACTGTCCAGTATGGTGACTGCCAGCCCACACGTGGCTGTTTAAGATTTAATGAAAGGAAGTTCAAGTTTCTCGGTTGTACCAGCCGCATTTCAAGTGCTCGATAGCCACAGGTGGCTCATGGCTACCTTATTGGACAACGTAGATATAGAACATTTCCGTCACTGCAGCAAGCTCTGGTGGATAGCACCAGTGCATATGAAGTGCACCGTGCACTCAGTAAGGATCACTGTTGGCATTTTTACTAGATCCCTGTCCCGCTTTGGAAGCCCCGGTCTGTGGAGGCCTGCGAGACCCCTGGGCCCTGATGGAGGCAGACAGGATTGCCCCCCCTTGCCACACTGTACCAGACCCACTTTCTCCTTGGCGCTGGGGAGGTCTCACTCTCCCCTTGCCTAACTCCATACGTAATGTTGGAAAGTCCGTGACTCGGCTCCATCCAGCCCACCCTTCCCCCCTAAATTTACCACCCACTCCCCTCAGCCTGTCTCTGCTTAGTTCCCCGTTCAGCTGCTGGCATCTGGACTCTCCATGTCCAGCCTCGGAGATTCCCACTGCCCATTCTCGGGGTGGGGGTGGGGCCTCCCGTGGCAGTCCCCAGCTCCCAGCAGAGGTGCTGGCTGCCTGGGCTGCCTGGGCCCCTCTCGGCAGGGCGGAGATGATAGTTCGTTGTGATGGGGGCAGTGGGCAGCCTGCCTGCTCTAACGCGCCTGTATCTGGGAGCCAAGCATGCTGTTTGCACTTGGCTGGGCCTCAGGGTCTGGCCTGGTGCCCATGAGGGCTGGCCTGCTTTGGCACCCCTGGTTACAAAGGCCGGTCACGGGCCGCCAGGAGCTGTTCACGGGCTGAGTCCTGGGTGCTGGGGGGAGACGCATGGCTGGCACCTGGAGCTGGAGTGCAGGACAGATTCCTGGCTGTGGCTGGGCCCTGGGTGCTGAGCGGGGACAAGGCCCAGGCAGGCGTAGGCAGGGTGCAAACTCTTTGCGGGGGGAGGGGGCAGGCAAGAAGTCGTGCTGGGTGGTTCAGGTTGGTCTGGTCTGTATGTGGCATTCACACCTGTGGGGAGGCGCTCTGGGTCTGAGGTGCCAGAAAAGCTCAGGGTCACCTCCCGGCATCAAACTCTCCCCTCCCCCTTCTTTTGGCCCCTCCCTCATCAGCTGGGAGGTGGAGGAACAGGCGTGGCTGGTCCATGAGGCTGAAGCCATGGAGGCCCAGCAGGAGATGTAACCTGCCTGAGATCACGCAGCCAGTCTGGAGGAATCAGGTCCTTGACTGAACACCTTGCATACTTTTCTCCCGCCCGCTCCCTCCCCGTGGGAGTTCTGATGGACTCAGCAGCCCCTGGACTCTGCTGAGAAGGAGGGTTGGAATTCTAGCTCTGCCACTTACTCCTTCTGTGATCTTGGCCAGCCTCTCTGAGCCTCATGTTCCTCATGTGGGGAATGGGGATAATTATAACTCACTCCCAGGGCAATTATGGGTATTAGATAACTGGCCTCCTGGATGTTTCCAGAACATTCAAAGGATGCTCCTGCCTTGGGGCCTTTACCGCTGCTGTTCCCTGTGCTCAGACAGCTCTTTGTGCACAGATGGCCTGTGTGAAGTAGCCGCCCCCACCCAGCCGCTCCGTGGCCCCCTCACCTGCAGTATTTTCCCTCTCAGCACTTTCAGCATTTAACAAGTACTGGTTTATGATCCAGCTGCTCCATGATGGCAGAGAGCATGCATGGCTCAAATACCTACTCACACGACGATTCTTCCCGACACTTCCCAATACCTAATGGCCACTGTGTATTGGGCCCTTGCTGTGTGCCAGACCCTCCCTGTGCTAAGCGACTCACAGCTGAGCTCCGTGAATGTCACAGGGTGCCCCTCACGGCCGTGTCGCTTCCATATCAGAGATGAGGGGTGGGAGGTGCTGAAGTGACTTGCCAAAAGCCTCCCGACTGGCAAGTTGCAGAGCTGGGCCTCCAACCGGGTTAATCCTAGCCCAGAGCTTACCCTGTGCCACCTCCTACCTTGGGTTAACAAGATCGGAGCCTTCATCCAAACTTGGGGCTCAGAATGCATGTTTGACAGGATTGAATGAATCAGGTTTAGGGGTGGCTTTCAATATTTTGGGGGTCCCCCTTCCAGCCCCCTCTTCTCCTCCTGTGATTGGTTATGTACAACCGTTCCAACCTTCCCAGAATGACAGGTGCCCTTTGGCTGCGGAGCCCCAGAGACCAAGCCAAGGCCCCAGGGGCAGGGCAGGGAGCAGGGGGTGGGCGAGGTCCTGGCTGTCCCTGGGCTGTCCTGGGGCAGGTGGACAGGATGTTCCCCCAGGCAGCCGACATTCCAAGCAGCCGACATTCCTGGTCGAAGGTGGCAGGCAGTGGGAGATTTATCGTTTCCGGTAACCCAAGTCCCTGGGAGGTGAATTCTCCCTGCCAAGGACACGCACCCCTTGCTTGCCAACGCTTCCTGCCATTTCCTCTGCTGGGCCTGTCTGACTGGGTCTTGGGGCGGGCCAGAGGAACCAGTTCTCAATCCCAGAGGTTGAGACTGGGGTCTCAGGCCTCGATCAGCCCACCGCAAAGACCCAGCCTAATGCCACCTTCCCAGAGTCCTCATCGGTGCGGCCCGGACCCCAGCCTTGGGGAAGGATGGGAAGAAGGGGGCATCGTGGAAAGTGAAGGGCCCTGTGTTAAGAGCCAGGACACCTGGGCCCTGAGTCGACCTCTGCCATCAACTTGCAGGGAGACTTCTTCCTCTCTTCCTTGAGCTGCTACGTCCTCTCCGAGTACCCAGCACTGCTGTAAGAACTCTGCATACATAATCCAACTTCTTGTGACAATACTCCAGTGGGGAGGGACACTAAAAGGAAGCTCCAAGATGTCACGCACGTCACCCAGAGGCAGTCAGGCAGAGATGGGTGTGAATTCAGCCCCTTCAACACTTGCTGGGCCTCCTTAATGTCCTTACTTGCCCTCTCTGGGCCTCGGTTTCCCTTTCTGGTAAGTGAGGGTGTTGGGCTAGGTGATCCCTTCCTGCCCTGACAGTCCAGGACCCAGGAATCCATCGGAGCCTTTTGTAGGTAGGTTCCTCTTGAGCCCTGTCTAGCCTGTAAGGGGGCAGAACAGGGACTGTTCTCCCCAGGGGTTTCTGAGGAGCTCACTCTCTTGGCGTGTAAGGTCTTGGTGGGGTAGGAGTGGGAGGAGAGGAAAGGCAAGAAGTGACACTTGAACCTAGTAAGTGTCAGACACTGGGTTAAGCTCTTGGATTGTCCTGCTGAATCTTCACAACAGCCTTGTGAGGGGGCAATTTATTTTTATTTTTTATTTTTTTTGTACTCTCTTGTTTTCCTTTTTATTCTCTTGATAATTTTTTTAACATCTTTATTGGGGTATAATTGCTTTACAATGGTGTGTTAGTTTCTGCTTTATAACAAAGTGAATCGGTTGTACATATACATATGTTCCCATATCTCTTCCCTCTTGCGTCTCCCTCCCTCCCCCCCTCGCTGAGGTGGCTATTTTGATTCCTGTTTTACAGATGAGGCATCAGAGGCTCAGAGAGGTCAAGTGATTTGCTCAGGGCTGCACAGCTAGGAAGTTGCCAGGCTGGGGTGTCCAGTCAGCTCTAACTGGTGTGAGGTGGCATGTGGCCAACACACGTTTCCTAGGATGGCTTTGATTTATGAATAAAATAATATAAAAATAGTCTTTCCAGGCACTTCCCTGGTAGTCCAGTGGTTAAGACTCTGCGCTTCCACCTCACGGGGCGTGGGCTGGATCGCTGGTCGGGGAACTAAGATCCCACGTGCCACGCGGCGTGGCCAAAAAAAAAAAAAAGTCCTTCCAAAACACTGTGAACATGTCCTAGAGTTTGAAATCCAGACTACATCTCCCAGGCTGCCTCTGACACCCGGAAGTGGCCCAAGAATCCTTTGTTAAACTGTTCTTCATGTTCGCTTTGGAAAATATGGTCAGTGGTAATTATGGGTAGGCAGGAGTTCAGAGGAGCAAGAGGCGCGTGGGCTGCAGCAGACTGGAAAGGCTCGGCAGTGAGCTGGGAGTGGAGCTATGGGGGCTGAGAGGGGTCTGGGGTGGGGCCAGGCCAGGCTGAGTTCACAGGCTCCAAGAAGGGTCCCTGCAGGGCTTGCAACCCCGGCCATTTGCCAGGAAAACCACAAGGCCCCTCCTAGAACCCCGTTCCTACCCAGACCTGCCCAGCCACCTCCCCTCAGGGGGTCTGGGGCAGCCCAGTCTCCAAGCAAGGCATGTTCAACCTGCAGACCTTTGCTCCAGCCCCTCCACCCTCACCCCAGACTTCCCAGGGAACTGGGGAAAGGGCTACGGGGTGGGGCAGTGAGGCCTGTGTCCTGGCCAGTGAGCCCGGCAGGGCCAGGCACCCTGGGATTTGAGCAGTTGGCAGCATGAGGACTGAGATGACGCCAGCCAGCCGGCTCCCACCCCCTCCTGCTGCGGGGCCCTTGGCCCTGAGGCCCCAGCAGCTGTCAGCAAGGAAGGGTGACAGAGGAGGACCAGAGGTGACCTCTCAGCCCACCCCTCTCCCCCTACTTGGGCCCAGAACTCATACCAGCTGTTGTCAGCCACTGCCAAGCCTTGTTCCAGAGCCAGCAGTGGGCACCCCCGTCCTCTCCAGGGCATCTTCCCACCGTCCTTCATAGCTGCTGACCCTGGGGAGGGGTTGGGGCTAACATGGGGGACGTGGTCACATCCCTAAATCCCTCTGATTTTACTAATGACACAAAGGAACAAGAATAAATGCTCCTGTTTTTATGGAAGAGAAAACAGTTCCAGAGAGGCCAAGTGACTTGCTTGAAGTCACACAGCTACTGAATGGCTGAATTCAGGCTCTTGGCTCCCAGCTCAGTGCTCACCCCACTGCCTTTCTTGGGGGTGTTTTTGTGCAGGATTATAGAGACTACAGCGTTCCTCCGCTTGTAGTTTTAGGCCGCTTTGTAGCTTTAGGACCCCAGGCAAGCTCCTTAACCACTTGGAGTGGAACTCGGATTTTCTTGCTTATAAAATAATAATAGTGCCGACCTCTTGGGATTGCTGAGCAAATTAAATGAGATAATCAATGTATAGTACTTAGCATAAGGCCTGGCATGGTCCAAGTGCCCAAAATGAGATCTGGCCATATTATCACCAAAGAGTATTAACCACCTGTGTACTCAGCACTGTGGGTGGTTCTGTGGGGATTACAGACACATTCCACAAATATTTATATCAGTCAATAGATATTTATTTGGCACCTACTGTGTGCCAGGTGCTAGAAAAAGAGCAGTGACAAAACAGACAAGATTTCCACCCTGCTTACCTTCTCCCCCACATGGTAGCTGGGGAGACACAGCTTCATTTTAACCACAGAAGCCTCCAAGTACTTTTACACATACTGGTGGTATTATCCAGATTTTGCAGATGAGAAAACTGCAAATGCAGAAAGTGTGGGCTGAGAAGATCAGTGGCTGAGCAGGGGCCAGGACCCAGCTCCTCCAAGGGTCTTAGGTAGCGGCCCTGAGGGCTTCCTGGAGGAGGAGGCGCTTGTGCGGCATCCCTCGGGGCCTTAAGGCCTGGCAGGAGAGGTTGGGACACGTCCACCACAATATGAGCAGCAACAATTTCAGGAAGGCCTTGCAGAGGTCAGGGCCTCTTGTTCCCCAGGAATGAGGCCCAGCCAGAGCTTTAAATACCCCATGCAGCCCAAAATAGCCCCCATTGTCTTGGCCTACAGCTGGGGAGATCCAGGAGAATCCTGAGGGAGGCAGACCTTGGAGGTGGGGAGCAGGAGGAGGTCTCCAAGCACTTCCCTCTAGGGTGCGGGTGGTGTTTTTGTGAAGACTCTTCCATTTGGCTCCTGCAGGAAGGCCTGCCTTGTGGAAAGGGTGGAGCAGCTGCCTAGACTGCGTGAGCAACGTGCAGCCAAGGGGGGAGCCTGGTGGGTGGGGGACTCCCAGAGAGGGCCATGTGCCCAAGTGAAGGTGCTGCTTTGTACCGCAGGGATGTGTGTGCTTTGGCCCACTGGGCCCTCCTCTGTGGGCAGGCCTAGCCAGGTCCCCTGCCCCGGGCCTCCTGGCACCCTCTCCTGCTCTGGCTATTTTGGGCACTGGCTGTGTTCAGGCATGGGGAGGGATGGGTAATCCTGCCCAGACCGAGGATGCTGGGGGCGCTCCCTGGACCACCATTCCAGCCTCTTGGATCTTTGAACACTATGGCCTCTGCCCCTGACCTCATTGTCAAAGGGTCATGGTCAGTGGACTCCAATGGGATGCCGCCCCCCCCCCGCCCCCCCGGCAAGGGTAAAGAAGGGTGCCAGATAAATCTTTACCCTCAGGGCATTCATGCTGTCAGTATCAGGAATAGTTGTGCTGCTGCTTCTTTTTTTTTTAAATTAATTTACTGTATTTTTGGCTGTGTTGGGTCTTTGTTGCTGCGCGCGGGCGCTCTCCAGCTGCGGCGAACGGGGCCCACTCTTCGTTGCGGTGCGCGGGCTTCTCATTGTGGTGGCTTCTTTTGCTGCAGAGGATGGGCTGTAGGCGCACGGGCCTCAATAGTTGTGGCACGTAGGCTCAGCAGCTGTGGCGCACAGGCCTAGCTGCTCCGCGGCATGTGGGATCCTCCTGGACGAGGGCTCGAACCCGTGTCCCCTGCATTGACAGGTGGATTCCTAACCATTGCGCCACCAGGGAAGCCCAGTTGTGCTTCTTCTAAGCAACGGGTTTGTTTTTACCTACTGGGACACAGAATCCAGGGACCGGTCAGGTTTCCTTCTTCCCACTGGCCACTGGAAAACTTAGAACCTAATGCATTGTCACTTTCCCAGACCTCCAGAATTGAGCACATGCTTCCCGCCTACTCGTCTCACTCCAGTCCAGGCCCTGTCTGCTGTAATACAGTTTTGCTTATGCATCTTTAGTTGGTTTTTCTCTTGCTGTTACGTGTATATCTTTGTTAGCTGCTTTGAGTCTTTCTAGAACAGGGTAGTGGGGGAGGTGTAAACAGGTAAATGACAATGATGAAGATGGTAACCCTTCGCTGGTCAGTTTCCTGAAGTCTGTTCCTTATGGCTTGGTCCTCACTTTGTAATTCCCTCCCCGAGCCCCGCTCTCTCTGCTGGTGGGAGTCACAGCCTAGAATTTGAGAATTCTAACATTTCAGGGTTTCAGAGTCATAAAATGGCAAAGCCAGAAGGAACCTTTGGGATCGTCTAAGCTGAAAACTTTTAAACGTATTATTAAGCAGTGCAACCCTTGTTTACATCAAAATAATGGTATTTTGGTTAAATACTATTATATTTTGATAAATGACAGCAAACACCTATAGAGCCTCCACCATGTGGTAGCATTTTACAACAACCCTATGAGGTAGATACTATTATTATAAATTATCATGCCCATTTTACAGCTGAGGAAACAGAGGCACAGAGAGGTGAAGTGACTTGCTTACAGCTAACCAGGGACTGAACCAGACATATTATGTAGAAGGTCAGAATATAAAATGGGAAAAGATGGAATTTGTTTGTTATTGAAGTGAGTATTTGGGGGAGTGGGCCCAAACTCTACCTGTTCCCCGCCCACCCCCTGAGGACAGACTGGAAAACAGTGATCTAGGCCTACTGCGACATTTGACAAGGGAGCCTGAGGCCCAGAGAGGGGAAGGGACTTGCCCAAGACATCGGGGTGAGCTGGAAGCCCATTCTCCATCCCTCATGGCCCGCCTGCTGCCTGGAGGACCACCAATCCCTCCCACCTCCCCTCGCCCCCAGCAATCCCCGTCCCCATCTCTGCACTCAGCAGCTGAGCCCTCCCTTGATCACTCTGCTCCCTTTGTCTTTGGGCGTGGATACCCTGGGACCTTCTCCTTGATCCTAGGGCACTGGGAGTGACCAGGTGCTGGGCTACCCCCCTTGTCCTCTCTGAGGGACTCATCTTCTGAGAGGGCAGCTGATGGCCAGGGAGGGAAGGAGCAGCTCCTGTCTGGGTTTTCTCACCCCAGGAGAGAGCATATCCTCCTGCCACCAGCTAGCTGTCACCTGGCCCACTTTTCCTTTGTCAGCACTTCTCGTGTGGCCTTGGGGCTTTTCTGTCTTCAAAACCCCTGTGGTGGTGGCTCATAGCTTACGTCTAAAGCCTTCCTTTGGGAGAGCCAGTGGGCAGCTAGCTGAGGGAAAGGTGGATGTTTGGGTGGGTGTTCCCAAAGTATGTTCTGTGGAACCCTAGTCCCATGAGGTCTGCATGAAGAAAGGGTTCCAAATCAAGCACATTTGGGAAACACTAAATAGTTGTCCCCCTTCCCTCATCGTGGTATTTGGGACATTTAGGACTTAGGGAACCAGCTCAGCTTTGTGCAGCCAGCCTTCCCCAGAAGTGTTTGTCTGCAAGACCTTCCCTCATACCTATTCCTGTCCAGAGTTACTGTGCCCTGGAATGGACATTAGTCATGAGGAAAGGGGACGGGGGGGGGGGGGGGTGCTTCAAAAGGAAGGGGCCCTTCCTCTTATTTCCAGCTCTGTTGCCCACAGGCCTATCTTCAACCATGGGCTTGGCCCTGCCTGCCCCTCCTCCCCCTCCAGGAAGCAGATGAGGAAAGCCCCGGGGGCAGGGGGAGCTGGCCCTTTTGGCTGCAGCTGTTGGGCTGCCATTCCAGCCTGTTTTTTCCTGTTGCCGATGGCCACGGGAGCAAGCAGGAATGGAGTCACCGAGGCCTGGCTGTCTGGCTGCCTTGCGCAAGGCCCTGGAGCCAGAGCTGTGGGCCTGCTTGCCTCTGAGATCCCCGCCCGTTCCCTGGGATGCTGGTCTGGGCAGCGGGCAGGTCTCTCCTCAGTGACCGTGGACAGCTTCTTGTGCCCCCAGAGATGGGCCTCCTGGCTGCAAAGCTCCAGGTGTCAGAGATGGCAGGAGGAGGGCTCAGGTAGAACAGAGTTCCCTGTTTGGAACCAGGGGTCTGGCTTCAGTGTCTCTGTGGCCATGGGCAAGTCACCTTTCTAAGACTGTCTCTTGATTTGTAAACCCCATTCATTCATTAATTTAACAAATATTATTGAGCATCTCCTGTGTGCCAGGCACTTGTAGGGGCTGGGGATTCAGCAGTGAACAAAATGGACAAAGTCCCTGCCTTCACGGAGCTGATGATAAACATGTAAAATGCAGGGTAGAATTTAAGTGGTGAGGTCGTCTGAGGCAAAGTAAGGGAAGCGACAGAGAGCCAACTATAATGGATTCTGGACCTGGGATATAGTCGGGGTGGGTCTCTCTAAAGGTGACATTTGAGCAAAAACCAGAGGAAGAGGAATGTGTACACCTGGGGGCGGTGTCCCAGGCAGGGGACACAGCAAGTACAAAGGCCCTGAGGTGGGCGGGGGCTTGGTGTGTTTGAGAACTGTTGAGACAAATGTGGCAGAGAGTAGGGAGGGCACAGTAGGAGAGGAAGTGCAGAGGTCTGTATAAGTATATACACGTGTGTGTAGGTAGATCACACGGGACCTGGTTGGCCATAATAAGGGCTTTTTTCCTAATTCTTTGGTGAGTCGAGAGCAGTTGGAAAGGCCTAACCTAGTCTGTTCAGGCTCATTGTTGTTAGTGGTGTCTCGTTTCATTGAAAATGTGTGGAACACTCCCCGCATCCTCCCGTAGGACTGGCACTGTGCTAGGGACCTCATTCATGAAATCTGTGGGTCGTGACCCCAGAAGGCATGGGCACACCCGACCAGGTTGCTGTGGCCTCGAAGGCCCACAGGCACACCAGTGTTCCATGGCCAGAGAATCTGAGGACCGAACCGGGCTGTGGGCAGGAGGCAGGCACGTGAACACCACAGGCGCCCTTGGCACCAACAGTACTTGGTGGATAACGTTCAACCCCTGGGGACCTTCTTGCTGGGCGGCCCAGCCCGGAAGCTGCCACTCGGCCACTCCCACCACAGGGGCCCCACCTGGCACATGGGTGGGGCAGAGACATTTCCCAGTAGCTTCCTGCTTCCTCCCTGTAAGCGGCAGGCAGCGCACTCAGCACCAGGGGAGACCCATACTTGGGGTGTAAGAGCAGGAAGAGAGTGTGGGGACTCCGGGGACACTGGGAGAATTGGGCTCTGTGACCAGCACCATGACAACAGCACAAAAAGGGGCACTGCTCTTTAGTGGGAAAGCCCATTCAGGGCTGGTTTCCTTTGATCCTCTGCCACCTGGCACAGCATGTCCCACTGCACCAAACTTCTTCCCATCCCTCAGCCCACCTTCCTTCTGCCTGGTGCATACTCTGCTCCCTTCTCCATCCTGCTTAGGCAAAATCGTCTTCAAACCCAGCTGCATTGTCATTTCCTCTGGGAAACCCTCCGCAACCTCCGCCCAGCCTCGCTAAGTGGGGCGGACCCTCCTCTGGGCTCTCCCAGCCTCTGTCCTTCCTCTGCAGAGTTCTCTGCACACTGTGTTGTCATCACTCGGTTTCGTGGTTCTCTGCACACTGTGTTGTCATCACTCGGTTTCGTGGTCTGTCTCCACTAGGCACACGGAGCTCCGTGACCATCTACTTCCTCATTTTATCCTCAGGGCCAACACCTATTAGATGCCCAAAACATAGAGGTCAGAGTGACTGGAATTGAACCTTATGGGGTAGGTCTGACTGATGCCCCTTTTTTAACAGATGAGGAAGCTGAGCCCACCCAGCTAGAAAGAGGCCGAGGTGGCCTAGGTTCGGGGCTGTGCACCCTCTCTGCCCCACCGGTCGCATCTCTCTGAGACGCAGGGATAAGTTGCTCTTGCTTGGCCATGGCTATAGCAGACCCATTCGGGCGCCCGCCCCAGCTACATTAGAGGGGCCTTCAAGGCAGAGCCCGGGACAGGTCTACTTGCAAAAGAGCCAGACAAATTCAGGGTCTTTGGCCGCACTTCCCAAAGCAGGTCACCCCTCATTCTACTTGTCGCTCTCAGCAGCCCCAGGAAGGAAGCAAACAAAGCAGGGTGCTTTGCTTTGGGAAGTGTGGCCAAGACCATCTTTATCACCAAGAGAACTGAGACCTGGCAGGATTGTAATCCAAGGGCAAGGTGTCCAGGATGGATTTCAGGGAGTGTGTGACTCAGTCCCCTGCTTCTCTTGGGATGAGGTGTTATGGCCTCGATTTTACCAATGGGGAAATGAAGCCCAGAGATAATTCTGGTATATGCTAGCTGTGTGATCTTGGACAAGTCCTTACTTTCTGTTTCTGAACTTTGCTTTCTTTTGTCAAATGGGCTCATTCCTACCTCAGGGTTGTTGGGCAAGTTCGTTTGTTCATTCATTCATTCTTTCACCATGCCACCTAATCAACAGATTTTTTAAAAATATTTGTTTATTTATTTATTCACTTTGGTCGCTCCGGGTTTTAGTGGCCGCACGTGGGATCCTTTAGTTGCAGCATGCGGACTTCTTAGTTGCAGCATGCATGCGGGATCTAGTTCTCCAACCAGGGATCGAACCTGGGCCCCCTGCATTGGGAGCATGGAGTCTTACCCACTGGACCACCAGGGAAGTCCCTCAATCGGCAGATATTAATTGAGCACCTACTATGTGTTGTCTGTTCTGAAGATGCAGCAATGATGAAAACATAAAAATCACTGTCCTGTCCTCCTGGTGCTCTGGCTCACATTGACCGAGATGGCTGCAGTTTGCTAAAAGGGAAGGGTGTCGAGGGGCTTGTCCGGGGTCACGTGGTGAGTTTGGGGCAGAGCTGGGATGAGAAGCCCCAGGCCCCAGCTTCCCACTCCCTTGGCCAGGGTTGAAGACCCTGACTGGGCCTCAGCACTCCCTCGGGATGCTGGCTGGAATGCTGCCTTTCCAAGTTCCAGGCCATGGTACAGAGGGCAGGGGTCAGAAGGAGGGGCCTGCTGGCAGCTGTGCCTCTGAGCTAGCACAGGGGCCCCACTTTCAAACTGGATTTCTGTTGCCTTAGCTGTGTGTACTTGGGCAGGTGACTTGCCTTCTCTGAGCCTCTTTCCTTATCTGAAAAGTGGGGGAGCTGCCAGTATCTGCCTTGTGAGGTTGCGGGTTTGCGTGAGATAAGCCTCGTATAGACCTTATCTCAGCGTCTGCACATGGTGAGCACTTGATGAGCCTCGGTCGTTCTCCTTATTCGGGGGATCTGTGTCCTTCCCGGCCACCTGACTGGCGAAGATCCTGCCGCCTTGGGAGCCCAAGTGTGGGAAGCTGGCAGGGCTCCCGAGCGGCACGGGCAGTGCAGGCATCCAGAGGAGGCTGCGGCCGCCTCCTTTCCGGCCCGGCGCCCCTCTCAGCCTGCCAGGGGATTAAAGGCCTTTTGGCCTTTGTGTTGGGCCCTCCCGCCCCTGGCAGTTTGCACAACAAAGTGCTGCTCCGACAGATTCCTTCCCCTTTGCCGTCTGCTGCCCGTGGACAAGGTACCCAGCAGCCTGGGGGTGGGGCATGGCACCTTGACCCCGTATCTGGGGCCTGGTTGTAGCAGAGTGTGGGGAGCACTTGGGAGTTATCTGGGAGCCTGCGTCACAGCAGAGTGGGAGGAGGAACTTGTCTGAGTTTGGGTCCCTCCCTGGAGATTCGGGGGCCTCGGGTCACGCTTTTGCTGGTCCCTCCGCCTTGGGTGGGGGAGGGGGCAGAGTCTGTGCTGGCAGAAGGCAGGTGGGCAGGCAGCGGCTCGTTTGTCCCCCACCCGCACGCTGTCTCTGGATTTTGATGGAGTGAGCTCACTCCCGGCAGCTGCAGCCACCCTGGGGACTGCGGTACTCAGGCCTTCCTGCCCAGCTGTGGGGTGGTGGAGGGCTCAGCCCCAGGCCTGGACCATGGGGAGGTGGGGGGAGGGCATGGGCTGGCTGCCCAAGACATGGGAAGAATGTCTCTGGAGAAGCCCGAAGTCCTCCAGTCCTCCCAGAATCAACCTCAGAGCAGGCAGACCATTTGAGCCTTGAAACCACGCTTCACCCCCAGCCAGGGCCCCACCCAGCCAGCCCGCCCAGGGCCTGGGCAGCAGAGCCAGACCCCTCCCTTCATCCCAGACCAGAAGGTGACCCTAGGCCCGAGCCCAAATCCCAAGGCTCCGTGCATCACTTCATCACCTCTCAGCCCTTCACCCCTACCCTGTACCCCTGCACGGTACTAATTCTAATGCTTATGGAGCACTAACTATGCAAGGTACGAGGCTGATGACTTACGTGCTTACTCCCATTTACACAGATGACCCTCTCCGAGCCTGCAACATGGAAATAACAGTTATAAGTTCACAGTCCCTTAATTGAGACCCTTGGAGTCAGCCATGTTTTGGAATTCAGAAGTTTCCAAACTTGAGAAAGGTGACATAGAGCATATGCCAGCTGTGATGTGCCATCCTCGGTAGAGTCTGGGGCAACACCCCATAATCAAACACATTAATATTGCTGCGGCAAAATGTATGACTGTTGACCCTAAGTGGAGTGGATAAGCTATTAATAGCTTCATGTCAATTTAGGTCAGGACTTGACACCAAATGAGCTTGCGATAAACTTACTAAAAACAAAACAAAAAAAACCACTCTTGGTTTTCGGAGCTCCTTGGATTTCCCTTATTGCAGATGAGGGATAGTGGCCCTGTAGTGCCAGCCCTCCCGGGTTGCTGTGAGGATTAGTTGAGTATGTTGAGGACAGGGCCTGGCACGGGGAAAGCCCTCCGCGGACAGTGACCATTTTTATGGTCGTCTCTTCACTTGCCGCTGTGTCTCTTCCTACAGCTTTGATTTTAGCAGCGCCGGAAACTCTTGTCTATACACGTAACCTCCACAAGACCCACAATCCTCACTTAAAAACTCCTTTTTATCTTTTTTTTTTTTTTTCTTTTTTTGCGGTACGCGGGCCTCTCACTGTTGTAGCCTCTCCCGTTGCGGAGCACAGGCTCCGGACGCGCAGGCTCAGCGGCCATGGCTCACGGGCCCAGCCGCTCCGCGGCATGTGGGATCTTCCCGGACCGGAGCACGAACCCGTGTCCCCTGCATCGGCAGGCGGGCTCTCAACCACTGCGCCACCAGGGAAGCCCCTAAAACTCCTTTTGAAAACCCCACACCCCATATCCACTATCTGTATCTGTACCTACCCCTGTACCCCAAAACCTCTGCCTTCTATACCCCTCGCTCATGGCTTGACCTTTCACCTCCACACTCTTCCCAGACATCCTTGGCTCCTTCTGCATCCTCACCCAGGCCAGGAGAGGAAGGCGCGGCCGATGTCCCCGGTCCCCAAGGAGCCTTTGCAGGACTTGGACCTGGAGCTCCATGTGCGACCTCATCCTCACTGGAGGGCCTGGATCCAACCCAGCCTCTGAGAGTGGGTGCCTCCCAGAAGTCCCCCGTCTGTTTGATATCCTGCCTGTCTGGCCCCCCCACTGCCTCACCCTGCCTGTGTTCAGGGAGCGCCTGGCCATTGTGTGTGTGGGGGCACTCTGCCCACACCTCCACCGCACGCAATTGTTCCTAGCAGTCTAGAACAGTCCTTGGCCTGTGTGAGTCAGCTGCCCCCTCCTTTCCTTCACCAGGAACTTGCAGGGTCTGGAAAATCCCCTTCTCTGTTTGACTCCTTCCTCTCTGACCCAGGCCTGCCCTCTGGACCCCTCCTGTCTGGCCCTGCCATCCGGCTCCAACGCCTGCCTGAAGCACTGGGTTCCTCTGGAAGGAAGCAGGGCTCCCTCACAGCCGGAGACAGGCTGCAGTGCAGGAAACCTGGGTTCTATTTCTGCCTTTGACCTTGTGCTGATGGCCCTCCTTGGGACCTTAAGCACCCACTGTATGGGTCCAGGACACTGCCAGCTCAGGCATCCCATGAGCCATCCTGGGAGCTGGTCCGGTTGGGGATGGAGACTGGTCAGCCCTGGGCCTCCTGGCCCTGCCCACTGCTTGGGCCTCATGGCCAGCCCAGAGGCCCAGCTCCAGCCCCATGTCCTTTCCTGGGGAGCAGGGGCTTGGGGTAGGGAGCTCAGAGGTCCTGGGACAGTCCTGACTCTGCCAGCCAGGGGGGGCCATCCGCACCAGCTCATCCATCTCAGGGGGTCATTGTCAGGGTCACATGACACTGAGGCTGAGGAAATGCCCTGTAAACTGGGAATTGCAGTTGAGAGGCTATGTGGGAGTGACTCTCAGTGACCTCAGTTGGTTCGTCTCTTCCACAGCCTTCGTTACAGAGGTGGTGTGGCACAGTGGTAAGGACTTAGCTGTTGGGGCCAGACCACCAGGGTTCAAGTCCCAGCTCTACCCTGTGCTAGCTCTTCAAGCAGGCTCCTGACTCTGCTCCATTTCCCCGTCGTTACAGTGGGGGGTTACCTGACACCTGACCTGGGTTAACACCTACAAAATCCTTAGAGGAGTGCCTGCTGCACAGTAAGTGCTCAGTAAATGTTAGTCCACGTAGACCCTGGACTTTCCAGCTCTGGATCCAAATTCCCTTCTATGGTCAAGTCCTAAGACTTTTTTGTGCTAAGCAAAAGTCCTAAGCTCTTTTGTGCTCTTTCTGGAAGCTTCTTTGCAGCCTGGCTTCATCTCCCTTCCTAGATGTAAAATACAGCTGTGAAAACCTTTTGATCTTCAGCTTTCCACAAGTGAAGTCTCTGCACTTGCTGGCTTGTGCCTTGCTGCAGGCCCTTATCTGACCCCAAAGCCTCAGGTCCTGGGGTAGCGACTGCGAGCAAGGGCAGGCTGGCATGCACAGAGACCATTTCCTGGGGTCCCTGGGGTGGAGGGGCTTCGGTCCAGGACCCGCCATGCTCTGGATTCTCTCCTCTCACTGCAGATGTGTGTTCCTAGCATTTTTTCCAAGTTGAATCTTTGCTATTTCCTGTCCATTCCCGAGCCCCGGTGGCCTCTCCCTCCCTGGGAGAAGCTCTAGACCTTGCTTACCACCAGGATTTTCCTTTCCAGACAGCAGTCTGGTGTCTAGGGGGTGCCAGGAATCTCTGTGCACCATGCATGCCCTCCACAGCCTTGCTTCCATGGGGAGGGAGAGGGGGTGGCAATGACACAAAGAGAGCCCTCCCCAAGTGGGGAGGGTCCTGCCCCTCTAACCTCCTCTGCCCAGTGTCAGTGCCCCTGCACCAGCCCTAGCCTCACTCCCCTTAGGTCAATCAGGGCCTTCTCAGGACCACCCCTGCCCCCAACCCAGTGGGAACATTGCCCTCTACCCCTACCCAGGGGAGGAAGGAGAAACCCTGGTAGGGGGCTAGTCTTGTGGTTCGTAACCCGTGAGTGTCAGAATCCCCTGAGCATGCACGACTTTAACCCTCCCAGCTGGGGTGGGGAGAGTCTGACTCAGCGGCTCTGAGAAGGAGCCCAGGAATCTACTTCTCACCAGCTCCTTGAGGTTCTAAGGCTTATTCCTGGATGCAGACCTCATGGGCATGGCCCAGAGGTCTACTGGCCACCCAGGGCTGGAATGGGCACTTGTCCAGAGGGAGAGGGAGGGGAGAGAAGGAACAGGAGGGACTTCCCTGGTGGTCCAGTAGTTGAGACTCTGCGATTCCAATGCAGGGGACGCGGGTTCAATTCCTGGTCGAGGAACTAAGATTCCACATGCCGCGCGGTGTGGCCAAAAAATAATGAAATAAAATACATGTGAATTCAAAAATATATACATTTAAAAAAAAAAAGGAACAGGAGGAGGGATATGCCCGTGGATTGTGTGGGGAAGGGCTTTAGGGGATAAGACATGGGCAGTGCAGACATTACGCGAGGCTTGGTAGCACTGCAAACACAAAGATGACCAATTGGCACCCAGCCCCTCCCCCCAGGGAGCTCCCAGCCTGGGAGGGAGATGCATATAGACTGCTTGAGGGTGGGTGGTACCTTCAGAACAAGTCATGTTCAGGAAGCAGCTAGAATTAATAGGTGATGACACTTTTGTCCATTCGTTTATTCAAGCATTTATTGAACATGGAGTGCTGAGAAGGTAGAGATGAGCTCATCACAGGCCATGCCTTCAAGATGCTGTCATTCCAGTGGAGGTACAGGTCATTACAGTGTGAGCCCTGGAGGGCCCAGAACCCAGCCTAGGGGCAGAGGTGGCTGGAAAGGCCAAGGAGTCATGACAAAACCTCCCAGAGGAGATTTTCTTTTGAGTCATATTTATTGAGGTGTAAATTACATACAATAAAACATACCCACTTTAAGTGTACAATTCAGTAATGAGAATGAGTTGTATATAACCAGGGGACCGTTACTCCAAAAGGTTTCCTGTGACCCTTCCCGGACAGCCGCACCCGACCCCTGGTCCCAGGCAACTACAGATCTTTCTGTCATTATAGATTAGACTTTTCCCCCGTGGGTTTCATATAAGTGAAATCATATGCTATGGAGTCTTCTGTGTCTGGCTTCTTTCACTCAGCATAATGTGTTTGAGATTCCTCCATGTTTCCAGGCCTATATGGAATTTGTTCCATTTTGTTACTGAGTAGTTAGAGGAGGTGATGTTTAGGTGAGTTTCGGAGGATGAACTGGAGTTAGCCCGGTAAACAAAAGGAGGAAGGGCATTCCAAAAGAGGCACCAGCTGAGAAAAGGCCAGAGGCTCCAAGACATGCGCTGTGTGAAGTTGGGGAAGCAGGGAGGGAGAAGGATTGGCTGTTTCTCTGTTTTTCTTCTTCTCTTTGGCCCTCTCTGCTGCTGCCACCACCTTGTCTAGCCAGTGAGGGCCGGGTTTGGTTTTCACAAGTGAGACTATTTCCTTCTGGTCAGGCTGGGCTCCCCAGATAGGGCTGAGGCCAGGGCAGGCCTGAGACACTCGCGCCAGGCCATCTGGGGCTGGGTGTGTGAATCCATGCACTCTTGTGCTTGGGGGCTCTGGGGTTCCCTTGGGGGCTCTGCTGGGTTTGTTTTCCTCTAAGTTATTTTGTAAAACTCCTTTGGAAACACCTCAATCTTGTCTAAGTGGAAAGAGGCCTTCGTTGTCCGCACCCATCCCCAAGAAAGGCAGGGGTCATGGCTGCGGGGGCCCTTCTGCGCCGGCCTGCAAGGTGCGGGGTCCGAGCCGCCCCTCTGTGGAACGGGAGCCCGAGGTGGAGCTTGTGCTGGGCTCAGCTGCAGCCCGAGGTCACATGAGTTGACACCACGCCTGACCTGCCCCCGTTCAGCCCAGCAGCTGGGCTCCACCCCCGCTTCTGGGTGTGCAGATGATCCTGTCAGTGTGCCCACAAGTGCCAGAGCTGATCTCCAGCGTGGCTGGAATGTGTTCCCTGTGGCCTGGAGGTTTGGAGGCCACACCAAGGCAGAAAGAGGTGGCCAAGACCGCTGGGGCGGGGCGCAGGGGGCTGCTGTCGGCGGCAGCAGCTTCAGTTGACCTCCCCTCCATTTCTGCTTCTGTCCCCCATCCATGCTGCCCCTGGCCACCCTGTCACCTGCCCACATCCCCCATCTTTGCTGGCCCTGGTCACCCTTTACCTGCCTGTGTATCCCTGTCCACTAACGCATGTCCTGGATATCACTTGCCTTCTCCAAAGGAAGAAGAGTCGTCACTTACCAAAGGGATTTTAAGTTTGTTGTCGGGACTTCCCTGGCGGTCCAGTGGTTAGGACTCCGCGCTTCCACTGCAGGGGGCACGGGTTCAATCCCTGGTCGGAGAACTAAGATCCCACAAGACGTGCAGTGTGGCCCAAAACAAACTTATAAGTTTATTTGAGGATTCATGCAGGGGCTAATGAGATTTGGGGAAACTGAGTCAAAAACAATGGTACAGCCCCAGCCTGACTGTCTTCGCCAAACCGTGTCTGATTTAACTGCCGGAGGGCCTTGGGGTGGGACTCTGGCCCCCCCCTTGAAGTGAGAAGAGGGGTCCTGGGCTTGGCAGGAGTTGAAGAGTTTGACACAATTGCTCGTGTGGTGTCCCACAGGTAACCTGCGGGCTGAGGGCATATGATGGCTTGTCCCTGCCCGAGGATGCAGAGACAGTCACAGTGGGCCGTGCTGGCTGGAGCTATTCAGACCTTTCTGATGATGAGGACTTCCTGGCTGATGAGGCCTCCGGAGGTGAGCAGAGGGTTCTGGTGGCTGGGAGTGGAAGGGGTAAGGACGGAATTGGGGTTCTTCCCACCGGTCCTTAAAGAGGCTCCAGGATGCTTGCCCAAGGTGGCACCTCAGGAGATGGACTAAGAAAGATATGGAAGCAACCTAAGTGTCCATCAGCAGATGACTGGATAAAGATGTGGTATATACACATACAATGAGGTACTACTCAGCCCTAAAAAAGAGTGAAATGTTGCCATTTGCAGCAACATGGATGGACTTGGAGGGCATTATGCTAAGTGAAATAAGTCAGACAGAGAAAGACAAAATACCGTATGATATCACTTATATGTGGAATCGAAAAAATACAACAAACTAATGAATATAACAGAAAAGAAGCAGATTCACAGATGTAGAGAACAAACTAGTGGGTTACCAGTGGGTACAGGGGAGGGGAGAAGGGCAATATAGCGGTAGAGGAGTAAAAGGTACAAACTATTAGGTGTAAAATAAGCTACAAGGATATGTTGTACATCATGAGGAACATAGCCAGTATTTTATAATAACTATAAGTGGAGTATAACCTTCAAAAATCGTGAATCACGGGAATTCCCTGGCAGTCCAGTGATTAGGACTTGGTGCTTTCACTGCCGGGGGCCTGGGTTCGATCCCTGGTCAGGGAACTAAGATCCCACAAGCCACGTGGCACAGCCAAAAACAAAAAAAAATTGAGAATCGCTATATTGTATGCCTGTAACCTGTATAATGTTGTACAGCAACTATACTTCAATTTTTTTTTAGTTCAGAAAAAAAAGAGGTGGGTTAAAAGCTGCGTGCATCCTGAGCCCTGGTCCCAGTGACCGCAGGATCCTCCACTTAAAACTGTGTGACCCGGGACTGGTGGCTGCTTCTCCTTACAGCCCAGATTGAGCAGGACCTAAGGGGAGGGTGGTGGGCAGTGCACAGTGGAGGATGATTACGGCCCCCTACTCCACTTCCTCCCATTCTCACCTAGAGGCCAGTCGGACCTGGCGCCACCCACCCCATCCCTCCTGGTCCACACCCTCTCTGATGGAGGCTTCCAAGCTGGTTACAGGCCGGCCCTCCCTAAGTGTGGAGAGGAGGCAACAGCTGTGTTTTCATGACCTTCCCCACCGTGTGCCAGGTGCCCAGAACAGTGCCTGACACCCAGTAGGTGCTCAACAAAGATTAATTGTTGCTGAATAAGTCTCTCTTTTACTTGTAGATGGTGTGGGCAGCGGGGACCTGGGCAGCGGGGACTTCCAGATGGGTAAGTATCTGGGGGCATCGCACAGGCCCCCATCCTGCCCCCGGGGAAGCCCCAGACTAGGTCTTTCCAGCCACAGAGGCGGCATCTCCTGGACTGAGGGCCTTGAGGGCTCCTTGTGCCTGCCATGGGGATGGTCTCATCCCCGCTGAGTGACAGTTGTGTGCCTTGGTTGGCCAGTCCCTGCAAGGCTGGGTATGGACAGGTTCTGTGCCTGCCTGTGCTGGGAAATGCCCGGTTCTGATAGGGACTGAAAGTCAGCCACTCAGCATTCAAAGCCAGATTCTCACCTCCCTGGGCGGCTCAGCTGTGGAGTCCTTCCCCAGAGCCCTCCTTGGGGGTGAATGCTGCAGAGTGGGGGACCCCAGGCAGGGGTGGGCAGAGAGAGGGGACTCTGTGGCACAGGCATTCGGGTAAGCCAAGAGCTGGACCTGGGAGGGAACCTGCCTTAGGTCGGGTCACCTGCTGGGAAGCCGAAGTTCCTGGGTTGGGGAAAGAGGGTTGGGCTTCCTGGAGGGAAAGGAATCAGGCCTCCGTCAGCTGCCCACTCTGCCAGCACTCCAAGTGCACAGCCAGAGCAGGAGCTGGCCCAGCGCTGGGACCGGGGCTTCACAGTCTCTGTTTCCTCCCACCCTGGGATTCTGACGAGAGAAGGAACTACTCGGGACAAAGCCATGCGGTTCCTGCTGCCTTCTCTGGGAGCCAGTGCCTGGGCACAACGTGATCAGGGCCAAGGATGGAGCTCAGCTCAGAGTCACCACTGGGCGGCCCCGCTGCATCCCTGTGCTGCCCACCCCAGCAGGCCTGGGGCGAGTCTGGCCTGGGTCCCTCCAGGGACGGGGTTGCCTCCCTACGGCTGGAGTATCAGAAGCATCCCAATGCCAGAGGGTGGCATCCTAACCGGGCCAGTATGGATAGGAGGGTTGACCCCTGGGTGGCACAGTCCTGACTGTGACCTCCCAGCACCTGGGACGCAGACAGTGCCTGAAGCTTTTCCATGTGTAGGTCTCTGCAGGGCTGCAGATGCCTGGGAGCTGGGTGGGGCCTGTGTGCGGGTGTCAGGTGGGCCCCATGCACACAATGCTCACCCCAGAATGGCCTGTGCTGATGCATCTCTGGGAGCTGCCTCTTGCCAAGCCAAGTCTGCCTGCTGCGGCCCTGGGCCAGTCCACCCTGTCCCTTCAGAAATATCTAGAGCCCCTCCCAGGGGGCTGCTCACAGCAGCTCCACCTGCTTTGAGTGGTCCTTGCTAGCCCACCTCGTCCCATGAGAAGCAGCTATGAGGGCGAGAGAAGCCAGAGGTGGGGGAAGGATGGGGATGGGGGGCAGCAGCTGGGGAGGGCCCAAGGGCAGGGCAGGAGCCTTTCCTTGTAGGTGGGGCTGATCTGTGGGAAGATGTGGGGCCTTAGGCCCTCCGGACCCAAACGCTGGCACCAGCCCGCTGCCCCTGGGGCAGGTCCAGGCAGCTGGGTTGCATCTCAGCCCAGGGGGCATCAGATAAGTCTCCCTGATTCCCAGGGTCAGGGTGCCTGCTTCAGCCTTGCCCAAGGGCAGGTCCCTCCTAACTCTGGTGAGCAAGGGCCGTCCTGACCATGATGGGGCCGTGCCTGGCCACCCCTTGACTGACCCAACCCCCGACCCTGGAATGTCTGAGACGGCTCCTCCCTCACCCCTTCCCTCGGGCAGGGTTGCGGCTCCCCTTGGCTCTGTCCCAGCCCTGACTGCCACCCCCAGGCCAGGACCCCTCCTGGACAGCTCCTGGCTCTGCCTCCCCACCTTGGGAACCCTACCCACCTCCCCTCGCCCAATCTTTCCACCTTCTGACTGTCTCTTTGTCTGTCCTGCTGACAAACTGTCTACATGTCTCCCCTGTTCCCTCCCTCCCCTGCCTTGGGCCATCTCTTTCCTACTCTGTGTGTCTCTGTCTCACGCTGCCTCTCTCCCTCCACCTCTTGGACTTGCATCTCTGCTTCCATGTCCCTCTGTCTTTCCCTCTTTTCAATCTGCCTTTGTCTCGTCTTTTCTCTCTCTCATTCTCCCCACCACTTTCTCTCTGTGTCTCTGCCTGTATCTATCTCTCTGTGTCTCTGTCTCCTTCTCTCTGTCTGCTTCATCTCTTTCTGTTTTCTGTCTCCATCAGTCTCTGTGTCTCTCTGTCATTTCCCCCCTCTGTCTCTCCCTTTGGTCTCGCCACCTCCCTGCTGTCTCTGCCCCTCCTCACCTCCCTCTCTGCAGGCCCTGGGCCACCCCCGGGCCACCCTCCCGTGGCTGGTGTGATGGTCTTGGAGCCCGAGGAGGAGTCGCCTTTCCCTCTCTCCCTCCCCCTCCTCTCTCCTAGCTCTTCCTCTCACTCCTTTGTCTTCTCCCCCCACCCCCGCCCCCCCCCCCGCCCCGGCCTACACTTGGTCACACTTGAAGGTCAGAGGCACCTCTCTGCAGGGTCTGGGGCCAGGCCTGCCTCTGTCCCCACCCAGCTGGCCTCACCTTCTCCCCTGCCCCTGCCCAGGAGGCAGCCAGGCCCCAGCCGGGCACACAATCTAAGCCCAGTGGGCCGGACCCCTGGTGTAGGCAGGATGGATGCAGCAACCCCTCGGGGAAAAGGCTAGGGCCTCGGGCCTCGCTGATCCTGGGGACCCAGAGGGACTGGGCTGGGGTTCGGGGGCCCAGGTGTGTGGGGGACGAGTTCTGTTGAGCAGGGACAGGGTATCGAGCGTAGGTGGGGTAGTTGGCTCCGGGGCTGGGGGTGGTCAGGTGTGTGTCCCCCACCCCACTCGGGGTGCCGGGCAGCTCTGGGCCTCCCGTCCCGCCAGCCATTGGCTCCAACTGAGCTGTCCAGATGGGGTCAGATGAGGGCCAGCGTGGAGCTGGTCAGCCAGGCAGGCGCCCAGAGAGCACTCCCACCCCAGTCTGCATCATTCCCACCAGCACCCTCAGCTCTGGGGGCTGGTTCCTGAAACTCACCTTCTGCCCCAGCCCTCGGATACCTGCCACAGGGAGGCCGCTCAGGGTGGAAAAGGGGGTGTGCTCATCCTGACCTGCCCCTGATCTGGGAGAAGGCAGGGGGTGGGGTCAGGTTGGAGGGTCCGTGCCCTTCCCAGGCCCTAGTAGAAAGGGGCTTTGTGGAGCCTCAGCCCCCTCCCCCAGCAGCGGGCACATTCCTGGGCAGGCCTGGCCCCCTCGCCTGCGCTGGGCCGCAGGGCTGAGGCCAGGGGCCAGGGTGGGGGACTTTCAATGGGCCTCTGTGCCAGCTCACAAGAGGCCTCTGTGGCCAAGCTCGCGGCCCTCACGCTCCAGCCCACGGGGCCCCGCCCGCCCGGCACCCAGGAGCCCAGCCCAGCATGGTCCCCGTGATTCAGCGCAGGCAGCGCTGCCCTCACAAGCACCTTCTCTTGGTGCAGGAGTTCCCTCCGGCTGCTTGCTAGGCTGCCGTCCTGATGTGCCCAGGACTTGCTCCGTGAGCCGCAGAGCGGGAGGGTCCAGGCGCAGAGGGCGTGTGCACCTGTGGACCTGCCGGACAGAGTAAAGGGGAAAGAGGACAGGCCCAGCCAGTGCCACTCCCTGCTCTGCTGCCCACACGCTGATTGTCACTTCTCAGAGCCCACTTCTGCCTCAGGCACAGCTGCTGTCCCCTCTGCCTGGAGTGCGCTTCTCTCAGAGGCCTCCCAGTACCTCACTCTCTGCCTTCAAGCATCCCCTTTGCGGAGAGGCCTCCCTGGCTGCCCTGGGGAAGTAGCGAGCTACCCCCATGCCAGCACGCCCGCTCCCCCAGCCCTTGTTTTTTTCTCCCTCATAGTCCATATATTCCTTGCCCATTTGTTCTATTTCCTTTCTCCTCCCCCTAGAAAGTGATCTTTATGAAGTTCGCTGCTATATCCCTTGCCCCTAGAACACTGCCAAGCATATGAAAGACCTTCAGTATAGATTCGATAAAGCAATGAATGAATGCCTCTCTCAGATGGGAAGAAATAAAACCAAATCCATTCCTTCAGTTTGTCTTAAAGACCAGAGATAGGGGCTTCCCAGGTGGCACAGTGGTTGAGAGTCCGCCTGCCGATGCAGGGGATACCGGTTCGTGCCCCGGTCCGGGAGGATCCCACATGCCGCGGAGCGGCTGGGCCCGTGAGCCATGGCCGCTGAGCCTGCGCGTCCGGAGCCTGTGCTCCGCAACGGGAGAGGCCACAACAGTGAGAGGCCCGCGTACTGAAAAAAAAAAAAAAAAAAAAGAAAAGACCAGAGATAATACAGCTAACGCATGCAGCCCCTAGTGTGAGCCAGGTAGTGCCATAAGCATTTTACATTCATTATCTTATTTCATCCTCCCAACAGCCCTCTGGGGTGGGCACTACTATCGTCCCTGTTTTATAGATGAGGAAACTGAGGCACAGGGAGATTAAGTAACTTGCTTAAGGTCACAGGGCAATTTTAAGTTATTTTAATTGTAAGTGGAAATTTTGCTCCAGAGGCTGAGCTTTTAACCACTAAGCTATACTGCCTCTCATATAGTAATAGCTCATATTATATTGCCCCTACTATGTGCCAGGCTCTGATCTAAGCACTGTGTGTGCGTGTGTGTGTGTGTGTATGTGTACATATATATGATTCATTTGCAACTCATATTTATAACTTCTATTATGCACTCTGAACATTATGAGATTTAATGTGTGTAAAGTGTATATAGTAGGTGCTTAATAAACAATAGTTGTAAGTGTATGCTCACCCCAATCTGCTATGAATTTATTCAGCAATCACTTATTAGGCACCTCCTCTGTGCCAGGCTCTATGCAAGCACTGGGGTACAGGGTGAATGAGATCCGAGGTTTCCCCCCATCAAGTTTATAGTCTAGCAGTAGAGAGAAAGATGACAGCAGCTCCTGATTCCCTAGCACTTGCTCTATGCCAGGCGCTGCATCTTCGTGCACAGGGAGACGGCCTTGTAAGCATGATATCATTTATTCCCCACAGCCACCAGTGTGGTAAATGTAATTAATATGCACATTTGACCAAAAGGGAAACAGAAGTTCAGAGAGGTAAGGTCCATGCCTGATGTGTGGCTGACCTCAGAACCCACGATCTTTATGACGATGCTCTGGCAGGATCTGTGCCACGTGGGGTAGCAGGTGCTCTGATGGGAGAAGCCAGGGTGCTGGGGGACCCCCAGAGGAGAGGCCTCTACCCAGACAGGGTTGGGAAAGGAGGGCAGCTCAGGCAGTATTCTTGGAGGAGGTGATGACTGAGCTGAGCCCTGAGGGTGATGACTGGCATGAATGGGGGGGTGGGGAAGCATGTCATGGTCACTCTCGAGTAATTTCTGTGCCAAAAAAAAAAAGGGGGACTTCCCTGGCGATACAGTGGTTAGGACTCAGTGCTTTCACCGCGGGGGGCCCGAGTTTGATCCCTGGTCGGGGAACTAAGATCCCACAAGCGGTGCGGCGCGGCCAAAAAAAAAATTCTGTGCCAGGTCCTCCTCCTCTGGAAGCCACCCCTTCTTACCCAGCCTTCCTCTGAGCCAGTGGAGGTCTTCTCTTCGGCACTATCACTTGGTATCTGGATCGGGCCATTTTCCCTGTTAGTTGAAGCCATTCACTCAAGGGTGGGGCCTCGGCTTTCATCCCTGGGCGGCCTGCCAGGGTCACTGCAGCACGTGCTCCTACAGGTAGTGCTGGGCACAGCTGTGGGCACACAGGTGTCAGCCTCAGTGAGAGGTGAGAGGCCTCTGGGGACCATCTCCCCGCCCCCCCCCCCCCCCCCCCCCCCCCGTTTCCAGCTGCCTGAGGCCACTACCTGCCAGGCTGGGCCCCTCATAGCGACCCCCCCCCCCCACTCCTTCCTGCAGTTTATTTCCGAGCCCTGGTAAATTTCACTCGCTCCATCGACTACAGCCCTCAGCTGGAGGATGCAGGCTCCGAGGAGTTCCGAGAGGTGTCCGAGGCTGTGGTAGACACGGTGAGGTGAAGGGGCTTTGGGGAGCTCCCCGAGTAGGGCAGGGCGGGACTGAAGGTGGGGTGAAGGGATCTGGAGGCTGATGGTGCTGTGTCCCTCTCCAGCTGGAGTCAGAGTACTTGAAGATTCCTGGAGACCAGGTTGTCAGTGTGGTGTTCATCAAGTGAGAAGGGTCCCCTGGGGTGGGGGGTGGGGGCTGGTGAGGGACTGACAAGGATGGGGAGGGGCCGGGCGCCAGGAGGGGAGGCAAGAGAGGCCTAATGGGCTGAACCTCTATTGGTAGAAATTCGGGAATCGGTAGGGGTACAATTTGGACTTTAAGTTGCCTTGCATGGGGTACAGGCTATCCAGAAGCAGGGGGAGAGTCAAGAGATCAGGTCTGAGCGTCAGGCAGGGGGCCAGGGGAGGAGCTGAGACCCCAGGCGTCTTCCTCACCCTGCTGCCCTGCCCCCCACACCCGTCCCTAGGGAGCTGGACGGCTGGGTCTTTGTGGAGCTGGATGTGGGCTCCGAAGGGAATGCAGATGGGGCTCAGATTCAGGAGGTGCTCCACACCGTCATCTCCAGTGGCTCCATCGCCTCCTACATCACCTCTCCCCAGGGATTCCAGTTCCGACGCCTGGGCACAGGTGAGCCCGCCCTGGAACTGAGGGTCACCTCCTCCAATTTCTCAGACTCATGTGGGCCCCCTTCCAGTGTCACTACCGTGGGCTCTCCTAGCGTGGCCTTGCACACCACTAGGGACAGGGAGCTCACTACCTTATGAGTCTGCCCCATCCATCTTTATGCAGTCTTGGCTTGGGTTGAGCAACCTGTGTTTCCTCTAACATGTACTCAGTAGACCCAACTTCCACTCTCTATTAACCTCTCTATGTCGACAATAGGTAATAATAATTCCTTTCTTCATACAGTGCTTTCAGGTCCAAAAACACTTTTGTGTTTAATAATAACCAACAATTCTTCACTGACCGTTCAGTCTTCATAAGAATTCCTGTGAAGCAGATATTATTTCTCCTGTTTTAGAGATGAGGGCACTGAGGCCCAGCGAGGAAAAATGATTTATCCAAATCCACATACACAGATAGTGCAAAAGCCAGAATGTAAACCAAACCCTGTGTCTCTGCTGGTCTTGCCAGAACCTGTGATGAGACGAGCTGAGAAACGCAGCTCAGAAGGAACAGGAAACTGGCCCCAGGCCACACAGCTGTTAGATGTGCAGGCCTGGCCTTCGTACCCTCAGTCAGCCCAGCTTTCTCTTTTTCTTTTTTTCTTTTCTTTTCTTTTCTTTTATTTCTTTTGTACAGCAGGTTCTTATTACTTATTCATTTTATACAGGCCCAGCTTTCTTTTCACTGCACCCTCTGTCTCCTGTTTCAACTCCCTGAGTGTTTTCTTCTCTAGGCCAAGCAGTCCCAGTTCATTCCTCACAAGCTACAGTTCCCATCCCATCCCAGTCTCCATCTCAGTCCTCTCTCTGGGAAATGTCACCATCCCGGACTAAGCGGAACCCAGAACTGAACAAACTTCATCCCTACCATAGTGTCGCCCAATCAGAAAAAAAGGGTGAAATCATTTGTTCTGCACGTAAAACCTCAGTCCATGTGCCCGAAGATCAAGCTTGTTCTTGGGCATCCCCAGGCCCAGGTCTGAAGATTGCTGAGGCTCCAGTCCTCTTATCCCCACTTTCCAATGAGTCCTCCTGGCTAGGGATGGTAGGATGGGCTTGGTTCAGCCCTGCAGCCCATAGCCCCCAGGTCCCAGGTGGGCCGGCTGCTGATCACACCTTCCTTTCCAGCACAGACACCCCCGCCCCCCCTGGCCGCTGTGGTGGCCGCAGTGACACCAGGTGAGAGTGTAAGCCAGACCCAGCCTGAGCCGGGTAACTAGACAAGCTAATGGATGGAGGGGAAGGAAGGATGAGGGCAAGATGGCTGGGCGCAGCCCACAGGCCGCCCCTCCTCCCCTTCCTCTGCATCCTCTCTAGGCCTGGTTGTGCCCCGCACGTGTGTGCTGTGGTCATTGCATGGTGTGGTGTGTTAACTGTGTGTGGGGTTTGTGTAAGGGATGGGTGAGGCCACTGCCACATAGCCCACATCCCACATGTGCTGTGGATGTGTTCACCACGTGCTCTGTGCCCTCGCTGAGTCTGCCAGAAACCACGTGGCCTGACACGGAGCCCCAAAGCCCCTTCCCAGCTCTGCAGCGCCTGTGCCACCCGTGACATTTTCTGCCAACCTCCTGCCTGCCTCTCTGACTGTCCCACACCCCCGCAGTGCCCCAGTTCCCAAGGGTCTGCACCGAGGCGGAGTTTGCCTGCCACCGCTACAATGAGTGTGTGGCCCTGGAGTATCGCTGTGACCGGAGGCCTGACTGCAGGGACATGTCTGATGAACTCGATTGTGGTGAGGGGCGGTCTGGGGACACGGTGGCCTCCAAGTCAGTCCGGGGCTGCGAGGGTTTGCTGCAGGCAAAGGGGTCTGTGGGAGGTGGGCAGGGACACAGGAGGGGTGACAACAGGGTCAGGGCCTGGGGAGTGGCAGGGGGCGAGGGGTGAGGAGCCACCCCTTCATGCCAACGCTAAGCGGGCTCTGTCCACAGAGGAGCCAGTCCCCAAGCTCAGCTCGCAGCCACCACCTCTGGCGGAGACACCACCTGTACCGTCCCAGCCGGAGGCAACCATCCCATGGCAGCTCCCAGCCACCCCTGCTCCCCAGGTTGTGTTCCCCAGTCCAGGCAGGCCCGTGCCTTGTGGGCCCCACGAGGCCACATGCCGCAGTGGGCACTGCATCCCCAAAGACTACGTGTGTGATGGGCAGGAGGACTGCAGGGACGGCAGTGACGAGCTGGACTGCGGTGAGGGCCGGGCAGGGGCGTGGGAGGGGATGCAGGGGGTGGGGAAATGGCCACTGAACCTTGCCTGGTCCCCCCAGGCCCCACCCCACCCTGTGAACCCAACGAGTTCCCCTGTGGAAACGGGCACTGTGCCCTCAAGCTGTGGCGCTGTGATGGCGACTTTGACTGTGAGGACCGCACCGATGAAGCCGACTGCCGTGAGTGTCCCGGTGTCCTTCCGGCATCTCCGGCCCATTGGCCTAGCTCCCTGAGCCCCAGCCCTTCGAGGGCAGGTCTGCGTGCTGTCCCTGGCTGAGTGGTAGAGGCCCTGGGGACAAACTTTAAGGTTTATCTCTCTTTGACTCTGAGCTGGCCTTTGTAGCAAGCAGTAGACTACCCGTGGTTAATGTCTCTTTATTTATTTTGTTACCATTCATCTTCTCTTTGTCATATATGCTTGTGTGGGGGTCAGACGAGTAGGCTTGATACACGAGCGTCCCTTGATGAAGGGGTGGGGTCCTTGATGTATGTGTGAGTCAAAGCCTTCCTCTTACAGGTCTAGAGTTTTTTCATCTAGAGCTGGTTCTGAGTTATTTGTTCCTCCATCTGCCCAGCTTTTCATCCATGTGACCATTCAACTATCCACTATCTGTCCGTCCGTCTGTCCAGCATCTTTCCTCTCTTGCATCCATTTATTCACCCACGCACTCATCCAACTGTCCATCCATCCATTATTTATCTGCAAAGTTCTTCATCAGTCTGTCTACCTATCTACGTATCCAGCATCCTTCCTTCTGTCCATTTCATCATCCGTTCTATCATCCATCAATCTGTTGTCTGTCCATCCATCCATTTGTCCAACATCCTTCCTGCCACCCTGTGTTCATCCGTCCATCTATCATCCATCCATGCATTATCCGTCTTGCCAGCTCTCCGGGCAGCCAGCCATTCATATAGCCAACATCTTTCCTTCCTCCTCTTCATCTGTTCAGCCATCTATCCATTGCTCGTCCATCCATCTAGTCAATGTTATAAACCTTATGACAGTCAAATGGGTGAGACTGGAGACTCAGAGACCATATCAGGTAGCATCTTGTGGTTTCTGTCCTATGAGGTGAACCCTGGGGCTTATTAGTCCAAGATTGAGGATAATCTTCTAACCATTGCTCTGTGATCCTGGGTCACATGTTTGAGTGCGTGTTGACATTCCTAGGGTCTGCTGGTCCAGCTTCTCCTCCTTGCCTCCCCTCACCTTCCCTGCTCTGCAGCAAACCCTGGAGAGAAGCAGCGTCGTGCTGCAGACTGGCAGAGTTTTATGATGCCCTTTTGTGGCTCTGAGCTTGCCTGACAACATGGCCCTTTGGGACAGAGAAGTAATTGAGGGTTTTAGTTGAAAAGCCCTTCTCAGAGGCCTCTGCGGGGTAACAGTCTAAGGAAGACCAAGTCCTTGTTGACAGAGCGCAGAACAGAGAGCATGAAAGCCAGATGACTTTGGGGGCTCGTGGGGTGTTGGGACAGAAGCCCCCGAGGGAGTGGGAGTAGGTGGCTGCCTGCCGGTCTCCTCTCTGTGCCTTCTCTGTGGACGGGTGACCTCTACTCCTGCACCACTCTGCCCTTTCTGTCCCTGCCTGTGTGTCTGTATCACGCTCAATCTTCCAGAAATAGAATGTCAGTTACCATCTACTAGAGATGTCTAGCTGGGGCCCAGCCCTGGGGCCAGGCCAGCTCCAGGCCTCTGGCCAGTCCCTAGATGGCCTCAGGTCAGGCTACTTAGAGGGGTCCAGAGCAGCGAGGTCCAGGCTGCGGCAGGCCCTCGCAAAACCCTTCCAGTAGCCAGAACTGCCCAGGTGTTCCCGGCGGCCAGAGATCCTGGCCACTGGGGCTGTGCCTTTGACCAGCGGTCTTGTGCTTCTCTGGTGGCTGGCTGTGGGAGGAGCTGAGTGACTGTGGCGTGCCAGGTAGAACTGCCTTGGGGAACGCAGTTAGAGTGTGCTTCATTGCTGACCGGTGACCGTGACGTTGTGGACGGCGTCGTGGCAGCAGAGTCTGGGTCTGGGCCTGGTCAGGGCAGCTGTGTTGTCATGTGGGCGAGATGAGACAGTGATCCTGGGGACACCTGGGGAAGGTGGGCAGGGTGGGCTGTTGGGCATGGGTAGGTAATGGGGGGTCCTCCCTGAGGGCAGTGCCCACTGCCCACACCACCTGGCTCTGTCCCCAGCCGCCAAGCACCCCGAGGACGTATGCGGGCCCACGCAGTTCCGCTGTGTCTCCACAAGCACGTGCATCCCGGCCAGCTTCCACTGTGACGACGAGAGCGACTGTCCCGACCGCAGCGACGAGTTTGGCTGCAGTGAGCGGGGAGCTGGGCGGCGAGCTCTGGGCCCTGGGCCCCTCCCCACCGTCTCTTCTCCGGCCTGGCTCCTCTGAGCCATTGCCCCACCCCCACCCCGCTCCCCCTCCCTTTGCCCCTCCCACCCCTCACTTCTGCTCGCATCTCCCAGTGCCTCCCCAGGTGGTGACCCCTCCCCAAGAGTCGGTCCAGGCTTCCCGGGGCCAGACAGTGACCCTCACCTGTGTGGCCATCGGCGTCCCGACCCCCATCATCAACTGGAGACTCAACTGGGGCCACATCCCCTCTCATCCCAGGTACAGCTCTGGGCCCCGGCAGGAGCTGGGGGTGTGGCGGAGGTGCGGCCAGGGGTCCAGGCCTGACCCCCACCTCTGTCTCGGGGCCCACCAGGGTGACAATGACGAGTGAGGGAGGCCGTGGCACGCTGACCATTCGTGATGTGAAGGAGGGAGACCAGGGCGCCTACACCTGTGAGGCCATGAACACCCGAGGCATGGTGTTCGGCATCCCCGACGGTGTCCTGGAGCTTATCCCGCAGCGAGGTACGGCCCATGGGCAGGTGGGCACCGGGCGTGGGGCTGGAGCCGGGGCTGCCTGCCTGGGACCGGCCGTAGCCTGCTCCCTTGCCGCCCCACAGGACCCTGCCCCGACGGGCACTTCTACCTGGAGCACAGCGCCTCCTGCCTGCCCTGCTTCTGCTTTGGCATCACCACCGTGTGCCAGAGCAGCAGCCGCTTCCGAGACCAGATCCGGCTGCGCTTTGACCGGCCCAGTGACTTCAAGGGTGCGTTGGTGGATGGGAGGCAAGCGGCAGGCTCCAGCGGGCTCAGAGTGCAGACATGGGAGAGCAGCATGCCCTGGACACGTGGGGCCAGTTCAGGGAGGGACACGGCATTGCTGAAGAAATGCTGAGCCCTGTAAGAAGAGCATTTCAGGGGAAAACAAACATTTTTAGGAAAAGCCAAACCCACAGTTGATATTCGCCTGCGTTAGGTGACGATGAGGATGGGCTCTGGAGCCGGAGTCCGTGTTCAAATCCTGACCCTGACCCTTACTGCCTGTGTGCCCTTAGCCAAGTTACTATCTTGTGTCTCAGTTTTCTCATCTACAAAATGGGGATAAAATATTAACTACCCAGGTTGTTACAAGGACTTAATGGATTAATATGCATAAGCCACTGAGAACAGTGCTTGGTCCCTGGTAGGTGCCCAGTAAGTATTCCTGCTGTCATCCTCACTGTCCTCATCATCCTCACCCTGCAGAATGCAGAGGCACCAGTGACCCCACAGCATTAAGAGCCAAGGCTTTGGCATCTTCCTAGCCCGGGGCTGACCTCCAGATGCACTAGTTACTGCCTGTGTGACTTTGAGACTCTTGGCTTCTTTGGGCGTGTTTTCCCAAACGTAAAGGCAGGGAGTTGGACTCAGTTCTCTCTGGCTCTGAGAGACAGAATGGCGTGGGCCCAGGCGTCAAACGGACCTGGGTTCAGGAACGTTGCCATTATCACAGAAGTGCCATCTCTTGGATGGTTGGTGCTTCCCTCGAGATCTGGGAGGCGCTGTAGAGAGAATCCCCGTGTGTGTGTGTGACCCGTCATAATAACAGCAACAGTAACAGCTAACCGGTTTTTGAGCACCTCCTTTGTGCCGCATTCTGTTTTAAGCATTTTATATCAGTTTGTTCATTTTAGCTTCCTAATAACCCTGTGAAGCAAGCCACTCTTACCCCCATTTTACAGACAGAGAAACTGAGGCCTTTGCTCAGATCACACATCTGGAGGGTGGTGGAACCAGGACTTGGGTGCCCATTCTTCAGCCCTGTGTAGCTCTGTACTGCCTCCTGAGGGCTGTTCCAACCCTGACAGTCCATGGATCTGTTGGCAAGCAAAGGCTCTGAAAAGTCCTGCTGCAAAAAATCCCCTTGATCTTTCCTTGACCCTGGGGTTCCCAGATGGTTCCCAGCCATCATTCTGAAGCATTGGCTTTGCCCAGAGCATGCTTTGGGAGACGCTTCAGAACTTCAGGAGGAAAAAAAAAACTTTGCTTTTATTTGACTTTGGGAGAGAGACTAACGTTCTCTCTAAATCACACTTCTCCCAAAACTTTCCCATCTCTCTGGGTTACAGCCCCTCAAGGGGGCTATCTCAGGCCAGAACATGCATGGCCCTCACCCCTCCCCTTTGCCACCCAGGCGTGAATGTGACGACGCCCACGCAGCCTGGCATGCCGCCCCTCTCCTCCACCCAGCTGCAGATCGACACCGCTCTGCAGGAGTTCCAGCTGGTCGACTTGTCCCGACGCTTCCTGGTCCATGACTCTTTCTGGGCTCTGCCTGAGCAGTTCCTGGGCAACAAGGTGACAGGCTGGGCTGCTGCCCTGGATGGGGAGGTGGCCGAGCCCTGCTGCACATGCCCAGAACCTGCCTGGGCTCCGCTCCCTGTGAAGCTGGGGGGCAGCAGGGCAGTCTTTGCTCTGGGAGACATGTTGTCTTGCCCCAGCGCAGCCCCCCGTGGGCAGCGGCTCATTCATTCAGGGCAGGGTCAGGCCTGCCGTTGTCAGGTTGGAAGGAATGCTGACTCAGCTGTTGGAAAGCCCTCTCAGATCACTCGCCACGTCTGAGCTGGGCCCAGTGCCCTCCTCCGGCCTCCCTGGGCACCTTTTACACAGTATTATCAGACTCCTCCCCCAAATTGGACTGAGCATCCCCAAGGCAGAACCCAAGTCGCACCCATCTCTGCTTCCCTGTGCCCAGCTCCGTGCTGGACACGCAGTACCGGCTATGCAGAGTGAGGGAGGAGGGGAACGAGTGGACACACAGTGGGAATCAAGCGTGCCCATGACTGGCCCAGCCCTGATCTGCCCTATCTCGGCCAGGTGGACTCCTACGGTGGCTCCCTGCGCTACAAGGTGCGCTATGAGCTGGCACGTGGCATGCTGGAGCCAGTGCAGCGGCCAGACGTGGTCCTGGTGGGCGCCGGACATCGCCTGCTGTCCCGAGGCCACACACCCACCCAGCCCGGTTCTGTGAACCTGCGCCAAGTGCACTTCTCTGAGGTGTGTGGGGCCTGATCCCTCAGGGCTGGCGGTGAAGGGGGTACAGGCTGGGCAGGTGCTGATGCATGACCCCTCCCACCTTTGTCCACACCCAGGAGCACTGGGTCCATGAGTCTGGCCGGCCAGTGCAGCGAGCGGAGATGCTGCAGGTGCTGCAGAGCCTGGAAGCTGTGCTCATCCAGACAGTGTACAATGCCAAGATGGCCAGCGTGGGGCTGAGTGACATCTCCATGGATACAACTGTCACCCACGCTACCAGCCATGGCCGCGCCCACAGCGTAGAGGAGTGCAGGTGCCTGACCCGGCAGGGCCGGGGACCACAGGGACCCTGGCAAAGATAGGGGAGAAACAGCAAGGCCTCATGGTTCTTGCAGCCACTGTCTTGATCCTGTCCCCACAGATGCCCCATTGGCTATTCCGGCTTGTCCTGTGAGAGCTGTGATGCCCACTTCACCCGGGTGCCTGGTGGGCCCTACCTGGGCACCTGCTCTGGCTGCAACTGCAATGGCCATGCCAGCTCCTGTGACCCTGTGTATGGCCACTGCCTGGTGAGTCATGCCAGCTGGCACTTGGATCCTGGCTAGGGGCAAGGGTTCAGTGGGAGGTTCAGGCTGAGGCTTCCTTGTACCCAGAGCTTAGCACAAGCCTCCAGAGTGACTGCCATGGCTGCCAGCCAAGCCATCATGACCTGTGGATGCGTTAACAGAGATATTATGTCCAGATAGGAGAGGTGAAAGAGCTACTCTCTTCCACCTTGGTCAGACCGATCCTGGAGAGTACTGTGTAAAGCACGGCCCTCAGCAGGGCATTCCTAAGAGGAAGGAGCCTACAAACCATACATTATGCCTTAGGAATGGTGGAGGAGCTGGGATTGTGGAGCTGACAGGAAGAAGCCTCAAGCGGGGAAAAACTGTTATCTCCAAATCCCTGAAGAGCTGTCAGGGGTAGAAGGAACGGCCTACAGAAGGCAAAACTAGCCAGTGGGTGCGGACTGGAAGAAGAATGTGGGTTTAGGTCAATACAAAGCAGGCGTTTGGAACCTTCTGTGGGACAGGCTGCCACGTGAGGTGGTGAGCTCCCCGTCAGGATGGAGCCGGGTGCTCCCCTGTCTGCAAAGCTGTGGGGTAGTTCCAGCATGATGGGAGGGGCTGATCCAGCTAGCCTCAAAGGCCCCCCTCAAGGAGCCCATCTGGTCCAACGTGGCCTCACGCTGGGGTCAGAGGGCTGCTCTGTAGAACCTGAACCACCGCCTCCCCTTCCTCCCAGAACTGCCAGCACAGCACAGAGGGGCCACAGTGCGACAAATGCAAGGCCGGCTTCTTTGGTGACGCCACCAAGGCCACGGCCACTGCCTGCCGGCCCTGCCCTTGCCCATACATCGACGCCTCCCGCAGGTCAGACCCAGCTCGAGATGGGGCACATAGGGCTGAGGGAGTGGGGAGTGCTGCAGGCTAGGGGCATCCTCTGGGCAGGGAGATGGGAGACCTGCCTGGGTGCAAATCTTCACCTGGTCGCTAAATTATACTAGGTCCCTTGACCTCTCCAGGCCTGCTTCCTTTTCCATACAATGGGCCCATCTGTCTTCCTAGTGTTGCTATGAGGCTGCAGACCAAGAGCAGGTGGGCTTCATAGCCTGCTGTGTCCCTGTGGACAGCAGTCATTCCCAGAGTGGGACTGTAAGCCCTCGCCTGGCCCATCATCGCAGCCCTGCCCCATGTCCTGTCTGCTTGGTACCCACAGGTTCTCAGATACCTGCTTCCTGGACACGGATGGCCAAGCCACGTGTGATGCGTGTGCCCCAGGCTACACGGGCCGCCGCTGTGAGAGGTGAGGGAGAGCCGGTGGGGGCTGGGAGAAGCAGGCCATCGTGGGTGGGGGCATGGGAGTGCCGTTGACAACCCTCTCTCTCCCCCAGCTGTGCCCCCGGATATGAGGGCAACCCCATCCAGCCCGGCGGGAAGTGCAGGCCCACCAGTGAGTACCGCAGCCACCATCCCCTGGCACCTCCCCGGGCTGCCCACCAGGCCCCAGTCCCCGAGTCCAGCACGAACCCCATGATCCTTGGAGAGCCGCCCCACTCTGTCCAGATTATGTCCATCCCACTCCCATCTTGCCTGCCCATACCTACTTTGTGTCTCCAGACCAGCAGATCGTGCGCTGTGATGAGCGAGGCAGCGCGGGGACCTCTGGGGAGGCCTGCGTCTGTAAGGTACGCGTGCCCTCCCCTCCCCCGCCCCAGGGGCCTTGGGTCCCAGCACACAGCTGGGCGAGGGAGGAAGGAGGCTCCATGCTCTCCGTCGCTCCTTGGCCAGTGGGTGGTGACCTAGCTGCAGGCGGATGGGCCTGGTGGGCTCGTCTTCCCCTTCACGAGAGGTGACCCGGCATCAGGAAGGAGCACTGGTTTGGGGTGGCAGGTGACCTGGGTTCAAGTCTCAGGTCCTTTGCTAGTCATTCTTTGTGTGACCGTTGCAGCTGTACTGTACCTTTGCTTTAACCGTGCTTTCATTCCACATTGACACAATGGTGTAGCTAGTAGCATCACCCATTCACAGATGAGGAGATGGGGGCTCAGAGGAGGGAAATGGTTTGCATTGAGGGTGGGAGCATCAAGTGTCTGCAGAAAAAAGAACTGGGCAGATTTTAGAATCAGGCATTCCTGACGTTACATCCCAGAGTGGATTAGCAAGCTGAGGAACCCTGTGTAAATCATTTCCCATTCCTGAGCCTCAGTTTCCTCGTGTGAAGCATGGAGATGTCACATCCCTCTCAAGGGACTTAGAGGAGTTAAATGAGGTGCTGGTTGAATAGAAACTAGCACAGTTCATGAAACACTCCATTCATAGTAGCAGTAATTATTCTGACCACGTTGCTATATTTCAAGTCGAAAATTTATTCGTGAGCCCCCTAGCAACCAAAGAGAAAAGAGAAAAACGATTGGTTGTATAAGCTCCCGTTAATGAGGAATTATTGTTCGCATGGTGGCCGCCCTCATACGTGTGCTCTTTTCACGGCTCCCTCTGGCCTTGGGTTCCCATCTAGAATATGGGTGGATTGGACCGGAAGCTCCAGGCAGCCCCTCCTGTGGGCCACCCTGCAGCTCCCAGCTCTGTGCCTGCAGAGCAACGTGGTGGGGCGCCTGTGCAACGAGTGTGTCGCTGGCTCTTTCCACCTGAGCACCCGGAACCCTGACGGCTGCCTCAAGTGCTTCTGCATGGGCGTCAGTCGCCAGTGCACCAGCTCCTCCTGGAGCCGCGCACAGGTACCTACACGAGGCGGGTGGTTTGGCAGACTGGCGGGACCGCCAAGCCCAGGGCTGGGTGGACCAAGGGCCAGTCACAGGCCACGGCCCCCATCCCGGCCTCTTCTCCCCCCCCCGCCAGGTGCTGGGGGCCTCTGAGGAGCCCACTCCGTTCAGCCTGACCAACGCCGCGGGCACCCACAACACCAGCGAGGGCATCTCGTCACCCATGCCCGGGGAACTGGTCTTCTCCTCCTTCCACAGCCTCCCGCCTGGGCCCTACTTCTGGAGCCTCCCTTCACGCTTCCTGGGGGACAAGGTGGGTGGGGGGTGGGAAGAGAAAGGGAATTCCAGGCAGCGTGGTACCTTTGGAGAAGAGGCGGAGGAGGTGGCCGGAGCAGTGGCAGGGCCCGACGGTGGGGGCCCCAGCTGAGCACCTGTCTGCCTTGTGTCCCAGGTGACCTCCTATGGCGGAGAGCTGCGCTTTACAGTGACCCAGCGGCCCCAGCCTGGCTCCGCGGCCCTGCACAGGCAGCCGCTGGTGGTCCTGCAGGGCAATAACATTATCTTGGAGCACCACACTTCCCAGGAGCCTAGCCCCGGCCAGCCCAGCACCTTCACCGTGCCCTTCCGAGAAGTGAGCAACGCCATCCCAGGAGACCCCCCCGGGGAGGGGGGCGGGCAGGCCCCCTGCCCCTCTCACTCAGGTGTCAGGCTGTCAGGGGTTGCAGCCCATAAGCTCTTTCCTCGGCAGCAAGCATGGCAGCGGCCTGACGGGCAGCCGGCCACGCGGGAGCACCTGCTGATGGCACTGGCGGGCATCGACACCCTCCTGATCCAGGCATCCTACACCCAGCGGCCAGCGGAGAGCAGGTGTCTGGGGCCCGGGGCGGGAGGACCGGAGGGGACTTGGGGGTGGCGCCAGGCTAAGCGGTGCGACGTGGTGCACCCAGACTGCCAGCTCTGCTGCTTTCTGGCTCTGCGGCCTTCTTGTGCCTCATCTTCCCCATCTGTAAAATGGAGATGATAACAGTACCTCCCTCAGAAGGCTTGTCTTAGATCGGGTCCCCAAGAAGCAAAGGCTGAGATGGGGATTTGGGTGCCCGTGATTGACAAGGAGAACCTGGGAGGGAGGGACACAGGAGGGAGAAGTGGCCAGGCAAGGAAGCAGTGTCAGGTGAAGACCAGCCTCGGTCTCATCCCCATGGAGCCCTGCAGAGTCATCCTGCCTTGAGGCAGAGGGACTTTGGACCCTGGGTCAGTCTGTCATTGGTCACCCCAAGGGAGTGGGACAGTGTGACCTCTCCTGGCAAGGAATGCTCATTCCCTGGAGGAAGTTACAGGTATAAGCCTTTCACCACAGCCCTTGCAGCTGCTGGGGCATGGACGCCCAGTCAGGGGCCCCAGGAGCATCACAGCAGGGCTGCTGGGAGGATTAACGAGGTGATGGTGTGTAGGGCTCCAGGGGTGCCAGGCCCAGCGCGCGCTCATTCACAGTGGGTCTTGCCACACCCAGGGTCTCTGGCATCAGCATGGATGTGGCTGTGCCTGAGGACACCGGCCAGGACCCTGCACTGGAAGTGGAGCAGTGTACCTGCCCACCTGGGTACCGTGGCCCATCCTGCCAGGTGAGCCCTGGGCCCCACCCACCTGTCCAGCCAGCTCCCTCCACGGTGCTTGCTGGCTCCTCCTCCTTTAGCTCGCCCACCTCCCCAAGCCCACCCCAGCCATCCAGTGGTCCCTTCCCAGAATGGCCCCTGCTGAGGAAGTTCCTCCACCGTCATCTTCCTGCCCCCAGGACTGTGACACAGGCTATACACGCATGCCCAGCGGCCTCTACCTGGGCACCTGCGAACGTTGCAGCTGCCATGGCCACACAGAGGTCTGTGAGCCCGAAACAGGTTCCTGCCAGGTGAGTCCCACCCTCCTTCTTTCCTACCCCAGGGATCTGTGGCCTCCAGGGGCTCAGCCTCAACCCACGTTCTACCCCCCCCCCCCCCCCACCGCAGGGCTGCCAGCACCACACAGAAGGCCCCCGGTGTGAGCAGTGCCAGCCCGGATATTACGGGGATGCCCAGCGTGGGACACCACAAGACTGCCAGCCATGCCCCTGTCATGGAGCCCCCGCTGCTGGCCAGTGCGTCCAGTCCCTGCATGTACCTGCCCTTTCCTGAAACGTCCGTTGCCCTGTCCCAGATTCCCTTCTTCCCAGACCCTTCTGAGAGGCAGTGGTTAAATCGTGGCCTCACCACTTCCTCAAGGTGTCACTTTGTATAAGATACACTTCTCTCTCTGGGCCTCAATTTCTTCATCTGTGAAATGGCGATAATGACGTACCTCCACCTTGGCCCCTGGTGTGAGCATGAGATGATGCCATGCAACTCTTAGCACGGAGCCTGGCACGTAGCTGGCACTCAGGACACGTTAACTCACATGCCCGCTCCTCCTCTCCCTCCTGCCCTGGTCCTAAAAGAAGAGCTGCTGACCTTCTAACTGGAAATTTGCCCCCCACACCCACAGAGCCACCCACACTTGCTTTCTGGACACAGATGGCCACCCCACCTGTGATGCGTGTTCCCCAGGCCACAGCGGGCGTCATTGTGAGAGGTGAGGCAGGTGCGGGCAGGGTGGGGAGCATGCAGGAGGGGCTGCCCCTGGAGTCAGGCTAGGCCCAGCCCTCCTGACCAGAAGGAACCAGAATCCGCCCACTCTGCCTCACAAAGGCCCCCAGAAGACAATCACCTCCTTTACCCGAAAGCCTAAACCTTTGGCCTGGCATTCGAGGCCCTCAGAGATCTGGGCCTGCAGTTTACCCCCCACTCCCAACACCCCCTGCCCCCCTGCCCCAACCAGGCCAGAATCTTCCCAGAAAACCCCTCATTCTTGCTGAAAGTCCTGGGTTTGAGGACTGACCATGCTGGGCATGTCCCTGCCCTTCTTCTCCCACCTATTTCCCCATCTGTGAAATGGGTGAGTTAGGCTAACAGTTTCCTTCCAGCACTCTGAGGTCATTGAGTCCAATACGGGGGGCCCCCAGCACAGTCCCGGATTCTCTGGTTCTTCCCTCCATTCACCCAGTGCTTTCTCTCACCACAGGTGTGCCCCAGGTTACTATGGCAACCCCAGCCAGGGCCAGCCTTGTCGAAGTGAGTCCGGTTGGGGAGGCTTTTGGGCTCGGGCTACCCTAGGGGTGGAGCTAGGACAGAGCCTTTGTTCTCCTTCAACCTGTGGCAAGTGACTTTTACCTTTCTGAGCCTCGGCTTCTTTATCTGTAAAACGGGGGCAGTAAAAGGCCCACGTACCCCAGAGGGCTGCTGTGAATGTGTATGATGCCTGGGCGTGGTAGGTTCAGAAGCAAACGCTTCCTCTCTCAGGTGGCGAGTTAAATGCCCAGAGGGTGGTGAAAATGGGGATGCTCGGTGGCAGGTTTGGGGTTCCAGCTGTGCCTTCCCTCCACCTCAGGAGATGGCCAGTTGCCAGAGCCGACCGGCTGTGGCTGTGACCCCCAGGGCAGCGTCAGCGACCAGTGTGACTCTGCTGGACAATGCCAGTGCAAGGTTAGTACAAACCCCTGCCCTCCACGAGGCCCTGAACCGCAGCCACGGCGGTTGCCAGGCCTTCCCTGTCACCATACCCTCAGGGCTGTCCCTACGCCCCCGCCACCCTTCCTGGCAGGACGCATCTCTGCCCTACTGCTCGGGGCCTCGTGGGAAGTCAGGCAGCATCTGATGGGAGCTGGGGCCTAGGCATGGGGGCAGCAGGGGCTCCCCAGAACTGCTGGAAGTGGCTGGGAAGCCTGGCCTCAAAGGCTGCTGAAGGTGCAAGAGAGCCATCCAAGCTCCCCGCTCCCACCTTTCTACCCATCCTCCAGGCCCAGGTAGAAGGCCTCACCTGCAGCTATTGCCGGCCCCACCACTTTCACCTGAGCGCCAGCAACCCTGTTGGCTGCCTGCCCTGCTTCTGCATGGGCGTCACCCAGCAGTGCACCAGCTCTTCCTACACACGCCACCTGGTAAGAGCCCCTACACTGCCCCGGCACCGGGGCCTGCTGCCGGCCTCTCCTGGCTCATCACTAGGTCAGGGCAGGTGAGAAGCCTAGCCCAGTGGCATCCCCATGCCTCCGTCACTGCCCATGATCCCAGCAACCCTCGCCCCCGCCCCTAATGCCCTCCCCATGACCCCATTATTGCTTATGTCATCACTGACCCCAACCCCCTCCTTCCCCCAAATGTCCTCTCCATTTCCCCATTATTTCTGTCCTAGCCCTGGTCTCACCATCCCCCCGTTCCCCACTCTAATGCCCATCCCCACCCCTCCCCCACCAAGGTGCCTGCCCCAGTGCCCAGGCTGACCCTTGTCCTTCTGCTGCCAGATCTCCACCCACTTTGCCCCTGGGGACTTCCAAGGCTTCACCCTGGTGAACCCACAGCGGAACAGCCACCTGACAGGAGGCTTCACCGTGGAACCGGTGCCCGAGGGTGCCCAGCTTACTTTTGGCAACTTCGCTAACCTTGGCCACGAGTCCTTCTACTGGCAGCTGCCGGAGACATACCAGGGAGACAAGGTGTGACATGCAGCAGGGCCTGGCAGACCCTGCCTGATCGCCAGCTCTGAGCCAGGCCCCTGCCAAGCCCTGGGGCCAGCAGGGACTCAGACACGAGTTGGCCTCAGAGCAGTTTGGGCTGGCAGGGAGGCATCAGCCATGTCATGGTTAAGCATGCAGCCTTTGGGGTCACATAGGCCTCGGTCTAAACCCAGCCCTGCCGCTTCCCAGCTGGCTGCCTTTTGATAAACCTCAGCTCCAAAGCAGTTCGGAGGATTAGAGCTCATGCCTGGTGCATAATAAGTGCTCGCCTGTTAATGATTATTAGCTTTCGCGCAGTTAGTCAACAAACAGGTCCTGAGCGAGGCCCTGGAAACACAAGGACAAGTGAGACACAGTTTCAGTTTCATTCATTTGCTCACACATGGAATTCCCTCTGTGCTGTCAACCCTGTGCTTGGTGTTGGGTAATTCTTATTAGAGGTCATATCTACTGATCTCTTACTTGCTGGGCACTGTTGCAAGCACTTTTACATGTCATAAATCACAACTGTATGAGCTAAGTACAACTACTGCCCTGTTGCGTAAGTGAGAAGACTGAGGTGAGAGAGGTTAGGTGACTTGCCTGGGCTCCCACAGCCTGAAGGTGGCAATGCTGGGATTCCAACCAGGTCAGAGGCCGCCCTTAAATACTACACTTGTCAGAGTCTTTGCTCCTCCAGTGTCATGGTCTAGCGCGGAGGTGATGGGGCGATGGTGGTAGTGGCACGGTGGGACGCAGGGTCTTGGGCTGGACTCCAGGACGGCCGCCCAAATGGGTTCTGTGAGTGGTCAGAGCCACCTGGGGGCACCCAGCGAAAGTGGGCCTTGGTACAGGCATCCCCTGCTGGCTGAGGCCGGCGTTCAAGCAGATGTGTCCCCACGCCCAGGGCCCCAGGAAGGTCAGGGACACTTAGGAGGGGGTGTTCAAGGCTGCCCTGTCCCTGTTCCTTGGACAGACCCACGTATCCCAGCCTCCTCCCAGGGCTGGCTGCCTTTTCTCCTCCTCTCCTGGCCTCCGTGTCTTCCTCCCTACTGCCCTGCAGCTCCAGACCTTTCTCTCTGTCTCTGACTCCCTCTCCTGGCATTTCCCTGTGCCCCACAGAGGGAGGCATATTTTGCGCGGACGCGACAGGCTCACCAGGTAGGCCCGCAACCTGAGTGGTGTGAAACTGATGTGACGTGGGCATGGTGTGTTCTTGGATGCCCTCAGCCCTGCGTGGGGAGATGCCCAGCGCCCCGGGCAATATGGGTCCACGTGGACCCAGGTCGTGACCGATGGCGCACGGTCAGGGCACTGCTGTGCCCAAGCCCTGTGAGAGCAGGAGTTAGAACCAGGAGGGGTGTGTGCCTCATCTACTGTGTGGTCTGGTCCTGGTGCCAACTGTCTGTGGCCAGAGTGGTGGCTGAGTTAGCCAGGAAGCTAACTTGATGCTGAACCACGTGACTATACCTGGCCCACCAGGTTACCCCTGCGCTGTCTCCCAAGCAGCCTCCGTTAACCATCTGGTGTGTCTGGCCCTCCACGGCCTGCAGTTAACCCTGTGTGCCAGCCTGGGGAGGGGAGCATGCGTCTTTCTCCCCAGTCCGCGTGGGCCTTTCTGGCCACCATATCCACGGGGAGAGGACACCCCCCAGGGCTCCAGCTCTGGGGCTCTGGGAGGGTCTGAGCTGGCCTGTGCCCTCTACCCATCAGAACTGCACGTCCCTCTCAGAGGAGCAGTTGCAGGCAGCTGTGGCTGCTGGGAGGATCCTGGGGCCCCCACAGGGCAAGGGCCGGACACAGTGGCTGTCACGGGGGACAGCCAAGGCCTGGCTGGGGACAGCCTGTGTCTAAGGGCCCCAGGGAAGCAACCAGAGAGCACAGTCCAAGTAGGAGCTTGGGGCTGAGGCCCTGGCCTTCCTGGGTTATTTTCCCCCAGGCCAGGCCAGGCCCCAACCTGATGCCCGGACCACTCCAGTGTTGCCCTTGGGAAGCATTACAGAGCTGTGAGTGGCTTGGGCTGGTACCATGGGCATGCACGGAACGTGAGGCCCAAGGAGCCGTCTCGGCACCATATATGCCCCTGGGGCTGCCTGCAGCCCCTCTAGCCTGAGCTTGGGCGGAACTGTCTGCCCCTCTCTTACCAGGGGCACCCACTCTATGAGCTTCTCCCCGTAGTCCGGGCCCATTCCAGGGAGCTCCACCAGTCTCACGGGGAGCAAAAGGGCAGCAGGTGCAAAGGCCAGAGCGTCAGGCATCGGCACTTGTGAACAGATAGCACAGGCGTGGGCGGCTGGTTGGGCCTGGCACGACCTGGGGGCAGGCAGAGCCTCATGGTGTCCTTTCTGTCCTTCTGCTCCTTTCCTCTGTCCTCCCTCTCTCGGTCCCCCAGGTGGATGAGGCCCAGAGGCGGATGGATGCTGAGATCTGGCAGCTCCTTTCCAGCTTTGCTGCCCACCCCCAGGCCCCTCCCCAGGGGCTCTCGCCCCATCGCCAGCCGGCAGCTGCTCTGCAAGCAGCTCTGCTCTCCCCCTCCCCCTCCCCCTCCTCCTCTGCTTCTCTGTCTTCCTCAGCAGGCTCTCAGGTATGTGCCAAAGCACCCACCAAGGGACACCCCCCACACCCATCGTGTTTTCTAGACTTCAGTTTTTTCTGAACCAATTTCACAAATTCTGCCATTTCTGCACACCACTTGGACAGTTATTTACTCCAGTTTTTTCTTTCAGCCAATCATATACCAACTCAATTATGCTAGTTTTACATTTTTAAATACACATTAAAATAGCCACTAAATTTTATTTATTTATTTGTTAATTTATTTATGGCTGCGTTGGGTCTTTGTTGCTGCACGCGGGCTTTCTCTAGTTGCGGTGAGCGGGGGCTACTCTTCATTGCGGTGCGCAGGCTTCTCATGGCAGTGGCTTCTCTTGCAGAGCACGGGCTCTAGGCGCGTGGGCTTCAGTAGTTGTGGCACGCGGGCTCAGGAGTTGTGGCTCTTGGACCCTAGAGCACAGGCTCAGTAGTTGTGGCGCACGGCCTTAGTTGCTCCGCGGCATGTGGGATCTTCCCCGACCAGGGACTGAACCCGTGTCCCCTGCATTGACAGGTGGATTCTTAACCACTGTGCCACCAGGGTAGTCCCAAAATCGCCACTAAATTTTAAAATGTTCTCTGGTGTGCCCCGTAAATCATCGTGGGATCCACAAGGGGCATAGCACCAGATGTGAGGAGACACCGACCCAAACCACGGCCAGCGAGAGCAGTTGGGGTGTCTGGGTCTAGACAGGGGAGCAAGTTGTCCAAAGAGCTGGGCCAGGACCTGAGCTGTGGGGCTGGGGGTGGGGTTTCTATCCCTCTGCCCTCCTGGGTCTCCCTCTGGGGTCTGTTCTCACCCGCGTCGGGACCATCTCTGACCTTTTGGCCCCCGACCTGTTCGATCCACTCTCACCACCTGTCCTTCTGTCCTAGTTCTCTCTCTCCTACAAAGGCTTCTCTCTGCTTCCTGAAAGCCTCTATTATTGGCAGCTGCCCAAAGCCTTCCTGGGGAACAAGGTAACAAGGGTTTGGGGGTGGGGGTGGGGGAATAGGGGTGTCATCAAATCCTAAAATATCAGAGGGCCCTTTGTCAAAACCTTTTATGACACAAATGGGTAGACCAAGGCCCAGAGAGCGGTCCCACGTTCAGGTCAAAGTAGGGCTGAGATCAAACCCAGCTCAGCTCTTACCCTTCAGCGAGCCACAGTCCCCTGGCAGAAAGGCTGTCTTAACTGGGAGGTGAGGCACCTCTTCTTTGGTTTCCCTTTACCCTGTATCCAGATCACTGACCTAGCTCTTGGGACTGCATTCATTCATTCAAGAAGCATTAAGTACTTACTGTGTGCTGCACTGTATATGGGCAGATTAAGACCCTGGCCTCCCAGAGTTCAATGTTACTCTGATTATCATTCCTGTCATGTCGGAATCACCGTCATCATCACTGTCATTATTAGTATTAGTATTGCATTTGTACTAGTATTGTTCCAGAAATGATGTAGAGTGCCTCTTAAGAATACACACAATATGCAATAAAATAACATTCAGAGAAGCAGACAAGACAGTCTGGTTCAGGGGGAAATGAAGGTAGGAAGCTTGCTGGAGCCAACGTGGAGCTGGGCGCATTGAGGGGAGTTAGCAAGCATTGAGGCTGTGTGCTCAGCAGGCCCTGTGCTGAGTGCAGGGTTTTACGTGGCCTGCATTACTTAATCCTCATACTACCTTTCAAGGTAGGTATTATTTTTATTCCCATTTCCATAGGAGGAAAGTTGGGCTCAGAGAAGTTAAGTGACTTGCTCAAGGCTGTCCAGCCAATAGAGCTGGACTTGAACCCCAGTCTTAGACTGCAGGGTCTGCTCCCGTAGCCACCCTGCTGCACACACCTGCAGCTTGGTCCTAGACATGGCGATGAACTTGCTGGCATCCAAAGAAAACGGGAAACCAGCTGTTTCATGGTTATCTGGTTATGCCCCTAAATTCCTTACCTCGCCCTGAGCTTGTGGAGAACATCCTCAGGGCCTGTGTAGCCCAGGGCCTGGCATGTCATCAGTAGGTGTTTAATAAATGCTCACCAACTGAATGATCACAAATGAGCAAATGGGCTAGGCCTGACACAGTGTGGTATTGACCTGAACAACTGCCCTAGCGGCAGAGAGAAAGGAGAGTCCTGTGGGGCAGAGCTGGGGCCTTGGCTGCCCAGGTGGAAGCCCCCAGCAGCAAACATAAGGCTCTTCCAGTTGTGAGCAATAGGAAACCCGAGTCCAGCTGGCTTGCCCGCAACGAGTCCAGCTGGCTTGCCCGCAACGAAGAATCTATTGGCTCATGAAAGTACAAAGCCCAAAGATAGCTGGTATCAGGCATGGCTCGATCCAGGAGCTCATTAGGACTTTATCTCAGCTGGCATCATTCTCCAGCTTCCAATCTGACTAGTAAAGGGGGTTTTTCTGTTGCAGTAGAAAGGGCAGAAGTACCAGGTTCACATGTTCATCCCTGCTGGAGCAGAGACGGGGAGTGGTGGAATGTGCAGACTGGCCAGACCTGGCTCACGTCTCCACTTTAGAGGAGGAGGGGCCCCTCCAACCACACAGGCTGCCTGTAGAGCATAGTTTCCTTTAAAGGAAACCAGGACTACAGTTTTCAAAACAACGGGGAAAATGGACTCTGAGCAAACAAACAAAAACCACCTACCCAGGAGGCAAGAGTTCTGAGGGGCAACTTGCAGCATCCCCTTGCCCCCGCCGTGGCTGAGAACTTTTGAACCTTCTGCAACCTCCCTGTGGTGGTCACGGTCATTACCCCTGTCTGCTTTATGGGAAATTCCTTTAATGGAAGGGACTTGGAGCTTGTTTGCTGGGATTGTGAGACAATGGGGAACCCCATAAAACAGAATAGAGGCTTCTCAGGGTCACTGCCACCAGGTCTGAGACTGTGAAGGAACTGATAGATGTCCTGTCACTTAGGCAACCACCGGCCTCCGGTTGGGTGGGGAGGACAGCACGGGTGCAGAAAGGCCTCCAGAGACTCCGCCCCCTCACCTCTCTGGTCGCACACACCCCAGAGGAGGGCAGAGTCAGGTTGTGACTGCAGGGCTTGCCTCTTGCAGGTGGCAGCCTATGGCGGAAAGCTGCGGTACACCCTCTCCTACACAGCGGGGACCCAGGGCAGCCCGCTGTCTGACCCTGATGTCCAGATCACGGTGAGCACGTGGATTCCACACCGAGTGGGCAAAAGGGGAAGGTGGGGGCTGGGGGTACCCTCAGTGTTTCTTTCCTTTCCGTCCAGCACTCAGCTGGCCTGGCACCCACCCACTAGTTAGGCCCATGCCCCCGCCCCACCATCTGTTTGGACACTATGTAGGCAGAGGCCCAGCTGCTGGAAGATGGGGTAGTGGGCATGTACCTGACTCCTTTGGGTACGTGAGCTTGGGAGATTGGAGAGGTAGGAGACTGGGATTGGGAGAGGAGCCCACTATCCCCGAGAGCCCCTCAGTTCCCCTCCCAAGCCCACTCGTGTCTCCCCAGGGCAACAACATCATGCTGGTGGCCTCCCAGCCAGCACTGCAGGGCCCGGAGAGGAAGAGCTACGAGATCATTTTCCGAGAGGTGAGAGGCACTCGGCCACACCATGTCTGACCCTCTGCACCCTCCACCCTGCTTTGGAGCCTGGCTTTGATGCCAGCTACACTGCCTCTCACTCCCCCCATCCTCAGCTAACAGTCCTTGGCCAGTGCCTGGAAGGCAGGTGTTGGGGCTGGGGGCACTGCAGAAACAGCACAGAAAGCCCAACGCCCCTCACCCTCATCTGCTGTCTTCCCCCACCAACCCAGGAATTCTGGCGCCGGCCTGATGGGCAGCCAGCCACCCGGGAGCACCTCCTGATGGCACTGGCTGACCTGGACGAGCTCCTGGTCCGGGCCACGTTCTCCTCGATGCCGCTAGCAGCCAGCATCAGCGCGGTCAGCCTGGAGGTCGCCCAGCCCGGGCCCTCGGAGGGACCCCGGGCCCTTGAGGTGGAGGAATGCCGCTGCCCCCCGGGCTATGTCGGCTCGTCCTGCCAGGTGAGTGTGACCGGCCCAGATGCCTCTGCGCTAACACAGCTGGATCAGCATGCGGTCAGCTGGGATTTCCATGGCCACCTGGGATTACTGTCATAACTTTAGTATACTCAGCAACATCTCATTTATTCTCCCCAACAGCACTGAGAGATGTGTAATTGTCCCCTTTTAACAGATTTTTTTTTAAAATGAGGCGCTGAAGGGTGCACAACTTACCCAAGGGCACATAGCTACACTCTGCAGAGGTTAAGACCCAGCTCATGTTCCTAGGATGCCCGCCGGAGACAGAGACACAGTTAGCCCAACGCAGAGCATGGAAATGCCTCAGCGTGGTGAACGGCGTGGACTGGAGTAGCGTTCTAGGCAGGGAGGGCAGAAGCAGCAGAAGCCCAGAAGGAGGAATGTGTGGGGACATAGCCTGCGATGCAGAAGGGTCACCCCTGGAAAGCTGAGTGGGGGGTGCTTCCTCAGGCCTGGAGCAAGGCTCCCTCCAGCAGGGACTGCCAAGCTGCTGAGGGAGTGCTGGGGTCGGAACTGAACCCCAGGAAAATTCCTCTGCCCCCAGTGAATGAGATGGATGGGGCGGGGGAGAGACAGTGAGTCCTGTCGGGAGGGAAGGGCGGTAGTGGGTGGAAGAGAGGGCAGGCAGATGGAGGGACTCCAAGAACATTTGCAGTGTTCAGCTGGAGACTGAACACGAGGGCAGGGCCGGAGCTGACTGTTCACCGCTGAATCCCTAGGCACGGAGCAGGCAACCAGTGAACGTTGGATGAATGAATGTGGAACTGGGGAAGGGGGATCGCAGGAGGGAAGGGGGCAGGGCTGCAGTGCCAAGTGGGTGGCAGGGAGGTCAAGTGTGGAAACAGCTAGCCCCCCACCCAACCGAGGAAGTCCCAGTGGGAAGTCCACATCTCTGCAGCTTTACCTCTGCGCCCCTTTGCTGTGTCCACAAGAACTTTCACATCCAAATAGATGAACTTCACGTTCCTTGAGGTTATAAAATTTAACACGTTTTGAAGGAGAACCCCTGGGGAGAGCAGAATCCTTGGTGCACGTTTTCCACAGTGAAGCAAAACAGCTTTATAAACATCCCTTTGAAGTGGTTGGGGAGCGAGGGCCTGGAGAGATTTCAAAGAAGGGGCAACAAACCGAAATTCATTATTGTCAGAACCCATGATTACTCACTTAGGATGTGTAAAAACGTCCTCGGTTATGTGGGTGCCGCCTCTTTCACTTTACTGAGCAAATGTAAACATAGTCATAAAGGTCTTCGAGGACTCATTCCAAATCCAGGTCTCCTGAACTCCCTTTTTCCATCTCAGGGTTACGTGTTTCAATAAAGACCCTGCCAGAAGAATTTTCAGGGCTGAAGTCCTGGGGCTGGAGAAGGGTTCTCCATTAAGAATGAACTGTTATTTCAGTATATCCAGAGCGACTGGAGATGCAGGCAGGATGGGGGCGACACCGTCCCAGCTCTGGAGTGTTGGAAAAGTGAAGATGGGGGAGGAGAGCTACCAAAAGGGGATGCTGGGGTGGAGAGCTGGGCCTGGAATTTCCCTGCCAAGAGCCAATGGGAGTCTAGATGGTGGAGGGGGGATGGAGGAGACGGGTTCTAGGTCTGCTCTCTCTGGGTGGGACCACAATGGAGACGGAGACCAACTCTCCCCTCTACCCCCAGGACTGTGCCCCGGGCTACACGCGCACTGGGAGTGGACTCTACCTTGGCCACTGTGAGCTCTGCGAATGCAATGGCCACTCAGACCTGTGCCACCCAGAGACCGGGGCCTGTTCGGTAAGATGCAAGCAGGGCCAGGGCAGGGGTCAGCTTGGCTGGGCCTGGGTGGGGTGTCAGGGCTGGCTGTGGGATAGGGAGGGGTTTGGTTTGGATAGACCCAGATCCAGGGGCAAGGTCGTGAGGCACATCCTATGGGGAAAAGCGCCTGGCCCAGCAGGTCTGGGCATCGAGGGGCTGCAGGCATGGTGGGGTGGCCAGAACTATGGAGTAACATCCTTCCTTATAAAGAAAACTTTGGGGGAATTCCCTGGCGGTCCAGTGGTTAGGACTCCACGCTTCCACTGCAGCAGGCATGGGTTCAGTCCCCGGTCGGGGAACTAAGATCCCTCAAGCCGCATGGCATGGCCTAAAAGAAAAGAAACGAAAACTTTGGTTCCTGCTATTTCTTATCACCAAAGTGACACATGTTTTCTGTAGAAGAATCAGACTATAGAGATAACTTAAAAAGAAAGTAAAAATTCCCTGAAATCCTACCATCTGGAGGTAATTACTGTCGATGTTAGGCTGTGGAGCTCTTTTGCTCTTTTTCTAGGCAAATATTTATGCAGATTAGTATACCTTTTGTTTTACAAATAACCATAGGATCACTGTGTTTTATGATCAACTTTTTTCACTTACAAGTTCATGACGTCTTTGAATATTTCAGTAGTATTTTTTTTGTTTTTTTTTTTGTTTTTTTGCGGTACGTGGACCTCTCACTGTTGTGGCCTCTCCCGTTGCGGAGCACAGGCTCCGGACGCGCAGGCTCAGTGGCCATGGCTCACGGGCCCAGCCGCTCCGCGGCATGTGGGATCCTCTCAGACCGGGGCACGAACCCGTGTCCCCTGCATTGGCAGGCGGACTCTCAACCACTGCGCCACCAGGGAAGCCCTTTCAGTAGTTTTTTATACCTGAACTTTTCGGAGTGGTGTATGTATAGCTGTCCAGGGTATGTGGTCAAGGACCAGGGGTTGACAGAGCCACAAGCTGAATATGGAATGAGGAATATGCTACGTTAATAAAAGAAACATGGATCTCTTTGGAGGAAAACGTAAAACCCACACACGTTTTTACGATGAAGCACTTATTCCCAAAACTCTGCCCCCACATACTCACGTGGGGACTTTCCTCTGATATTACAGGTATTTAGGTAGAAAAATGTAAGAAATGGAATCAGCATCATCCTTTTTGGTGGCTATTTGGATGGGATGCTTTTTACTTTTCTCAGTTCTTTTTTCATGGTTTGTTTCCAGCATTTTGCTTTTATAAACACCACTGAGATGAACATCCTGTAGTGAAATCATTGTGCCCCTCTATGACTATCTCTTTAAGATAAGCTCACAAACATGGAATTTCGAGGTCAAGAGATTACAAAACTGTACAGTTTTTGGTAAATTTTGCCAAATAGCAAGTAGCTGACATCCTTGTGCCTCGCAGCAATGCCAGCACAACGCCGCCGGGGAGTTCTGCGAGCTGTGTGCACCTGGCTACTATGGGGACCCCACGGCTGGAACACCTGAGGACTGCCAGCCCTGTGCCTGCCCACTGACCAACCCAGAGAACATGTGGGTGCCCTTGCTCAAGGCTCAAGGAAGAACTCCCACTGGGGAGTGGAGGGCATTGAACTGACTTTTGGGGGAGAAGTGGAGGGAACAGGGTGGGGAGTGAGCATCCCATGGCCTGACCTTTGCCTCTTATCCCAGGTTCTCCCGCACCTGTGAAAGCCTGGGAGCTGGTGGATACCGCTGCACAGCCTGCGAACCTGGCTACACTGGCCAGTACTGTGAGCAGTAAGTTTGCAAATAGGAGGGATGAAGGGAAGGGGCATATGGTAGACTCCTAGGTGAGAGTCCTGGATGATGTTGCTCAGAAAGGTCCCTACCAGGATCATGTGCCTCCCCTGCTCAAAACCCTTCCAAGATTCCCCATTGCCCTTGGGACCAGCCCAAGCTCCTTAGGTAGCTTTATCACTCTTCAGTCTCATCCCACTTCTGACACCCAACTCTATACTCTAGCTGGGCTTCATTTCTTGACTTCTTCATGTTCATTTCTTTGCATGTGCTATTTCCTCTTCATGGAACATTCTTCACCCTCAAACCGCCAGTTCCTGGCTAACTCCTGTTTAGCCTTCAAGGCTCAGCTTTATTCCCTCATTCAGCACATTTTTATTGAGCATCTACTGTGTGCCATGCAGTGTGCCAAGGTGTTGGAAATAAAGTAATGAGCAAAACAGATTCAGTCCCAGCCCTTATAGAGTTTCCCAACTATAATGGGAGACAAGATGGTGAGTAATCATACAAATACATAGTTAAAACAGTGAGAAGTTCGCTGCAGAGTAGGCTGCTCCAAGGGAATATAGCAGCTCAGCAGTCCCATCCTCTGGGAAGCCTCCTGATTTTCAGGGCTAGATTAGTGCCTCCCCACCATGCCCTCTCAACCCCCATAGATGTCCATCACTCTCATTTACATAGTTTCCATGTTAGTTTCCCAACAAGTCAGTTCCATAAGAGCAAGGACTTTATCATGTTTACTGTTACGTTTCAATAACCTTGCATCGTAGTCGCTTAATAAACATTTGTTGAATGAATGTTTCCCTGAATCCAACCTACTGACATTTCCACACACTCCCCTTTCTCAGCTCCCAGAGGCCCTGTGGTGGGGCTTTTTTGGTCTCTGAAGTCCTTCCAGAGCTCAGAGCTTCTTCACCCCATATGGGCAGAGAGCTGAGCTTCTGGCTCCCCAAGTCCACTATGAGGCACTGGGTCCCCTGGGGTCTGACACAGCTGGTCCTTGTTCCACCTTACAGGTGTGCCACAGGATACGTGGGTAACCCCAATGTGCGAGGGGGTCGGTGCCTGCCACAGGGTAAGTGAGACCATGGTCTTGGGTCGAGGTGATAGGCAAGGCAGGGGACCCAGGGAATTTTAGAGATACTAGGTCTGGGGAACAGGGTGAAGGGTTGGGCACGCGAGTCTTTGGAAGGGCAGAGATATCTGAGACAATGGTACATGCTGGGGGCCTCCTGCCTGAATGGCCTCTCCTTTCCCTCCCCCAGCAGACCAAGCCCCGCTGGTGGTCCAGGTCCAGCCAACTCGGAGCATAGTACCCCAAGGTGGTCCCCACTCCCTGCGGTGCCAGGTCAGTGGGAGCCCACCCCACTACTTTTACTGGTCTCGTGAAGATGGGCGGCCCTTGCCCAGCAGCACCCAGCAGCGACATCAAGGTACACATGGCCCCAGGCCCTTCGGCCATTCCAATGGAAAGGGAGGCACAGGTCTGTCCCTGCCCTGCTGAGATCCTGTAGGGACCCACACGCAGGACTAGGTGGGAAAAGGGGTGCATCTGTACTGATGAGCTCCCATCTCCTTGCCACCAGGCTCCGAGCTCCACTTCCCCAGCGTCCAGCCTTCAGATGCTGGAGTCTACATTTGTACCTGTCGTAATCTCCATCATGCCAACACCAGCCGGGCAGAGCTGCTGGTCACTGGTGAGTTTCCAGTCCTCTGTCCACCAGACTGCCTGTCTTGGGATGGGCTGCAAACTGCAGACCATCTACCAGAGGGGATGGTGGACGAGGACACTGGCCAGGAAGATGGAAAGAGGTGATGGCTCAAGGCTGATGTTAGAGGCAGAACTGGCAGGACTTGAATCTGGTCGTTGAGGGAGAGAGAAAAGCCTAGGGGTCTGGATTCCAGCAGCTGGGCAGAGTGCCATTTACTGAGATGAGAGAGGATCCCACAGGAGGGCACCTTCATTTGGGCTCCGCCAAAAGCAGGGGCTGAGGCAAGGATTTGTGTGTACATAGTTTATTTGGAAAATGAAATGAAACAGGGAAGAGAAGACATCCAATTAACGGTGTGTCATTGAGCACATTACCACCTAGAGCAGTTGTTACTGAACGCAGCCGAGGCAGCCCCGGGAAACTCCAGAGTAAAACATGCTCCTTGGAGTCCCCCTGCCCTCCACCCTGGGGTCCAGGGAGCTGGGGTATGTGCACACCAGCTCGTATCAGTCACTGACTGGGACCTGTTCCAGTAGCATCGATTCCCCTGCATTCTGTCCCACCTCATGGGCACACACAATGGTCACCAGTGGCCTGAGAAAACCCTCATGCAAAGAAATGCAGCGGCTGCAGAAGCCAGGCAGGTTGGTTCTGAAGTGATGAGGGGACATGGGTGGGGCCCCAGCAACACCTGCCACCAACAGGTCCGAGGGAACCACAAGTTTGGTTTTGGACTTGTTAACGTTTGAGAAGCTTGGGGAAACATTGAAGTAGGTACATCAGGTGGGCATTTGCATATGTGAATCTGGAACTCGGGAAAGAGGCCCTGGCCAGAGAAGTGAATTTGGGAGCTGTTGGCATAGGGATGGGGCAGGATGAAATTACCCAGGAGAGTGTAGCTCGAGGACAGGGCCCAGAGCAGAGCCCCAAGGAGCTCCAACTGGAACAAATGGAGGAGGGAGGACAGCAAGAGAGTGAGCAGGGGCAGCCAGTAGACAGGAGGAGGCCGGGGGACGTGGTGAGTTGGAAGTCAAGAGGGGAAACGACTTCCCGGAGAGAGTGGCCGGCCTCACCGGATGCCCCGGGAAGGTCAGCTACAGACAGAGAAATAACCCTTGGAGGTCATGCCTTGACAAGAGCGGTTTGCAGTGGAGAGATGGGGTAGAGACTGGATGGGAGTGAGGCAAAGAAGGGATGGGAAGGCAGCCAGTGTAGACAACTCTTTCAAGACTCCTGGCTCTGAAGGGAGGCCAAGAAATGGGGCAGTAACTGAGGGGTGTATAGGGTCAGGGGGGCATTTTCAGAGATGGGAAACTCTAGAACACATTTGTCTGTGGAGCAGAATGATCCCATGGGGAAGGAAAGGAGGGGGCACAGCAGGGGGAGGGGGTCCTTGGGAGGGGCTCCAGCACTCAGGAAGGGGAGTTGAGGTGGGGTGGGAGGTGGGAGAGGTCTCATCCTTCAGGGACCAGGAAGGAGGGAGGTGGGTAGATTTGGGAACGTGGAAAATTCCTGACTAATTGTTTCAATTCTCTCAAGAAGCGTGAGTTGAAGCCATGGAAGTGGAAGGGGGTTTCAGGAGGGTGGAAAAGTTGGGAGCAGGTGTGAAATGGTTGTTTGGGAGGATAGAAACTCAAACCAGACAGAGAAGCCCAGTTGGAGTGAAGTGCGAAGTGTTAAGAGCTCATTTGTGGTCTGTGATCCTGAATTGGAGCCAAGGGGATCATGGTGTGATGTTCTCTGGTCACAGCCTGCTGGGTGCTCAGTGCCAGCAGGAGGAAAGTAGATGATGGGTTTCGGCCAGGATGAGGGAGGGCGGTGCCAGGGAGTGGAATGGAATCTAAGCCAGACTGGGAAGGAAGTGACATCCGGATGGGGTTATGAAGAGGGAGAGAAAGTGGCCACAGGGCAGCGGCCTAGCCAGCATCCAGCTCACTGGGCGACCTCCTGTCCCGGCAGAGGCTCCCAGCAAGCCCATCACAGTGACAGTGGAAGAGCAACGGAGCCAGAGCGTGCGTCCCGGAACCGACGTCACCTTCATCTGCACAGCCAAGAGCAAGGTGGGCGGGGCAGGGAGTGGGCATCAGTGAGGATCTGTCTTCTGGGGTCCCCAAGCCCCACCCGGACCCCCACCCCATCTCCCTTGTCCTGCCTGCAGTCTCCGGCTTACACCCTGGTGTGGACTCGCCTGCATAATGGGAAACTGCCAGCCCGAGCCATGGATTTCAACGGTATCCTGACCATTCGCAGCGTACAGCCGAGTGACGCGGGCACCTACGTGTGCACCGGCTCCAACATGTTCGCCATGGACCAGGGCACAGCCACGCTGCACGTGCAAGGTACACTGTTCATGTCCATGCCTGACCCACCCAGTCCTGACCTTCCTCCACCCCCACCAAGACCAGTGACCATTTCTTCATTCAGCTGACAGTTTCTGAACTATAGTATGGCAGGTCCTGGCCTAGACTCTGAAGAAACAGGGGTGGGAGGGGACAAACAGGGGCTCTGCCCTCCTGCCCTCCATGTTCTGTAGGGAACAAGTGGACAAACAACATAATTACAGGGTGACCAGTGCTGGGACAGGAGTAAACAGTGATTGGAAAGTGAGAAATGAGGTGGGAGAAGGGTGAGCTATTCTCCGTGGGGTGGTTGGGGAGGGCCTCTCTGAGGAGGTGACATCTCAGCTGAGACCTGAAGGGAAGAGAAGGTGTTCAGCCACATGAGAGCTGGCGGACGAAGCAGCGTGTGCAAAGGCCCTGAAGCACGAGCATGTTGATGTGTTTGAGGGACGCAAGGCCAGCGTGGCTGGAGCCATGGAGGGGAGGTGGGGTGAGGGACTTGAAGATGTGGGCAGAGGTGAGTACACGCAGTGGGTCACAGCAGGGAATTCAGATTTTGTTCTAAAAGCCACGGACAGGTCTTAAGTGGAGAAGTAACAAGACCCCATTGACATTTTTTTTTTTTTTTTTGGCCACGCCATGTGGCATGCGGGATCTTAGTTCCCCGACCAGGGATCGAACCCACGCCCTCAGCAGTGAAAGGGCAGAGTCTTAACCCCTGGACCACCGGGGGATTCCCCCATTGACATTTTAAAGGCTCCCTCTGGCTGTTCTATGGACAAACGGCCACGAGGGGCTAGAGTGGAAGCAAAGAGAGCCGCAAGGAGGCTGTTGCCATGGGTCCCTCCCCACCGTGACCGCATATGCTTTCTCCTCCCTCGTCAGCCTCGGCCACCCCGTCTTCCCCCGTGGTCTCCATCCACCCGCCACAGCTCACAGTGCAGCCTGGGCAGCTGGCTGAGTTCCGCTGCAGTGCCACAGGGAACCCCACGCCCACCCTCGAGTGGACAGGTGAGGCCGTGGCGGGTATGACAGTCAGGGCCTGGCTCTCCTGCATATGGGGGCCAGCGGCAGGACTCTAGGCTGTGGACTTCAACCCCTGGGGGGGCCTGGCAATGCCAATCCCAGTGGGTGCTGACCCCACCTCTCCACGTCAGGGGGCCCTGGTGGCCAGCTCCCTCAGAAGGCCCAAATCCACGGCGGTATCCTGCGCCTGCCAGCCGTCGAGCCCTCGGATCAAGCCCAGTACCTGTGTCGCGCCCACAGCAGCGCCGGGCAGCACGTGGCCAGGGCCGTGCTCCACGTGCACGGTGAGAGGACGGGGCTGAGGGTGGGCAGTTGGGAGCTCATGGCGGCCCAGAGAGGTGTTCTCACAGGGCTCTGTCTGCAGGGGGCAGCGGGCCTAGGGTCCAGGTGAGTCCAGAGAGGACCCAGGTACATGAAGGCCGCAGCATCAGGCTGTACTGCAGGGCTGCGGGTGTGCCCAGCGCCACCATCACCTGGAGGAAGGAGGGGGGCAGCCTCCCCCCACAGGTGAGGATATCCGTCCGGGCCAGGCCCACGGGCTCAGCAGAGTCCTAGCACTTGCCACCTGCCCCTCCCATCTCCTCTTCTGGTTCCCTTCACTTCCAAGATGGTGCCCTGCTCAGACCTCCCGCTCCGTGCGTCCCGGCGGGTGGCAGCCGTCAGCCTCCTGCTCTGCTGCCCGGCTCCGCCCTCCTTGGTGCCCAACTGGGGCCCTCATATTGGCTCGGAGCTTGCCTCTACTCTTTATGCCCCCTCCTCCTGCCCTCCCTCACTAGCCCTTGCCAGGCTGCCTGGGCCCCTCGGGTGGCTGACCCTTCTCGCTGTGTGGCAGGCCCGGTCTGAGCGCACAGACATCGCCACGCTGCTCATCCCAGCCATCACTGCCGCCGACGCCGGCTTCTACCTCTGCGTGGCCACCAGCCCCGCGGGCACCGCACAGGCCCGGATCCAAGTGGTCGTCCTTCCAGGTGCGGGGCCTTGGGGCTGAAGGAGTGGGAAGGCAAGCCAGGGTCCCCCCGAAGCCTACTCACTCCCCCTCTGCTCCCAGCCTCAGGTGCCAGCATCCCGCCAGTGAGGATTGAGTCCTCATCACCTTCCGTGACTGAAGGGCAGACGCTGGACCTCAACTGCATGGTGACAGGGCTGGCCCACAGCCAGATCACGTGGTACAAGCGAGGGGGCAGCCTGCCTCCCCACGCCCAGGTACGAGGGTCCCTGAGCCCGTGGCAGGGGACCTGGGGGTGGTCCTTCACACAGCCTGGCACTCTGCACTCTGCACGAGCAGGGTCCGCCCTTATTTCCCTCCCTCTTCAGCTTCCCACGTGGGGTGGCTCCGAGCAGAGGCAGGCACTGAGGCACAGAGGGAGTGCTGACCGCGGCCCCTCCCCATCCTCACGTGCCTCTGTCCTTACCCGGCCCAGGTGCATGGCTCCCGGCTGCGGCTGCCCCACGTCTCACCAGCTGATTCTGGAGAATACGTGTGCCGAGTGGAGAATGAGTCAGGCCCCAAGGAGGCCTCCATCATCGTCTCTGTCCTCCACGGCAGCCATTCGGGCCCTAGCTACACCCCAGGTGAGGAGCCAGTGGGGCTGGGTGGGGGCCAAGCCCTCCGACCTCCCCTCTGTTCCCAAGGCTGGTGTCTGTGGTCTCTTCGATGCCATCAGGACAAGAAGAGGTGCTCCAGGCAGGCTGCAACCCTCCACTCCCTGCAAGGAGAGATGAGGGGACTGAGGGTGGGGACAGGTTGACCTGACTTACCTGGGACCCCATGGGGAGAGTGCTGTTTTCAGAATTCATCAAAAAGCAGCAGAGTCAGGGTTGGACACTGAGTTGGGAGTCAGGCTGACCTGGGTTCAAATGCTGGCTCTGCCCTTTATCAGCCTTGAACTGGTTACTTTACCTCTGGGGCCTCAGTTTCCTCACGTGTGAAATGGGGACAGCAGCACTACCATGTTGTGTGAGTACGCGGCGTGCGCTCTAAAGAAGGGAGCTGTGGCCTTATTGTCTGCATCCTTTGGCCCCGCCTGGGCGCTAAAAGACTCTGGTTCCCTGCAAGCCAGAGCAGCTCATCACAGATCAAGGAGTCATGCATAGGCAAATGGGCCTTGAACTCCAAGTTGAAGGTCAGAGAGGGAAAGAGGGGTCTGGCTGGCCCTGCTGAGGCAGAAAAGCATGGTCCCAGCCCTAGAAGGCCTCCCATCTGCCCTCCCAAGCTAGGGCCTCGTCAGATCCCAGGGCCCTCTGCTTCAGGGCTGCAGGGCTGGGGCTCAGGAGCCCAGGCCTCTGACCAGCTCCTTTGCGCCCCAGCTCCTGGTGGAGCCCCAGCTCCTGGTGGAGCCCCAGCTCCAGGCAGTAGTCAGCCCATCCGCATTGAGTCGTCCTCCTCTCATGTGGCCGAAGGGCAGACGCTGGATCTGAACTGTGTGGTGCCCGGGCAGGCCCACGCCCAGGTCACATGGTACAAACGTGGAGGCAGCCTCCCCGCCCGGCACCAGGTACAGCAGCCCCCCAGGGCCAGCCCACTGGAGGGGTTGGATGGAGCCGCTCAGGCCCCTCCTGACCGTCCCTGTTTGCACTCAGACCCACGGCTCACTGCTGCGGCTGAACCAAGTGTCCCCAGCAGACTCAGGCGAGTACGTGTGCCGCGTGGTCCTCGGCTCTGGGCCCCTCGAGACCTCCGTCCTAGTCACCATCGAGGCCGCCGGCACTGGCTCCATCCCGGGTGAGTGACTGCCAGTGACAGGGCAAGCTGGGGTGCGGGGTGCTGAGAGCCTTCCCAGGTGCTGAGGCCCTAGTGACTCCCGTTGCTGACGCGGGGAAGAGGGTGGCAGGAAGCCACACTGGGGCAGGAAGCCCACCTTGGGGCTGGCCACAGGGCCGGCCCGGGAGGACTCCACTTCTCTGAGTAATCTGCCGTCTTCCCATCACTGTTCTCTCTGGCCACATCACTCATGTTTTTGCTCCTCCCTCAATCATCCTCATCTCTCCCACTTCCTCGCTCCCTCTGCAAGGCTTGGCTCCTGACCCAGCCCTCCCCTCAGGGTTGCTGAGCCGAGGACCTCAAGCCCAGGCCACTGAACCCACAGGCTGAGCTGGCTCCAGGGTGAACAGTTCTTTCCTTCCCTTCTGGGGAGCGTCTGCTACCCTCGCCCCTTTCCCCACAGCCCCAGGACCCGTCCCGCCTGTCAGGATCGAGTCCTCATCCCCCACGGTGGCCGAGGGGCAGACCCTGGATCTGAGCTGTGTGGTGCCCGGGCAGGCCCATGCCCCGGTCACGTGGTACAAACGTGGAGGCAGCCTCCCCGCCCGGCACCAGGTACACAGTGGCAGAAAGGCAGGGGGGGCCACCCAGGCCAAGCTGTGGACTGTGGGTCGGCGGGGGCAGCCTCTGAGCTGAGGGGCTGTCAGTTCCCAGCTCAGAGGAACAGGGTAGGGGGTACCTGCTGAGCTCTGAGAAGCCCCCCTCTCACACCCCTGCCCATGGCTGTCCAGGTCCGCGGCTCCCGCCTGTACATCTTCCAGGCCTCACCAGCTGACGCAGGCGAGTATGTTTGCCGGGCCAGCAGTGGTGTGGAGGCCTCCATCACAGTCACGGTAACCAGGACCCAGGGAGCCAACTTCGCCTACCGTGAGTGGGACTTACAGGCTGCACTTGGACAGAGAAAGGGGTAAGGCGGGGGAAGCTGCAGAGAACTGGACTGACCAGTGACCATCTTCTCCTCCAGCTCCTGGTGGCACCCAGTCCATCCGCATTGAACCCTCCTCCTCTCATGTGGCCGAAGGGCAGACCCTGGATCTGAACTGCGTGGTGCCCAGGCAGGCCCACGCCCAGGTCACATGGCACAAGCGCGGGGGCAGCCTTCCCGCCCGGCACCAGGTACAGGACCGGAGGATGGACAGGCCAAGAAGGGAACAAGAGGGAGGCCACTGGGGAGTGGAGGTCAAGGGTAGGGTGGGTTGGAGGCTCCTCTGAGACGGGGAGGCCTAGGACCCCATTGCACAGGTGTGTGGGGCAATGGTCCCAGCCTCTAGGACCAGCCAGCCTAGGTGTGACTGCTGCTTCCACCACTTCCTCGCTTGTGACCTTCAGCAAATTACTTAATCTCCCTGTACCATATTTTCAGCATCTGTAAAATGGTAATAATAGTACCTCCCTTACAGAATTATCTTAAGGATGAAATGAATTAATTTATATGCAAAGTGCTCAGAGCTCTGGCTCATAGAAAGTGCTATGAGCCGTTACTACTGTCATATCATTAGCTATTTTTAAAAATATTTATTTACTTATTCATTCATTTGGCTGCGCTGGGTCTTAGTTGCGGTGTGCAGGATCTTTAGTTGCGGCCTGCGGGATCTTAGTTGTGGCATGCAGGATCTGGTTCCCTGACCAGGGATCAAACCGGGGCTCCCTGCATTGGGAGCACGGAGTCTTAATCACTGGAGCACCAGGGAAGTACCGTCGTTAGCTGTTATTATTCATATATTTTATAGAATTTAGGATGCCACTGATTGCAGGATGCACCATGATTTTATGTGCCTCTAAGGAGAAACAAAAAAACTGCCATTTGTAATTGTAATTCACTGTGAGATGCATCTTGATTTCAGAGACTTTAAAAAGTATGTCTAGGGAATTCCCTGGCAGTCCAGTGGTTAGGACTCCATGCTTTCACTGCCAAGGGCCCGGGTTCGGTCCCTGGTTGGGTAGCTGGGATCCCGCAGGCCACACAGTGTGGCCAAAATAATAATAATAATAAATAAAATAAAAATAATATGCAGGTTATCTTCTCCATCCTTTTTTTTTTTTTAAAGTGTGTAAGAATGGATGGAGTGTGGTATTAGTGTTTGCCCAGTTCCCCATGGCTCCTCCGGGCCACCCCTCACTCCTGGGACAAGACACCCGCTTTACCCCTGAGCAGGACAGAACTAAGAGCCAGTTCTCAGGCTCAGAGTGAGGCAGGGCTGCAGGTTATAGGTGCAGGGGTCCTAAGAGGGCCCCTTCTGACCTCACCTTCATTCTGGCCAGACCCATGGCTCACTGCTGAGACTCTACCAGGTGTCCCCAGCCGACTCAGGCGAGTATGTGTGCCGCGTGGTAGGTGGCTCGGTGCCCCTGGAAGCCTCCGTCCTGGTCACCATTGAGTCTGCAGACTCTGTGCCTGGTGAGTGGTGCTGGGGGGAGGCTTCCCACTCCAGCAGTGGCAGGACCCCAGAGACCAGCAGTCCCTACCTTCACTCACACCCTCTCCTCCCAGCTGAGGATTGACCCTCTGCCCTCTGTCCCCAGCGCTGGGGGTCACCCCTCCAGTCCGGATCGAGTCGTCCTCCTCACACGTGGCTGAAGGGCAGACCTTGGATCTGAACTGCCTGGTTTCTGGGCAGGCCCACGCCCAGGTCACATGGCACAAGCGCGGGAGCAGCCTCCCTGCCCGGCACCAGGTAGGAGGTGGGGTGCTACGGGGGGCCTGAAGGACCCTCGAGACTGCGGAGTAAGGAGCTTTGAGTTTGGACACTGCTTTGCCCCTTGCCTGGCCAGTCCTTTGACTTCCCTGATCCTCAGTGTTCTCATCTGCCAAATGGGCTCACACTGTCCACCTCACCTGCCCCATAGGTGGCAAGTGCCGGTCCCCCACTTCTTCCCACTGGACCCAGTCCCAACCCTCGGGCAAGGGAATTGAAGGGTCATGAATGGTGGTTCTCCCTGGAAGAGCTTCTGCCCCAGCCCTAAAGCTCCATCTGGCCGGGTCTGGCTGGGATGGGTACCAGGGAAGGGGGTGGGAGCCTGGCTGTGAACCTGCCTCCCCTCCCAGGTACATGGCTCGAGGCTGCGGCTGCCCCAGGTGACTCCAGCTGACTCCGGGGAGTACGTGTGCCGCGTGGTCAGCAGCTCGGGCACCCAGGAAGCCTCCGTCCTCGTCACCATCCAGCAGCGCCTCGGCCCCTCCCGCTGTGAGTGTCTCAGGGGTCATAACAAATGGGCTGGGAGGGCCCCTCCACCGTCAGTGGCTCCCACACCCTGCCTTCCATCTCACCCTCCCAGCCCAGAGTGTGGTGTACCCCGTCCGCATTGAGTCATCCTCAGCCTCCCTGGCCAACGGACATACGCTGGACCTCAACTGCCTGGTGGCCAGTCAAGCCCCCCACACCATCACCTGGTATAAGCGTGGAGGCAGCCTACCCAGCCGGCACCAGGTATGGAACCAGCAGGCAGGGAGGGCAAAAGCTGGGGTCACCAGCCCTGACAGGAATCAGGAAGAGCTGTCAACAGCCCGTCTGTGCTCATTCAGCCATTCAACAAACATTGAGTGTTCTTGCTGAACAGGCCCTGGACCAGTGCTGAGGATATGGAGATAAGTCCCACTGACCTCAGCTGGATCCTGTACTTCACTCACTCACTACATTTCCCTGAGAACCTGCTCCAGGCCAAGTCCTGGTCCTGGCACTAAGGCTTCAAATGGAATGAGACCACTGCCTGCCCTCAGGGAGCTCACAGGCTAAAGGGCTAGGCAGACATGCCATGCGACAGCGCTGTAATAGGCGTCACCGGGGAGGGCCTCAATGGGCTTTCTGCAGGGGTGACGGGTGAGAATAGTCCAAAGGCTGGAGACACTGTCCACCCAGCCCAGAGCCTCGGGAAGGCCACCAAGGGAGTTCTGAAGGAGGCCGGGGTGGAGGCTACCCCAGACAAGGCAGTGAGGCTCCCGGAGTCCGGGGGAAGCAGCAGCGGCAGCACCTGAGACATGGAGGTGCTGCCCGCACCCCCTGACACCTGCTCCCCCTCAGATCGTGGGCTCCCGGCTGCGGATCCCCCAGGTGACGCCCGCGGACTCGGGCGAGTACGTGTGTCATGTCAGCAACGGTGCCGGCTCCCAGGAGACCTCGCTCATCGTCACCATCCAGGGCAGCGGCTCCTCCCACAGTGAGAACTCCTAGGGCAGGGGGTCTAGGCAAGCGGGTACGGGGGAGGCAGCGAGGTGCCTGGCACCGTCACTCTTGTCTGACTCCGGCTATGTGGTGCATTCCTCTCTGTCCCCAGTGCCCAGTGTCTCCCCACCAATCAGAATCGAGTCCTCGTCCCCCACGGTGGTTGAAGGGCAGACCTTGGATCTGAACTGCGTGGTCACCGGGCAGCCCCAGGCCACCATCACGTGGTACAAGCGTGGGGGCAGCCTTCCCACTCGACACCAGGTACAGAGTAGAGCCTGGCAGTGGGGTGGGCAGTTCAGGGACAGCCCCCCATGGGCAAAGAACCTGAAGCATTAGCTGGCAGTCCTCCCTCCTGCCCTGGGTGGACAGAGGGTAGCCTCAGCCGGTCTGATGGAGGAGGCCTGAGCCAGCCGGTGACCCCTCAACCCCTTGACTCCCTTCTTCCTTATCCACACCCCTAGGCTCACGGCTCCCGTCTGCGGCTGCACCAGATGTCCGTGGCGGATTCAGGCGAGTATGTGTGCCGGGCTAACAACAACATCGACGCCCAGGAGGCCTCCATCGTGGTCTCAGTCTCCCCCAGCACCGGCAGCCCCTCTGGTGAGTCCGATGAAGACCCAGGAAGGGCCTGGGAGACGCAGGTACCAGTGTTTCCCAGGGAGGAAAGGCCCTGTAGTCAGAGCCCTCAGACGAAGGTGGTGGTGCAGGACGAGGGCTCAGCAGAAGGATGCCAGGGTTCACATCCTGCCTGCACCACTAGGGACCTTGAGGGAGTGACTCTCCCCTCTCAGCTTCCGTACCCTCATCAGTGAAGTGGGGATGTCGATCATTCCATCCTCAGAGAGCTGTCCGATACGGTGGCCACTAGCCATGCATGGTCATTAAAATTAGTTAAAATCCTAAATTCACATCCTCACATTTCAAAAACAAAGTGCTCAGTAACCGCACATGGCTGGTTGCCACTGCATTGAACAGTGCGGATGATAGAACATTTCCATCACCGCAGAAAGTATGTGAATTTTGTGAGGACTAAGTGAGTTAACGCACGTAAAGTACTTAGAACAGTGCTGGCATACTGTAAGTGCTTAATAAGTGTTAGCTATTCTTACTACCTTGGGAGGGTGGAGGCTTCTCCAGTTGAGGCTCCCACCAACCCAGGTGTTCCCAAATCTGACCATGACCAAAGCCCCGACTTGCTCTTTCTGTGCGCCCAGTCCCTGGCGGGGCCACGCCCATCAGAATCGAGTCGTCATCTTCACACGTGGCCGAAGGGCAGACCCTGGATCTGAACTGCGTGGTCCCTGGACAGGCGCATGCCCAGATCACGTGGTACAAGCGCGGGGGCAGCCTCCCCACTCACCACCAGGTATGGGAGTTGGGGGCAGGACATAGTGGGAGGGCTGCTGGATGTGCGGGCCCTGGCTAGGGGCCTGTCCCCCAAGCTCTGCCCGGGAAGGAGGGCCTGGGATCCCCTGTGGGGTGCAGTGCCTGCCTGCGTCAGAGGTGGGACCCCGGCCCCAGCCTTCAAGGATTCCAAGTGCCATCTCCTTCTGCTCCTCTCCCGTCCTGTCCCTGCTCAGGCCCACGGCTCACGGCTGCGGCTGCACCAGGTATCCCCGGCTGACTCGGGTGAGTACGTGTGCCGCGTGGTGAGCAGCTCTGGCCCCCTGGAGACCTCAGTCCTGGTCACCATCGAGGCTTCTGGCTCTGGCGCTGTTCTCGTCCCTGGTGAGGATCCCTACAGTGGGGCTGGGAAGCAGGAGGAGGGAAGAAAGGAGGGCTCGAGAGCCAGGTCAAGTGGGCTTCATCCCTAGGGCCCGAGAGCACGGGCTGTGGAGTCCGGCTCGTGTGGGCGTGAGTCCCGGCTCCTCTGTCCACACTCTGAAATGTTACACGAGGGATTCCTCTCGGTGTGTCACTTTCCTCATCTGTGAAGTGGGGCTAGTAGAGCTCTTGCAGCAATTACACGAGTTCCTTAAAGGCTGGAATTGCACCTCTGGGATCTGAGAGGGTGATTTTAGGTGGTGCCCTGATTAAATATTTTTTTATATTAATAGTGATAATGTTAGGGAAAAAACATCAACACGTCAAACCTGTCATGATTGCATGGAAATCATTGCCTATGATGGGGCTGTGCGTTTAAGGGTTTTCTTAAGTGAATCAATTGAAAGTGTAAAGGAGTTAATAGCACAGGGAGCACGTGGCCGTAGCAGACATCATGATAATAGTACCTGAATCGCTAAGTCATGAACGTGATATGCACTTACCAGGTGCTGGGCCCTGGTATTTTTACACATATTAACTCATTTCACCGTCACAATAACCCTTTGAAGTAGGTATGATTGTTCTGTTTTACAGTTGGGGAAACTGAGGCATGGAGAGGTGAAGTAGCTTTCCCAGGGTCACACGACTAATAAATGGCAGGGCTGGGTTTTGAACCCAGGCAGTCTGGCCCCAGAGTCTGGGTTCTTAGCCCCATACTACTCAAGTCTGGGAAACGTAAGTGATCTGTGTGGAGCTGCCTGGCCCTGAGCCCTGGCCGCCAGTTGGTGCCGGGAGCACAGAGGATGGTGGGACCATTGTCTGGGGCTGGGCTGGGAGAATGAGGCGCCAGGCTAGCCCAGCTGCTCCAGGCTTCAGGGGAATGGGAAGGGGGGTATCAAGGCCGTCTGCCTGTGGCCTCTGGCCTGACCATCTGGGCACCCAGGGGCAGGGGCTGAGGACACAGGGAGTCCCAGCTCACTGACTTCTTCCTGTGCCCCAGCCCCGGGCGGAGCCCCACCCATCCTCATCGAGACGTCCTCCTCCCACGTGGCCGAAGGGCAGACCCTGGATCTGAAATGCGTGGTGCCTGGCCAGGCCCACGCCCAGGTCACATGGCACAGGCGCGGGGGCAGCCTTCCCGCCCGGCACCAGGTATGGAGGCTGGAGAAAGCAGGATGTGGGCATTCCCACCCCACCCCGTCCCCTGCCCGGGAGGGAAGGTGGCCCCAACATCCGGGGCTTCAGGAAAATGGCAACAGGAGATCACTGGGACTCAGGAGTTCAAGAACAGGCTGGGCATGGTAGGGCCGTCACTGGCTGCCCGGTACCTTGGTGCAAATTAGAAAAGGACATCTCTTACTCAAGACACTGGGCTTTCTCCTGCCAGGAAAAGCATAATAGTAAACATACCCCACAACGTCCAGTGTCAAAGGGGGTCACCTTTGGCAGGAGGCAGTGCCCACAATGGTGCATGACAGTCCTGGGGTACAGGTATGAGAGGGCTGGGGCATCTGACGGCCTTGGCCACCAGCCCCCCGGCTCACTCTCCCCACTCTCGCCCCACCCTGGCCAGGTCCACGGCCCCCTGCTGAGGCTGAACCAGGTGTCCCCTGCCGACTCTGGCGAATACTCCTGTCGAGTGGCCAGCAGCTCAGGCACTCTGGAGGCTTCTGTCCTGGTCACAATCGAGGCCTCCAGCCCAGGCCCCATTCCTGGTGAGTGACAGGAGCGGCGGGCGGTTCTGGGCACAGGCTTGGGGGCCCCTGCCTGGCCTTGCTCCCCCTGCTATCCAGCAGGGCTCTAGCCCTCGGCTCCAGGAAGGTCCTCCAGCCCCTCCCCCAACCACTGGGAACCAAGGTCTCACCAGGGCATCTCAGCCCCCAGGGGACAGAGACCCTTCTTAGGTCAATGGTGCTCAGCCATGTCAGTCCCTCTCAAGCCACTGCACCTCCAGGAGGGCCAGCTGGCACTCGGTGCCACCGCCTCGGGTCTCTGCCTGCACCCCCGGGGCCGCCCCTTTCTCACCCACCCACTGTGCCCACAGCCCCAGGACTGGCCCAGCCCATCTACATCGAGGCCTCCTCCTCCCATGTGGCCGAAGGACAAACCCTGGACCTGAACTGCGTGGTACCCGGGCAGGCACATGCCCAGGTCACGTGGTATAAGCGTGGGGGCAGCCTCCCCGCCCGGCACCAGGTACAGGGGCCAGGGGTGGGGAGAATTCAGGGCAGGCAAGTTTTGACCTGCAGTTGCCGTCTGCATCCCAAACCTTCTTCACACAAACCCTGGCATGCTTGGGGACCCCAGGGGATAAAATACTTGGCGGGGAGGAGTTCAGCAGCCTGGGAATTGAGAGACCTGGGTTCTTCTCCTGGCTTTGCTGCTGAATCATTTCCTGCAGCAGTTACCTCTGAAAAGGGGATGGAGTGGACTTGTAGAATTCTGTGAATGAAGCTTCCTCATCTCCACCAGCTGGAGCCCTGAGCTCCTGAGAACTCTTGGGCACTGGCACAGCCGGGCTCGGGGACTTGCCCTGTCCCGAGTGCTCTGGCACGATGGCCACCCTCTCCTCACTCCGACAGACCCACGGCTCCCGGCTGCGGCTCCACCACGTCTCCCAGGCCGACTCCGGAGAATACGTGTGCCGTGTGGTTGGCAGCTCGGGCCCTGAGCACGAGGCCTCCTTCACGGTCACTGTCCCGCCCAGTGCAGGGTCCTCCTACCGTGAGTGAGGGACACGCCACGGGCAGGGGGAGGCGGGGAGACACTGGGGCCGAGGAGTGGGGAGGGGAGGCGGGGGAGCCCACCCAGCCCTGCTGAGCGCAGCCCTCTGCCTCCGTCCTCCCCCAGGCCTTAGGAGCCCTGTCATCTCTATCGACCCGCCCAGCAGCACCGTGCGGCAGGGCCAAGACGCCAGCTTCAAGTGCCTCATCCATGATGGGGCAGCCCCCATCAGCCTTGAGTGGAAGACTCGGAACCAGGAGCTGGAGGGTGAGCCGGGGGGGTGGGGGGCTGGAGGCGGGTGTGAATGCGCGAGGCTCACCACTGGCGGCTGGGCGGAGCCGACCATGGCACCAAACTTTCTGTGTGACCCCGGGTAAAGCCCTTCCCCTCTGGGGACTTGGTGTCCCTGTCTGGATGGTGAGAGGGCTGGACCCAGGAGTCTCCAAGGACTTGTTTATCAACCATCTGTGACCCTGTGAGCTGGATACACCCAGACTGGAGGGGTCGGGGCCATGGGGCACTGGTGTGCCTACTGGCAGCGCCAAGGCAGGAGGACACCCTCACTGACCACACCCTCCTTGATGCCAACCCCGCAGACAATGTCCACATCAGCCCCAACGGCTCCATCATCACCATCGTGGGCACCCGGCCCAGCAACCACGGCGCCTACCGCTGCGTGGCCTCCAATGCCTATGGTGTGGCCCAGAGTGTCGTGACCCTCAGCGTGCACGGTGAGGGCCTTCAGCCCCGTGGGCTCTGACTTCGTGTTTCCAGCTCTGATTCCGAGCTCAGAACCTCCAGGCTTAAATCCATCCTCTGCCACTGCCTCCCTCTTGGGCATTCTCCCTCTCTGAGCCTCGGTCTCTACATAGGTGCAGTGGGGAGACTAGTGCCCACTGGCAGTTACTGGTAAGGGGGCTGTGACAGTGCACATGACCAGCAGAGCCCTGCATGTGTATCAGTGGTGTCATTCCTCTGTGCAGGGCCCCCTACAGTCTCTGTGCTCCCCGAGAGCCCCGTGCGGGTGAAAGCGGGAAAGGCCATCACCCTGGAGTGTGTCAGTGCTGGGGAGCCCCGCCCTTCTGCTCGCTGGACCCGGATCGGTGCCCCCACCAACTTGGAGCAGCGGGCACCTGGGCTCGTGGACAGCCACACCGTGCTGCAGGTGATGTCAGGGGGGGTCTCATCTCTGGATCTGAGGCCCAGTCACTGCCCGTTCTCGAGCAGTTACCTGGAGGAGAGAGTGGTGGATGGACAGATGGGTGATGAATTGGTGAAGAAAGGGAGGGATGGGATAGGTGGATGATGGCTAGATTGGAAGACGCTCAGGAAGAAAGAAGGAAGGTGGAAGGAGGAATGGGTAGAAGTATGGGTGGTTGGGTGGGTAGGTGGATGGATGGGTGGATGGGTGGGTAGATGGATGGATGGATGGATGGATGGATGGATGGATGGGTGGATGGATGGGTGGATGGATGGATGATGGATGGATGGACGGGTAGATGGGGGGGTGGATGTGTGGATGGATAGACTAATGGGATATCTTGAGTGTGAGCCCTCAAGCAGCCAGTCAAATAGGAAAGCTAAAAACAAAGGGATGGGTAGAAGAAAGAGGTGAAACCAAGCCAGAGGGCTGATGCCAAGGTCCCCCCTCAGTGGCCTGATGACCAACTTCCTTGCTTCTTCCAGATTTCGTCAGCTAAACCATCAGATGCAGGCATCTACGTCTGCCTAGCTCAGAATGCACTGGGCACAGCGCAGAAGCGAGTGGAAGTAATTGTAGACACGGGCACTGTGGCCCCAGGGGCCCCCCAGGTCCAGGTAGAAGAAGCCGAGCTGACTGTGGAAGCTGGACACACGGCCACCCTGCGCTGCTCAGCCACAGGTGTGGACGGGGGCTGGCACACAGGGCAGGCAGAGCAGCGGGCCCTGGGGCCTGAATTTAGACACAAGAGACCTGAAGAGGATGTCATGCTCAGGAAGGGGGCTTTGCTGCAGGCAATCTCCCAGTGATGGCTGAGGTGCCCACTTTGTGCCCCCCATGAAGGAGCAAGCTGACCCAGGTCCCTTCCTGGCCATCCCACCCCCAGCCAGCCCTGGGGCAGCCCACCAACCTCTGCCGCTCCACTCCACAGGCAGCCCCACGCCCACCATCCACTGGTCCAAACTGCGCTCCCCGCTGCCGTGGCAGCACCAGCTGGAAGGTGACACGCTAATCATCCCGCGGGTAGCCCAGCAGGACTCGGGCCAGTACATCTGCAACGCCACTAGCCCTGCCGGGCATGCTGAGGCCACCATCGCCCTGCATGTAGAGAGTAAGGCCCTCGTCCACCCTCCTCGCGCTACCCTCTCCGCACTGCATGGAGGTCTGAGCCCCCCAGCCAGGCCACACCCTGGGCAGAACTCCAGGAAACCTACCTGGAGGGTCACATGCACCTCAGGCCCCGGAGCCTGCCCTAACCTAAAACCCACGTCCCCTCCTGGGACCTTGGCTTCCCTCATCCCCAGTCCTCTGGGCTCCCCGTTCAGCTCCCTAGTCCTTTGGCAAGTCGCCAGGGCCCAGCACCTGCTGCCATCCTGACCTCTGCTCTCCGCCGCCCTGACCTCTGTGTCTCCAACCCCAGGCCCGCCGTATGCCACCACAGTCCCGGAGCACGCGTCGGTGCAGGCAGGGGAGACGGTGCAGCTCCAGTGCCTGGCTCATGGGACGCCCCCACTCACCTTCCAGTGGAGCCGTGTGGGCGGCAGCCTCCCTGGGAGGGCGACCACCAGGAATGAGATGCTGCTCCTTGAGCCTGCGGCCCCTGCGGACTCAGGCCGCTACCGCTGCCGGGTCACCAACAAGGTGGGCTCAGCTGAGGCCTTCGCCCAGGTGCTGGTCCGAGGTGAGCAGCCCCAGCTCAGACTGGGTAGAATGGGGTCAGCTTTCCTCCAGGCGCTTGTCCGAGCCTTTCACTTACCCCTCAGCTGGTGCCGGGGGACCCCCACCTGGGGCATGAAGACCCCCCTCCACTACCCTAGCTGGAACGCCTTCTTTTCCGCCAGGAAGACCCCGGTCACTGTGTTCTCAGCAACTAGCTCTCACTGCTGCATCCCTCCCTTGGCATTGACCTCATACTGCCAGAGGCTATGTTTACATGAGTACCCCAGCCTGCCTCGCCTGCCAGACAGAGGATGAGGGCAGGGCCTGGGCCCAGTCATCTCAGCAGCCCCGGGCTTGTCCCCACAGCACCCAGAATGGGCTGCGTAAATGCTGGACGGGGACAACAATGAGTGTGTGATAGGGCAGCCCCCACCCCGGATGCCCAGGGTTTCAGCGGATCTCCAGAGAATCCCACATCTCCGTGGTCTTCTCAAGAGCCCGGACTGAAGTGAGCCCAGGTCCTGGGTTCAGTGCACAGCCCGATCACTTGATAGTTGTGTGAACCTGGCCAAGTCAGCGAACCTCAAGCCTCACTGTCTTCATCCTGCAAAGTAGAGAGGACAATGCCAGCACATAGGCTGACTTAGAAACGGACACATACGTAGAGCCCGTGGCACCTAGTAGGCACTTGGTAAATGGTGATAGTATGCATTTGACCCACCCTCCCATATGTCCCCTGCACCCGGACATTAGGTGCCTTCACCTGGGATCCTCCTATTTTAAATTTATTTATTTATTTATTTTTGGCTGCGTTGGGTCTTCATTGCTGCACACAGGCTTTCTCTAGTTGCGGCGAGTCGGGGCTACTCTTCATTACGGTGCACGGACTTCTCTTTGCGGCGGCCTCTCTTGTTACAGAGCACGGGCTCTAGGCGCGTGGGCTTCAGTAGTTGTGGCGCACGGGCTTAGTTGCTCCGCAGCATGTGGGATCTTCCAGGACCAGGGCCTGAACCCGTGTCCCCTGCTTTGGCAGGCGGATTCTTAACCACTGCACCACCAGGGAAGCCCCTCTCCTATTTTAGACTAGAGCCAGAATAGTCTTTGCTCTCCTTCCTTCAGGTGTCTGAATCTTTCCAAGGCCGACCCCTCCCGCTCTCGCCTTGGGCTGCCCTCCCCTCCCAAAGGCCAGGAGCTTCTGGAAGCACAGCCCAGCGCTCCACAGGCTCTTATTTGTGTTGATTGAATGACTGCACGAGTGAGCAGATGAATGAATCTGCCAATGAAAGGTCTTTTTTCCCTGGTCCGAGAGGCAAACAGGGGAACGTCCCCTGAATGTTAGGATGGGGGTCTCCTGGGTCCTGGAGGGGCATCGGGATATCACACACATACACACACGCACACGCACAACCTCTTACCTGTCCCCGCAGGCCCCTCCGGCTCTCTCCCCGCCACCCCCATCCCAGCAGGATCCGCGCCCACCGTTCAGGTCACGCCTCAGCTGGAGACCAAGAGCATAGGGGCCAGCGTCGAGTTCCACTGTGTCGTGCCCAGCGACCTGGGCACTCAACTCCGCTGGATCAAAGAAGGGGGTCAGCTGCCTCCCGGCCACAGCATACATGATGGGGTGCTCCGGTGAGTGGGGGCAGGGGCAGGACTGAACTTGGGCATCCCAGCCCAAGGCACCCAGTGGGGCTGTTAGAATACCTATCCTACTGGGCTTAGCATAAAACAATGGCCTTGGGCAAGTCACTTCACCTCCCTGAGCCTCAGTGTTCTCAGCTGTACAGTGGGTTATATGAGACCAGAATGAGATAACCTAAAGCACTTAACACAGTGCTTAGCATGTGGAAGGCCTTCAGTAATCAGTGGCCCATGTTTGTATTATTGTTAAAGGGAAGAGAACAAGCTCTGAGGCCAGATATATACATGTGACCCAGATCTCAGCTCTGCTACTTGATAACTGTGTGATCTGGAACTCTAGACCACAAGGTCTTGGTCTAAAATGGGTGTGGTGATACTCACCCTGACTTCCTACCTACCTCCCATGGTTTTGGGGAGACTAGAAGTTTACATCGTGTGCTGATACTTGACGACTTTTAACTCCCACACAACTGCAAAGTATTCTCACCAATTGTTTTTATTCACTGATGTCTTATTATTTTTTTCTTTACAGAATCCAGAACTTGGACCAGAGCTGCCAAGGGACGTATGTTTGCCAGGCCCATGGACCATGGGGACAGGCCCAGGCCAGTGCCCAGCTTGTTGTCCAAGGTAGGACGGTGGCTTCAGGCTTCTGCTAAGAGCAGGGGACAGAGGTGAAGTGCACAGGGACCATATTCCCCAAGAAACCCCTTAAATGTGTACAAATAAAGAGAATTATTCGATTGTATCTTGCTTTCGTCTAGCACAGAGTGAGGGGGCTTGACAAATATTGCAAGGGAGGGGGGAAGAAGGGAGATGGGCGGAGCGCTCAGACAAACCAATGAAAATGACTGCGGAGGCACAAGTGAGTAAAACGAATGAACAAAGAGCGAACAAGTGAGCGTGTTAATGAGTGGACGCACAAAAAAGTGAATGAAATGCTGCGTGCCTCGGGCCCCAGTGCTCACCTTTTCTGGGGCAGCCTGCAGCCTCTCTGAGCCCAGGCCTGCAGCAGGCTGGCCTCACTCTGTTCTGCCCCATCCTCCCGCAGCTCTGCCCTCTGTGCTCATCAACATCCGGACCTCCGTGCAGACCGTGGTGGTCGGCCATGCCGTGGAGTTCGAGTGCCTGGCCCTGGGTGACCCCAAGCCTCAGGTGACATGGAGCAAAGTTGGAGGGCGCCTGCGACCTGGCATCGTGCAGAGCGGAGGCATCGTCAGGATCGCCCACGTGGAGCTGGCTGACGCAGGACAGTACCGCTGCACCGCCACCAGCGCCGCAGGCACCGCCCAGTCCCACGTGCTGCTACTCGTGCAAGGTGAAGGCTGGCAGGGAGCTCTGCAGGGCCGGGGAGCGTGCAGGGGCTGCTCTCACGCCATCTCCTGCCTTACCTGCGCTACTCCTCCTTCCTGCTCTCTTGGGGATTTTCAATTTGGTGTATTTAGGGAGCAGGTTTCATAACAAGCAGGTGCAGCAGGGGATAGCAGTGAGTGTTCCTCTGGGGCAGCTGGAACTTGCAGGGAAAAGCTATGCCGTGGGGCATCAAGAGGAAATCAGATAAGTAGTCTTCACCTGCTGGAGCTCCCGCTCTGACGAGGAAGACCTACAGCTCAGTCTGCTGGCAGAGACAGCGCAAACACAAAACAGACGTGAAAGACAGTACAACGTGGACAGGGGATGATGCCAGGCAGACACAATCTGTGTGTTCTTCAGAGGCTATTCTTTTTCACCCCAAGCCCTGTCACTTGCCCCAAACTTACCCACACTGCCCTAGTGCCCCCTCTTCAGGTCCCCAGAGGGCTGCACAATTTTCCACCCAGGTGTGTTGAAGAGGCTCGGTCTGTGGAGTCAGTTGAACCTGTCCCTGAGCCCTGGCTCTGCCTGGTTCCAGCTGTGCAACCAGGAGTGAACGGCCAGTTTCCTCATCTGTGAAATGGGGACACAGTGCCTCCCTTCCAGGGATGGCATGAGGATTAAATGAGTCAGGACACAGGCTGGGCTCACAAACGGTTGGTGTCATCAGGTTGATGGCCTGTGTCTCCTCCTCCCCTCTCAGCCTTGCCGCAGATCTCAACGCCCCCAGAGGTCCGTGTGCCCACTGGTTCTTCAGCTGTCTTCCCCTGCATGGCCTCTGGCTACCCCACTCCTGACATCACCTGGAGCAAGGTAAATGCTAGGCAGGAAACCAGCGGGTGTGCCTGAGGGGCAGGGACCAGGTCTTCACCATCTCGGTGCCCCCAGGAGCTGGCCCAGGCTTGGCCCAGAGCATGCGCTCCATGTCTGAGGGTGGGCCCCAGGCAGGGATGGGAGACGGGCCCCGTGGAGGTGTGGGCCAAGGCCAGGGTTCAAAGTGCCAGTGTGTTTGCAGCTGGATGGGAACCTGCCGCCCGACAGCCGCCTGGAGAACAACATGCTGCTGCTGCCCTCGGTCCAGCCCCAGGACGCGGGCACCTATGTCTGCACCGCCAGCAACCGCCAGGGCAAGGTCAAGGCCTTTGCCCATCTGCAGGTGCCAGGTGAGACCACACACCCCGGGATAGGCGGCACCCTGCCCGCCACCTTGTGGGTGGCGTCTTGAACTGTGCTTTCTGCCCTCAGAGCGGGTGGTGCCCTACTTCACGCAGACCCCCCACTCTTTCCTGCCGCTGCCCACCATCAAGGATGCCTACAGGAAGTTTGAGATCAAGATCACCTTCCGGCCCGACTCAGCCGATGGTGAGCAGGGGAGGAGCTGACTGGGGGGCCCGGGGCTGGGGATCTCCAAAGTCACTGCCATCAGGGTATGAGCCCTGGCAGCCCCCGGTCCTCAGCCTTCCCTGCCCCGGGGGCTCCAGGCCAGCAGGGCCTCCCCCTCTGGCTCATGCCTCCTCTTCTCCATTCCCTCCTGTGTGATACCTGCACCCAAGCCTCCCCCGGTCCCTCTGCCACTGGTGCAGCATCCCCCGGTCCTTCTGTCCCGTCTCCCTACTCCTGTCTCTGCTCCTTCCTCCTTTTCCCCATCTCTCACCCTTCCCTCCTCTCTCTCTCTCTCTTTCTCATCTGTCTCCTCCCACCTCTTACGGGTCTCTGACTTTCACTGTCCAGGCCTCCTTCTCTACTCGGGTGAGTCTCCGCCTCCCTCTCCTCCTTCAGGTAGACCCTACAGTGTAAGTGAAGCAAATTCAACTTCCTTCTAGGAGCTCTCAGCAAGGCCCTTCTATTTAGGGCCCCATCCTGAGAGGGAGACGCCCTGGCTGTGTGGGGTGTGCTGGAGGGAGGGACAGCAGTTAGCGAGGGGAAAGGTTCACAAGCTTGGGCCATTGGTTCCGGGGCTGGGCAGACAGGGAGCCCGTGGCTGGACGGGAGGCCCTAACACAACTCTGCCCGCCCAGGGATGCTGCTGTACAACGGGCAGAAGCGGATCCCAGGGAGCCCCACCAACCTGGCCAACAGGCAGCCCGACTTCATCTCCTTCGGCCTTGTGGGCGGGAGGCCCGAGTTCCGGTGAGACCCTCACCCTCCCGGGTTACAGGGGAAGGGGGGCTGGGGGACTAGATTGCAGGACTTCCGTCAGGCACACACCGCCCTGGGCTGAGTTGTACGACGGAGGTTCTGAAAGAAGGAGGAGATGTGACCGTTACCCTCGGTGACCCCCCGTGCTGCCGGGGTCAGCACAGTGCGCCAGCCGGGTGGCGGAGGAAGCAGCCTCAGACTTGCACACAGTTGCGGCAGAAATACTCAGCAATGCTAGAGTGTGTCCTTCCAGGGTGGGACCGCTGCAGGCCAGAATTCGTTCATTCATTTATTCATTCAACAGTTTTGTGCTGAATACCTACTATGTACCAGGCACGGATACAAACAAAACAAATCAAGTTCTGGCCCTTGTGGGAATGTATATCCTAGTTGGGGAAGACCAGCCACAAACAAAGAAGGAAAGAGACAAGGTCATCTCAGAGGGAGGAGTGCGCAGACGAACAGTGAGGCCAGGTGCCAGGCTGTAGGGCCTAGAGCCAGGGGCACTTGGAGCCCCGGGGGCTGCTCTGAATAAGCTCCCAGGGAGAGTGTAGGAGAAGAAGAACCCCTGGGGAGGGGCAGGGATAGGGTGAGCTGGGGGTGGGGGTGGGGCGAGAGCACAAGGCAGGGACAGGAACCGGAGCAGGATGACAGGGAATGGCGTCGACCCCTTTGCCCAGCCTGGGCCCCCTGCCCAGCCCTTCCTACAAACCCCATATCCGCTCTCTCCTGCCCCGGCCCTCCCTCCCACCCCATGGAGCAGGTTTGATGCAGGCTCGGGCATGGCCACCATCCGTCACCCCACACCGCTAGCACTGGGCCAGTTCCACACCGTGACCCTGCTGCGCAGCCTCACCCAGGGCTCCCTGATCGTGGGCAGCCTGGCCCCGGTCAACGGCACCTCCCAGGTGAGACCCAGCCCCGTTCCTCTATCCCTAGCCCCTCCCCACCTCCGCTCAGCCTCTGCCATTCCTGACTTACCCCTGTCCAGGGCAAGTTCCAGGGTCTGGACCTGAATGAGGAGCTCTACCTGGGTGGCTACCCCGACTACGGCGCTATCCCCAAGGCAGGGCTGAGCAGCGGCTTCATAGGTGAACCCCCTCCCCACCTTCAGCCCTGGCCAGACCTCACCTGGCTGGCAGAGCACCTGGGAGGGCACTGCAGGGCGTGGGTCGGAGCTGGGCAGGCCTCCCAGCACCCCTGACTTGGCTCATCCTGCCTGCCCACCCCCCAGGCTGTGTCCGGGAGCTGCGCATCCAGGGTGAGGAGATCGTCTTCCATGACCTCAACCTTACAGCACACGGCATCTCCCACTGCCCCACCTGTCGGGACCGGCCCTGCCAGGTAACCCCACACCGCACACTCCTCCCGGCCTCCCAGGCCGCTGTCCTCAGCCATGGCCGGCCCTGGTGGGGAGTGGGGAAGGGCCAGAGTGTTCTCGGTCTGACTTCCGGGGGCTGCTTTGCAGAACGGGGGCCAGTGCCAGGACTCGGAGAGCAGCAGCTATGTGTGTGTGTGCCCGGCTGGCTTCACCGGGAGCCGCTGTGAGCACTCGCAGGCCCTGCACTGCCACCCAGGTGTGTAACCCACCCTCTCCATCACTGCCACTCCGGGCTCTTCCCTCTGCCCGTTGCTGCCCCGTCATATGCACCCCAACTGCTAACCGTACTCACCACACTCTCTCCATCTTTCCCGAGTACTTAACCACTCTTCCTGGATTCTGACTTCCATCACTGCCATCCTAATATCCACCATGCCTCCCGTCTCTGCTACCCAAGCACTCATCCCCCGTCACTGTACCCGGACACTCCCCCCAGCCCCAATCACTGCTTCCTGGTACCTACCACCTTCCCATCTGTTACCAAGGCACTCACCCCACTACCCACCACCCAGGTACAGGCTTTCAAGAACCAAAGAGTCACTCGTTCACTCCCCGCCTTGCTCTCTCCCTGCCCAGCCCCTTCTGGCCCCACCCTTGCCCGAATCCATTCCCCCTCCCCGGTCACCCGATGCAGCCCTCCCAGGGGTCCCGGCCCTAAGGAGCCAAGGCCCCTGGGGGGCCGTAGTTAGAGTTCTGGCATCAGGACCCCACCACCTCCCAGACCACCTCAGTGCCCTCCTCATTGGCCTGTGTGTCCCCCAGAGGCCTGTGGGCCCGACGCCACCTGTGTGAACCGGCCCGACGGCCAAGGCTACACCTGCCGCTGCCACCTGGGCCGCTCGGGCGTGAGGTGTGAGGAAGGTAAGTGGAGCTGGGCCTGAGACCCCCAGGGGTCCCAGTAAGGACAGGAGAAGCTGGGCAGGGCATTCTGGGGCCATGACGGGCCCTATGGATGATAAAATTATTCCAGAGCCAGAGGGCCTCAAAGTCACCTGGCCAAGCTTCATGCCCAGCCTGAATCCCGTACACAAGGGCCCCAAAGGGGAAGCCCATCTAATTGGAGATCCAGCCTGGTCTGTAGTGCTGGGGGCAGGGTGCTTCTAGGCTGTTGCAGCCATTGCCCAGCTGATCCCGAGCCTCTAGGACTGGAGAGTGGGGTGGGCAGGGGTCCCAGAGGAAGGCTGCATAGTTGGAGCCCTCCCAGGACTCTGGCATCCCCACTGCCCTGGCTGAGCTGTGACTGCTGCAGGTGTGACTGTGACCACCCCTTCCCTGTCGGGCGCGGGCTCCTACCTGGCGCTGCCTGCTCTCACCAACACGCACCACGAGCTACGCCTGGATGTTGAGTTTAAGCCGCTGGCACCTGACGGGGTCCTGCTGTTCAGCGGGGGAAAGAGCGGGCCGGTGGAGGATTTCGTGTCCCTGGCGATGGTTGGCGGCCATCTGGAGTTCCGCTACGAGTTGGGGTCAGGTGAGCACTGACACCAAATGCAGTTGAGCCATAGGCACCAAGCTCCGTGCCCCCCTTGGCCCTCCACACCCCCAGGAGGCGTGGAGGAATAAATTCTGAAGTCAGACCAACCGGAGTCCCCTGTTCTTCGCGTTCCTCTCTCCGTGTGACCTGAAGCAAGTCTCTAGACCTCTCGGGTTCCTCTGGGACACTGGGAGGCTGAAGGAGGTTCCCTGTCTGCTCAAGTTCCTGTAGGGGGTGGGACGGGGCAGAGGGCCATCCATGTGCCAACCCTGCTGGCATCCTCCCCAGGGCTGGCCGTTCTGCGGAGCTCCGAGCCCCTGGCCCTGGGCCGCTGGCATCGCATATCCGCAGAGCGTCTCAACAAGGACGGCAGCCTGCGGGTGAACGGCGGGCACCCTGTGCTGCGCTCCTCACCCGGCAAGAGCCAGGGCCTCAACCTGCACACCCTGCTCTACCTGGGTGGTGTGGAGCCGTCCTTGCAGCTGCCCCTGGCCACCAACATGAGCGCTCACTTCCGCGGCTGCGTGGGCGAGGTGAGCGACTTCCAGACGGCAGGCGGGGAGGGCGGGGTGATTTCCCTCCGCCTGCAGCCAGCCCAAGGCGCGTGGGATCAGAGCCTCAGTTTCCTCCTCTGTAAAATGGGGATAATTACACCTGCTGTGAAGGTTGTGGTGAGGAGGGACTACACTCATGGATGCTCCTGGCACACAGTAGACCCTCGACTTTGGTCCTCCCCCCCCGACCCCAGAAACCCACGTTATGCTCAAGTTCCAGCCTGGGTTCCCAGCTCCCCTCTGCTGCAGTCTCTCTGCTGGTACACCCATGCTTCAGCCTCCTGCCTTCTTCGAGTCCCTTGGTGTCCCTATGCCCACAGGTGTCAGTGAATGGAAAGCGTCTGGACCTCACCTACAGCTTCCTGGGCAGCCGGGGCGTCGGGCAGTGCTACGACAGCTCCCCGTGTGAGCGCCAGCCTTGCCGCAGTGGCGCCACGTGCATGCCCACCGGCGAATACGAGTTCCAGTGCCTGTGTCGAGACGGCTTCAAAGGCGAGGGAGCCCGGCCAGGCACTGGGAGGGAGGGGTGGGGGGTGGTCAGTGGCCGCTCCAGCCCATGCCCACTCGCCTCTTCCCTGGCCCACAGGAGACCTCTGCGAGCACGAGGAGAACCCCTGCCAGCTCCGTGAGCCCTGTCTGCATGGGGGTACCTGCCAGGGCACCCGCTGCCTCTGTCCCCCCGGCTTCTCTGGCCCTCGCTGCCAACAAGGTAACTGCCCCAGCTTCTCTCCACCTCCCCCTTGGGGCGCTGGGGCCTGACACAGCCCGCCGACTGGACCCTGCGTCTCCCCACAGGCTCTGCACATGGCATAGCGGAGTCCGACTGGCATCTTGAAGGCAGTGGGGGCAACGGTACGTACTTGCCGTGACCAGCCAGAGGAGCTGAGCAGGCTTTTCCCTCCCAGGCCTTGGGTCTCTCAGCCCCTCTTCCAATGACCCCACCCCTCCATCCTGGCCTCTGAACAAAACAAGCCCAGGTGAGAGGCTCCTTGGGCACAGAGAGACAGAATAAGAAGAGCACAGCCGCACAGAGCTGGGTCCTGCCCTATGCTCACTGCCTAGTGACTTTGGGCAGGCCTTTGAACCGCTTTCACTTCTGTACCCTCCTCTGTATTCGTGCATTCCAGCAACAGACACGTATGTGTGCCCATCCTTGCCCTGGGAGCAGTAAATACAAGATGCGTAAGGCAGGACCCTCATTCTCAAGGATTCCACAATCTGTTTAAAAGCAATGATAATGATTTGTAAAAATGAATACTTATTGAACATTTACAGGCCCTGTGCTAACTGCGTTATAGATACATACCTTATCTATCGCTAATATAACAGGAGAGGTAGTGGCATAGTGGATAAGAGCCTGGATTCAAATCCTAGCTCTTCCACTTACTAGCTGTGTGACTTGGGGACTCACTTAACCTCTCTGTGCTTCAGTTTCCTCACGTATAAAATAGAAAGAAGTAACATCCTTCCACAAGGCTTTGGATAAAATTTTGTGTGAGAGTAAAATTCTTTAATGTATTTTAAATGCTTAGAACAATGTCTGGTCCAGAGTGGGCACAGAATGTTAGCTTTTGTTAATATTATAGCAAAGACATAGGGTTGTTACAAGGATCCAGTTAAAAATTATGTTTGTAGCTGGATGTGAAACTTCCTGCATGGTGACCGGCAGATAGTAGGTGCTTGGTAACTGTTAGCTGCTAACTTCATCAGTTGGTGGAGGGTGGCGAAGTGTCGCCTACCCTGGTAGCTGCCAGGCCCCAGGGGCCAGCACTGGTGTGGGATGTCTTTGAGCGGGTAGGGTTGGGGATCTTATAGCCACACACACAGTGTGGATGATGCAGCCGGAAGGTCTGGGTTGCCATCCAGGCTTCCCACTTCCTGGGCAAGTCACTCATCCCTGAACCTGTCTTCCCGTCTGTAAGATGGAGGGAGTACAAACTTTCAAAACCGTTTATGTGCCACTGACCTAGATGACCAGCTGCCCCAGTTTGCTCAGGACTGAGGAGCTTCTGGGGATGTGGGACTTTCAGAGCTAAAACCAGGACAGGACCCGGCAAATAGAGATGGTTGATCACCTACCTGGACCCTACTGACTGCATAGAATGAAATACATAGCATTTCAAAGGGAATCAATTGTTCTGAAAGAAGGTTATCAAAATATTTGAAGTTGTTTGCATCTCTATTAACGCATTAAATACGAGATCTAGCGTTAGGGTTAGGGTTAGGGTCGTTAGTCCCAACAGCTACCACAATTGCAATAAGCATAAACAATGTTTTGAAATATTTGCAGCAACTGTAATGCAATAAGGGAATCTTCCACTGGTGACTGAGTCACAGGCCCTGCTCCTCCTCAGTGTGTTGCCTACCTGCGTAACTAAAGGAACTGCTAACCTTCAGGGAGAAGAGAGCAAGGCTAGGACTATAATGTTTTCCAAGCCAAGTTCACAGGCCTCTGAATTCTGCCCCCAGCCCCCTTGGGTCTCCAGGGACTGCAGGTTCAGAGCCCTGCAGTAGTACAGGTCGGGGTGGAGGTGGGGGTCAAGGGCACCGATGCGGGATGGATACTCCATGCGGGTGAGCAGGTGTCCCAGCATCGCCCCCACTCCCCCGACAGATGCCCCCGGGCAGTACGGAGCCTACTTCTACGATGACGGCTTCCTCGCCCTCCCTGGCCGCATCTTCTCCAGGAGGTGAGAAGAGAGTCTGTGGGCCCAGGGTGGGGGACGGGAATCTGGGGCTTCTGCCCTCTCACCCACTTCCCCCGCACCGCAGTCACCCTGAGGTGCCCGAGACCATCGAGCTGGAGGTTCAGACCAGCACGGCCAGCGGCCTCCTGCTCTGGCAGGGCGTGGTAAGTGTGGACGTCCCGCCCAGGATCTCAGGGTTCCCAGCCCCCTGGTGGCCACAGGAGTGGGAGAGAGGAAGGAGGAGGCCACAGCTGTCGGTAGCCCCCGGAACCCTGTGCTTCTCTGGCAGGAGGTGGGAGAGTCCGGCCGAGGCAAGGACTTCATCAGTCTTGGGCTTCAGGATGGGCACCTTGTCTTCAGGTGGGTCCTGGCACCCGACCCTTCCTCTCCCTTCCCTCAGCCCCCTTACCCTTCAGTGGCTTCCCCGCCGGTCAGCCCCATGGCCCCCCCAGCAAGAAGCTGCAGCGCCCAGTGCCCCAGCTGCACACCACCACCGCCGTCCCACACCCCCTCCAGTCCTGCCCCCTGCTCACACCCTCTTGGGCCTGTGTGACTGCAGCTACCAGCTGGGCAGTGGGGAGGCCCGCCTTGTCTCTGAGGACCCCATCAACGATGGCGAGTGGCATCGGGTGGTGGCGCTGCGGTAAGGGAGCCCCCCGGGCACTAGGGCGAAGGGCCCGGAGTCCTGGACTGGGACAGGACGCCCCCCGTCATGCGCAGGGAGGCAGGCATTGAGCTCTGGGGAGACAGAACGTGAAGCCAGGGTCAGGGGAGAGCCCGCCAGCCGGAGCACAGACTTCCAGGGCAGGACAGAACTCCATGGGGTGGGCGCACAAGCACCCTAGGGGCTGGATGAAGCCTGGGTGGGGTGCTAGGAAGTTGTGTTTGTGGGACCAGATCTCTCATCCAGCGGAGGGAGGGGGCAAGAAAGAACTCAGGGAGCGGGGTCACGCTGCTCTGACTGGAGTCTCTGTAGCAAAGGGAGGGGGCTCTCTGGGTTGAGAAGGACGGGGGATCGGTGGTGAGGGGCCTGACCCTGTTCCACTGCAGAGAGGGCCGGAGAGGCTCCATCCAGGTGGACGGAGAGGAGCTGGTCAGCGGCCAGTCCCCAGGCCCTAACGTGGCAGTCAACACCAAGGGCAGCATCTACGTCGGTAAGTCTTGAGCTCGGGCCTCGTGCAGGCCTGGGGCCGCTCCTCCAGGTCGGGGAGGGCCAGGGGCTCCGGCAGAGGTAGAGCACGGGGCCTTCCTCCCCCCACCTCCTGGAGCTGACAGGCCCCGCCCTCTCCCTTCCCTGCAGGTGGAGCCCCCGACGTGGCGGTGCTGACCGGGGGCAGGTTCTCCTCGGGCATCACGGGCTGTATCAAGAACCTGGTGCTGCACTCTGCCCGGCCTGGCACCCCGCCTCCACAGCCACTGGACCTGCAGCACCGCGCCCAGGCGGGGGCCAACACGCGCCCCTGCCCCTCGTAGGCACTGCCTGCCCCACACGGACTCCCGGGCAGCGCCCCAGCCCCGCAGCGTCGACTATATTATTATTAATATTATTATTATGAATATTTTGTAAGAAACGGAGGCGATGCCACGCTTTGCTGCTACTGCCCTGGGCTGGACTGGAGGGTGGGCATGCCACCCCACACAGACACACCTGGGCAAAGCCACAGGCTGCTGGGCAGGGCGGGTTGCATGGGAGCAGGTGCCTCAAAGGGTCACCAGGACTTGGGGTCGGGCACGGTGGCTGAGCAGGCTCAGAACTGCCCCCACCAACAGAGCCCCCCGAGGTAGTGCTGGGCTGCCCGTTTCTTCAGCCCTTGGGCAGCCCTCATTTCTACAGGAGACAAACTCGGCTTCCAGCCTGGAGCCTCACCAGCTACCCGGAGCCTCACCAGCTACCCGGAGCAGAGGGCATCGCATGGCCTTCGCCACCCTCCTCCGGGTTGGGAAAGCTCTTTAGTGCTAACTGTGGTGCAAAAGGCAGCTCACCCCTGGGCAGGCAGCCCCCAGCCCTGCCAGCCCATGTCCCAGCACCCCTCCACCTCCGCCTAGCCAGCCAGGCCACCGGCCCCTGGCAGCCTCCCCCCTCCCACCAAGCCCTCCTGGCCTGCATCCCTCCCACCCCACACCTAGCCCAGGGCCCCTGCCCTGAGGGGCTGCAAGGGAAAGCCCACCTCAACTCTTACCAGGAGCTGCTACAGGCAGAGCCCAGCACTGAGAGTGTCTCCCTGCCTGCACCAGGCCACGTCCCCCCACTGATCTGGAAGTGAAGGCCCAGGGCACATGGGGGGAGGAGAGCATTGGTGGTCGGAAAGAGTTAATGCCTTGGGTAGGGGAGCGGGGACTCATGACTGGGAGGGACAGGAAGGGGGCGTGACAGCCCTGCCCCATCTGTGGGAGCCCCAGGGCCCAACTGGGGGCAAGCGCCCTCCCCACCAGCAACCCCCAGAGGTGGGTCCGGGACGCCTGGCCTCTGTGTCCTAGAAGGGACCCTCCTGTGGTCTTTATCCTGATCTTTCTTAATAAACGGTGCTATCCCCGCCAGGGCTGTCTCCTGTGTCTTTGGCTACGACTGGACCCGTGGTACCTGAGGGTGGGCCAGGATGGAGCAAAGCAGGGCAAGTGAGGTCCGGGCGTGAAGCAAGGCAGCTTCAGGGGAGCGAGGCCCCTACTCCCTGCCCTTCACTGATCCAGCCGAGTGCCAGTCACCATGCAAGTTGCAGGGTCAGCTGCCTCCTGTGGCCTTCACCATGACCCTGTGAGGCCCCCATGCCCCCATTTTCCAGAGGGGCAGACTGAGTCTCGGAGGGTTATATGATCTGCCCAAGGTTAGACAGCCCTGTGGGGGGTGGGGGCAGAACCCGGGGACTATCTGACCCCAGAGCCCACTCTCCTTCCTCTGATGCCCACAGCCTCTCTAAGGATGACCCCCCTGACCTGGCTCACTCAGCCGCAGGCCCCCAGGGGCCACCTGGCCAGGACGTGTGTAACAGATGGTGCACACCACCAGCCCCCCAAGCCAGCCGGCTGGAGGAGCAGCAGCTCCAGAGGAGGCCCACGAGGAGGCCAGCGCCACCCCCGCGGCTGGAGGCCTGTAGAAAGAAAGAGCACTCAGGCCTCAGCCTGGGCCAGCTGCCCCCACCCATCACTGGAGAGGGACAAGTGTGATCTCGGCGGAAGGAGCGGCAGCAGGTGATAACCAAGAGCCATCTACCTTCCGGAGCGGCTTCCTGTCGTGCAGGGTCCCGGCGTGCTGGGGGGCTCCTCTCAGCTGCCATCCCCAGGGGGCCCACAGACCCGAGAGCTGGGGGAAGAGTCAGGGGCCCGGAGGTACCATCATCCGTACTCCCTTCCTGGCTGGGCACCGGAGAGGGACCGGCAGTGGCAAATAACAGCTCTAACACACTGAGATCTGCCCCTTGCAGGGTATGATTATGTCTCGTTTAATCCTCCCCAAACCTCTTAGTGTTAGTATTTTTATTTCACAGATAAGAGAAGTGAGGCACAGAGAGGTTAAGTCACTTGCCCAGATCACACAGCTGGAAGTGACAGGGGCGGACTTGAACTCACAGTCTAGCTCCAGGGGCTGGGGTGGATGAACGGAGCTACTTCTCAAGGAGTGATGCTGTACTGAGCATTTTCTCTGCACTGAGAACCATGCTCTGCGCTGGGCCCTTCACCCACAGGGTTTCACTTAAAGTTCATGACAAATCTGAGAGGGTAGGTTTATCATCCCCAGTTTACAGATAAGGAAACGGAGACAGAGAGAGGTTCATTCTTCCACTCATCTGATGAGTATTTTTCAGTCACCTGCTACTGTACCCCAGGCATTGCTCTAGGGACTGGGGGATATGACAGTGAGCAAAACAGACAAAAAGGCCCCCATGGAGCTGGCGTTTTAGGGCGAGGCAACACAAAACACAAATTCCACCATGTGTCAAATGGAGACAGGAGCTCCGAGGGAAAGTCAAGCAGGGCAGGAGGGACAGGGCGCGCTGGCGAGGGGCAAGGTTGCTAGTTTTCTTTCAATTGTGGTAAACTCTACAAAACAAAATGTACCATTTTAACCGTTTTTAAGGACAGTTCCGTAGTGTTAAGTCCATTCATATTGTTGAGCAACCATCAACACCATCCGTTCTCAGGACTGTTTTCCTCTCATAAAACTGGAACTCTGTACCCATCGTGAATAACTCCCCATTTCCCCCCCACAGCCCCCAGCGACCATCATTCTGCTTTCCGTCTCTTTGAGTTCTCTGGATGTCTCATATACATAGAATCACATAGTATTCGTCCTTCTGTGACTGGTTTATTGCAGTCAGCATAATGTCCTCAAGGTTCATCCATGTTGTAGCATGTGTCGGCATTTCCTTCCTTTGTAGGGCTGAACGATATTCCATTGTGTGGACGTACCATGTTTTGTTTACCTGTTTTGCTTTCAATGGACACAGGGCTGCTTTTCGTGTTTTTTTTTTTTGGCCGCACAGCTTGTGGGATCTTAGTTCCCCGACCAGGGAACCCGTGGCCCCTGCAGTGGAAGCGCAGAGTCCTAACCACTGGACTGCCCAGGGAAATCCCAGGGTTGCTATTTTTAAACAAAGGGGTAAGGAAAGAGCTCATGGAGAGGGTGAGGGTTAAGTCAAGACCTGCAGAAGGCAAAGGAATGAGCATGTGAACCTCTGGGAAAAGCCTTCCAGGTAGAGGAAAGAGCTAGTGAGAGACCAGAGGCAAGAGCGTGGAAGGAGCTGCCAGGGGCCAGAGTGGAGGAGCTGTTGGAGCAAGCGAGCAGGTGGGAGGTGACGGGCCAGGTCACTCAGGGCCTGGGGGCCCCTGGGAGGCTTGTGTGGGCTGAGTGAGGAGTGAGGAGGGTCCTGCACACGGGAGTGATGCGATCTGACTTAGTGTTTTAAAAGGCTCCTCGGGAATTCCCTGGTGGTCCAGCGGTTAAGACGCCACGCTTCCACTGCTGGGGGCCCAGGTTCAATCCCTGGTCCGGGAACTAAGATCCCGCAAGCCGAGGGGTGCGGCCAATAAAATGCTCCCCTGGCAGGAGAGCTTAACTCCCTGCTAGTGTGTGGGCTGCGCGTGATGACTTCCTCCCAAAGAGGGCGGTGTGGAGAGAGGAGACAGAGTAACAGCGGAGAAGCGGACAAACACAGCCTCAACCCGGTGACCAAGGCCAACATCAACATCCGTGGACCGTGTTGGGCAGTGATCGCGTTGGTCTGGCCTGGTGTGCACTTGACCTCTGGGATCTTCCTCCTCATAACCCACGACTGCAGTCTTATCATGAGGAAAACATCAGATTAATTCTGACAACACTGATGGCTTGGTTATGGGCTGAGAGGGAAAAGGGAGTAAAGGACCACTCAACCATTTGGGCCTGAACAACTGGAATTCAAAGCGGCCACTGAGTGAGAAGGGGACACGGGTGAGAAGCAGGACGCAGGGCAGGCTGTGGATCATGAGTTCAGTTTGGGGCAAGTTAAGTGTGAGACCCGCCTGCACAGCCACGTGGAGATGTCAGGTGGGGAGGTGGTTATATAACTAGTGTTCAAAGACGAGTCCAGCTGGCGATACGGTATAAAGGAGAACGAGGGGGGAACGGGTGTGGCAGCTGGAGGAGAGGACATAGGGCCCGGGCCTCTGCGCACAGAGCATAGTGTCAGGGAGGACCCTGAGGAGTGCCTGGGGAGGAGAGAGTGTGGGCTCCCGGGAAGCTGGGTTTTACCCCTCAGCCAGGTGCATTTTTGCAGCGAACAACCTGTTCAACAGGACATGGCAACCCTGACTGGGAGTGGGGCATGTCCAGATTCCTAAGAAGGATAATCAGGGGTGACCTAGTCTGGTCCCCTCTGTCCATCCACAGAGGTCATTCCTGGTTATGTCACTCAGTGACTCTATGACCTTGGGCAAGTCATTTCTCCTCCCTAGGCCTCAGTTTCCCCATCTATAAAATGTGGGAGTCAGGCTGGATCAATGGTTTTCAAAGTCTTGAAGGTCAAACTCAAGTCTCTCAGTGGGACATCAGTCAGCCGCGGCCCAGGCCTCCCACGTCCAGTTAAGTAGGGCATCTCTCCTTGTGATGTCTGGGGCCTCTGCAAGGCTCTGTGTAGGAAAAGCTTCCACCACTGAAACGACATTTGGAAGCAGCTGGATTCGATCACCATTTGAGCTCTAACATCCTCTGGTCCTCAGGCAGTCTGGTCTGATTGGATTCGCCACTACTGTGCTTCACCTCATCCTCTCCTGCCGCACCCGTGCCTCCGACCTCCAGCTTCTAACCCAGCTGCTCAGCAGGACCCAAGCCACACCTGTCACTGACCGCTGCAGTTAGCTGCTGGCCAAGAAGGCTGGTCACTGCCATCGCCACAGTTGTCCGTGCCCGGGGATCGCACACCAGCCTCGGGGGGACGCACCGGCTGTTCTGACATCGGAAGTAGGCACAACAGCATCCTGGGGCTGAGAGGGGAGGCACGACGAGGATGCTGAGCACCGCAGAATGTTTGGCCCTATGGGGAGGGGATGCGGGAGGTGTGAGCAGGAGGGGCTGTCTCCATGTGCGTGCAGATGAGAGTACGGATGAGGCAGGTGCATGATCATAAAGATGATGGTGGGGACGGGGATGATGATGGCAGCTAACGTTTATTGAGCTCCTTCCAAGCCAGGCGTGGTTCACATCCCAGCTCATTAAGTTCTCACATTAACCCTGTAGGGTCAATACTATCAATCCCATTTTAGAGATGAGAAGACCGAGGCACAGGGAGGTTAGGTCACTAGACCAAGGCCACACAGCTTGTATCTAAGCAGCAGGATAGGAATTCAGCCCCATGCTCATGAGCACTGTGGCACCCAGTGTGTGTGTGTGTGTGCACGTGTGCATGCACGCAGCCTATGGTAGCCCAGCAACCTGAACACGCCAAGCTCATCCCGGCTCGTGGCACTGCACCTGCCATCAGCCCTGCCCGTAACTGCATGGCTTGCTCCCCTCAGGTCTCCACTCAAATGTCATCATGTTGGAAGGCCTGCCCTCACCTCCACGTGAGAACAGCACACCATCCCTCCCCCACCACCCCTTTATCCGGATTTGGGTTCCTCTGCAGCACTTACCACCTCTGCAGATTATGGATTTGATTGGTTCTTTGTTTATGGTCTGCCTCCCCCACTAGAATGTCAGCTCAAATGGGGCAGGGACTTCTCTCTCTTTCACTGCTGCATGTATCCCTGGAGCCTAGAACAGCACCTGGCACAAGGGCAGGTACTCAATCTTTGTTAAATGAATGAATAGGCACACAGGTGAGAGAAGGGTATGACTTGGTGCACAGGGTGTGGCAGACAGGTTGGCTTGCCCAGCACCCCATTCTGTGGAGAAAAGCTGGTTCAGGGGGGACTGACCAATACCATGGCTCAGAGGTGGACATGGGGATCAGAGCATTCCATTCCTGGCCCCGGGAACAGACACATGGCCCATGTGACTAATCAAATTTGGCCCCGAGGACTTTTGCTAGAACCATAAGAAAAGATCTTCGCGGTTCCCTGGCAGTCCATTGGTTAGGACTCAGCTCTTTCACTGCTGGGGGCCCAGGTTCAATCCCTGGTCAGGAACAGAGATCCTGCAAGGCACTCGGTGCAGCCAAAAAAAAAAAAAAAAGTGAGAGAGAGAGAAAAGATCCTCGCTCTTTATTTCACTGAGATGAGAGTTATAAGGGGGACTGTGGGCTTGGAGCTGCAGGGTCACCTTGCTGCCAAGTAGAAAGAGGGACTGGAGCTGCCTGAGATGGAAGCCAAACAGACCCAGTGCAATGCAAAGGGAGAGAACAAAGAGATAGAGCCCAGGTGGCATTCCTTGATCTCCTGAATCCAGCTATACCTGAACGAACACCTTAATATCCCAGTTATAGGAGCCCCCCCAAATTCTCCTTTGGCTTAAGCCGACTTGACTTGGGGTTTTTTCATGTGCAAATGAATGCTCTGATTTATAAAAGATGTGCAGGGGTAAGAGTGAATATCTATGAGAGAGAAAACACAAAGAGTAATCCAAGTAAAAAGTGGTGAAAAGCGATCCAAGGAAGCCAGAGTTGTGACAGGGCTTCGCCACTGCCGCCTGCTTTCGAGTCCAACCCTGCTGAACACACAGCAGCCGCAACATGCTTGGCTGGTACCTCACGGAAGGTGAGAAAGGGAGGGAGGGAGGAAAGGAGGGAGGGAGGGGTTGATTTCCAGTTAGCCTGTGAGATCTGCTTGCAAAACAATATAATAGGACCCTTGGCACGCTACAGCCAGGAGCCAGAAAGGGGAACCCAGGCACCATCAGTCATGGCCCCAAAGACACACATGAGACAGCAGGGGGTGCTCTCTGACCAGCTCAGGTTGAAGGGCCGTCCGGGGCCTGGCATGTCGAGGTCCAGCTCCTGGTGAACCTGTGTTGGCTCTCAGAGGCCCCCCTGTTCTTGCCTTGAAGTGCTCACAACCCCATGTTTGTTTTGTTTTGTTTTGTTTCTTTGCGGTACGCGGGCCTCTCACTGTTGTGGCCTCTCCCGTTGCGGAGCACAGGCTCTGGACGCGCAGGCTCAGCGGCCACGGCTCACGGGCCCAGCCGCTCCACGGCATGTGGGATCTTCCCGGACCGGGGCACGAACCCGCGTCCCCTGCATCGGCAGGCGGACTCTCAACCACTGCGCCACCAGGGAAGCCCCAAACCCATGTTTAATTCTCCAGTCTGGACATTTTGCCAGCGAGGGCGATGATGCTTCTCCGAGGTTTTGGAAACTTCTGGGCTTTGGCAGCTCCTCTGCTGAAACATCAGTGAGTGTCTTCAGTCCTGGGGAAACCTGCTGGGACTAAAGCCTTGACTCAGTTGGAGCAGAGGACAAACTCTAGCAGTTAAAGCCCAGCTCCTCCACCTCTGGGCTGGGAGTCCTGTGCTGCTTCATTCAACCTCTCCAAGCCTGTTTCCCATCAATAAATACGAGGATATGAGCACTGGCCCAGCAGAGCTGCTGTGAGAACAGATGGGATCTGGCATGAGAAGGGCCACAGGCAGCGCTCAACGAGGGATTATTATTCTCAGTTCCCTTTCCTTGCCTAAGTGGGTTTCTGTCACTTACAGCCACCAGAGTCCCAACTCTCGGCCCCTCTGCCATCGGGTGGACCCAGGACAGAGAAGCCAGTGTGCAAACATGAGAGTGTGTGAGTTGCACGGCAGTGTGCAAAGTGGTATTGTGTACGATGAGGTGTGCATGATGTGAACCGTGTGTGGGAGAGAGTGTACAGTACGCCAGGCCTGTGGGTTGGGTGTTTCAGTGTGTGTGGTGCAGGTGGGTGTGCCAGGTGTGTGTACGAGGTGTGAGTTGCGCACAGGTACAGTGTGTGTGAGTGGGGTGGGTGCTGGAGTGTGAGGTGTGTGAGCATGTGGGAATCGTGTGGGAGTGGGAGCTGTGTGTGAACAGCTGTGGTCCGTGCATCCATGGAAGTCAGGTTTATGGGGTTGGCTCTTTGGGTCTGGACCACCCCTTCCTGAAGCCCCTGACCCTGCCGCCAGGCCCCAGCCCCCGCCCTCTCTCAGGACCAGCCCGCACCCACCCAACCGGAAAGAGAGACTTCGCCTACGAAGGTGACCAGGCGCAGGCCCAGGAAGTCCCCGGAGGACGCCACCGGCCCAGTAATGGTCAGGCCGCAGAACCGGGCCCCCAAGGGCCATGGCGCCCCCGGTGGGCCCTCGTAGAACTGCAGGTAGGACCCGGGTGCGCAGGGGTCCTCCGGCGCCGGCGCCGGGGAGGAGGTGTTGGGCGCCGCCGGGGTCAGGCTGTAGACCAGGAAGAAGCGGAACTGGAAGCGGATCCTGTCGCCGGGGGTCGCCGCCCGCATCCAGAGCCTGCTGTCGGTGTCCGGGGCCACGAAGTAGAAGCGGCGCGACGCGGAGTGCGGGTGTAGCAGCAGCCCGTCCGCCTGCCACGTCCGGCCGCACAGGTCCACCAGGTAGGCTGCGGCGAAAAGCACCGTCCCTGGAACCACGCGGTCCCCTTCCAAGCCTGGCCCTGCCTTCTGCCCGCTGTGTGACCCCCGAGTGAGTCACTCAGGCTCTCTGAGCCTCAGTCTTCTTGTCGGGAAAATGGGGATGATTGAGCAATGTCAGAATTTTTGTGAGGATTAAAAAATGTAATTCAAGTCCTCAATCTCGTATTCAAAAACCCTAGGATGTGTTTCAGAATTTTTCAGGTTTTAGAAAGATATATAATATGTTGCAGCCCCAAATGGAGTCTGCCACAGCCCTCCACGATCAAACACATTTTCTAGAGCGATTGCACAGAACATTTACCCTAAGTAGGACAAATACAGACTGTAAACAGCCTCCTGTCAGTTCAGGTCAGGTGTTGCCAGTTAGTTAGCTAAGAACAAATTTTGGTTGTCAGAGCTTTTCATATTTTGTAGTGGAAACTAAAGGATTGTGGACGTGTATGGGTTCAGTGCTTAGGGTAGTGCCTGGCATTTAATGAGCATCACGGAAGTGTTATTCAAGGATGGGGGAGGGAATTTCCTGGCCTTCGCTCCAGTGGTTAGGACTCCGCACTCTCACTGTGGAGCGCCCAGGTTCAATTCCTGTTCGGGAAACTAAGATCCCACAACCCTCGCAGTGCAACCAAAAATAAAAGGATGGGGGAGACACGGTTGGGCACCTGCCCAGCCAACAGGCATTCCGTTTCTCCTTGCTAAGAGAAACTTAATTCCCCTCAATTATCAGAGAGCCCCCCTGGTCTTTGGCCTAAACCAAGCCTTGTAATCCTAATTCCATTTGCCAGGTTTAGGGATTGGCCTGTGAATTGATTCTGGCCAATGAGATTTAAGGAGAGGTTTGCTGAGCGTTCCTGGGAAAGGTTTTCTTCCCTGATTTAAAAAAAAAAAAAAAAAAAAGGAGGGAGAGCTGTGTGATGAGGAGCCCCTTTTTCTTCCTGCTTTTGAAAGCTATTGACTGAGGATGCGACGCCCAGAGCTGCAGCAGGTATCTTGCCAGGATGAGGTCATGAGAATTATGGAGGAGCCCTGACATGGGTGAGCTGCTGAATTAACCATTTCTGGACTCATCTATGGCCTCTCTTCTTAAGTGGAATAATAAATGTCCTTATGGTTTGTTTGTTGTTATTTTTTTAATTTTTTTTTTTGTTGCGGTACGCGGGCCTCTCGTTGCTGTGGCCTCCCCCATTGCGGAGCACAGTCTCCGGACGCGCAGGCTCAGCGGCCATGGCTCACGGGCCCAGCCGCTCCGCGGCATGTGGGATCTTCCCGGACCGGAGCACGAACCCGCGTCCCCTGCATCGGCAGGCGGACTCTCAACCACTGCACTACCAGGGAAGCCCTGTCCTATGGTTTAAGCTCTGTTTAGTCTGGTAACTGTTACTTACAACCCAAAACATCCTCACTGGTACAGGGTTGTTGTGAGGATTAATGAGATGACGTATAAGTACTCAAACCATCTGATTTTTGTAAGGATAGAAGGAGAACAAGACGTGGCTTTTCTGGTGCATGGTAGGGGCACCGGTGGTGCTTGAGGACAAGCCGGGATGTGGGTCTTCGGGGGAGAAATTCTCCGTTAGGACTCAGGATGTGGGAACATCTTCTCATATCTGTGCAGACCTACTAAAGCCAGAACCTGCCCTGGAGGCACGCGGGACAGGCGGAGGTTCAGAGAGTGGGTGAACGAGCACCTTCTATGAGCTGGGCACTGTCTATGTGTCTTGCATGGTTTATCTCACCTTATATGCACAATAATAATAGTCCCTTAAGGCAGCAGTCCCCAACCTTTTTGGCACCAGGGACTGGTTTTGTGGAAAACAATTTTTCCACAGAAGGGGGTCGGGGGGTGGGGATGGTTCAGGTGGTAATGCTAGTGACGGGGAGCGACGGGGAACAACGGGGAGTGACAGGGAGCGACGGGGAGCGGCAGATGAAGCTTCGCTCTCTTGCCCACCACTCACCTCCTGCTTTGAGGCCCGGTTTCTAGCAGGCCGCGGACTGGCCCTGGGGGTTGGGGACCTCTGCCTTAAGGGGCAAGGGCCTATTATTCTTTCCATTTTACTGCTGAAGAAACCAAGTCTTAGACAGTGGAAACAGTAATGTCAAGGGTGTGTGTGTGAACGCAGGGCCGTCTGACTCCAAAGCCCACAGTGTTTCCCGGTGCCAGGCTGCCCCACCCGCCCCCAGACACCTGCTTCTGGGTGACTTGGAGCTCCAGCCACCCAGAGGGGTGGGGGTGGACTTGAGGGTGCCAGCCAAGACCAGGCACAGGGTTTCCCAGTGTCCCCCAACTCAAGGGATCCCAGCTCATCAGGGTGAGTGCTGATTGAGGAAACACAATCTCAAAGGGTGGTGGGACCTGAATCTCCTGCCTGCCCCAGCCAAGCTACCTTGTACTCCCCTGTGTGCAGAGCAGACGCAGTCAGGGCAGTTGCCCCCAGCAGGAGCAGCCTTTGGGGCAGCTGCAGAGGACAGGCTTCCATCCAGGCCCTCCTGTGCCCAGCGATGGGGAAGACCTGCAGAATCTTCAGTTGAGGGTCTTTGGGGAGGCTGGGGTATAGGGGCCTGGTTAGGCCAGTGGAGGGATTGGCAGGACACAGAGAGCAAGGGAGGCAGGTACGCCAGCTCCTCTGGTCTCTTCAGTGATGTTTGTGCTCCCTGTTCCAGATCCTTCTTCAGATCAGGATTGTGTCTAGGGTTGCCATGGAGATGTGGGACTGGGGCTGGAGCCTGGGGAGAGAAGGCGGGGAGGATGTCTGCTCATCCCCTGCCAGACAGGAACCAGGAAACTCAGATCCGGTTCAGCCACAGGGCTTCTGGGAGGGGGACCCACAGCCTCAGAGAGCTGCTGCCTTCCTGGAGAAGTTGGCATTTTAGGGCTGAGCTTAAGGGAGGCCCAGGACATCAAAGGCCCTCTCTGAGGGCCTAGAGAGACAGCAAGTGGTGAATGAGCACTGGCCCAGGAGTCTGTTCTATTTTACAGACAAAGTATTCCTGCCTCAGGACCTTTGCCCTCACCGTTCCTCCACCTGGGGTGCTCCTCTCCCATGGAGGTCCATGGCTGGCTTCTCCGGCTCACTCAGATTCCGAGCTCACATGTCACCTGCTCAGACCACATTTCCCTGACCACTTCTCAGTCTGAATTAGTGTTCTCCCTCCCTGTCACTCAGTCCCATGTCCACGAATTTATCTCAGCACTCACTGGAATTACTTTGCTTATTTATATCTATCTTGTATGTACTGTCCTTTGACCGCCCCCTACCCACTAAAATTGTGTTCTGTGAGTGTCTTGTTGTTCTCTGAAGCCCTAGGTCATAGAACAGTGCCTGGCACAGAGCAGGCATCCAGGAAATAAGAACGAATGTGTGGGGACTTCCCTGGTGGCATAGTGGTTAAGAATCCACCTGCCAATGCAGGGGACACGGGTTCGAGCCCTGGTCTGGGAAGATCCCACATGCCGCCGAGCAACTAAGCCTGTGCGCCACAGCTACTGAGCCTGCGCTCTAGAGTCTGCAAGCCACAACTAGAGCTCACGTGCCACAACTACTGAAGCCCACGCACCTAGAGCCTGTGCTCCTCAGCAAGAGAAGCCACCGCAGTGAGGAGCATGCGCACCGCAACGAAGACCCAACGCAGCCAAAAATAAATAAATAATTTTTTAAAAAAGAAAAGGGACGAATGTGTGACGTTGAGCAAATGACCTCCCTTTTTTCTGGGTTTTACTTCCCCATGTGTAAAAGGAAGGGCTTGGGCCATTTCAGCCTTTTTCAAAACCTGTAATTAGTAGAACCATTTTTTTACAAAGGCATTATACATGGAACCTTAATATATAAAGCTGAAACTTTTCAAGTCTCAGTTTCCTTATCTGTAAAATGGAATAATGATAGTTCCAACTTTGTAGGTATATTGTAAAGGGTAAGTAACTCGATACCAGTGGCGTATCAAGTTACTTACTTAGAACAGTGTCTGTCACATAGTAAAGTGCGCAATGCACGTCAGGCTGATGATGACCCTTAATGTCATCATTATTACTTAAACAGAGGTCATGTATGTTTCAAGACGTCCCCACCTCAGACTTTGAGACACCACCTCAGAGTCTGAAGACTGTATGAGATGGTTAAAACCACTGGCCCTGCTGCTCTCTAATGCTCTTCTTTCTAGACCTGACATTTGATGCAAACTTGATACCCCACTGTGTGTGATGTCCAAGGCTAGGCCTTGGGGGACTTCTTTGGCAGGAGTGGATTTATCATGAAACTCTTGAAGCTGGCCGCTCTCCCTTCTGAGACGGACAACATTCTGCCTATGGAATGTGTATCTCTCTAAATAAACTTGATTTCACTTTAAAAGAGAAAGAAACTCGTGAAGCTTACCCATCAGGACATATTATTTGCATGAGATTATATATTTTTATAAAATTTACAAAATTAAGGTATTTCAACCACAGTCAATTCAGATCACTGTCTCTTTCCACCCCGATCTCCTCCATTGCACCTCTCTTCAGATGGTCACGGGCATTTTTGAAATCTGGCTAAGGGGAGGTGGCTTTGGGTTTGGGTTTGGGTTTGGGTTTGGGGGGGATATAATTATGGGGTCCTAGCTCCTTCCAGGTATAGGTTTATTATTTCTAATAAATGCCCCAGAATGCCTTCCAGTAGTCCTCCTCATGCCCTCTATGCTGTGATATGTTGTGATATGAAGGTGCAGAATCAGAGACCATTCATTATGACTGGCCTCCCTGGTGTGAGGGTATTGGAGGAGAAATAAGGTTGGAAACATATGAAGCCAGAAGCCAGTCTATGGAAAAGTCTTTCAAATCTTAAAGCTCACATATGTAAGAAATTTGATAGAGGTTATCCCAAGTTTAACAGTCCTTAAGAGAATAAATAATCTTACTAATAACGAATGGCAAAGCTCAAGAAAAAAAGTCTAAATGATCACTAATAAAAAACTAATTTTGGTCAATCATGCAAAAGGAAAGACTGACTTATCTTTCTAGTCCTGTTATAGAAAATATCATGTAGTGTTGTCTCAGAAATCATAAAAGGGTGTGCAGCCAAAAAAAGTAAGGAAAAAAGTATCATAGAAGAGGTTTAAGCAGTATTTTAATTAAAATGTGCTATTATTTTTAATTTATATTGTTCATAGTATTTGTCAGTTTTTTTGTTTTTCTTTTTTATTTATTTTTGGCTGTGTTGTTTCTTCGCTGCTGCACGCGGGCTTTCTCTAGTTGCAGGGGGGGGCTACTCTTTGTTGCGGTGAGTGGACCTCTCATTGCAGTGGCTTCCCTTTGTTGTGGAGCACGGGCTCTAGATGCGCGGGCTTCAGTAGTTGCAGCACGTGGGCTCAGTAGTTGTGGCTCACGGGCTCTAGAGCGCAGACTCAGTAGGTGTGGCACACGGGCTTAGTTGCTCCACAACATGTGGGTTCTTCCCAGACCAGGGCTCAAAACTGTGTGCCCTGCATTGGCAGGCAGATTCTTAACCACTGCACCACCAGGGAAGTTCCTGTCTGTTTTTTAAACTTTAAAAGTTGTTGGACATGGAAGCAACTTAAGTGTCCATCAACAGATGAATGGATAAAGAAGATGTGGTGTATATACAAATGGAATACTACTCAGTCATAAAAAAGAATGAAATAATGCTATTTGCAGCAACATGCATGGACCTAGAGATCATCCTACTAAGTGAAGTATGTCGGAAGGAGAAAGACAAATACCATATGGTATCACTTATGTGTGAAATCCAGAATATGACACAAATGAACTTATCTCCAAAACAGAAGCAGACTCACAGACAGAGAACAGACTTGTGGTTGCCAAGGGGGAGGGAGGAAGGATGGAGTGGGACTTTGGGATTAGCAGATGCAAACTATTACATATAGAATCGCTAAACAACAAGATCCTACTGTATAACACAGAGAACTATATTCAATATCCTGTAATAAGTCATAATGGAAAAGAGTATGAAAAAGAATATATATATGTATGTATATACATATATATATATATATGTGAATCACTTTGCTGTACAACAGAAATTAACACAACATTGGAAATCAACTATACTTCAATAAAATACATTTTAGAAAAATAAAAATAAAAACTTTTGAATGTAAGAGTATTTGTGCTTCCTGACACTGGAAATGTCAGCATGAAGAACTTGCTTTGAGAGAAAAATAGTATTAATAAAAATGCTGTTTGGTCTAAAGCTCTTCACCCTAGTTAGCAAAAGGTGTGAATGGAACAGAATGGAATGGAATAAGTCTTCTGAGAAAGCAGAGCTTTTCTCTGGAGCTGTTTTGAAGGAGTAGTTGGGCAATTAGTACTTTTCTCAAAGATGCCAATCCTACTAAAACGCTCTGGGATTTGGGTTTAGAACATCTTATTTTCAGGCTTTATAAGCAGTTCCTGTTTTCCACTGTAACAGGTAGAAAGCTACACTGGCCTAATGGAAAGGCAGAGAGCATAATCGGAGCGTGAGGTTACATTTCACTGCCCGTGAAGCTTTGCTATTTTGTTGCTCAAGTTCTTTACCTCAGCTTTAAAAAATGAAGCATTATTATACTTTGTAAAATAGTGTTTGCCCCATGGTAAGACCTATAAGAAAGTTTACCATCTGCCTCAAATATTGTAATATGCATCTGTTATTCAGATTAATACATAGAACTAAATAGACATTTCCATTTGTAAGTAGCAGCAAATACACTGGTAGATGAAGTATGGAACCAATGAGCCAAATGTAAATTTTATTTTTCTTTCAGTACACAAAAGTGGTGTTGCTTTTCACAGTCAAACTAAACCAGTCAAAGTACCTTTTGTTGGTTTCCTAAAAGGACTAGAGAACAAACTGATGTATCTCTTCTTTGTTTGTTTGTTTTGGCTGTGCCACCTGACATGTGGGATCTTAGTTCCCTGACCAGGGACCAAACCCATGCCCCCTGCAGTGGAAGTGTGGAGTCCTAACCACTGGACAGCCAGGGAATTCACGACTGATGTATCTTTGCATTAAAAACCTCATGTAGGTTTTAAAAATATATATTGCTGGGATTTTTTTCTCATCCTGAATAAATATTCACTTTCAAATTTTTTTGTGTTTATAATTTCATATTTTTAAAGGGGGCCGTCAAAGTGTCTATGCTTCAGGACCCAAATAACCTGGCCCTCAGGGAGGTCATAGCCTGGTAGCAGCTTCAGATTAAACAAATAAATAAACATAAAAACAACCATTAAATAAATCCCAATCTTAACAGGAACATGAGGTAGCCTGGGAAGTCAGGAAATGCTTCCCAGAGAAGAGCATTTCTTTTTTTTTTTTTTTTTTAGAAGAGCATTTCTGACTTGGGCTCTGAAGGATGCATAGGAGTTTCCATGCAGAAACTGTGTTAAATGCAGTAATAGTAACTTCCTGGCCCCTTGACTGGGCTCTGTGCCTGAAACATCCCTACCTTTCATGAACTCCATGTCAACCTTTTCATATTTCTAGCAACCACTTCTTTTTTTTTTTTTTCTTTTTTACTTTTGGCTGTGTTGGGTCTTTGCTGCACACAGGCTTTCTCTAGTTGCTGCAAGCAGGGGCTACTCTTCATTGCGGTGCACAGGCTCTAGGTGCGTGGGCTTCAGTAGTTATGGCACGTGGGCTCAGAAGTTGTGGCTCACAGGCTCTAGAGCACAGGCTCAGTAGTTGTGACGCACGGGCTTAGTTGCTCCTTGGCATGTGGGATCTTCCCAGACCAGGGCTCAAACCCGTGTCCCCTGCATTGGCAGGCGGATTCTTAACGACTGCGCCACCAGCAAATCCCTAGCAACCATTTCTTAAGTGGTTGCAACACTCCAGTCACTGGCTGTAAGCTTGTCACATGCTTTATCACACATAATCGTCACAATGAACCTACAAAGAGGACACTCTTATGAGCCTCATTTAACTGGTGAGAAATCTGAGTGCAGATAATGATAATAAATAAGGTTGGTAGGTAAGGGGGGTACAGTATTCCCCCGGGTCCCATTTCCTAGCTGTGTAACCCGTAAGCAAGTGACTTAACCCCTCTGTGCCTCAGTTTTCTCATCTACAAATTGGAGACAATACTAAAGTATCCTACTGGATTGTTGGGAAGGTTAAATTAAAAGAAAAATGTAGGGCTTCCCTGGTGGCGCAATGGTAGAGAGTCCACCTGCCGATGCAGGGGACACAGGTTCGTGCCCCGGTCCAGGAAGATCCCATCCAGAGCCTGTGCTCCGCAACGGGAGAGGCCACAACAGTGAGAGGCCCGCATACCAAAAAAAAAAAAAGAAAGATGTAAATTCGTTTTTCAAATACCACTGACCTCTGTGTGAGGCATTGGAGATACTTCAGGGAACAAAATAAACAAAAATTCTACCCTTGTGGAACTTACATTCCAGAGAAGGATAAATGGGTAAAATGTATGATGTATTGAATAGTGATAAATATTAAGAAGAAAAAACATAAAGCAAGGCCAGGAGATGTGAAATGTCAGAGAGATGTTGAAATTTTGATAGGATAGCTTGGAAAGGCCTCGCAGAGAAGGGCCTTTTAAGTAAAGATCTGAAGGAGTGAGAGAGCCAGCCATGCAGTTCTTTGAAGAATATACTAGGCAGGGAGAATAGCAAGTGCAAAGGCCCTGAGGCAAGAGCATGCCTGACACAAGCAATAACAGTGTGGAGTGAATGCAGCAAAGGGGAGAGTGATAGGAGATAAGTCAGATCATGTAGGGCCCTAGAAGTCATTGTAAGAACTTTGGCTTTTTCTCTGAGATGAGAACCACTGGGCAAGGCCAGATGCTGCAGGACCAGATAGGAGACCAATTTAATAATAAGTCTAGAAATGATGGTGGCCTGGGGACTTCCCTGGCGGTCCAGTGATTAAGAATCTGCGCTTCCACTGCAGGGGGCATGGGTTCAATCCCTCGTTGGGGCACTAAGATCCCGCATGTCACGTGGTGCAGAGAAAGAAAGAAAGAAAGGAAGGAAGGAAGGAAGGAAGGAAGAAAGAAAGAAAGAAAAAAGAAAGAAAGAAAGGAAAGAAAGAAGGAAAGAAAGAAATGGTGGTGGCCTGGACCAGGATTGCAATAGGAAGAAGTAGTCAGATTCTGAACGAACATACTTTGAAGGTACAGCCAATAGGATCTGTTGACAGATTGGACTTGGAGTGTGAAGAAAAGAGATGAGTCAAGGAGGGTACCCTGGGATTTAACCTGAGCATCTGGAAGGATGGAGTTGCCATAAGTGGGAGGGGAAGAACTGTGAGAGGAGCAGGGTTGGGGGAGGATGAGTTCTGTTCTGGACACATTCAGACTGAGATGCCCATTTGACATTCCAGTGGAGAGGACAAGTGGAGGTTGGATCTCCAAGTCTGGAATTGAGGGGGGAAGTGCAGACCGGGCATACAATGTTGGGAGTAGCCAGCACATGAAAAATACGTAAAGCCACAAGATGGGGCAAGAGAGCCACAGGAGTGAGCATAGAAAGAGAAGAGGAGGACCAAATAGGTTGGACAGTGCCCAACCCTTCCGGGGTATTTAGCAGGTACGCATGGTTCTGGAGGAAATGTCCACTAGGGGGCAGTCAATACCAAGACGAGGATGAGGAAACTTGTGTACCCTAGAAACTGCCCCTGGGAGGTGGCAGTACGCCATTCAGCTTAGGGGCTGGGGATGGTGGCAGCTCACCAAGAAACCAAGTACTCAGCATCTTGAGACTGAGGCTTTGGTCACTTCACTACATGTTCAGGTAACTCTAGAGAAGGACCGTTGTCCCCACCAATCAATGCACTCTTATTGTGTACAATAGGTCAGCCAGACTGGATCATCTCCAAGGGCTCTCTCCCCTCAGACCTTCCTTGAGTCCTGGATATGGGCTGACATTCCTACACCAAGGCTGTCACATCTCATCTGCCACATTCTTTTTTTTTTTTTTTTTTTTTAACATCTTTATTGGGGTATAATTGCTTTACAATGGTGTGTTAGTTTCTGCTTGCCACATTCTTTATGCAACTTACAGTTTGATAAGCTACTAGTGAATAACTATTCATTGTTGCCAGTTCCAAGTCTGGTGCTTTGAATACCTTCACTCTAGAAAAGCCCTGAGACAGGTATAATCATCTCCTTTTATAGACTAGGAAGCCAAATGCAGCGAGGTTAGAGGCCTTGTTCAAAGTAGCCCCAGAAATGGGAGGCAAAGTTAGGTGCCCATTTTCAAGGGGCTCCAGACCCCATTCTCTTCCTAGTATATCATCCCACTTTGACCTTGAGTCCAAAAGTACCTGGCCCTGTACTAGGAGCTGAGTTAAAGAGGTAAAGGACACACCTCTGCCCTTAAGCAGCTCAGAGCCTAGTAGGCACAAAAAACAGAAGTACACTTCAGCATTATAAGAGACAGGGCCATGGAAACAGAGAGGAGGGAACACAGCCTGCTCTGGAGCAGAGAATACGGAGAATACTAAAACTAACGAGTTTTAATAAAGTGAATAAATAATAATAATTAACATTATAATTAATGATAAGTTATTCATAATTTATTGAGTGCGCTCTGTTTGCCAAGGACTTTTGTCATGTATTGGCCCATTTACTCTTCACAATAATGCCATGAAGAAGGTAGTATTATCATCCCCATTTTACAGATGAAGAAGGTGAGGCACAGGGGTGCTAAATATAACTAGGAAGTGGGGAAGCAGTCTGGCTTCCCAGAGGAGGAATTGTCTGAGCTGAAAGATGAAATGTGGATAGACCTAGGTGGATGAGGAGAGGCTCAACAGTGTTCCAGGCAGAAGGAGAAGTGTGCACAAAGTTGAGAAGGCTTGGGAAAGCCCACCTTTGTAGTTTTGGCCGGCAACCTGAGACAGTGCCCACCTTTCTGGTCACAGTTGACCCAGTTTCCACACAGGCCAAGCATGGCGGAAAGATTCATTTCACAGCCAAAATGGGCAGAGCCAGAGTTTGGACCCTGTGTCTTTCTGACTTTCAAATCCATGCTCTTTCCATGATAACATGCATGTGGAACTTCCCTGACCAGGGATCAAACTCGTGCCCTCTGCATTGGAAGCGTTGAGTCTTAACCACTAGACCACCAGGGAAGTGCTCCATGACGACAATCTTAAGCAAGGTTTGTCAACATTTAGTCATGTGGGGAGATAGTTGTTCCCTTTCCACTATCCAGATCTTCACAAAGGTTGTTAATATCCTACAACACAAAGGTCGAGGACGAAATAATGAGATCACAGTCATTTTTACTGAATTAGAGAAAGAAGGCATCATTAGGTGAACCTAAGCCCTTACAAGTCATTAGATTGGCTGGAAGAAAAATGAAGATTGACAATAGAAACAAAGATAAAAGTAAAATAAACGTGCAAAATAAAACAAGATGTACAAAAAGTATTGTGAGCTCTTATCTAATACATTAGAAATCCCAGGGACTTCCCTGGTGGTCCAGTGGTTAAGAATCCCCCTTCCAATGCATGGGACATGAGTTCAATCCCTGGTCAGGGAAAAAAGATCCTACATGCTGCAGGGCAACTAAGCCCGCGTGCCACAACTACTGAGCCCTCACGCTCTGAGCTCATACTCTCTAGAGCCCATGTACCACAACTAGAGAGAAGCCTGAGCATCACAATGAAAGATCCCTCATGCCTCAACTAAGACCTGATGCAGCCAAATAAATAAATACTTATTTAAAAAAAGAAATCCCAGAAAATCTCTCTATATATCCAAGAAAATAACGTCTACCATAAATACTAGTAATATCTTTTTTTGTAATACTATTATCTCCAGATCCCAAGATCACTAAGCCCAATTTGCATTTACTTGGCAAAGAAAACAGTAGACATTTCAGAAACTATCCGAGGGATGTACAAGTGGCCTAGTACTTGCAAGGGTTTGAGAATGTTAAATTCTCATACACATTATTACATACATATCATAGAGGGACAGACAGAAAACATAACTTGTTCATAATAACTTGAACAGATAAAATCAAAAAATGTTTAGAATTGAAAGAATGAACAGTTGCCCACCATAAAATTATAAAAGGGATTATCTTCATTAAAATTTTAGGTAAAATCTGGTCAGTAGGGACCTCCCTGGTGGCACAATGGTTAAGAATCCACCTGCCAATGCAGGGGACACGGGTTTGATCCTTGGTCCAGGAAGATCCCACATGCTGCAGAGCAACTGAGCCCCTGCGTCACAACTTCTGAGCCTGCTCTCTGGAACCCGCAATCCATAGCTACTGAGCCCATGCACAGCAACTACTGAGCCCGCATGCTGCAACTACTGAAGCCTGCAAGCCTAGAGCCAGTGCTCCGCAACAAGAGAAGCCACTGCAATGAGAAGCCCGCGCACCACAATGAAAAGTAGCCCCTGCTTGCCGCAACTAGAAAAAGCCCGCCGACAGTAACAAAGACCCAACGCAGCCAAAAAGGTCTTCGTTGCTGCGTGCGGGCTTTCTCTAGTTGCCTGGTTGCTCCATGGCATGTGGGATCTCCCCTGCATTGGCAGGCGGATTCTTAACCACTGCACCACCAGGGAAGTCCCCATCTTAGATAGTCTTTTACAATGTATCAGATCTCTAGGGGAAAAAAAGCCCAAGACTTTCCACAAGGATCACACCAACAGACATCCTTAGATGAACTAAAAAGGGCAGTATGACATCAATACTCCAAGCACCTATATTACTAGAGAAAACAGATTTCAGTGACTCATGGACATGCAGACTGGTCGCTCTGAGTTAGACTTTGAGAATCAGGCATAGTACTATTTCAGCTTACTGGACAAAGACATTCTTTTTTTTTTCTCCCCCCCACTACTTTTTATTGACTTATAATTGACTTACAATATTATGTTAGCTTTAGGTATAAAACATAGCGAGTCAATATTTTTTTACTTTAAGATGTGATCACCACGACAAAGACATTTTCTGATACAGAAAACAAATCCAACAGAAAAAAAAAACCCACTGGATACATAGAACCAGGTTACTCATCTCTGCATGAGCAAGACTCAGTCCTGATCAAACAAGGTGGGTAGCACAAAGTCCTATGCACTTAAAATGGAAATGGTATATAAGGGAAAGGACAAAGCAGGTCCTCCATTGAGGAGGCAGTGTCTCAGCCTTTGTTAGACTTGCCCTTCAGCAGAGGGCAGGGAACATCTCAACCACAACCCCACCACCCTGGAGACAGCAGCTTCCTCCTGGTCTGAGCTGGCGCTGGGGCTGTGCTGGTGATTTGATGGTTCAAGGATGGCAGTGCTTCACTTAGACCAGAAGGGGTAAAATGGAAAGCAGCAGTCCCACATTCAACCACAGGGGTGTGGAATAAAATTCACATTTTATGGCAAGACAAGAAAAATTTAAACAAAAGCTCTCCTCTGCCCTTTGGCATTCTCTCCCCCCTCGCTGTGGACTGTGTATGTGCCTTAGGCATCACCAAACCTCCCCCAATGGCAGGAATACCTGCCCAACCATAAACAGCAACATTCTCCCAGCATCAACAAGACAACTCCTTAAAAGATAGCATTCCTTGGCTTCCCTGGTGGCGCAGTGGTTGAGAGTCCGCCTGCCGATACAGGGGACATGGGTTCGTGCCCCAGTCTGGGAAGATCCCACATGCTGTGGAGCGGCTGGGCCTGTGAGCCATGTCCGCTGAGCCTGCGCGTCCAGAGCCTGTGCTCCACAACGCGAGAGGCCACAACAGTGAGAGGCCCGCGTACCGCAAAAAAAAAAAAAAAAAAAAAAGATAACATTCCTCTTGATCTTATAAGGGGTCATATGACCCCTTATAAGACCTTCATATGACCACCACGATGAAGGTCTAGATTATATAAACTGTCAATAGTAAGTCATTTGATGTACAGCCCTCTGCTCAAAAAACTTATATAACTGTGTCTTGATTCCTAATGAGTAGAACAGTTCTCAGAACTTTCTGAGATACTGTTCTCTAGTTATAATCCTTAAATTGGCTCAAATAAAATTTTCCATTTCTTTCTTAGATAGACTGATTAATTTTTCATCAACAGGGGAAACTGGTAGGTGGAGGGACAAAGTCAACCCTATACGATGAATTAAAATCAGTATAATTGCCAATAAGTTGGAGCTTACAGAAAGGACATCCTGAAGTTATCTTGAATTCTGATCCACAGGCAGTAGCCAATGGCCTAATAATTTGGTACCCAAAGTGGAAAACAAATAATTGTCTAATAAACAAATAACCAGTATGGAGAACACCAATATCAGAGAATATACATTAGGTTTGACAATCTTACATATTAGGAGACCATATCTCAGCACCCAGAAATATAAAACTCAAAAAGCAAGTTATAATCGGAAGTAGATAAATTAACTGGAACTCTAACATCAAAAATAATTAATTGAGGGCTTCCCTGGTGGTGCAGTGGTTGAGAATCTGCCTGCTAATGCAGGGGACACGGGTTCGAGCCCTGTTCTGGGAGGATCCCACATGCCACGGAGCAACTGGCCCGTGAGCCACAACTACTGAGCCTGCGCGTCTGGAGCCTGTGCTCCGCAACAAGAGAGGCCGCGACAGTGAGAGGCCTGCGCACCGTGATGAAAAGTGGCCCCCGCTTGCCACAACTAGAGAAAGCCCTAACACAGAAACGAAGATCCAACACAGCAAAAATAAATAAATAAATAAATAAAATAGAGCCCAGTAATTCCTGAAAAGTCTAGATAAACAACTTCAATAAACAGTCACAGGTTCTTAAAAAATAATAATAATAATAATTAATTGACAAAATATTAGCTAGATGTGTGTTCCCCAAACAAATATTTGGGCACAAACTCATCAATTAAATGTTCAAGGGAGAGAGATATTCCTAAAACAGCACATGCTAAAACATTGTCAAATCTGCCAACATTTTCTATGTCACTTGACAACAGAAAACAATCTGGAAGAACTAACAAAGGCTAAATCTGGTAGATAGACTATGTCAAAGCCATGACTGAGCCACAAAGAAAAAAGAAATGTCTTTGGAGGATACTTTTTCAGTACTGGGATTTGCGGAGATGCTAAATCCACAATATCGGACATAGAGACACTTATTAGTGCCTATGGAACTCCCTAATCACAGACTCAAACCAGGGAACAAACTTTACAGTAAGGAAACAGGTCTAGGCCAGTAAGAAGGAAATCAGCAGGAATGGTAAAAAGTTTAATGAACTACTAACGAAAACCTAAATCCAGACTAGGTGTGAAATAAATGGAAGATTGAACAGTGTTCTGATAGAATAAGTAGTCTAAATTACATAATAAACAACTATCCTGACACCCTAGAGCTACAAACAAAATAACCCTATTGAAACCCTGTGGGGCCTTCCCAGTTATAAAAGCTTTGTTTCTAGTTTGTAAGATTTCAAAGGGAAGGGAGGAAATGCAGAAACAAAGGAGGAGCCGTCAAGAAACATTAATGCAGTGATAAAGCAGGGGCCTGGTTCCTCCTCAAGGGATAGATAGACATCACAATATATCTTTGAGTTCTTCTGTAGGAACTCAGGCTCCCACCCTGGTGGGGGATAGTAACTTCTGGCTGAGCACAAGTTCCCTGGAGTACCATCCTGTTACCTCACCACCAACCAATCAGAAGAAAGTCACACACTCCGCAGTCCTCACCCTAAATTTTACCTTTAAAAACTCTTGCCCAGAAACCATCAGGGAGTTTGGGGTTTTTGAGCTCAAGCCACCCGTTTTCCTTGCTTGGTCTTTACAATAAACCTTTCCCTGCTCCAATCCAGCGTTTCAGTTTGTTTGGCCTTACTGTGCTTGGGGAAAAGGAACTTGGGTTTGACAACACTGAAATCAGGTTTAAACACATTAAACTTAAAGATTATGGGGGAATAAGAGCACAGATACAAGATTCTTCTGGTACCTCTTTCAGAATAGAAAAACATTTACATTGACAACACTCAATAGCTTCACTATTAACCGTCCTAATTATCTGACATAATGTGCCCAGTTTTCCTGTAAATAGACTGACCATAACCTAATAGGTTGACTTCACTACCTGATTGCCAAGATGATAAACACCCCATTTGGATCAAACCATGATTGGATACAGAGCATGGACATTTTACAATAACTAAAATACTCCTATTAGCCCAACTACAACTATCATGACACAAAACAGCTATGGTCCGGTTTCCCATGGAACGAAAGAAAGCCATGTGACCCCTCAGTTAGCCTGGATGAGATCAACATAATCTCAAGGGATCTTGAATGGGGAAATTCACCCCATCAGAAAAATGTCAATAAGAACAGAGCACCAGACGGGGACCTTGTGGGCCTGAGCCTTAGAACCTCATCTCACAGGCATCTACTAAGAGTAGACCCAATTGGAATGATAATGCCTACCTCAAAGGAGACAGGTCAACTAAAACATGGGGAAGATTTATACCAACATCGTCAAGGGATTCTTGGACCATTATCAAGAGTGAAAAACAGAACAGACCTAAGAGTGGACATCACAAATGCTCATAGACCCTGGGCATGGTACGCTGAAGAGAAACATGGAACAATTACAACAAAGCTACAATGGATGGAGCTATGTCTGTTCCTGGACTGGCTACACTATGTGCCATGGGCATTTGTGGGACTCTTGATATAACTTCAGTGATTAGACACATTGCAATGTTACCAAATATTTAAAGAATAGGCCTTGTTGAGATAGCCTCATCCACTAGAGGGTAGACAGCAGAAGCAAGAAGAACTACAATCCTGCAGCCTGTGGGGAAAAAACCACATTCACAGAAAGATAGACAAGATGAAAAGGCAGAGGGCTATGTACCAGATGAAGGAACAAGATAAAACCCTAGAAAAACAACTAAATGAAGTGGATATAGGCAACCTTCCAGAAAAAGAATTCAGAATAATGATAATGAAGATGATCCAGGACCTCGGGAAAAGAATGGAGACAAAGATTGAGAAGATGCAAGAAACGTTTAACAAACACCTAGAAGAATTAAAGAACAAACAAACAGAGATGAACAATACAATAACTGATATGAAAACTACACTAGAAGGAATCAATAGCAGAATAATTGAGGCAGAAGAACAGATAAGTGACCTGGAAGACAGAATGGTGGACTTCACTGCTGTGGAACAGAATAAAGAAAAAAGAATGAAAAGAAATGAAGACAGACTAAGAGACCTCTGGGACAACATTACACGCAACAACATTTGCATTATAGGGGTCCCAGAAGGAGAAGAGAGAGAGAAAAGACCCGAAAAAATATTTGAAGAGATTATAGACAAAAACTTCCCTAACATGGGAAAAGAAATAGCCACCCAAGTCCAGGAAGCGCAGCGAGTCCCATACAGGATAAACCAAAGGAGAAACACACCGAGCCACATAGTAATCAACTTGGCAAAAATTAAAGACAAAGAAAAATTATTGAAAGCAGCAAGGGAAAAAAAGACAAATAACATACAAGGGAACTCCCATAAGGTTAACAGCTGATTTCTCAGCAGAAACGCTACGAGCCAGAAGGGAGTGGCATGATACACTTAAAGTGATGAAAGGGAAGAACCTACAACCAAGATTACTCTACCCGGCAAGGATCTCATTCAGATTCATTGGAGAAATCAAAAGCTTTACAGACAAGTAAAAGCTGAGAGAATTCAGCACCACCAAACCAGCTCTACAACAAATGCTAAAGGAACTTCTCTAAGTGGGAAACACAAGAGAGGAAAAGGACCTACAAAAACAAACCCAAAACAATTCAGAAAATAGTCATAAGAACATACATATTGATAATTACCTTAAACGTGAATGGATTAAATACTCCAACCAAAAGACACAGGCTTGCTGAATGGATACAAAAACAAGACTCATATATATGCTGTCTACAAGAGACCCACTTCAGACCTAGGGACACATACAGACTGAAAATGAGGGGATGGAAAAAGATATTCCGTGCAAATGGAAATCAAAAGAAAGCTGGAGTAGCAATACTCATATCAGATAAAATAGACTTAAAAATAAAGAATTTTACAAGAGGCAAGGAAGGACATTACATAATGATCAAGGGATCAATTCAAGAAGAAGATATAACAATTATAAATATATATGCACCCAACATAGTAGCACCTCAATACATAAGGCAACTGCTAACAGCTATAAAAGAGGAAATCGACAGTAACACTATAGTAGTGGGGGACTTTAACACCTCACTTACACCAATGGACAGATCATCCAAAATGAAAATAAATAAGGAAACACAAGCTTTAAATGACACAATAGATCAGATAGATTTAATTGATATTTATAGGACATTCCATCCCAAAACAGCAAATTACACTTTCTTCTCAAGTGCGCATGGAACATTCTCCAGGAAAGATCACATCCTGGGTCTCAAATCAAGCCTCAGTAAATTTAAGAAAATTGAAATCATAACAAGCATCTTTTCTGACCACAACGCTATGAGATTAGAAATGAATTACAGGGGAAAAAAACGTAAAAAACACAAACACATGGAGGCTAAACAATACGTTACTAAATAACCAAGAGATCACTGAAGAAATCAAAGAGGAAATCAAAAAATACCTAGAGACAAATGACAATGAAAACACGACGAACCAAAACCTATGGGATGCAGCAAAAGCAGTTCTAAGAGGGAAGTTTATAGCTATACATGCCTACCTCAAGAAACAAGAAAAATCTCAAATAAACAATCTAACCTTACACCTAAAGGAACTAGAGAAAGTAGAACAAACAAAACCCAAAGTTAGCAGAAGGAAAGAAATCATAAAGATCAGAGCAGAAATAAATGAAATAGAAACAAAGAAAAGAAGAGCAAAGATCAATAAAACTAAAAGCTGGCTCTTTGAGAAGATAAACAAAATTGATAAACCATTAGCCAGACTCATCAAGAAAAAGAGGGAGAGGACTCCAATAAAATTAGAAATGAAAAAGGAGAAGTTACAACAGACACTGCAGAAATACAAAGCATCCTAAGAGACTACTACAAGCAACTCTATGCCCATAAGATGGACAACCTGGAAGAAATGGACAAATTCTTAGAAAGGTATAACCTTCTAAGACTGGACCTGGAAGAAATAGAAAATATGAACAGAACAATCACAAGTAATGAAATTGAAACTGTGATTTAAAATCTTCCAACAAACAAAAGTCCAGGACCAGATGGCTTCACAGGTGAATTCTATCAAACATTTAGAGAAGAGCTAACACCTATCCTTCTCAAACTCTTCCAGAAAATTGCAGAGGAAGGAACACTCCCAAACTCGTTCTACGAGGCCACCATCACCCTGATACCAAAACCAGACAAAGATACTACAAAAAAAGAAAATTACCAACCAATATCACTGATGAACATAGATGCAAAAATCATCAACAAAATACTAGCAAACAGAATCCAACAACACATTAAAAGTATCATACACAATGATCAAGTGGGATTTACCCCAGGGATGCAAGGATTCTTCAATATACACAGATCAATCAGTGTGATACACCATATTAACAAATTGAAGAATAAAAACCATATGATCATCTCAATAGATGCAGAAAAAGCTTTTGACAAAATTCAACACCAATTTATGTTAAAAACTCTCCAGAAAGTGGGCATAGACGGAACCTACCTCAACATAATAAAGGCCATATACGACAAACCTACGGCAAACATCATTCTCAATGGTGAAAAACTGAACACATTTCCTCTAAGATCAGGAACAAGACAAGGATGTCCACTCTCACCACTATTATTCAACATAGTTTTGGAAGTCCTAGCCATGACAATCAGAGAAGAAAAAGAAATAAAAGGAATACAAATTTGAAAAGAAGAAGTAAAACTGTCACTGTTTGCAGATGACATGATACTATACATAGAGAATCCTAAAAATGCCACCAGAAAATCACTAGAGCTAATCAATTAATTTGGTAAAGTTCCAGGATACAAAATTAATGCACAGAAATCTCTTGCTTTCCTATACACTAACGATGAAAAATCTGAAAGAGAAATTAAGGAAACACTCCCATTTACCATTGCAACAAAAAGAATAAAATACCTAGGAATAAACCTACGTAGGGATAAAAAAGACCTGTATGCAGAAAACTATAAGACCAAACTATAAGAATGTAGACCAAACTATAAGACCAGACTATAAGAATGTATAGGAAACTATAAGACACTGATGAAAGAAATTAAAGATACCAACAGATGGAGAGATATACCATGTTCTTGGACTGGGAGAATCAATATTGTGAAAATGACTATACTACCCAAAGCAATCTACAGATTCAATGCAATCCCTATCAAATTACCAATGGCATTTTTTACAGAACTAGAACAAAAAATCTTAAAATTTGTATGGAGACACAAAAGACCCCGAATAGCCAAAGCAGTCTTGAGGGAAAAAAATGGAGCTGGAGGAATCAGACTCCCTGACTTCAGACTATACTACAAAGCTACAGTAATGAAGACAATATGGTACTGGCACAAAAACAGAAATATAGATCAATGGAACAAGATGGAAAGCCCAGAGATAAACCCATGCACCTATGGTCAACTAATCTACAACAAAGGAGGCAAGGATATACAATGGAGAAAAGATAGTCTCTTCAATAAGTGGTGCTGGGAAAACTGGACAGCTACATGTAAAAGAATGAAATTAGAACACTCCCTAACACCATACACAAAAATAAACTCAAAATGGATTAAAGACCTAAATGTAAGACCGGACACTATAAAACTGTTAGAGGAAAACATAGGAAGAACACTCTTTGACGTAAATCACAGCAAGATCTTTTTTGATCCACCTCCTAGAGTAATGGAAATAAAAACAAAAATAAACAAATGGAACCTAATGAAACTTAAAAGCTTTTGCACAGCAAAGGAAACCATAAACAAAATGAAAAGACAACCCTCAGAATGGGAGAAAATATTTGCAAATGAATCAATGAACAAAGGATTAATCTCCAAAATATATAAACAGCTCATGCAGCTCAATATTAAAGAAACAAACAACCCCATCCAAAAATGGGCCAAAGACCTAAGTAGACATTTCTCCAAAGAAGACATACAGGGCTTCCCTGGTGGCGCAGTGGTTGAGAGTCCGCCTGCTGATGCAGGGGACACAGGTTTGTGCCCCGGTCCGGGAAGATCCCACATGCCGCGGAGCAGCTGAGCCCGTGAGCCATGGCCGCTGAGCCTGCGCGTCCGGAGGCTGTGCTCTGCAACAGGAGAGGCCACAAGAGTGAGAGGCCCGCGTACCGCAAAAAAAAAAAAAAAAAAAAAAAGACTGGTACCCTCATAAGAAGAGGAGAGGACACACAGGGGCATACACAGGAAAGAAGACACTGTGAAGACAGAGGTAGAATATGGAGTTATGCTGTGATAAGCCGAGGAACACCAGGAGCCACCAGAAGCTGGAAAAGGCAAGGAAGGATCCTCCCTTAGAGCCTTCAGACAGAGTGTGGCCCTGCAGACAACTTGATTTTGGACTTCTAGATTCCAGAACTGAAATCGTGCAACTCAGATTGGAACTTGAACCCATCAGCCTTTAATTGAGATCACACACCTGGTCTCAGGACTTAATGAAGCTCAAGTTCTTGATGTCTCTCTGCAGAAAGAATTCAGGGAGAGACTATTTACAATAGCCAGGACATGGAAGCAACCTAAATGTCCTTCAACAGATGAATGGATAAAGAAGATGTGGCACATATATACAATGGAATATTACTCAGCCATAAAAAGGAACGAAATTGAGTTATTTGTAGTGAGGTGGATGGACCTGGAGACTGTCATACAGAGTGAAGTAAGTCAGAAAGAGAAAGACAAATACCATATGCTAACACATATATATGGAATCTAAAAAAAAAACTGTTTCTGAAAACCTAGGGACAGGACAGGAATAAAGTCGCAGACATAGGGAATGGACTTGAGGACACGGGGAGGGGGAGGGGTAAGCTGGGACAAAGTGAGAGAGTGGCATGGACATATATACACTACCAAATGTAAAATAGCTAGCTAGTGGGAAGCAGCCGCATAGAACAGGGAGATCAGCTCAGTGCTTTGTGACCACCTAGAGGGCTGAGATAGGGAGGGTGGGAGGGAGATGCAAGAAGGAGGGGATATGGGGATATATGTATACGTATAGCTGATTCACTTTGTTATACAGCAGAAACTAACACAACAATGTAAAGCAATTACACTCCAATAAAGATGTTAACAAAAAAAAAAGAAAAAAAATTCAGTGAGAGACAAAGTGATAGGTAAGAGGTGGATTTATTTAGAGAGAAACACACTTTACAGACAGAGTGTGGGCCATCTCAGAAGGCGAGAGGCCCCAAAATATGGCATGGTTAGTTTTTATGGGCTGGGTAATTTCATAGGCTAATGAGTGGGAGGATTATTCCAATTATTTCAGGGAAGGGGTGGGGATTTCCAGGAATTGGGCCACCGCCCACTCTTTAACCTTTTATGGTTGGCCTCAGAACTGTCATGGTTCTGGTGGGTATGTCATTTAGCTAATGTATTACAATGAGTGTATAATGAGGCTCAAGGTCTACCGGAAGTAGAATCTTCCACCATCTTGGACCTAGTTGGTTCTAACCAGTTTTTGTCATGTCCTATGTCATTCTTTTAAAGTTTGCATCTTGCCCCCTTCCCTCCTGTTTCATAACTGTAAAAGAATAAATTTCTATTGTTTTTTTAAAAATTTTTTTAAATAAATTTATTTATTTTTTGGCTGTATTGGGTCTCCATTGCTGCATGCAGGCTTTCTCTAGTTGTGGAGAGTTGAGGCCATGTGGGCTTCCCATCGTGGTGGCTTCTCTTGTTGCGGAGCACAGGCTCTAGGCGCGCAGGCTTCAGTAGTTGTGGTCTGCAGGCTCAGTAGTTGTGGCGCTCAGGCTCAGTAGTTGTGGCGCACGGGCTTAGTTGCTGCGCGGCATGTGGGATCTTCCTGGACCAGGGCTCGAACACGCATCTCCCGCATTGGCAGGCGGATTCTTAACCACTGCACCATCAGGGAAGCCCTAAATTTCTATTGTTTTAAGCTACCCAGTTGGTAGTAATTTAACATGACATCCCTTGGAAACCAGTACAGACAGAAAGGGAAGTCTCCGTGTAAGAATCCTGATCCTTATACCACTTGCTTCCACAGCAAGAATGCATACTGTCCTTCGCTCTCCTAATGCCTGAGGGTCAGAATCTAGCCAGAAGAGGATCCAATCCACAGTGATGGTCTAGGTAGTGGCTGAAGAGAAAGAGGAGGAGACTACTGGACTCTCATAGTCACTACCCAGAAGTGAAGGCATCCTGGCCTTTCACCCCACCCAAAATGAATATGTGTGTGTGTGTGGCTGGTGTATTAATAGAAAGGTTTATTTTAAGTGGAAAAGATACTATTATATTGGGTAATCCTTTATTATATTGAATAATTCTATAATTAATATAAGTAATTTCCGAAAGGTCAATTCCCACATTATTACACTAAAGCCAATGGAGTGAATATGACATGACTTATGTTATATTCATGGTATATATAACATGGGATTGGCTCCTCCCCCCATTGACCCATTGTCAGTGAATAACTCCCTGGTGTACCAATTCCCACTGTAGATGTTAAAGTGAGACTCAGCTCTAGAATATGATCATACACGTGCTGATCCAGAGTGGTGGCAGGGCAAAGTGTCAATATAGTGTCCACAGTGTCCCCACGAATAGTACTTCATGGTTGAGGTACCCATCCTCCTCTTCTTCAGGTGGTGAGACACTCCAACACTCCAGTTCCATTTTTATTTATTTATTATTTATTTATTTGTTTGTTTGGTTTTGGCCATGCTGTGGCTTGCGGGATCTTAGTTCCCCAGCCAGGGATTGAACCTGCCCCCCCCCCCCACCGCACCCTGCAGCAGTGAAAGCGCCAAGTCCACTGGACCACCAGGGAATCCCCTTCACTTCTGTTTTTGGCTTGGGATTTTTGCCTTTCCTCCCCACTGGGCCTTTTTTTTTTTTGCGGTACGTGGGCCTCTCACTCTTTTGGCCTCTCCCGCTGCGGAGCACAGGCTCCGGACGCACAGGCACAGCGGCCATGGCTCACGGGCCCAGCCGCTCCATGCCATGTGGGATCTTCCCAGATCGGGGCATGAACCCGTGTCCCCTGAATCGGCAGGTGAACTCTCAACCACTGTGCCACCAGGGAAGCCCCCCACTGGGTCTTGGAAGAATGGCTGATGATGTCAAAAAACTGCTTGTGCTTTATACATAATTTGTGAGTCTGTATAGGTTTCAAGCCTCCCTCATGTAGGAGAAAGAAGCTACTGCTAACCACAACTCTGGAACATTAATCCTTAATCAGACAGATGCACATTCATTCATTTAGCAGGCACTTTTAAAATACCTACTATGTGCCAGGCACTGTTCTGTGTGCCAGGAACATAGCAATGAACAAGGCAGCAAGGTTCCTACTCTTGAGGAGCTGACAAATTAGAGAAAGAAGACATAATAAGCAAGTAAACAATTGTGAACGTGATCGCTTCAGATGTGATAAATGTTAGGAGAGAAACAGGGATGTGATAGTTGGGGGTGTGAGACTGTTACCGAGTTAGGTCACATGGACCACCCACTTGGGCCCTAGCCTGGCCGAGGCCCCTTGCCTTGGTAGGGAATATTCTTTTTCTGTTCGGTTCACACAGCCAAAAGTGAAACTGAAGCTGAGAGAGGAGCAGCACAAGCTTTATTCAATGGCCAGAGAATGGAGAACCAGGAACTTAGTTCACAAATCAACTTCTCGCGGGTGGGGTTCGGGGGTGCATCAAGGCAAGATTTAAGGGCAAGGTTAACGAGGGAGAAGCATTTGCATAGGTTTTCAGGGAATGGGCGGGGCTCTTTCTGGGTATGGGTACCACCTTTTTTCCTGCCCTTTAATGGTCCTTTGGCATCTGAGTGAGAAGCTGGTCGAACCATCATGGCGCAGACAGGTGGAGGTCTTATGCAACTTGGTTGGTTGGTGGTGATTTAATCAGGAGTCAACATCATCAGTCTTCTGGTTCCCAAGGCTCTGGGTCTGTATGCTTGTGGGCAGCATACAGTTAACTTCTTCCACCTGGTGGGGGGTTTCAGTATCTGCAAAATAGCCCAAAGGACAGGGCTCGGGATATTATCTGTAGCCTGTGAGGAGGAACTAAAGGTCCTTGACTTTGTTTAATGGCCAAACTATTATTATTTTGTCTTGCTTGACTGTTTTCCTTTTTACGTTTTCTCAGTTCTCTGATTAAATTCATTCTTTGTAACTCAGGGAAGGCTAAAGTTTTTCTACAAATAAGAGGCAGGTGGAGGACATGGCAGGGGCAGGGTGTGTGTGTGCCCTAGGAAGGCCCCTGCTTGGTTACAAGATGGCTCTGGGTCAGGAAAGTACTTGATTCTGTCCCTAAAGTACAGTCATTGAGGGATACAGGTTGGAGTTAGGAGTGGCCAGATCATTTACTTTTTTTTTTTGGCCATGCCACGCCATATGTGGAATCTTAGTTCCCCAGCCAGGAATCGAACCCACACCCCCTGCATTGGAAGCGCAGAGTCTTAACCACTGGACCACCAGGGAATTCCCAGGAGTGGGCAGATTATGAAGTGCCCTTGTATTAGTTTCCTACTACTGCTGTAACAAATCACCACAAATTTAGTGGTTTAAAACAATTTATAATTCTGGAGGTCAGAAGTCTGAAATGGGTTCACTGAGCTAAAATCAAAGTGTTGGAAGGTCTTCCCTTTGGATGCTCTAGGGGAGAATCCATATCCTTGCCTTTTTTTTTTTTTTTTTGCCATACGCGGGCCTCTCACTGTTGTGGCCTCTCCCGTTGCGGAGCACAGGCTCCGGACGCACAGGCCCAGCGGCTATGGCTCACGGGCCCAGCCGCTCCGCGGCATGTGGGATCTTCCCGGACCGGGGCACGAACCCGTGTCCCCTGCATCGGCAGGTGGACTCTCAACCACTGCGCCACCAGGGAAGCCCCATATCCTTGCCTTATCCAAGAATCCATTCCTTAGCTTGTGGCTCCATCTTCTGCCTTCAAAGTCAGCAGTGTAGTATCTTGTCTGACCCTGACCCTCCTGCCTCCCTCTTATAAAGATCCTTGTGATTACATTGGACCCATTCAGGTAATCCAGGATAATCTCCCCATCTTTAGATCTTTAGGGAGCTCCCTGGTGGCCTATGGGTAGGATTCCAGGCTTTCATTGCCGTGGCCCAGGTTCAATTCCTGGTTAGGGAACTGAGATCCCACAAGCCATGCAGTGCAGCAAAAAAAAAAAAAAAAAGAAAATCTTTAACCTAATTCCCTTTTGCCACATAAGGTAACATATTCACAGGTTCAGAGGTTTTGGTTATAAGGAAATGGACATCTGTCTTAAAACCTCTGGGCTCTAGTAACAAAAATACCACAGCCTGCATGGCTTAGAAACAACAGAAATTTCTCTCTCGGGTAGTTCAAAATGAAGGCACTGGCAGAGTGTCGTGGTGAGAGCTCACTTTGGGTACATAGAAGGCTGTCTTCTCACTGTGTCCTCACATGGTAGCAGGTGAAGGGACCCCTGCATCCTCTTTCATAAGGTTGCTAATCCCATTTATGAGGGCTCCACCCTCATGACCTAATCACCTGCCAAAGACACCACCTCCAAATACCATCGCATTGGGGGTTAGGTTTCAATATATGAATTTTAGGGGGACAAAAAAATTCAATCTATAGCAACACTTCGGAGGGGCATTATTCTGCCTACTACAGCCCTATAAATCATGAAAAGGAATTTAGATTTTTGTATTTGGCCACACCTTGCGGCATGTGGGATCTTAGTTCCCTGACCAGGGATCGAACAGTGCCCCCTGTAGTGGAAGCGTGGAGTCCTAACCACTGTTAGTGGAACCACTGTCATTCCTGGAATTTATTTTATTTATTTATTTTTGGCTGCATTGGGCCTTCCTTGCTCCACGCGGGCTTTCTCTAGTTGCGGCGAGCGGGGCCTACTCTTCGTTGCGGTTCGCAGTCTTCTCATTGCAGTGGCTTCTCTTGTTGCAGAACACAGGCTCTAGGTGTGCGGGCTTCAATAGTTGTGGTGCATGGGCTCAGTTGCTCCACGGCATGTGAGATCTCCCCAGACCAGGACTCAAACCCATGTTCCCTGCATTGACAGGCGGAGTCTTAACCACTGCTCCACCGGGGAAGCCCTGGAATTTAGATTTTAGTTAAAGTGCAAAAGTATGCCAAAATGGAGTGACATCTGATTTCTGGTTATACTTCTTTGTTTCTTTTTTATTGACTGATATAGAAGAGGGCCCAGGACAAACACTAGAACTCCAGCTGTGATACTGTGATTTATAAGAAATATATATTAGTCTTCCGCCATTCCTTACAGAGCTCCTAAGATCCTCGGAACTTCTGAAGAGATTAGAGTGACAAAGGTGTCTTTTGTTATTTGTAACAAGCTCTTTTCAACCACACCTGAGTTTATGTTAATGCAGTGAATTTTGGAAAGCCCCTAGGCGACCTAGGCAAGGGGGCTTATTGCCAGGGGAAGCAACCACAATTAACTGGTGCTTTCATTTGTACTCCCACCCTCCATCCCTATCTCCCAGGAGATGACGTTGAGGGACTGGAGATTGAATTCCATCACCAATGGCCAATGGTTTAGTCAATCATGCCTGCTTGATAAAGCCTCCATAAAAACCCAAAATGATGGGGTTTGGAAAGCCTCCTCGTTGGTGAACCGTGGAGGTGCTGGGAGGGTGGTGTGCAGAGGGCATGGAAGCTCTGTGCCCCTTCTCAGGAGCCTCGACCTATGCATCTCTTCCATCTGGCTGTTCCTGAGTTACATCCTTTTATAATAAACTGGTGATTAGAAGTTAAAATGTTTCCCTGAGTTCTGTGAGCCACTCTAGAAAATTAATCAAACCTGAGGAGGGGTCGGGGAATCTCAGATATACAGCTGGATGGTCAGAAGTATAGGTGAGAACCTGGACTTGCAATGGCATCGCAGAATCGCTTCCATGTGTGGAAAACCCACACGTCCGGTGCCAGAAGTGAAGTAGCGTTGTAGTGGAGTACTGAGAGTAGAGAAGACACATAGGAGTTTTTTTTTTTTTTTTTAAATAAATTTATTTATTTATTTATCGCTGTGTTGGGTCCTCGTTGCTGCGTGCGGGCTTTCTCTAGTTGTGGCGAGTGGGGGCTACTCTTCGTTGCAGTGCGCGGGCTTCTCATTGCGGTGGCTTCTCTTGTTGTGGAGGACAGGCTCTAGGCACGCGGGCTTCAGTAGTTGTGGCTCACAGGATCTAGAGTGCAGGCTCAGTACTTGTGGTGCATGGGCTTCTTTGCTCCGCGGCATGTGGGATCTTCCCCGACCAGGGATGAAACCTGTGTCCTTTGCATTGGCAGGTGGATTCTTAACCACTGCACCACCAGGGCAGTCCAGGAGTGAGTTTTTTTCTTTAGAAAGCCAATAGAGGAGGAGGAGGTGGCAAAGAAGACTGAGGAAGGAGCAGCCACTGAGGGAGGTTGAAAACCAGATGATGCTGAAGCCCTGCAACTCAGATTGGGACTTGAACTCGTGGGCTGGGACTCAAACCCAGCCAAAACCTGCATTGGGACTTGAACCCTCGGTCTTTCAACTGAGATCACACACCTGGTCTCAGGACTTAATGAAGCTTGGGTTCTTGATGTCTCATCACAGAAAGAATTCAGTGAGAGACAAAGCCATAAGTAAGAAGTGGATTTGTTTAGAGAGAGACACACTCCACAGTGTGAGCCATCTTGGAAGGCAAGAGTGGCCCCAGTGTATGGGGTTGTCAGTTTTTATAGGGATGGGTAATGTCATAGGCTAATGAGTGGAAGGAGTATTCCAGCTATTTTGGGCAAGGGATGGGAATTTTCAGGAATTGGGTTCACCACCCACTTTTTGACCTCCTTGGAACAGTCATGGCACCTGTGGTTGTGTCATTTAGCTTGCTAATGTGTCACAATGAGCATACACTGAGGCTCAAGGTCTAGTGGAAGTCAACTCTTCCACCATCTTGGACCTATTTGGTTCTAATCAGTTTATGTCGTGTCCTCGGGCTATGTCATTCTTTTAAAGGTTGTGCCCTGCCCCCTTCCCTCCTGCTTCAATACTGCCCAGAAACCATTTCAAGATGGTGAGAGTGGTCATCTGTGTGGGTGATTGCAGGGAGCTGAGGATGAGAGAGCACTGGATTTGGTAACATGGAAGTCATGGTAACCTTGATAAAAGCAGCTGTAGAGGAGTGATCAGGTCATGGGCCAGATTGGAATTGGTTGAAGAGTGAATGGTGTTACTAGAAAACTGGGTTCGCCTCTTGTTGGGTGTTGAGCCAAAAGCCACAACCAAGGCAAACAGCAGGAGAAGGAAGGATTTATTACTTGCAGCAAGTAAGGAGAACACTGGGGCTCTTTCCCAAAGCAGTGTCTCCCTGAACAGCGAAACTGTGGAATTTTTAAGCTAAGGGTACACGTGTAAAAGGGAAGAGCTAAATCGAATCCGTGTTCGATCTGTTTCTTTGACTGTAACCTTTGCTTTTTGTTGCTTTTGTTATTATAATCAACATAATGGCCTGCCTCAGGGAACCCTGCCCCTTTGCCTCTGTGTTAAACCAAAGTGCCTTTGTACATCCTGACCCTGTCCACCTGTGGATGGCTGCAAGAAAGAAGAAATTAACACATCCCCTCCCTGAGGCTGGCCATTCCAGGGGACATTTGCAAATCTTATGGCCTTTTTACTTTACTTCCTCATCTCCTCCCCTCCTCTATTCTATAAAAGAAACTGGCATCCAAACCCCGATAAGATGGTTTATCAGAGACACTAGTCTGCCATCAGTCTGCCATCTTGTCTGCCGGCTTTCCGAATAAAGTCGTATTTCTTGCTTCAACACCTCGTCTCCGATTCGTTGGCCAGAGCGAGCTTGGACTCGGTAATTCATGCATATTCATGAAGGGGCTTGAGCAGAGGAGAATTCAGCATAGAATTAGGGCAAAGGTTGAGAGAGTCCAGCTTTAGTTGATTGAAGTCCTGAGGGTCAGCAGAGATCAGCATCATCATTCCTTAGGTTTTGGGATCTCAGCATGTAGTTACCATCCTCCACCTGGGTGGGGCATTTGTTCCGGCCGAACTCAGAGATTATGTATATCCCTTGAGGAAGAACTAGGACTCTGCTTTATTGATGAACCGTTGTTTCTTGACTGCGTTTCCTGTGTTCCTGCCTTCCCTCACTTTCCTACAGATCTTTAATTGCTGAGACCGGTTCAAGGGCAAGCATTGTGGCCAGGCTTGGATCACAAAATGGCTTAGCCTAAAATGGCTTCTCTTTTGTCAAGGAAGCCATGCTGGTTCTCTTTCTCTGGGGACCTCCTACCCTTTCTGCTTACAATAGGAGATGAGGATGTCGAGAGAATATAAAACTGTGCCATTTATTATTTTTTATTATTGTTTTTTTGTGGTACGCGGGCCTCTCACTGTTGTGGCCTCTCCCATTGCTGAGCACAGGCTCCGGCCGCGCAGGCTCAGCGGCCATGGCTCACGGGCCCAGCCACTCCGCGGCATGTGGGATCCTCCTGGACCAGGGCACGAACCCACGTCCCCTGCATCGGCAGGCGGACTCTCAACCACTGCGCCACCAGGGAAGCCCTGTGCCATCTATTATGGTAGCCACTCGCTACATGTGGCTATTGAGCACTTGAGTGTGGCAAGTTTCAAATGAGATGAGCTATAAGTGTAAAATGCACACCAGATCTCCAAAACGTGGTGTGAAAAAAAAGAATGTCTCATTAATGTTTTAAAAATATTGATTTCATGTGGAAATGTAAACATTTTGGCTATAGTGGGTTAAATATATTATTAAAATTGATTTCACCTGTTCCTTTTTATTTTTTAGATGTGGCTACTAGAAAATTTAAAACTATCAATACATATGTGGCTCATATTATATTTATATTGGACAGTGTTGGGGTAGATAATTATTTCAATAATTTTACTGTGAAGGGAACCAAGAAATTAGAAGGAAAATAGAGAGGAATTTAACATTGCTGACCACTCCCATCTTCTTGAAACTATCCTCCCTAAGCTTCTGAGTTACTCTTCTGATTCTCCTTATATCTAACAATTGTTCTTCTGGACCTTCTTCCTAAGGTCCTCCCCCTGTTCCCAAAACATCAGGTGAAGGAGCTAGCCATGTGGCTGTGCAGGGGAAGAAAGTTCCAGGTAAAGGACACAGCAAATGTAAAGGTCCTGAGGCATCGGTCTGCTTAGGGTGGTTATGGAACTGGGAGGAAGACTGTCGTTGGAACACAGGTGGAGAGAGTGTGGTAGGAAATGAGCTCTGGCCAATAAGGTGTAGACGGGAGGGACTTGGTCATTTACTTTGAATGAGGTGCTAAGTTTTTGAGCAGAGGAATGTTCTTCTGGTTTACATGCCAAGAAGACTATAATGAGGTGTTGGGGGAGGAGAAATTTTCCCCTCTACCCCTCTTGAGTTCTTGTGGCTGGACTAGTAATAAAATTGACACAAGACAGATTAAAAGGAGAAAAAGAAACAAATTTTAATTCATGTGCATGGAGGCCCCATAGAAATGGGACCTAAGAAGTGGCCAAAGCAGGCAGTTTTTAGACAAAGAAATAATAAATTTGTGAGAAATTGACAGGACAAAGAAACTAAGGTTTTGGGTGCTCAATTAATGAAGAATCTAAACAGAGTTTGGTCTTGGGGCAGTAAATTAAAGAAGTGACAAGGCTTGTTTATCTAGGCTTCTCAGCCTGAATTCCCTACCTTTGGCGATTAAGCATGTCCTCTACCTCCAGATGCTGGGAGTGCACCTTTCACATGAAAGACTTATTTCCTGCTTTCAGGGAGACAGAAAGGAGGGTCAGAGTGTATCCCTCTTGCATTTCTCAAGTAACTGTAATTCAAAATAATCAATAGGCCATTGAGGCACATTTTGGGGCGGCCTACTCTGGGCCCCAAGAGGCAAGGGCGAAAACAGGGAGACCAGTTAGGAAGTTTTTGCAAAATCCAGGTGAGAGGCCAGGTGGTAACAGTCCCTGTACAGTAGTTGCATTCTGTATATACTTTGAAGGCACACACAGTTGACAGGATTTGGGGAAGTTCTGCATGGCGATGTAAGAGAGAAAGAGATGGGGAAGATTACAGAAGGACATTTGGGGGTGGCTGGAAGTAGAATATGCTTTGGAGCTGGAAAGTGCAGAATACCTATCATACACTGGAGGCGCCAGGTATGCAGCAGGATATACAAGTCTGGCATTTTAGGAGCAAGGTCAGGCGATAATGGAATTTGCGAGTCATTAACACACAGCTGGTATTTAAAGCCACAGGAGATGAGATCACCCAGGGAGTAAATGTAGTTAGAGAAGTCCAAGCACAACCCTAGGCCACTCAAGTTTACAGGTTAGAGAGATGAGAAAGAATCAGCAAAGGGCACTGAAAAAGAATGGCCAGTGGGTGATGGAAAAACCAGGAGAAGGTGGTGTCCTGCTGAAACTGAGGAGGATCCTATGGGGCTCTCTGGTACAAACGCCTTCTGTTTCTCCCATTTCTTGTTTGTAGAAAATAGGCTTCGGGCTTCCCTGGTGGCGCAGTGGTTGAGCGTCCACCTGACGATGCAGGGGACACAGGTTCGTGCCCCGCTCCCGGAAGATCCCACATGCCACGGAGCGGCAGGGCCCGTGAGACATGGCCGCTGAGCCTGCGCGTCCAGAGCCTGTGCTCCGCAACGGGCAGAGCCCACAACAGTGAGAGCCCGACGTACCGAAAAAAAAAAAAAAAAAAGAAAAAAGAAAATAGGCTTCATTCAGCCTCCATGACGTTCCCTGAATTCCAAAGGGCAGGTTCAAACAGTTGCTAATCAGGGAAGGGAAAGAAGGCAGAAACAAGGGAGGAAGAGTCAAGAAACAATAGTGCAGCCTTGTGGAAGGGTCCTGGTTCCTCCTCAAGGTATACATAACAATATCTGAGTTTTTATGCAGGAACTAAGGCCCCCAGACAGGTGGAGGATGGTAACTTCAGGCTGAGCACAAGATTCCTGGAGACCGCCATGTCATCTCACCACCAATCAATCAGAAGAAAGCCACATACCCTGCAGCCTTCACCCCAAATTTTGCCTATAAAACCTCTCCCCCCAAACCATCAGGGAGTTCAGGTCTTTTTGAGCACAAGCCAGCTGTTCTCCTTGCTTGGCCATGCAATAAACCTTGCTCTGCTCCAAACTCCAACATTTCAGTTTGTTTGGCTTCACTGTGCATTGGGCACATGAACTTGTGTTCAGTAACACTGCAAGTTAAGAGAAGAACGGGTTCCCAAGAGGAGAGAGTGAAGAACTAGGTCAAGTGCTGCAGACAGGTCAAGTAAAACAGAGTGTGAACTCACCACTGAATTTAACAACGTGGAGAACTTTGGTGACCTTTATGTGGTTGGTTTTGGGGCAAGAGCCTGATTTAGAATGGGTTTAAGAGGGACAGGAAATTAGGGAACTGGAGAAGAGTCTAAATCACTCTTTCCAGGAGTTCTGCTATAAAGAAGAGCAGAGAAGTGGGATGGTAGTTGACGGGGGATGTGGGAGTCAAGAGAGGGTTTGTTAAAACTGGGAGAAATTACTGCATGTATCTAATGCTGATGAGAATCACCCAGTAGAGACTGGAAAATCCATGATGCAGGAGCAATATATCCTTCAAGATTCAGACTCACGTCTCCTATCTCTACTTGGATGTCCCTGATGCACTTAAAATGCAATTTATTAAAAACTGAAATCATCATCTCCCTTCTAAACCTTCTCCTTCTTCTCTACTTTTTATCTCATTTGGTAGAAACTCTATTCGCTTAATTACTCAAGTTAGAAAACTGGCATATAGCAGGGACAGCACAATGAATAATATTCACGATTTTATCATGTGCTAAGTGAGGTAATGACACAGGGAGCTGTAAGCACCTAGGAAAGGGCTATGACCTACACCTGAAGGTCAAATAACAGAAAGGTAAACAGACTTTGCTTAGACCAACTTATCAAGTTTAGCAATTCCATGTCCTAAATATCTTTCAGGTTTGCCTCCTCATTCCATACCTATTACACTGCCCCATTCTGGCCTTCATTATCTCTGGCTTGTATTACTTCTGTAGTCTTACAAGGTTTCTCTGTCTCTGTCCTTGACCTAGACTGAGGAAGTTATACAAAATGAAAATCCCCCTTATATAACTCACCAGCTTTAAACATTTCAATGAGTCCCTCAGATAAAGCAAAGTCTTGGCCAGCCTCTCAAAGTCTCACCTCCCCTTCTCAGAGTTTGTGACCTCATACCAAGAAGTTTCTCTCTTCTGTGTTTTTGTTCCTTGTAGTTCCCTTTTTCTAGAATGGTACTTTTCTTCTAACCTGGCTAAGTTCTGCTCATCTATTAAGGGTGGATTTAGGAGTTATCCCTCCTGGGAAGACTCTCCCCAAGTACTCCAAACCTTCCAAGGAAGGGAAGGGGACCTTACTTTAAGTTTCTACCATTCTCCCCTCACCCCCTCTTGCATAAGTGCAAGGACCATGTCTTATTTTCATCGTTCCTTCAGTGAACGTTTGTCTAAACAATTGCACACATAAAGCATCCAGTCTGGGTAATTCCCTGGTGGTCCAGTGGTGAGGATTCCACGCTGTCACTACCGAGGGCTCAGGTTCTATCCCTGGTCAGGGGAAACTAAAATCCCACAAGCTGTGCAGTGCAGCAAAAAAAAAAAAAAAAAAAAAAAAAAAAAAAAAAAAATGCATCCAGTCCAAGGTTACCCAGCTGGCAAGCTATGGAGTATTGTGTCAGAAGTTAGTGCTTAGACCGCCATAGGGCTCTCATTAAAATGCAAAGTTTTCAAAATCCTCACTCAAGCAGTACCCTTTACAGTTCGCAAAACACTCTGATAAGGCTACTCTTTATATCCAGAAGCAGAGATTGAAAAAAGGAAATGTTTTCAAACCTTGCAGCTAAACAGGACCATCATTAAAGAAGAAATCAGCATATGGAGATAACAGCAGTGAGGAGGGTCCACCACCTGCAAGGATGACCTTCCAGGGCAGACAAACCCCGCCCAGGGACCCGCTTGCACCCCAGCACAAGCCAAGGCACAGCAAACCCACTACTGCGAAGACTACAAATCCCAGCATGCCTGGCATCCAGTGAGTGACAGCACGCAACGCATACCGGGACACGTAGTCCAGTTCTAGCTCAGGAAAAGGCCAGAATATCACGTGACGTCAGGAGTGCTCAGGAAAGGAGTCAGAACCGGTCCAGGCTCGAATTAACCCTTCCAGAGAGCCGACCCTGGTTTCTTTGGTGACCCAGGTTTCAGGTCCCACCCCACAATCCAGCGGACCTATGGTGTGCGTTGAGTACCCTCTCGCGTGATCCTTCACGGTTAAAGGGGAAGTACCAGAGGGCAAGAACAGGCAGACTTTAGCTCTCCAGGTGCCCGCTTGCAAGATTAGTGGTGCGCAGAACGCTATCCTGGACAGGAGCTGAGACGTCGCTTCCCCTGCAGCGCCGGTGAGGACGTGGCAAGGGTCTCGACTAGCGGCTTCCCCTTCCTCCGCCCGTCGGGCAAGAGGCGCAAAGACTGCTGGGAACGCGCATGCGCCCACCGCGGCGGGGAGTACACCTACAACGTCTGCGGGTGCGGGGGGTGTCGGGTGTCCGCGGAGGCGCTTTGCGGCCGGTCGTGCGGGTCGGGTGCGGGCGCGCGGGCGGGCGCCCGGGCAGAGGCGCGCGCAGGTGATTGACTGGCCAGCTGGCTGAGGGAGCGCCTGGTCCTCATCGCTGGCAGGTGGCGGAGCCCATTTGGGCGGTGGTGGAGGCGGCTGCGGCAGCCTGGGCGGCCGGGCTCAGGAGGCACTCCTCGGGCCAAGGCCATGGCCCCGCGGCTGCAGCTGGAGAAGGCGGCCTGGCGCTGGGCGGAGACGGTGCGGCCCGAGGAGGTGTCGCAGGAGCACATCGAGACCGCCTACCGCATCTGGCTGGAGCCCTGCATCCGCGGCGTGTGCAGGTGAGGCCCGCGCACCGGGCCTCGCGCCCCCCTCGCGTCGGACCTTGGAAAACCAGGCCCGGGGCTGGGGGAAGGAAGACGGCGGCCCTTTCCGTGCATCTAGCGGGCGTGGAGAGAACAAGGTGGAGGTTTCCTCCTTTCCGCCTTCTGGGCGACCTGGGAGAAAGGCAGCCTTTCCGGGCTCTGCACGGAGGTGATGCTGCTGAAAGCCCTTCAGAAAAGGTTTTGGGTTTTTATTAGAAGATGGCGGTGGAGATGGTTGAAGGCAGGAGCTAAGACCTTAGGAAACGTTGGTGGTTGGCATATCCTGGCCACTGCTCGGTTTTTTGGTTTGTAAAATGGGAACTTCTGCGAAGTGAGCTTCATCACTGTATATCTCGTATTGGTGTTGACGCTGAAGGCGTGATCATATTTTTGGGTAGGGCGGCTTTAGGAAAACGTACGGTTAGTCTGCGTCATCGGTACCCTTCATCCCCAGTTGACCTTCCCCTCTCTCGGTAATCTAGTATTTTTTAGCCTTTTTTTGGGGGTGGGGGTGTCGCTCTGACTGAACACCACTCTACCGAGTACAAAGTTTGAGCTGTGTAAGTGCTGTCCTTCACTTCTACTTAGCCCGTGAACCTTGTCTTTCCTTTTAGATCGAATCCTTAGCTGTTTTTCCACCTTTTAACGCGGGAACTATAGTTTGTGTCCGGAATGTTGTTGAATTGACTTGGCCAAGCCGGGCATGCTCAGTAGCCTTTCATCAAGCATTTAGTAAAGACTTTCTGGAGTTTTTACATTTCCACGGTGGGATCCGGAAGGAATGGAAGTCAAGGTCTCAGATTTGGAGCTTTAGGTCTAGTATGGGAAGTGAAACAAGTTAGAGAGCTTCCATAAAGCAGACGAATAATTCCAAGCTCTGGGAGTCTGGCTCATGAGGAGAGCAACAGTCAGTACTGGAATGACGTGGCCGTGTATAATAGATAAGCTTCAGTCAGTTTCTCCACATATTAGGTTCCAGAGCAACCAAAAAATATAAACTCTTTCATTGTAATAGTTATGATTTTAATGGAAGTAAAGGAGTAGAAATTAGCTGAGATCACTATAAGGGGAATGTCACGGATGTGAGTTTTAAGCTGCAATTGCAAGGTTTATATCCAAGCAGTTTTTTTCATAAATAGCTTTGAGATATAATGCACACATTATATGATTCACCCATTTAAAATGTACAACCCAGTATTTTTTATTTGTATAGTCACAGGGTTGTTCAGCCCTCAGCACAATCCGACCCCCCTAAAAGAAGCTCTGTACCCGTTAGCCTGGCACTCAATCCTCCCTGTAAACCCCACTCCCCGCCCCCCCAGTTCGAAGTAACTACTGATATACTTTCTGCCTCTAAATTTGCCTATTCATATGGCCATTTCATGTAAATGGAATCATACAGTATGTGGACTTTTATGACTGGCTTCTTTGACACCATAATGTTTTCAAGGATCATCCATGTTGTAGTATTTGTCAGTATTTCATTTCATTAAAAATCGTTTTGTAAAAGTCATGTAAAACGCACAACGAACTTTACCATTTTTTAAAAAAAATATTTATTTTTGGCTGCGTTGGGTCTTCGTTGCTACTCACAGGCTTTCTCTAGTTGTGGCGGGCAGGGGCTGCTCATTGCGGTGGCTTCTCTTGTTGCGGAGCACGGGCTCAAGGCACGCGGGCTTCAGTAGTGTGGTGTGTGGGCTCAGTAGTTGTGACTCGTGGGCTCTAGAGCGCAGGCTCGGTAGTTGTGGCGCACGGGCTTAGTTGCTCTGTGGCATGTGGGATCTTCCCGGACCAGGGCTCGAACCCGTGTCCCCTGCATTGGCAGGAGGATTCTTAACCCCGTGCCACCAGGGAAGTCCCACTATTTTTAAAGTACACAATTACACGGCATTAAGTACCTTTACGATATTGTACAAACATCACCATTGTTTAGTTCCGGAACTTCTTCCATCACCCTAAAGGGAAACTCCATATCCATTAAACTCCAGTCATTTCCCATTTCCCCCTCCCCCACCCCGTGGCAACCACTAATCTTTTTGTCTGTAGATTTCTTTATTCTGGATATTTTATATACGTGGAATCATACAATACGTGGCCTTTTTTTGGTCTGGCGTTCACTTAGCATAATATTTTCAAGGGTCATACATGTTATAGTATGTATCAGTATTTTATTTCTTTTTATGGTTGAATAATATTCCATTGTTGGATATACCACATTTTATCTATTCATCAGTTGATGGATTTAAATTTTCCCCCCCAACTTTATTGAGGAATAATTGACAAATATAACTATATATTTAAAGTGTACAGCATGGTAATTTGATGGACCTTGTGGAATGATTACCAAGATCAGGGCAATTAACACATCCATCATCTCACAGCATAGTTAAGTTGATGGATATTTTGGTTATTTCCGCTTTCTGGCTGTTGTGAATAGTGTTGCTGTGAACATTTGTGTACAAGTTTTTGTTTGAACACCTATTTTCAGTTCTTTGGGATATATACCTAGGAGTGGAATTGCTGGGTCATAGGATCACTATGTTTAACATTTTGAGGAACTGACAAATTGTTTTCCAGAGTGGCTGCACTATTTTACATACTCACAGACAATATATGAAGATTCCATTTTCTTCTCATCCTTACACTGTTTTTGTCTTATAGCCATCCTAGTGGGTGTGAAGTGCTATCTCATTGTGGTTTTGCTTTGCATTTTCCTGATGACTAATAAGGTTGAGCATCTTTTCATGTGCTTATTGGCCATTTGTAGATCTTTGGAGAGAGGTCTTTTCACATCCTTTGCCCATTTTAAAATTGGATTATCTTTATTACTGAGTTCTAAGAGTTCTTTATATATTCTGGATATAAGTCCCATGTATTTGCAAATATTTTCTCATTCTGTGGGTTCTCTTTTCCCTTTTTTTAAAAAATGCTTTTCTTATTTATTTATTTTTTGACTGCGTTGGGTCTTCATTGCTGCAGGGGCTTTTTCTTTTCTTTTTTTTTTTTTTTTGCGTTACGCGGGCCTCTCACTGCTGTGGCCTCTCCCGTCGCGGAGCACAGACTCCGGACGCGCAGGCCCAGCGGCCATGGCCCACGGGCCCAGCAGCTCCGCGGCATGTGGGATGCTCCCGGACCGGGGCACGAACCCGTGTCCCCTGCATTGGCAGGCGGACTCCCAACCACTGCACCACCAGGGAAGCCTGAGGGGCTTTCTTTAGTTGCTGAGAGCAGGGGCTGCTCTTCGTTGCAGTGTTTCTCGTTGTGGTGGTTTCTCGTTGCAGAGCACGGGCACTAGGCACGCGGGCTTCAGTAGTTGTGACACGCAGGCTCAGTAGTTGTGGCGCACAGGCATAGTTGCTCCACGGCACGTGGAGTCTTCCTGCACCAGGGCTTGAACCTGTGTCCCCTGCATGGCCAGGCAGATTCTTAACCACTGCACCACGCCGTGTCCCCTGCATTGGCGGGCAGATTCTTAACCACTACGCCACCAGGGAAGTCCGGTTTTGCCTTCTTTGAGGTTTTGCCTTCTTTGAACCGGCACAGAGCACAAAGAGCCTGGGAATGTTGAGTCAGTCACCAAAGTTTTGGAAAGGGGTTAAAGTTAGGCAATGACCTGCTGTAGCGCCCCCCCCCCCCCCCCCCCGTCAAAGGATGGGGAGCCTTCTGAATTCCTTATTTGTTGACATCTGGTTAGAGACCCGTTTGTGATTATGAAATAAAATGGTAGAGGGACAAGGATGTTCTTAATTAGAGGGGACTAGTTTGGAAGGGAGTTCCTGAACTCAGTTAATGGACCTAACCTAACCAACTGTCATTCTGATAGAGTGGTGACATTTGGAGTTACAGAAACAAGTTGAAGTTTTTGAGGAAAATTCAGACAGTAAATGGTTATTATTGGAACCATTTCAGTAATCATTGGTTAACCTATTCTCTCTCCCCCTCCCTCCCTCTCTTTCCTTCTCCCTTTCTCTCTCTCTCTCTGTGTGCACACACAAATCACTTTTTAGAAATCTGGTGCTGCATTAGGCAAAGCCTTAGTGTAGTCAGGGGTCTTCCCTGGAAGCAGGAGAGTTGGCTTGTTATCCTTCATTGATTTCTACTTGGGCTGTGTGAAATGATGTCCTAAGAGCCAAGAAACTAAAAGGTGTTGAGGGAGAAAAACAAAGCAATAACTCTTTAAATGACCACGCAGAGGGAGTAATATCTCCACCCTCCTCTCCCATTCAAATAATAAAACTTCTTTGTACTGCATAGCATCTATGAAATCATTGACTAAATTTCTGTCCATTGTGCTGGAAAACATACTCCTAAATGACAGATCCTTGGAGATCTGTCAAAACAGAGCTAAAACTACCACTCTTACCTATGGTCAGTGTAGAAGGAACTTTGCACCCCTAGATACTTAGCCTACTGTTTTTTTTTCCCACTTTGCAGTTTTTGATTTGTGAAAAATTGTTTCCTTTCTGTACAGTTTTGGATATCATTGCAGATGTCTCCTTTTCCTTCTTGCCCACACCATCTAATCAGCTCCCAAGTCCTATTCCATTGCATTGATATGCTGGAATTCAGCTTTCTTCCATTGCTTGCATTGCCACTAAATTGGTTTAGACTAGGAAAATTGTTATGTCTTAGGCTTTGTTCAGCCTCGGTCCATCATTTACATTGCTGCGAAAGCGTTTGTTGGCCTAAAATCACAGCGAATAACGTCACAGCTGCTTAACATGTCATACCAAACATTTGGGGAACTTGCCCCCTGCCTACTGCTGTAGCCACTTGGTGTTCTTATATCCATGGCCCTAGAAAAAAAAGTACCTGTTAGAATTCTTCATTTTGTTTTATGCCACAGTGTCAAACATATTCTGTGGACACGTGCCCAGAAGTATTGAAACAAAATATTGGTGCCATTTAACATTTTGAGACATTTTCTCAAGTTTTTCCCAAAGCGTTGTGTTTAACAATGAATGGACAGCGACTCTCACTTTACCATGATTCATGATCAAAACTTTTTTCTTTTGGCCGCACTGCGCGGCCTGTGGAACTTCCCCGACCAGGGATCAAACCTGTGCCCGCTACAGCAGAAGCACAGAGTCTTAACCACTGGACCACCACGGAAGTCCATCACCAAAACTTTTTTTGCTGATTTCATAAGTGAAAACATCTTTCATGGCTGTTTTAAACTCACATTTCTCTGGAGCTGAATGTTTTCCTCTGTTTGTTAACTGGTCTTATAAGAAAGCTTAGAGGAAGAGGGGCAAAGCTGTTTTTAAGAATTCGGAGATCAGGGAGTTCCGTGGAAGTCTGATGGTTAGGACTTTTCACTGCCGTGGCCCTGGGTTCAATCCCTGGTTGGGGAACTGAGATTCTGCAAACGGCATGGCGCGGCCAAAAAAAAAAAAAAATAGGAGATCTGTTAGAGACTGAAATGGATTGTTGGCTCTTGGAGGTAAGTTAATAACAGAAAAAGCTTTATTTCGTTAGTCCATATTTGTTAGGGTTCCTAGATACAGGTGACAGAAACTTTAACATAGTGTAAGGGAAGTGCCTCAGTTAACAAATCTAGGGAGGTGTTTGTTTTAATTCAGGAAAGATGTGGACAAATAAATCATGGCTAGGGCAGGGAAACACTTGAGCCCAGGAGAGAGTCATGAACCTCTTACAGCTGTTTCTCATGCAAATCAGCATGTTGTTTCCTTCTTAATGTTAGGACAGCTAAGCTGTCAGAAGGGTCTGCTACTGAAGAGGGATTGTTATTTTGGGGTTGTTTGTTTTGTCTTTCTCTCAGTTCCCATTTTAAATATCTTGTGAGGCTGGTTTTGGGTGCTAGATGGGAGGTGCATCTCAGCAGCTCTTGCTAGAACCACAAGAATGGAGGAACAGTTTGTTCTCAAAGAAAAATAAAAAAGGCAGGGGGAGCTGAAGAAACTAGGCATGTACAGTAATAGTCAACTGCCACGCAAAACAAAAACCTAGACGTAAGCCGACTGATGCATAAGTAAATGAGATAGGAGTAGTGGGAGAGAGCCAGGGGAGAACCAGGATGGTGCTCTTCATGCTTTGTTTTTGTTTGTGATTCAGTTCTCCCTCTCTGATTCCCCTGTAGGCAGAAGGAAGGGTTTCTGGGAAGAAGACCAGTGGGGAGTGGGTAGAGGGTACCCACTAAGGTTGTAGGAACTTACTATTTCAGAGAAGGTGAATGGCATCACTCTACCTAGATTAAATCGGGGCTACTTGTGACCTTGAAAAAGTTACTTGCTTTTTAAGTCAGCATTAGCAAATTCAGATGCTTTCTAGGGCCAAGTAAGTTGTAAAAATTTGAGTCAACAGGCTAGGGTATTTACACATCAAACATGTAAACATGTGTCCCTGTCTCAGCCTCCTTGGTCTGTCTCTTACACTGATGGAAACAGGTATGCAGAAGTATTTTTCTGCTATGAGAAAATTGGTACAAACAGGATGATAGCTGATACTTGACACCTGTAGCCTACTCCTAATGGGGATAAAAAGGAGCTTGGGGCTTTGGAGACTGATTGGGAGAGGTTTTCTTCTACAGGGGGATTTCATCTAGCCTTCTGTACATGGCATTCTGCTGCACTGCTTAGGTTGGCTTGGAAGTAATGGCTTATAATATAAATTTTTATTTATTTACTTATTTATTTATCTTTGGCTGCATTGGATCTTCGTTGCTGCACACGGGCTTCCTCTAGTTGCTGTGAGTGGGCGTTACGCTTCATTGCGGTGCGCAGGCTTCTCATTGCAGTGGCTTCTCGTTGCAGAGCACAGGCTTTAGGCGTGCGAGCTTCAGTAGTTGTGGCTCGAGGGCTCTAGAGCACAGGCTCAGTAGCTACAGCGCACGGGCTTAGTTGCTCCGCAGCATGTGGGATTTTCCCGGACCAGGGCTCGAACCCGTGTCCCCTGCATTGGCAGGCAGATTCTTAACCACTGCGCCACCAGGGAGTCCCAGTAGAAATGTTTTTGTGATTTATGCTTCTTAAGTAGATTCTCCACTGCTCCAAACAAGAAAATAAATAAACAGACAAAAAAATCCTCCACAACATTGAGCCCATGTACCAAAAGAAGGCTTGGCCTCAATTTGGAAAGCTTTAGTTGGTTAGCCTAAGCTACTTTTAATGCAGTGGCTCGCCACTGACTTTGGTTCTCACCTGGAGTGTGTCCTTAGGCACCCGGAAGCCATAGGTTCTCTGGGGAGGAGGGTGGTGGCTGGTGCTTTAACACAGGTTCATCTCATCTACACGGTGATGGCATTTTAGCTGATGGAACCTTATTCAGTAACACCTCACCATCAGTTAATTTAAGAAAAGCAAAAACAAAAAAACAATGCCAGCGTTCTAGGGCTAAATAATACAAGTTGCTCCCAGCTTCTCACATCTGTTTTTGGAAGTCTTTTTAAAGTTAAAGAAACCTATTGCGTGACATTTTTACTTCATAAGTGTGTATTTTATTTGCTCATTGAGGCCAACTTTGGACCAAGTGTACAAGATGTATTGTGTGTGTGGGAGGGGAGGAGCGTGGACAAGGAGAGCCTCCTTTTGTTCATTTTCTCTATTTTGCTGTTAGAACAGGAGACTAAAATCAGAATGGTTCTAATGGAACTGTAGTTGAGAGAATGATCTGTGCTTTTGACCCACAGGAGAGTGCCTGTCTTCCCAGCCAAAACCTGTGAAGGACTTACCCTTCCCTTGTTTACGAGGAGAAAACAAACTTGGTATACCTTTGAAAAGCATATTGGAAAGAGCAAGTACATACTTACTTAGTTTTAGAGATAACATTTTCACTCTAGTTATTGATGCTAACTTTTCCTGTTCTAAAGACCTTGCAGGGCTTCCCTGGTGGCGCAGTGGTTGAGAGTCCGCCTGCCGATGCAGGGGACACGGGTCTGTGCCCCGGTCCGGGAGGATCCCACATGCCGTGGAGCGGCTGGGCCCGTGAGCCATGGCCGCTGAGCCTGCGCATCGGAGCCTGTGCTCCACAACGGGAGAGGCCACAACAGTGAGAGGCCCGCGTACCGCAAAAAAAAAAATAAAAAAAAATAAAAAAAATAAAATAAATAAAAGAATCTTCCTTATTTATTTACTTATTTTTTAAAAGAATCTGCCTGGTAAGTCCTTGCCCCTATTCCAAGGAAAGATTTTAGGTTGCTTTCCCCTGTCTCTGAATCAGGTTTTTTTGTTTGTTTCTTTATATCTTCTCTTGGTAGAAGAGAAAAATTACTTCTGTGTAAAAGGAGAGATTGCTTTTACTCATTGTAATTCCCTTGTAGTAGTCCTTTACCATTAGAGGTGAGTTATAGGCACAAAAAATAACTCCTTTTAGATCCTCCCCCCTCCCCCCACAGTGGATCAGTTGTACTTTTATTTCCTTAGTAAGTTACTTTCCAACCTGGCTTTGACATAATCCTGAAAAAACTGCTCTTAAGTTGGCCAAACTTGTTTTCATTTTTACTTTTTAAAGCCAAGAAGACAGTGTGTTTAAGTGGAATATTAAGAACAATTATTTACTGATTTCCCGATTATGTAGTACTTCCCAGAGTTCTAAATCTGAAAGATACAAAATGTGATGGGGGAACATAGGAAGCCCTTTATTCTTAGTTTTGCAGCCAGCAGGTAGAGGTAAACCTCCTCAAAGATGGTTGTTCCCAGGTTATAGTGCATCTTGTTATCTAAACAAACAAACAAACAGGTCTGTCATACCCCAAACACACACACTTTTTTTTGGCCACACCACCTGGCATGCGGGATGGGATCTTAGTTCCCTGACCAGGGATCAAACCCGGGCCCCCTGTATTGGGAGCATGGGGTCTTAGCCACTGGACCACCAGGGAAGTCCTCTTCACACCCTTTTTTTTATTTTTAAATTTTTTTTTTTTTTTTTTTTTTATGGTGTGCGGGCCTCTCACTGTTGTGGCCTATCTCGTTGCGGAGCACAGGCTGCAGACGCGCAGGCTCAGCGGCCATGGCTCACGGGCCCAGCCGCTCCGCGGCATGTGGGATCTTCCCAGACCGGGGCACTAACCGTGTCCCCTGCATCGGCAGGCGGACTCTCAACCACTGTGCCACCAGGGAAGCCCTAAAGATTTAATTTTACTTATTTTTGGCTGCATTGAGTCTTTGCCGTGCGCGGGCTTTCTCTAGTTGTGGCGAGCAGGGGCTACTCTTCGTTGCGGTGCATGGGCTTCTCATCTTGGTGGCTTCTCTTGTTGCGGAGCACGGGCTCTAGGCACGTGGGCTTCAGTAGTTGTGGCTTGTGGGCTCAGTAGTTGTGGCTCGCGGGCTGTAGAGTGCAAGCTCAGCAGTCGTGGCGCACGGGCTTAGTTGCTCCGCGGCATGTGGGATCTTCCCTGACCAGGGCTTGAACCCGTGTCCCCTGCCTTGGCAGGTGGATTCTTAACCACTGCACCACCAGAGAAGTCCCCCCTACACCCATTTTTAAACACTGCTTTGTTCCTTGCTTTTTTCAACTAATGATATTGTTACATATCACAACATAATAAAGTTTCTCCTTATCTTTTTTTCCTAATTACAGTAGTTTCCATTGCTTGGCTGTATTATTTAGCAGATTCCTATTGATGGGCATTTATAGTGTTTCCAATCTTTTATTGCTGTCAATAAAGCTTTAGTGGGTAACCTTCTGAAATATTCAGAACATACTGACTTAATAAAGTCCTTCACAGCAAAAGAAAATCTAGGCTTGTATGTTACAGTCAGTTGTGTATCTTAAGTCTCCTTTAATCTGGATAATTACTCAGTCTTTCTTTGTATTTCATCATATGGAGGGTTTTTTTTTAACATCTTTATTGGAGTATAATTGCTTTACAATGGTGTGTTAGTTTCTGCTTTATAACAAAGTGAATCAGCTATACATATACATATATCCCCATCTCTATATGGAGGTTTTTTAAAAGTATAGGACACTTACTTTGCAGAAAGCTCCTCAACTTGGATTTGTCTGGTGTTGGCTTATAATTGGGTTTAGGTTATTCACTTTGGTAGGAAAACCACAGAAGTGATGTTGTGCTCTTAGTGCATCACACCAGGAGGGGCATACAGTTAATTAGACCCATTACTGGCTACTTAAACTTTGATCCTTTGGTTAGGTGGTATCTGCCAGGTTTCTCCACTGAAAGCTATATTTCCTTTTGTAATTAATAAACAACTTGTGCTGAGATACTTTGAGACGATGTAAATACTCCGTTACTCCTCAAACCTTCCTACACTGGCATCCATTGACAATCCTGCATGATTTCGTTATTAATCTGATGGATGCCAGCCAAATGGTGAATTTCTAATTCTGTCCTTTCTTCCACATTGATAGTTGGCTTTCTTCTTTAAGGAGGAGATTTCTCATCCATTCATCCATCCACCCACCTTACTAATGGATTCCTACATTATTGAGCGGGTTGTAATCCGATCATTATTTTGTTGCTCAGATTGTTCCAGATTTGGGTACAACCTCTTCCTTTTAACATGTCCCCCTCATTCTTTGAGTACATCCTTATTTTGGGGGCACAGCAGTATGTCCATGTTTATCTTGCCCAGGCTTCAAATTGGCCATCTCTCCCAGGAGCTCTGGGTTCTTCGCGTGGGGAATATTTAGAAATCAAGATCTGCTTGCTCGGTGTGTTCGTATTACTGCTCTTAGGCCCTCGGCTGACAAAAAAGCTGTCTCGTTTAGGCTGCCCATTAAATCTAAATTTCAGATAGACAACAAATACTTTAAAAAATATAAATATGTCATTGATCTGAAATTCAAATAACTTCTGTCCTGTATTTTATCTGGCAACACTAATCTACCTGTCTGTATATATTAAGACCCTGTGGATTTTGACTTAACACCTGTTATTCCTAATCAATACTGCAGGGTTGGTTTTATTCTTCTTCCCTTATTTGTAACTTTCCTCTCCAAAACTTGATTCCCTTCATCCCCAGTATACACTTGTTAAATTGCAGAATGTACAGAAAGTTTCAGAATTGTTAACCCATGTATCTTTGAAAAGGAAGCTATTAAATAAGGTTGTTGTTTGTTCCTTATGTCTTTAATCTGACACTAATAAAAACTTGCTAATGACCAAGTTCAAGTTACTTGGGTCAGTGCCCCACCCTCTTCCTTTCAGTGTATGTAACTCAATTGAAATATGTTATTGTTTGTGTTGAATTTAGGGTTCCCTCCATCCTTACTGATTTGTGTGTAACATTCACATGGCCCCCAAATTCAACAGTGTATGGAACGGTATATTCAGGAAAATGTCCAACGCTGCTTTTTTTAAAAAAATCTTAATCCTACTCATGTTCTACAGGTAACCAGTTTCACTAGTCTCTGATTTATCCTTTTGGTGTTTTTCTTTATACTGTTATTTTTTCATTGAAGTATTGTTGATTTACAATGTTGTATTAATTACTGTACAGCAAAGTGATTCAGTTATACACATGCATATATACATTTGTGTTTTCCTTTTTGCTCAAATTAGCAGATACATGTGTATTTTATTTCCCCATCTTTCTTAACATAAAAAATGGCATGCTATAGATAACTCTCTTGTACTTTGCTTTTTGCTCATTAATATATCTTAGAAATTACATCAGTTCACAGAGATGGTCATGTGTTTTTCCTGTCACAGTTGTGTGGTACTCCATTGTGTGGATGTACCATATTCCCTATGTTTGGTCATTTGGGTTGTTTCCAGTATTTTGCAGTCACAAACAATGCTGTAATGAATAACCTAGTGTATGTGTTTTTGCACTGTTGGAGGTCCATCTTCAGATGAATTCTTAGAAGTGAAATGGATAGGTCAAAAAGTAGGTGTGTATGTAGATTGGTTAGCAATTGCAAAATTCCCTTCTGTCAGAGTCCTACCAGTTGGCATTCTCATCAGCAGTAGATGAGTTCTGTTTCCCCACAGCCTCGCAAACTGGGTGTGATATTATGCTTTCTCAGTTTTGCTAATCTAATAGATGAGAAATAGAATTTTAAAAATGGTATCATTATAGTTTTAATTTGCATATTTCTTTACCATGGAACTATGGTATTTTTTAATCATACAATATTTTTTCATAGACGAAACTGCAAAGGAAATCCGAATTGCTTGGTTGGGATTGGTGAGCACATTTGGTTAGGAGAAATAGATGAAAATAGTTTTCATAACATTGATGACCCCAACTGTGAGAGGAGAAAAAAGGTAAGCCCTCATTTTTTAAGCGATTTCTATATGGCATTCTTGTGTGTTTTATTTTGTGCCTATGATCAGAAACCATTACTGATTTCAGGTAACCTAAGCAGCTTTAAGATCAGTAGTGGAATTGAAGACTCTAAACCACTTGAATTGGAACAGTTCTTAATGGTATGCTTTAAAACAGGTAGCTGTGTAATCCAGTAAGCCTTTAAATAATAGTTTTAGTTCAGTGCTGATTCTGCGTTTGCTTTAATGTAGCATGTTTTACGTTGAGCTCTTTTTAAGTCTCTTTAAAGGAGGTGGTAAATCCAGGGCACGAGCTCTCAATGATATTACTTTGCTTTCTTGGGCTTGTATTTTTACATATTATACATACAACAGAAGTTTTACCTTTTTTTTTTTTTAACGGTAATACACATTAATACTTTCTAACGATAAAACCTGGCCTTTACAATAGTCACCTGTATAGGTATTTTCTCTCTTAAAAAGAACGATTCTTTGTAAGTTCAGGAATTCTCAGCCTTATCTTTGGAAAAAATTGCAACTAACTCCCTGCATCCTCCCATCTCCCAGATCTATAGGATAAAAAGGAACTTTTCTGGAAGTTTCACTTTGTCATTCTGCTGAATGCTGGGCTCTTAGGAATATAGCAAATGAAAAACCTATGTACATATGTTTAAAATTGATGTTTCCTAGAGCCAACTGTTCTCTTAAGCTTAGATTTAAGTGGCTGGAGAAGGCTAGAGATGCTGTCCTAAGTCTTTCCCCACTCCCATAGTCAACCCAAATGGGGCTTTCATGATAATTATGCCCTAACCTTTCCTGAGAGAGGCTCACAGGGTTTAGTGGTTGAGGCAGTTTAACACATTTTTAATCAAATTAAGAAAAAATACTTCTCAGGCTTCCCTGGTGGCGCAGTGGTTGGGAGTCCGCCTGCCAATGCGGGGAACGCAGGTTCATGCCCCGGTCCGGGAGGATCCCGTGTGCCACGGAGCGGCTGGGCCCGTGGGCCACGGAGCGGCTGGGCCCGTGGGCCATGGCCGCTGAGCCTGCGCGTCCAGAGCCTGTGCTCCGCGATGGGAGAGGCCACAGCAGTGAGAGGCCCGCGTAATGCAAAAAAAAATAATAATAATACTTCTCATAATCTTTTTATTTAAGGGGAAACTGGTTTTATAATTGTAAATTTTGTGTCTTTGTAGAACTCATTTGTGGGGCTCACTAACCTTGGAGCTACTTGTTATGTCAACACATTTCTTCAAGTGTGGTTTCTTAACCTGGAGCTTCGGCAGGCGCTCTACTTATGTCCAAGCACCTGTAGTGACTACATGATGGGAGATGGTATCCAAGAAGAGAAAGGTGAGTGGGGATGGGTATGGGGAGGGCTTACTGCTGAGCTTTTTGCTAGCTAGACCACTTTGAACCAACCATATAGAGGAAACTTCAACTACAGTTTCCCTCTGTAAGACACTGTGATTGCAGTCCATTAAATTCTAGTGATTGAGAGAAATTAGTAAAGCAGACAATGTTACTCTTTTGCCTAGTTTGAGAGACTTAATAAATACTTCAGTGTACGCACAGCCTTTTGTCTTGATTCCCAAATAGGCTGATTTACAAAATACCCTCTAAAATTAAGATTAAATTAACCAACCTTGGCAAAGCAAGCTACTAATATGCGACTACACTCATTGCAAATTTAGAAATCAGTTTCAAACTGTTCTAGTGGAATTATTTAGTTTTTTTATGCATAATATGTGGATTATTATTCCTAATTGATATTTCTATTTAGAGATTATTCTCTTTGAGATGGAACTTCCATGGAATGACCAGGTTTTTCTTCTCAAAGCTGGGGGATAGAGGGAAGTGAGTATAAGATTACACAGGTCTAGGAGCTCCAGGTTGGGAACCTTTGACTCTTGTTCTCATTTGTAAATCCTGTGCTGTCTTTTATGTGATCTGACTTGGGCACATAGCTCATCATGTCTTTGGCTCTGAGAGAGAAAAGATAGGGTTCCTAAGTCCCACGTCTTCCTTCTTGCTGCTCTTTAGACAATTGTAATACTTTTGGTCCTTGTTAACAGTTCAAAACAGTGCTTAAAAATTCTTACGTTTGTTTCCCCAAAGCTTTATTCCTATAGTTCTGAATATTTAAATCTAGATTAATAGTATAGAAGATATTGATATTTAAAGAATTAGTGTATGTAAAGGATGAGTAATGGAAAATGGATCATTTTCAGTTTTAGCATTGTTTTTGCTGAAGTATAAATTTACCAATGAGAAGATAGCTAAATAACAAGTGGAAACTAAATGTCTATTTTGTAAAATGATGCACCATGGCCACCCTTGGTTATTGTGGTTTTAATATGTATCTTCAAGAGATGTGGGTTTTTTTGTTTTTTTAATTTCTAAACACTTAGATCTTACTATTTCACCAAAGCCCTTAACCTTGTTCTCGGATAAGAGTGTGCATTTCTGGTGCTATTAGCAGACACAGTGCAGTGTAGTGAGAAGGGTTTGTGTTGGAAATGATGGGACTTGAGTTCTAGTCCCAGCTCCACTACTCCTTTATTTTACAGGTAGGAAAACCAGCAGAGGATAAGTTATTTAAGATCTCATGTAGCATCTAATCTGTAAATAAGAAAGTTGGAGTAGCTACAAACTTACTTGAAGGGCTTTTAACATCCTGTAAAGCCCCTGCACCCCAGGAAGTAAGATTTTTATCTTTATTTTACAAAATGAACTATTGACTTCCTTTTCACAATTGGTGAGTCGCAATTGGTAGTAAAGAGGTAAACCATTCAGACCAGTCAGGAGACAAACTACACAGTGATTTGAACTGACAAAAAATTATTAATAGGAAATTAGAGTAATAGGGGAATTGGTTAGTAAGAATTGAAAAGGACTTGAAAAAACACAGATATAGCAGATAGGGGAGCAGCCACTACCCCAAGGGCTGAAAAAGAATACAAAAGGAGGAGTCCCACACCCCCGCTGACCAGGCCTGAGATCCAGACCTCATTGGAGAAAGCATTGCCTTCCTGAGCTCACTGGATGGCCAAGAAGGTGCTGAGATGCCTCAGTGGGTTTCCTAGCTGGAAACTGTCCTCAGGGAGGTACTGGGCCTTGGAATCTCTTGCAGAGAGTGTCCAGGAGGTCATTCACAGGGTGGTCATTCAGGAGGAAATGCCTCACAAGAGGCATCCCACTGAAGCTACCAGAGGAGGTGCCGGGAGAAGCTGCTGGCCACTGCTGGCTGAGGGAGCCCACAGAGCCTGGTGAGACACGGAGTGGAACCCTGGAGCGCCCTCTACTGACAAGACTCAACATTACACTAGCTGGCAAAGGAGGAATCTTTGCAGAGCTCATCTCTGTTAGCACAGAGCAAGCAAAGAAGGGTGGATTTGGAGCTGAGAGGCAGTTAGTTAATCGATAACTGGCACAGAAGAGAATACACAAATCTTTTAGGGCTCTTGAGATTCATGCTTCCTATTTTCATACCTTCTCCGAACTCACTAGAACTTGAAACTAAATTTTAAGATTTTTAACAGTAAATTGTTATATTGTTCATTCAAGTTTGAATCAGTGTGCTTGAGATTGCTGTCATTTGCTCTGTTTGTGGCAAGTTCACATTAATGAGATTATATTAAAGTATTTGGCCATTTAATGCAAATAGTAAATATAGTGTATGGTTTTTATTACTGGAATGGATGTTTCGGTGTGATTTGACACTCTAGAAGCCATAGTCATGATTGCTATTGTTGTTGTAACATATGTATAGCCTCTTGCCTTTAGGGGATGCATATAGACAGTCATGGCTGCCTCATGACTTCCAAAAGATGTGATTACTGATTTCTTTTAAAGTTTTAAAACTATAATAAAACATTATTATAGTTTGGATATAAGGGTGTTTAATTATAATTATGTTCTCATGTGAAGAGGAGTACATTTTTTAAAAAGTAGCAGTTTTTAAAAGAACAAACATTTCTTTAATAGATTATGAGCCTCAAACAATTTGTGAGCATCTCCAGTACTTATTTGCCTTGTTGCAAAACAGTAATAGGCGATACATTGATCCATCGGGATTTGTTAAAGCTTTGGGCTTGGACACAGGGCAGCAGCAGGTAAGAACCTTTTATTTTTTTAAATATAAAAAGCATTCCTTACAATCTTTATAGAAAGAAATGAAGAAATTTTTAAAAATTAATTTTTTTCTATTTTATTTACTGTTCAGTATATTATACATTTTCCTTGATCTCATTTCTGAAAATCCATATGTGGGCACAAACTGATTCAGCATAGCTCTAGTCCTTGTTCCAAAATGCTAAGTTCAAAGTACAAAAGTACAAAATGCTAAGTTCAAAGTTTCTGGATTATTTTACTTATTACTATTTGTAACAGAAATTGAAAAGCAAGGTATGATTTTTTTTTTTTCTTTTTATTAACCCAAACCTGTATTGTAGGATGCCCAAGAATTTTCAAAGCTCTTTATGTCTCTTTTGGAAGATACTTTGTCTAAACAAAAGAATCCCGATGTGAGGAATATTGTGCAACAGCAGTTCTGTGGGGAATATGCTTATGTAACTGTGTAAGTGTGTTTCCACTTTTTCATCATGCATTTTATTCTAAGGCGGTTGCTTCTGTGTCTTCTAGTTCAGTTCCAGGTTATGGATTTAGTGGCCTATCATGAGACCTGAAGTATTTATAGTAATACGTTTCCATGGGAACATGTAAACAACTGACTAGATAATTGCAGTTGAACGCATCCAGGTGTTGGGAACTGTGGTTGAGCTCTTGCTGTTTATTTCATGGCTGTGGTCTGGGCTGAAAGCATGAGATTGGAGCCTGCTGGAGTACTAAAAGTAAAACAACTCTTAAACTTTTTCCTAAGCATAAAGTGCATGGCCTCATCAATCACTTTGTTTTTATTTTTTTGAATATACATAGTGTAGATAATTTCAATGACAGAATTAAGGTAATAAATGCTTCTTTGTGTATTTCCAGGATGTAGTACAGTAGAACGTTATTGCTTTTCCCACTCTGATCTTAATTTTATCACTCTGCTTTATTATAGGTGCAATCAGTGTGGCAGAGAATCTAAGCTTTTATCAAAGTTTTATGAACTGGAGTTAAATATCCAAGGCCACAAACAGTTAACAGATTGTATCTCAGAATTTTTGAAGGTATTCAGATTTTGGCGTATATGTTGTTTCTGTTCATTAACACTATTCTGAATGTCTTTGATTTTATGAATAAATTCATCATTTCAACTTTTTCTACATACGAGTGTCTCTGTTTATGTAATGATGTAGAAGAGACTTTGTAAATTATAAAATATTAAAGTAGGCTGCATTTAAAATAATTTTTGGGGCTTCCCTGGTGGTGCAGTGGTTGAGAGTCTGCCTGCCGATGCAGGGGACATGGATTCATGCCCCGGTCCGGGAAGATCCCACATGCCACGGAGCAGCTGGGCCCGTGAGCCATGGCTGCTGGGCCTGCGTGTCCGGAGCCTGTGGTCCGCAACGGGAGAGGCCACAGCAGTGAGAGGCCCATATACCGCAAAAAAAATAATAATAATTTTTGACTGTTTCAGTTTATTTTATATGTAGAGTTATGTATGTGCAAAAACTTGTGTGATTGGGGTGTAACAGAGTAAGAAAATGTAAGTGATGTTACCATAAGGTTAATTTACTTTTTCATTTAATGAGAACTAGACAGTGTTGAATGCAAATATTTTTTTACATCAAATACGGCCATTCTTCAGCCTCTCCACTCCATATCTGTGTGTGTGTGTGTGTGTGTGTGTGTGTGTTTATTTTGACCACACCAGGCGGCATGCGGGATCTTAGTTCCCCAACCAGGGATTGAACCCGTGCACCATGCATTGGGAGCACGGATCCTTAACCACCGGACAGCCAGGGAAGTCCCTCTTTGTATATTTTGATTTACGCAGAGACAGGGAAATGGTTCCCCTTTGTTTGGAGTGGAAAAGTTGCTAAGAGGCAGCCTTTGTTATCATGTAGGAACAGACACATAGCATGGTATTGATAGGTGAGCTTATTATATAGCTTCCTTTCTTAAAATAATTTTGTACTTTCCCTCCTCCTTTAGCACAACCATTAGAACGCTTGAAGTTCTCATTTATTGGGTTCATTCAGCTAAATATTGAGTGCTTACATGTTCAGGCAGTGTTTCAGCTGTTGGGAATAACCATATGGAACAAAACAGACATTTTTGCCTTTAAGAAGCTTATAGTGATAATGGTATGGGGACCAGTGACGGACAATAAAATAAATGGAAGTAAAACATCTAGTGTGTCAACTGTAATAAGGGCTATGGAGAAAACTAAAGCAGGGAAGGGGCATGGAGAATGTGGAGTGTGATTGAAAGTGGAGTAGTGAGTCATCCAAGAATTGGGGAGAAGAGTGTCTGGGGCAGATGAAATAGCAAGTGTAGAGCATGAGACAAGAATGTGCCTGGGGTTTGAGGAATAGCAGGGAGGTCAGTGTGGTTGAAACATACGGAGGATGATAGAAGATGACATTGTGGAGGTAACTAAGGACCATATCAGACAGGGCCTGGTAGACCTTTGTTGGAAATCTGACTCTGAGTGAGATGAGATACCATGTAGGGCTGTTTGCATAGGAGTGATGTAATCTGTTTCAACAGGATAACTCTGGTTGCTGTCTTGAGAATAGGCTGATGGTGGGGCAAGGGGGCAGACAGAAGGAGTTGATGGTGGCTTGGACCAAGGGTTAGCTGGAGAGGTGATAAGCAGTGTTTGGATTTTTTCAAAGTAGAGCTGATAAAATTGTAGATTGGGTATGGGGAAAAAGAGAGGAGTCAGGGATTACTAAGGTTTTGCCCTGAGCAACTGGAAGAATAAAGTTGGCATAACTAAGATGTGAAGGAGTGTGGGAAGAGCAGGTTTGGCAGAGGAATTAGGAATTTGCAGTGGGGAATTTGCAGTGGGGCATCTGCAGTGCAGATTTGATAGGTATAGTTCAGGGGAGAAGTCAGGGCTTGATCAAATCACCAAGGGCATGAGAGAGACGAAGACCAAGGGCGGAACCCCGGGACATTCAAACATTAAGAGATCAGAGAGATAGGGGAGCAGCTAGTCAGAGATGCTGAGGGGGATGTGAGTTGAGTAAATGGGCGAGTGTGGCTTCCTGGATCAAATGAATAAAGTGGTGGTACTAGTATTGTATTACTGTATTTATTGTCTTGTAGTGTAATCTGTACCAAAAAGCTCTTATAGAAACATAAACGAAGTTGAGGTCTATCCCGATGGAGCTTTTTCTGTAAACCTACAGCATTGGAAACGCCTCATAGAGTTAACTATGTGGTTTCCTTTACTCATAGAACTACCTGTTATATCTGTGGGAAAGAACTAACTATAAGACAGAGCTGCCAGGGCTTCCCTGGTGGCGCAGTGGTTGGGAGTCTGCCTGCTGGTGCAGGGGATGCGGGTTCGTGCCCCGGACCGGGAGGATCTCACGTGCCGCGGAGCGGCTGGGCCCGTGAACCATGACCGCTGAGCGTCTGGAGCCTGTGCTCCGCAACGGGAGAGGCCACAACAGTGAGAGGCCCGTGTACTGCAAAAAAAAAAAAAAGACAGAGCTGCCAAGTAAACTGAAAAACCTAACAGTCAAACTTTTTTTAAGCTTAGATATTGGCATATCCCAACCATCTATACTGTTGTAGGGTGTGATAGCTTAGGAATGAATATGATTTGAACTTAATACAATTTTAGAGGGTGTCAAATTCAGAACCAGGCATATCCATCTCCTGACCCTAAACATGGTCCTACAGTAAATTGCTTGAGGAAACTGGATCCCAAAGGTTATAGGTGGGGAATTTTGAAGTGTGTCCGTATTCCATTGGAGATCAAAGAAGCCCAACTAAAAGAGTTGTGGACTGACTGACATGACAGCTGTGGATTGAGCAAAACTTCTTTTTGAAAGGGCTATCTTATCTTGAAGATTATGACTTTGGAGATTATCACTAAAATAATCACTAAGGTGATTGGCAGTGGAAAGAATCAGAACATTTGAAATTCCTTAAAAATTTATTGACTTAAATAATATTGCCTATGTTACACATAATAAAAAAAACCCTTTACACTGTGCAGAAAGTCAGCATAAATAAAAAAAAGGAAAAATTTAAAAAGAAACCACCATTAGCTCTAACATTGCGTTTTTCTGCACTCTTAGTTTTGTGTCATGAATGTGGTTCAGTAACTGTGTGTGTGTTTGAAATTTGTATATATAATTTCATATTCATTGCCCACATGTAGTTTCCACCCATTTGCACTGTTTTAAAATTAATTTTGCTGCATCAAAGTACCTATGATTTCTTTTAATTAATTAATTAATTAATTTTTGGCTGCGTTGGGTCTTCGTTGCTGCGCGTGGGCTTTCTCTAGTTGCGGTGAGCGGGGGCTACTCCTCGTTGCAGTGTGCGGGCATGGGCTTCTTATCGCGGTGGCTACTCTTGTTGCAGAGCACGGGCTCTAGGTGCACAGGCTTCAGTAGTTGTGGCTCGCGGGCTTAGTTGCTCCACGGCATGTGAGATCTTCCCAGACCAGGGTTCGAACCCGAGTCCACTGCATTGGCAGGCAGGTTCTTAACCACTGTGCCACCAGGGAAGCCCCTTATGATTTCTTTCCTTAACCTACTTCCTTACAATTCCCAGAATTGGGATTATCCGGAGAAAAGATCTAAAGCCAAGTATTTTTAAAATCATACGTTTTGGAAAGAGAAACATTAGTTTTAAATCATTGTATACAAATTAATAATGTCACTGCTAAGCTAATACAATCTTATGTGTCCTTCATTATTTATAATAACTTGATCTTAAAGAGCTTGAATAGAAATAGAAGCTATTAACTAAAATGAAATTATAATTTGCATCATAGGGTTGATCACTTAAAAAAATCTTTTCTTTTTTTTTTTTTTTAATGTGTCTTATTCCTGATCAGGAAGAAAAATTAGAAGGAGACAATCGATACTTTTGTGAAAACTGTCAAAGCAAACAGAATGCAACAAGGAAGATCCGACTCCTTAGTCTTCCTTGTACTCTGAACTTACAGCTAATGCGTTTTGTCTTTGACAGGTAAATATGTGCATGTCGTAGTGTTTGTTGCTCACTGTGGACTAGTATGTACAGATTTTATCATAGATAAGATAGTAAAATGCTTATAATTTGAAAGTCAAGATTTGGGGATGAAAGTTACAGCCTGTCATAATTAAGAACTGGAAGAATAGAGAATCCTTATTTTTTATTCTGAAAAATTATTAAAAACTGCCAAGGAAAAGCAGACATTTAAGTAGGAACTGAATTTCCTTGACATTCTGTTTTACTGTATAAGGACTTGAGTAAATTTTCTACTCACTACAGTACGTCCCCCATTCCCATGGAGATAGATCAGGCAATTTTTTTTCACATGTGCATTTCTTCTGTAAAGCAGGAACATGTATGGTTTCCTTTGTAATAAAACTAAAACTTCTAGAAATGTACTGTTTGGAATTAGCACTTTAAATGCATACCTTTTAAGGTGTTGATTATTTATTGCCCAATTCTAAGACAGTATTATGTTTTGAGCAAGATTGCTAAATGAAATCTACCTAGCTGCTATCCAGTTTATTAAAATAACCAGTAGCCCTTATACATTGTTTTATGGTTGTTTTAAATGTAAATATAATTAGCTTTTTCTTGGTTAGGCAAACGGGACATAAGAAAAAGCTGAACACCTACATTGGCTTCTCAGAAATTTTGGATATGGAGCCGTATGTGGAACACAAAGGTAATATTTTTACCAAGCAGTGATAGTTATAATGCTCAGAGACGAACCTGTGATCTATTTGTGTTCAGTACAGAGTAGCATTTTACTACTAAATTTTATTTGCTAATCTTTGAGAACAAAGGCATTTTAGGTGAGCCGATATGTTACTTTCATTTTCTATGAGTGAGTACATAACAAAGATTAGATGGTTCATGGACGTATATTGGGGTGGACCAAAATGTTCGTTCACGGAAAAACCCGAACAAACTTTTTGGTCAACCCAGTATATAATTAATGGTATAAAAGAATAAAAAATGAAAAATACTTAGCTGTTCCTGTACTCAAGGCTTGTTACCTTAGCCTCAATACCACATCTGTAATTCCTCGTAAAATTAAGGATCTCCAAGCTGCCTCCAGTCACGTTTTTAAAAACCATTTTATCAAAAACATTAGATGGCCTAGTTCCAATATTTATGCTATAATTATATATATGACCACTGATAAGTTGTAGGATGTTACGACAGAGTCTCTAATAACTTACTCTTCTTTTTCTTTTGGTAGTCTTCATCTTACCAAACAGGATGATTCTTGTTAGAGAAAAGAAACATCTTGCCCTTTGTTTCTCCTGCCCGTACTGGACAGACCATTTTATTTCTCTTTTAAGATTGACCTTAATGTTTGTGAAATTTTTAATACAGAAATTATATCATAAACTCTGTCTCCGTAGAAAAGTTCTGGTGGCAGCTTATAAATAGGAGCAAGCCATAAAGTAAAACCTTCAACAGAAATGATTGGGGAGGTTGGGGGAAGTGATGTGGTAAATATTTAAGCCTTAAAATGTATGGTGCTCTCTAATCAGTACTGGAGTTTAAAATTTACACCTGTGGAAGAAGGAAACTGCTGTAGAAGTTGCTGCTGGACTTTGTTACTATTATATTTGGCTGAATGAATAAACTTTAGCAGTAGTTCTACGTAAACTACTACTTTACGTAGTAGTTTGCTTCCTGCCTCCTTTGTTTAGGTAATTATTTGAAATTAGAGAAGCCTGATGGCTTAGTGATTTCTCGGGGTCAGAAACTTAGGAGATGTAAAAATATTCCTTTCCTTTTTTTTTTTTTTTTTTTTTTTTCGGGTGCGCTGTGTGGCTTGCAGGATCTTAGTTCCCTGACCAGGCATTGAACCCAAGGCCACTGCAGTGAAAGCATCCAGTCCTAACCCTGGACAGCCAGGGAATTCCCCAATTATTCTTTTCCTTGACTCCAGTGTATGATTTTGAATAGTTCTTATTATTCAATTTATTATATATTTGTCCAATTTGTATTGTAAAGAAAACCTTTGACCATAATAAGTCAAAAAAGCTGTATATATAATTTTAGTATGTTGGATTACTAAGTAATTTTTTTTTTTTTTTTTTTGTGGTACGCGGGCCTCTCACTGTTGTGGCCTCTCCCGTTGTGGAGTGCAGGCTCGGCGGCCATGGCTCACAGGCCCAGCCGCTCCGCGGCATGTGGGATCTTCCCGGACCGGGACACGAACCCGTGTCCCCTGCATCGGCAGGCAGACTCTCAACCACTGCGCCACCAGGGAAGCCCTACTAAGTAATTTTTAATTAGAGAAATAAAAATTCTTATTTTAGAATTGTTAGCTATGACTGGTAAAATTAATCCAGTAGTTTGTAGTTATAGACCTGTTCACACTCTTTTGTAATGTTTGTTATACAAATGTATTACCTCATATAGGTAGAATACTAGAAACAAATGAACTTGTTATAATTGCACAGGGTTCATTCTAGATAATTAGGAAAATTCAGAAAGCATAAAGAAGAGTTATAAATAAGAGCCACTTGTAATTCTATCACCCAGATAACCAGTATTTATATTTTACTAAATTCTTATTCATGTATGTCTACACACACATATCCACACAAAGTGGAAAAGATAGATCTAAAAGATGATCTATTTTTTAAAGGAGAATTCATTTGCTTCTTTAAATAGTGAACCTGCAGATACACGGAGATATGTAGACAGAGGGATTCTCATACCTTGAACATTTATCAGCTTACCCTCTAACTCCTGCCATATTTCTTGGGGATTTTAATATCCCTGTAGACCATTTTAAGAGTCTGAATAAAATTCATAGACTTTTAGAAGAAACCAATTACATTTAAAGATTTTTGTTGATGTGGATCATTTTTGAAGTCTTTATTGAATTTGTTACAATATTGCTTCTGTTTTATGTTTTGGTTCCTTGGCCACGAGGCACGTGGGGTCTTAGCTCTCCACCAAGGATTGAACCCGCACCCGCACCCCCTGCATTGGAAGGCGAAGTCTTAACCACTGGACTGCCAGGGAAGTCCCAGAAACCAATTACATTTAAATGTAGTTATCAAAATACTGACACAAATTTGTAATACAGTAATATAAGTGCAAACCAAAGAACAGGTTCCAGTGGTCAAAACCACTGTAATTCTTAAGTTGATGAGTACAGTAAATTGATAAGTATAAAATCAGGTTATCTGCAACAATGATAATGTGATAATGAAAGCCGTGATGTCTATTGGTAGTAGAGTCACAGTTACTGCTAATCCTTCTGTGGTTTATTGTCGTCATTAATAATTTAGGGAATACTACTAAGTACCACTGTTGTAGACAGTCTTCAGCTGACCTCATTAACAACTTCTCTCCTTCAGTGATTTTGTCTTTCACTCGGCCTCAGTCCTTCTTAGGGTCATAGCTACCTTTTTCTTCCATAGTTTAAATTTCATATATCTTATTCCATTCTATTTTTCCTCCTCTTCTTAAAATTATAAAATGTAACACATTCATCGAAGTTAAAATACAAAAATGTATGGCTCAGAGAATTATCACAAAGTGAATATCTTCACGAGTACCACCCAGGTCAAGAAAAAACATTCCCAATACTCCAAAGATTCCTGTGTGCCCCACCCAGTTGCAATCTCCTTCCTCCTGAAATATAGCCAGTAATCTGACTTATATGGAAATCACTTTTTTGTCTTTTTGCTTTAGCATTTTACCGTGTAAGCTTGTACCCCTAAACGTTATAGTTTAGTTTACCCTTTTGCCTCCTGGGATATAGCCAGGTGAAATCTAACCCATCATTAAATCTTAATCTGCCTCCTCTGCTCCTTCATCTGGGCCATTGATCCCTGGAGAAAAACACCACAGGTATGTCTGTCTGTCTTCTTAACCTTTTTATTTTGGAGAATTTCAAATTTATATGGGAAAATCCAATCTGACAGTTTTGATCTTTTAACTGGATCAGTTCATCTATTTACACTCCTAATTCCTCTAATTCAAATTTACATCACTTTTTATAGTTCCCCGTCACTTGCATATATTTTCAAGTTTCTCATTTCTCTAAACATAGAGAGCCCAGTTTTATAATCCATGACTGATATTGGTGGAATATTATTCAGATTTATTTTTGCTGTCTGATTTGATTATTTTAATGTTGCCATGTCTTCCGTACCTGGTTATCTCTGGAAAATTTTTATTTTATTTTTTATTTTTGCCGCACTGCATGGCATGTGGGATCTTGTTCCCTCACCAGGGATCGAACCTGCGCCCCCTGCAGTGGAAGTGCAGAGTCTTAACCACTGGACCACCAGGGAAGTCCCTGGAAAATTTTTTACGGGGATTCACTTAGGGCTGGGATGAAGCCACCTCCTTCAGAGAGACCTCAGGTTTCTCTCTGCCAGGCACCTGGGGTCCCTACTAGTTAGGTATCATCACAGATCAAGTTCGCTGCTTGAGGTTCCCTTGCTCACTCACGCTATAAGAACCTGGCCAATTTAACCCCATGACATTTCCCCCCATTCTCTTCCTGTTGTTCTGCTCAGGGTTAAGGAGTTTTCTTTAGGTTCCCTGAGGTTGGGGAGTGGAGAGGTTGTTTCTTACCTGAGGTTGGGAGTGGAGAGGTGGTTTCTCGTTCACCTTTTCCATGAAGTGATTGGGAGAGTGCAGTGTAGTAGAAAGAAGAGTGGGTAGGTGAGTCTAGGTAAGCCCCGAAACGTGGAGTGTGGAAGTGCCCACCTGGTGGATACAACCTGGGCTGGGCTGTTTGCTATTACTGTTTTGTTCTTTCAGTGATTAACCTGGAAATTATAACATACCTAACTCTTAGAGTTAACAACTTTACCCTCTAAAAACAGTACAAGGACCTCAAACCACTAGGAAATCGATATTCTCCTAAGTTGTTTATTGTTTTCATATGTGTTTTAGTTCTACCTTAAAAAAAAAAAACTGATGAGGGGAATCCTATGCCAGGGGCCTAGGTTCGATCCCTAGTTGGGGAAGGAAGCTCCTGCAAGCTGCTTGGTGTGGCCACAGCTGCCAAACACACACACACACACACACTAGCCCTCAGCTGCCAAACACACACACACACACGCACACACACACAAGCCCTCAGCTGCCAAACACACACACACACACACACACACACACTAGCCCTCAGCTGCCAAACACACACACACACACACACACTAGCCCTCATAGGATGCCTTATTATCTGTAGAATTATTGGTGTTAGTTTACCTACCTCCTCTGTTTATCATTCCTTTTAATATCCTAGACCTTCCAACTGGAACACTTGAATTAAGTTTGTGAAGATGCCTTTAGGAAGGGGCTGTTGGTACCCGGTTATTTTCAGCACACTGTCTGGAAGTATATTTATTTCTTGTTGTGAAATTTACTCTAAGGATTAACAGTTATTTTCACTCAGTACAATTAGAGATTCTGTTGTCTTAGGGCTTCCTTTGTTGCTGTTGTAAAGTTGGTTGTGGTTTAATTCTTGTTTCTTTATAGGTGACCTGTTTTATTTTGTCTGATTTTGAAGATCTTTTTTTGTTTGTTTTTGTTTTGGTGTTTTGCAGTGCCACTGTGACCTGTTTGGGTTGAATTTTAGTGTATTTATCCTCCCTAAAGGATAAATTTCTCAACCATTATGTCTTAAATTTTTTTCTTTTCCATTCATTCATCTCTCCTTCTGGAATTACATTAGTCATGTATTAAGATTTTAACTTTGCCATCCGTGTCTCCTAACTCTTGCTTTATCCTGCATTCTACATAACTTTTTTCAGGCCTACCTTCTACTTTAATGATTCTCTATTTAGGCAAACCTAATTGCGCTGTTAAAACTTGTGTAGAGTTTTGACTTTCAGTTATTGTAATTTTCATTTCTAGAAGCTTGATTTGGTTCTGTATCACATCTTACTTTCATTTTTTATAATCTCATTCCTTACTTTTAGTTTTTATTCTATCATTTATTTCTTTAAACATAACGTTCTACTTTACTTTTTCCAGTAACTGAGATGAAAAACTTCATGGGTTATTTACCTGTTGTTTCCTGCCTCTCAGTTATAGTGACTTGTGTCCTTGGTGTTTTGTGTTGTGTTGTGTTTGTGTGTGTTTATGTGTATGTTGGACTGAATTCATATTCTTTAGAACTGTCACTCATTCTAGGACCACATCAAACTACACTCTTGGCTTGAGGTTTTTCTGTCTTCCTAGGTAGTATGAATTCTTGGTTGAAATATTCATGAGGGCTTGATTCTTAAAAACTTGCAACAGATATTTTTTTCCTCACCCCAAGAGTCAAAGTATAAGGCAGATAATTTTTTCCTACTATTTCCTCTGCAGGGTAGGTTCATTTCTCCTTATTTCGTAAACTGAAGAACCCTAGTTTCACAATGTGAGTCCTCTTCTAGACTCCTCACCTTTTAAGGATCTTAGCTTTGGTCCCACAAACCTCTTAATGTGAAAACAACAGTTGAAGTTGATAAAGTTTCACCTAATACTCTCAGGAGGAAATTGGTTTCATTTTCCTTAACCTCCCTAGCTTCCTGCCTTCACATAGTATTTGGCTTCTGAGAATTCTTCATTTGTTGCCAGATGATCATTGCATCTTAAAAGATTTTAAAGTATTTTTATCTTAGTATTTTAAATTTATTTTCAGCTGGGGGGGGTTAGATGAGCTTTGCTTCAGGTATTAATCTGCATTACCGTGTTCCCCCACTGAGCTAAAGGAATGCAGGACTTTGTCATTTCAGTCAACTGCTGTATTCTCCATGCCTAAAACAGTGTCTAGGATGTTTATTATTTGTTGAATGAGTGACTGGCTATACCTTTATGACTGACTTCTTGCAGTTTTAAGGAAATTACAGTGATGAAACAAAGATATGTGTGCAAAGATTTTTATGACAAAGGTAATTATTTAATGGCCATAAAATGCTACCAGTTTAAATGTCCAGCAGTGAGGGAGTGGTTCAATATAATGTGGTACTTGTATATAGTCACTATAAATAATTTTCAGAAGAATATTTAATGATGTGGAAAGATGTTAATGATATATTTGTTGGAAAAAAATCTATAAGTTTCAATATTAATAGTGGTTATGTCTGTGTTGTAGGATTGCTGATGGTTTTTCTAATTTTTATTAATAAAATGTAGTAGCAGTGATTGCTTTAAGTACATTTTCCTCCCTATAATTTAAGTTTAGAATGTTTAAAAGATATTTTTCAAACTTAAAAATATTTTGTCTTAAAATGTAAATGTTCTTTCATTTGCTGATATTTTGATGTATGGATAAAGCCTCCTCTTCTTGCATAAACCATGTGCATAGTAGATAGGCTGTGATATGTAGGTTTTGTTTATTTATTTTAATTTATCTATTTTATTTATTATTTATTTTTGGCTGCATTGGGTCCCCGTTGCTGCGTGCGGGCTTTCTCTAGTTGCTGCAGGCAGGGGCTACTCCTCGCTGAGTTGCGCAGGCCTCTCATTGCGGTGGCTTCTCTTGTTGAGAAGCACAGGCTCTAGGCACGCGGGCTTCAGTAGTTGTGGCACGCAGGCTCAGTAGTTGTGGCTCGCGGGCTCTACAGCGCAGGCCCAGTAGTTGTGGCGCACAGGCTTCATTGCTCCGCAGGATGTGCGGTCTTCCCGCAGCAGGGATCGAACCTGTGTCCCCTTTATTGGCAGGCGGACTCCTAACCACTGCGCCACCAGGGAAGCCCCGGTTTTGTTTATTTAAAGTGGAATAGTTAATAAGTTAAAATACTCATAAAGAAATCTGAGTGCAGAACCCAGTCTAGATTTTTATTGTTTATTTCTCTGTATTTTCTATTTGTCTCGTCTACACCGATTTTTTTTTTCCCCCTCTTTTGGCCGTGCCACGAGGCTTGTGGGATCTTAGTTCCCTGACGAGGGATCAAACCCACGTCATCAGCATTGAAAGCACCGAGTCCTAACCACTGGACCACCAGTGAATTCCCTTGTCTACACCTATTTTGAAAGCAATTTTCCTTAATGACTTATCTCCAATGTTTAAAAAACATTTTTCTTTTTTCTAGAAACAATAGCTTTTTAGTTTTGCACTCAAATCTTATTAGTTTGTGTGTAGTTAATTTTTGTAATAAGTTGGAAAATATGAACAACTGATTCTTGGTAAGCATATGGCTCAGCCTGTTAATGCAGAAGGGAAAGTATACTTCAGAATAGCTTCGTAACCCTGAGTGCCCAGAATGCCGTAGCTTTCCACCTGTATATTTTGCAGAGGGAATGGAGAGTTGATACAGTGAGCTGCTTAAAACAATGCCTGCTACTTTATTTTATGAGACTAAATTCTTTAAATCTTAGGTGACATATTTTGAACTCTGTCAGATGCATAAAGAATTGTAATCATTACAATTCAGGCTCAGGATATAAGAAGAAATAATGTTATCCAAAATTTCTTTCATTTTTCCCCTTTCTCCTTCCCTAGGTGGGTCCTATGTGTATGAACTCAGTGCAGTGCTCATACACAGAGGAGTGAGTGCTTATTCCGGTCACTACATTGCCCATGTGAAAGATCCACAGTCTGGTGAATGGTATAAGTTTAATGACGAAGACATAGAAAAGATGGAGGGGAAGAAATTACAACTAGGGATTGAGGAAGATCTAGGTAAAACCTTTAAGTTGTGAGTGCCCTTTTAAAATATAATTTTTTTTTTTACCAGAAATGTTTGTGATAAATTATTATGGCCCAAGATTGTTATGGACTATCAAGTCTATTTGCATTTCTTAAACACATGAAATCTCTGAACATCTGTTATAGAAATGCTTGAATTTTTTTAAAAAATGATTTTGCTCCAGAGATGGTTTCCATAATGTCATGTTTTCAGTACAGTTTGAAGGCACAAATTTAATTTTCAATTAACAGGTTAATTGTGGGCAGCTAGGGAAGAGGATGGTGAGTATTAAGCTAAAAATTATGAGTAGTAGATGTAATATAGTAGGATTTGTAGTCCTTTTCTCTGGGTCAGGAAATTTATTTTGGGGAAATAAGTATAGCAGGGGAACTTTGTTCCCTGAGCAATGTCTACCCCTCTCTGTTAAGTATCTTACTCCATCCCTAGAGTGTGGAGCAGTGCCTCTGGGGAATAAGCTGCTTGCTGTTTTGTAGTGATGAGGTCTGCTGTAAACGATACCTCCTGAAATAGTATTATTCTAGTGTGTAGCTCTCAACACCTCGGTTTTCGTGGGCTCCGTACCCATTTGTTGTCGAATGGCGTGGGCTGTTCTTCCAATAGGAGCCATCTTGGCTGAGGTTCTCATCACTTTCTTACCGTATTTGTCATTTTGGGGTGAGGCTCGGACAATGGGATGCGAAAAGAGAAAAGGATTGGGAGTAGGTGTGTGTCTCCTGCCACCCTTCTTTCTTAAAGGATCAGTACCTCTTTCCCAAGGTGGAGTAGCATGGCAGTTAAGGTTGGCTTTCAGGAAGGCCTGGGGAATCTTGCTGCAGATGTCCATGTGGTGGCTCTATTCTTGTAATTGGAAGAAGTATTTTCTATTTTTTTTATGTATACCATTTTTTTCTTTTTGCGGTACGCGAGCCTCTCACTGTTGTGGCCTCTCCCGTTGCGGAGCACAGGCTCCGGACGTGCAGGCTCAGCAGCCATGGCTCACTGGGCCCAGCCGCTCTGCGGCATGTGGGATCTTCCCAGACCGGGGCACGAACCCATGTCCCCTGCATCGGCAGGCGGACTCTCAACCACTGCGCCACCAGGGAAGCCCCCATTCCAATGTTTTAATACCTCTCATTATATGCAGCTTACATTGCTCCTTTTATCTATTTTATCAAAAATAGAAAATACTTATTCATTAAATTCCATTAGTCAGTCATTACTATATTCTCGTGAACTTCTATGAATCATTTTATATTCCGTCTTATACAAATTAATGAACATGTTTTTTTGAGTTTTCCCTTTTTAAAAAATTTTTTAAAAAAATTATTTATTTATTTATGCTGTGTTGGGTCTTCTTTTATGTGTGTGGGCTTTCTCTAATTGCGGCAAGTGGGGCCACTCCTCATCGCGGTGCGCGGGCCTCTCACTATCACGGCCTCTCTTGTTGCGGAGCACAGGCTCCAGACGCGCAGGCTCAGTAATTGTGGCTCACGGGGCTAGTTGCTCCGCAGCATGTGGGATCTTCCCAGACCAGGGCTCGAACCCGTGTCCCCTGCATTGGCAGGCAGATTCTCAACCACTGCGCCACCAGGGAAGCCCAATGAACATCTTAAATCTTAACTTTTTAGTTAGGAATGACCAACGTCTTTTCTTTGTATACATGCTCCTGACAGTTTTAATTCCCTATGACTGTGGTCTTCAAACATACTTGCTCCTGTAGTCCCTATAAGAATATTGAACAACTTTTGTATTTCATTGCACATTTTAAAATCCAGCATTTTTCATTGTAAATTTAAATAGCTTCAGATAATGTAACTTCTGACAAATTATAAATATTGAAACTTAAACTGCAGCATTACTGTTGTATCCGAATGAAATTACATAACATATAGATTCCATACATCCATGTCATCCTTTTCAGAGTTAAATGAACTGATCTTTTTTTATGACAGGATTTTTTTTTTTATGTTTCCTTTTTCTCCTATACTAGTGTTTCCATTACACTGACCCTATAGAATTTCATTCTAATGGAATATACTAAGTTTTCTGTAGCTATAAAGCTCTAAATAGTTAGAAAGTACTTCTGGATTGAGTGTTCTTTTTCTTTTTTTTTAAATAAAACTATATAATTGATCAAACCAATGTAAGTGTGTTAGAAATTTTTAAAAATTGAACTGCAAAATTTTACTGTAAACATAATCTTTTGGTGAGATAAGATTTTTTTTGTCACAGGTAAGAAGAGGTTATATCTTTCTTTTGTAAGGTGGGGAGGCAGATGACTGAAAGGAGAGGTGGAAACCATCAGTGAAACCTGAACAATTTTAGAAAAATACATTGTCAATTGAGGCTCTGATAATCGATTTCCTCAGAGCTATGCATGACCTCCTACCCACTGGAAGGTTATCCTGGGGTAATCAGACTCAATTTGAAGATCCCCTTCATGTGATGTATGTGCCATGTAAAACACGAATGTTTTCCACTTGCTTCTGAATTTATAGAGATTAGTGGCTAATCTTAGCATTTTATTTCATTTTTTTTCAGGAACATTCCATTTTATTTCTTTGCACAGTTAAGTCTGGATTTATTTTTGTAATTTAAGATCAACAGTAAAATAAACTCATAATAGTTTGTGGTTTGTTTTTTTTTTCCTGGTTCAGGTTTGTCATTGTGAAAAAGAATACTTTCTTTTCAGCTTTTAAAAATGGAATATGGCAGGCAATGCGGGTTAGTAACTTGTTTAAACATTAAAATATTTGTCCAGCCTGCTAAATTTGTATTGCCTTTTAATGTATTTTGAGTTCGTATTTTAGGAATTGTTTTCTATGACCCTCCCCCTCCCCCTCCCCTGCAAAAGAATGAATAAACTCTAGGCATTCTAATTTAGTCATCTTTTGATTTCTCTTACCTCAGCAGAACCTTCTAAATCCCAGACACGTAAACCCAAGTGTGGCAAAGGAACTCACTGCTCTCGAAATGCGTACATGTTGGTTTATAGACTACAAGCTCAAGAAAAACCCAACACGACTATTCAGGTACCAGGTGAGCAATTTTCCAGGATTACATAAGGCAAGTATTTTAGAATACCATGCTCAAAGGTCAATGACGAGAACGGATTGCTTTTATCTATTATGGTAGGTTGGTTGCATATGGTAAATGGTGAAAGTGTATGTAATCACAGATTTGCTTTAAAGTGGTGAGTTTTTATGATAAAGGAGGCTTTAACAGAACTGTTCCACTGACTGCCCCTAAAGAAAAGCAAAAGCAATTAAAAAAAATTCCTGTGGATTATAAAGATGAATTTAAAGAGCAATTTGGTTCTGTTTTGTTCAGTTTTGTAAAGCAGTTTTGGGTTTTAGCCAGTTATAAATTTTCTAGATTTAATATAAGAAAGGAAGAGCTGCTGCTTGGCTGAAGGCAGTCGTCAGTTGTCATTTTACCTAATACTGTGCTTTGCTCTGTCTATGGCACCATGTGTTTTGAATGGTGTTTCTGACCCATTTGATGCTTCCAGTTGGCTGATGATGTCATGCAGAATCGGGTAGGGAAACCCCCTGGTATTATTCCAGGGTCTGTCTTCAGTTTTACTTCTGCCTGCAGGTTGTAGGGAGACCATAGTAGGATTTTGCCACCAAAATCTTAGCCAGTATTTGTTGTAATTTACAAATCAGCATGGTTCTTTGTCTTTGAAAAACAGGATAAAGGTTTTTGTGTCTTTCTATTCTGAATAGCCTTTCTTCAAGAGCTGGTAGATCGGGATAATTCCAAATTTGAGGAGTGGTGTATTGAAATGGCCGAGATGCGTAAGCAAAGTGTGGATAAAGGAAAAGCAAAGCATGAAGAAGTTAAGGAGCTGTACCAAAGGTTACCTGCTGGAGCTGGTCTGTAAGATATTCTGGGACAGCACTGTTGCCATTAAGTGCCTTGTTTCTTTTATGTTCACAAATGTGTATGAACAAACTTTCCCCTGCCCTTTCTTATTTATAACCCGTTAATGCCAGCTTGTGCACTATACAATTACTATGTAAACCAACAGTAACTTAATGTGTAGCATTCCGTATAGTTTTCATTATCGTGTACTTTTAAAAATGGGAAGCTCTTAATAAATTATGAGGTGTAGGTCAGCACTCTGCATATATAGCTCTTGTAGATATTTCTGATTTGTGAGGCATTAACTTGTTTTGAAAGAAAAATCAGATTGGGCTACTATGAAAGCAACTTGCCTAGTCTATTTCCTTGTGTACTTTGTGCCCTAAGAGTATTAACAGGCATTCTTTTATATGAGTACTATTTTTATGATACTGTTAGATTATTTTGAAATTTAGTATCAAATATTCTAAGAATAGGAAAGCTTTCTGCTGACCCCTAATTTCTTAAGAATTATCCCACACAGTCCAGCTCATTCCTTTACTGTGTATGTTTATTCAAGTTTATCTAATGCCTCAAAAAGGAAACCTCAACTCCTTAAGGCTGGTATGCCATTTGTAATAAAGTTTTCGGTCATTTCATAGGCAATTCCCCATACCCAACTCCTACTTTAAAAAGAGGCAGTTTTACTAATTTTAGAAAATAAATACTCAAGCATAATTGTACTTGTGGTTTTGTCTTTTTGATATCTCAGTTTTCCATTACTGGTATTACTTTAAGCAAAAAATGAATATAAATTGCTACATCTGTAAGAATATCTCTCAAAAGTTCTGTCTAAACTATACCTTAATTTGATTCTGACCTTTCTTTGTAACCTGTTAACTCTGCTTCAAGGGTTGGGATTATCCTAAATAAGTAGACTGACCTCAGTTTTATTGGAAACAATTTGGAAATGAACATGTAATTCAGATCTCTAAATTTATTCAAAGGAGTTGGTACCTAGAAATTTGTTTTCTGAACCTTATTCATGGTTTCCTGTATTCACTGGACAAAAGAAAGCAACTTACTGGGTCTATAAACTAAAGAGAATCACTCTTTAAAATTGTATGGTCCAAAGATGTTATGTGTCAAATTTACACTGTGTGCCCTCTTGCCTGTTTTCATTCCGTCTATAAGAACCAGTGCTTGTGTTCTTTAAATATGTATATATGTTATCAATACTCTTACCAATTATGAGGTTTATAATTTTTTCCCGTTTATAGTAACCTTATATGATAGTAAGTCCATGTTTTCCTAAAATATTGTCAGATCTCAAAGCTACTGACCATGGTTTTGTGCTGCCAATCAAAGTCTTATGTTTTTTCTAAATCTTATCTTTGTGAACATACTAAAAGAAGGGTCATTTATCCTAAAATATAAACCTCACTGGGAACCTGAACCCTTTTGGCCCTTTTTATTTAAGTTGAAATAAATTATCTCTAAATAATCCTAAATTATCTTTAGGTAAATTGTTTCAAATATTTTTGATGCCATGATCTTTCTAGACTTTATAACTTTCCAAAACAAATTCCTATTCAAAATCCAGGCATTTAAAACTATATATAAATAAGTTTGAACCATAGTATACGTTTCCCTTTGGTAAATATTTTAACACTTGCTTTCCCGCTTCGTCAGATGCTGAGATTTTTATACAGTTTGTTATCCCAACTTAATAGAGTTCTTACTCCTGTTAGTTGATTCTCCATGCCTTTGGCATCACAATAATGGAGAACATCTGTGAGAACCTGCCAGGCGTCTCTCTCTAGTGCAGAAACATCTGTAGTGTAAAAACCTTCCACAAGCAGAATCTACTTTAATTATTGAGACTTGTGCTAGACCCCGATTGTTAGGGAAGCCCTTGGTAGAAATTGCTACAGCTCTTTCAAGATTTTTCTAATCTTCATATCTTACATCAATAGCCTTGAGATTACTAAAAGTTTTAACCTATGGAACTCTTCCTTGGGAAAAGATTAGATATGCTAAGACTTGTATTTTGCTCTCTGGGATAGGGATCATTCCATACCATTATACACTGTAAAATGCCACAACCATGTTAACCTATGCTGAATCTTACTCCACATTTATATATTGTGTGAATATATGATTAACTTTTCTATATCTCTTTTCTTCCATAAAAGCTCAAAATGCTTCACATATCCTATCTTTTACATTCAACAGCATCCCTGTGAGGTAGGTAGAAGGCAGGTATTATTACCTTCATTTTACAAATAAAAGATCTGAAGCATAGAGAGTTCAAGTGACTTGCTCAAGTTCAGTTTCTTGGTGGCAGAACTTGGTCTCAACTTGTAGTCACGAGCTCTTCCTCTGCAGCTGCATCAGAGCTGACCAATCAGTTAGGAGTCTCTCAGTTTATGATGTACAGTTTTAGCACAAATAAGGGATCCAACAGTTCTGGATTTTGTTTTTGTAAAAATTGAAATGTTTTATGCTAAACTTAAAATGGAAGTTAGTTTTTAGACTTGTAAATCTCAGGGAAGTGTGAAATTGGTCAAAATGGGCTTTGAGTTGAATTGTCTATCCCTCAGATCTCATCAGAAGTAGTATCATAATACAAATATATAAATTCAACCTCTGTATGTTTTCTTCTATGTTTTATGCTGGGACTCACTGGAGATCTTTGTAAGTAATCAAAGCTGGCCCTTTATCTTTAATTTTGGCTTTTACGGAACTCTGGGGCTCTGTTTTCCCAAATTAAAACACATTCTGAGGTGTTTGGTTGTATCTTTTAATTTTTGCAACTTCAGAATTGATAATATTCGATTCCAGTGCACTTCATCCTAGAAGTTGCTTAAAATAGCTTAATTTCCTGAAATACATAATAATGTAATGAATTGATTGTGATATGGATTTGGATGGGGAAATCAACTACCTTTTAATCAACATCAGTATCATCTTGGGTGAAGAAAAATTCAGTGGTTTAAACGGCCTTGTGAAAGTGCGGTTATAGCTGATGAGGTTAATTTTTAACTTAGAACCTAGTCAGACTCCTCATTTTAACTTTCAGTTGTATTATCACACATCGATGACAAGTGTTTATGAAAATCGTTATGGGGGTGAGGTTATGTGATTTGCGAGCTGGCCTGGAGTGTGGCTTGTAGTCACCAAGTGTCCTGATCAGAGCTCTGCTGTGCTATCAAGCAAGACACTTCTCTCTGTGGAAACCTCTTTTGTAGAATGTGGTTAATAATACCAGCCGATCTTACAGGGCACCGTGCAGACTCGTCCCTCCCGTGCACAGCTCCTTGAATTCAGATGAGTGCTAGTTAAACGGAGCTTTGTGCTGTACTCATGAAACGTCTTCCCTGAACAATGATTCTTCTGATTCTGCTAACTTTGGAAAGAGTTTGCATTGTCTTGCGGAAAATGAATGTATCGCTTAGTCAAAAAGCTGTAAAAATACATAGGCTCTTTCCCTTGCTTTCTTCCTCAGAGCCCTATGAATTTGTCTCTCTTGAGTGGCTGCAGAAGTGGTTGGATGAATCGACACCCACCAAGCCTATTGATAATCACGCTTGCCTGTGTTCCCACGATAAGCTTCATCCTGATAAAATATCGATTATGAAGAGAATATCTGAATATGCGGCAGACATTTTCTATAGTAGATATGGAGGAGGACCAAGACTAACTGGTAATTCGAGATGTCTTATCTGCTTAAAAAAGAGTAATGCAATAAGTCTGCATTATATGATCTTTATGATCATTTGACCCAGACTGTGCTTAGACCTCATATTCCTTGCACTTTGCAAAAATGATTTGCTAGGGCTTCCCTGGTGGCACAGTGGTTGAGAGTCCGCCTGCCGATGCAGGGGACACGGGTTTGTGCCCTGGTCCTGGAGGATCCCACATGCCGCGGAGCGCCTGGACCCGTGAGCCATGGCCACTGAGCCTGCGCGTCCGGAGCCTGTGCTCCGCAACGGGAAAGGCCACAGCAGTGAGAGGCCCGCGTACCGCAAAAAAAAAAAAAAAAAAAAAAAAGATTTGCTAAGTCAAGTGTAAATTAAGCAGTGTCATACACAGTATATTTATAATGTTAGAAAAGAAACTGCTTATTCAGTTTTGTTGTGTGTTTTTTCTCACAAGACAGACAAAATAGGATACATTAGAGAAAGCCATCTAGTGTTTTGTTATTTTGTACAGTACTCTTCAGAGTATTGGTTTGGTTGATACCCACAGGAAGGTCTTAAACAATTAACATTACATTTATAGTTGTCAGATATATTGATTACCCTCCCCTCCTTTACACCCTCCATCATTTGATGGTGGTCTTGCAAAATTTGCATCTAAATCTTGTAAAATGTACTTTCTGGCATAGATAGTTATAGCATATTATGACATTTTATGTCCTATAGTTCTTTCTTTATGCAGGATAACACTATTACTGTCTTGAGATTTATGTCACCAAAATAATTTAGGACATATACCAATTTGCTATATTGTGAAAATTTGTGACTTTGGGTTAAAATTCTTCATTGTTTTATGAAGTGCTGAAAACATTTTCTTAACAGGAAATCTGTATGTGAATACATTCTTCCCTTTCGTTTTCTCTGTCTCAGTGAAAGCCCTGTGTAAGGAATGTGTAGTAGAACGTTGTCGTGTGTTGCGTCTGAAGAACCAACTAAATGAAGATTATAAAACTGTAAATAATCTGCTCAAAGCAACAGTAAAGGGGTATGTTCACAGTGTATATTGTTTGATAAGCTAAAAAACCAAGTAGCTTATTATTTGTGGATAATAGGGACTTGGGATCTTTGGAAGAAAGAAGGGTGATGAGTGGTTGGCCACAGCAGAGTAAATTTTGTGGTGACTGCTGCTGTGGCAGAGATAAAGAGGGCTGAGGCACAGCTCCTGTGGCTATATTCCATCCATTAGAAAGGTTGAAGCAGAGATGTGCATCTGAGGCCTAAACAAGCTAAGGCAAGGTGCTCGCCGTGTTCTGACATGGAATTGTGGAATACTTATGTTGGAAAGCCATTCTAGCAGGCCTGGGGTGTCCCCTTTAGAGAGGCTGAAGTAAGTGTGTTAACCAGGGGTACCCAGTGGTGCATCCTTGTCAGGAACATACAGGCTTCTTGGAGTTTGTTGAGCCACACTCTGTAGAGCACCTCTGGACTCAGGTGGCATTTATGATGTTTGGGTTTAGTTTAAGTTGTATATTTCCCAAAGAAATATCAATCTAGTTCACTGTTTTGGGTCATTCCATAAACAGCCTCCTGAGTGGCCTAAACGTGTTTGTGTATATATGTGTGAGTGCCTATATGCATTTGAAGGGTCAGCTATATGCAGTTTTGAGTAGTAATCAAGTGAAGGAAAGTGGCCAGTTGTTTGGTGTGATTGGCATAAATTTAAATGAGGGTTAGGAGTAGCAGGGTAAGATTTAGGATGGAAGCAAAGTATTTTCTATACGTGCGATTTAATATGAGGAGTGAAAATGGCCAAAATGAGGAAATAGGTTAAAAAAAATTGTGTGCACAGCAGCAAATGCTGAACATTTTAATTCAGTTTAGTTGTGGCCTTTACAAGGAAAGAAGGGAGAAGGACATTAGGAAATGTCACTTGCATGATTTTACATTCTCTCTCTCTTCCACAGCAATGATGGATTTTGGGTAGGGAAATCCTCCTTACGCAGTTGGCGTCAGCTAGCTCTTGAACAGTTGGATGAGCAAGATGGCGATGCAGACCAAAGCAGTGGGAAAATGAATGGCAACACCTTGAATAAAGGTAGTATTTAAAACCTGTATGTAGATGGTTGTGAATCATACCACAAAATTGTAAGCATTTGTTTGTAGTAAAATAGTTTTGATTCCCATCCACGTAATTTCTAAGACAATTTTTTGGAGTCTAAAGCTCTCAAAAATGTCTCAGAACACATAAAACGACTTACAAGCTATTGAAAGTGAGCAAGGGCTCAACAGCTCAAGAGAGGCATTCCTTATGGCATAAGGCATTCCTTATGACCTGCTTTGGGCTTAGGGTCTCTCTAGTTAATCCCAAGCAAAATTACTTTTAATTTTGCTCCAGCTAAAATTTTTAAGAAAGGGAAATCTGCTGCAAATTGCATAGTGTGTTGTTAGCTCAGTACAGTTTGGTTATAGATTATTAGCCACGCCAACAGGCTGACTTCGTCAAGTTAAATGTGCTTGAACTTATCCAGGAGAAAAAGCAGGTTTTGAATAGCTTTTTACCTATAAATTCTTCTGAGTTTTCTGAAGCAGTGCTTTTAAATAGGAAATTATATTAATGTAAGTCAACCACTCAATTCCAATTTTGTAATCAGTATTTTATAAGATTATGGGAAATTAAAACATTAAAACCTTTTAGATTTAAAATAGAAATCAGTAGTGTGATCAGTTTACTAATTCATATACAATTAATGATCCATAAGCAATTATTTCACTTAATATTATCTCCAAATATTAGTACTTATATACATATATTTTATTATTTTAATATTCTTAACCTTTTTACTGAAATATTCTGTATTTTCTGCGTTTGAACATTTGTATCATTTTTATTTGGTGTGGATCTTCCCATATCACTGCTTTATTTTTGAGAATGTAAAAACTCTAGAGCCACTAATAATTTTAAACTGATTTCTTTTTTAAACATTTTCAAATTGGATGAGTGATTTTTTTCTTTTGGCTAAAGTATTTTGTTGTGCTGTGTACTTCATGAACTTAACATTTGTTTCAATTTTCTTCTATCATTTAAAAAAGATATTTTAAATATAGCCAATATATTATAATAGCTATATATGGAATATAACCTTCACAAATTGTGAATCACTGTTGTGTACCTGAAACTTATTTAATATTGTACATCAACCACCTCACTAAAAAGAAAGATTAAAAACATACTTTTAGTGTGACGTGACCCAGTATGTTAAATATTTTGTGCTCTTTTAAGCCTCTTTACATATCAGTGGCCCTTTATTTTTAAAACTGAAGTATAGTTGACTTACAATGTTGTGTTAATTACAGCACAGTGACTAAGTTATACATATATATATTCTCTTCCATTATGGTTTATCCCAGGATATTGACTATAGTTCCCTGTGCTCTGCAGCAGGACCTTGTTTATCCATTCTGTATATACCAGTTTGCATCTGCTCACCCCAAAGTCCCAGTGCATGCTGCCACCACCACCCCAACCACCAGTCTGTTCTCTGTGTCACCGATTCTTTCTGTTTCATAGATAGGTTGATTTGTGTCATGTTCTAGATTCCAGTGACACCCTTCATTTTAAGGAAAGTTGGATGCCATAATAGAAAATGCCTTGATGTCCTAGCTTAAAAACATTTTTCATGTCGCTTTCAGAGTAAAATGCTCCTCTTCTCCCCCGTCCTCCATTCAAAGATTTTAAAAGCTTGAAGCAGAGTAGAAGTAACAAAGTAAAAAAAGCCTTTCCACCAGGTATAATTACTGTAAATAGTGGCTTTTTATAATGGTGCTTGTTATTGGCACAGTTGTGCATCATCCTTTACCAAAACAGTTTTTAAAAATTTAGCAGCTACATTTCATTGTATGAATATATATATATTTAACCTATTTCAGTTTTTTACAATTAGTATGTAAACACAGATGCAGGAAATGTGTCCTTGTACCTACTTCTTTGCCTAATTTTCACATTATGTGACAGAGAGAGAGAGAGACAACAGACGAACAGGCAGGAGACAGAGTTATCTGGTCATGTCTTTCCTTTGCCCATTTCTTTGCTTAAGCTTTTTAATGATTAGTAAATATTCTTTATGTATATTAAGTGTATTAAAAGTCTGTTATGTGCTTAACCTGGAAAATCCATGAAGAAGAATTCTAATATCCCGCTACTTAGGACTTCTTCTATTTGATCCTGTTCACTGGTACACACAAGTACAAACTGGCAAGTGTCACAGTGTAGACAAGTAGGAGAAGCAGATGTTGAAAGAGAACTGTTAATAGGAAAAGGAAAGTTTTAATTATATATATATTTAAAAAAATTTTTTTAAATTATATATGTTTGACATGAAATGTTAAATCCTTATTTCATTAGCCTTCTAAAGTTTTCTGTTCTTCCCTAAAGAATTGATGGATGAAAGTGACATGACATGTAGATGATTATCCTGGTTTATGACACAGTAATCTGAATACCTTGACTAGAATTGATGGAAGGATATGTAAACTGTTTTTCAGTTTGAAAAAATGCATATTTTCTTGCATAACCCCAATCCTTAAAAAGCAAAACTGCCGTTCAGAAATTTTTCTTTCCTTTAAGGGAAAGAAATGAAACACTTCTTAGCAGGACTGTGCCGAATCACTTGGGTCTAATTTTTAAAATGTTTTAAAGTTTTCTGTGTTTGAAATTGTGTAGAGTAGTATCTTTGCTACTTTGAAATTTAAATACAACAGTAGAAGAGTTATTATCTGTATTTCTTTTGATTAGATGAATCAAAGGAAGAAAGAAAAGAGGAGGAGGAAGAATTAAATTTTAATGAAGACATTCTGTGCCCACATGGTAAGCTAGATAATGTAAAACTTCTGTTGTTAGCCTTACTTTAGCATATCATGTATATTTTGTTAAATATTTTACACTCAAGAGCTCAGGCCCTAATACGGCAGCCATGGTAGAGCAACTGGTTTTCTAAACTGCTCATGATCCTAATGTTTCTATTCTCTTGCCCTGTTCAGCTGTTAGCTTCTACTGCCTACTTTCAAGCCAATGCCTCTCACACATTTCCCTCTGTCCTCGCAAAAAAAATGTAAAATAATAGAATTTCCCCATATTTTATTTTATTTTATTTTTTTATTTTTATATTTTTTTTGCGGTACGCGGGCCTCTCACTGCTGTGGCCTCTCCCGTTGCGGAGCACAGGCTCCGGATGCGCAGGCTCAGCGGCCATGGCTCACGGGCCCAGCTGCTCCGTGGCATGTGGGATCTTCCCGGACTGGGGCATGAACCCGTGTCCCCTGCGTCGGCAGGCGGACTCTCAACCACTGCGCCACCAGGGGAGCCCTCCCCATATTTTAGTGAAGAAACTTATTGTCACTTGTCACATTGAAGGGTTTTCTGAGCTTGAAGGAAAAGAATTTCAGTTATTTCCCATTTATGTGTCTGTGTCTTTGTCCAAATTCGAACACTTCGAAAACAGCATTTGTATATTCTTCTTAGGGCTATTTCTGGTTTAGTTTCTTAGCTACTGTGTACTATATATTCTTAATAATAATTTCCTAATCCTTATTAATCCTGAATATTTGTTTATGTGTTTATTTGGTGTTAGTGAGTGCTCATTTGAAATAACTTTTTTTGAGAGGGACTCCTTATATATGACACATGGTTTGCCATTCTGTCAGCCCTCTGAAAGCCAAAATGGTGTCTACTTCTCAAAGTCTTCTACTGTATAAGTTCCCCACTCACACTTTTTTTTTTTCTAACTCCACCTTGAGAAAAATTGGGCCCAGAGAAGCTGGGATGTCAGTGATGAATCTGTTAACACGTTTGCATTTCTTGTTGTGTGCTAATGTATTGCTAATACTCAGAATTCTTTTTTTTAGTTGAAGTATAGTTAATTACTATGTTGTAGTAGTTTCATGTGTACAGCAAATTGATTCAGTTATACATATATGTATTGTTTTTCAGATTCTTTTCCGTTACAGGTTATTATAAGATATTGAGTGTAGTTCCCTGTGCTGTACAGTAGGTCCTTGTTCATCTGTTTTATATATAGCAGTGTATATCTGCTAATCCCAAACTCCTAATTTATTCCCCCTCCACCATCCCCTTTGGTAACTATAAGTTTGTTTTCTGTTGGTGAGTCTATTTCTGTTTTGTAAATAAGTTCATTTGTATAATTCTTTTTTAGATTCCATATATGAGTGATATCATGGTATTTATCTCTCTGACTTCACTTAATATGATAATCTCTAGATCTATTCATGTTGCTGCAAATGGCATTATTTCATTCAGTTTTATGCCTGAGCCTAATACTCAGACTTCTTGTTGGTCCCAATAAATTCCTTATTTTAGTTCTTACTTCATTGCCTCATTATGAACCCATACATGATGCCTCACCCTTCCCTCATTCACACCAGTGTGGCGCGGCATGCGGCATCTTAGTTCCTCAACCAGGGATCAAACCTGCGCCCCTTGCAGTGGAAGTACAGACTCTTAACCACTGGACCGCCAAGGAAGTCCCCACACTAGTGGTTTTTTATGGAGAGTCCTGGTGGTGCTGGTGATAGTAGTTGTCACCTGAGTTGTATCTGTGTGCCTGTCTTTCTGGACACAATCTCACTGCACTTCACTAGCTGAGTGGCATTCTCATTTACTGGCTACAGAACTAGGAAGTGGGGGTGAAGGGTCATCCTGGGATGTGGATTTTTTTTTTTTTTTTTAACATTTGTAGCATAGATGTGCACATAGCATAAGTGCCTCCATTTTGAGAGTTGAGGAATCTGTAGTAAAATACTAAGTTTTCATGCTTGGTGCTGCTTAGCAGAGTGAAACAATGCCAGAACTCAGACTGTCTTCCTCCTTCGTTCACTGACATTTGGTCTCAGCCCACCTCTCTCATCTTGTCATTTTAGTTTTACAGTTTTGACTAGAAAGCATGGCAGAGCTGAAAGTGATTTCAGGACTTATGCTGCTCCCCTCAGCTTGTCAGAAATTGTAGATGAGCTATTTTTTTTACATCTTCTAGCTTGATCTGCAGCTCAGTGGAATTTTGTTGCTGTACCTTGTTATCTTGCATTTAAAAAGCATAGTTCTCAACTCTTGCTTTTGCGGACGTCACCTGTCAGTGTACCATGTCCACAGGTGCAGGATACGAGACTTCACTTAAAACCTACCCCACTCTTTAGGTTTATATTAAAACTTGTTCCTGAGATGTTGTGATGGTCGTCATAGCAAACAGATGATAGACATTTATCAAATGTTTACCTTGTGCCTAGTAGTTTTCTAAGTGTATAGATATTAACTCATTTAATCTACACAACAACCCTGAAAGGTCAGTATTACTAGTGTACCGATTGTACTGATGAGTAAGTAAACGGAGGCACAGAGAGGTGAGAGTCGTTTGCTAAAGGGTACCACACTTAATGCATAGGTTTCACCTAGTTATATAATTGTCTGAAATTCTTTTTCTTTGAAAATTTGAAGGACTTACTGTATCTTTCAATGTACCATTTGTCCAAAGCCCTTCTTAGGCAGTTTTTGTCCCTTCCACTTTTGGTAGCTTGTTAAGATCTCTGTCCACAGCATCGTGACACCTCACCCTGTGCAGGTCCTAATTCATTTATTGCTCGGGGGGTTCTGTGGAAGCCATGCACATGTGTGAGGGCAGGGGACTGCCAGCTTCCCTGTTTGGGTGTCCTGGCTGGGCCATTTCACTGGAGAATTCTCACTTTGATTATCCCTTCTTGGACTGCTCAGATTTCTCCATAAGGATCTTTCATTCTCCTGCCTGGAAAATGCAGAGCTGGCTGTCACTTCCAGGGCTGTAAAGAGGAGGGCTTGGGAGTCTCTGCATTCTGTATGGAAACATTCACTTATCCGCATCTCAGCGCACTACCTCTTATCTCAGCTTTGTGTCCCCCAGTGCAGAGGCCTTAGGTTTTATATCATCAGAGAAGCTTGTGTTGTCTTTTGTGGATAGCGGGGACAGGTATCTGTAGGGTGTATAGAAGGGCAACTCAGAATTTTAACTGCCTCTTAGATAGTCTTTTAGTCTGTTCTCTTCTGGGTACCCCTAATTCCTGGATTTGTGGGGCCAGTTCTGTGTAGTAAGTGGGTTAATGTGTAGTAAATTGGGTTACTTCTTTTGTCAGTTTAGAATTCATTTTTCTTGTCTTATCCATCCACCTTTCAGCTTCTAAAATATTTGTTCCTGTTGTCCCATCTGTTTTCTTTTATCCATCATTATGATTTTGTATCTTTAGAAAAGGTCCCCTTACTGTGGTTTAATGGTGTTTCAGGAGGAACTGGAAGTAAATGCAGTTAAAACATTTTTATCAGGCTTCCCTGGTGGCGCAGCGGGTGGGAGTCCGCCTGCCGATGCAGGGGACGCGGGTCTGTGCCCCAGTCTGGGAGGATCCCACGTGCCGCGGGGCGGCTGGGCCTGTGAGCCATGGCCGCTGGGCTTGCGCGTCCGGAGCCTGTGCTCTGTGACGGTGAGAGGCCCGCGTACCGCAAAAAAAAAAGAAAGAAAAAAACATTTTTATCTGGAAGTCCATGTTTGCATTTTTATATTCTAAAGCCTGTGTATATTTATCATGGATTTTGTGTGAATTAATAATGGATTATATATTCCATTATATGATTGGCTACTATCATAATGTTTAGCATTTACTGCAGATATTCCTTATCCATCAGGCTTTCTTATCCATTTCATTTTATATTCATTTAATGGTTAACAACTTCCTTAACTACCTTGTTTATTATACCTGTTTACTAAGCAGCTGAGCAGTTAAAAAAGCAGTTTTTTAGTTTATTTTTTTACAAGTTCTTTGGATATTGTGTGCCCCCAAAGTATTAGAGTTTGAACTAGATTTTGTCGGGGAGGGGATTTATCCAGAATCTAAACTCATTGTTAACTAGATTTCTATTTTTACCAGAAGAATCTTTGGGGATTAGGTTATCGAATTATGTTTGGTGAATTCAATCTCTCATGACTAGTTTGATCTTGTATTGGGAGATGTTGCTTACAAAATGATTTTAGTTTATTGGCTTTCTTTTAAGATTTAAGAAGCAATGTTATATATTGCAGGATACAAGTCTAATTTCTAAAAATTCATATGTCACAAGTAAAAGTTTATTGTGGTGAGGTCGAACTATTCAGATACATTAAATCATGGTAGTTATTAAAATGATGTGAAACTAAATTTAGAAACATGACTAGGGGTAGAGTAGAGGACTTTCTGATTAATACTGACTTGGAAGTATTTAATATTGACTGCAGTATTTAATTTCTGACTGCAGTGAAGTGACTTATTAAGATACATTGCTGATTTTAGAAATAAACTTGCGTTCTTCTCTAATTACCTGAGTAATGCACATCTTACAATACAGCCAGTCATAAAGTAAAAGCAACCTTACATCAAAACAAGAGGCAGTGTATCCAGAGAGTCTGTGGAATCCTGTTTAAAATATGTGTTTGTGTATTTGCATTATTGTTTCCTATATTCTCCCTTTATGAACCAGATTGGGTTATAACATATGTATACAGAGGAACGGTCCCTTTAAAAAAAAAAAAAAGGAAACCACTTAAAAAGTATAATTGCCCTGGAGTTCTTTCTTTCTTTTCTTTTTTTTAAATTAATTAATTAATTAATTAATTTTTGGCTGTATTGGGTCTTCGTTGCTGCGCGCAGGCTTTCTCTAGTTGCGGCGAGTGGGAGCCACTCTTCGATGAGGTGCACAGGCTTCTCATCGCGGTGGCTTCTCTTGTTGCGGAGCAAGGGCTTGTGGCACGCGGGCTCTAGAGCGCAGGCTCAGTAGTTGTGGTTCACGGGGTTAGTTGCTCCGTGGCATGTGGGATCTTCCCGGACCAGGGCTCGAACCCATGTCCCCTGCATTGGCAAGCGGATTCTTAACCACTGCGCCACCAGGGAAGCCCCAGGATAGCATTTTAAAGTAAGTTTTCATAACCTCAGAGGAAATTTGTTAACAGCCTCCTCAGAAATAAAGTTAATTTTTACATTGTGATCTATTTTCTCTGGTAATAAGTATATTAAAGCAAAGTAATCATTTCTTAGGATCAGTCAAAGCTCAATAAGAGGTGACGGATGGAAGTTAAGAAGATTCATTTTGAGGCATTAGAAATTATGGGGTTTAGATGAGAGAGGTCTGGTTTCATATCCTAGCTCCATTATCCACCAGTTGTGGTGACCCTGGGTGTATTAATTTCTCTGATTCTTGGTTTATTTATTGTTATAAAACACATAAAGCAAAGAATCAGGATACTGCATTTAGAAAGCCCCTGGCTTTTTTACTCATGTAAACATGCAAGTATCTTGCGAATGGGGGTAGAAACACATTTTCCTTTGGAAACTTAAAGATGGTTTTCTGGGTAAAGAACCATATAGGTACTATATGCAGTTCACGAATTATCTATTGGGAACAGCTGAAGCAATAGAAACTGGAGCCACAAGCACAGTGAGGGGTTGAGTGAGGAGAAAGGGCCTGAAATGCTGGAAGTATCAGTCAGCCGAGGAGGGGCTGCTGAGATTGAGGGTCACTGCCATCTGGGCGTTCCTGTGATCTTCAGAGGAAATGAAGGGTAGTGGTGACTAGCACTCTGCTTATTCTCTTCTAGGATCTTTAAAGATCCACGGGGTTCAGGGTGTTTGCAGTAGTAATAGTCAATCGACTGGAGATGGTTTTACGATTGAACAGTAGATTGCTTTACTATTTAAGCGTGAGTCTCACACAACGTTGAAAATAGCATTTCAATTCGGGATGAATTTAGTAAAGTAATAAGGTAAAACGGAGAAAATACATCCTGCAGGAAATCGTGGCATTTGAATGTGGGCGGAGATGAAATACAGACGAAATACTGTTAAACAACCCCTGGGGTGGCACAGGGACACCAGGATCCCTGGAAGCCCTTTTAGTGCTTCCTTCACTGGTAGGAAGAAAGGCCTAGATTAAGGACAAAGGAATGGCTGGCTTCTTTAGAATTAGATGAAACTAAAAATTTAGAGACTTTGAAACTAAGGAAAGAGAGAATTACAGTACTTTAGAACAGAAGGAAAAGAGGCCCTACAAATTTGTCTTAAGTTTAAGAAATATAAAATAGATTTTTGGAGGGTATATATTGATTTTTTTTTTAACCTTTTCTCTCTACTCCGGCCCCCCCCCCCGCCCTTTTTGACTTAGGGGAGTTATGCATATCTGAAAATGAAAGAAGGCTTGTTTCTAAAGAGGCTTGGAGCAAACTGCAGCAGTACTTCCCAAAGGCTCCCGAGTTTCCAAGTTACAAAGAATGCTGTTCACAGTGCAAGGTGCTGCACGCTGTCCTGACATCTGTGGAAATTATAATGCCACCTCCCTGGATTGACTTCCCAGGAGAATTGACATGCACTCTTGGTAGGGGTTAGGGAGGAGGCAGGTCCTGTGCTGTCAGCAGGAGATGGTTGATTGCTTCCTGCTTCCTTCTCTTTCAGATTTTAGAAAGAGAAGGAGAAGAAAATGAAGCCTTGCATAAGATGATTGCAAATGAGCAAAAGACTTCTCTTCCAAATTTGTTCCAGGACAAAAACAGACCATGTCTCAGTAACTGGCCAGAGGTATAATGATTCCCACAAGGGATAGAATTCATCTCACCTTTGTAAGACCCTTGCCAAATTCCTGATGAACAGTGGTTTCAGAACAACTGAGAGCTTCTCTAATTCTCATTTGTATAGTTTTCTTATCCCGGGGATTTTACTCTTAGTTCTGGTTGCTTGGTAGAGGGCTGTATTTCCATTTTATTTATGAAGCTTGAAAGAGGAAAACCACAGTATATGGAGACATTTTCCCTATAGGATTTAGGTTAAGAATGCAGTGAATTAATGGATACTTTCGTCTGATTTTTCTATTCTAGGACACGGATGTCCTCTACATTGTGTCACAGTTCTTTGTAGAAGAATGGCGAAAATTTGTTAGGTATATACCAAAAATTTTCTATTTCCTTTTTTATTGTTGATTTTATTATTTTTAAGAATTCATGGATCCTGATCGTAGTACCTTACTTTTACTAGCATATACTGAAAGTTTTATTTTCTAATAATCTAAATGAATAATCCTGAGAAACACATTAATTACTATCATTAAAATATATCTCTAATTTAAAAATAATCATCATAAAAAAAATCTTCTCTTTAGTCATGCAGTAGTGAAGTATATTGATCCTCCTTGTTTCATTTGAGTAGAAAACCTACAAGGTGTAGTCCTGTGTCATCAGTTGGAAACAGTGCTCTTCTGTGTCCTCACGGGGGACTCATGTTTACATTTGCTTCCATGACCAAAGAAGATTCTAAACTGTGAGTTTCTTCTCTTCATGTGATTTTTTTTTTCTTCTAGTGATTAATAGAACGTGTTTAGGAAGTTTCTCGTCTGACATAAAGAGTCTGTTTTAAGAATCTGTTTGAATTGTGGGGTTATTTCCTCTGGTATTCTCTGCTAGGTGGAGCACTAGCCTTTAAAAAAAAAAAAGACTGCTTCTCCATAAAAATCAAGAGGCTGCCTGAGGCTGCCTTGCTCTTGTTCCTCCCTTCTCCTTCCTCGAGCCCTGCTTTCTCCTTCCAAGCTGCTGGTACCCAGGACAGTGCCTCTAGGTTACATCATATAGAATTTATCCGCCTGTAGCTAAGTTCTTTACTCAACTTCAGTTTTCGAGGTTTAGCCATGTTGATCCATGTATTGATAACTTCAGTCCGTTTTGTTTTACTGCTGTTGTAACATTTTTTTGTATGAAAAAACTACTGTTCCTTGTTGATGTATCTTTTCCTTCTTAATTTATTCGTATTAAATATTGGTTTTGATAATTCTGGTTTAGAGATGGAGTATGTCCTTGTGTCTTAAAGCATGTTGTGTTTTTTTGCACAGTATAGCTCTCATATGGCCCAGTGAGTGGCAAATGATACAAAAGCTCTTTGTCGTGGATCATGTAATTAAAATCATGAGAACTGAAGGAGGAGATGCAGACCTTTCAGAAACACAGTATATTTCTGAGCCTAGTAAGTTTTCATATCGCTCTTGGTTTATGTAGTTAAAAGTTGGCGTTTTAAGGGGGAAGGAAAGAGTATGTCAATATTGTATTTTCTACTTAAAGATCATGTGGTGTTCCAAAGTATATTCCGCAGATGGGAAGTATCACATAATTACCTCATTATTAGTATGTTTGTCGACAGTAAATGGATTTCCTTATTTGCATACAATAGAATACAACGGTTAACAGAAAATATGAGTAATATTTTGATGAATACACTCTGGTAACTTTGATATGTTCTTTTAGATCTTTCATTCTTTGACAGTAATTCCTCAACCACTGCTATTTTTTTTTTAAAGAACTCTGTCCAGAATGTAGAGAAGGGTTATTGTGTCAACAGCAGAGGGACCTGCGTGAATACACTCAAGCCACCATCTACGTCCATAAAGTCGTGGATAATAAGAAGGTACCAGTCCCTCTTGTGGTCGTGCCTAGTAATGATCAAGCTTGCCTTTTGACTTGCTGTTAGATTTTCACTGAGGATGGCCTAGGGTTGCCTTATTTTTTTTTTGGTGGGAGGGGATTGTGCAGGCGGAGCCATTGGACTAGAACTGAAAAGGAATAGTTATGTGATTTATGTGGATCTAGTCAGTTATTAATCGAAACACAAGTATTGATTGAGTGTCAGCTGTGTGCTAGGAATGGTCTTGGTGCTGGGGATACAGGTGGTGCAGAAGACAGAGAAGTTACCTACCGTCAAGAATATTTGTACCTAGTGAGGTAGATCAAGAATAAGCCCATAAATTCATAAGATAGTTTCAGACAAGAACAAGTATTTTGAAGGAAATCTAGCAAAGTAAAGCGAGAGATGGATAGAGGCGGAGGTGCATTGTTAGATAGAGCATGGGTATGAAAGGTACGTCAGAGGAGGAGTTGTTTTACCTAAGCATTAACTATCAGAGAGTCAGCCTGTGACGTGTAGTGCAGGCAAAACCGTAAGCCTAATGTGCTCAAGCAACAGAGTAAGTTGTATCTAGAGCAGCACTGCCCAGTGGAGCTTTCTGCAGTGATGGAGATGTTCTGTATCTACACCGTAGCCATTAGCCGCATTTGACTGTGGAGCACTGAAATGTGTCTAGGGTGACTTGAGGAACTGAGTTTTTAATTCACTTTAATTTAAATAGCCATGTGTCACCTCTGGCTACCACAGTGGACAGCACTGGTCTAGAGAGAAGTTTCTTCCAAGGAGGGAAAGTGATAGGTGATGAGGGATCAAAATTTATCGGCCTTTATACATCACACCAAGGATTTGGCATCTTAGTCTAAGCGTAGATGTAAGCCTCTGGAGTTTCAAGAGAGGTCATGGTGTGTTCTCATTTATGCTTTCAAAAAGTCACCCTGGCCATTGTGTTTGGAGTTGGTAAGGGCATAACGGAAAGAAGGACGGCCAGTTTAGAGCCTCTTGCATTTTTTTTATCTATTAAAGGGTAGGTGAAGTGGACAGATTTGGGTATAATTTGGGAGCAGGGGTGTTGCTGTGGATTGTTTTTGGAGCATTTTCACCATATTAGGAATGGCTCTTAGGTTAGATCCTGACCTATATCTCTGGACATCTTGTTAATTTGATTCCAAGGTTTTGGGAATTAAAGACAAAATAGAATGTGTTTTATTTGATGATAGTTACCAAACACATTATTTTAGAAGGGTAACTTACAAATTATGCTCTAATGGTCTAGGGTTTTGCTTCACAAGTTGAATTAAGGCCTCATTTCCTAATTTGCTGAGAAAATGAAGTTGAGTAAAAATGTCTCAATTTTTCCCCTAGAATTTTCTTATATCTTTTGTACCTATTAGTGCATGTATATATTGGTATCTAGTACAAAATAGTATCCAATTTAGGTAAAGTTTTATTATTATTTTTTAGTTTGATAGCAGTATTTCATCCATCCTTCATTTTCTCAGTCTCAAGGAGCATTGGGACTCCTGTCTGAACTTGAAAAGGCTTGACGATCAGTGTACTAGGGAAAATGTAGAGCAATTTTGAACTTCTGCAAAATAACATCATTGTAAAATCTGATAACTGTTCTGCAGAGACCACTTACATTTATGGCAAACACATTAAATACAAGAATAAATCATAGGATAAGAACTAACATGTTAAAAGAGCACAGAAAAGAGAGAGAGCCCTTGAGTCTTGATCCTCTATCTGATCTATTACCCCACCATTGAAAAAGGTGTGCTTCCTCTTGGTAAAGGTGGCCAGTCAAAGCCCCACAGCTGGGCTTCCCTGGTGGCACAGTGGTTGAGAATCTGCCTGCCAATGCAGGGGACACGGGTTGGAGCCCTAGTCTGGGAAGATCCCACATGCTACAGAGCAACTAAGCCCGTGTGCCACAACTACTGAGCCTGCGCTCCAGAGCACACGAGCCACAACTCCAGAGCCCGCGTGCCACAACTACTGAAACCCACGCGCCTAGAGCCTGTTCTCCACAACAAAGAGAAGCCACCACAATGAGAAGCCCGCACACTGCAACAAAGAGTAGCCCCCGTTCGCCACAACTAGAGAAAGCCCGCATGCAGCAACGAAGACCCAACGCAACCAAAGATAGATAAATAAATGTATTTAAAAAAAAAAATTTTTAAAGCCCCACAACCTCCATAGCTCGCCTTCCTAGGGTCTGACCTACTTTTCTGTCTTTTCCTGACACATTCAGGTGATGAAGGATTCTGCTCCAGAGCTAAATGTGAGTAGTTCTGAAACAGAGGAGGATAAGGAAGAAGCTAAACCGGATGGAGAAAAAGATCCAGATTTTAATCAAGTATGTGTTGAAGCTGCTCTTCATTGTTGCACCTTTTGCTGTTCTGAGAGCAGTCACTCTAAGCTCTTGGACATCTCTGCGTAGCCTATGCAGGATGTCGGTTCTCAGGACCCCTTTTTTTCCCGCTTTCCTGCATTGGGTAGCATGCTGTAGCTGCCTTGATTTCTCAGAAAAGCCATGGGCTACATTACTCTACAGTTACTATGTGCTATTAAGCCAGAAAGGCTAAAATATACTGAAATGATTCACTTTTTACCTGGAAAGAAAACTTAAACTAACCCATGTCTTGGCTTGTTGCTTAATCATGGAATCTTTGTGTATGAAAAAATTATTAAACTCAGATTCCCTGACTACAAGGAAAACACACAGTAGCCTTTATAATATTGGAGTTTATAGAAGAGACTTTCGGGTCTCTTCCATGTTAGGCAAATGACTAGAATCGGCATTAGTCTTTCATTTTTCTTCTATTAAAATTACCTATTTTCTGTGTATTTTGTTACGGTATTTCTACCCCCTTTTATTTGGTTGCTTGATTATATCCTGCATGTTCACAGTGATGTTGGAGAAAAATGTCAAGAACAGGAAATAATGTGGGCATATGTTTGGTTGATATATGATGTAGATAAGTTTAGCTTCTCAAAAAGTCAGACCATTATACACCAGAATATTCTAGATTTACCTTAAATTCATGGAATTTCTACTCTAATTAGAGTTTAGCTTTAATTAACTAATTAGAGATATTTGTGTTCTTTCTTTACTGCTAAAAAATAGTGTAGTCGGATTATGGTTAGCATCCTCCCTGAAGGAATGAAAGTGATAAAATGGCCGTCTGCTGTATCTGTTACAGAGCAGAGATTATCTGGGTTTCTTGGCCTCTCTGTGTATACATACTGATACTGTTACTTCATTTTCAACTGTGATTAAGAAAGTCTGAAAAGCACTCTTGACTTGAATCTTGGTCTCCCTGAGGAAGATGTTACTTGTAGCTTCCCAACTGGCATAAAGAGATATGTCAGCATTTGTTGATTTTAAAACACCTTTGGAAGAATAAAGTCAGGCGCTGCTGACCGTGATCAGCCACTCCTCCCAAATTTGTGTTTCAGTCCCTCAGCCTTGGAGGGCCCCCTTGTCCCAGTGCTAACCAAATCCATGCATTTTATAGGGATGTAGGTTTTCAGTTTTGTGGGGATATTTTCCTATAATAAATAATGCCTCATTAAAATTTATGTACAGGTATGCCTTCTGTTCCTCGGGATGGTTTTTGAGATTATTGAGTTAAGTAATATGTCTCTTGAATAGGAGTTTGCAAACATAACAAACCTTGTTTGTTGTCGACTTGTTTTATGTTCCCATCTCCTCTACAGTCCATTTTTCAAGTCAGATCTACAAGCTAGTGTATTTGCTTTTTCCATTGATATATTTTAAATAGAAGTGTTTGTGTCCATCCTGATTTAGGACTCCATTCTCTTTCATTTGCTTGGCCAGCAGTACCATGGTAGTTTATTGGTAGTTTGTTTATTAGTGGGAGTATGGTGTAATAATCAATTGGGAATCCCTATTCTTCTGGTAAACTTTGTAAATAAGTTTGTAAAGCTAGATATATATCTGTGTTCTTACTGTCCTTATTTCTGTCATTTCAAGCTTTACTTTTCAGCCTAAGAGTTATTTAGAAAACTTTTAAAAACGTTTTCAAGTGATTTCGATTTTTGGGAACTTTAACTGTTTTAATGTCTGGTTTTACCTATTATTGTCATACCCACAGCAATTTTTAAATTGCTGTTCTGTTCCTCAGATGCAGATGACAACAGATTTCACTTTTATAAATACGATAGAGAATATTTGTTGGGGAACATTGTTTTTTATGACATAATTATTTTTTGTACTTTCTTTTGTCTTCCTTCTCATTGTTGTATACTCTAGAATGTTTTAAACATTTTTGTCTTGCAAAAAAGGTGTAACCTTCCGTTTTGAAAAGAGTAGTTGGTCCCAGAAGAATGTCAAGAGTTTTCAGAATGTCGGCCTCCTCAAATCTTTTCTTTGTAATACGTTGCACTATCTCAATACAAAGCTTCTGTAATTGCTGTTTTAAATCCCTGTAATATAAAATGATGCATTTCTATTTGTCCTTAATGGAAATGAACAAATCCCCTTTCCTCTTTTCTCTAAGCTAGATCAACCCAGTTCCTTTGACTTTGACCTTATCTACAATTTAGGTTAATAATGTACCCAGTATTGGATATTACTTAGGTAATTGAAAGCCTTCTAAAACCAGTGGATTGCTTTTTGTCAGATAAGTTCAATTTAAATTCTGTGGATTTAAAAGAAATTCTGGGAAAGGCTTTTAGACCCATTAAAAAATATATCTTGCTTAATGTTCAGGGCTTTGTTATTTGGTTGTGTTTTATATTTCTGAAGTAAAATTTTAGGTTGTAGATATTTTCCCTTATATTCCTAATTGTGAAATTTAGGTCCAATTTCACCTTTTCTTGAATAGTTGAGATTGAGAAAAATGTGTCATGAATTTTTTTTTTTAACTCCCACCTTGTTTCTTATGTTAGAATCACCTGTGTGCCTCTTCAGATGCACAGCTAGAGCTGAATCTAGCGTTGTGTAGCACCTAGCCAGTGGCCTATCACCCTGAACAAACGCTCTTCTGTTTACCCCCTGATCCTCTCTGCTTTGTAAATCTCTGGAGCTCCATTGGTGATGCGTGGGTGGCATCTGTGTCCATAATGACCCCTAAACCGCTCTGATTATGCACACCTGACACTCAGTGACAGTCTCGGAAACCAGAGGCAGAGCCTGGGGGTTACCTCATCCAGATTTAATTAAACCAGGGGAAAAGATTATTTTAAAAATCTTGTTTCATTCATTCCCTGTCCTGGTTAGCAGAATAATCTTGACTGTTAACCTCTTGATGAGGCATTTATTGGAGTATTGTAGAAAGATACTTGGTTCTCGTCTATAAAAGGCTGGTACAATATATAGTATATACCCGTATGTATGCCTGTACTTTTTGCTGAACCATCTTTAGGTAAATTGTGCACATCATGGCATTCCACCTCCAAGTTCTTAAACCAACTTATCAGTAAAGACTGTGTCCTGTTTACCCAACCTCAGATTTCTTCACCTATCCCAAATGTGTCTGAAGCAATGTTCCCTCCTCAAACCAGCATACAATTAAGATATGCATTGTTTTGTATCAGTTTAGACTGTTATCCAGAACAGTTATCCTGCCTCCGCACCCCTTTCTTTCCCTTTTGACACTGGATTAAATTTAATAATCTTAAAATTTTTTCGGTTTATCATAATTGTGTCTTTCTAAGGTCAAACTTATTTTGCTTTTAAATCTCCTTTTTATAATACATACATTTTAAAATCCTGGAGCTTATATGCAGTTAGAAGTGTATTTTGTCGTTTAATTTTTTCAGTTTTGTCTGAGCCTGCTAAGAACCTCCAGCGAGTTCCTATTCACTGTTGATATTGAATTTCAAATGGTTAACAGTCTGATAAATAAATTGCTTTTGCTTGCCTGATGAACTTTATGAGCACGGGTCACAGTGTGGGTAATTTCAGTGCTTTCTTTTTTTTCGGATCTTTATTATAGAGCAATGGAGGAACAAAGCGGCAAAAGATATCCCATCAAAATTATATAGCCTACCAAAAGCAAGTTATTCGGCGGAGTATGCGACATAGGAAAGTTCGTGGTGAAAAAGCTCTTCTTGTTTCTGCTAATCAAACATTAAAAGAATTGAAAATTCAGGTGAGGAGAATATAGCATTTGTTTAATTATGCTCTGAACTTGGAGGACCTTCCCGAGTTTCTGCTTTGCACCTAAGTATTAGGCCATTGAGAGAGGGCTTTTTTGAGTTTAGAATAATGCTTGCAGGGTCACCAAATTAAAATAACTCTTTCTTTAGAAAGAGTTTCAAAGTTTTCAAAATAAGCCAAGAATCTTTCTGTGAAGATGAAAAGTATTTTGGGGATTCTGAAAACTTGAGCAGGTTCTGAGTAGCTTTCCAATAATAATGAGAAATGTCGAGAGCCATTTAACTTGTTACGTGTTGAGGTGGTTCTTTCTGGAGGTTCATTTTAGATCGTTCCCACTCTATCCCCCCCGCCCCCTCCATTGCTTTTGCACATCAACACAGTGGATGCATTATGAAAATGCCTCACGGTACTGTTGTTTCCTGGTAGCAATACTAAAGTACTATAAATGAGCATGCCAATGGGACATCTCAAAACCCAGGAAAAAGAGGCTGATAAATTCAAGATGTACATGAAAAAAAATCTGGCCTCTTATCTGTTTTAGTCACTGATACGGATCCCAGAAGTTGACCGAATTTCCCTCTCTGCTGCTTTCATGCGGCCTGGTTTACTGGTTCTGCATTTTCCCTCACTGCTGATACTTATCGTTGTAATTGAGGCAAAAGTATAGGCTTCCTTTGAGGGTGTGATGTGTTCCAGATTGTCCCGGGAACAGTATTTCCCTTGGTTGAACCCATGGCTCTGAAAATAAATGTGTTGGCCTGATAGCTTTACTCTGTTATTGTAGCTTTTACATCTGAGAAAGCTTGTTTCTATCACCGGCGTTCTGCCTGTCAGTGGTAAACCTCGAACATTCAAAACCTTTAAATTACAAAAAGAGCCCCTGTGGATAAAGACATTTTCAAAGCCTGTGCTGCTTTTTATTGTGGACTACCCTTTTTAAAGAATAAATCAAAAGTCAGCAGAAATAACCTCTGTCTGTGAGCATGTTACCTGCACAAATGAGTTGCTAGAAGGCAGCAGCTGTTCACAGGACAGCCCCCAAACGCGCTCTCCTTGGATGGCTCCTTTGCCGTGTCCCTCCTCTCATCTCCCGTCCTGGCTTCGAGGACCACTGTGATCTAAACAGTCCAAAGAAAGGGCAGTGAAGTGTAATTTCCCTTCAGTGATCCGTGGTGGTAGCTTCGAAAGCTCCCACTAGATGGGACCTTTTTGCCCAGCAGCCTGAGCACTGTTAGAGCTTGTGGTGGGCGTGCATGTGAGCCTCAGGCGGTGGTGGGGGGTGACTTTTTAAGCATGTAGTGCATTTTTTTTATGTTTCATGGAGCCTGTCCTCTAGGGTATACTACATTTCCAAGTTAATAGGATGGCAACTACACCCATTTATAGTTGCTTAATTCATCCACCTATGAGGCCATAAAGTACAATTTATCCATCTCCTTTCTCGGAATATGCTTGGTGTTTAATTGTCTTATTCCATTTTCCCAAAGAGAGGTTTTGAGTGGGTAGTATTGCTTGCTTTAGAAAGGAGGGAATTTTCCTTATTTCACTTTCCTTATTGCATTTCCTTATTTCAGCCACACACTCACACCCCCGTGGCAAGCAGCATGGAGCCGCTCACCTTGTAGGAACAGAGTTTTCATTGTTCCTTTTATGCCCCACAGATCCACAGTGCTGCACCCGCTTGTTAAACAGACCTATAGAATGTTAATTCTTCTGAAGCATTCTCCTAGCACTTACGGTTTATGAATTATTATTATACAGGGCACAGGCCTCCATGCCTTTTGCCTGTTCCCTCATTCTGAAATACCGTTTTCTCCTCACTAGTAAGCACTGTTCATCTTTCACAACATCTTTTCTGCAAAACCTGTCTTGGCCTTCAGCCACACAGCTAACTGCTCCTTTCTGTGTGCTCCGCTAGGAGCAATGTGTACTTTCTGCCACCATCTTCACTGCTTGGTTTTGTCCTCTCGACCTCTCCGGGGTGGGATTATTCACTTTGTATTTCCAGTACCTAGCACGGTAGTCAGCACATGGTGTGATAAATCTTCATGAGTTGTTGAATGAATTGAAATGTCCTTGTGTGTGCACTCAAAATATAAAATATGAGCCTCCACCCCTCAGAGATGGAACTCGTGTCTAGAGGTATTTGCGGTTGGTCCAATGTTGTGTGGTGGTACAAAGACCCTGTGCATCCCACTTAGGCGTGTGAACTAGCATTCCTACAGTCATGCAGCTGTGACATTGCCCACATTAAGTTGGTATCAGACACTTCCTCTGTAACTGTGCTTTCTTCTTCATGGGTCATATTTACTGACTGGGGCTGTTGCCTCTGCCTGATGCCCGTGTGCTGGGCTGCCTTCGGTAGAACTGTCCCGTCGTTACTTCTCATGTACCAGAAATAGGCTCATTGCTTCATACACAGATCGTTGATGATGTCACTGCACTGTAGCTACAGATCCCTGTTTAATCAGTCTCTGCTTGCTTCTGAGAGCCTGATGTCCTTTTGAGAAGTCCAATTATGAACCTGGCCTAACAGGGAGGAGGCCAGTGTTGTTATCCCTGTTGTTATTTACCTGTGTACTATTATTAAAATCACTTTTCTGGTCACAGTCTTCCCAGCTGGAAAGCTCTTGGGCCCAATCATATACACAGTTGGTTCAGGGCTGCTTGTTTTGTCTTTCCAGATTTTTCAAAGAGTAGAGGAATAGAGTGCATAAAAGGGTAGAATGGTTTCCCTGTAACATGGATATTGGTGTAATGAGATGCATGTAATGGAACATATTCAAGGAGTATGGCACTCAGTTATGCAGCATAATAAAATGAATACTCTAGAATACACCCAAGTGAAGAATTAGAATGTATCATTGAAGGGTACCTATGTGTGCCTCTCTGAGCCCAACTCCTCCTTACTTCGCACTGGTATTTACTCCCTGGACGTGATAAAAATTTTTCTGAATTTGAAAACAATGTTTAAGTATTATGCACAATAGTCTTTCTGAATGTATTCAACTTTTAAGACTTGGTTAGAACTGGGCTGGAGTATATGGCCCCTACCCTTAAGAAATTCATATTCTGGTTCCTAGAGGCAAGACTCGGTCTAAGAATATGTGACAGGCCCAATGGCTGAATTTTGTAGTCCGGCTGCTCACTAAGGGGATCAAAACGAGAAGAGTCCAGATAGCCTTCTGGTTAATTTAGAGATGGTCTTATGAAAGAATTTGGAATTGACTTGGTTATTAAAACGATGTGGAACCTGGGCATGATAGGAGTGACAGTGACGGCCTTGCTCAAGCCTTATTACCAGAGGAGCTGTCGGCCCAGCCCCACCTTCTGCTCCTTTGTTTTCTCCGCACCCCAGCCCGTGGAGAGGTGGTAAGATGCAGAAGACAAGGTCCTGTGGGTATAATTGTCTCCTAATTCTCTATCAGGCCTCCTAAGAATGTTCTCAGATGTATTGGAATTAGAGTCTCAATAGGAATTTAGCAAGCGAGCTGACTGTAAACTGTTGTATCTTTTGTATTCTGAAGTCTTTTATTTTGCCCTCAGAATCTATGCATTATTTCTTCAAATAGGGTATAAGTCTCAGTGTTTTGCTTTACACAAACTTTGTTTCCTTTATATTGGCACAGATCATGCATGCATTTTCAGTTGCTCCTTTTGACCAGAATCTGTCAATTGATGGAAAGATTTTAAGTGATGACTGTGCCACCCTCGGAACCCTTGGCGTCATTCCCGAATCTGTCATTTTGTTAAAGGTAGGTAACAGCTCTTTACCTGAGGGATTCTCATGTGTAAACCGCGTGCAGTGGTCGTTACAGTTACCTCAGGTTCTCGGCAGGGTGTGGTAAGAAGCTTCTGCTATGAGAGTTTTGCTGGCCTCTACATTCTCCATCTCTGGATGAGCCCTGAGAGACTTAGAGGAGGTCACAACATCATTGGGTCTTGTGGGGTTTAATAATTCTTGTTTAAAATAATCTAGATTTAACCTCCTCCGTAACTTTTGGATCAGCGAATTACTTAACCATATTTCTACTATTAAAGCATCTCCACCTTTCCTCATAAGTACAGGAAACGGACATAAGACACAAGTCTTGGCCACAATAGTCAAAATACTTTTGGTTGGCTTAATGGGATTCTTGTCCAGGGTATGGAAATTGGCTTTGGGGAAGAATGGATTTAGGAGAGGTAGGTGTGTTTTAGAAAGTAGGGGCTTCTGAGACTTTGTCACAGAAGAAGAATCACTCAACCAGCCTCTTTAGACCAACCCTGCCTTCCCTCAGGGCCTGATTTTGTCACTTTCCTTTGCCTCTTTTGTTTCTTTATGGCTAGAAGCATGCCCCCTGCATGATGTGATGGAATATTTTTCAGGTTTTGAACTGTGAAATACGTTTTTCATACCGTAGAGCCTCAATTCTGGTCAGATAAAGTTAGGCCCTGGAAGTGGTCATGCAGACCCATATCTACCCCTACACACACACACCCCTACACACACACACACACACACACCCTCACCCTGCTACCTACCCCCTGGAAATGATGATGCAGGCCCATATCTATCCCCCCCCCACACACACACCCCTCATCCTGCTACCTACCCCCTTCCTGTTTGCTTTTCTTGGAACTGTAGGTTCTGTGGAATTATTTTGAAAGCCTCTTTGGTTTGCTGAATCCTAAGGACGCCGTGTAAAATCCTAGAAACAGCCTGTGTAATTAAAGCTTTTGTACTTCAGATGGGCAGCTACAGTCCATATTGGACATTGTCCTCTTGGCCCTTGCAGCTAATCCCACCGCAAGCTCAGACTCAATGCTGGCTTCTGCCTTAACAAGGACGTGAGCATTTGTTGCTTGATGTTGAGGCGGGATGAAAATGTATTTTTAACCTAATTGGCATTTTTAGAGGACCATTCGGACTTGATTTCTGCCAACTCACGCTGTCATCACTGGCACCTTAAGTCATATCAGTTAGATCAGTGTTTAGTAACTCAGGGTATCTGAACCTTTCTGCATCTAAAGGTATTTGAGGAGCAGGAAGACAGTGCCACATCCAATGTGCAGTCTGTGCGGTTATCAGGGTATTGAGTCTAGACCCACCATTGACAAGGCATCCTTTGTTAATCCTGGACATTGCCAGCTCTGGTTTGAACCCTGTTTTCCACTGGACAGTGTTTGTATTTGTGTCTTGGAGCAACACACTGGTGGGCTCGGGACCAGCCTTTCGTGTGAGGTGGGTGGGACGTTATCCTCCTACTGGCTTCCACTCCCTTGTGGTTTTGAATTGTTTTCATTTGTTTTCTAGGCTGATGAACCAATTGCAGATTATGCTGCAATGGATGATGTCATGCAAGGTAAAGACCAACTTGTTTTGGGAATTTGTTGAGGAACTTGTTAAAGGAAGGTGGGATTATAGTTACTGATGCTTTCGTCTACAGTGCTTTTACTTTTAAACTTGAACAGAGCTTCTACATGTTAAGGTAGAATCTTACATTATTGCTCTGAAAAGATCTTAGTAAGAACGATATCTATGAAAATTTAGAAAGTGGAGAAAAACAGTACTAATTTACCATAGGAAACAAATGAATGTAAGCCTGCAGGTGAAAGAGGTCAACAAAAAGCAAAGCTAATTCAAATTGCAGAACCTCAGACAGGTACAGAGGAATCGGATGCCCTAGGTGCCTTTGAGCGTAAGAGTGAGGTCTAAACCTAAAGGCCGGTTGGAAGCTGTATGAGAAGCAGTTAGCTCACTACCTTGCAGATCCTCACAGCCCTTCCCTCATGTCACTGCCTCTTCTCAACCTGTAGAGTTTGTGTTTCAGCTCTTTGAAGAAATTAACCTAGAAGGGTGATAATGAGGCCCATTACCTACCAAACAGGGAGATCACCCACCAGCTCTTTCTTCAAATACTGGCAGCCCATCCCTTACCTCCCATAGTCGAGGGAAGGGATGATCCTCTGGGGAAACGGGCAATTCAAGAAAACAGCCTACGTATATTTTTAAAGAGTGTTTCATCTCCCAGGTACCCTTGGGTTAAGCCCACCACTGCCCACCGAACAGTTTTTAGACATCTGTTTAGTACCTCACACTTAAATAGGTGGAAATGGACAGCTAGAGAGCACCAGACAGTTGAGCAAAGAGCATGAAACCAAAAGACGTCAGTCAACAGACAGAAAAAAAAGGAGCCCAGAGAAAATAGACAACACAGGAAGAATAAGAAAGCTTAAAAATTAACTATAAACAATACGAGAGAAAGAGCAAAATAGTCTATGTGTAAGGAACATTCAGAGAATAGAAAATAATTCATGAAAATTAAAAATGGGTGCACCAAGGGCCTGGTACAATAAAGTATAAATCTAGGGATAAGAAGACCCGAAAAGCATCTAGAGGTATGGAAGGAAAAACCACATTCACAGGATGAAGAGTCAGGAAGACAAACTAATGGACCAGTGCCCGCAAGATTCTGAGGAAGAGTGAGTTTGAATCTAGAATTCTGTAACTAGACAGACTTTATTTTAACTTCACACTTGATGGCTCTTTGAATGTAAGACCTCAAATTTCTCACACACACCGTTTGCTGAGATACTCTGGGAGGGTGTGCTCTGTTAAATGAGAGAGTAAATCAAGAAAGAAGTCAACAGGGCTTCCCTGGTGGCGCAGTGGTTGAGAGTCCGCCTGCCGATGCAGGGGACGCGGGTTCGTGCCCCGGTCCGGGAAGATCCCACATGCCGCGGAGCGGCTGGGCCCGTGAGCCATGGCCGCTGAGCCTGCGCGTCCGGAGCCTGTGCTCCGCAACGGGAGAGGCCACAACAGTGAGAGGCCCGCGTACCACAAAAAAAAAAAGAAAAAAAAAAAAGAAAACAGTGGAACCCAAAAACATGGATCCAGCATAGGAATAGATGCCCTAGAAGCTGGTGAGGGGGAAATTCCAGGACGGAAGCTCTGCAGCAGGTGCTGAGCACACCCGATCCAGATTGGAGCAGTGGGATGCAGGCTTTGGCAAAGGATGTCCCCTGGGAAGAGTGGAAGTGATAGATGGCTGTCTTGAGGTTTACAGCTCTTTCAGAGTTTACACTTGAATTGGAGATAGTACAGAGAAAATGAAACACATAAATAATGCAGCAGTTACCAACCCCAGAAAGACAAAGTCATACCAGACAGGAACTATAACCAAGGTACACCAGGGAGTTCAACTGCGAGCAGTATTATGTAATAAAAAATAATGTAAACATTGGAGATTAGCTTAGCAAAAAATGTCACTTTCAGGAGGATGGGTTCCGGGGGCAGGTGGTATGTAAGAGGTGGGAGAAGAACTAAATTTTTCTTTCCGTGAAATTATTAGATAGTATCTAAAATTATGAATTAGCAATATAAGCATGTTATTTAGAAATACAGAGGTTAAATACCAGAAGTGGCTGCAAGGGCTGAAAGTGGTTCCTTCTAGAGTGTGGGAATGGGAGGCGGAGGGGGAGAGAGGGCGATGGCCACATGGTTTTCTCCAGCCCCTCCCCCCATCATGCAGAATGTTGGCTCCAGTTATAACCCTTGTTCTCCCAGTATTTGTCTTTTGAGTGATGCATATGTATTGCTTTGATAAAATAAAAACAAAGAGAAAGATTTTCATTTGATTATTATCTATAACTTCAAAGGTAATGTTTATTGGTGAATAAGGTAATTAAAAGTTATTTTAAACTTTTCGTCTTTAGGCATTGAAGTGAACTTATTACTGTCGGTAGTGACAATCTTTTCAATTTGGAATTCTGTTTTTTTCCTTCCAGTGTGTATGCCAGAAGAAGGGTTTAAAGGTAAGTTACATTTGTCACGTTTTGTTCATGAATGTCAGAGTCATACTCTAATTTTCTATTAAAGTGAAGCCTATGATTTGATTTTAAAATTTAATTCAATCTGAGTCTCATGACTGAAATTAATTTTAGTTAAATGCATTTTTTATTCAAGCTTCTTCATTATCTGTATCAGCACTCAGGCCTCAGGCCTCAAATAGGGCCTGTGTGATAGGCGTATCTACTTCCAGATGTCCATTCTGCTTCTTCTTTCTCATTGCGGGGGGGGCAGTTGGGGAATTAGCTGGTGGCATTTTGATTTTTATACTTAACCTTTTCAAATTCCTCCTGTCAGTCCCATCTTAGAGCAAAACAGTTTGTATGTAACTGATAAGAATTAGAGGAGAAGAATCTGCTGAATTATATTAGGTTCAGTGAAAAGGTTTCATCGATCTATTTAGAATTAGGCATTTTTTGGATTATTACTTTAAGTGGATAAACGGCAGTGCCTTCTACTACATCTTGGCCACTATAGTTGTGCACATAGTCGAATCCAGACCTTTGACATTTACAGATTTAACTGTTGCCAGTTTGATTCTATGTGTCCTAGTCCAGAGGTCCGTGACAGGTTGCAACTTTGCCCAAGAATGAGGTTGAATCGAATACCGGGGTTTCTTTGCTAAAGCGAACAAGTGAGCCATGCTACTGGCCTAAATAAAGCCTCCCTCTCAGTGCGGCTTTTTGTCTACACGTTCCCACTACACAGAAACTCCTGATGTGGTTACAACAAAACATAAAGCAAAAAATTTATTTATGCAAAATGGCCATCAAATGAAAGCATGAGTAAAATGCGATGAACTTGTGTGAAGACAACTAACAGCCGCACGGCTCTCAACAGGAAGGTGCTTTAGCGGAAAACCTGGAGTCTGCTGATACTTTCTCTTACCCTTCAACGTCAAAAGGCTTCTGTGCTCATTTATTAAGTTGGATATTCCCTGTTGGTGATGCGTTCTTGGCAAATGGAATATATGAACTCTTACCTTGCAGTTCACAACTGTACCTCCACATGTGTTTCTTTTCCCAGGTACTGGTCTTCTTGGACATTAATCTTTTTGAACATTTGCTGACTGCTAAGAAATGACCAGAAAGGAAGAGGAGTTTGACATGTTAGGGCATTACAGAAAAAGTGGATTTAAGAATTAAACCATTACATGACTCCTCCGCAAGGCAGAAAACCATTCAAAAGTGACTGTCCCCAAATGCCTTATGTCAGATAAAGCAGATTGCACTGAAGGCCATCAGACTTGAAGGAAATGTTTCAAATTTTATATTTAAGGGGGGTGGGGGGGGGATGGGCAAGTAAAGACTGAAAAAGTTTAGTAGCAGTATCAGTAAATCATGTTTACATATGAGATTTATAGGCACGGGAGGGAATAAAAGTTCTGTTATATTTCCTTGCTTGAGTTTCATACCAGATGCATTGGTCCATAAAGGATTTGTATCACAGTAGATGGGACAACATTCTGCTCTGAACTAAAAGTAATTCTTTAGAGACATAACCTGCTTACCAATACCTGTCTTTGATTCATATTTTACTTTCAATAAAGCATGAAAGTGAAGAACTTGCCGTAATTGTGGAAAAGTGTCTTCAGAGTAGATTCCTCTCCGTGTCGGCTCCAGTGCACCTGCCTCACACCCTGCCCGCTGGTCTCTGACTTGGTGCTGGGAAAGGAGGGCGCACCTGCGTGTCTCCTGCAATGAGCCAAGGGATTGTGTCTCACTGGTGTCTTCAAAGGCTTTTTATTTCCATGCATTTCAGAAAGGATGGCGAATGTATTACATGTCATAGCATCCTCCAGTTTTACTGTTATTAAAAAGTGGGAAATCAAATACACCTTGCACTTTTGAGAAGTCTGACCACCTTATCTGAAGAGTAAAATGGCCTGAAATACATTTGGAAACTAACACGGTTCTTATATAAAGTTTCTTCTGCCCATCCTCCAAGTCCGCCATTTCTTGGATCTCACTTTTCTTGTTTTGAAAGCATTCTTCCGAAACACCCAGAAAGGATCTTTTAGATCACATTGTTCAAAAATGAAAAATAAATGTTCACGTGGAGTGTGCCCTGTCATCAGCTCGGGATTGTTGGTTAGCCACACGTGACCAAAGCAGGATTCGTTAGAATATCGGAGGATTTTCAAAGGAATTAAGACTGGAGTTTGTTTCACTGTTTCCTCTGAGTACGTATGTACAACTTTTCGGCCGAGATGCTGACTCAGGCGTCTCTTTTGCTAACACTTTATTTAGCCCTGGGTTTTGCTGGGCTTTTTTTTTGTTTTTAACCCCTCCCTTTTCTGAAAATTTAAACTGAAATACCGGATGGGGGTGTCAGGCTTCAATTTGAGGACCAGTAACCTTGGCAGCATCCCCTTTGAATAGATCTTTTTATCAGAATAATTATGGCTTTTTGGTAAGATTACAACTTCTTACCTGAGTTACCCCTCTGTGTTTGCAGTGTCTTCAGTCTGTACCCCCTGGGGAGGCAGGGGGTGTTTAATGAGTCTGTGGGAGAGTGCACTGCACACAGGACCCTCACAACCCATTCTAGGAACCTGTGGGCCCCACCCTCAGGTCAGCAAAGGGAAAGGAAGGACTTGAGGTCCAGGTCGTGAGCTAATCCTCATTTTTAGATCCCAACACCTGCAGTCCCCCGCCCCCCAATGGACCTGAACATAAAATAATAACATGCCAAGCAACTACTACTTTCCAAGGGTAAAGACTTGTGTGCAAGTTCACTTAGTACGTGATGCAGCTGCTTCCTCCTCCCTGTAAAGAAGCTGTTTGTCCAGAGAAGTTTCTTTCTGGGGATTGACATAAGCATGTCAGTAGTCACCCAGAAATCTGATGTATTTCCCCAGTTTGCTGTTAATAACAGCTTTAAAATGTGTAACCTGAGTCTCTTTTTTCCTCATGCAGTGGTACAAAATAACAGCCTGTGGTAGGTCTTTCAGGCTGATGACCCAGTACTGGCTCCCTTATTGATCTGCACAGGTGGTGGGAGCGGGGTGGGCCCTGTGTGAGCAGGTGATGCTCGAGCAGTTCTGTCTCCTGCCCCCACGACTTAACCGTGTGCTACCAGCACTGCACTGCTCAGAGTGACGTCTGTGGCCCCACAGTACCAGCAGCACTGCGAAGCTGTATTAGAAATGCACGTTTTCGGGCTTCCCTGGTGGCGCAGTGGTTGAGAGTCCGCCTGCCGATGCAGGGGACACGGGTTCATGCCCCGGTCCGGGAAGATCCCACGTGCCGCGGAGCGGCTGGGCCCGTGAGCCATGGCCGCTGAGCCTGCGCGTCCGGAGCCTGTGTTCCGCAACGGGAGAGGCCACAACAGTGAGAGGCACCGTGTACTACAAAAAAAAAAAAAAAAAAAAAAAAAAAATGCACGTTTTCAGGCCTGAGACCCACTAAATCTGCATGTGCAAGCCGCCCCTGTTGGGAAGCCTTGGGCTGGGCCCTCTCCCGCCCACGGTCAGTCGGCAGAGTTACACAGTCATGTATACGTGTATTTAGTGGCCCTCACCACTTTGTACGGGGAAAACAGGTACAACATGTAACCTAAAATCAATTCTTGCCTTGTCTGTATTAATAGATGGAGATCAGTTGTCTCCTTGACTTTGACCGCACCAAGGTGCAGAGACTCTTCCCGTCAGGTTTCTTATGCATGTGGTTTTGTTTTTTAAAGACAGTCTTCTGTGGAAGGTAAAACGAAGCTTGAAGTCACCCCTGCCCCCCATCCCCATTGTATTTCTGTCCATTCCTCACCCCCAATCTGATGTGTACAACATGCCATTCTGCTACGAATTGTTGCCATCACCTCAAACATAGGTCGCCGTTGGGATGTCTTCATTCCTTGGGGGCAATAAGTATCTGTGTATTAATGAACTTTATTGTGTAGAATTACAGTTACCATTCTGCCCAATTTAAAAGAAATGTATGTTTGTTTCTGTGGCATCATAATCCAGAGCAAGTTTTTTATTACTTTAAATGTCCATTTGGTTGGTCTGTGTGGTCATGGGCTTCTTGATCAGACCCTGGTTAATACTTGAAGTGAATGCTAGGGTTGAATAACCTGTTTTAAATACCCAAAGGGTGTTATCTCTGTCTGAACAAACTGCTAAGGTGAAATGAGCATTGAAGCCTGCCTTTCCTGTTATAGAATCGCGCAGGAGTGTCACATCCTTTCTCTCTGGCATTTGGATGTTCAGCTTGTTCAGTGTTACAGGGGACTGTGAATAGAGTTCAGTCTCATGAACAACCAGCATTTTCATTTTAAGGAGATTCTTACCTCTTTGCCTATGGCCTGTGCATCCCCGCCCCAGGTGCAGGGTTTTGTCACAACTGTATTTCTGATTCTGAAAGCTAGCCATTTACCACCCCCCAAAATCCAGGCAATGCATAGATACCAATATTGGCTGGGGATTTGATTATCGACATGAGTGGAATCCTTTATTCACTAAAATACAGATTACAGACATTTGTAAAATGGTAACACTTTGTTTCACATACTTCACTGAGTAACGGCTTTGTGCCAAGTCCTGAGAGCCAAGTCTAGTAGGGAGACTTGGTGCAGTGGTTAAGGGTCTGCCTGCCAAGAGGGGACACGGGTTCGAGCCCTGGTCCGGGAAGACCCCACATGCCGCGGAGCAACTCAGCCCGTGCGCCACAACTACTGAAGCCCACGCGCCTAGAGCCCGAGCTCCGCAACAAGAGAAGCCACCGCAATGAGAAGCCTGTGCACCGCGATGAAGAGTAGTCCCCGCTTGCCGTAACTAGAGGAAGCCCGCACACAGCAACGAAGACCAAACATAGCCCCCCCCCCCGCAAAAAAAAAAAGTAGTAGATGTAGAAAACAACGCCCCATCTCATACATACGAAACATTTGTGGGTTTTTTTCAGATCTGGCTTTTGAGTTGATTGGGCTGAGGAGTCTGCTAGCTGTTCAGATAGCACATACTTGTGTAGGCGAGTGTTGAAAGGGCTAGTTTGAGAAGTTGGGTCACCTGTGTTACAGATAATCTCACCATTTACCTTTAACTAAGCCAAGTTGCTCAGCTTTGCTTTGTCTTGGTTTCCAAATTATCTCTTCGAACAGAGCAGTATTGGCTGCCTTGTTCACCCTCCCACACTGAGGCTCATGCAATAATAAACGCTGTTGGGGTAAAATACTTCGTGATTCTTTGTAATTAGACTTCAGCCTTTGTGACGAAACGCTGTGGAATCTTTCCCACAAGTCTTCAAAAAGAGGTCTTGTAACTGCATAGCCAAGCTGCCTGGAACCCCCTCCCTGAGAACTTTAGGACGTACGTTATGCTGGAAGCCGTTGGAGTTAAAATGATGGCTGGACAGGTGTGTTTGATTATTCTGTTATATAAGTATTTCCTCTTGGCCCATAAGGAAAGTGAAGCTAATGGCCAAACAGTAAGGTGCCTTGATTCTGTGTTTATGTGCAGGGTCATGTTGAAAGGAATTTGGAACGCGTTTGGAATGCATATTGAAGATTTATGTCTTTGTGATAGGCAGGTTCTGCCCCAGAGGGGCAGCTTCCAATGTTTTGATTGTCATTGCCAAGAACATCAGGAACAGGTGCCGTGAGCCTCAGAGGCCGGGCTGTGCAGGCACCGGGCAAAGCAGGAGGCTGCGGCCAGTGCTTCAGGCTGCTCTCTGATCTGAGAATCGTGTTTTATATTCTTTACTTACTTCTTGAGATTTAGTGAATAATATTTTTCAAGAGTAGGGTACATGGAACAGGTATTTCTTGTGCTTCCGGGAACTTCCCCAGCAGATAAGCCACAGGACCCTCTTTATCACATGATTGCAGTGTACTGCCAACCATATCACATTCAGCACTTTTAAAAAGTGCATGTGTTTCTGACAAGTTAGTGACATTTGTTCATACGGTAAGAGGTATCTTTGCTGAGCCTCATTAGGTTTTGGGAAGAGTTTGCAGAATTGGTCTTGTGAATCAAGTCATCTTTGTAACTTGCCAGGAGTTGTCTGGCCTTTTTAATTATTATTATTATTTATTTCTTTATTGATTATTTTTGGCCGTGTTGGGTCTTCATTGCTGCACGTGGGCTTTCTCTAGTTGCGACGAGCGGGGGCCACTCTTCGTTGCAGTGCGCGGGCTTCTCATTGCGGTGGCTTCTCTTGTTGCGGAGCACGGGCTCTAGGCTTCAGTAGTTGTGGCTCGCGGGCTCCAGAGCGCAGGCTCGGTAATTGTGGCACACGGGCTTAGCTGCTCCGCGGCATGTGGGATCTTCCCGGACCAGGGCCCAAGCCCGTGTCCCCTACATTGGCAGACGGAGTCTTAACCACTGCACCACCAGGGAAGCCCTGTCTGGCCTTTTCTAGGTGACATTGTTCTGCCTTTAGAATTGGGACCTGCACCAACTCTTTACTGGACTAAGCCCTGGCTGTGTCTCCCCCAGCGGAGGCAAGACCACGTTTCCCAAAGACATGTATCCTGCTGCCAAACGGGCTCCGTCCACGGGCACCAGTGACGCGGTGGCTCTTCTCGTGCCGTGTTCACACTTTGCCATTCATGAGACTGTCTGAATTCCCCCTGAAGTCAGTTCTGAGAGCTTGTCCAACATAATTACTGTATTGGTCTCAAACAGAGGGCATCATCTGTTCTCCCCCAACATGTTTAAAGGGGAAAAAACAAAAAGACGTGCTTTCAAGGATTTGGCTGGGACTGTGAAGGCCAGGGCCTTTGAAGTGAAATTGCTCTTGGTCAGGGAGGGAACCAGCCTCGTAACAGCAGCTGGAATGGCAGCATGAATTCCAGATCTGCGTTAGTGCTGCCAGGCGAGGCAGGCCCTGGGCCACAGGAAGTGGGGGACACACCCCAAGGAAGGCCTGGGCAGCGGCTGCCTGGGTTGAAACGTTGCCGGCTGGCACGTGGGCCTCTGCAAGCTTGGATCTTGGTCTCCCCTCCCCCCATTCTCTGGCATAACCGAGAGAACACTAAACTGCTACCAACTCTTTTTATGGTCCTGGATAAGTGTGTCCCCCTTTGTGCCTCAGTGTTCGCTCTAAAAGGAAGTTGGGTGTAGAAACTGTCAAGCAGGAATTAGGTGGAAGGAGGCAGTAGGGCCTCATCTCTTCACCCCTACCGCCACCCACTACCTCAAAGTCCAGGGAGTGCGTTTGGGAAATTGCCCAACTGGACCACCTCTAAGGACTCTTGTTTTATATGTGAGTCATTTCTTTGATTGGTTTATGTTTGGAGTTTCTGCTGCATCTCCTCTCCCATCTGTAGCGTGCACTGGCTCTGGGTGAAGGAGGCTTCAAGTCGTGCTAGACTGTCTAGAATTCTGGAACTAGAGTGAATCACTTATTTTTGTCTTAACTGGGAGCCAGAGTTAGGGCTGTGCTGGATCTTATGTCTGCATTTATTTTATTTTTTTTTAATTTATTTTTTATTTTTATTTTTGGCTGCGTTGGGTCTTTGTTGCTGCACGCGGGCTTTCTCTGGTTGTGGTGAGCAGGGGCTACTCTTCCTTGCGGTCCGCGGGCTTCTCGCTGCGGTGGCTTCTGTTGTGGAGCACGGGATCTAGGTGCGCGGTCTTCAGTAGTTGTGGTGTGCGGGCTTAGTTGCTCCGCGGCATGTGGGATCTTCCCAGGCCAGGGCTCGAACCCATGTCCCCTGCATTGGCAGGCAGATTCTTAACCACTGCGCCACCTGGGAAGCCTCTTACGTCTGCATTTAAAACCACTCCAAATCCCAGAAAATGAATCAACCTAATTAGTGCTGGACTGGTCTAGCTCCCTGAGGGCAGGGTCTCTGGCCATCTTATTCATCCTATGTCCTGTAGTGTGTCACATATGTTCTCAGCAAGGAAAAACCGGATGAACACTTCAGGACCCCCTGGAAGCTCTTGTCCAGCAACAGCAAGATTCCTGGGAGAGAGTTTCCTATTACTTTGGTGTGACCAGTGCTGTCCCCACCTTTAGGCTTGTCTCCTTTGTCCTCAAAATGGGGATTTCCTAGCTGTGTTCACAGTTGTGATCCAAGAGTGGGTCCCCCCAGGGTGGCATCCTCTCTGCTGTGTGTCCGGCATCAGCATGGCAGCCCACCGAGACACTGAGTCCTCAGAACCTTTCTTGACGGATGTGCCCTGGAGCTGACTGACTCTCAGTCCTCATCGGTCTTGTTCTCACTGGAGCGGAACTTTCTTCCCAGCCATCCCTGCAGCCCACCCTCCTCTTCACCAGCCCCTCCTAGACCTGGCTCAGTGTTCTGCGGACAACACACCTTGGGGACGCACCACTTTGGGGTTTTCTCCCTCTGCCTTTCCCACTGGGCAGTTCCCATCCCTGTCTTTCCGATCTGGCCAGGCAGGGAAGGGTGGCAGAGAGTAATTTCCATTCCCAGTTTCGGACTCCCTCGTGCATTATTCCAAGTTTACAGCTGTGCCACCCACGTTTTCACTCTCCAGCCTTCTTAGATGTCAGATTTTTTGAAGCCAGCTTTCATTTTTCAGCAGTGGGGAGGGAGGGCAGGGGTGGTTGCTGGGTCGCAATGTATTAAGTGTTTGGAAAAGAGAAGGCTTGTGCCCAGAGGCAGCCATGCTTGAGTGGTCAGTCTTGAGTGGTTTGGATTGAAATAGGGCAGGGAAAGCGAAGCTCCAGGGCCTTCATTCAATCTTCCCTTTAATACCCAGGCTCCATGCCAGGCTCTGTGCCCAGCCCTACGGCACGTGCTGGCTGCCTTCTCCCCAGGGCCCCTGAGAGTCTCAGCATGCTGCCCCCCAGGACACAGGAGAGATTATAAGCCTCTTGTACTGAGGTTTTCTGTAAAGAGGAAAGTGCTGTAATTGAAGAGCTCCTTGGTTAATAAAGAAGAAATAGAGGCCTGGCACAGAAGTGCCTTCGTTTCTTGACCTATTCAGCCAGGATTGGGTACATTCAGTCCCTCGGTGCCCATAGGACCACAGGCCCTTGGAGACCTTGGAGTTTGCTGGTCCAGACCACGAAAGATCACAGCTGCAACTCCTCACTTAGTTTGTTTCCGCACCTCCTCTGCCTCCATCGGGCCCCTTGCTGCGGCTCATGTGAGGCACTTTGGCTTCACTCTGGAGTCCAGTCTGGAATGGTACCACCAGCAGTGCTTTCCTGGCCAGAGTTGGAAGCCCATGGTCTCTGTCTCACAGCATGGAGGGGAAGAGGGCTTTTTGGGCGAGTAGTTGGAGAAGCTGAAGAGGCACCGGAATTTTGATGGGAACTGAATTCAAGGATCCATCCAGCCCAGTTCACAAAAAAGACAGAGGATGGGAGGAGATGTCGTGCTTCAGAGAACCCTGGAGTGTGTGTGCCCTTCCTGAGATGTGTGAGCCCAGCCTTGCTGTAGGCAGATTAGCCCAGTGCGTGCTGCCCTGGAAGGGCTTTGGGTTTTCAACCAGTGTTTCCCAAATACAGTTTTACTTCACCAAGCATCTCTCAGGACCAGTGTCCTGTACGACACACCAGTCTGGGGCAATTGCTGCACTGTGAAATCCCTTCTGCGCCATCCCCAGAAGTACCTTGACCAGTCTCATTCAACTTCTTCCCTCTTAACTACAGCTTTGAACCAAACTATAAAGCCCTGGCGCATCCTGAGAAGGATCCAGGCTCAGGCCTGCTGCTTAGGCAGGAAATCAGACGCCCCCCGGGGTGGGGGTGGGGGGCCCAGCGTGAGCAGGTGCTGCTCTCGGAGCCCCTGCAGTTTTGTTTCTTCTGCCCTGAAGGCCTTGTTCTGCCAGCACTATTCAAAATGTTATCTGTGGCCCCAGAGCACCGGCAATGCTGTGAAGCTTTCTTAGAAATGCAGAAGCCCAGGCCCCAGACCCACTGAATCTGGATCAGGCCACTCCTGTGCTCTTAGAAGTTTGAGAAGCCCTGGGCTGGGAACTCTTTCCCATCCCTGGCTGGGGGGTGCCTGCGGACGAGACACAGAAGGACGGGAAAGAATGCATGCCCCATCCCTACATCCCCTCTGCCTTTTCACATTTTCAGGCGGTGGGATGAGGGTGAGGAATGGCCTGCTACTCCCCCTTAATTCTAATCTCTGTTGGTTGAGGTGAGAGCCTTGGCAGGGAAACATGGCCCTGGTCCCAACCCCTGTGGGACTGAAAACTCAGGCTTGAAAGGCTCCGATTGTCCAGAGGCTGATAGAAGCATTGTTGAAGGCCCCAGGTCTTTTCCTTAATGAAATGAATCCCCATGGCTGGGAAGATAGAGGGGGGAATGGGGACCGTGGAAGTGACGGTCCCTTGTTAAGCACACAGCAGGCGCTCAACAAATACGGTGAGTAAATGAATACAAGACTTGAATCTTCCCTAAATCTTGCCTGTGAAGTGGGCCTCCTGGACTCGCTGACCTTGGAGGGTAGATGAGATGGAGATTTTTCTCTACCCCTTTTGCGACCTCAGTTTCTCCAGTTATTAGAGCGAGGGCGTGAGAACCAGAGGTGTAAAGATGGCCTCTAAAATCAGCGTTCTGTGTGACGTGGGCCTACCAACCACAGCCTCACCCGTGGTCCCCGACAGCTCCGGCCTTGCAGGCACACTGCCTGTTTTCTCTGTTCATCTAGGGTGGTTGCTCCTTGGAGGGGAGTCCAGTGGGGAGAGGAGCCCAGGAGCCGCTCAAGGGTCCATGGCATTGCTGCTGCTCACTTGATTGTGACCTTGGGCAAGTCTCTTCCCCTCTCTGGGCCTCAGAGGGCAGGTTAAGGTGATGTCTGAGGCCCCTTCGTGCCTGGGTTTTCACTCATGCCCTCACCCCACCTTTCTCCTGCAGCCTCCCCTCTACTTCTCCTTTCGAGCGCGTGGCCTGAGGTTCGCCACCCCCGTTCCCCGGTTAGGTTGGGAGTAAGAAGAGAGCTACCTAGTCCCCGGAGGATGTCGGAGAGCCGCTAACCGGCTGGGGGGCCAGCGCGCGGCCGCGCTGCCAGGAGGCACGCGAAGCGCCCGGGCGCGGAGGACGTGCTGCGGGGGTACAGCTTCCTCACCCAGCTAAACCTGGCCGCCTTTTCCTTCCTCTCCGCCCCTGCAGACTCGCGGGCCCAGGGCGTGTCCCCCACTTTCCCGTCGACCCCACTTGTCGTAGAAGTTGCCCCTCTCCCCTTGGAGCAGGGACAGTCGGCTGGACCGCTGGGTCCTCGCCCGGCCCTGCCAGTTTAGCCGTGTAACCTTGAGCCGGTCCTTGCCCTCTCCGGTTCTCAGTTACCCGACCTGTAAAATGGGGCGCAGAGCGCCCGCCTCCGGGACCTGCTGTGGCAGGCGGCCGAGTGGGGGCCTCCGCCGAGCCCGCGGCTCCAGCTCTGGCTCCGCAGTGAAGGGGGAGCGCGCCGGGAAGGAGGCTCCGCGGTCACGTGACGCCGCCCCCCACCCCCCCCGAACTGCGGCGGCGGCGGCGAACGCCGAGCCGCGTCCGACCAGAGCTGCAGCGGCTGCCGCGGGCTCCGGAGCGCCGAGCCCAGGAAGCCCCGGCCCAGGCCCGCGGGTGAGTCCGCCCCGCCCGGGCGGCGGCCCTGGGAGGGGAAGGGACGGAGATGGCCCGAGCTCCCCTCGGCCGGCAGCCAAGACCCAGCGCGGGCGGGCCGGGCAGGAGGGTGCGGGCAACGGGCGGGGACCCGGGGGCTGGGGGCGCAGGCTGGCTTTGGCCGCGCTGCGGGCGGGGGATGGGGGGGCGGCTCAGACCCCTGCCTCCGGGGTGGGCCGAGGCCGAGGCTCGGGAGGGGGGGGTGGGCTCGGGTCCCACCCCCCTGCGTGGGTGGGGGTTCCGTGTTGGACTCACCCTGAGGAGGGGGCGCGAAGAAACGGGCGCGTTCTCTCGATTTCTGGGGAGGGGCCCGGCCCCGACACCCACCAGGAGGAGGCACTGCGGTCCTCAGAGGAAGGAAGTGGGGGTCCAGCGACCCTGAACCGAGGGGGCAGTGATGTCCTTGCTTCCCCAGGGACAGCGCGCATCCCCCCCAGCCTCGTCCCCGACCCGCCGCGGAACAGGGCACCCCCGCGTCACGCAGTCGGACGCCCCCTCGTTGCCCCCCCCCCCCCACGGCTCCGCAGGATCTGAGGACTCGGTGGGAATCCACAGGGCGGTCCCTGCGACCCGCAGACGCTTTGGTGCCAGCCGTGGGGTGCCTGGGCTTCGGGAAGATCCCTTGTGTTCACACATGCACGCACACACACAGACACCAGCTCAGGACGTGAGCTCCCTCCCTCCATGGTGGTTAGACCCCGACCTGTGCGTGACCCCTAGTTTTTGTCGGGGTCCTACCACAGGCCTGGGGGTGGAATCAAGAAGGACACCCCTCCCTTCACACATAGCACATTGGCATCTGTCCCCGTGCTTCATCCCCCTTCCTCTCCAAAGTCAGAGGCCAGCAGGAGGGAGACTGGGAGGAGCTGGGTCAGGACAGAGCAGGAGAGACGCGCAGAAGGGAGATGAGGGAAGGAGGCAGCCTTTCCTCCCCAGGTTCCTAGTCCACCCTGCCTGCTAGAGGGTGGTGGTCCCTCTTTCCCGAGGGTGTCTGGAGGAAGAAGCTGGGCCAGGGCAAGGGGGTGGGCGGCCCTGAGTTTCCTAGCTAACGAGAGGGGAATCAGCCAAAGGGGCCCCTGGACAGGGAGAGGGCAGCGGCTGAGTGGGGCAGGTGGCAGTCATGCCCAGCTGGCCCCAAGATGGCCCCCATTCCTCTATCCGGGACCTGCGTCTCTCTGAGACCCCCTGGCAGCTGGAGGGTCTGGGGAAGCAGAGGGGTACCTTAATGGCCTTGGAAAGGATTCCAGGGTCACGATTAATCCTCAAGTGGCAGAGAGCCTTCCTTATCCACAGCAATGTTTCAGGGAGGCGAACTGGAGTGTCCATTGCACAGATGAGGAAACTGAGGCTCATAGAGGCTGACTGAACTTTCCAAGGTCACAGAGTCACCTTTGGCTGGCCGAGAATCAGTTCTCTGGCTCCTGGTCCAGACGGATCTCCACAGTGGTGGGGTGGAGATAGGGTCAGTGACAAGGTAGAGTGGTTCACAGGTGACCTGCTCTCCTGTGCGGCCTGGGGTGCGGGGGGGGGGGGAGGGGGGAGGGTGCCTCTGGGATGGAGGTGGGAAGCTGGGTCAGGTTGAGTAGGACTTTACCTCTCTTCAGGGTCCAGAGCTCAGACCTTCTCCCTTCCCAGAGCCCCGTGCTTGCTTTGCTGCCTCTGCCCACGGCCATGATGGTGTGTCTTCCCTCCCTGGGACCTTCCCAGCTCCCAGCCTTCCTTGGGCAAAGCCCTCTGCTCTCCTCTCTGCCCCGGGTGCCTGCCTGGCAGGGGTCTCCAGAGACCCCTCTCTATCCACCCTCCGCCCCTGTGAGACAAGAAGGATTCTTCCTTCGGCCTCTTGAAATGCAGGCGGTCTCCTTTTTGGCTCGGGCGTCTCTGCTGCTCTGGCCTCAGGCCCCCAGCTGGGTCAGCACAAGCCCGGGGTAAGGGAACCCTGAGGCCCCGCTCCACCTCCCTCTCACCAGGCCCCACCCCTGCCGGCTGTCCTGTTCCGGAGCCGAGAGGCCCTTTGAGGACTCCTGGGGCAGGTCTGCCTTCCACGCCACCTGTCTGTCTGTGGAGGCCTTTGTCCTGGCCGTCAGACACCGCTGAGCAGCCACACGGCTGCACAAACAACCAAGACCCGTGCACAGCCAGACACAGAGGCAAACACGCTCCGATTCACAGACACCCCGGGAGCCAGACACAGGAACGCACCGCACACTCAGGCCAAGACCCCCGCCTCTAACTCTGACCAATACCGCAAGCGGAGAGACCTGCCACCCAGACGCTGTGTGCACACAGAGGAGGAGGGTGTTGGCAGGAAGAAGAGGCGCCTCCAAAGCCCTCATGGGGCTGATAACGGCCTCCATTACCTCCTCCAGGGCACGCACATGACGCACACCCAGGAAGGAGCACAAGGAAGCCCCGCACCCTTGGAAGTGAACCTGGCAGATAGGCCCATGCACCCACCCACACCCAGGCCGCCATGGGTGCACACACGCATGCATTACATCAGCTTCCTGTGCGGGGGACACGAACTCAGCACCACCCCAGCAGGGGGTGGCAGAGGCCCCTCTGGCCGCTCCCAGCAAAGCCTCACCCTCACCTTCTTCCCTCTTTTTTGGTTCACATGAACCCAGGTTGGCTGACCCTGAGAATCCTGGGAAACTACCTGTGGTTACCCATCAGTGGACCTTCCTCTCCTGCCCACCTTCCCCCCAGACATATACCTGCCAGGTGGCCAGAGAAGCGTCTCCCTCGGCTGCCCCTTTGCTGCCCCTGGAGGTGCTGTTCCTCAGGCCCCTCCCAAAACAGGACACCCCCAAGCCCAGGCTCCAAGCAGCCCGGGGGTTCCCTTTCATTTGCCACTTTTCCGGGAGACCTTGCCAAGTCCTGGTTTCTGCTTTGCCCTCCCAGCGAGGCTGGGGGCCAGCTGGTGTGCAGGGAGGGTAAACCTCGGAGTTCTCCTCTACCCACCTCCTCCCTCGGCAGAACCTCTGCCTGCCTGGGCCCTGGCACCCTGGCTCTGCCTCTGAGAGCCTGGCATCGCTGGGAGGCAGCTGCTGAGAGGTGCTTCTGGGGGCTCAGATGTCTTCTGCAGGGCAGACGTGGTAGGTGGAGGGCAGCGAGGGGCTCCGGACTTTGCCGTTCTCACTCGGATGCTCACCCTGGGCTTGCCAGGGCGCTAGTTCTGAATCCAGGCCTGGCCCTGCCTCTTGCTGGCCGTGTGGCCCGGGGAAGTCACCTCCCCTCTCTGGGCCCATCTCCAGCTCTGGGAGGCAGCTTGGCCTGGCTAGGGAGTGTGAGGTGTGAGGTGGCAGCTCTGTGCCAATGAGGAAAGGAAGTTTGGCTCTGCTGGGCAGCGTGGGGCAAGAGGGGGCCCCTGGCTAAGGACTTCCGGTAGATGGAAAACTCTGGGTCCACACTAGGCCAAGCAGGGGTTGCCAGTCCAGGGATTTCCTGGGGCGACCACCCTGGGGTCAACAGAGGGGGACCTGAGGGCGGGGGGCCTGCTGCTGTAGTTTACATCTGTGAGTATTTTTATGCCCCCATATGTGCTCTATTTTTAGGGCTGCAGACTGGTACTTGCAGGCAGTGACTCAGAGAGGAAGGAAGAAGAAGCAGAGGGGTGCTGGTGGGGAGACACCCCAAAACAGGGAGGTTCCGCTGGGATACCAGCCTTCCCCACTGGAAGAAAGGAGTCAACTCTGTGGTGCCCCCGCTGTGTGCTGGCACAATGGTAGGGCCCTCGTCGGCACACTCAGGAAGCATTTATCGAGTGTGTAGTGTGTCCCAGGGACAGTAATAGACACAGGTGAAACAGACATGAGCTGGGTGTGGCATCCTTCGGTCCCTGCCACAGCCCGGTGTGGTGCTACTGTGGCCATGTCTCAGATGAGGAGGTAAGGCTCAAAGAGGTCAAATGACCCACCCACTCCTCTAGTAAATGCTTCTGCCAGCGTGGGGCCACCCTCCCTGGGGTCCCCTTTTGGAAGAAAGCCTGAGTTAAAAATCCGACTTTGCCACTGACTAACTGCACAACTTGGGACCCATTACTCCATCTCTCTGAGCCTCTGTTTCTTTATCTGTAAAGTGGGGATCACCCACTCTATGTACCTGATGGGGTTGTTTTGAGGGTTAAGATTAATGTAGGCAAATACCCAGGGCAGTTTCCAGCTCATTGTGGCCATTTGTTGGGGACTCAGAGGAGATGGGCTGGGAGTTGTCAGGAATCCAGTTTCTGCTGTGTGACTTTGGATAAGTCACTCACTCTCTCTGTGCCTCATTTCCTTCTCCATAGAATAGGGATGATAAGCCCTTGTTTGCCTGCCTACCTGAGAGTGTTTTTTGTGCAGATCAGACATGGTGGCTGGGAGCTGCTTTGAAAAACATAGAGCTGCACTCAGAGATATGAATGCACAGAAGAAAAAACAAACACCAGAAAAATATGGAGAAAAATCTTAAAAAAGAAACTTCAAATATTTTATGACAGCAAGAAAAAATAAGCCTTTTATTCAATGTTTTAGGGGCAGTGGGAATTGTTTCCATAACCTCACATTTCCAAGGCAGTTGGCATTACTCTTGTCACATGAGATGGGTAGCTTTCCCCCTTGGGGAGTCAGTGCCTGGCACATAGTAGGTGGTCAATAAATGGTCATGGTGGCTATGAGTGGAGTCACTACGAGTGGAAGGAGGAGTGAAGATATTTCTGGTGGCGTGACCACTACAGCATGAAAGGTGGCAATCAGGACACTGGTTTGGCTTCACTGGAAGGTGTGTGTAGGGGGTGAGTTGGAGCCAGTTTATTAAGGACCTTGAATGCCAGGCTGAGGAATTTTCCCTGCAAGCCAATGGGAAAACCATTGGAGAGAGTGGCTGAGTCTTCTGTGGGCAGGCCTTGGGTAGGAATTAGCCTGGCCCGGTTCTCTGCCCTGCTCCTGCTGTGTAAGTGTGGCTCCATTGCCCGTTTCCCTGGGTCTCATTTTCCCTCTGTATGCAAAGGAGAGAACTCCAGCATCTTCCATCCCAGGGACAGGAAAGAGGGCCAAGGCACCAAGCAGTCAGGAAAGGAGGGGGCGACCATCTGTGCTGGAAATCAGGAGACCCATGTCCCCCTCTGCCCTCATCCCAATAGCTGTGTGATCTTGGGCAAGTCGCCAGCCCCTCTGAGCCTCCCTTTCCATCTGTGCAATGGGTGGGTGCAGTTTCTGCCTTTGCAATGTGGCTCCAGTGAGGTGGAGCTTGTGACCGTGCTGTATGATCCTCAGGTGTGTCGTATCTCTGGGGGAATTGTGCTGTTTCTTGCAACTACATGTTCCCCAGGCTCCCTTGAGAATCTGGGGCTGCTGCAATTTGCGGGGGACAGTGGGTGAAAACAGGCTCCTGAGTGGCCAGAGAGGCCGTGACCTTCAGGGCCACAGGAGCCACATGGCTGCCACAGCCAGGCTGTTGGGGGAGTGGACAGGTGAGGCATGTGGGTCCAGCCCTCTGCTCTGCTCCTGAGTTCTCCACCCCAAGTCTGGAAGAGAAAGACACCCCCATCCCAGCTCAGACGGCAGCCCTTTCCAAGACCCCACTCCTCTGAGTTGGGACTTTTGGGGGTGGGTGGAGGGTGACCTTGGGAATTTCTCTCTGCTTGCAATCTCAGGGCCAGAACTGTTGGGGCAGCCCCAATTCCTCCGTTTCAAAAGTGGGACCCCTCATTAACCTGTGAGGGATTGCCAGAACGAGGCTGATGGCAGGCACGCCTCCCACCCTGGTGCCATGTCCCGACCTTGAGGGTCCAGAGAGAGGCCATGGGGCTGAGGCTCTGGGTAGGTGGGCTCCAGCCTGGCCCTATTTACCACCTGCCTCCGCCTGAGATGTGGGAGCTTTTCCAGGTGTATAGGCGTGCCCTTACGGTCCCTCTCCCAGGGCTTCAAGCCTCCGGAAACAGGACTGCACAGAGCCCCTGGGACAAAGCCTTCACCTGTCCCAGTCACCGGGCAGGGCCCCAGACCGCCCTAGCTGGAGAGGTGTGGCCCTCCGTGGTCCTCTGAGGGGCAGAGAAACCTGGGACCTGTCCCCTGCCCTTGCTCCCAGCTGCACCACTGGGGTCTGCCCTGTGTTAGCCAGGGTGGGAGCTGGCTGGCTGGCTTAGCAATGCAGGAGCGTTCCTGGCAGGGGAGAAGCAGAATGGAGGCTGAGTGATAGGGTGCAGGTGGGGGGCGTTAACTGAGTACTTACAGTATGCTGGGCCCTGCGCTAAGCACTTTTCATGGATCTGTCTTATTTAATCCTCAGAACAACTGTCATTAGGCCCACTGAGGCTCAGAGAGGGTAAGCAGTCTGCCCAAGGTCACCCAGCTGGTGTGTGGCTGGAGCTGAGATTTGAATTAAGGGCTGTCTGACTCCATTTTTAACCACTTTGGTGTACTGCATGCAGAATGAGTGGGGAGGGGGAGGGGGGGCCTAGTTCTGGGCAGGGGTGGGGCTGGGGCTCAAACCCTAGGGCTGCCTCACACCTGCAGGACCTGGCCCTGAACCTCCCAGCTCCCCCTCCCTCCCTTTTCCCTTCCCCATGGCCCGTCAGTCAGTCTGTGGGGCTCAGCACCCCGGACTGAGTTGGGGGAAGAGGAGAGAATGGGGAGATTTGTTTGCAGAGGTTCCCAGGGACGTACAATCCCACAGACCCCCCTGGATTCTCCTGGCCCCCTCTGGCTGCATGAACTCCCAGCTCATGAAATCCTCAGCATCAGATCTGGAGAGGAGCCCATGGAGATCAGCTGGTCCAACCCCCTCATTTTATAGATAATAATTATGATGATTACAGCCCATGGCAGCGATTCACAAAGGGCTTTCACATCTGGGTTGCCTCCGACGTGCGCCAGAACCCTCAGGGCCGGCAGGACTCGCTTTGCCGTTGTTGTTCTCCTCACTTTGAGGCTGAGGAAACTGAGGTTCAGAGAGGTGAAGGGATGGGCCTCGGGGCACAAGCTGGACTCCAAACCCGGATCTTGCTTCGCCTGAGCCCACTGCACCATCCCGTGTCCCCTGAGACTTAGAGCCCACGTGGCGTGGCTCCAGGACTGCACCCTGCCTTAGGGACGGTGTTGGGGGCGTCTCTAGGGGGCGCTGCTTCTGAGACGTCTGTGTGGGCACGAGGCAGGTGTCAGGTGAAGCTCCGGGACTCCCAGTGATGCCTGCCTTCCTCCCCTGTCGTGGGAATACACCACCCCCTCCCTGCCGAGTGTAGACTGGGGCAGAGCTGTTTCCTAGGGGCCTCTCCACCTGCCATGCCCATGGGACCCAGGCTGCCCCCCAAATCAGACTGAGAAGGCACCTTGGAGAGCCCTCATTTTACAGAGAAGGAAACCGGGTGCCAGAGGGGTAGGGACCTGCCCGCAATCTCACGGAGCCAGTGGCAGAGCTGGGCCTAGGACCTGGGTCTCCTGACGCAGTGTATGACTGCTGGCACAAGTCCGGTAACAGTACTAAGGACAGCCCCCACCTATTGGGCACCTCCTGTGTGCCGGGGCTGAGCACTTGACACTGGATCCTAAGAACAACCCTCTAAGGTAAGTACTATTGTTCTCATTACCATCCCCTTATACAGATGAAGAAACTGAGGCTTTGAGAGGTTATGAAAATGGCCCAAAGTCATAAACCAGGAAGTGACAGAGGTGAGAATTCAAACACAGGTCCACCTTACTCCGAACCCATGCTGATGTCAACCCCTGTATGTATTATGATAGGAATAAAATTTATTCTATCCTTCTTTTTGCTCATAGCCAACCTAGGACATCATACGTTCATTCACTGACATTTCTGGAGCGCCTTCTGTGCTGAGGAGACCAGGGAGCTGATCTGGAGTCAGAGGCCAGGGGTTGAGGGTCAGAGATTAGACAGTGAGGTAGGGCGTCTCCAAACACTCCTAGACTCTCTGACCCCGCCAAGGATGGCTGCCCTCCCCCCTTCTGTCCCCAGTCTGGCCACAGACTGTGTGTTTGCAACCTCTTTCTCTGCCCTTCCTCCTGCCCACGGTGTCTGCTGTCGCCTGATTGGCCCTTGTGAGAAATGTGGGCATGACTCAGCAGGGGCTTCTGGATTTGGTACACCACCAGGAAGACGGTACGGACAATAGCAACAGCAGCCACGACCTTGCAAGCTCTTCGTGGGCACGAGGCACCGTGCTCAGTCCTCTCTCTGTGTGCATCACCTTGTTTGACGCTCACCATCACCTTGTGAGCCAAGAGCTGGTATACCTCCATTTTCCAGATGTGGGAACTGAGGCTTAGAGCCCCACAGCTCAGGACTGGGCTGGAACCCAGCTCTCTCCAGCTCTGAGGCCTGTGCCCTTACCCCTGACTCACACTGCCCTGCTCTGTGTCCAGGCTCTGTGCCCAGGCTGTGTGTTTGTGCATTTAGAAGCCTGGTTCCTGGAAGGCAGGCTTCAGCCGAGCAGCAAATATTCGTTGAGCACCTACTGTGTGCCTTGGGGAAGTGCTTTGCGAGACTAAAGCTTATGAGGACGGGGAGATAGCACCCAAGTCTTGAGGCAGAGGCTCTCAGGCTTCCAGGGGTGTCAGGGCAGGGCAGCGTGTGCTGTTTGAAGGGCTTTCTTCTTGCAGGAGTGTCCCTGAGAGTGACTCAGAGCTGAGTTACCTGAGGGGGTCTTCCCTGGCCCTTGGGCAAGCCACTTAGTCTCTCAAAAGGCCTCTGTTTCCTGGTCTGTGAACAGGGATGATAATAGCACGTAGTTTACAGGGTGGTCAGGAGGACTGAACCAACGAGAGCGCTTGGTACAGGGCCCCGGGGACTCGTAGCTGCTCTTACTGAGCTGGGGTGCGTGTGTGATGGAGGATGAGGTCTTGAGGGGGCGGCAGGAGAGCTGGATCTGCACTATTTGCAAACCTCAGTTTCTCCATCCATCACGGCTGACACACAGCTCTTGTGTAATCTGCCTCAGGGGGCTGTTGTGGAGATCAGCGAGGTCCCAGGGCACGTAGGTGCACCTCCATGGTCTGCACACCGAGGGATCGGTTCCCGGGGGAGAGGGGACGGCGGGAACACGGTGGGCGGCGGCACAGGTGCCACCATTGTAGCGCGCAGGTGTGTCATTGTGGGCCGGGAGCGGCGCTGCAGTTCGCGCCGGGGATTAGGGAAAAGGCACGTTCGGGAGGCCGCCTTCGCTCAGGGGGTGGAGTGAGGAGTGCGGGGGGCGGGGGTAACCGGAGCGCGGCCGGGAATGCAGGGCCTTTCCTCGGGGCGCCCTCGGGTCCCAGCCCTCCCCAGAAGAGACGCCCGGGGCGCTGTCCCTGGTCCTGGAGCCCGCCCGGCCCTAGCCCTGCAGTTCCCGTGGTGACCAGCTGAGGGCACCCGGGACCGCGGCGGACTCCTCAGGCCCACTTCAGAACACATGTTTAAAGAGCGTTCTTTATTCTCATGTAGTGGTATTCCCGGATAATAAGCCTACCCACACACACAATTTAAAAAACCAAACGACACACCGCCCTAAGAGGAGAAAAAGCCCTCACTTCCACAGATAAATAGTCTGGCACGATCACACCACAGGACCTAGTGAAGTAACCAAATGCTTGCCCCTGTTTGTATATTAAAACAATTTAGATTTAAGGGTGGAAAAATCTTATCGTGGTACCTGACTTCTAGTTCAGAATCTTTTGAAGACTCAGTCTGTATCAAGCCATACTAAAAAATATGTAAACCAGAGTTAAGTTGTAGGATGGGATAAACAGGCCTTTCCCCCACGTGAATATCTGGGGGGATATTTGATGCACAGCAGGTCTCCTTGGGTGGGATTCTCCCTGGCATAGCTTTCCTGGCCTCCACCCACTGAGTGACAGCGGTGACCCCCAGTAACTGCAGAGGACCAAAACCACCCTCGCGTATTTCCCTAATGCCCTTCAGGGGGCAGAGCCGTCCCCGTTGAGAACCATTGCCAAGGTGGGGGCCTTGGCTGGGTGAAGAGGGGTTCACAGCATCCCTGACTGGCTGAGTGGGAGCGTGGCACCTTAAGGAACTGTCGGGGCATCCCATCCCCCATCTTACAGATGGACCAGTAGAGGCCCAAAGCAGGAAGAGATTGTGCTAGGAAAACACAATGAGTGACCAGCTGAGCTGGAAGCCGCAACCCAGATCTCCTGTCCCCCCGGTACAGGGCTCAGTCCGCCCAGCTGCCCCGGGTGGAGCTCTGGGCGTAACTAGTCTCCCTTCCAGTTCAACTTACCTGCTTCTGAAAATGGGCAGGGAGTGCCATGCCCTTAGCAGGGGGGCAGGAGAGGGAGGCTGGCTGGATTCCAGCCTATAATGTGTGAGAGGGTCTTGGCTTCGCTTCTCCTTGGGGATGTAGCAGTTGCACACCACTAGAGCCCTACCTTTATTTCTTCCCAATAGTTGGCTGAGCGCTGTGTGTGTGTGTGATGTGTGTGTGCACGTGTGTCTGTGTGTATATTTTGTGTGAACATAATGTGATCTGTGTGGGCCTGTGATTTCTGTGTATGAATCTGTTGTCATTGGTGTGTATTCACATGTGTGTACAAACCCAGCCACAGTCAGTAGGTGAGCGCTCACCGATTTGGGACCTGTGGGTGTGAGTTTGATTTGACCTTAGCATGCGTGTGTGCATGTGGGTTTGTAAGTGTGGGGCTGGTGTTCATGTGAGCACGTCTGCATGCATTTGACCTTGATATGATCGCTGTAGGCATTAGTTAGATGTATCTGTGCACAGTACAAGGACAAGTGCACGTGTGACCTGGTGAAGTTTCTGTGCAGGTGCGCACACAGGTCCACTACAGACTGTCTTGTTCATCCTCTACCCCTAGTTCCTGAAGAGTGTCAGACACACAGTAGGTTTCTGAATAGGCAGAGGTCTCAGGAACTCATTGAATGGGATGGCAGTCTCAGAGTCAGGATGGCTGGTTCATTAACTTTACTGGGCAGCCACTTGGGGAGACGGTGTGAGCCAAGCCACACCCACTCCTCCCTCCTTTCCCAGGGCCTAGGGACCCTCCAGGAGACTCCTTTTCCAGGAGCTCAGGGTTTGCAGCATCTTGGGATTGGGTGGGTGTGGCTTGGCTAGAAAGGTCATGAGCTAAGGGCAATGATGCTTCGAACCTATGAAATTCTCATTTTTCCATGATTCAGTCTCTAACCCAGCAAAGTAAAAGTGGGTGTTTTAACAGATGAGCAAGCTGAGGCCCATAGAGGAAAACTGGTTAACACAGGAGGCTGCCTGGCCAGGCAGGAAGCCTGGGATTGCCCTGCCTCCTGCCCAGGATGCCCCCAGCAGATATCGTGGTTGGGAATGACAGGGGGGAGGGAGAACAGGGGAGGTTGCTGGGGACCCTAGCAAGAATTGACCCCACCAGTCCCATCTGGAGCCCAGACCTGAGATCTTCCCAGGAGCCTGCCCCTCCCTGTGCCCTTACATTTCCATGCTGAGGGTTGGGAAGTGGGAGCTGGAGGCAGGTGGGTGGAACTCCCAGAGTTCAACCCAGGGTGAACTTGGAAAGGGAGCTCTGCAACCCTCCACCCCTGCATCCTTCCCTCCTCCTTCGCACAGTCTGGCACCTGTTTGAGCAACTCTGGTGCAAATCTAGGAGGGCTAGAAGGGAGGCTTCCTCCTAGAGGGAGGGCCTGGACCCTGGAGGGCAGCCTGGCTCTGGTTTCTAGGGGAGAGGCTGCAGGGAAAGGAAGAAGGGAGCTCTGTCCCACCCCAAAGATGGTAGTGGCTTCCCAGTGCCAGTCGGCAAAGCACCGGTTCTGTGCTGCCTGGACAGTGTTGAGCTCCCTGTCACAGCGGCCAGTGGAGGCTGGACGTCTGGGGACTGTTAAATACGATACAGCGAGGAAATGTCAGAGCCTGGCCTGGCACCTCCGCCCTTACTGCCCCACCTCTGTGTGTGTCTGTGTGTCTGTCTTGGAGGTTGTTTCATGTGGCCACACATAGAGCTGCCCCCTTCTTTCCAACAGCTGCCTATACCGCATGGTGCACTTGAACTTTGATCTATTTATCTGGATGGCTGTTAGTTTGTTTTGGAACTCTTACTAATAAATCTTTGCTAACTCAAAAAAAAAAATGGTGAGTTCATGTAGTTCGGCCTAATACAAATGATACTGCAGCGAGTGTTTTATTTAACAAACTCATGCGATTCAAATACTATTCTCAATGCTTTGTAAGTATTAAATTAGTTAATCCTTGGCAAAACCCTTTGAAGTAGGTACTTTTATATTCATCATCAACCCTATTTTGCAGATGAAGAAATTGAGGCACAGAAAGGTTAAGTGACTTGCCTAAGGTCACACAGCCGACAAGTGGGAGAGCTGGGATTTGAACCCTGAGAGGGTTCACAAGAATGAGGATATAAGCACTTGCCTTCCTGTCTCTTGTCCTTGGCCATTTATCTTGAGACTCACCTGTGGTGACGTAGAGGGTAAATTCTCAGAAGTGGTTTTGCAGGTTCAGAAGGTGCATTTAAATTCTGCTCTTGCTGGCGGGACCGGGAGCTGGCCTGGGAGTGTCCTGAGCGTCGCTGGCTGAGGGACTGTGACACCCACACCCACCCCCACCCCACCCCCAGCTCTTGCCAGTGAGGCAGCTGCAGCTGGTCAGAGCCCAAGAGTCCGGAGCCCACACTGGGCTCTTTGTCTTCGGTGGGAACCCTGCAGCCCCCATGGCCCCTCTCAAGGGCCCACTGTCCCAGCACCAGCAGGGCCTCCCGGGGGCCAGGGCCGGCTGGGAAACTTGGCACATCCGAGGCCTCTTGGCCACCCTGCCAAGTGGACATGCAGAGCCCACTCAGGAATCATTCCCACTGAAAAGAGAGCGGCGAGGCTGAGGGAAATGTCCAGGTGGGTGCACCACCCTGGATGGGGCTGGAGTCCTGGGTCGCAGCCCTGACACTGCACACCCCTTATGACCCAGGCCCAGTTCTCGGTCCTTGCCTCCACCCCAGCTCTCTGGGTGCCCCTGCTGCTGCTACCACTTAGGAAGGAAAGACTTTCTCCCTCTTTGGGCCAATCTCAGTGCTCCTAGGGTTTGCCCCTCGGGAGCCCTACCAGACTGCCCTGTGAGGAGTGGGCTTCCCACACTGCCCCGGAATCTGCCACCCTGCCCGGAGCAGAAGGAGCCCAGCCCTGGCTCCAGAGCACCCTGCCAAGAGAGAGCCAGACCCTCCTCTGAGAACCAAACCAAGGGAGTGGTTCTAGGGCTGCGAAAATCATGCTGGCCCTGCCCAGGCTCTGAACTCCGCAAGGGGCTCTTGAGGGCTCCTCCACCCACCAGCATGTGTGGAGAGGAGAAGGGGTCCAGGGTGGGGCAGAGAGAGGGGCTGGCGGGGGGTGGAAATCCACCAAGACAGGAATATTTGCTGTGAGCCAAGGTCTCAGTTTCTTCACATCTGAAATTAGGAGCCTGCTGTGCCCCCCATCCCCCACCTGGGTGAGGCAAACTGTGGAGGCCGGTACCCAGACCAGCCATTTCCCAGGGGAAGATGGAGCTCACTGAGCCCTGGCTCAGGGCCCAGGCGGAACAGCTCCTGAGAGGCTTCTGAAGAATCCCTGCCACCCTATCGTTGTGCCCTTGGGTGTCCCTTCTCCCTCGTCCCCCCACTGCATCTGTTCCCTGCAGTCCCTCTAAACAGAAAACCCCATAGAAAACCTCAGGTTTCTATGAAGGCCTCCCTGGGTGCAGGGGGTGGGGGCAGAGTGGGTGTTCTGGGAGGGGTGGGTGAGTCCTGGGGACAGGGGCAGTGTCCCCTGTCTCCTGACACACCTTTACTTGGGTCAGGAGAGACTGTGAGTTCTGGGTGAGTTGGGTGCAGAGGAGGGCCTCAGAGTGTTTGTTGAGTGAATGTGTGAACGGCTCTAGAACTTCGAGCCCAGTTTCCCTCCGAAGGGAAGGTTGCTGAGGAACCCAGGATGGATGATTTTCAAGAAGAGGTTGGGGCATCTCCATTCCCCCTCTTCCTCTTCACCTGGGCAAAGAAGGGCTCCTGGGAGTGTGGGATGAGAGTGGGCAATTCCTTCCTTCACTCTTTCAAGAGCAGAGCTTCGACCCACAGTGCGGGACTCTCCTAGCTGACACTTATTTAGCATTTACTGTGTCAGGCCTGGGCAGAGCGCTCCACACACATTAACTCACCACAAGGGCCCCGCGGGATTCGTCCTATTTTACAGATGAGAAATTCGAGGTACAATGCAGACCATTTTGACCCTGGATTCCAAATTCTGGACCCGGCTCACTATGAGCTTCCCCTTCGTGATGACAGGGGGACAAATCCGCCGACAGAACCGGAAGGCTCTAGGGGGGATGGAAGAGGGTGTCGCCTCCAGAAGAGGGTCTGCAGCCCGGTACGCCCTGGTCTGGGGGTGGAGGGTTGGCCTGTCCTAACCTCTCCCCGACCCCCGCTACCGCCCGGCCCTCCCGCCTCCCCGCCCCGAGGTCCCAGCTCGGAAAGTCCAGCAAATCCCCTGCCCCCGGCCCGAGGGCGGCGCGAACAAGCGGCCCTTTCTGCGCGCGGCTGCCGACAGCTGGACCGCAGCCCGCGGGGGCGCGGACAATCCCGGGGCTTGTGGCCGGGGGCGGGGCGGCCCGGGTTGCCAAGGTGACCCGGGCGCGGGGAGGCGGCTCCGGCTCGGCGCGGGCCGGACGGGTGGCGCGGGCGGTGGCAGCACCATGAGCGGCCGGAAGCGCAGCTTCACCTTCGGGGCCTACGGAGGGTAGGTGCGCCGGGCGGGGGCGCTCGTGCGCGCGCGGGGGTGCGCGGGGAAGGGCGGGGGGCGGGGGACGCGCGCGCCCGCGGGTGTCTGCCTTGGTTTCTGTAGTTGTGAATTTGTGCTTAGGTGTGAGGTGAGCGGTTTGATGTCAGTACGTAACTCGTAGGATTGGGAAGTCTGCGTGTGCGTGTGTGTGTGTGTGTGTGTGTGTGTGTGTGTGTGTGTGTGTGTGTGTTCCGATTGGGTGCCCCTGTGCACGCGTGGGGACGCGAGTGGCCGCGGGCATTTCTGTGTTTGTGTCTAAGTGTGTGACAGTGTTTATGTGTATGACTGTGTGTGGACCGGCAGGTGGGCCTGTGTGTGTGCACTCCTGGGTGCACGTATAGGTCGTGGGGGTGGGAAAAGGCAGGTCAAGGGGAGGCCCTGCAGGGGCCCTGACTTGGGCTCTGAAGCTGCTGGGCCCCAGCAGTGAGGCTTTGGAGGAAGGGAACCTAGAAGCCATTAGGAGGCCCCCGCCCACCTCCACCCCTGGGTACCTCGCTGCCCCTATCTCAGGCTGCCTGGCTCTCAGGAACCCCCTCCACCCAGGGCTGCTGGCTGCCCGGACCTGGAGACCTGTGGAGGCGGGGGGAGTCAGAGTGGTGTCTGGTCCATCTTGGGGTCACTGTTCCTCCTGACCCCAAGTGCCCACCCCAGAGGAGTGCAGAGGTGGGCTGGGAGGATCCTTGCCTTCGGCAGAGGTTTGGTAAATTGGAAGGAAGACTGGGTAGACGGACTGGCCAGAACCCCTTCCCTGGCTGGCCAAGTAGTGGCATAACCTTCACCAGGCCCTGCCTCCCTGTGGTCAGAGGGACCCACGGGACCCACCTTTTGGGTGCAGAGCATTTGGGGCTCACACTGTAACACTGCAGAATATGTGCTCTTTGATCTGAGGGGATTGTGTCCAAGGTACTCCCCTCTCTGGACACCCAACCTCCAAGGGGACCCCGCAGAGGGGCTGGGTGGGGTGGGAGACAAGAGGGCTGCCCTCCCTGCCTGGGGTCCTGCTAGCCATCAGGTGATGGTCCTGGGTTGAGCCCTGAGCCTCCCGGTCAGCTGACACCGAGAGGCAGCCAGGCAGTGGGGCTGCATTCTGTTGTGTGACCTTGGGCGAGTCCTGGCCTCTCTGGCCTCACTTTCCCCATCTGCAGAGTCCGCATTAGCTGATCCCTGGGAGACCCCAGCCCTGCCTCCCCAGAAGATGTCTCCTTAGCTGGCGGAGTCTGGTTTGGGGCCCCTTTCCGGTTCTCCTCTGGCCTCTGACCAGGAGGCAGGAGTTGTTTGTTGTCCCAACAGCTGCTGAGCCCCTCGGCCCCCAGCTGGGCTGGAGGCTGGAGCCCTCCCCTATCTCAAGGTGCCCTCAGAGGGCAATGGGGGGAGCCTCTGGGAGGGGGCGCTGCCTATACACCCTCTCTAATGCCAGACCTGGAGAGAGTGGGGGAGACGAGGCCAGCGGGTGGCCCCTGAGCTCTGGGGGCTTGAGGTCTTCCTCTGGTTCTGCTCTGGGTTGGGGGTGGGTAAGGAGAGGAAGCCCCCCATGGGTCTCCTGCACCCAGATTCCCAAGCATTTGTCCCCTGGGTGGATGTGAGTGAGCTCCAGCTCCGGGATCGAGGCAGGCCACTGGGGAAGGAGAGGGGGGTGTTCTTCCTGCCCACCTTTACAAACACCCACACCCTTCAGTCCCGTCTGGAAACACTCTAGGTTGGCTCCAGCCACACCCCTACATCCTTGCTCTGATCCCAAACTGCTGTAGTCACTGTCCCACCCCACCTGTTCCAGGACATCCCATGCTGAACCCCACCCCTGCTGCCACCCCATAGCCTGGTCCTGGGCCCCTGCTCCCCTGTCCCCAATCCTGTCTCTCTTCCTTTCTTCTTCACCCCACAACTTCACATGTCCCTAAACTGACATTAGGGCCCCTGCAGCCTGTGGAGGATGGTGACAGTGCGTCAGGCACCTTAGAAACAATACCCCCTCTAGGCCCTTCTGCAAGGGCGGTGGTGAGTTAGGATTGGCCTGATGTGCTGGGCGAGGCCTGGTAAGAGGGTCTGCCCCCCTCACCTGCTGTCCCTCTTGCTGTGTTTCAGGGTGGACAAGTCCTTCACCCCTCACCGGAGTGCGTGGTGAGTACTGAGGGGCTCTCGGGAGGGGCTGGGCTGCTTGGCTGAACTTTAGAGACACTCCCAAACCATTACTGCCCCCTGTAATGCCAGGCCAGACCCCACCAACCCTCCACCCATCCTCTGCAGGCCTTGGAGTGGGCAGACCCTCTTACCAGCTCTGTCCCATCACCACAGTTCTTTCTAGAGCTCTGCCTTGGAGTCAGGCAAATCAGGTTAAATCTCAGCTCTGCCATTGCCTGTGTGACCTTCAGCAATTCACTCACCTCTCTGAACTTCAGTGCTCTAATCTGTGAAATGGGGACTAAAATGCCTATTTAACAGAGCGAAAGCTGTACCCCCCCAAAAAAAGCAAAACACGGCCTGGCATATTGTAGGCCCGCAGTGAAAGGTTTCCTTCCTTTCCTCTATTCTTTCCCATCTCATGGTGTCTCCTGGCCACTGACCCCCAAACCCTCTACTTCCACTCCATACATAGCCTTCAGGACGCCCTCCTCCAGCCCATTTCCTGTGTCTGAGGCTGCCTCTCTCTGGAGGAGGAAGTGTCTGCAGCTTCCCCAACACTGTGAGCAGTGGGTGGAGGTGCAGCCTCACCTCGGGATTCACACCCCCCAGCCCGATGCCCCAGCAGGCGGGTGCCTCCCGGCTTCCCTGGCACCGGCATCACTTGGGTCCGGCTGGCTGCTCCTGCTGCCACTTGAACTCCAGCAGGAGAGCCCCCAACTGCTCTGGCTTCTGCTTTCTGCCCCTGCTGAGGGCTTCCTGGGGTCCCCAGGCCCTGCAGTGCCCCCCAGCTGCTGGATGACTCGTATCTGGCACCATTGCCTTACCTGCTGCCAAGAGCTCCCTAGGAAGCCACACCTGGGGCGGGAGGCCAACGGGGTGCCCAGGCTGAGCTCCAGGGCCTGCCCTTTTATTTTCCTCTGATGCTCTCTGTGCCACCTGGAGCCAGTTACTCTCCCTCTCTGGGTTTTGTCTCCTGCTGCTGTGCCTCTGCTACGTGCAAAGCCAGTTTGAGTCTCTACCATGTGCAAGGCCATGTGCCAAGCCCAGCGCAGGGGTAGGGCGAGGAGAGATACAGATGGAGGCGAGAAAAGTGCCTTTTCTTTCAAGGAGTTCAATAATAGTATCCCAACAACTGCCATTTGTCAAGAACCTGCTGTGCACTGGGTACTGTTAGGTGCTTGAATTGCATCATCTCACGTGATCTTTCCCACATCACTGAGTCAGGGACTATTAGCCTTAACTACAGATGAGAAGAATGGTGCATGGAAGGGGTAAGTGACTTGCCCAGGTTCACACAGCTAGTCAGTGGCAGAGCTGGGATTTGAATCTTGATCTTCCAGGCTCTGTGCAGAACCCAGAGTCTCACTCACTCCGTCCCAGGGCCTCCAGGCCACCGGGCAGATCTGACAGATGCACCTGAGGGAAGACTTGAAGTTGGAGGAGGACTCAGAAGGATGGAGGAGTGACTCAGAAAGCCCACTCTAGGGAGCCTTGAATGAAGAGTCAAAGAGACGAGGGTCTAGGACTAATAGTAACTAACCACTGTGCGACTTTGGGCAAGTCCCTTCCCCTCTCTGGGCCTCAGTTGACACATTTACAAAATAAGGTTCTGGGATGACCAGGACTTGCCCATCACCCACAATGCCTTGCCCCATGCCCTCCTTGCTGGAGCTGCTGTCCTTGGTGCTAGCCCCTAGGCCCTCTCTTCCCTCATCCCCAAGCCAATTGCTTAGCCCCCAGCCTGTGCCTGGCATCTAGGTAGTGCCCTGTAAGTGGGTGGTCACTTTGACTATCAGTTATGAGCTTCTGGCATTCAAGGCCTGTCTCCACCTCACCTTCCAGGCTGGGACTCACTTCTCCCATGCCCTGCATTTCCGATCAATGGGAATATGGTCCCCATGAGCACCACCTCCAGGCTTTTGCTCGCCTTGTCCCCTCCCCTCGACCTGCCCTCCCCTCCCATTTCCACAAGCCCTCGCCACACCTGCAGCCCATCTTTATCACCATTTGTTGAGTGTTTGCTTTCCTGATCCCCACACCTCCTCTTTTTCTCCTTGAATGCCGTCTCTGCTGCTTACCATGCTTGTAGAGCACACAGTAGAGCTTACTCCTAGTGCAGTGGGAAGGCCATGGCCTTTGGAGTCTGACAGACATTGATTTGAATCTGCCTCTGTCACACACTAGTGGTGTGACCTTGGGCAGGTCACTTCCCCTCTCTGAGCCCCATTTGGTGCTCAATGGTATTTAATGAATTGGATCTTTCAGCGAGTTGACCTCAGTTGAGTTGAATGAATCCACACAAGAGTGTGGTGTGAGGCAGGGTCTGAGGTCCTTGAAAGCAGAGGTTGCTTGAGTTACTTTTGACTTAGGCCCACTTTCCAGCATGAGTCCCATAAGAGCTGGGTTGTACTCTTCTCATCTCTCCATCCTCCACACAGTCTTGCCCAGCTGCCCAAACCCGGTAAATGCTTAATGAATGTTTGTGGGATTGAATTGAATGTGTCCAGAGGGTGGAAGAGGTGAAACCTTGTCAGGTAGACTGAGAGGGGGTGTGGTTTTCACCACGTATTTTTTTTTTTTTTGCGGTACGCGGGCCTCTCACTGCTGTGGCCTCTCCCATTGCGGAGCACAGGCTCCGGACGCTCAGGCTCAGCGGCCATGGCTCACGGGCCCAGCCGCTCCGCGGCATGTGGGATCTTCCCGGACCGGGGCATGAACCCGTGTCCCCTGCATCGGCAGGCGGACTCTCAACCACTGCGCCACCTGGGAAGCCCTCACCGTGTATTTTTAAAAGGGATTAAGAGGTAGGGGCTTGGATCAAGGGAGCAGTGAGGCCTGGTAGAGGCCAGATGTGATCATGGCTGGATTCCCCTACCCCCTGCCTCTCATCAGCAGATTATCTACAGTGAAGGAACACAGAACAAGCGTGCAAATGCCAAGGAATGAGGCCCAGTGGGGGGATTAGGAGCCAGTGGGATAGTGGGTGACTCTGGTTCCGCAGCCCTAATGGACATTACGGTGGATTCAAATGGTGGGGGGAGGAGGGAGGTGGAACAGTGTCAGAGTGGGGGAATGGCTAGGTGGAGTTGTGCAGGGAAGGTGGGTTCTGGAAATACCCTGGGAAGAGGAGGTTCAGCTTTGACCTTAAAGCTGGGACCCTGGGAGGAGGAGCAGGACCTGGCAAGGACTCAGTGCCAGTGCCTGCTGGGCATTTTACTGTGGTGACCTCATTAAGTCATGATGACAGTCCTGAAAGTTGGCCTTAGTGTCCCCTTTATAGAGGCCAAAACCAAGACTGAGAACGTTGAAGACTCTGGCCCAAAGTTGCACAGCTGGCGAAGGCTGGATTTGAATCCAGCTTTTCCTCCTGCCAGGGAAGGGTCCTTGGCCAGAGACAAGGAAGCCACAGGAATGAGAAAAATCCTGGTTACGCGGTGAGAGAGGAGGACGAGGAGAGTGAGATAATCCTGGAACACCTCCAAAGCAGAGGGCACTGCCCAGCCCCCTGTGTCCCACCAGGAGGGCCTCTCTGAGATATTTCCCCGTGATAGTAATGGTACCAGTTGCTCCCATATATGAAACATTTCCCCGGTCTCAGGCCCTGGGCTGAGAACTTCATTTAAATTATTTCATTCCATCCTCATACCAGCTTTACAAAGTAGAGACTATTACTATCTGTCTCCCATTTTACAGATGAGGAAACTGAGGCTCAGAGAGGGGACCTGGCTGGCCCAGGGGAACACAGTCCGTGAGTGGTGAACAAGACTGGCAGCAGGGTCAGCCTGAGCCTGTACCTTTAGCTCCAGCTCTCCTGGAGGCTGCCTGTGCCGACTGGGGGTCTTGGGTGGGCAGCCCCTGTCAGGTGGTTCCTTTCTGTAATCACTGAGCCGGAGGCCCTGGGCGGCGGAGGGAGCCTGTGTGCTGCTGCAGGAAGCATGAGGCTGGCCTCATTAGTGGTTCTGAAATGCCAGGCGGGCACAGCCTGCTGGGCCTCCTTTTCTATTATGCATCTGGTGGGCAGGACCCCGGTGGGCAGCTGGCAGAGCACAGGACAGGGGAGCTAGCTACCACTTCTTGAGCCCACACCTGCCACCACACCTCTGAGCAGGGATACCCCAGGGCGAACGCCAGGGCAGCTCCTGCCTCATTCCCCCAGCCCAGCCTGGGTGAGGGGGTTCCACGGGGGACAGGAGCGTGGATGCTGGTGCCCAGCTCATTAGTCTGCCTGTCTCAGCAGCTACTTCTGAGAGAGGCGGGGACCTTGATTGAGCTGAGAGTCGTTTGGGACTAGGGTGGGCAGAGGCAGGCTGCTATAGAGTCTTAGGTGCACAGGCTCCTGGCTGCACAGCACCTCGGAGTGACGGTAGTCTTGGTCATTTATTCATCATTCATTCAGCTATAAGGAACTACCGAACACCTACTGTAAGCCAGACACAGTTCTAGGGACTGCAGATTCAGTGGAGAATGAGACAGGCACAGTCCCTATCTTCAGAGAGGTTGATTTGGTCAGTTCTTCACCTCTTTGAACCTCAGTTTCCTCATGTGTAAAACAGGGAGTAGGGGAGACAGTCTATAAATAGACGCCCCCCCCAAATAGCAAAAGACAAACTGATGGTTGTGCTGAATTTTAAAGCAAGAGTACATGCTAGCAAGAGCTGATCCTTACTTGGAGCTTAGCCAGCATGCCGTGTTCCAAAGCCCTTTCCATATATTGATGAATTTAATCCTCACAACCCCATGAGGCAGGTACTGTCATTACTCCTGGTTTAGGGCTGAGGAAACTGAGGCATAGAGAAGCCAAGTAACTTATTCAAGGTCTCTTGGCCAGGCTGAGATTTGCACACAAGCAGCTGGGCTCCAGCTTGTGCATCACCCTGTACTGTGAAGCTGTGGGGTGATGGGTGGAGTCATGGAAGGCTTTTCCGAGGAGGTGGCATTTGAACCAAAATCTGGAGAATGAGAAGAGCCACTTGAGAAAGCAGCAGATGCAAAGGCCCTGAGGCAGGAGTGAGTTTGGTGTGTCCTCAGAACAGGAAGGAGGCTGGTGTGGCTGAAGAGATGTGGGAGAGTGAAGCCAGGGGTGGATTTAGAAAGGGGGAGGGGCCAGACTGAGAGTCTCGCAGGCAGGGTAGGAGTCTGGCTACAACATCAGTGACTGACATGCAGAACCACTGAGTCTCAGACTCTTGGCTTTGTGAAATCTTAGAATCAGAAAATTTGGGCCTCCTAGAATCTTTGGAGATGGAAGAAATGTTTGAGGCACCCTCCTATGGCCTCCCACTAAACAAGGAACCCTCCCTTGGTTCACAACCCTTTGAATATTGGAAGAAGACTGGGGGGGGCCCCTGAGGAAATCGTACCTTTATTTTCAGTGGCTTTGTAGCCCTCCTGAAGCTCATCGTCCCTGGCTGAGACCATCATGACCTTGGCAGCTCCTTGACTAGCCTTTGTCGCTCACTCCTAGTGATGGGGGGCTCACTACCCTTGAAGTATCCCATTCCATTCCTGAGCAACTCAGATGGATTTCAAAATTCTTCCTTACTTCAAACCAGCTGCCTGAGCTAGATGCACCTTCTGGGTGTCCCATCCCTGACAGTGGCCCTTTAGTGAGACAAGGATGGGGATTTTGTACCCCCAGGTCCACTCTTTCTTGTCTAAACAGTCACTCATCCTAGCCCACCCTCCTTTACATCCTCTATTTAGCTCAGTTTGTGCAGGCCTCGAAGCCCCCTTAGTTATGCCTCTCTGCCTTCCTAGGGCCAGACAATGCCCACTCCTGGGGAAGCCCACTTGTTGGGCAGGGGGGACGCCTAGGAGAGACTCCAGACCAGAGAGGCCCCCTCTTCCAGGAAAGAGGCCTCCCTAACTTACGGAGATAAGAGAAAGTCTCCTTCAGATGGGTTTTGGTCCTGGGTCTGCCGCTATGTTTCTGTGTGACCTTGGGAAGTGAATCCCCGTCTTCGGGCAGTTTCCCCATGCCCACCTTCGGCACAATCAAGAGGCAGAGATGGGGGACTTCCTTGGCAGTCCAGTGGTTAAGACTCCGCGCTTCCACTTCAGGGAGCATGGGTTCGATCCCTAGTCAGGGAACTAAGATCCTGCTTGCTGCGAGGTGTGGTCAAGAAAAAGGGAGGCAGAGATGGTCCTGGAGGGCACTTGCAGCTCTAAGTTTCCCAGTCTGGTTGGCCCTGCTTGCCTCTACATCCCAGCAACGCTCAGGCTTAGGTCCCTTTGTTTGGGAGGTGCAAAGAAAGATGGGGGTTCTGTTTTCAGGCAGATCTGAGTCCAGATACCAACTTCAGCTTTTCTTACTTGCTGTGTGGCCTTGCCCAAGCTACTTTTGCCTCTCTGAACCTCAGATTGCTCATGACAATAAGAACCAGGCTCCGTACCCCACGGGGGGCTAAGAATGAAATAAGTTCATTGTGTGCACTCAGTGGATGTTTTCCCTCTCCCTGAGCATTTGCATTTTGAGAGAAAAGACACATTAAACCAAAGAGAGACTCATTAAAATTTTAGTGCTAGAATTTTAGGCCCTGTGGAGGTGGCTTATTTGAGAAGTGATTAAGGAGGGGACCTTTCTGATATCCCTAAATCCCATAAAGACTTTCCTCTGCTCAGGGTCTCTCCCAAGACAGTCATTCCTTCATTTAGCAAATTAATTCAACAAATATTTAATGTGGGAATGCCCTCCAAGGGCCAACCAAACCCCATGCTGGACACTGGGGACATGGCAATGGAGATGACAGACAAGGCCACTCCCCTCGTGGAGTTCAAGGGCAGGGGGGAGAATAAGGAAAGAGAGCGTTCTAAGGGGGGGGGTGATACGTGTTGATGGGGCAGATGTGGGGAGTTCTGAGAGCTCAGAGAAGGACTCCTCTCCCCTACCTGGGAATCAGGGGAGGCTTCCCAGAAGCCTCCCCTGGAGGTGAGGCTTGGAGGTGAGCCTCCCCTGGAGGTGAGCCCAGAAGCCTCCCCTGGAGGTGAGCCTGGAGGTGACCCAGAAGCTGAAACTCACAAAACAAGTTGAAATGGGCCAAGTGGCAGAGTGTCTGTGCGTGTGTGGTGTGGGAGAGAGGGCCAGTGCCAAGAGAGTGTTCCAAGAAGAGGAGGTGGCAGGTCAGCAACATGGAGGAGAAAAGCATTTGGTGGCACTTGCTGGGCACAGGACGGAACTGGACCTGGCAACAGACAGTGGGAGAGGCAGCCACCAGCTCATGTCCCTGTTAGCCCCACTGGGACTTCCTGTGGGTGCCCTAGAGGGTCTGAACCCCCAAGCCACGATGGGGCAGAGGCCTGCCGGGGCTGCCTGTCACCCACTGTAAGATGGGCACTCCCCACTGTAAGGGCTGCCCTGCTCTGTGCTGTCAGTCTGGGGCTGTGTACAATGGAGGATAACTTCTCTGGGTCTTATAAATTGAAGACCATAAAAGCACCTACCCTGAAGATTGTTGTGGGGATTAAGTGAGAAATGTATGCCAAGGTCCAAAACCAAAGTGATGCCAGCGATCGTGGTCCCTGCCGTGTCATCCTTACAAGCTGGTCCTTGCAGTGGGGGCAGAATCGCTCAGTGTGTGGACTCTGCCCTCTGGAAGTTCACTGCCTGCCGGGAGGCAAGACCTGCCCACACTTGAGCATGCTCCCAGCCATGGGCACTGACCTTGACACTGGCCCTGAGAATGCTGGCTTTGCAGCCAGCCAGGTCTGCACTGAGTCCTGGCTGGGTGACCTTGGGCAGTACCTCCCTGGCTGAGCCATGGTTTCTTCCTTTGTGCAGCGGGGTTATTAGTTGTCACCACCTCAGGGTGAGAGGAGTGAGGAGGTGCTTTTAAAGGGCCAGCGCAGCCTAACAGTGCAGCTCTTTCAGACCATGGGAAGCCCCGGTAACCTGCAGAAACAGCACTCTCACTCTCTGAGGCTCATTTTCCTATCTATAAAATGGGAAGGTTAGCTACAAAACACTGTCGTGCTGGGGTTCTAGTGGAGTCTGATAGTCCCTAATCTTGACCTGGTCTGACTGATTGCTGTGTGACCCTGGGCTAGAGACTTAACCTCTCTGAACCTCAGTTTCCACACCTATAAACAGGGACAATATTCACCTCACAGGATCCTTTCAAGGATTCGTTAGCCATTTGCTTGTTGTTTTTTTGCAAATAAATTTGTTTATTTTATTTATTTATTTTTGGCTACATTGGGTCTTTGTTGCTGCCCGCAGGCTTTCTCTAGTTGCGGTGAGCGGGGGCTACTCTTCGTTGTGGTGCGCAGGCTTCTCGTTGCGGTGGCTTCTCTTGTTGCGGAGCACGGGCTCTAGGCACGCAGGCTTCAGTAGTTGTGACATGCAGGCTCAGTAGTTGTGGCTCGCAGGCTCTAGAGCGCAGGCTCAGTAGTTGTGGCGCATGGGCCTAGTTGCTCCGCGGCATGTGGGATCTTCCCAGACCAGGGCTCGAACCCTTGTCCCCTGCCTTGGCAGGCAGATTCTTAACCACTGCGCCACCAGGGAAGTCCCTCGTTAGCCATTTGTTCATTCAACAAATACTTATCAAGTCCCTGCCACGTGTCGTCTAAGAATTGGGGATACAGCGGCGAACCTGAGGTGCCTGGCGTGTGGCCTCATACAGGTCACCTTCCAAGGCAGGAGACAGATGCAAAACGAGCTACTGGGCAAATAAGGCGAATTCACGTGGGTAGTGGGTAGTGCGTGACAGGGTGGCTGGGGAGGGGATACCTTTTGCTAAGGGTATCGGGGAGGGCCTCTCAAGGCCTGAATGGGAAGGAACTGACTGTGGGAAGTGTGATCCAAGCAGAGGGCGGAGTATGTGTAAAGGCCTTGGGGCGGGAACAAGATTCCTTCCCTTCCCCAAATCTGGAACATTCCAGATCATCTCCTGACAGCATGTGGAAGGTGGCTGAGTAGGCAGGGGTGTTGGAGGCCCATCCTCTCTCAGAAGAACTGCTGCTCACGAGGCAGGCCTGGGGGAGGGGGGTGGGCACTGTGGGCAGGCATGCAAGACCAGGCTTGGGTTGGGCCTCCCGTGAGATGGGGCGTGTGGCAGAAGGCGGAGCCTCTGAGCCCGCAGGGGTGGGGCCGACTGCAGGGGTGGGGCCGACTGCAGGGCACAGGCAGGAGGCCAGCCTGGCGACCACCTGGCTGATCCCCCTGCCCAGAAGTATTCTGGGGTCTGGTGCAGAGACCCGGGGCCTATTTCAGGAGGAGTTTGGGGGAGGGGAGCAAAGGAACCTTGGCTGGCTTTCTCTCTCTCTGCAGCCAACCTGGGCCTGAGTACCAGTCATAGCGTGCTCCGGCGTTTCCCAGATCTGGCCCACCCACGGGCCAGAGGTTCTTTGAGATGCCCCCTATACACACGCACATTTTCCCTGTGCACACTCCTAGACTTGACTCTTGTCCAGGCAGCTTCGTCACGAGCATACAGCTGTATACACATTCACTCGTGTAGCATATCATAATCGGGCAGCGACTGTGTGCCAGGCCCCCAAACAGGTCGGGTCCACACTGCAGAAGCCCCGTGATCTGATAATCACACTGTGACAAGTGCAAACCCGGGACAGGCTTCTGGGAAAGCTGGTCAGGGTAGGGGCAACCTGACCCAGTCTGAGGAGGGGGCTCCAGAAAGACTGTATAAGAGTGTAGCATGGGGCTTCCCTGGTGGCACAGTGGTTGAGAGTCTGCCTGCCGATGCAGGGTACACGGGTTTGAGCCCTGGTCTGGGAGGATCCCACATGCCGCGGAGCAACTAGGCCCGTGAGCCACAACTACTGAGCCTGCGCGTCTGGAGCCTGTGCTCCGCAGCCGCGATAGTGAGAGGCCCGCGCATCGCGATGAAGAGTGGCCCCCGCTTGCCGCAACTAGAGAAAGCCCTCGCACAGAAACGAGGACCCAACACAGCCAAAGATAAATAAATAAATAAAAATTAAAAATGAATATCTGCTTATAAAAAAAAAAGAGTGTAGCATGTAGGTGTGATGGGGGATGACGGGGGAGGGTGGAACAGGTGGAGGGTACGGTGTGTGCAAAGGCTGGGAGGTGGGACACGCTCAGGGCCTCGTGGGCCACGTGAGGCAGTCGAATCTCCATCCTGCACGTGGCGGGAAGCCACGGGGGGGCTTTTAGGCAGGTGGATGACGTGATAGACACAAACATGCTCGCCTACAAACCCACGCACGCCCCAGACACGAGCGTGTTTTCTCCCACCCACACTTCACGTTCCTGCCAGGCCTCCCACCTACATCCTCACCCACGGAGTTGCACACACCCTGTCGCACCAGCAGGCAGCACTGCAGAAAACCCCGTGCCGGCTCCCAGCAAAAGTGTCAGACACTCGCCCCAGCTGCTTGCTGATTTTGTGGAGCAGCGCCCTCTGATCCAGCCCTTTGCACACTCCACATTTGCACAGATGTGCACGTGCCCCCTCCCAACCACCCCCACAGCGTGCAGGATCATAACCCTCCCCTGCACATGGAAGGTGGCTCCTAGCTTGGGCAGTACTTTCATACGCGTTATCTCACTGAATTCTCCCAGCAGCCCTGCGTGGAGGAATTATCAACACCATTTTACAGCTGAGGAAACTGAGGCTCAGAGAGGTGAAGTGACTCTCCCCAGGCCACACAGCTAGAGCTTGGCCAAGTCAGGATTTGAACTCAAGTCCATCTGGCTTCTAGATCTGTCCATTGGTCCAGCCAGACTCAGGAGCACGCATCTGTGTTCCTCTCCTCTCCAGGCTTTCACTGAGAAGGCGGCAAGGAACTTAAAACGCCAGTTTCTTCCAGAAACACGTTGATCAACTTGGAAAGTTATTTAGAGCCCCAGTGCAAGCCCATCCGCCTGGCGACCTTGAGGCCTTGGGGGGGTGGTTCCAGGGGTGGGGCTGGGCACCTGCCAGCCTGCTAGCCTGGGGCAGCTCGGGGCTGGGACCTGACACCAGGAGCAGAGGCTTCATTTATTTGCATTTGCAAATGAGGCAGACAGCCTTGTCTCCGCACAGGCTGACCGTGGCTGGCCTGGCTCCCAGGACCTGACAGCTGAGGTCCCAGGGTATAGCCCCGAGCCCAGCAGCCTGGATTGCTTCTCTCCTGCCTTCTCTCCTCCCTGCCCCTCAGAGCAGAGTGCCTTGTGTAGGAGAAAGAGCGTGGGCTTCAGAGTCAGCCAGAACGAGGGTTACAGCCCAGCTCTCTCACTGCTGCTGGGGGACCCTTGGCCATGTTGTTTAACCTCCCTCTGTGTCAGCTTCTCCTTGGAATACAGAGTGAAGAGTATCTCTTTCTTAAGATGATTGAGGAAGGTAAAGGAGTCAGGTACTCAGCTGACTCAAAGGACTCAGTTGTTTTAATCTTTCTTTTTTTTTTTCCTAATGACAAAAATAATCAGTGCTCGTTGTAAAAATCCAAACAATACAGAGAAATATATCCTGTAGAAGGCAGAAGTTCCTAGTGGTCCTGTTGCCCAGAGATAACCCATGTGAACTTTTACATGTAACTTAAAATCTTTACAAGTGAGATTTTTTGGGGGGCAGCCTGTTTTTTTTCACTTAACAGTATACCTCAAATTCCCTTTTCCGTCAGGACTAGAAACCTCCTTTGTCACCACTGCATGGTCTTCCATGGTTGGCACATGCCTTGTGTATTTAACCAGCTTCCAGGTTTCAGCTATGGCAAACCCTGCTGCAGTGAATGTCCTCTGTTCATATATTTTTGTGCTTTTTTGTAAGTATTTCTGGGGGATAAATGCCTAGAAGTGGAGTTGCTGGGCCAAAGACTGTGCACATTTTCATCCTTAATGGGTGTGGCAAGCAAACCGGCAGAGAAGTAGCAGCAATCCATGTGTCACGGGAGACCCAGGAAAGTCCATCTCCTCGAAAGAATGGGAATTTATCCACTGCCTCTGCCTTTGACCACAGACCCTGGAGTCAAGAGGAATCGATTCCACATGTGGGAGGTGCCTGGCAGGTCATCTAGTGAACCCCCATGCTCCCATTATTCTCCCTGTTCCCATACTTTGGCATCTCCCCCTTCATCCCTTCTTGCCTTTGCTTGACGGGGAGCTCAGTACCTTACACGGCTCTATTCATCACATTATTTCTCATGTTGGACTCTGGTCTACCTTCTCACGACTTTCACCCAGGAGACCTGCCTCAGTCCTCAGCAGCCTACAGAGGAAGGAAAAAAGGAAGAGAGAAGGGAAGGCCAGGAAATGCTCATGGTTAATATTTACATACTTTACATATATGAACTCATTTAATCCTCACGACAACTCTTGGAGGCAGACACAGTTGTTACCCCCAAATTATAGATGAGGAAACTGAGGCTCAGAGAGGTTAAGTAACTTGCCCAAGTCCCACAGCTGTTAAGTGGCAGAGCTAGGATATAAACCCAGGCAGTCTGGCTCCAGGGCCCACACCTCTCCGGGCAGGAGCTTGTAATTTATTGAACAACACCTACGGTATTCTCAGCTTCTGCTCACCAGTGGCCTGGAACCCACGAGGGAGCAAACCCACTGGCTAGGAGGAAGACGGATAGATTTAACAAGGCCTCAGCGCTGCAGGGTTTAGCATCTGAGCAGTGAGGCCACAGAGCAGCAGGCACAGCTAGAGAACAGTCCGGGCAGTGTCACTGGGCTTTGCTTTGAGGTGGGTGAGGCCTGGCTCTGATGCCAACGCCCAGCACCATTGTCTGGCCCAGAGCGGGCGTCAGGACGTGTGTCCTGAATGAGTGACTAAGCACAGGAATGAAGGGCACATGGGGGAGTGGGTGGGTGATGGAGTGAGTGAGCGAAGGAATGCATGGAGTTCAGCAAGGGAGACCCCCTGGGCGACAGAGGCTGGGAAAGAACGGGAAGGTTAAGGAGGGAGGCGGGGCGTGGGTGGCGCTAAGACTGAGCAGCCGATGGGTGCTGGGAAGGCCCCTGCGCACGAGCTCCGGCCACCCTTTCCCTGGGTGCTAAGGGCGGTGGCCTGTGCCGGCCCACTGGTAAGTTGTCCTGTGCCCACGTGGGCAAGGGCTACAGCCGCTGGGTTTGGGCTTCGGGTGTGATACCATGGGCGAGTCATCAGCTCTGTCCCAGCTTCACTTTCCTTCTGTGTAGAATGGAGGTAACGAACGTTACCTGCCTTCGGTTCCTTGTGAGGCTGTAGGGAGGGTCTAGAGCAAAGGAAGTGTGTAAACTGTAAAGTGCCAGGCGGGATAAGCGGATGTTGTCATTAGGGAGCAGGAAGGCCCCGAGGCTCGGTCACCTCAGCGTCACTCCTCCCTCCTGCCCCCGGTGCAGGGAGGGGTCAGTCCCCGGGGAGGAGGAGGGTCAGGCTTAGGCTGCTGCAGGCCTTGGGCCACCTGGGCAGGGGAGGCACTGGCGGGCAGCTGGCAGATGGGAGGCCCGGCTCCCAGGTGCTGTGCCCCGGGTGGGGGCCAGTCCCATGACCTCCTCTCGGGGCTGCCAACCTGTTGTTTGCTCAGGAGGCCGCTGCCTGGCGCAGCTCTGGGATCCGGTTGTCTCGGCGCTCAGCCAGCTCAGGGTGAGGGTGCGGTGCCCCGAGCCCCCTTCCTGCTCCCCTCTGCCCTGCCTGGTGCCTGAGATCCTCTCCTCCCGCCCCCAGGGGGGCCCTGCCAGCTCTGCAGCTGGGCGGCTGCGAGACCCCGGCCCATCTTGCAACCTAGCTGAGCCTCTGCTTCCTTATCTCTGAAATGGTGTGAGGATGACAGCAGCCTCAGTCAGAGCTGTTGTGAGGATTACAGGACACCACAGCGCTTGGCTCGCCCCCCCCACCGCCCCCTTGTCTCCTGTGCCCTCAACACTCCCTCTTGAGTCCTGGCTGAGGTCAAAGGTGCCTGGGGAAAGGAGAGCCAGGAGCAGCCATGCCTGTGTCCCCGACGCCCCTACTCTCGCCGCCCCTCCCCATGGGCCCCCAGAGGGGGCCCAGGCCTAGCTTCAGAAACTTGCTCACTGGCTGCCCCTGGCCACCTTCCCTGGCACCTTGGCAAGGCCAGGGACAAGCGGTGCCGGATGGTTGAGCTCCGGAGACAATGGGCTTCTGTGGCCCCCGGGGGGAGGGGGCAGTTCCAGGGTGGCCTGTAGCCCTGGTTTCAGGAGATTAGAGTCCCCTCAGACCTGACCCCGCGGCTGGGGGGCACGGGCAGCCTCCCAAGCCCATCCAGAGGGCCCTCTCTCAGGGGACTGAAGGTTCACAGGAGTGACCCTCGGGGCGGGACCCCTTCTCACTTTGAGGTCTGTGCCCTTTCCCCATCCCCCGGCCCCAACGTGAATCACCAGTTTGGTAGAACCGGTTGATCTCATGAAGACCAGGGAGATTCAAGGGACCCTGAGCTCTGGTGACCAGTGCTGGGCTGGCCTGGACCCCTTAGGCCCCGGTCCTGGGCTAGCCCCCGACAAATCCTTCTCACCCTTATGTTCGTTGGTTGGCTGAGCCCCTCTTCTGCCCTCCCAACACCCCCCAGGACTGGATTCCCAACTTGTGTGTGTGCCATCCAGCACCTGCCCGGCTACCCTGCTCCCCGTCACAGGACTCCTGCCTTGGTGGTCATGTGTCACCTGCTCTGGCCACCAGAGTTTCACCTGTTTCAATTGCATTTTAAAGCATGAATGGTTTACACGGGAGAAAAGAAGGAAAAAGGAGCTCCCAGCAAAGGGCAAAGCCTGTGCAGAGGCTCAGCAGTGGGAAACAGCGCGTTTGGAAAGCTGCCTGCAGCCCAGCCAGGTTAGGGCAGGAAGCGGCGGGTGGGGGCGGGGGGATGAGGCTGGGAGACTCAGCAGGGGTCAGACCCACCTGGGGGCCTCCGTTCAGGGCAGCTCTCTCTGAATGGCCAAAGGGCCAAGTCCTACTCACAGGATAGCTCAGCCACCCCTCTGGTGCCCTGAAAGGGTGGGTTCTCTGGGAGAGCGGCTAATAATAATAATAATAATGGCAAACACTTCTACTGGGCTTACTTGCTTAGGAGGTGGGTACATTGTCTCTCATTTTGCAGATAAAAGACAGGACCCTCCTACCAACTCTCCAGCTGGTTAACAGGTGGGAAGCAACCCAGGGAGGCATCTGGTCACCTGTGCTCCGTCTTCCCTTTCTCCCCAATCACACCTGGGTCTGACCTGCAGTTTTGCAGAGAGTGGACATCCCCCTGAGAGGCCCCCCACCCCAGCGCAGCATCTGTGGCCCTGGACCGGTGGTGGCCTGGTTCTAGTTCCTAAGCTGCTCCCGCCTTGCTGGGTAACTTCAAGTTGGTTGTTTAACCTCTCTGAGCCTCAGTTTACCCTTCTGGGAATGGAGGATCCTAGCGACTGCCTTATCTCCCGCTCCAGTTCCGGTGAGACTTCCAGGAGTGAGCAGATAAAGAGGGCTTTTGAAAAGTAGAAAAAGCTGCACTCACGACTCTGCAATTATTACTGTTACCTCAACATGGAGATACGGGAGGGGGAGGAGGTGCAGTGACAGTTGCCAAGTTACCGGGAGCTGTCTGCAGCAGCTTCCGGCCTGGCCCATCCCACTCAGGAGCTGGGCCACTGGGTCCCTCCCCACACACCCCGCCGCACCCTTTCCCTGGAAGAGATGGGCACTCCGAGAGGGAGGGGAGCTAGGGCCAGATGGCTGGTGGCCACACACCTGCAGGGCTGGAAGGTGACCCTGGAATGTGGCTGGCCCAGACTCCAGGTGGGCTCTGGCTTTCTGTGTGACCTTGGGCAAGTCACCTCCTTTCTGGCTGCCGCCTATTCCTGTGTCCAGGTGTCCTGTACCTACAGGCAGGTGTCCAGGCCAGACAGGGCAGCATTGGAGCTGGACCTAGAGAAGATGCTTGGCGGTGGCGGCAGGAACCTGGGGCTGTGATGGGGAGGCCGCTGGGGGCTGGGTTGAGAGTGGCTGTGATGCATGTAGTAGAAGAACCCTGGGCTAGAGTGAAACCCTGGCACTGCCCTTTCCCTGGAGTGACCTTGGGCTTGTCACTTAACCCTTCTCAGCCTCAGTTTTCTTATCTGGAAAAAGGCTGATAATAATCCAAGCTCACAAAACTGCCATGGTGATTGAATGAGACAATGTCTATGTAAACTGTAGAGTGCCGTGCAGATATGACTACAGTCCTGGCCAGGGGAACGGAAAAGTGGGGAGAGTTCCCCATGTCCCAGCTGCTGCGTGTGCAGGAAGAAGGCAAAGCATTTTAAGCTGAGCCAGGCCCTAGGGTCAGGAAGGTTTCCAGAGAAATGGGGAGCGGGCAGAGACTTGGGAGGCCCCCGGGTGAACGGAATGATGGAGGTTGGGAGGAGACAAGGGTGGGATAGGAGAGAAAGAGAGATTCAAGTTCATGAGAGGGAGGAAAATAACCAAATAGGGGGAGGTCTGCGGAGACCAGAGGCAGAGGAGAGTGCATGGTGGGCTAGAAAGGTGGGGGAGAGGTGTGTGAGAGGTGAGGAAGGCTAAGACGAGGAAGAGGAGGCATCAGGAGGGGAGCGGGGAGGGAGGGAGGCAAGAACCTGAATTTATTCATTTCTTCAGAAGCCCTGATTGAGCAGCTACTATTTTATAAGAGATAATAGTGTAACATTAGGGCAGCGTCTAAATCCAACGGCTGGAGGTTCAAAGCCTCTGTATTTCACTATCAGCGTGACCTTGGACACGTTGCTTAACCTCTGTGTCTTAGTTCCCTCCTCTGAAACAGAATTAAATGAGGTAATACAAGTGAAGCCATTCGCTCAGGGTCTGCACGCGGTACGTCCTGCATCAGGGTTGGCTGCCCTTGCTGTTGTTACTGTTATTATTATTATTATTTTTTTTTGCGGTTCGCGGGCCTCTCACTGTTGTGGCCTCTCCCGTTGCGGAGCACAGGCTTCGGACGCGCAGGCTCAGCGGCCATGCTCACAGGCCCAGCCGCTTCGTGGCATGTGGGATCTTCCCGGACCGGGACACGAACCCGGTCTGCATCGGCAGGCGGACTCTCAACCACTGTGCCACCAGGGAAGCCCAGTTACTGTTATTATTACGTCCCTGATGTGACGTGCTGGGTCCACAGGGCTAGCTGCCCATGCTCTGAAGTTCAGATCTTTGGCTCTGGAGTGACAAACCTGGGTTCAAATGCCTGCTCTGCCTCGTTAACTGTGCGCCCTTGGGCAAGTTAACATACCTTTCTGAGCCTCAGTTTCCTCATGTGTAAAGCAGGTAGATTTTGAGCACCTGCCTCACTGGGGCGCTGTGAGGATTAAGAAAACTCATGGAAGGCACAGGGAGGCTGTGGCTTTTGTCATTATTGTCCTTCTATCCCTGCAGAGCTGGGATGGATTGGGGCAGGCAGGACCCAGGGCCTCCGATTTCTGCGCTATTCTCATCCTGGAGCCCCTCGCTTCCCCTGCCCCTTAGGGCCTCAGCAATGACCTTTGAGGTGGAGGGGTTGCCTGTGAGGGGCAGACTCTGGACAGCCAGGAACTGGAGAGCTGAGGGCCTTGGGCAGCACTCCAACAGAAGCAAGAGCCCCCTTGTCTTGAGCGACCTACCGAGTCCTGTGCCAACATGAGCAGTCCTGCATGAGGGGGCACCTGGACACAGGGAAACGGAGACGGGTTCTGGAAGGGGAGCGTGTTGGGGAGCTGCTGCCAGGTTGACCTGCAGTGGCCACAGCCTGAGCCTTGGGGTATGAGAAGGGACAGACAGAAGGACAGCACCCGAATAGCTCAATCATGGGCAAAAACCTCCACTCGGCAGCCAGGGCCACCGAGACAGTGATCGCTGCCATCAAGGGGACCCAGCTTCACCTGGGCTTCAACTCCAGGGCTTCCTGGCCTTTGGACAATCTCCGCTCTCCATGCTGACCTGGCTGTGTCAAGGGCTTGGCTTTAAATTCTGACTCTGTCACCCACTTGCTAGGGGAAGTGGCTTCATCTCTCTGAGCTTTAGTTTCTCCATCTGTGAAAAAGGGGATGAATAATGCCAGCCTCCCAGCACAGTAGTGAAGGTGTAATATGCCTGACACAGTGCCAGGCACATAGTCGGTCTCAAGGGTCCCCATGGCAGCCTCAGTGGAATTTGCCCGGACCATTTCTATGGGCCTCTCTCCACTCCCCCTTCCCCAGTCTCTCCCCGTGTCACTGTACCTTGTAATCTACAGAAACCTGTGTTTAGGCCATTGTTTTGCTCACAGACCTTTAATGCCTTCCCACTGCCAACATTCATTCATGCACTCACTCATCCATTTAACAAATACTTAATGAGACCCTACCATGGGGATTCAGAGTTTACCATGAATGCATGAATACCAGGGAATTCATTGAGTGAATAGCTTCTAGCTGCCCAGGCTCTATGATGAATTTTTTCTGGAAACTGAGGCTGAGAGGGGTGTGTCACTGATTTAAGGTCACACAACAGGTAAGTGCCTGGGAATATCTCCCCTACAACGATGCCACAGGCCTGAAATGTCACTGCCACCATGTCTATCCTCTGGGTCAAGCACTCCCCAGTTCAGGACCCCCTTTTAAGGTGCTGGCCCCCCTGGGAGGTGGAGAGGCAGCTGGTGCCTGCGGCAGGGCTATGGACAGTTCCTCTGAGCTGTTTCTCCCTGAGTAGCTGGGCCCAGGGGAGCCAGCAAGGGGGCTCAGAGCTTCCTCAGCGTCTCCTTCCTGGGCCAGGTTCCCACAGGCCCTTCCCCTCTTGGGGTGTGGCAGTCCCAGCTCCGCCTGACTCAAGCTGGCCGTGGCCTGAATGACTCACCCTCTCAGGACCAGCCTTCGAGGGACTGGGGCGGGGGTGCAGCCACGTCAGGGTGGCCCTAGGTGGTGGGTGGAAGCCAGGACTGCTTGCCCAGCCCTGGGCCACCTGGGTCCCAGGAACCACTGGGCACTTCCTCTCCCTGACCCCAGAATGAGCCTCCTCGGCAGACTTTCTAGGGTAATAGGAGCTGACTTCACCCTCACCAGACCTGCTTCCTTTCCTCAGGCAAGGCCGTGGGTGTGGGCAAAGAGTCTGGGCTTGGTGTCAGTCAAGCGCCGCTCAGATGCTGCTCTGCTGCTGACCCGCCGTGTGACCTCTGCGTGCCTCTGCGTCCTCATCTGTAAAGTGGGAATGCCAGTGTGGTGATGAGTCTGTGCCCTCAGGCCTGGAAGGAGGGGCTTGGCATGGGACCTAGCACGTAGTCGGCCCAATGAGTGTCCGTTATTGTTATTGTCATTAATAATAGCAATGGCCCAGGTGGCCCTCAGCCTTAAGGCTACTCTGTCCCTAAAGGCTCAGGGAGAGGTGCATAGAGGCTGGGCTACCTTGCTTAGTCCAGAAGTCAGGGCTCAGCCCTCTACAGCAACCCTCACTGCCCCCCTGCCTCAGTCTGCCCATCTTCAGAATGGGCTGTGGACATCCTCTTGGCTGGAGTATGGGTTAGGGAGGCCTAATGGAGAGCTGGAAGTGAGACCCTGTCTACAGCTGTGATCCCTGGGGAAGGAGAGCCTGTTTGGCAGCCCTGCTCAGGAAGCCCTTCCTCTCCTGCCTCCTGGGGAACCCAGGACCCCCTCCTCTGTGAAATCTGTCCCCCTTAATGTCCCCCAACTCTGAGAATGACTCTCCCTCCCAAAGTTCACAAATCTCCCAACTTGGGGCCCTCCCTGACCTCAGACTCTTTTTCTCTTCCAGGAGGAGTGATGGGCAGAACCAGCGCTTCCCTCAGGCACTAGACCTGCCACGAGTGGACTTAGCTCCCTCCCAGACTGCTTCACTCCACCCTAAGGTAAGTGCCCGTCTCCCCACGGCCCCTGGTCTGGAGACCCCCCCCACCCCGACCCAGGGCCAAGAGATACCTAGGAATGACTGCTGTGCAGAAGTAAAATGTTTGGGTAGATGCTGCTTGGGGTTTAGCCCCCCACCCCAAGGGTATACAACTCCTCGCCCCTGGGTGGGCCTGGTACAGTCTCAGAAGTTGAACCAGGGTCTGTAGCACTGTTGGGGGCAAAACAACGGGGAATAAACTGGCCAAACAGCTATTCTTCCTCATATTCGTTATCAACATCACCATCAGTTTCCTCATCTGTAAATCAGGTATAATGATAATACCCCACTTCACAGGGCTACTGTGAGAGGTCGCCCTGTGAAGTGGGGTAAAGTGTGAAAAGTGATGATAAAACACTCTGTGCACAATATCTGGCACAGAGTAAGAGTCCTATAAATGAGGCTATTCTTGTTGTTATCATCAAAATCAAATGTTTGCCCAGCACCTGACCTGTGTCAACTTTGTGTTGGGCACTGAGGTGCCAGAAATCAATTTGACACAGACCCTGCCCTCAGGGAGCCATAGTCCAGTTAGGAGATAAATAACTAAACAACTTATACAGGGTGTCAAATACCAGTAATAACCACTAGCATTTATTGAGATTTCCTATGTGCCAGGTGGGTACTTAATGCTTTACGTGCAGTATCTCATTTCATTCTCAAACTCTAACTACTATGTACTTATATTAGTACTCTTATTAGTCCCATTTTGCAGATGAGAAATCGAGGCTCAGAGAGGTTAGGTTACTTGCTCAAAGACACACAGGTAGGATGTGATGGGTCTAGGACCAGAACTCATGTTATCTGACCAGAGTGCCTAGTCTGGTGGCATCTCTAATGCAGAGGGTAATAAGCTCTCACTTTCGTAGTACACTCTTCAGTTTCTAAAGCACGTCCACAGATATCATGCCTCTTGGTCCTTCCATCAAACCTTGGTGGTAGGCATTCTCCAGATGAGGATCCAGATGCTCAGAGAGGGGAAGTGGTTTTCCCAAGGTCACACAGCCGGGAAATAGTAGAGGCAGGATCTGCCAAGCTCCTTTCCCAGTGCTCTGACCTGGAACAAGGGCCATATACTTCTTCTAGGCCAGGAGGGCACATGTCCAAGGAATGGTGTACTTTTGGATCACCACCTCCAAGGGGGTCCAAGTGCAGCGGGTCCTAGGGATCGTATCAAGGGGTTCTTGAGATCCTCTCCTGTTGTCTGTGCCTGGGCGACAGCCCAAGACTGGGCCATGTGGATCCTGGGACCTGGCAGGTAGGGAGCGACTCCATGGCAGCTGGGCTCAGAAGTGAGTCTCCCAGTCCCTCTCCCCGTAAGCATCCAGTAGGAGGCCTGGGTTCACTTCCCCTTCCTGGGCCTCAGTGTTCCTGTTGGAAAAATGAGGGTTAGAAGAGCCCATCTCCCTGAGTCCTGCCTGCTTGGCCAGCCTGGGGCTGGCCTTCTCAGATTAGCTCTGAGCTACCTCCCCTCTGCCCAGTTTGGCTAGAAGCCTCCATTTGTGCCAATACAGCCCAGCCAGCTGCGGGCTCCAAACTGCCCCATCCCAACAGCCCGCCCCCACCCCAGAATCAAGACACAGTCTGTACATCGTACTCCTTTGACAGCAAAGGAAACCAGGGCCCAGAGAGACAGGGTCCCCAGCAAACCAGTGGTGGGGCTGAGGGGTCCCAGGTCTGTGACACATTCTCCACTCCCCCTCCCCCAGCTCTGCACACGTTTATAATGTTGATGGTGGAGCCAGTGTGAGGGGCAGTTGACCTCCCTGTGCCAGTGGGCACATCCCTGCCCCTCTGTGGGCCTCAGTTCTGATCTGTGATATAGAGGTGGCAGTTTCTCTTCTACCCACCTTGCCAGCTTGCAGTTGGGGGATGACTGTGAAAGTAATTTTGGAAAGTTCAAATTAGGAAGCTGAACTATTATCAGCATCATTACGTTCCCAGGGCAGGACAGAACACCCAGAAAGGACATCCCCCTCTCACTGGGAAGCCGCATTTGTATAGACACTGAGCTATCCAAGACCCTCCTACCCTGCCCTGCTGTAGGATTTTTTCTGCTTGAGGATTTAGAAATCTGCACACACGTACATACACAGCCTACCCACACCTACATACATGGGTGCATTCACATGTCTGCAGGTGTATTCAGAGACTCGCACATGTACGCATGCATGTATATACAGATATACATGTACAAACACACAAATATGCACACCCAGGATGTCCCCATCTGATCTCAGTCACACACATCTACACAGCTGCATGCACACATGTGCACACCCTCCACTCCTGGCACACAGATGTCTCCGGTGATGCGAGCAGCTCTTTCCTCCTCCCAGTGTGGGAATGAATGTTTCTCTGGCTGCATTTCGATGGGTGCCCGGAAGCGCTCAGGCCTGGAAGTGCCTGCGTGAATCAATATTTGCTGCTGTTAATTATTAAAAACAAAGCTACACTGTGTCTGGAATACACATCTCCAGAGTTCCCACCGGCTTCCTGGGCTCCAGCTTGACTCAGGGCCAGGTCTGGGGGAAAGGAAGGTGCGGTGCTTTCCTTCCAGGAGGCCTTGGCCCTGGAGATGGAGAGTGGTGGGTAGCTGCCAACAGCTCCTTCAGGAAGCTGAAGAGAGGTTGGGTACTGAGCTGGTGGGCAGCCCTGCCCCGCAGGGTCTGAAGCAGCTGGTGTTGACTTGGCCACAGCTCAGGAAGCTATTGCTGCTTTCCCAGCATCTGTCTGGGGAGGGGATGCTGAGGCCCTGCCCCCCACTGTTCAGTGGCAGACACAGTGCAGGATCAGCTGCAAGGGCTTTCAGAGGCCTTATATTTTACAGATGGGGAACCTGAGGCCTACAGAGGTGGCAGGGACTCACTCAGGTCTACTCAGCTAGTTGTAGCAAGGCCAGAGCTAGAACCTACATATGCTTAAGTCTTCTCCATGTGTGGGTCCTTGGCAGGCCCTGTTCCCTCCCTCTCCCAGGATCAGGGGCAGTTAGGGACAGGTATGGGCATGGGGCCTGGGGAAGGGAGGGTACAGGTCAGCCACTGGCAGGCATTAGAGGGGGGTGGAGGTGAGGAGGTGGGAGGGGAGAGAGCTCCAAGCCTTTCCCTGGATTCCTAGTTCTGCCTTTTCCAAGATGTGTGATCTTCAGCATGATATTTTATCTCTTGGAATCAGTTTTCTCTTCTGTAAAATGGGGATGACACTCGTACCTCTTGAGTTGTGGGGCGAGGATAAGACTTGCAAAGGGTCCAACATTAAGTAGATGCTCAAGAAAAGCCCTCTGTCTCCAAGGTAACCGCCCCCAACCCCTGCCACTTCCTCCCCGACTTCAAAGCCCAGCCCAAGAAGCCCATCCCTGAGGCCCCACGGCGTGGTACCCAGAGTTTGGGAAGGTAGAGGACGCACGCTATGGGTGCGCTGAAGAGCCTCGGGGCCCAAGGGCCCGCGCCGAAAGCTCCCAACGCGCTAGCAAGAGCGCGCAGGCGCAGTGTCCGGGGCGGGGCCTCCTGTGTCCCCGCCCCGGATCCCCGAAGCCCCGCCCCGGTCCCCGCGCTGCCCGTACCTGGCGCCCCGCCCCCTCAGGGCCCGGCAGCCCGGCGAGCCCAGCGCAAGCAGCGCGCCGCGGGAGCCCGAAGCCGGGAGCGCGGAGCTCGGCGCTGCGGGGCCCGGGCCGGGGCTCGCGCGGGCCGGAGCCGGCTGGGTCAGCTAAAGCGCTGCCGGGGTGGGGGCCGGGGCCGGGCCGAGCTCAGGATGGCGCAGCCGCGGCCCCTGGAGCCCCCGGGCTGTCCTCGGAGGGGATCACTGCCCTCTGGGGCCGGCTGGCAGGTGAGGACCAGGGCGAAGGCGGCCTGGCCGAGGGGGTCTGCGGGAGACGGATCAGCCCAACTTCTTCGGAGCCCGGCAGGCTCTGCCCCAGTCAGGGCGGGTGTGCGAGGCTCCGTCATGGAGGGTGTGTTAGCTTCTGGGCTGACACACGGCCATCGAGGCCACAGGGCACACCCCTGCCCTGGGGTCCCAGGCCTTGAGCTCTTTCTGCAGCTGCCTACGGAACAGAGTGCTCGTGGTTGCACTGTGGCTCTGGGCTGCGGGGGCACTCTGTGTGTGTGTGGATGTGTGTGTGCGTGTGTGTGGATGTGTGTGTGTGGGCGCTAGCCTTGGGACCACTTCATCCATCCCCTTCCCCCTTTAGGAAGGGTCTGAATGTCACAGTGTAACTTTGCTTGGTGCCCTGGGGCACTTCACTCACAGCCTTCCATGTGTCAGAACGTCTGATGCACTAATGAGGCTGTATCTGTGGGTATCACTTGTTGCTGTGTGTGCGCTCTGGGTGACAGTACCATGTGTCAGTGTTTATGTGGCTGTGACTCCCAGTGCGTTGTTTCTGGCCATGTAAGGCCATGTTACCCTGAGTGGGGTATTCTGGGGGACATCAGTGCACCTGTATCACTGGTGCTGGGACTGTGCTGGGCTGAGGTTATGTGGCTCACCCAGGCACAGATGCTGATGTTGCTGCTGTGCAAGGTGTTGGCTGACAGGTGTGTTTGTCTACCTGGACTGCAGATGTGTGTCTATGGTCTCTGCTCTAATTGCCTGTGAAATTGTCTTCCAAGCTCAGAAGTGTTGGGTGTGGCCACAGGGGCCATGGGTCACCATCTCCTGTGGACTCCTGTCGTGCATTTTACAGGGTGGGTTTTGCCTCTGTCGACAGGCCTCACAGTGTGCAAATGGGGTGTCTGTGTCTTGTGATCTTTAACAGACAGCTCTGTGTAGCGTGTGTGTGTGTGTGTGTGTGTGTGTGTGTGTGTGTGTGTGTGTGTGGTTCAGACCAATGCCCCTCATCCTTGGCGATTAACCACTTCCATAGTTGCTGCATGCTTTTTCTTTTTCTCAAAACTCATTTAATGTTATGGGATCAAGTCTGTCACGTCTGTTATACGGGGAGTGTGACTGATGGGGAAGGATGAACTTGTGCATGGCAGTGGGGCTCTGTGGCTCAGTTTCCATGAACATACCCGCCTGTGTCTGCGAGTGCATGTTATTTTGTCTCTCGGCACGTGGATGTGAGAGTAGTTTTGTGGCGTTCGTGTAGCTTCGTGTGCAATTGCTGGTGCAGCTGCGCAGATCTGCATAGGGGTGGGTTTGCATTTGTGTGTGCGGCTCTTACGCGACATAGACCTGTAAGTGTGTGAGGGAATGTGCTGTTGTGTGACGTAGGACACTGACACGTGTATTTGTATGTTAGCGTGTAGCTGTAAGAATTGATGTGCACAGACCCGGTGGGTTTCTGCGTGTGGGTTTCTGTGTGTTTGCTTTCTTTGGTACAGTGAGACTGTGTTTAAATATTGGTGTGCAGGCCTGTGTGTGTTTGAGCAAGAGAGAAAGAGAGAGAGAGGGAGTGTGTGTTTCCTGGTGTACAACCCCACAGCACATGTGTGTGTGAGCTCAGGCAGTGCCCCCACTGGACAGCAGGAGCTGACTGAACTGAGGACTTGGAGGTGCTGGGGGAGGGGCGCTCTCCTAGAGACTCTGGGGGCTTCCCAGGCCCAGCCCCCAGCTCCGCCAGCCGGCAAGGATGCCGCCTTCCAGGAAGGCTCGTAGGGAGTTGGCGCTGGAGAGGCTGAAGCTGCCAAGCACAGCTGGCAGATGCCCGGATTAACCCTGTGTGTGCCCGGGCTAGCCTCAGGAGAGGCTGGCTGGAGTGTGAGGAGGGAGGAGCGAGGAGGGGGAATGTGTGGACTCAGACACAGGTATTGGGCCAATGGGACATCCCAGCATTCTCTCCCCCAACAGACGCCCAGCCCACACTGCTTGGGGGGGAGGATGGGGCCCTCCTTCCAGAGGTGAGTGGAACCACAGACTCTCCTGAGGATCCCAGCTGGGCTCGTCTCTGGAGTTGGGACCTGGGGCTCTTCTGAGGGGTCCGTGGGCCGATCCGGGCACTGCCAGTCTTGCAGTGACGTGGGGGAGGTGTGTCTCTCCCCAAAGGTCAAGACCTTCTTTGTCTGAGGCAGCAGCCTCCTCCTTTGGGGAAGGGGACTGAGTGGGGTGGGCTGCCTGGGGAGGGTGCTGGACTCTGGGCAGACTTCTCCGGGCAGTTGGTCAAACTCTGCCAGTCAGTGGCACAGAGCCCCATCCTATGATGTCCCTTCCACTCCCTCTTGCTGCTTGGACAGGTCCACGATATTTGGTCCCTTCCACTCCCTCTTGCTGCTTGGACAGGTCCACGGTGTTTGGTCAGAGTTGGGGCACCAGGAGGGCTGGGGCAGGTGGAGACTCCTCGGAGACTTGCAGGATCAGCTGGGCTACCCCGGTGCTGACCTGCTCTCTCCATCTCTGTTGCAGAACACAGATCTGTTTGAGATGATTGAAAAGATGCAGGTGAGGTGGGCTCTGGAGCCCGTTCTGGGGAGCCACAGAGGGGGCTGGACTGGGGGCGGGGGGCCCTTGCTGTGTCTGCAGCCCTACATCTCTCTGAGGACGGGCCGGGAGCTCTCGCAGACCGTGCCAGGAGGAGATGTTGGCAGTGTGCTGTCCAGAGCCCTTTGTCTGGGGATGGGGACTGATAGTGCCCAACTGCCTGACTGACCCAGGGCGCAGGCCCCACTTGCGTCTCTCCAGCTCCCATCCCTGTGTAGGTTGCTGGGGTCAGTGCCTCAACCCACCCCGCATACACATACCATCCCCCATCTCCCAAGAGGCATCACAGGCTCTGCAGGACCCTGTGTGGAATGGGGGGAGGGACAGATGCCAGGGCACAGGGCAACCAGAGGCTGGGCTGCAGGTCCGGGGAGGTGCTAAGGAACCGGGCAGCCCCCGCCCCCTCTGCCTGACCCCTGGCCATCCTCCACTCCCCAGCCCTGGTCTTCCAGGCCCTCGTCTGTGTTTTTCGCTTGGGTGTGTGTTAGGAGGCGGCCGGGGGACTTGAACCAACCTCAGGAGCTTTCCTGATATCAGGTCACCCTCCAAACCCCGTCTCCTGCCATCTTCCTGTTTCCCTACCTCTCTTAGTCTTTCCATCTCCACCTCTCCCCCTCCTTCTCTCCCTCCCCCTCTCTCTCCCCCTCTCCCTCTTCCTTTCTCTCTCCCTCTCCCTCTTGCTCTCAACAACACGTATCTGTGTAGAAGCAGCGGCCTCCCTCCTCAGCTCACACACAAGCGTGCACGCTGGCCCTGCCCCCACTCCCAGCAGTGACCAGAGCCCCGAGCCCTCCCTGCTGCTGCCAGCCTCCCGCAGCCCCCGTTCCCTCCAGGAGGGCCAGCCCTGCAGAGGCCTGAGTAACCCGGCAGCCAGTGCCCTGCCCTGGGAGCACCTCCACAGCACCATCTACCTGGAAGGGGTGCTGCTTCCAGCAGCAGGGAAGGGGGTGACGGGATGTGCTGCCTTCTCTTTGCAGGGAAGCAGGATGGATGAACAGCGATGCTCCTTCCCACCACCCCTCAAAGTAGGTCTGAATCTGGAACCACTCCACCCTTCTGGGGGCCTTTGGCTTCCTGAGCAGTGCTCTCCAAAGGGCTTGGGGATGGGAGGGGACGGGAAGGGGGAGGCAGACTCCCTCTCTAGGGGTGGGGGAAGTGCTGCCCCAGCCGAGCAGCCAGCCCAGGAGAATCTGCGCCCCCCTTTCGTGAAGTAGCCCTACTGCGGGTTGGTGCTGGGGCCAAGGGGGAAGCAGGGTATACCCAGCCCCTCCCCTCGAGGAGGCTAAGGTGTGGAGAACCCCTCCCTGCCTGTAGGCCTTCATTCCAGCTCCTCCTCACCCCATCTGCACCACTGTAAACTCACCCTGCCTCTCCAGGCTTCCCCATCGCAAAATCGAAGCCCCATCCCTCACGATAGCCTGCCGTAAAAGGTTTTCCTTGAAGCCACTTGTGATCAGCAGTGGCAGAAAGACTCGTACCCAGGACCCAGGAAGCTTACGCTCCCCCTCTCCGTGTAGCTCCTGCCTGGGACGGCTGAGGGGGAGGGGGAGAGACGGAGAGATGGGGAGGGGTAGCCTCGTTACCCGCCAGCCTTCATGAAGAGACTAACAGGAAGCTGGGGACCAAAGGAGGCGTGAGGAGGCTCTTTAGACTCAGGATTTTCTTGGGGTGGGAGCTGCAGAGCCCCTCCAGGTAGGTACACGGTACCATGGTTGGTAATTTGGGACCCCAATCATCCCAGAATATCAGTGGCTGGGCTTAGGGGAGTGGACCCAGGGCTACAGGGATGAGGGTTAAAGTGGGGCTCATGGGCACAAGGCTGATGCTTTGTCTGGAACAGGGCTTCTCAGAGTGTGGTCCTCAGGCCAGAAGCATCGGCATCACCTGGGAGCTGGTTGGCATATAAATTCTTGGGCTCCACCCAGACGCACTGCACAAGAAACTCCGAGGGTGGGGCAAAGCAATCAGTTTAATGAGCCCTCCAGGCCATTCTGATGCACTGAGAACCACTGGTCCAGAGGTTTCTTCTGGGGATGCAGTGAGCCTCCTTTTCCCCAGGCAGGAGACCCAGAAGAGGCTGCCAGCACTCAGTGAGCTAAGCCTGCCTCAGTCCCTGCCTCGTGGGGTCAGCCCACACGGGATGGGGAGATGAGGAAGCAGCCCCAACCGCAACCCCAGCCCGGGGGTGCTGCCTGAACAGCAGGTGTTCTGGGGAGGCTGGAAGTAAACGGTAAGGACCCCACCCCAGCTGGGCCTCTGCCCTGCTTGTGTTTTGCAGACGGAGGAGGACTACATTCCCTACCCGAGCGTCCACGAGGTAACCGACCGGATCCCACCGAGCCCATCTCCATCCCGAGCCCAGGAGGCACTCCCTCAGGGAGTCTGGACAGCTGGGTCCTCCTCCTTGTCAAGAGCCTGACCACAGGCCTTGCTCTGGGTGTTGGAGACTCAGTTTACAAGCCCAAGACTTCAGAGCCCATGTGAACCCTTAGGCCTCTGAGCCAAATATGCCAGCCTCTCGGCCAACGTCATGCTCTCAGCTTTACCTGTCCCCACACTCCCATCCTTTGAGACTGGGACATGGGGCTCTGTGCATCTGGGTCTGTGCCTGCAGTGGGAGGAGAAGGGCTGGAGCAAGTGCCTTGAAGGAGGTGGATTTGATCCCTGGGACCCACATAGGCTCTGGGCTGTCCCCTAGTACTCCTTAGCCATGGCAGAAGTGGCTCCAGGTCTGAAATGGGGGGTGTCTTGGGGCCCCCAGTGGCGTGCAGTGTGGGTGGCTCTCAGCTGTGTCCTCCTTCAGGTCCTGGGGCGAGAAGGGCCCTTCCCCCTCATCCTGCTGCCCCAGTTTGGGGGCTACTGGATTGAAGGCACCAATCACGAAATCACCAGCATCCCGGAGACAGAGCCGCTGCAGTCACCCACGGCCAAGGTGAAGCTGGAATGCAACCCCACCGCCCGCATCTACCGCAAGCACTTTCTTGGCAAGGTGTGTGGCCCACTGGTGTTGGGGGGCTGGGCTGGCTGGGGAGTGGGTCACAGCCCAACCCTGGGGGACGCTGGGCCTGGGAGGGAGCGGAACCGTGGGCTGGGCTGGCTGTCTGTTGCAGAGTCCAGGGAGCATGCGTAGTGGATTCACTCATTCAGTCAACAAACATTTATTGCAAAAGGCAGTGTTATGGCATAGTGGTTAACAGAGACTCTACCAGGGCTTGAATCCTGGCTCTGTCACTACATGGGACATCAGGCAAGTCACTTACCCTCTCTGTGCCTCTGTTTCTTTCTTTCTTTCTTTTTTTTAAGATGGGGAGACTGTTTTTTTGTTTTTAATACATTTATTTATTTTATTTACTTTTGGCTGCGTTGGGTCTTCGCTGCTGCGTGTGGGCTTTCTCTAGTTGCAGCAAGCGGAGGCTGCTCTTCGTTGCGATGCACGGGCTTCTCATTGCGGTGGCTTCTCTCATGGAGCATGGGCTCTAGGTGCATGGACTTCAGTAGTTGTGGCACGTGGGCTCAGTAGTTGTGGCTCGTGAGCTCTAGAGCGCAGGCTCAGTAGTTGTGGCACACGAGCTTAGTTGCTCTGTGGCATGTGGGATCTTCCCGGACCAGGGCTCGAACCCGTGTCCCCTGCATTGGCACGCAGATTCTTAACCACTGCGCCACCAGGGAAGCCCCTGCCTCTGGTTCTTCATCTGTAAAAACGGAGATGGTGATGATACCCACCTCATGCCTTTAATGCGACGATGTTTGTGAGGCATTTAGAATGGTGTCCGGCCCAAAGTGTCCGGCACAAAGGGCTCAGTCAGGGTGAACAAATAATGAGCACCAGCTGTGTGCCTGGTCCTGTTCTGGGCACCAGGTATACAGCAGCAAACAAAACAGCCCCAGGCCCTGCCCTCAGGCAGCTTGAGGTGGGGAAGACAGTAATTCCATGGTGTGACCTGGATTGGTACAACCCCTGCCCCACCACCTGCCCCAGAGCCGGGACCCTGCCCAGTAACGACCTGTCCTCGTGTCACCCGATGACAACGGCATTCCAGGCAGGAGCTATTGGGCGAGGCTGTGGGAGCTGGAGGGGAGGTAACACGCTGGGACCTTGTAGGTGCCACGTTCCATGCCGAGTGCGGTCTCTGTGTCAGTTTACAAACGAGGTGGTGGCATGTAGTGTGGGCTCTGGAGTCTCATGGCCTGGGGACGCCTATTGACTCTTCTGTTTATTGATGGTGTGACCTCGGGCAAGTTAGTTAACCTTCCTGAGCCTGTTTCCTCGTCTGTAGAAATGAGGATGATAAAGGCATCGAGAACCATGTTTGGCACATAGTAAGTGCTCAGTAAACGTTAGATGTTATTATTACATCTTCATAATTACTCTGTGAGATCAGGAGCGTCCTAATTTTTACAGAAAAGGAAACTGAGGCTCAGAGAGATAAAACGACTTGGTTAAGTTCACACAGTTACTGAGCTAGGAACTGGACATAGCTCTGGCTGACCTTCCATTAAGACACACTAAGGGAGGGGTCACGTTTCTAGTGTATGTGCGTGCACTCGTGGGTGCTGGGAGGAGGGGTGACTCCTTGGGGTGTTGGGAAGCTGTGTGGGCTCAGTCTGGGCCCAGGGCATTAGCCTGATGCTGGTGGGTATTGGTGCTAAGGTGGGGGGACAGGTTGACTGAGACTAAACCAGCAGGCCCAGATGCAGGAGCCATTGCCTGGGGACAAACTCAGAACAGGGCAGGGGATTCCACCTGTGGGTGGAGAGAGAACTGCATCCCCGGAACCCACTGTCCAGAGGCTCTTAATTGGGTCTGGCAGGTGGTGGGGCCTGGGGGACTATGTGGGCCTAGCATATAGTTGGTGCACAGAAAAGTTTGCTGAAGAAGTGGTGAGTGATAGAATGAAGGTGGTGCCTTGGGCACTGGAGGATTGGAAGAGGCACAGGTTGGGGGGTCTTAGAGGAGGCATGATGGCCAGGGTCAGGCTGGCAGCACAGAGAGGAGGGGCCCCAGGGGCTGGCAGAGAGGCCGGGCCATTCCCGGCTCCAGGTGGGGTGCTGGGGAAGCAGTGGGCCGTGTTCTAGTAGAGGGAGGAAGTTAGGGTGACTTTGGCATTGACCCACTGGGATCCTGAGCCCACTCTCCTTGGGCTTCTCTGGGCCCAGCCAGGGGGGTCTGGGGAAACTCCGCACCCCGAGGACTTCGGTGCAGACCTCCTTGCCAAGTGCCTGCCACTCCCTCTGCACAGATAGTGCCAAGCCTTTGGGGGTTTCCGTCACTCTGCCCCAGGTCCCCGCGGACTGCCCCTGAGCTCTGGATTTGTGGCGCACGTCCCCCGGCCCCTACATCTTTTTCCTCCCATCCTTTGAGCACAGCTGTTTGTATTTAAACAGAGCTTCCTTCTACGATGACTCCTGGGGTGGGTGTGGCTGAGGAGCCGGGCTGGCAGGGGAGCCCAGGGCCAGGCGGGGTGAAATCTTCTGGCACTTCCGGCTCTTGGCTCTGGGGCTTCCCACCTGGAGGTACCAGACTGCCAGCTCCTCTCTGGGGGCGCCATCCCTGCTGCAGTTCCCCTGGGCCCTCGGGAGCATTTCTTCCCCACCCTGTGTCTTCCCCAGGTGAGGCAGGAGGGCAGGAACCGGCTCGGTCAGCCGGCCAGTGTGTTCATGAGATGTTTCATTTCCTGATTCTCATGGGCCCTGGCTTCAGGGGCCACAGAGCAATCAGTTAAACAATCAGTCAGTTGACATATTTTTATTGAGCACCTCCTGTGTGCCCAGCTCTGAGAGGGGCGGGGGCTGGGAGACAGCCATGCAGGTACAGATGTGGTCCTGACTTTGCTGAAGACCCAGAGAGCCAAGGTTACTACAGACGTTCAGAGAACGCCTACTCTGTGCCAGGCACTATTTCTTTCAGTGCCTGCCACCCTCCCACAAGGTAGTGGGCCTCACTGCCATTTGATAGACTAGGAAACTGAGGCACAGAAAGGTGAGGTGACCTTCTCAGGTTACCCAGCTGGCAAGTGGCAGAGCTGGGATTTGAATGCAGGTCTCTCTGAGGCAGACAGTGCTGTTAGCCCGGACACCTGCTGCTTGGTGAAGGACCCCCATCCGGGGGTGAGTTGGCTTTCTCGTCTGGTTTCTGGAAGCCTCAGGCTCAGCCTCCCCCTCTCCCCTGGCCCCTGCCTCCCACCACAGGAGCATTTTAACTACTACTCACTGGACACCGCCCTGGGCCACCTTGTCTTCTCACTCAAGTATGATGTCATCGGGGACCAGGAACACCTGCGTCTGCTGCTCAGGTGAGGGTGGGGTGAGGGGACCTGTGACTCTCAGAACCTGAGAGCCCACCTTATTTTACCCAGAGAGGGCCAGGGATTTGCCTGAGGTTGCCCTGCAAGTTAGTGCCCAAGCCAGGCCTGACCGCCTCATCACCTCTGGACCTCCCTGGGGTCTGCCCTCTCTGGTGGTCTTACTTGGTGTGGAGGGGCTCCCATCTCCCTTTCGCGCTGCCTCACCCCTCAGCATGGGTCTTCTCCTCCCAGGGCCAAGTGCCGGACATACCATGACGTCATCCCCATCTCCTGCCTCACTGAGTTCCCCAACGTGGTCCAGATGGCAAAGGTGAGGCCTCTGATCCTTCATGCTGAGCCCCCCGTGGATATCTCAGGTGGGCACAGAGCTGGGCTGCAGCCTCGCCTTTGCACACCCTCATCTTTAGCCCCAGATCCTGGCCTGCCTGCTGTGGCCTGTCTCCGGGGTCCTGCTGCTCACGTGTTCCCGTGATGCCCACCCACGTGCTGGCTGTGTGCTTTGGGCACTCTTTAGAGCACCTTTTGGAGACAGGGGCTCCAGTTCTCTGTACCCCATTCTGAGTGACAGTGGGCCTCCTTCAGCCTTGGTTGTCCCCTCTTTGTCCTCCACTGTCCTCCCCCCAGACCTTGGCCAGGGAGGCCCAGAGGCCCCACCCTCAGGCCCTCCCTTATCTGCTCCCGCAGCTGGTATGTGAAGACGTGAATGTGGATCGATTCTATCCTGTGCTCTACCCCAAGGTATGGCTGGATCTGGGCCCTGCTCACTGGGAGTGGGTGGATAACTAGGGGGCCAAGCATTTATTGGGCACCTGCTGTGTGCAGGGCATTTTTCCTAAGTTCTCTCATTTAAACCTCACAATAACCCTGCAAAGTCCCCAGTTTGTGGAAGAGGAACCAGAGGCCCAGAAAGGGTTGGTGCCTTACCCAAGGATGCACAGCAGATAAGGAAGCCTGCATTTGAACCTAGTGCTGTCCTCCTTGGAGGCGAGCCTTCCTTACCTCTGGAAACTCTCAGTGCCATTCGGGGACCCTTCTAAGGGTAATCTGTGCTCCTGAGCCTAGGCTCCACTGGTCTTGCCTTCTGACCCCAGAGGGGACCTGGGGAGAGAGAATAACACAGGCACCTCCGTAGGTGCCGCCCCACAGACGGCAGCTGCGCTTCCAGCTCTGGTGCTGGGTGCTGGGTTTGAGGCACTGTGACAATGTGGGATAAAGGTGAGGGACTTCTGTCTTCAGTGAGCCAGGGGGTTTCTGGAAAGAGGTGGGCCCTGAAAGACACATACAGCCTGTGGCTCTGACTGAATTCCAGAGTGAGGTGAGGTCGCTGAAGGGCGGGTGGTCCAGGAAAGGTCCCCTGAAGGAAGGGGCCTCAGAAATCAGGCCCTGCTTCTCAGTTACCGAAAGCCCAAGGTGAGGAGGGGAACTTGCCCAAGGCTCCACAGCACACTGGGGGGACTCGGCCTGTTCTAGAACGATGAGGTGGCTTTACAGAAGAGCCGGGGAACAGGTTGGGTGTTAGAGCAGAGTAGGGGCGGGAGCTTACGAGCAGAACTCAGGAGCAGTGCGCTTAGCCTTTGGAATCCAACAGACCTGAGTTCAAGTCCCAGCTCTGCCATTTGCCAGCTGTTGACCTCAGCAAGTCAGTTCCTTAAGGTCTCGGAATGTCGGCGTCTTCATCCGTGAGATGCAGTCGGCGGGAGTGCCTCCCTCACGGGCTTGTTCTGAGGAGGAAATGAGTGGATGCATGTGGAGTGCCTGGCACAGCGCTTGGCACATAGAGCAATAAACGGCAACTTGAAAAAGCAGCGTGTTTCACCCATCGTCCTGTCCCCGCAGGCCTCCCGCCTCATTGTCACCTTCGACGAGCATGTCATCAGCAATAACTTCAAGTTCGGAGTCATTTATCAGAAGCTTGGGCAGGTGTGCTCACCTCCTCCTCCCTGCCCCCCACACATCTGGCCATGTACCTGGGACCTCAGACCTTTGCCAGGGAGAGCACCTGCTGAGGGACTCAGTTTCCCAGGAGCTCAGGGGCTGCCAGAGGTCCCCCTTCCAGCCTTCCTGGGTGTGAGTAGGGGTAGGAGGCCCAGCTCGATGACCTCTGCCCTCTGTGCATCCCTAGACCTCCGAGGAAGAACTCTTCAGCACCAACGAGGAGAGCCCCGCCTTCGTGGAGTTCCTCGAATTCCTTGGCCAGAAGGTCAAACTGCAGGACTTTAAGGGGTGAGCATTGGGGTGGGACAAGCAGAGGATAATCCCAGAGGACCCATGCCCTTGGGCAGGGAGGGAGCCCCCGTCCTGGCCCCGTGGAGGCCTGGCTGGGGCTGGAGACTGAGCCGTGGCCTGGGGGGCCTGGGGCAGGTTCCGAGGAGGCCTGGACGTGACCCACGGGCAGACGGGAACCGAGTCTGTGTACTGCAACTTCCGCAACAAGGAGATCATGTTTCACGTGTCCACCAAGCTGCCCTACACAGAAGGGGACGCCCAGCAGGTAGCCTGGGCACCCACCCACCTGCTTCCCACCTGTCCTCCTGTCCCCCATTTACCTACCCATTCACTGTCCACCACACCAGACTCAGTGGGCCCTGGGATAGAGAGATGGAAATGATCTAGTCCCCCAACTTGTGGCCTCTAGTTGGGGCAGGGTGACAAGCTACTACGATGTTGTGAAAGCCTCAGTTTCCACATCTGTGAAATGGGGATAATGCACCTACCTTATAGGTGAGCATAAACGAGGGTATGCACCCAGAGTGGCTAGAACAGTAACTGGTACATAGCAGGAGCTCAGTAAATGCGAGTATTTTTACAGGAAATGAAGGGTATTGTCAGGTCACATGGGGGCACTTAGACTGGGCAGAGGTGGGAGTCAGGCAAAGCTTTCAAGATAAAGTGACTTTTAGGTGGCAAAGGAGGTAGGAGAGGGAGGAGGAGCATTCTGGGGGAAAGAATGGCTTCCATCTTCTGCAAAGGCCTGGTGATGAGGAAGTGCAAGGCATGTTCCTGGAGCTGAACTTGGAAATTTGTCACCTTGTCCTAAGCTTCCTGCAGGGCTGTCCTCCTTATTTCCCCATGCCCCCACTCCAGGGGTACAGGGGGATACAGGGGTCATGTGAGAAAAATGGAAATGCTTATTCCTTATTTTTAATGTCTTTTAATTTTCTTTTAATAGATTCTCTGTTCATTTTAACAACAAAGATATATTGAGTGGAACTTATGTGTTCAAGAGGGGCCCATGTTTGGGGTATTTAGACAGGAGGAGGGTGAGAGGTAGGGCCTGGGGACCAAGAACCCTGGGTTCAAGTCCCCTAATTCACTGTAGGGCCTTGCAAGTCACTTCTGTCTTGGCCTCAGTTTTCTCATCTGTCACAGGATTCCAAGAAAACGAGAATAATTTTAAGACAAGTTTCTCACCACATTTTTTTGGAGGAAGCAACTCCTTAGACATGCCCTCTGCCTACCCCAAGCCCCCTGCACCTCTGCGGGCACCCTCCCCACACTCCACGGGCCCCCGGCCAGGTGGTGAAGGCTGTGGCCCTGTGCTCAGTTGCAGCGGAAGCGGCACATCGGGAACGACATCGTGGCTGTGGTCTTCCAGGACGAGAACACGCCCTTTGTGCCGGACATGATTGCATCCAACTTTCTGCATGCCTATGTGGTGGTGCAGGCCGAGAGTGGGGGCCCCGATGGCCCCCTGTACAAGGTGGGTGATCTCGGAGCTTCCTAAGGGCATCAGCCACCATCCCAGCCCCACCCTCACTCACTGTGAGGCCTCTCTGAGCCTCAGTTTTCCTAACTGTAAGTAGGGGGACTGTCCGGAGGGCTCTGAGCCCCCCTCTTGCTCTGATGATGGAGGAGTCCCATCCCGCCCTCTCTGCCCCCTGAAATCCCTCCCCTCAGAGAGGCTGGCTACCCTCCTCCGCCCCTTAGCCTCCTCCTCCCTCTCCATCCTCATGACTCCTGAGACCCTCCAACCCTTCCCACCACTCAAATTCAGGACCAAGGATGGAGGAGCTGAAATCCTGGGGTTCACCCATCCAATCGGCAGTCACTGAACCTCCCCCGCCAAGGGGCAGCCCTGTGCCCAGCACAGGGCAGGATAGGGAGGTGAATCAGTGGTTTCTGGCTGGTGTGGGGACTCCATGGGGACAGCTGCCCTCCCTTCCAGGTCTCCGTCACTGCGAGAGACGATGTGCCCTTCTTCGGGCCACCCCTCCCGGACCCTGCTGTGTTCAGGAAGGTGAGGGGCAGCCCCCAGCACCCCCCTCCCCATCATGGGCAGAGCAGGACTAAATGGGTGGGGGCTGAGAGGGTGCACATTCTGCTGTACGAGGTCCTGAAGCCCCACTGTGTGCCAGGGCAGCCGGGCTCCCCTAACTGAGCAGCTGGGGCCTGGCTTTTCTGTTCATCTTGATAAAAACTGTGACTTTATTTTACAACGTCCCAGAACAGACTATATCATTGTTTTACATTTGGTATAGCAGACTCTGTGGCCTTTCCTCACTTCTGTTGTCTTCTTGACAATTTCAACCTTCTTCTAAAATGTTCGGGGAGAGGGGCACACATCTCTCTCACCTCTCAGGAGCCCTCACTTTGAGCCTTGGCTTCGGCACCCCCCAATCCCCCAAACTGAGGCAGTGGGAGACCCCAACCCAGCTCTCCCGAGGGGTGGGCAGCCATGAAGGGCATAGGGCTCACAGGTGCCTGGGCTGGGGAGCTGAGCCCAAGGAGATGCCCTTCTGGGAGTGAAGAGGGCAGCCCGAGGCCCCAGCAGAGCGTGGCTCAGGAGCCCCAGCCCCTTGCCTCTGTGTTCGCCTGACCCCCCTTTCTCTTCTCCACGCTGGGGGCTCCCAGGGGCCTGAGTTCCAGGAATTTTTGCTGACAAAACTGATCAATGCTGAATACGCTTGCTACAAGGCAGAGAAGTTTGCCAAACTAGAGGTGAGTATGGGTTCTTGGGGTTGAATCCCCCCACCCCTTAGAATTTCAGTCCCTGGGGAGAGAAGAGCTGTGTTCAGACCTTGGCCTTAGGGAAGGCTGCCTGGGGGAGGACAGATTTACAGATGAGCAGCGTCAGGGTCAGGGGAGAGGAAGTAAGGGTTCATAAGGAATGCTCAGGAGGGCCTTGGAGGTAGGCGGGCTGCCACAGAGGACGCAGTGGAGGAGGGGCGTGGGGACATGAAGTCAGATCTTTGAGGGGCCACGTCAAGCCCTGGGGGCTGCCTGTGCTGCGGAGGGGCCTGAGGGAAGCCGTCTAGGCTTCTGGAGCCCAGGCCCACTTCCCACTCAGAGAAGGTGGCCACGATTGCAAATGTGGGAAGAAGGGCTGATCCCTGGGGTCTCTCCTAACGGCCCCGGCCTGGCCCTCAGGAGCGGACACGGGCCGCCCTCCTGGAGACGCTCTATGAGGAACTGCACATCCACAGCCAGTCCATGATGGGCCTGGGTGGAGACGAGGACAAGATGGAGAACGGCGGCGGGGGCGGCGGCTTCTTCGAGTCCTTCAAGGTGAAGAGCTGGGGTCTACCTGGGTGCGGAGGGGGACGGGTGTGGTTTTCTTGGAATCTGGGCCCGTGGTTGGGCTACAGCAGGGGGATGCCGTTAGCTACAAGGTGTGGGGGTGTGGCTAGAGGTGAGCTCACATTGGAGGTGGAGTCGGGTGGGGGCGTGGCTCAGGGTGGAGTCACGGGTGGAGTTAATAGGCGTGAGTTCGGACTAGGTGGGCACGCACCTGGGGTAGAGTTTGGGTGATGGTGAGCCTCTGGGTGGACCTGGGCTTTAGAGTGGGCTTAGACTTGGCGGGGGGGTGGTCTTGGCCTGGGGTAGAGCTGCGGTTGGGAGTTGTAAGGTGGGCTCTGGCTGGGGGAGGAGTTGCTGGTTGGAGGCGGGGCTAAGCTTGGGGGCGGAGTCTGCCTGGGAGCTGTGCTGAAGGTTGGAGCCCTCTGGTGCCAAGGGTGGTGGCTCCCAGGTCAGCAGGCAGAGAAGAGAGGAGGAAGCCTCTGTCCTGACCGAGAGAAAGAAACAGAGGTCAGGGAAGGGAGGTGAACGAGGGGCTATAGGAGAGGGACCTGGTCTGCATGACCTTAGGCCGTGTGACCCACCCTGGCTATCTCTAGTTTAGCTTAGTGTTAAGAGCATAGACACCCTGGGTTCAAATCCCAGCTCTGCCACTTACCACCAGCTTGAGCATTCTCTGAGCCTCAGGTTTTCTAATCTGTTGTTTAGGGTAATGGCAACTTACCTCATACAACTGTTGAGAATTATTTGTGAAGCAGTTAGATCAGTGTAATCTAAGTTAAGAAGCAAAATGCAAAGCCCTGCCCATCTACCTCAGCAACTACCATCCAAAGTGAGAGACAGAGGAGGAGAGAGTTCCTCTTCCCCCCACAGGGCCTGGACTCCCCCAGGCTGCAGGTCCCCAGGCGGTGGCCTCTTTGCCACTGTGTCCTCCACCCACAGGAGGAGGACTGCCCATCCTCCAGGTGCCCAGCAGGCTATTGGGGCCTCACATTTACCCCAGGGCAGGCCACAAAGTTGGAGGTGTGGGTTTGCGTAAGAGGATTAGCCCAGCTGCCCAGGCCTGCCTTGGGCTGAGGCGAACAGAACGTCTTTGAGAAAGAGGCTTGAAGAGAGCCCTGCCTCTGCTCACTGGAGACAGGGAGTGGGTGGGAGGAACACGGACCTGGGGTGTCTTCTCTGAGGGGGCCTCCAGTGATCCCACATCTGGTGAGTGCTGGATGGTGGACCGGGCTTAAGTTACAGACCTTCTTCGAGGCAGCGGAGCCCACGGTCAAGGGTTTGGGTTTGGCATCTGGGTTCCAGCCCCATCTCTGCTTCAGTTTCATCACGTGTAAAATGGGCTTGGTGGCAGTGCCTGCTCCCTGGGGCGGATTGAGTGAGAGCAAATGTAAAGCACCCGGCCCTGAAGTGAGCGTTCAGTGCAGACTGACTGACAAAAGTGAGGCACGGAGGGAGGGAGGGAAGAAAAGCAAGGAAGAAACAAGCCCTGAGAGACGCTAAAAGGAGGGAACTGGGGTTTCTGGAGGTCTCTCTGTGCACGCTTTTGCTCATGACCCAGCGTCCTCTGCGGGCTTTACAACAACTGCACGACCGGCCATGAAGCTCAGAGGCTCAGAGGCATGGGGTGGCTTGCCCAAGGTGACCCAGGAAGTTGGTGGCAGAGTCAAGGCCCACACTACCCTTGGCACACGTGGACCTGACTCTCATGTGGTCTCATGGGAAGGAACTTCCTGGGGTCACCGAGATTGGCGTCGGTGGCTCCTGGGTTTCCCTGAGGGGGTGGGGCCTTAGGAAACCCCTACCGCCACCTTCGCAGCGGGTCATCCGGAGCCGCAGCCAGTCCATGGATGCCATGGGGCTGAGCAACAAGAAGCCCAACACCGTGTCCACCAGCCACAGCGGGAGCTTTGCGCCCAACAACCCGGACCTGGCCAAGGCGGCTGGAATAGTGAGTGCCCTCCCCCAGGGGCCCCGCCTCCCCCCCGCTGCCCTGCTGTCCGAGGGCTCATCCTGGGCTCTAGGCTAGGTCTAGCCACTGCCCTCCATGGGGTCAGGTGCCCAGGCTGTGACACTGGGATGCTGAGAGCCTGCAGCCCCCTCCCCAGCTCCTCGGCCCGCCCCGCCTCCTGGCCCCTTATTCAGCTGTGTCTGTTCTGGGGCAGCTTCCGTGTCACATTCCTTATGAAGCACCTACTGTCTGTCGTATGCTGGGGATCGGGCTGCTGTGTGGACACCTCCTGTCAAGCCTTGAGTTTCTGGGAGCACCTGTTGTGTGTCAGGCTGTGGGCACGCACTGTGCGTCAGGACCTGGATTTCTGTGTGAGCATCTGCTGTGTGCCTGGCTCTGAGATGCTGGTGGGCACCGCTGTGTGTCCAGACTTGGGCTGCTGTGTGAGCACCTACTGTGTGTCAGGACCCGGGCTGCTGTGTGGACATGTACTTTGTGAGCACCTACTGTGGGCCCGGCCCTGAGATTCTGTGAGCACCTGTTGTATGTCAGATCCTGGGCTACTGCGTGGACCTAACTCTGTAAGCGTCTGCTGTGTGCCCAGCCCTGAGCTGCTGTATGAGAATCCACCATGTGTCAGGAAATGGACTGCTGTGATAAGCCCCGGGTATCAGTGAATACCTTCTCTGTGTCAGGAGATGAGCTGCGTGAGCACCCATTATGTGCCAGGGCCTCTGTGGTTGTGCCCACCTGTTGTGTGTCAGGACCTGGGCTTCTGTGTGAGCCTCTCCTGAGTGAGCACCTACTGTGTGATTACTTCCTGTCTGCCAGGCTCTGCGGGATTCTGCTACTAACACTCAGGGGGTGTGCTGGGCACAAAGGCTGAATAAGGCCCTCAACTGTGGGCCAGTCTGCTTTCCACTGCCCAGTGGTCACCCCCAGCACTGCACCTACTGCTCCGCTGCCCCTTCCCCATCCATCTTTCCTTCCTTCCTTCCATCCACCCGTCCTTCCATCCATCCGTCTGTCCGTCCATCCATCCATCCACCCACCCACCCATCATTTACGGACTGACTGCTGCATGCCAAGCAAGCCCTGTGCTCGGTGCTGTGAGGCTGTGTCATGTGGCAGGAGGGACCCCCTCCACCCCACCCCTGCCCCATGGGCTGACCTGGCCAGGGAGGCAGGGCGAGTCCTCTGTGTTCCAGCAGTCACCAAGCCCACTGTCACTGGAGAAGCAGGCCCACCCTCCTCCAACCCTAATTCACTAGCCACTCCCTTCCTTCCCCGCCAGAGTGGCCCAGCCTCCTGTGGGTGGCTGTAGAGGGGCCCCAGGGACAGGGCCAGACCAGCAGCACCCACCGTGGCAGTAACCAGACCCATTTCTGTTTTTGTTTTTGCACAACTGTCCCCTCTCTTCATGTTGCTTCCTTTTCCTTCCACTCTCTCCTCGTTCCTTGTTTTCCCTTCCCTTTTTCTCTTCCCCTCCTCCACCCCCTGCCTCCCTCCACCTTCTTGCACTTGTGTATTCTGTCCTCTTGCACCTGTCTTTTTACTCCCTCTCCTCTTTCAAACTGTTTTCGCCCTTGATTTTTCCTTTGTGCCTGCCCCTCCCTCTCCGTCTCTGTCCGTCTTGCTCCCCGGGTCCATCTCTGTGTCTGTCTCTCCGTGTTTCACTCTGCACCCCTTCTCATGTGACTGTCAATCTCTCTCCTCTGTTCTCTCTGTGTCTCCTCCCACCTCTTCTCTCCTTCCCTTCCCCGGCCTTGTCTCTCTCAATCCCCTGCCCCGCTCTCTTCTTTGTCCCTGTCTGTCTGTGTCTGTCTGTCTTTCCCTCCTTTCCCTGTCTCATTTCTCTGTGCCTCCCCCTCCCGCCATCTCTGTCTCTCTGACTCTCTCTATGCCTGTCTCTCTCTCTCTGCTCCCACCCTCTGCTGCTTGCCAGTCATTGCTTATTCCTGGGAAAAGTGCGAGTAGATTCGGACGCCGGGGCAGTGCCATAGGCATAGGAACCGTGGAAGAGGTTGTCGTCCGCGGGGCCGCCGTCTCTGGAGGCTGCCTGCACGCGCTGTTCTCTGCTCGCCCTCAGGACGGAGGCCATATTGGGGACGTTGCCCCCCTCCCCCCGGGACAGGCCCGAGGGCTGGCAGGATGGAGTGCCAGCAGCTCTGATGGCTCTCAGCACCTGCTTTGGGGCCTGGCACCTGTGCCAGTGCCAGTGCCCCCCCCACCAGGGGCTCTGGCCCTGCCCTGCCCCCTGGGACTCTGGCCCAGTCCCTGCCTTTAGGATCTGGTACCTAGAGACCCTCTGTCCAGCTGCACGTCCCCCAATATCGCCAGTTCTGCATGGAGCGCCACCGCCCTCCTCTGCCCTAACTCCCTGTCCCGACCATGAACTGGCCTGGGGGTTTCTGCCCATCTGTGCCTCCATGGGGCCCACCTTCCCGCCTCCCCAGAGAAATGGGGGACATGCTTCTGGTGCCTGGGGCATCCCACCATTGTATATGTGTAACCTGGGCTCGGGGGCATCTTTCAACTGCTCGGCCAGAACCTCCCCCAACCAGTTTGGAGATTCCGAGGTGTAGCAGGGGGCAGGGGCTTGGGTTGCCTCACCCGCTCTCTCCCCGCTGCCCGTAGGCTGCAGGTCCCATGAAGTCCTGGGGGCAAAGAGGCAGCAGTCATTCTGAGGACTTGGCCTCCTCCAGTCCCAGCCCAGAGTGGTTGTCCAGCTCCCTCAGGCTTCTGCTCTTCTCCTGGACTAAGATGCTGGGTCCAGACCTGCTGTGTGACCTCAGGGGGGCCTTTGCCCTCTCTGGGCCTGTTTCCTTATCTGTAAATTAGGACGGCCCTCTCTGGAGATGGACAGTTCTCTCATTTTTCTTGCTCATTGTCTCTGCTTCAGGGCCTGGGCAGCAGGGCCCCAGGGTGGCATGTGGGGGGCACAGGGGCTCCTGGAGCAGGTGGGTACTGAGTTGGGACCTCTCCCCGCAGTCCCTGATTGTCCCTGGAAAGAGCCCCACCAGGAAGAAGTCGGGCCCATTCGGCTCACGCCGCAGCAGTGCCATCGGCATTGAGAACATACAGGAGGTGCAGGAGAAAAGGTGGGTGCAGCAGAGAGGGTAGGAGGGCGTCCTGCGTCTCCTCTGGCTCCCCCGACCCCCATTCAGTGGCAAAGCACAGCAGGCAAGAGGGAGCTCCCACCCTTCTCCCCCTCTGTCCCCACCGGCAACAGCTACACGGTCAAGTCCCTGCTCTGCGTCAGGCACCACGGCCAGCTCGTCGCCTAACATGAAGCCCTATCATCCAGTCCCAGCTCTGCCGGCTCCCAGGGGCTCACACCTTGCACATCAAGGAGCCACAGGTCAAGGGGTCAGGGGCCTGCCCAGGTCACACAGCTGGTGAGGGGCAGAGCTGGGATTTGAGGCCTGGTCCATGGAGGTCTGTAAGTGCATCTGTGTGGGCGGGGTGTGGACAGCACACCGTATTACCAGCAGAGAGCCTCCGGGAAGCAGAGGATAGTTCCTGGGTGTGAGTCCTGTCTCCACCACACTGGGGCTGTGTGACCTTGGGAAAGGCACTGTCCCTCTCTGAGCCTCACTGTCCCAATCTGAAAAATAGGGATAAGAACACAACCAACGGCATGGTGCTGCTGCGGCTGGGGGGGGGGGGGTGCAGTGCATGTGAAGCAGGGAGCAGGTGCACTGAGGCCTCAGGAGTGGAGCTGGCACTGTCCTCAAAGGCAAGAGAGCCCAGAATCCCATGAACCCAGGGTTCGAGTCTTGGCTTCGCCATGTCCTAGCTGCGCGTCCCTGAGCAGGTTCCTTCCCATCTCTGGACTCCAGTTTCCTTATCCATAACAGGGTCTTCAGTAGGTGCTCCCACAGCACCTGCCCCCTCCTTGGCCAGGCCAGCCCAGGAGCTGCAGGGACTGCTCTGGGTCTGGCCCCTGAGGATGTAGGGTGTGGGTACAAGGCAGGAGGCACCCATGACCTCCTCTCACCACCTGGGCCTCCTTCTACCCTTGATGCCAGGCCTGGTGCTGAATCCCCCCGCTGCCCCCATGTGCCCCGCAGGGAGAGCCCCCCGGCTGGCCAGAAGACCCCAGACAGCGGGCACGTCTCACAGGAGCCCAAGTCGGAGAACTCATCCACTCAGAGCTCCCCAGAGATGCCCACGACCAAAAACAGGTTGGGGCGCGGGGCATGCTGAGCCGGGGGGCTTGGGTGTGGTGGGCCCTTTCTTTCTACCCCCTGTCTGGGCCCAGGCCTGCCAGGAGTGTTGACACAGCCATACCACGGCGGCAGGGTGCCTGATTACTCTCCTAGGTCCTCCTTTGACACACACCCGCTGAGCACTTTGTGCATGCCAAGCTCTGCAAGACAGCAGTGAGCTGGACATACACGGCCCCTGCCTCGTGGAGCTGACAGTCCAGCATAACATAACCTAATAAGCTACTTCCAGATAGTGATGATAGAAAAATAGAGCAGAGGATATGATGAAGAATGAGTGGGGGTGGGGCGTTAGGTGGGTGCTCAGGGAAGACATCTACCAAGGGTTGGGGTTTGAACTGGGAGCTGAGTGAGGAGTCAGCCCTGTTAGGTCTGACTTACAGTGGCATGGCAGAGGGAAGAGGGTTTCAGGTAAGAAACACGGCAAGTGCAAAGGCCCTGAGGCATGCTTGGTGCAGTTGGAGCTGAATGAGTGAGGCTGGGCCCAGGCGGACACCGGTAGTGGAGGGGATGAGGTTGGAGAGGCGGGTGGGGGCTAGGTCACGGCTTTGAAGGCCATGTGAGAACTTTGAGACTGGCAAGGAGGCTTTGGAAGATTTTAGTTAAGAGGAGTCGTGGTGCTTTAACAAGCTGACTGTGGTCCCCGTGTGAAGGCTCTGAGGGTGGGGGCAGGAGCAGAAGCAGGGAGGCCAGCCAGGAGGCTGCCCCTCCGTTCAGTGCTTGTTGGCTGAGCCCCTTCTGCGTTGGCTGCCGGGGGTGAGGGGGCTGCTGAGAGGACCCGGCCTGGGCTGAAGAGTCAGGCAAGTGAACAGAGAAGCAGGAGAGGGCCACAGGGACAGGGAGAGACAAAGCTGAGCAGAGAGGGTCATTCCCACAGCAAGGAAGAATCAGTGAGGGCCTCCTTGAGTAGGCGACCCCTGGCTGGTTTTCCAAAGGTAAATTTACTTTTTTGGGATTTGAGGGAAGGAGTGAGACTCCGGGCAGGAGACACAAAGGCCCTGAGCATGGGACAAAATTGTGAGAGAGTTAAAAGAGAGTAGACTGTGGAGTTGGAAGGCCTGGGTCCTGCCGGTTCTCCCACCTATGCCTGCGTGACCTCGGGCCGTGTGCCCATCCTCTCTGTGCCTCGGTGTCTGCTCCTCTGTAAGGTGGGTCTAATAATGATAGCAATGAGATAACTAGGGGAGAAGCACTTAGAACAGTGCCTGGCACAGAGCAAACCTGCACTAGATGGCAGTATTGTTGTTAATAGTTACGATTGAGCATCCAGCCAAGGAAGTTGGACTTTATCTGGGGCAGTGGGGATCCAGGAGAGGGAATTGAGCAGGGGAGGGGCATGATAGGATCCGCGTGTTAGCAAGGACAGTGGCATTGGGGAGGCTCAGAGGCCCAGGGAGCTGTAAGAGGCCAAAAAGGCACTTGGCTGGCTGCAGGCTGGGCCGCCCTGGGCCGGGAGGGCAGGGGCATGGGGTCTTGGCCCAGGAGGTGCCCAGTGTGGATGCTGGCTGATAGGATGCTGTCTGTGGCAGAGCGGAGACAGCAGCTCAGAGAGCAGAAGTGCTGAAGGACTTCTCCCGCTCCTCGTCCAGTGCCAGCAGCTTCGCCAGCGTCGTGGAGGAAGCAGAGGGTGTGGACGGGGATGATACAGGCCTGGTGAGAGGCCCAGGGAGGGGAGGTGCCCCACAACGGCCTGAAAGGGGTGCTCTTTGGTCCCTGGAGATGCTCTGGGTGGAAGCATGAGGCTGGGTGTGGTTGAGTTGTGATCAAGGGACTCAGCCCAAAGGAGTAATGCAGACTGACCTTCTCTTACTCTAAAGCCTTCCGTGGCTCCCCGGTACCCCCCACAGCCCAATCTCTGAGGCCGTTGAAGATCTAGCCCCTCCCTCCCCACCCTCGTCTCTTACCACTTCAGCCATTCTGCCCTCCTTTGCAGTCCCCCAAACCAACCAGGCTTACTCTACTTCTGGGCCTTTGCACACGCCATTCCTCTGTCTGGAGCGCTACCTGTTTCCTCCTTCCCACTTTGTCTGACTGACTCGTATTCATCCTTCTCAATTCAGCCTCATGTCACCTCCTCCTGAAAGCCTGCCTTCCTGGTCCCCGGGTAGGTTAGGAGCCCCCTTTACACTCTCATAGACCCTGGGCTCTGTCCTTGGAACCTGTCTGTCATGCTTCACTCAACAGTCCTTTGGCGAGCGCTGTTCCTTGCCACGCCCCATGCCAGGTGCTGCGTGGGCAGAGGGGACAGTGCAGACCAAGGCCCTGCCCTGTGGGGCTTGGACTAGTGTCTCTTCACAGCCTGTCTTTCCTCTCCTCTTCAAGCTCTCGGAGGGCTGGGACCTTTCCTGATTTCTCTCGGTGGCTTGGCTCACGAGAACATCAATAAATGTTTGCTGAATGAATGAATGGGAGCGCATGTGCGCGTGTGCACGTGTGCCCCTGGGTCTGTGTCTGTTCCCACTCTGTCCTCCTTTGGTTCCCCCTGGGGCAGACATTGCTGGGCCCTCATCCTCTTTGCAGAGGGGCAAGGGTCGGGGGTTGTGGATTGCAGCGGCGAGGGGCTGGTGAGGAGGGGAGAGGGCAGCCAAGCCAGTGCCATGGCCAAGGGCTGACCTCCCTCTCTCTCTGCTCCCCCATCCCCAGGAGAGTGTCTCATCCTCGGGGACGCCCCACAAGCGGGACTCCTTCATCTATAGCACGTGGCTGGAGGACAGTGTCAGCACCACAAGTGGGGGCAGCTCCCCAGGTACTGGCCAGGGCCAGCTTCCCCCACCACAAGCAGGGCCAGTCTTGTGGTGGGCAGGGGACAGGGCTGGGCACAGAGGGTCAAAAGCAGTTCTCAGGCCCCAGGTGGTGGGTGTGTGATGGGACTGCCCCTGACATGGGGACAGTGGGCTGGTCATTGTCCAGCCTAGGGTGGTTGGTGGCTTGGAGGGCTGGTGGTTTCCAGAAAGGCCTTGGAGGGTGATGCAGGAAGGGGGGGGCGGTAAAGAAGGGAGTTAAGGGTGGGAGTCCCAGAGGGAGGGGCTCGGTGGGGTTGGGGAGCACTGGTGCCGACCGCCCATCCATGCCCCCCGTCTCCCTGGTGCCTCCCCGCGGCCAGTGAGGTGGCTCCCTCCTGCCTCCCTCCCCAGGCCCCTCTCGGTCACCCCACCCAGACGCCGGCAAGTCGGGGGACCCTGCATGTCCCGAGATCAAGATCCAGCTGGAAGCATCTGAACAGCACACGCCCCAGCTGGTATGCACAGCCCCCGGGGGCCTGGCCACGGTGGGGACGGGTGGCCTGGAGCCTGGCCCTATGGGGAGCCCTACCTGGGAGGGAAATTGGCTGTTGGGGAGAGGCATCAAAGCCACCAGGGGTCCCCAGGGATGGGGGCTGGACCAAGGGCCCCCCTTAATCCTGGAGGGCTGGGCTCGTCCAGCCTGGGCACAGCCAGTGATTTCTGCCTGCGTGTATCTTCCATGTCGTCTGTCCTGTCACCTGCATTGCCGCCATCTCTGTGCAGGGCTGTTAGCCAGGATGCCCCTCTGAAGGTGACACTGAGCAGGTCAGTACCAGCCCCCAGCTTCTGTTTGGTGGGGAGAGGGCGGGGGTGGACCAGCTTCTCTGTCTTCCTCTGTCACCTCTCTTGGGTGAGAGCTATGTATCTAGGTTTGAGTCCTCTGCCACTCAGTTGCTAAGTGACCGCAGGCCTCAGTTTCCCTATCTGTACAATGGGGCTAATAAATGCTGCCTCACCTCTGCCCATGAGTTTCTGGGAGGATCTGATGGGAGCCTGAAAGGGACTTGGGAATTTTTGGGAGGGTGGGGTCTAGGGGGTTCCCAGTGGGATGGAAAGACCCAGAGCCTGTAACTCCAAGGGTGGGCCCTTCCGCATCTGTCCCCCGGCTTCACGGTGCCTCCGTCTCCCCTTACCCTGCAGATGAGGCCACAGAAGCACAAGGTGAAGATGCTGTGTCAAGTCCAGGCAGACGAGACCTCTGCCCCCGAGGCCAGCACCAGCCTGTGGGCTGCCCCTGCCTCGCCAGCCCTCCTCCTGGCCCACTGTCTGGGCTGTCTCTGCAGGGCGGAGCCATCCAGACCTGGGAGCGGGGAAGCTGCTGGCACCATCCCCACCCCCTGGGCTGGGGGGCCGGCTGGGGCAGGGAGTGGTCACTTGAAACAGGACTCCAGGCCTGGCCATTCATCACCCCTGGATGTCCCTCTGGACTCAGGGGGAGTGAGCTGGAAGGGGGGGGTTGAGACATCTCAGTGCATACAGAGCCTACTGTGGAGGCCGTGGGGTGTGAGGTGTGGTAGAATGAGCACTGGGCTGGGAGTCCTAAGTCCTAGCTTTTAATTTGGGTTCTGCTCTGTGACTATGGGCAAATCACTCTCCCTCTCTGGGCGCTTCTGCTATAAATGGACAAGATTATTTCAGAGGTCACTGAAGGCTGTGAGTCCATGCACCTGCCCCAGAATGGAGGATCGTCGTCCTAGAGACCTCCCATCACCCTACTCTGCTTCTTGGGGTTCCTGGGGCCCCCGGTGGGCCGAGGCTGTGCCCATTGCCCCTCCTGGACCCTCAGTCTCTACCGCAGATCTGCCGATGCCCTGTCCACTGCCTCCACGACAGACGAGTGACCCGCTTGTGGGGCAAGTGGGAGCTGCCTGGCTCCTCAGCCAGCACCCAGCTTAACCCCTGCCTTCCCATGCTCCTGGGCACGCCGGGCCGAGGGGTCTCAGCTGCCCAGAGTTACGGGCCGCACCTTTGCGCCACCTTCACCCACCACGGAGGGGGCAGCCAGGCACAGCTGCTGTGGGTCCACATCCTTGTGTGCGTCTGTCCACACTTTTTAGGCGCCACGCCAAAGGCCAGCCTCCTGGCCCCAACACCCATTTTGGAAGCCCCCCGTGGCCGTGTGTATGTCAGTAACAGTTGTACAAAATAAATTCTATTTATCGCTATTGTACCCCGAGTCGGGTGTGGCTTCACGTGACCCCGCCCCCCACCCGGATCAACCCGACAGATCTCAGTGGCACCGTGGTGGCGAGGGAGAGCCTATTCACCCCCCCGAATCAGCAGCTGGGTCTGCGAGCACCTCCAGGGCCAAGCCGCAGGCTCCGTGACCACCAGCTCTGGCTTCCCCGCCATGGCCCTGCCCTTTCTTCCACCTTGCTCCCCTCTCCACAGCAGGGAGGACGTGGCTTTGAAGGTCCAATCAGGCAGACCTAGATTGGAGCCCTGACACGGTCTCTTTAACTCTCTGGGTGGCGCTGGGAAACTTACAAGCTTCTCTGAGCCTCAGTTTCCACTTCTGTAAAACGGAAGCGATAGTACCTCTCCCAAGGGTTCGTCATGAGGGTTCACTGAGCTGGAGCAGGTGGAACGCCTAGCACAGCGTCTGGCACCCCGTGGGTGCTCAAGGATCGGCTTCCCTCTTTTCCTATGCCCAGTGAAGCTCAAGGGCTTCCCCTATGTGGCCACCTGGGGGCGCCAAGGGATTGCTTACCTGGAATGATGGGGGTGGGGAGATGGCGATGAATCTGTCCAGCTGCTGGAAGGAGCTCACAGTGCAGAGCGGTTACAACAAAGGATGACGAATGCCCTGGCGGGGGTGGGGGGCGGGGACGAGCATGGGGTCCAGCCTGGCTAAGGGAAGAATGGGGAAGACTCCGGAACAGTGGTGCCCGGGCATCCTGGAAAGGCTTAGGATAGTGTCCCTGGGGAGCGAGCTGCAGGTGCAAAGGCAGGAGGCGAGAGAGTGCTGCTTGCAGTCGGGAAGGGAGCCAGCAGTTCTGAATGATGGGAAGGTGGTGATGGGCAGGGAGATGGGGCAGAGATGAGGCCAGAGGTCACGTGGCCTTGGGTGCCAGACCAAGGGGCTAAGGCTTTACGCTGAGGGCACTGGGGAGCCATGGAGGATGTGAAATAGCAGTAGAAAGAGAAGAGGGGGCTGCTGGTGGGGACTGGCTGGCAATGTCAGCCCAAGGAGGGGAGGGCCCAGGAGGCCATTGCTGGGTGCGGAGGGTAACCAGGACAGTGGGCAGGTCTGGAAGATGCTGGGAGACTTGAGCGTCTGGGCGAAGGGCCTGATGTGGCCTGATGCGATGTGGGGCTGAGGGAGGACCTGAGGAACCTTGGGGCGGGGGAGGGGGGGGTTCCTGGCCTGAGTGTTGGGTGAATGGGAGGGTCTCCTCTGAGGTAGGAGCACAGGAGGAAGAGCAGGTTGGGGGATTTGGGGTCTGGGGGCGCGGGCACAGAATTGGGTTCCAGCGGGACTAACCGTGCCTTGGCCTCGCCCCCTCCCCACCACAGCTCCCATGCCCTCCCCTGGACGATGCTGGGTGCAGCCCAGGGGATTTCCCGACAGGGCCCTGCTGTGACACTCAGATGTCTGGGGCCACCCAGGGGTGGTGACTCACATCCACTCCCCAGCCCCGCCCACTTGGGTTTGGCCCTGGGCAACCCTGGGCTCAGTGGGTCCCCTGGTAATCCCCCCTCCCCTCCTCTGCCTCGGCCCTGTTCTCTCACCCCTCCCAGGCCCTGGCTCTTCCCCACTCTCTGCCCCAGTCTCTTACCCTGTCTCCTCCCATCCCACCACCAAGGGCCGGTAGCCCCGCTTCAGCACCAAGATGAAGAGCTTGGCTCTGAGTCTGTTCACCTCCCGGCTCTGTGGCTTTGGGCACGTGATTTTGGCTCTCTGGGCCTCCGGGTCTTCATCTGTGCAATGGGAATGCTAACAGTCCTGCCCTTGGTACCCTGAGGTGAGGATTCAATGAGATGATACCTCAGAAAGTTCTTGGTGCTGCCCTAGCACACAGTGGGCTCAGAAAATGGTGTGTGTTGTGTGTGGGGACATGCAGTTAGCCATTAACGAGGGCCATCTCCGTGACCCGCATCAGAGGCTGTGGAGTCTCTCTCTGAACGGGAGATGAAGCAGCTGGTGCGGAGCCCGGCACAGGTGTCTGGATACGAGGCGTTGGGAATGTACAGTTATCAGTTGCTTCCCTGAACCTCAGCTTCCTGGGCTTTACTGGGGTTCATGATCCTTGTATAAAAGAAGTGGGGCACCCCTGCTTGTATCCCTTTATGATGTGCCCCACCCCACAGCTCCGGCCCGCAGCTGAGCTGGGGCGGAAGCAGGGGGCAGGCCTGATGAGCAGAACCTGCCTTTGCCCCTCGGCCTGCCCAGGTTGTGGCAGAGCCCCCGTCAGCGGGAAGGGCCGGCCTCTGGGCTGGGTTTCAGCCTGGGCCCCCGCCCCACCCCTCCAGGCTCCAAGGTGGGGCTGGGGGAGGCGGAGGACGAATCTGGCCTCTGGGATCAAAGCCTCCAGCGCTGTTTCTCTTGTGCCCGCGCCAGCTCTGTGCTCGTCCTGGGTTCTGAGGTGGGGAGGGCGAGCCAGGACACTGACCCGAGGCTGAAATTAGGGCTTGGGCGGGGGGCGCCGGGCTCCGGGAAGCACAGGACTCTGCTTAGAAATAACTCTGGTGGTGGAAACGGCAGCCAAAGGTTTCTCTGGACGCAGGAGGCAAGAGGCCTCCATGGAGGGACTTGGGCGCCTGGCTGACCCGACAGCCACATCTCCCCTGCCTCAGAGCTGGGACCTTTCTCTCCAGGTCTCAGTTCCCTCACCTATAAAATGGAGGCAAAGCCCTACCTGTTGCTGTCAGGCCAAGAAGCTGTCATGGCCTCTAATGGATGTGGCATAGACCCCATGCCCAATAGGAGGGGGTCCTCCCCATCCCCCAGCAGCTGGGGCATCCCTGGACATCCACGGCTAACTCTGGGGCAACGTTGCCAAAGAGCCGGCCGCAGGCCCAGGCCCGCCCAGTGCCAGGGGACTGGGACCTGGACAGTCTCTGCTGCTCAGGCCACAGGGGGTACTTAACCAGGGACCCTGGAATGTGGAGGTCCCTCCCTCCTTCCCTGTATCCACCCTGCCAAGGGGACAGTCAGGGACGGAGCCTCCTGAAATAACCAGATCTGGTTAGCAAGGCTAATTTTAAAAGCCACTCTGGCTGCCCCATAGGCCCTTCTGGGAAGCCATGAATGTCCCTGTGTTTGCCCCTGGGAGGCAGGGTGAGGGGAGAGCAGAGGGGCTGGGAGGACTCCCACCCCTGACTGCCAGTGCCGGAGACCCCAAGCTGCCTCCCAAGGCCTGCCCATCCAGGGCGCAGAGCCCTGGCCCAGTACAGGGGCTCAGGGGCCCAGCCTCTGCCCTGATCCACTCGGAATGAACCCTGGTGGGCTCTCAGGATCCTCCACCCTCTGCACTGGTCTCCCTGAAGCAGTTCTGGGCAGGGAGCCTTAAGCTCTCTGTCTGTCTCTGTCTTGGCTATCTCCCACAGTTTCCATCTGCTTACTCTTTATGTCCCTTTATCTCTGTGTCTCTGCCTCTCTCTGTCTCTGACACTCAAGGTCCCTCTCTGCAGCTGTGACTCTATCCCCGTCTCTCTGGGTCCATCATGCAGGAGGCCCCCGCAGGCTTCTGACAGTCTGTAGGCTGGACTGTGTACTCCAGGTAAGGGGTAAGTGTCCACCTGGGAGCTGGGGCTGCAGGTGGGTCCTGGTGGGGGAGGACAGTAGTCCTGGGGACTGACAGGAGCTGTAACTGGGCAGGCAGGGGCTCTGTCATGGCCTGGGCCATCCATCCAGGCCAGGTGTGAGCAGAAGAATTGAGCTCCAGGGGTAGGGTGGCCAGATTTAGCAAGTAGAAACACACAGAGCCCAGTTAAACTTGAATTTCAGATAAACAAGGGATGATTTTTAGTTTAAGTATACCTCATGCAATATTTGGGACATACTTAAACTAAAAATCATCCCTTGTTTATCTGAAATTCAAGTTTGACTGGACATCCTATGTTTTATCTGGCAGCCCTATCGGGGAGGCTCTAAGAATGAGAGGAGAAATTTCTTAGGAGCAGCAGGTTCTATAGACCGAGGGAGCCCCCGCCTGGCGGGGATGTCACAGCCACGCCTGGGGGAAATCCCTGTCTGATGTGGGAGGAACAGCTCCTACCCACAGGGAGCTTTCAGTTTTCTGGGGTGGCGCCAGTCCTCAGGAGTTTGGCTGGCGGGGTGCGGTGCACGTGATACACAGACACCAGTTACCTCCTCAGGGGAACCATAGACATCAGAAGGGAGGGTCTCTCCTGAGCCCTGGTGCCTCATCCAGGGCCTGGCACACAGTAGGGGCTTCATAAATATTTGTTGAATGAATGAAGGATTCTCCCAACCCATGCCCACAGCAGTGGGGTGGTGCCTGGCCAGCAGGGGCTCCAGCACCCTACCTGCCCCTCCCAAGCTCCTTGGATCCAGCGGGAGGGTGCACCGCCCTCACCCCAGGGGCTCCCCAAAGTGAGCTGTGGAGGGGAGGAGCAGGGCAGAGGGCACAGAGAGATGATGCCAGCTTTTCTCCTACCCCACCCTCACCCCAGACCCCAGTCCCAACTCAGAGTCCAGCCTGGGCAAGCATGCAGGTCGGGGCTGGGAACTAGGGCAGGGTGACCTCTGGCTTCCGGCATTGGGGGCTTTTGGGGACTAAGGTAGGGGAGCAGGCCAAAGAGGTGCTGATCAGTGCTCCTTAGGGAGACATTTGGACAGTTGGGAGATCCTGGGACCCAGAAACTTGAGGACACTTGTTTCTGGGGAGGTAAGATTTGGATCTTTTCCTGAAGCGCATCGATCTCAGGGGTCTTCCCAACTAGGGAGAGGCCTGTGGTTCTCCCACACCTCCCCCAGGACAGAGTCCCTTAAACAGCCTTTGTGTTCATTCATTCATACATTCATTCACTTATTCACTTGCTGATCCCTCCCTCACTGCCTCCATTCGCTGGGATGACCCGGCTCCAGGCCAGGTGATAAAGGACTGCAGCATCTCTTCTGGTCTCAGTAGGAACATACCTGTTCCAGTGCTGGCCCTGCCACTGGCTCCCCATGTGACCTTGGGCAAGTCACTGACCACTTTGAACCTCAGTTTCCCCATCCCTACAATGGGGATGACGGTAGCAACTCCCTCCCTGGCTACTGTGAAGGGTATGAGATGATGCCAGCCCTCGGTGAGAGAGCTTCAGAGGGGGAGCCACCATGATTATTGTTGTTATTATTATTATCAGTATCATTTTTTTAAATTTTATTTATTTTTGGCTGCGTTGGGTCCTCGTTGCTGCGCGTGGGCTTCCTCTAGTCGCGGCGAGCGGGGGCTACTCTTCTTTGCGGTGCAGAGGCTTCTCATTGTGGTGGCTTCTCTTGTTGCGGGGCACGGGCTCTAGATGCACAGGCTTCAGTAGTCGTGGCTTGCGGGCTCAGTAGTTGTGGCTCTTGGGCTCTAGAGTGCAGGCTCAGTAGTTGTGGCGCACGGGCTTAGTTGCTCCGCGGCATGTGAGATCTTCCCGGACCAGGGCTCGAACCCGTGTCCCCTGCACTGGCAGGCGGATTCTTAACCACTGCGCTACCAGGGAAGCCCCATATTATCGGTATCATTTTGAGGCCCCTGTGGGTTGGGCAGGGAGTGGCTGGCCCCAAGGCCCAGGTCCCATGGCCAGTGTCACACTGAACCATCCCGACAGGCCCGCTTCCTCTCGGGGCTTCAACCATCTTGGACCCCATCCCTCTTTTTCAAGGCATGTCAGCTCCTTCAAGGTGCCTCTGGCTTCTAGATCAGCAAGAAATCCTTCAGAGAAAAGTTAGAGTTGGGGACAGAGCTTGGAGTGGCCATCCGGTGGCAGGGCTTGGGCTGCAGTGTGAGCTGGAGCTAGTCCCTCCTGCTCTGGCCTGGTTTCCCCAGTTGTACAGTGAGGGGGCGGGGCTGGATGTCCTGCCACGGCCTGGACGGGGCCCTCTGTGTGTCATCCTGTTAGTAACGGGTTAGCTCCGAGCCTATAATCACATCTGCCCTGGGAAGAACTAACAGTGACTCTGTAAATTGAGCTCTAATTGCGGCTTTTAGTGGAGTCAGCTGCTCCCCCATTCCCCAACCCCCCCGCCCTGCCCACTGCTCTGAATCAGCGAGGTTGTCCCGGCCTGCCCTGCCAGGCCCAGGAATCCCCCAGGATTGTTCTGGCTCCCACTGAGCCAGCGATGGGTCAGGGACTAATGTCCTTCCAGGACCTACTGTGCACGAGGCTCTGAGCCGGGTGCTTTCCATGCAGTGGACTCCAGGTCATGTGACTACAGCTCTGGGAGGCAGGGGCTACTGGGGCTGTTTTTGCAGAAGGGGAAACTGAGGCACAGGGCAGAAAAGTCACTTGCCCCAGGCCACTCAGCTAGGATGTGGCAGAGTCTGGATATAAACCTAGATCCGTCTGATTCCGAGGCTTTGTTCCCGGCCTGAGGCGGAGGAGACACACCCCACCCCACCCAGGGGCTCCGAGCCCCACAGCTGATGCACCTTCCCCACTGGTGTTTGCTGACAAGGTCAGAGGCAGCTCCCCTCCTCAGGCGGGGCGCAGGCCTGTGGTTTCCCTGTTTGTTCTGGAGGTCCCAGCCGCTACCCCGAGGAGACAGCTAGTGGTTCCCAGGCCACAGCCCCTCGGGCGGAGCCAGACCACGACTGGCCGGCCTGGGAACACTGCCCGCCAGCCCCACTGGGCTCCACCAGGCCCTGGCGCTGGGTGGTCTGGGCAGGGGCCGGGGAGGGCCTCGATCCTGGCCACGGGGCAGGAGCCACAACTGGTTCCAGACTCGAGGCTGCCCTGACAGAGACCTGGAAGGGTCCTGAGGCCGGGGATGGCTAAACTGGGGCAAACATTGCCCTGGTGGGGAGCCCAGGAGGGAAGGCCCCAGGCCCCAGTTCTCTCTGAGGACCTCAAGAGAAACATCCACCCCCTTCAGGATTGTCATTGTTGGGCGGCTGCAACTCAACCACTGAATTGGCTCAGACAGGAGCCTCCTTAGAGGCTAGTGAAGCCAGGGTTGGCAGGCAGAAGACCTAGCGTCCAGCCCTGCCCTCCTCTGGGCCTCAGTTTCTCCATCTGTACAATGGGCAGGGGTCAGGACTCCATGCTTGACCAGGGCTCCACCAGCTGGGCAGGCTGTGGTTGTGGGGTGGGCAGCCCAGGCTGGAAGGATCTCAGTTGTTCCCAAAGTCATTTTCAGGGGCTTCTTCTTGCCCCCGCCCCCAAGTCTTACAGCCCCCGCCCACACCTCTGACACAGCCCCCTCTGTTCCCCTCTCCCAGGTGACTGCCTGATGGAGTGGAAAGAGCTCCCATGGGTTTTGGAGTCTGACAGAGCCCAGTTCAAATCCTGGCCACTGGCTCTCTGTGATCTTGGGCACGTTTCATCCTCTCCCTCCCCCATAGCTTTAAATGCCATTGTGACGCTCATCCTTCTATCTCCGGCCTGGGCTCCTCGCCTGAACTCCAGACTCTTTCCCAACTACCTACCAGCATGTCCACTCCAAAGTCCAATGGGCATCTCCAAGCTAACGTGATCCAAACCAACTCTCTATTTTCTCCCCAGATCTGCTCCCCCATATGCATAAATGGCATCCCACCCAGGTGCTCAGACCCCAAACTGAAGGGGCATCCCTGCTTCCGCTGTCTCCTCCGCTCCCTGCATTCAGCCCGTCAGCAAGCCCGGCTGGCTTTAATTCCCAAACGTGTCTGGGATGAAGCCCCTTCCCACCACACTTAGCTGGTCCAAGCCATCACCACCTCCACCCCCAGGAACAGAAAGGCCTCCAGACTGCCCTCCGGCATCTGCCCCTGGCGTTGCTGATCCCTGCATGGCAGCCAGAGCAATCTTTCCATAAGCTGGATTGTGTCGCTCCCTGCGTCTAACCTTCCCGTGTGACAGAAGAAGATGCAGGTGCCTATCGTGCCCCACGCGACACAGCTCCTGTCCGCCACTCCCACCTCATCCCATCCACCGTCTCCCCTTTCTCTGGGCTCCAGCCACATTGGTTATTTCTGTCCCTCAAACATATTAAGAGTATTCCTGCCCCAGGGTCTTTGCACTTGCTTTATCCTACTTGGACTAATCTTTCCTCCAGCTCTTTGAAAGGCCGCCTTCTTACCGACTGGGTCTCAAACCAAGTGTCACCTCCTCAGACAAGTCCTCCCTGCCCACCAGCTACAGCAGGGCCCCCAGGCACTCTCTGGACCTTGGTTTTCTTATTTGTAAAATGGGGCCAGTGCCCTACCTAAGAGGGTGGAGAGAGATGGCTGGCAGGGAGGGGGTGCTGAGATGCCAGCGTGAGGCAGGCACTGGGCTCCTGTGTCCTCCTCTCTCACTGGCACCCACAGTCCCAAGGCATGGCTGACCCTGAGCTGGCTGGACCCAGGGTCAGGAGACAGGGAGAACCCTTTGCCAGAGGTGGAAGCTGGGCTTCTCTGCCCGTTTTACTGTGTGACTTCAACTCGGTCTCTGACCCTCTCTCGGCTACCTTCCTCCCTGGCCTGCAGAAGCCAACTCCAGCCCTGAGCTTTGTCTGGGTGACAATGGAAAGAGGCCTGTCCCCAGGAGATCCCTCAGGAGTGGAGGGATCAGGGCAGAAGGCCCATCCAGCACTGAATCTTGCCTTGAGTTTGGATGTCAGGACAGCACCTGTTCATACCCTGAGAATAGGCAGCAGCTGCTCAGGCCTTAGCCCTGGAAGGGCTCTGGGAGAAGAGGGAATGGTCACACCTTGAGCCTGTCCATATTCTGCCCCAGAGCCCTCTTCTCATCCTGACCCAGCCCCCATCCTCAGGGCACAGCCTCTTAGCCACCACTGTTCCCCAACCAGGTCACCTGAGTGGGCAGGAGGCTGATTACAGGGCCCTCAGCCAGAGTGTTCAAGCCCAGGCTGACCTCAGAGACCCTGGGGCCACCCGCCCTGGCCTGGGCAGCAGGAGGGAGGAGGAGGGAGGGGGAGGGAGGAGGAGGGAGGGGGAGGGAGGGGGAGGGAGGAGGAGGGAGGGGGAGGGAGGGGGAGGGAGGGGGAGGGAGGGGGAGGGAGGGGAGGCAGGGGGAGGCAGGGGGAGGCAGGGGCTCTGCCTGAGGCTGCTGGGCACTCCCCACCGGGACGAGGGCACAGGCCCAAGAGGTCAGGATCTCCTGACTGACGCCGGCAGCCCTGCTCCCTCGAACCTTTGCAGAGTTACAATCCCAACTCCTGCTTTCTGCCGCTCATCCGGCCCGGTGCACGGTCGCACTGCCTGCCTTCACATCCTTCTCATCTCCTGTTAGTTGTGGGACTTCACAGAAGTTATCAGATTTCTCTCTGCTTCCTTTTCCTCATCTGTAAACCAGAGACAGTAACAGTCCCTGCCCTCGGAGAGTGGTTGGGCGGATAAATGAGTTAAGTGCGCTGTGAAGCACTAGGAAGGATGCTGGCGCTCAGGGAGCACCGTGGAAATGTCCACGGCTGTGCCTGTAGCCAGTGTTTCCAACACCTCAGCGACTCTAAGCCTCGGTTCCAGTGGGCAGGAGGGAGAGCCAGCACTGGCCGGTGGCGGCCCCATGCCCCGCCTGCCCCTGCTGGGCGGGTGGGTCATGTGCGTGCCCCCCAGCCTGAGGTTGCGGGCAGATGGCTGAGGAGCCGGAAAAGAGCCTGGAGCCATGATCAAGGCAGCATCACAAGGAGGCCCCAGGAAGCCGCACAGGAACTCGGAAGCCCAAAGCCTGTTCTGAGAACTTAATCCCCCGCCCCACCCCCAGATCGGCTGGTACTAGATCTTGGTGGGAGGTCTCAGGGTTAGCCACCAGGGCTAATTATAAACGCTGCTGCGTTGGGGATCTCACTACCTGATCGAAGGGCTTCTGTGGCTGATGGGGCTGGGGTTGTTTTCCTTGGAGAGATTAGCGCCTCGGAGGGCCTTGGAGGAGGTGGACTGGGGGTCAGGCAGACCTGGGTTCAACTTGCAGCTGTCACTAACAAGCCATGGGACAGGTCCCTGTGCCCTGCCAAGCCTCAACTTTCTAATCTGTAAAATGGGGATGATATTGTCCAGCTCACAGGATGGTGGTGGGGTATGTGGATGTGTCTAGCATCTGGGGATGCTACTAACCGTCCTACAACTTCACTGCCATGTCTGGGGTGCTTAGTAGGGTGTGCGATGCATTGTAGGTCCCCTGCTCCCTCCTGCCTTCAATCTCAGAGCAGTAAGTTTGCTGACAATCTATCCACTTACATGCTGGTCCAGTTTCCTTCTTCACAAACAGGACTGAGACTCTCAGGCACAGGTTTGGGGACTGCTTCCTCCTCCCCACCTCCATGACCCCAGCTTCCCTTGCCTGGCCTCTTGCAGCAGACTTCCTTGTTGGTTTCCCAGCCTCTAATTCTTCTCAAAGCTGGCAGCCAAGATGCTCTTTCAAAAATGATGCTCACGCCCCAGCTCCAGAATCTTCCATGGCTCCCCAGGGTCTTCAAGGTCAACCCCCGGCTTCTTGGAATGGCATTTGAGGCCCTCCTGCCCATCTTTCCCACAACATTTCCTCTGAATTCCCCTCTGTAGCCTCATGCCTGCCTCAGTCCTCCTCGCCTTGTCAAGCTCCAGTTCATTCTTTGCCTTCTGTCTCTGTGCCCACCCCACTTGTGCCCCCAGCTGGTTAGGTGCCCCCTCCATGCCCCCACAGTTCCTTGCCTCCCCACTGCCCTGGAATTCCCCCTGGTGGTCTCTACCATGAGACATGAACTTGCTGAGGACAGAGTCTTGGGCCTGTTCGCAGTTGTCTCCCAGGCGTGGCCCAGGCTATGGCCCAGAATAAGGCAGGGGCCACAAGCTCAGTTTCCACAACGACCAGACAAGTAACACCAGTCCAGAGGGGCTTTGCATAAGGGTCCAGGGAACCCTGGGGACTGAGGCAAACAGGAGAGGTACCCCCAAGATGGGCAGCCGTCTCTCGGCTCCAGCTGACTACTGCCTTGCAGAAATGTGGGGCAGTGCCAGTACACCTTCCAATTTTTCAAAAAAAGCCAGAAATTCAAATCTTTTGTGCAAGTTCCCAATATTCTGAAACACTGTGAGTTGGAAGGTGGCCTGAGCGTAAGTGAAGCTAAGACAAGACAACCCAAGCTTCCTACACCCCTTCCTTTCTGTGGAGCAAAGATGCTCACTGTTGAGTGGGGTGGGGGGCAGTGGTTGCATCCCCTAGAAATCTAGTGAGGAGGGGCTGGGCATGTTGCTAACCATCCTATAATGCACAGGACAGTCCTCACAACAGAGAAGCACCCAGCCCCAAGTGCCGGTAGTGCCGCAGTAGAGAACCTGCTAGAGTTGTTGGTGGGAAACAGCCACTCAACTGAAGACTACATTTCCCAGCCTCCTTTGCATTTGATGGGATCATGTGACTAGTTCTCACCAATGCACCGTGAGTAGAAGCGACATATGTTACTTCCAGGAAGAAGTGGTTAAAAAGTGGGTCCCTCCCCGCCCCCCCCCCCCATTGGTGAGCTGGTCAGATAGACGTTCTGGTTAGATAGAACATCTGGAATTTAGAGGACAGCAGAGCCACATAGTGGAAAGAACCTGGGCCCCAGGCACCTGACCAGAGGCACCACCAGATGTTTGAGATAGAAATAAACTCTTATTGTGTTAAGTTCTAGATTTCTCTTTAACAGAAGACAGGGTTATCTGGAGGACTAGAAGAGGACTTGTCAGCTTAGCTTCAGTCTTCCTCCCTGAGAAAGCATCTTACTGTCACCCTTAGCTTCTAGTTCCGCGGGTGGATGGGTGGAGCTGGGACCTCTGTCTGGACCCCTGGCCTGGATTAGGACTCAGAGCCACCAACAGTTAGACTAAAGGGGTGATGAGTGACGTGAAGGTGTGGGGTGCAGCCTGGGTGAGGGAGGCATGGGGAAGACTCTGGAGCAGTGGCGCCGGAGCATCCTTGATTACCCTTGAAGCAGACATCAGCCCACAGCCTGGACTCACAGCAGGAGGAGCTCCTTGTTTCTCATGGGATCCTAAAGGCTCAGTATGTGTTCAGCATGGTGCTGGGACTGTACATTCAGATGCAGGAATGGAACGTCAGCGAAGTTAAAGAACTCTCCTGAGCTCATGGCAACGAGAAAGTGATGGAGCAGAGACAGGAACCCCTATCTCTCTGACTCACAGCCCATGCTTTTGAACCCATCCCAAAGTCTAACAGCTGTGATGGTGCTTTGTTTGTATCCTTTGAGCATTTACTGTTCTAGCACATGCTTGGGAGCTTTGTCTCAGCCCTTCCAGGGGCCGGTTGGAAGGGCCAGGGTGTTCATTTTCCTGGAAGCAGCCCTCAGCCAACGAGGGATTAGAGCTGGAGAATAAATACCCCAGCTCCCTCGCCCCACAGTGGTATAACTCTGAGATACATCTTCTACACAGTCTCCTGGAGGCCCACAGTGGGACTGAGCCCTAGTTGTCCAGAATGGTAACCTGCTTAATAACATATCCTTCCCTTTCCATGCTGACTCCCTCACTCTGCCTGGTGCTTTCTGGGTTCCTTTTATAAACCAGTTGTACTCAGATCCTTGTCTCAGAGTCTGCCTCTGGATAAACCCAACCTAAGAAGACACAAAGGATGGTTTGCATACCCCAGAGACGTGTAAATTGATTTTGGGTGGTACTGGCGAAATTTTTTAAAATTTATTTTTGGCTGCGTTGGGTCTTTTTTGCTGCACATGGGCTTTCTCTAGTTGTGGCGAGCAGGGGCTACTCTTTGTTGCAGTGCGAAGGCTTCTCATTGCAGTGGCTTCTCTTGTTGCGGAGCACAGGCTCTAGGCATGCGGACTTCAGTAGTTGTGGCGCACAGGCTTAGTTGCTCCACGACATGTGGGATCTTCCCGGACCAGGGCTCGAACCTGTGTCCCCTGCATTGACAGGCAGATTCTTAGCCACTGTGCCACCAGGGAAGTCCCTGGCAAACTTTTAAAAACAGACTGCTTAAATGTGAATTTAAAGAAGTGTTTAGGGGGACTCCCCTGGTGGTCCAGGGGGTAAACACTCCATGCTCCCAGTGCAGGGGATGTGGGATTGGTCCCTGGTCAGGGAACTAGATCCTGCATGTATGCCGCTACTAAGACTTTGCATGCCCCAACTAAGAAGTCCGCATGCCGCAACTAAGGATCCTGCATGCCGCCAACTAAGACCCGGTGCAGCCAAAATAAATTTAAAAAAAGAAAAAAGAAGTGTTTAGGAAATGATAGTACAGAGATATGACAAAAATTGTGAGGATGGTATGAGAATAACAAATGAAAATGCTGTAATGTACAGCTGAAGATGAGGCCTCCGTCCTGGCGAGAATGTAGGCATGTAGTTTAATTTGTTATCCCAGCATCAGCTCGGCTGCGCTTCCCTTTTTGCCAGGACTGCTTGGAAGCTCAAAGAGAAATCTGCTCAGCTGCATTTTCATTCTTGAAGGATGTCTGCTTCTGACATACAATTTCTCATCTTTCCAAGTTCATATTTAACTGGCCCCTGTTATGAGTCATTAGTACTGGCTGCCTCAGAGCCTGGTTGGCAGGAGGTCGGAAATGCATTATAAAGAAATAAAGCATGTCATTACGTATGGGAACTTTGTAATCAAATTCCAGCTCCACAACTTGAGGGACCTTGGGCACTCACATCCCCTCCTGCACCCTTGGCTTCATCATCTAGAAATGTGGATGATGGAGGCCTACTTCCTAGTGAGGATTAAATGAACTGAACGCATACAAGCATCAAGCACAGAGATCGGCAGATGGCAAATGATCAATATTAATTGTTAGGATTAGTATCATTATTGGGACTCTGATTCTAATTGAGGAAAGAGGAGCAAACTTGGGCAACTCTGTATAACCCCAATATCGGGTGTAATCTTGAGTCTGGTACCCGGGCTTGACAATCAGGAATGGAAAAATCACAATCATCTAGGCTGAAGCTCTGTGAGGGCAACCACTAAATTCTTAGGACCTAGTACAGTGCCTGGCTCATACTCAATGCTTATTGAGTGAATGAATGGAGGAACAGCTACAATGGGCCAAGGTGGGCAGTTGTTTGTGAGCGCCATGCAGCAAGGGTGTCCCAGGGCCCTTGAAGGCCTTCCTGCCGTGGGTTTCAGGGCACAGAGGCAGTCTTCTTTAATCCTCATGGCAGCCCCAGAGTGGACTGTCTCCCATCTTACAGATAAGGAAATGGAGAGGCAGAGACACAAAGGACTTTGTCCAAAGTCGCCCAGGTAATGAGCGGTGAAGTCCCCAGGTCAGCAGGAGACCCCTTTCTCCCCGTCCAACCCCACCTGTGCTCCTGGGCCCTGAGTCCAGTTCTTCCCAGAGAAATGATCTTATTTCAGTCTCTTCCTCACTGACCACAAAGACTCAGTCCTGTCCTCAGAAATATTTGGAAAGTTTTATTTAAATGTTTTGTGTTCCCTTTTAACCAACATCAAAAAGAGAAAAAATTTTGGCTGCTCCAAACAGGAGAGTCACTTCAGAGAGGAGCTGGCATGTGTGTTCAGAGCTGGGAAGTGTCTGCTCTGCCAGGCTGCCCTTCCCAGCCTGGGCCACCCTGGGCTGGATGGCCAGTCCCAGGAGCTGACTTCCTGGGAGCCCCAGGCGGCCTTGGAATGAGTGAGTGAGCAAACCCCCATCCTGAGGAGAAGGACTTGGTCTCCCCTGCAGTTAGGACTGGGCTTGGGGACAGGGACATGAGCCTGGTGGGGCCTGGTGGGTTCCAGAGGGAAGGAGAGGGGAGTGGGAGGGTCAGATCCGGAATGTTCTGTAGAAGCTCTAAGGCCTCTGGGTCTGGAGAAATACGTCTGCTAGAAAAATAAGATGCTTTGAGAAGTTCTGCAGTCTATGCTCTCTGCCTGCCCAAGAGAAACCTACCCTGTTGGCCAAAGGGGCAGCGGGTGGGGGCAGAGGCTGGAGGCCAGCAACTGGTGGAGATTTCCAGCGGGGAGCGAGGTGGGCAGCAGGCAGACTTTGGTTTCCCGGGTCCCCTTTCTGGCAGCTGCAGAGGCTGTGGAGGCCTCTGCCTCCCGCCCCTTGAGGTGTGGGCTGCCGGGGGTGGGCAGCACTTGGAGAGGGAGGCCAGCCATCTGTCGTGGGCTGGTAGATGCCCAGGCCCTGGGCCCTCAGAACAGGATGGCCAGGGGGAGCAGGGCCAGCAGGAACAGCAGAGGGCCTGGGGAGGGGCTGCCTGACAAGCTGGCGGAGGCACAGTGGTCGCGGTTGGCACCGATGCAGGCTGCGTAAGCCATCACGTGGGGGATGTAGTTCTGCTCGTGGACGCCGTGCAGCAGGTGTGCCATGGGGCCCTTGGCGAAGATGGCTACGTCCTCCCCGCCATGGGTCTCGTGGCGCAGGGGCACGGCGGACTGTGCCTGGTAGTTGTTGTGAGCTGCGGGCCAGAAGAAACACTTGCTGAGAGCCTACCAGGGGCCTGGCACTATGCAGTAGCTTCCCCGTGCCCCTTCCAGGTTGGCTTGAATGCCCCCATTTTATAGAAGAGGAAACTGAGGCTCTCTGGAGGGAAGTCATTTCACACCAGGCCACAGGATTTGGGCCTGAGTCTGTTCTGACACAGAAGCCTGCACTCTCAACCCCCAGACCTCATCCGGGCCGTCTGGATTAGAAGGGAAGAGTCAACCCAGGAAAGCCTCTTACCATTGGCTGTGCCATTAGGCCCCCAGGGACCCCTGGGGACATCATGAACAAACATCCAACAATATGGAGTTGGATAAGCAGACTGGGAAGACTCACACACTGGAATATTATACAGCCAGTAAAAATGACAGTGTAACATAGCAAGTACCTACACATGCCAGGCACCACGCTAAGCTCATCAGATCTATCTAGTCCTTCAGACAAACTTAGGAGGTAGATATGGAGGAAACAGAAGCTGAGGAAGGTGAAGTTATTTGCCCAAGGTCACAGAGCTGCTAGATTTTAGGAGGGATTCAAATTAAGGTTGTTCTGACTCAAGTCCTGGCTATTCTGAGACACCCCCCCGAGCCTTAACCACAGGACTACACTGTTTCCAAGCTCATCCCTAAGGGGGTGCCCTGTCCCCTCCCAACTCTGGGCCTTGCAGTCTTACCGTAGTCCACCATGGAGACATTCTCTCGCTCACCGCCTACCACCTTGTAGCCAGGCCCGTTGCCGTACAGGATGGCAGTGAAAGGCTTCTTGTCTGTGTCACTCACCATGGGGGCCAGACCTGCACAGGGAGGCACTGGTCCAGGGGTCATGTTGGAGTACAGTCCCCAGCCCCCAGCTTGGCAACCTCTGGGTCCCCTTTCAAGGAAGTCGCCTTCCAAACCCAATTTATTTCCAACCAGCCACCCTTCAGTTCTCACTGTGCCCACATCCTCCCATCTGTTGGTCTGTCCTTCCATCCTTCCATCCATCCATCCATCCTCTCCTCTCCCCTGTCCATTAATCCATCCTCCCTCTCATTTTTCTACCCATCCATCATCCAGGTGGCCACCATACACCCACCCAGGCATCACTTCACTCCATCCCCCATCCTGTGTTCCCCCACCTGTCAGTGACTTCTCCTCCCTGCCCAATTCTGAGTCTCACACGTGCCAGGCCCTGGGCTTGCCAGGTCTCCCACCCCACTCCTGCTCCCAGAGGGCAGACCCTGGGAGTGCCCAGTGCTCACCCCAATGGAGGCCCACCTACCAAAAATAGAGTTGCCACGGGGGGTGTACCCGCCAAAGGTAAAGACGTGGGAGTGGTCGGCGGTGACAACGGTCAGCGTGTCTTCCACGGAGGTCATGGCGCCTGCCTGCCCGATTGCCCGGTCCATCTCCACCGCCTCGTGCAGTGCCTGCTTGGCTTTGCCCTCATGGTGCCCGTGGTCAATCCTTCCCCCTTGGGACACCAAGGCAAAGGCCTCCCGTGAGGGGGCGGGGAAGGAGATCTGACCTCCAATTCCCATCCCATGATGGCCAGGGGACTCCCCTGGGCCAGGCACCACACGAGGCACTTGACACAGCCATTCGACCTTCACAGCACCTCCGAAGGCGAGTTGTTGGACCACAGGCCCGTGCATGGAGACTGCAAAGCCAGGGTTTAAAGCAGCCCCAGCACCCCACTCGGCTCCCAGCACTGCTTCTTCAGCTTCTCGGGGTCCCTGAAGACCTCGGAGAGGGAGGGAAGGGACCCAACATGCCTGAATGGCTACTAGGTGCCAGGCATCATAAGCTGATGTCTTGTTTCCCTTTCACAACAACCGTGGGCAGAGATGGGTATGATTAGCCCCGTTTACAGATGGAGCAGCTGAGGCCGGGAGTGGGAAGTGATGTGTCCAAGGTGGGATCTGCTAGGATTTGATTTCAGGCGTGACTCGCTGTAAAGCCCTGTTTTTCCATCTCCGCTTTGAATACATCCCCTCCGAGGGTTAAGCACGCTCCTAAAGGGGAAAAACCCTCCATGCCTGGGCAGTGCCTACGGCAGCCTTCCATAAAGGCCCGGGGAAGCCTGCACCTCATGCCACCTCCCCAGACGAGCACAGGAGGCCTGGCGTTAAGCCTGGCTTAAAGGTCACGGCTAAGGCTGTGTGACTTCGGAGAACACCTTCCATCTCTAACAGGAAGACGATGCCTGGTGGACACTCCCATCTCTGAGGCTCCTGAGCCTGGGGGCCTGGCCGCCCTCCTTCCTGCTAGCCTGGGCCTCACCACTCTGGCCCGGCAGGCTAGCAGGGTGGGTCCCTCCTTTGTTGTGGCTCTGGGAGCAGCTGGTCTGGCGGGCCCAGTCTTGGCCGCGCTCACAAAGAAGACCGCTCCCGGGGGAGCCCGTGCTCACCACTGGTTCCTGGTTGGTTCTTAGGCATCAGAGGCCCGTTCAGGGCCAGGCCGAGACCGCCGTGCTTCAGTGGGAACCCCGGGGCTTGGCAAGAAAGCCGCCGAGTTGGGCTGGCGGCCGCTGGCCTCCGGAGGGCGGAGGGGCCTGAGCGTGTGCGTATGTGTGGTGACAGGATGTGTGCAAATACGTCCGTGTGCGTGTGTCCATTTAGAACATGAAAGACAATAGTTGTTAGAACCTTGGAAGATTCTGGAAACTTTATCATTTCCTCTCACTTCCTATTGTGATTGACTTAGCTACTGTGTAATCATAATAATGATAATAACAGAAGCATAAAGGATTTATTCTCTTTTGGGCCCTGCTCCAAGTACATTATGTCTCTGAACTCAATGGATGCTAATAACCCTTCTTGGAGAGGGGGACTATTTTTGGCCTCGTTTTACAGAAATGTACAGGTAGAGGTCACAGAGCCAGTGGGTGGCAGCATCAGGACAATGACTCCAGGGCCTCACAACAGTGCTGGGAAACCCCAGGAATGTCGGCATACAGCACCGCTGCCTCCTGAAGGGTCTGGCTCCCCCAACCCAGGGGACCCCGGGATATCCCAGGGCCCGCCCTGGGCCTTCTCCTCTCTGACCTTGTTCCTACACGGGCCCAGTAACATCAGAGGTCTGCTGTCCAGCTGCGAGGGTTCCTGCAGACCGATGGGCACCTACAGAGGAGGACCCTGGGCCGGCGTCCTTGGGCCCAGCCAGGCAGCTGCTAAGAGCACATTTGTCTACTGGGGCCTGCTGACTTGTCTTTTGGGAGGAGTGAAGCTGAGGGGCCTGCACACCCCTCCAGAGCCAGGCCTTGGGGAGGTATTTCCAAAAGGAAGAAACTTGCCTCCTCTCTCAGGAAGCCTTCCTGGACTAGTAAGCCAGATGTGCCATCTCCACGCCCAGAGGAGAGCTGCTTGTTGGGCTGGGAACTTCAGCACCGCCCCCTTTCCCCCCCCTCCCTCCACAACCCATCTCCCTAAAGGAATCTCCCTGCTCATCCCCAAACTGGACAGTTCTGAGAGCTGGACCGCCCTACCCCTGAACCCATCTGGAAGCTGCCAGGGAAGTGGCCCTGCAGTCAGGTCCTGGACCCCTACCTTCCACCAGCAAGAAGAAGCCTTTGGGGTTCTTGCTCAGGATCTTGATGGCCATCTCCACCATCTCGGAGAGTGAAGGGTCAGTCACGTTGTTCCTGTTGAGCTCATACTGCATGTCCCCTGGCTCAAAGAGACCTGAGGAGGACCCGGGAGGATGTGGGTGTCTCAGGGAGCACAGGCTCCCCACACACAGCTTGGGGGTAAAGTGGGGGGATGGAAGCTCATCTGGGTGGTGCTTGCGGGCCTGGCTTGTGCCAGGCGCTTTGGGCGCGCTTCCTCCTTTCATCTTCTTAGCCACGCCATGGTGAGAGGGACCACCGTGTCCATTTCACGGAGGAGGAGACTGAGCCTCAGGTGTTTAGTACCTTGCTATTTTCAGCTGCTAAGTGGGAGACCTGGGATTCCAATCCGTCAGCCCACCCTGAGCCCATAGAACCCTGGACATGGCAGAGGATTGTGTCCTGGCCTCCACAAGGCAGCCTGGGCGTGTATTTACATGTCATTTACAGGTCAGCCTTGAAGGGCTCAGTGCCCTGTGCAGTGAAACAGAAGAAGGGTTGGGGTCACTGTCCCTTCTGTTCACCGAGCTCGGTTTTTTCCCTTGTGAAGTAAGGAGAGTGATCCATTTCTTACCCATGTCACAAGATTCCACAAGTACTGGGTTGGTGCTTCCAGTCCTGGATGTCCTTCCAGAACACCTTGCCCTTCCATAATTGCACGCAGCCAAGCAAGGGCTCCGAAGAACAGAGTGCTTACTCTGTGCCACACGCTGTCCTATGCGCTTTGGAAGCACTCAGGCGCCAGCCTCCGAGATGGTGCCCAATAACCCTCCCTCCTGGAATTCATGCCCGTGTGTGCCCCTCCCTCACGGACTGGGGCTGGCCGGTGTATCCAACAGAACACTGTAGAAATGATGGCGTGTGACTTCCAGGCCAGGGCATAACACATTGTGGCCTCGGCCCTGCATACTCTTACATTTCTGGGGGAAGCCAGCCGCCATGTTGTAAGGACACTCAAGCAACTCAATGGAGAGATTCATGTGGCAAGGAGCTGAGGCCTCCTGCCAACAGTCTGCACCAAGTTATGAGCCATGTGAGTGGCCCACCTCGGAAGCCCCAGCCCCAGACAAGTCTTCAGATGACTGCAATCTCATGAGAGACCCAGCTAAATCACTTGCAAACTCTCGACCCAGAGAAACTGTGAAGGAATAAATTGTTCAACAATCATTATAAATAAAACAACTTTACAGTTGTTTTAAACTGTAAAGTTTTGGGATAATTTGTTATGCAGCAACAGGTAACTTATATATTAGCTCACTTAATCCTCATGACAACCCTGAGGTAGGCCCTATTGTTATCCCCATTTTACGGAGGATTCATTATCCTTATTTTATAGAAGAGAAAACTGTGGCACAGAGAGGAGAAATCACTTGCCCAAGGTTGCACAGCTCATGGGTGGTAGGAGCTGGATTTGAACCCAGCACTCTGGCTCTAAGATCCATGAACAGAACTTTCTTGCTCCATGGGTACATGCATAACTCTCCACAGCCAGTGTGGGGTATGGGGTGTGTGCTGTGTGAGCCAGGCAAGTAGAGAGCTGTGTGTGTATCTGAGGGATCCTCCAGGTGCCCAGCTCTAAGCCCATAACTTCCAGTGACACACCCAGGACCCAGGGGCTGTGCTCCTTGAGAAAGATTTGCAGGAGGTCTTGCCACCACTTGCTTGGCCCAATAGCCAGAAGGGAAAGAGGACCCAGATGTCTGCATGGTGGCACTCAGGGTCTCATTCCACCTGGCCTGGAGCCGCCCCCAGGCCCCACACCTGTTTCCCACTCCCTGGGGAAATGGGGGTACCCCCCCCCACCCCAGTCGAGACCACTGGCGACAATCTAGCTGGCTTCTGCCCTGGCAACGCAGCAGGGCTGGCTCTGGGGCCCCTTGCTCCTCAGTCTAGGATCTGTTTAAGTCCCAGCTCCAGCCAGGGTTCAAACTCACCTGCGCCCTAATTCTAACTGGCTGTGTGCTATGCCAGAGGTCGCTTCCTTTCTCTGAGCTTTGTTTCCCTTTGTGCTCAATGGAGCTATTCACCCTGCACAGCCAGCAGATTTCAGGTCTAATTCTATGAACCAGAACCCCTCCCTCACCCCTCCCAGGTCCTGGAGCCTGAGGGCGAAGGTCCCTAAGTAGCGGGGCAGCCTGGGACCTCGTCCCCGGGGCACCCAGCTGGACATCCACTCCACCCCCCTCCACTTACCCAAGAGGTAGTCCACGGTGTAGGGGTCGAGGGCCAGGAGTTCGGTGCGGTTCCAGATATAGTGAGAGTGCTAGGAAGGAGGGCGGTGTCAGCCATGCGGGGCTGGGGAAGTCGGAAGGACTAACCCCAGCTGGTCTCAGAGTCTGCGGCATGTACTGGTTCTCTTCAGTCATTTAAAATCCCTCCCCGAAGACCCACCATCCCTGCCTTCAAGAAATGGCAAATAAACGGGAAATTGTAATGCAGGGAGATGAGAATTTGGAGACCAGAGACCACTGTGAGCCTTGAGGCAGGATCAGAGAGAGCTTCCTGATGTCCTAATGGGGCCTTGAAGGACAAGCAGGAATTGATCAGCCTGGGGTCAGGGAGCAGAGTTCCAAGCATGGGGAGGGATCAGGGAGCAAAGAGGGAGGCGCAGATCACAGGCGGCCCTGAGTGCCCACTGAGAGGTATGGGCTCTGTGTATTCTGAGAGCTGTGGAGAGCCAGGGAGGAAGCAAAGCCCTAGCTCTGCCCTGGGGACCCCATCCAAGGGAGAGATAAAGGAAGTGCTGTTTCCCCAGGTCATAGAGGCCATGGGAAGGGCTGGCCAGCTTGCCTGGTGATGGTACCATTCAGGCCTAGACCTGAACTACCGGGAATCAGCTGTGTGTCCATTAGAGAGCCCCTTGCCTTCTCTGGCCAATGGCATTGGGATCAGAGGTTTCTGAACCTCAGGGGCTGCTTTGGGAAGGAGGGTGGGAAGGCTAAGAAAGTGGAGCTCCCCTCCTTCACTGAGATGATTCTCCTACGTTATGTCATTTGTCCCTCACATCACCCACCCAAGGTAGGTACTGTATTCTCATTTTACGGATGGGGACACTGAGACACACAGATTAGCCCATACTAAGGCACGATTTGCAAAGAATGTGTGGCTTATCTGAAACCTCAAAGTGATACCCTGTTCGCTCCAGTGATGTGGGTGCCTCTCTCCCTCTTGGTGTCTAGACTGAGTTCCAGGGTAAGCCCCCTGCCTGGGCAAGAAGAATTATAAGCTCCGGTCCCATGTTCCAGGTAGAGAAACTGAGGCTGGGAGTGGCGGTGTCTCTCTGACTCGGGCTGGGATGGGGCTCTGGTCCAGCCTGAGCTGACTCAGGAGTGGGAAAGGTTCAAAGCAGCTCAGTCCCACCCCTACCAGCCCCGGGGGGCCGTTTCCCAGCCCCTACCCCCCACCTCGCTCTTGGCCCAGCCCTATCCCACAAGGCCTCCCCGGGGGCCAGTCCTGGAACCCTCAGAAACCCAACCCCAGAGTGACATCAAAGTGGCTGCCAGGCTGCTTCCCACTGTCTTCAGCCCTGACCGCAGTCATTTCCAGACCCCAGCTGCCCCAGGCCCAGCGGCCGGCAGACGGATTTTAAGGGTCAGGGCTGCTCCAGGGAGCCAGCGCCCAGGTCTTCCCACGCTCCGGCGGGCCAGCACGTGCCCGGCCCGGCCCCTCCCTGCCACCTCTGCCTGCAAGACCCTCCCAATATTGCCTCCTCCCCCTCCTCCCCCTTGTCAGGGCTTCTCAGCCCCACCCTTGTGTTCTGTCCCCTCTGGGTTCCCGTAGCTCCTGGGCGTCTCGCCATCCAAGCACACAGCATTCCACGTTTCCTTAACCATCTGACTCATCCTTTGGACCTCATGCCTAGCCAGGGGCCCTGCACACAGTAGGGGTGCAGGTGGACTGAATGTCTCTGCAGGTTATCCTTGGCCCGCCTTCCTCCTTACCGCCTGAAGGTATTTCACTGTGGTCTTGAAGGAAGGAATTGATGGGCACCTACTATGTGCCGTTCATATATCTGTAAGGCCCTCTGAGCCCGCTGAGGTAAGAATTATGACCCCATTCTACAGAAATGAACACGGATTCAGAGAGGACTCCCGCAGCCCTGCCCACTGCAGGCGTACCCTGCAGCCATCAGGCCCCCGGACAGGCTACCTTGTGTTTCGGTTTGAAGCTCTTCCAGATGTCGATGAGGTTCAGGCCGTCCAGCCTCGTGCCCCTGGCCTTCTCGTCCATCTCATACTCCACATCGGTTCTATTCTTGGGGAACATGTACTTCCGGCCGCCCCCCATGATCACCTAAAGGGGACACAGCCATGAGGAGCCCAGGGCGCCATGACATCCAGAGGCTCCAGAGGCCCCGCCTGGAGAGCTGGGCTCCTGGAGGCCCGGCGGGTGGAGTGGAAGCTTCTCCAGCATGGCGAGTCCTGGCTTCAGTCCACGCTGCCCTCCCCGAGCCTCCACGTCTCCAGCTCGGGGGCAGGGATGAAATCACGAGGCTATTGGGACTGTGATTTGGGCTTCTGGGTGAAATATTGGAGCTAACCTCCCTTATTCGGCTTTCCAGAAGCCCGACGCATAACTTGGGCTTCTGTGAGAATAATACCGTGTACAGAGTGTGTGTCAGGCACTAAGGACTTGAGATACATGATCTTATTCAACGTCATACCAAGGCTGTAAGGGAACCCGTGTCACCTGTTTTCCAAATAAAGAAATGGGTGTAGAAATGTGATTTCTTTCCCATAAGGCCACACGGCCAGTGAGGGGCAGAGCCAGGATTCAAACCCGAGCCTCCTCCAGCCCCGGCACCAGGGCCCGGCAGCGTCCATGGAGCTGAGGATGGGGACTCTGAGAGCCTCCTCCCCCAAAGCCAGGGAGGTCTTGGGGCAGCCCAGCTGGGAGCCTGGCAAACAGAGGACCAGTACTCACGTCTGTGTAGTCACCGCCAGGCTAATTTTACCCACTGTGCTGACCCGCTTGGGCAGACGGACGCGGGACTGTTTGTTTTCCTGGGGAGTCCGTGTTTGAAGTCCTGGCTATTTTTAGAACGGAGGCCAAGAGCATACTAGCCGCCGCCCGCAGTGACCACCGCACCGGTGTCCTCCTGTCACCATGGGCGTCAGCCCAGGCCGCTGCCCCTGGCTGACACCTTGGGAGAGCAGACCCAGTGACGGCTGGCCTCAGATCCACTGGCATTTCATGGGCACCCTTCTCAACCTTCCATTCCAGCTCCCTCCTCAGAACCCAGGTTCCACAGGGTGGAGGGGGAGCCAGGAGTCCAGGCCGGTGGTACAGGTAGTACAGGTGAGGGGTACACGCTGGCCCCCAGGACCAGCCTGGATCCTGGGGAACCAGAAAGAGCTCTGAAGTCAGACTTGGGTTTGAATCTTGACTCTCCTGCATCTTGACCAAGGGCTTGTCACTTAAGCTCTCTGTACCTCAGTTTCCTCAACTATAACATGGCAGTAATGCCCACGCACAGGACCGTCCCAGCCACTGGACTGTCCCAGGAGGAAATGCAGTGACGCAGTGCAGTCCCGGCACCTGGGGCTGGCCTCCCGTGGAAGGTATTCTCAACGGCCAGAAGCAGTAGAGATCCAAGTAGTTCCAAGTTCCTCACTGCCAGCTCCAGCCAGGAGCTCTGGGGGCAGGGCAGGCTGTTAAAAAAGGAGAAGGGGACCCCGGGTCACTGGCCCCCCGCCCCCCCCCCAATTGTTCCCACAGAACCTGACCCCTTGGCATTTCCAGAATGGAAAATGAAGCCCCCAATCTTGTTGCCTGGAGCCTCATCATTTCCAGCCCCAGCACGCACTTCACACACTCATTAAACTCCCAAATAACAGACTTGCTGTTTGGCTTTGGGGTTTGGGTTTGTGTCTTTCATTTTTCTTTTTCTTTTTTTTTTTTTTTTTTAGCAAAAGATATTTATTTTCAGGGCGGACACTAGGATTTTTGTTTCATGTACAGCCTGGGGGCTGGGGGGCTTTGGGGTGGTGCTGGTGCAGGGGCAGAGGGGAGAGGGAAGGACGAGGAGGCTGAGAGAGGAAAGGGAGGAGGGGCAATCCTCACAGCTGCCCCACCTCCACACTCACGCCCTAGCTCATCCCCCAGTGGCCTCTGTGGCTTACCACCCCCCTAAACCCAGTTAACACCCCTCCCCCCACCGCGCCCCCCCCAAGCCTTCATTTAAGCTCCTGTCCCCTTCTCAGGCTGTCGCTGCCAAATCTCTCTCAAGAGCAGCCCCGTAATTACACCCTGTGCTTGTACAACAAATGTTCTCACGTCCATGACCTCATCTCAGCCTCCAGCGGCCCTGGGAGGGGCAGGTGGGGCTCTCGGCCCCTGTCGCACAGGTGGGGACACTGAGGCTTGGAGAGGGGAAGCGACTTGTCCCAGGACCTGAGTCGGGTACAGGCAAAGTCAGAACGGCGGCTTTGCCTGACACGGTCACTTGCTAGGAGCGATCAACGGGACTACGTGTCCCGAGAGGGGCAACTCAGTCCACTGCTCAGAAAAACGAGGGGTTGGAAGAGGGGCCAGGTGGCACTTAGAAATTGGGGGGATGGCATGGGGGGGCAGAGGGTGGGTCTGGGAGCCAGGAAATTTGTCTGGTGGGGGTAGAAACAGAGGTAAGGGGTAGGAGGGACCTGGGGGCTCTCTGAGCCTCACTGAACCCCCATTCTAGGCTTGGGGGCCGAAGTCCCCTCACTCCCTCACCAGCCCCTGGCAGTAGGTAACAAGAGTCTGAAAAGGGAACAAGCCTGAGGTTCTCATTTAAGAACAGAGAGTAGGGACACATCTGAACATCAGGTGGACAATGCTGGGGTGCACATGTGCTGAGCCTGCTCCGTATGTCACAGCTGGTGTTTCAGGGCAGGGACATGAGGCTGCTCGTGCATAAATGCTGCCACTTTCTGAGCACTCACTCGGCACTGGGCCCAGGGCTAAACTCTACAGGGATTATTTTATTTAGATCTTGCAATGGGCTGATAAGGTAGGTACATTTCACAAAAGGGCTGTAGAAGGGAAGGCTCAGAGAGGTTAAGTAACTGACCCAAGGTCACACAGCTAGCAAACAGCAGGGCAAGGATTGGAACCCAAGTTTTAAAAGTAAGAGCTCGGGCTAACCACGGCCCACACCACCTTTTCTCTGGGCATGTTGCCTGAGTGCACGGGACGCGTGCCTGTCTGTGCATGTGGGAATGTACAGGGCAGGTACTCCCCTGAGATGGCACTGTGTCACCCCCATGCTCCAGTGCAGTGCCAGTTTCCAATTTACAGGATAATCCCTGGGCGTCTGGTTCTTGAGGTGTGGTGGCGGCCACATCAGGATTCATCCCTCAGCCCCACTGCGGAGAAATCCTACAGTGCCTCCCTGCCCCAACCGCAAATCCCCTAATGGGCTGGGAGCCCTCCCAGGTGTGTGGGGAGCCAGGCCAAACTGCTTTTCCCGGGCCAGTCTAGGCCTGAGGCCTCGGACCCACAAGCCCCTACTCTGGCTGCACTCCCGCACTCGCCTCGATGTCCCTGACGTTGTGCATGAGCTGGTAGGCGATGTCCTTGCAGCCCTGGCTAAGGGCCTCCGGGGGCATCTCGTTGTCCGAGTACCAGTCCCGGTCAGCAGAGTGGGCGTAGGCGGCGCTGGGGGTGGCGTGGTTCACTCGCGTAGTGGTCACGATGCCCACGGATTTCCCTGGGGTGTGGGAGAGGAGGGGTTGGTTTCGCCTGGAAATGGGCGTGTCCAAGCTGTCTTCCCCCTCCCTCTCCTAGCTAAAGACAGGTTAGTTCTGCTGCCTGACTGGGCCCCAGTCTCCGCATCCGTACTAAAGGTGGGGTTGGTGGCTTCCAAATATCCCGGCAGCTCAGATACTCTGCCTCTGTGACCCTCCCCTGTCCTGAGGGCCCTTGAGCTGTGAGCACCCGGGCTGGAGCCCTCCCCTCCACCAAGGACCCTGCAGAGCCCCAGCCTGCAGGAAGCCCCCCCCGCTGCCCTGCAGGAACACAAGGGCCCCTCCGAAGGGCTCTCAGGGGGAGTGTGGTTCCGTCACCTATGTCAGCCAGCCTCATAGCCTGACTCCAAAGTCCCTGGGGGCACGTGCCAGGGCCTCCCAATTCCCAGGAGGAAGGGAGAAGGGGTAGACACTTACTGGACTTCCACGGGAACAGCGCTGGGCTCGTTCCTGACCTCCCTCACACTAAACCTGGGAGGGGGCTACATTTTCATGCCCATTTCATAGTCAAAGGAATAGACTCAAGGAAATGAGCTGGGAGCAAACGCACACCTGAGTGACCCCCTAAACCACTAGCTTTCGCTGTCATGGAAAGGAATCCATGACTATTTCACAGAGGCCCAGAACCTCAGAGCTGGAAGGGCCCTGGAGAGCATCTTCTTCTACCCTCTCCCCATTGTACGGTTGGAAAGAGGCTCAGACAGGCCACAGAGCCAGGCCCGTTCCCCACCACTCACCCCACTCACCTGCGTCCTTGGCCCAGCGCAGGATGGAGGTGACCTCGTTGCCCTGAGTGGTGTTGCACTCGGTGCGCTGGGTCGCTGCGCTCACCCCCACGGTGCCCTCGTTGGCCTTCACCCCACACAAATAGGCGGTGGCGGTGCCCGCGCTGTCAGGGACCTGAGCGTTGGTGTTGTATGTCTGCAGGTGGGAAAGGAGGGTCGGGAGGTGGCCCGGCCTTGGCCCGCTCTGCTGCCCTCCGACCCCCACTCACACCATGGGGCCTGGGCATGAGGGAGACACAGGCCTCCCGCGGCCTTGGCCGAGCCCTGCTACCCACTGAGGTCCCCCCAGAGCCACAGGATCACCTAGCTGCCTGCTTCCTGCCCACGCCCGGTGCCCTGGCAGCCAGGGTTGCAGGAAGGGGCGGGAACGCAATGTTCCAATATGTGGAGACTCGGTTGGCAGAGAAATGGGGGCTGGGTCAGCTCTCTCTGGGTCTGGGGCTGCAGAAGCCAGTAAGGGGGAGGGGGAGGCAGGTGAGCCGTGGAGAAGGGAGACGGAGGGGGTTCTTGAGGGAGTGAGGGAGGCTGGGGAAGGGGAGGGAAAGTTAGGGGGAGGCAGGATCTAGGATGGGGAAATGGGGACCCCCCCCACTATTCAGACCTCTGGTCTGAAACTATCTGCCCGTCTCCCTGCCCCACCAGCCTGAGAGCTCCTTGAAGACCAGAAAACATTACGGTCCCTGCTTTCCCCCAGAAGGGAGCCCAGGGCCTGGCCCAGAGTGTCTAAAGGACCTTTATTATGTGACACCACGGCCACCAGCAATTACAACACCAGAAACAAAGCTACCACTTTCTATCTGAGCCGCCTTGGGAGAGAACGAATGTAACAGAACCCCATGCAAAGAGTACACACTGCGCGAACCCATTTACGTCAAGGACAAAGGCAGGAACAGCTAAGCTATGGTGTTAGAAGTCAAGGAGCAAGGACTGGAGCGGGGTGCGGGGGGACCCCTGGCTGCTGTCATGTTCAGTTTCTCAACCTGGATATTGGTCATACAGACACGTGCCAAGTTTGTGAAAATTCACTCTGTACACCGGTGCACTTCTCTCTATGTATGTCATGTGTCAATAGATTTTGAAATCAATGAGCGGAAATCCCCAGAGTCTTAGGAAGCAGCCGCTACTGTCCTCAATTCACAGAGGGGCCACAGAGCCCCCGGGAGGGCTGACTGCATTGCCAGCAGGTTTGAGGGCTCCAGCGAATGCCATTCCCCTGCCCTTTCCTCCTGAGAGGTGGGAGGCTTGGGGCTGGAGCTCACCTTGGAGAGGGCCACGAAGGGAAACTTGTCCATCTCCAGCCTGGTCTCCTCCCCTGGGCTGTGGTGGAGCTGACCCTTGAGGATGCGGGCCGCCGTCACCGTGGAGACGCCCATCCCTGTGGCGGGGGGTGGGGAACGGGGGTCAGGGGGGCTCAGTCTCTCGGGCTCCCAGCCTCTCCAATCAGCTCTCTTGGGCACCCAGAGCTCCCTAGAGTTAGGTGCCAAGGCAGGCTGAGCAGTGGGCACCAGAGCATGACTGGGTGGTCCCTTTCCTCCTTCCCTCCCGAGACCCTTGGGGTTCACAGCCCGGCTCTCCCATCCTCTTCAACATGCCCCCAGGGCCCCAGCCTCTACAACACAGCCACCTTCACCTCTGCCTGGCTCCCTGGGCCCCCATCCAGCCCCTCCCTTTGGCCCCCAGGCCTCACCATCTCCAAGGAACATGATGACATTCTTAGCCACGTTGGTGTTGAGAGTCTGAAGCCTCAGGGCATTTTTCAGGGTCTGCTGAGCTTGGTCTCTCCAGTACTTGGGGTCTTTCTCTTTCTCTGTACCGACAGAGAGGCAGAGTTATTTGGGAGGGGGTGGGGCAGCTTCCCATCCCCAGCCACTACAGACACCGACTTCTCATTGCAGAAGGCTGCCTGGACTCGGCAGAGGAAGCAGTAGTTGTCCATCTCAGACAGCCATCGTGAGATCTGCAAATCCTGTGCCAGTCCCATCCTCCAAACGAGCCTGTGGACCCTGGGTCTTCTACCTACAACTGAGACTGGAAAAACCAAGGCTCAGAGACACCAAGCGACTTGCCCAAGAAGGCCACACCGCTCTGGCAGACACTGGCAGAGCTGGGCTTCACTCCAAAGCCCACGCTCTTTCCTTCCACCCAGCAGGGAGACATTGAGCTAAGGCAGCAAATGAATTGTGCTATAGCACAATTAGGAGGGTGATGTTTAACTTACTCAAGAGAACAAACTACTTCCAACTGCAGGAGCCCCTAGATGTATCCAGCCATCAATTATAAACCCTGCTTGGCTTATTCATTAAAGTAGGCTCCGCAGGAACCTGACTTAGCAACAGCTATTTAGCTGTGCTGGAAAGCAAGACTTGCCTGTTGTTTAACGTATCAAACTTAAAGTAGCCAAGAACAGCCTCACTCCTGTAAGGATAAGTTAGCAAAGACGTTCTGTGTCCCTAATCTTGAGAAAAATTGGGAACCAGGAATGCCCTCTCCTCTCTCTCTCTCATGTCCATGGGTCTAGTCGTCAATTCTCCAGTGGAAAGAACACTCTAGTGCCCAACAGTCCTCAGTTAGAACCGCATCTGTGCCAAGCAGCAGCTGTGTGGACAAGTGAGTTCCCTGGACCTCAGTCTCCTCCCCGTCAGATGCAGGTGTTTGTACCTTCCTCTCGGGGTCTTCACGAGGACGGGATTTAGATAAGGAAAGCGACACACCTGACCCACAGGAGAGGATCGATGCCCCCCCACCTCAGTAAGTCCTGGAATCCCCTTTTCATACAAGCAGAGGCCCAGGATCCCTTTCCACGGGGGTGGGGGTCCCTGCCACCATCTGCTGGTTTGTCTTCTGTACTCGGGCCCCATCAAACCTGCCCATCAAAATACAGAAGCCTAGAGAGGGGAGCTCCTTGGGGATTCTCTCTTTCAGTGGCCTCCATTGCATGGAAGGAAGGCTGAGGCCAGCAGAGGTGGGAGGGTCCTGTCCAAGGCCATGTTACACATTCATAGGCTGAAGACACAGGCCTCATCCCTTGGCCCAGCTCAGGCCCATGCTGTGCGGGTGAAGAGCACACCTCTCCTTTCTTACACACTTATGGTACCCAGGCTCGTGCCAAGTGCCCCGTACACGGCAACAGTGCTTTCCCCTCCCCCCAGCCTTACAGGGTGGCTACCATTACTTCCTCCACGTTGCGGAATGAGGAAACAGGATTCTGAGACTGAGCCGCAGGGGAACCCACACATCTCCATGGCTGTGCTCCTGCCTGGGGCAGGTAGCGCAGGCAAGGAGATGGAAGGAAGCAGTTCTCCACCTTAAGCCTGGGACCTACCACGCCCCACTCCTCCCCCTAGAGGTCCCATCCCCACCCTGATCCCTTAGTCCCCCACCTTCACGCTGGCAGCCCCCCAGCGCCACATCTCTCTTCTGAAGCTCCCCAATTTCAGACCTCATGGGCGGAGGCCCCTGGCTGGAGCCCGGAGAGCCCTGGCCCTTCCATCCAGCTGTGCACCTTTAGGCAAGTTCCTGCCACTCAAGTTTCTGCCCCAGAAAAATAGGAGGACATAGCTACTCGCAGGCAGTTCTAGGATCAAGTGAGGTAAAGCCTGGGCAAGTGCCCTGAGCCAGTGTTTTTTTTTTTTAAACTTGGGTTTGTTTTATTTCCAAATATAAGCTTTTCTTATAAATTTATTTATCTATTTTTAATTATTTATTTTATTTACTTATTTTTGGGCTGCATTGGGTCTTCGTTGTTGCATGCGGGCTTTCTCTAGTTGCGGCGAGCGGGGGCTACTCTTCGTTGCAGTGTGCGGGCTTCTCATTGTGGTGGCTTCTCTTTGTTGCAGAGCACGGGCTCTAGGTGTGCGGGCTTCAATAGTTGTGGCACATGGGCTCGGAAGTTGTGGCTCACGGGCTCTAGAGTGCAGGCTCAGTAGTTGTGGCACACGGGCTTAGTTGCTCCGCAGCACGTGGGATCTTCCCGGACCAGGGCTCGAACCCATGTCCCCTGCATTGGCAGGCGGATTCTTAACCACTGTGCCACCAGGGAAGTCCTATAAATTTATTTTTTAATTGAAGTATAGTTGACTTACAGTGTTGTGTTAATCTCTGCTGTACAGCAAAGTGACTCAGTTATACACATAGATACGTTCTTTTTCCTACTCTTTTCCATTATGGTTTATCCCAGGATATTGAATATAGTTCCCTGTGCTATACAGTAGGACCTTGTTGTTTCTCCATTTTACATGTAACAGTCTGCATCTGCTAACTGCAAACTCCCTGGGCTAGTGGTTTTCATCAGGGATCCCACTAGCTCTGGGCGGGTTTCAATCTCCCTCCTGTCTTCCTCCCACATACCACGGTGCCAGGGCTTTGGTCAAGGAGCTTCTTTGGCCATTTGGGTGCCATCTGGGTGGTGATGAACTTCTACCCACCTTGCCCTCCCCCAGCACCTGGCACAGCACCCCCGGGGCTGGGCTGCCATCAGCCTCCCCATTCCCGTTGCTACTTCTCCAGGTGAGCCCTGTTACCCGTTTGCCAGTTCCCTGCTGTGCCTGCTCCCCGAAGGACTGGGACTCGGGCAGAGCCCTTGTCTTTTTCACCAGCACCATCCCAGGGTCCGAGAAGGGTTCAGTGGGTGTCAAACTGACTTTATTGTCAGAGGACTGGTTTAAGCAATGGTGGCTTTGGACAACTGAGTATCAGGAGGCCATTGTGTTTGGAGACCATTAAATGACACTCAGAAATGCTCGTGCTGTAAAGAATGCTACGTGAAGAGTGCTTGTCAGTACGTACTGTATGACTCCATTTATGCGAAGCTCAAAACAGGCAAAACTTGACTAAGGTGACAGGAGTTAGCCTAGTCACTTCCTCTGGCTTGGGGCAGGGCAGGGCGGGGGCAGTGGTTGGGAGGGGCACAGGAAAGCCCTTGGCGTCCCATGATCAATATTCTTTCTTGATCCGGGTGATGGTTACATGGGTACAAAAATATGTCAAAACTCATCAAGCTATACATTTAAGATCTGTGCACTTTGCTGTAAGTTACACCTAATTTTTTAAAAAAAGTTAAAGACCATGATGTAACACCACTACACACCCATCAGAATGACTAAAATGAAACATGCAAAAAACTGAAGTGCTGAATATTTGAAGATTTTTCATTTTGTCGCTTTTTCATCTTCTCACATTTCATCCATCTGCTCACCTTTTGCTCAGGTGGGTTGTGAGTGCTGAGAAAGCAGGGACTCGGTCCCAGAGTGACCTTGGGCCCCCAAGGACACAAGCCGAAAGGCATCATGGGATCGCAGAGGGAGCAGTGGCCTGGGAATCTAGCAGCTCAGGTTCAGTCCCCAGGGCTGCTACTGACTTGCTGTGTGACCTGGGAGGGCCAGTCCCTTCTCTGAATCCCAATTCCCTCATCTGTTGAAATATATTCTTCCTACAAGCACCCACTCCCTGCCTGCACTGTGACTGTCCCTTATAATTCCCACAACAGCCCTAAGGAGGAGAGATTATTATCTCCACTGGACAGATGGAGAAATTAAGGTTCAGGGAGGGCAAGTGGGGACTTCCAGCCACATGATGGACTGAGCCAAGGAGGGCTCCCCTCCTACAACAGACACTAAAATGTTGAAAAAAAAAAAATCAAGAACAGTATATTACTTGAAAAAGGAAGAAAAGGGGGAAGGGAAACCCCCAGGAGGCAGAAATTCAGAGGGTATTCAAAACCAGAAAGGTGAACAGGAGCTGAGGCTGAAGGACCCTTGCAGTGTCAGACCAAACACAAGTCTAGGCTGAAACTTTTCAGGTACATGTTTTGCCTGGGAGCTATGGAAGGGATGGGGACAGAAAGCCAGTTATCAAAATGTGAACTCAACTCCAAATCTGAGCCTGAATTTATAGTGTAAGAACCAAAAACTGAGAAATTAACATAAGTACTCTCATAGAATTAGCTGAAGAATCAAACACAATACTGCACTGTAGAAACACTTTTGTACGAGTTTACAACAGGAAACAAAAACAGAACAACAAAAGAACCGTTGAAGGTGAGTTTACAAGCAAGAATTACAAAATATAAGGAAATGTACTATCATGAGGGAGAGTTAAGCAGGCGAAGCCAACAGGAGACTTAACATACCGCGACTTGGAAGAGTTTATAGAATAAAGTTCTATTTCAGATTCTTTGAGTTAAGAGAGAATAGAAACCCCAATTAAAGAATAATAAAAAGGGGAAAAGAGTGACCTTTCCAACACTAGCACGTGTAGAGGCTGGGATTTCCTGCTCTGAACATTTGTTTCCAGCTCTTAAATACTTTGGATGATTCTATGACCCTGAACACAGACACTGCCCTCATCCTATCCTACCTGCACCATGTCTCCCGCTCCCTCCACCCTTGCCCCCAATCCTACCTGGCACTAAGGAGTTGGTAAGGCAGGTGCCAATGGCCAGCACTAAGAATGGTGAAATCATGGTGCACTCCAAGACCTGCTTTTGCTCTGGAGCCCAGAGGTATGATGGATATGGGAGGGAAGGGTGGGCTGCCAGTGGTCAGCAGTTAATTGATGTTCCAATCCTAGAAAAAAAAAAAAAAAAGACATGAAGGTCACAGCTCCAGAGTTCATTTGTTCATTCACTTATTTATTCGTTGATTCATTCATTATTCACCTATTACAAGAGACTAGGCATTTCGATGCAAAACCTAGGTGGTCCCTCCCTCAAGAAGCTTCATCACATAAACAGTTGTATAGGCATAAATGAGTTCCATGCTGCAGAGCGGATCCTTCTCCTTTCCCAAGTGAATTCCCACTTTCAATCCACCTGAAGCCCAGAACCCACCAGAGTTCACTTTCTGTGTAGTGCTTCTCAAACTGCAGCATGCATCAGAATCTTCTAGAAGGATTGCTGAAACAGATTCCAGTACCCTCCACCCCTCGCCCAGAGACTCCAGCTGCATTTCTAACAAGCTCCCAGGTGCTGCAGCTACTGCTGCTGCTGGTTCGTGGACCCCACTTTGAGAAGCACTGTTCTAGAACATCAGCCTTTAGCCTTGAATTACCCATGTCCCAAGCACATCAGAGACAAAACCAAGAGTCCACCTTTTCCTACAGGGACACCTACATTTGCTCTTACAGGACAACTGTATTTGCTATGTTCTACAGCCTGTAGATATGGCGAGAGATAGAAAAGCTATAGGAGGGACATACAGGAAAAGATTGTCTTATAAGTGTGGCCATTTCTGGGCAGTGACATTTTAGATGACTCATTATTTTTTCATTGTCTTTTTTGCATTTTCCAAATTTTCCTTCTGTGTTGAGATGTTACCTTTATAATTTTTTTTAAAAATGTTATTAAAAAAAAAAAACTGGAAGGAAATACACCAAAATGTTAACTGGTTTTCTCTGGGCAGTAGGACTGTGAATGATTATTTCTTCTTTAATTTTTTTTTTGAATTTTCCAAATTGCCTAAAATGAGCATGTATTAATGGCCTAAGAATGTTTTTAAACTGTGGTCATCCCGTTAGGATCACATGGGATAATCCCATTGGCAGCTGCGAAATGTAAATACTAACCATGTTGTGTATAAATGTTACTGGAAGATGAGGAATTTTAAATGGTAAGAGTTTCACTGGGAAATAATGTTATTATTTCCACCAAAATCAAGATAAAAATGATCATTTCATTTGTTGTGGGAAATGGCAGTGATACAAAACATTCTACCATTAGACAGAGTGGGTTGTTAGGTAAGAAACCACTCTAACTGGAAAAAGGGCTTTTGATTCAACCTTAAAAATGTGCATGGAGGGAATTCCCTGATGGTCCAGTGGTTAAGACTCTGCACTTCTACTGCAGGGGGGGCACGGGTTCGATCCCTGGTTGGGGAACTAAGATCCCACATGCCACGAGGTACGGCCAAAAAAAAATTTTTTTAAGTGCACTCCGGTGCTTTTCTACTGCGTTCCTTGTCCACCTGGCTCCTTAAAAACCTGGCTTGGGGCAGGGACAGGTGGCGGGAAGGAAAGCACAGGAATTGAAAGGAAATACCTTTCATCTAACGTCTAACAGCATTTAACTCTGAGTGGTGGGATTTCAGACGACTTCTAATTCTTTAAGTCTACTTTAGTTTCCAAACATTACTAGAGTAAATTCTAACATCAGAAAAAAAGTTATTAAATTGATATACAATATCAGTACAATCACTGCATGTACCTCTCTGTTTTGAAAGTAATTCCTTCCTGGTCCATCTCACCTACCACACTGGGAGCTTCTAAGAGCAGAGACTTTGCCTTGTTCGTTTCCACTCCAGTGCTTGGCATAGGAAGTATTTACATCATCAGTTGAAAGTCAGTGCTCTAAGAAGTGGAGGTAGGGAGGAATCACCCCCAAATCCTCCCTTTGTGTGTGAAGAAAAGTCCAAGTGTTGGCAAGGAATTGGGACTACCAGAGTATCTGTTCACTGCTGGTAGAGTGTAGATTGGTACAACCACTTTGGAAAACTGACAGTACTACCAAGGTGACACCATACACATGCCCTCTGACCCATTTAACTTCAACAGAAATGTACATGTGTTCACCAAAAGAATATATAAGAATGTTCATATCAGCCCTGTTCATAATGGCTTCAAAACTCTGTCCAACTTCAGCAGGATGGATAAATCCATTGTATGGGTTCACAAGAAGGTAATCCACACACAACAATGAGAATGAATAATTGAGAACTCTATACACCAACATGGATGAATCCTGCAAAGGTGAGGCTGAGTGAAGGAAGCTGACTCGAGAGTATATATAGTGTGATTCTCATGATATAAAGCAGGGGTCGCCAACCCCGGGCCTCGGACCGGTACTGGTCCTCAGCCTGTTAGGAACCAGGCCACACAGCAGGAGGTGAGCGGCGTGCGAGCGAGTGAAGCTTCACCTACTGCTCCCCATCGCTCGCATTCCCACCTGAACCATTTCCCCCCCGCCCCGTGAAAAAACTGTCTTCCACAAAATGGGTCCCTGGTGCCAAAAAGGTTGGGGATCGTTGATATAAAGTATAAAACCCAAGGGGGGGGAGGGGCAATATAGGGGTAGGCGATCAAGAGGTACAAACTACTATGTGTAAAATAAGCTACAGGGCTTCCCTGGTGGTGCCGTGGTTGGGAGTCCGCCTGCCGATGCAGGGGACACGGGTTCGTGCCCCGGTCCGGGAGGATCCCACATGCCGCGGAGCGGCTGGGCCCGTGAGCCATGGCCACTGAGCCTGCGCGTCCGGAGCCTGTGCTCCGCGGCGGGAGAGGCCACAGCAGTGAGAGGCCCGCGTACCGCAAAAAAAAAAAAAAAAAAAAAAGTTACAAGGATATATTGTACAACATCGGGAATATTGCCTGTATTTTATAATTATAAATGGAAAATAACCTTTAAAAATTGTGAATCACTATACAGTACACCTGTAACTTACATAATATTGTACATCAACTATATACTTCAATTTAAAAGAATTTTTTAAAAAGTATAAAAACCAACTAAGGGTATTACAAGACAGGATAAAGGCAGAGGGAGAAGGCTGAGTGAGGACAGAAGATTCATAGAAGGAAGATGCTAAGCGACTGGCTTTGAAGAAAAAGGCCACAAGCCAAAAAATACAGAAGCCTCCAGAAGCTAGAAAGGCAAGGAAGTGGATTCCCTCTGGAGCCTCCCCAGAAGGGAGCGGCCCCACCAGTGTGTTGATTCTCAGCCCCAAAGACGCTCTTGGAGCTCCTGACTTCCAGAACTGAGGATAACTTTGTATTGTTTTAAGTCACTGTGTTTGCGGTCATTTGTTACGGCAGCGACAAGAAAGTGAATATTGAACATTAAAAAAAAAAAAAAGGCACTCTGCCTTATATGGGTGGGTTCAATCTGAAAATCCAACATGCTGTCAATTGAGGATATAGACATTTTGCTGTATGTATGTTATACTTCAATAAAATGAAAACACTACTCTCTCAGAGATTATATGAACAATCCCTAAAGGACACTGATAAAATGTTCACCATAATAACTTATGTGGTAGAGACAGAGCTGTATGAGCTCCTTTGTAGATAGGAAAAACAAGGCTCTGAAAGGAAAAGTGACTCGCCCAAGGTTACGAACAAGCAGGTAGCAGAGCTGAACTCTAACCACTAAGCTGCCACTTACAGAATTAGCAACGAGGTTACCACGGTGACCCTCCAAGGGTGGGGATTCTGGTTCACCAACTACAGGATGAAGGTTCTGAAGTTTAACACATGGATAGATTCGTGGATATGGATATCCACCACAATCAGGATAGAGAACAGTTCTGCCAGCCCAAAAAACTCTCTTGTGCTTTCGCTTTGTAGTCAGAAGCTGCCCATGCCTGTACCTGGCAGCCACAGGTCTATTCTCCATCACTATAGCTTTTTTTTTTAACTAATTAATTTATTTTATTTATTTATTTTTGGCTGCGTTGGGTTCGTTGCTATGAGTGGGCTTTCTCTAGTTGCAGTGAGTGGGGGCTATTCTTTGTTGCGGTGCGCGGGCTTCTCGTTGCAGTGGCTTCTTGTTACGGAGCACAGGCTCTAGGTGCACAGGCTTCAGTAGTTGTGGCATGCAGGCTCAGTCGTTGTGGCACACGGGCTTAGTTGTTCCACTGCATGTGGGATCTTCCCGGACCAGGGCTCGAACCCATGTCCCCTGAATGGGCAGGAGGATTCTTAACCACTGTGCCACCAGGGAAGCCCCATCAGTATAGTTTTGATTGATATTGTATTAAATCTGTGGATCAATATGGGGAAGATTTGCATTTTGACAATATTCAGTCTTCCAATCGTGAACACAGTATGTCTCTCTGTGCGTTTAAATCTTATAGTCTTCATCATACAGATCCTGTTAGATTTATACTGTTGTATTGCACTTTGGGGAAAGCTATTAAAATAGCATTGCTTTTTTTTTCTCTTTTGGCCACGCCGTGCAGCATGTGGGATCTTAGTTCCCCGACCAGGGATCAAACCCCTGCCCCCTACAGTGGAAGTGCAGAGTCTCAACCACTGGACCCCCAGGGAAGCCCCTTTTCTGTTTTGTTTTCTTTTTGGCCGTGCTGCGTAGCTTGCAGGATCTTAGTTCCCTGACTAGGAACTGAACCTGGGTCCTTGCCATCTTCTGTGTAGTCAATCATGTCATTGACAAATAGGGACAGTTTTAGTTCTTCCTATCCAATCTTTATGCCTTTTATTTCTTTTCCTTGCTTTATTGTGCTGGCTAGGACTTCCAGCACCAGGCTGAATAGGAGAGGGAAGAGTGGACATCCTCACCTTGTTCCTAATCTTAGAGGAAAAGCATTCAGCCTTTCAGCATTTGGGGCGGTGTTTTGAGGTGTGAGGTGGAGTAAATTTGGTGGGGAAAATCAGGAACGTGGTTTTGGACATGTTGAGTTTAAGATGAAGTGGAGATGTTAAGCGGACCGTTGCATATAGGCATCTGGCAACCGGGAAAGAGTTCTTGGCTAGAGGTATACACTTGGGAACCCTGGGCATAAAGGTGGCATTTAAAGCCTTAATCAAACTTACAAGATCATTTAAGAAGAGGGAATGGGGGTGTACAGAACTATATGATAAAAGCCCTCAGAAAACCAGGAATTGAAATAATTTTTTTAAATTGATAAAGACTTTATATATCAAAAAAACCCTACAGAACGATCATATTTATTGAAGAAACTTTGGGCATGTTCCCTTTAACACTGGCTTATGATTGGAAGATTTGGGGGCAACCTCTAGGTCCATAACTAGGGGAAGGAAGTTACAAAGAGTGGTGGGGCAATAACTATGTGGCAGTAGTATTAAAACTAGAAGTAAAACAGTAGGATCGGTGGAGTTTAAAAACACAGGATTTCAGTAGTTTGTATGTCAGTGTAAACCACACTCATATACACAACACAGCGTTACTTGCAAGGACACTTATAAATTCAACAACATATTAAATAAAGCATATTAGCATGAAGACCTTTGGAGGGTGGTGGGATTGGTACTGGGGAGCAGGGATGAAGGGGAAAATGAACAAATAAAACAAAAACTGAGCTCATGATAGTACCCCACGTACTGAGGAATATGACTTGTTCAACCCTCTGCACCGCAGGTCCAAAACAAACACATAAATAAGGTCCAAAGCAAACACATAAATAAGGAAAAATAAAAGTGAAGCGTGGCTCCAGGAGCTCTAAAGGGCTCATGCAGCCCTGCACGGTTATTCTCATTTGTCTCTCTTCTCTGCTAGCCCGACACTCTGTGCGAGTAAAGACCATCTCTTCTCCATCTCTGACTCCCAACCCCGTACACATAGAATCAGCTCTGAAAATGCTAACTTAATGAAAAGCTCCATGATTCAGGCTGGAATGCTTTGAATTTTGACCCCAGAGATGTGGCATTGAGAAGGGCCTGTTCTGGAGACACTCAGGTGCCTTCTCCCATTGCCTCTGCCTGGAAAGGAGAATCTAGGAAACCCTTCAGGAGCCAGAGTCTCCCCTGCTGGCTCCTCTTCACGGCCCCCGTCCCTACTCAGAGGCTCCAGGTCCGCTCTCTGGCAGCCCTAGATGCTGGGCTCTGTGGGGCCCAGCCTGGGGCTGAGGGGCCCCAGCTGCCCACCACCCTCTGCCAATGCTCCACCAGTTCATAATGGAGCCTCCAGGTGTGTGCCAGCCCCATCGCTCCCCACCTCCCAGCCGAACCATCTCTGCCAGGCTCCCAGCTACGTGCCCTGACTATTCATGACAAGTGTGCAGAAGCCCTGGCTGCGCTCTGGCCTTGGAGGAGAAACAGCCACTTGGCAGGTCAGGGGAGGGAGCAGAGGCTGGGCCTTGCCCCTGGGGACTGACTCAGCATCCTGGGACAGAGGGCACTGGAGCCCTTTGGAGCTGGGCAGAAAGCCAGCCCTGGGCTGGGTCTCAAAAGGTCCAGGACAAATGACAGAACCATAGGACTGATAAGAATCACTACCACTTCTTGGGCATCTCACTTGATCCTCACAAGTGTTATTAACTCCTGTTTTACCGTTTAGGAAACTGAGCAAAGGATCTCAGCTCGTCCATGGCCAAGTGCAATTCGATCCCAAGCTGACTCAACCTCTCTGGGCCTCAGTTTCCCCACCACGGAGAGGGAGAGAGACCGGCGCCCACCTTTCCACTATCCCTCAAGAGCAAACAGAAGCCAAATGAACTTAGGGCGGGAGATCTGGCAGAGGAAGGAGTCGGGCCGGGGTGAGTTCTACCTGAGCGGCCTGGCCAGGCGGCAGGTGAAGAAGCAGACCAGGCTCAAGGTCAGCGCCAGGAGGAGAAGGCTGAGGACCGCTGTGAGGACCACGTCCATGGTGGGGGCGGGGAGGGCCATCTTGGGTGAAGAGAGCCCCACGGAGCAGCCAGCACAACCTGTAACACCTAGTCACAGTAGCCTTGGATGTCTGCTCCAAAGCTCTGGGTCAGTGGCGGTGACCTGGCTTTGTTCCCTGGGGTTAATCTTTGGGGCTTAGCCCAGGAGGGGTGAAATGGGAGGGAGGACAGTCCATGGGGCTCCCCTCCCCCAGCCCAGTCCTTCCCCACCTGAAGCTTGTTCATTCCTCTTTGTCCATTTATTCTTTATTCCCAAACATTTACTGAATACTTGCTATGTACCTGGCTCTGTTCTAGGTACTAAGGACTCAGTGCGGAGGAGGACAGACACAGTCTCCCTCAGTGGGGAATGGGAGGGGAGTTGGAGGGGGTCCTGCAACATCAAACGGGCTGCAGCAGCTGCTCGGGGAGGGAGTGCCACTAAAGGTCAGCCCAGGAACATCTCACCTGCAGGGTCAGAGAGAGGGAACATAGAACCGCCCAGCGCCTCCGGCAAGCCTTGCTGGTCGGGACTCTATCCATTCACTGATGGAAGTCATTTATGGCTGCCATAAAGCAGCCTCTGGGTGAAGGGCTCTGGAAGGAGTGTGTGCTGTCAGAGTAGGCTGCAGGTCAGACCCAAGAAGGGACTTCCCCAGAGGGCGGTAGGCCAGGTGCTGGCATAGAGCAAGGCTCAGACCTCCAGCCGCTGCAGACAGCACCCCATCTCGACAAAAAAACAGAGGCGGGAGTGCCTGGGGAGGCTTGGCGTCAGCCCTGCCTGCTGCCAAGCCACTGCATCTTTAGGGCTGTGATGACAAGCCAGCTGTCCCTCTGAGCACCTCCAGCCTCAGCACCTCTGCACACTGCGTTCCCTGGTCTGGAATGTTCCCTGCTGTCCACCCGATAAAGTCCTCCCATCACCCTTCCCCCTTGACCTCAGCTCTGCTGGGCTGTCCTGCAGCCCAGCCCCAGCCCAGGCGGTAGTTACAGTTCCTCCCCAATCTCCCAAAACCCAGCCGCTCAAGACCTTGGTCACGTTTATCAGAGCCAGAGAACCATGGGGTGAGCTCCTGGAGAGCAGGGATCTTGCTCTGTGGATGCTGGCAGCCCCACGGCTGGCAGAGCCGGGTGCACAGCCGGCTGGCCGGGCAGGAATGTGGGTAGGTGGGTGGAAGGGTGGCGGGTCAGTGGTGAGTGACCAAAGAGGCAGCTCGGCAGCAGGAAGCACGCTCTGGAGCCAGGGCTCCAGGCTCAGATCCTGCCTCTGCCCCTCGTGAGCTGAGTAGCTCAGGGCCAGTGACCCCACCCCGGGGCCTCAGGTTTCTCATCTGCAAAGTGGGAGACGAATAAAATCCATAGGGTCCTTGTAAGGATTATATGAGTTAATGCACAGAAAGGCTTAAAACAGGGCCTGGGACACAGTAAGTGGGCAATGACTGTCACCCAGCAGCCATGATCACCGGGCAGGGGAGGATGGGGTGAGGGGTAAGTGGGCAGGTGAGGGGCTGGAGCTGAGAAGGGACAGACCTTTCTCTGCCCACTCGGCCAGCAGCCATTTACCCTTGTGCTCATCACAGGCCTGCCCACCTGGAAGGCCCACAAGGTCTTTCCAGCTCCAAGGCTCTAGAAACCAAAAAGCTTACCTGGCTGCTATGCACCTCCACTTGGGGGAGGAGTTAATTAGGGGGTGGAGGTTCCAGTTCCTATACTCAAGGGGCGCTATGTTTCCTGAGAGGACCAGATTTTCTGTCTGCCTGTCTCTCTCTCACACACAAACATCCCACCAGGAGGCCAGATGCCTTCTCTTCCTCTTGAAGGAGAAAGAGAAAGAGACCACCTAGGGTCAGCCGGGAAGCTTCCATGGAGTGGGTGGGAGGAGAGCCAGGCGGGAAGGATGGTAGGGTTGAGATGAACAGAGAGAGAAACAGTGCTCTCTACAGGAGAACCTGAACGTGCAAAGGCAAGGAGGTAGGAATGAAGTACTTAGAGGTCGGGGAGAAAGGCAGGAGCCGACAGCTGGTGACAGAGGACAGAGAGGCAGCCGGGACCAACCACAAAGGGCTTCGCTCCCTGAGCTCAGCCTGGTCAAGAGCGGGCGCTTGGCGTCCCCGCCTGACTTACACGTCTCTTGCCAGCCCATTTCACAGGTGAGGACTTTGCAGCTCAGATGGTCTGCCCCTCGCCCAAGGCCACACGGCAGAGCTGGAATCGGAAGCCTCAGCGTCTGGGTTCCAGAGCTAAAGATCTTTCTGTGGCTTCCTGGGGTGCCTGGCCGGTCTGGATGCCACAGACTGGCTCTGTGGGCAGAGGACTGGAGCCAGTCAAGGTTCATCTGGTGGGAGGAGAGCTGGCAGCAGGGAGGCGGGGGAGGGAGATGGCAGGGCCCAGAGGCACCGTGCCTGGGGTGGCTGGAGCGCCCGGGCAGAGGGGTGTCAGGGATGGCTGTTCCACGGGCACACAGGCTCCCACCATCCCACGCAGAGGACATGTTCTGTCCCAGGCCACCTTGCTCTGAGCCAAGCCTGGGAGCTGAGTGGTGGGATCGGGGGAAGGAGCATGTGCTGTGTTTGTCATCCCCTGCACTCTGGTACCTCACCCAGCACTCCTGCAGTGGGAGCCCCTCTGGTATCAGGAGACGTCGCCATCACAGTGGAAAAGGAAGGCACAGAGAGGGTATACAACCTGCCCAGGGTCACACAGCAATCATCAGCAGGGATAAGTCTCCCCACTAACCAGCTAAGATTTGGGAGGCTATTACCAGAAGCACAAGGCAGTCTGTGAGGCATAGCATGGATACCAACGTCTTGGAACTCCGGGAATCAGTGATTTCTGTCAACTGAAAAGAACATTTCAAACTGAGGCTACTCTAGAGAAACCCTTACTTTATATACTTTGTCGCTGTATTTGTAATAATAATAGCATACCTTTCATCATGTGCCAGACATTGTTCTAAACACTTTACCTACATTAACTCATTCAATCTCCACAACAACCTACTAGGTAGGCACTATTATTATACCCATTGTACAGGTAACAGAAGCTCAGAGAGATCGTGCTCGCTCAAGATCACACAGCCAGTAAGTGACCAAGCCAGAATTCAGCGTCACCTGTAGATGTTTCTGTCTCCCAGGGCCAAGTATAAACTCCTGAAGCAGTCAGTAAGACTGAAGACAAACCACACTTGTTCCATCTGCAATATGTACATTATATGTTTGTAGATGAACGGAATACACACACCTACCATTTGACTTATACACTCTTCCCTGATGTCATTTTATTGCATGTGCATCACAGCCCCCTGAGGGAGGGCTTCTTATCCCCACTTTATGGAAGACAGGTGAGGTGACTTGCCCCAGGTCACATAGCATGAGAGTGGCCAAGGACTGACTGAGTCCAAATCCTTGATCACAGGTGGTCTGCCCTGCGGTGTGCAGCAGAGACGGGGGGCGGCGTGGGGAAGACCTCGGCTGGAGACCTGGCTCCACCCCTGGACAGGCCAGTGACCCTGGACACACCCCTCCTCCCCCACAATCTCCTACTTCAGCTGGTCCCCATGCAGGACCCTGGACCACCGTGGCTCTTCCCCCCTCCCTGCCCCCGATGCCCCATGTGCTCTGGCCGCCTTCCCCTAGGAGATGAAACCTCCATTCCATAGACAGCCCCACACAGGCCCTGTAAGAAGAGGCTGAGGCGGCTCTGGACTTCAGGGAAATAGGCCATGAACTTGTAACCTTCTGAGTGGCGGCCAACACAAGCAGTATCCCTGGGTGGCAAGTGCCCGGTTTCTCGAATGCCCAGCTTGCGTCAGAACAGGGAGTACACAGATGTTCCCAGAGACAGGTCTCACTGCCCTGGGCGCATGGTAACAGCGCTCCTCGTATTCCCAGAGAACCTTCCAGCTGGTAGAGGCTCCTGGCACTATTACATTTGATATCCATGGTGACCCTGGGAGGTACAGGGCAGGGATGCACCCCAACCTCCAGGCAGGAAACATGGACCCAAAGAGGTGAGGGTCTCACCCAAGGGCGCACAGCTGAGCAGAGCCCCCAGATTGCTTACTGGCTTTATGACCTTGGGCACATCACTTCCCCTTTCTGGGCCTCAGTTTCCTCACTGGTCCAATGGGGATAATCACAGAGAGTGCCTATATCACTGTGCTATTATAAGAAGGATAATTGCACAATAAACAATGAGATCAAGGCCCAGGGCTTGGCCCATATTAAACACTCAAAATAAATGTTAGCTAGTAGTAAAGGTGATAACGAGTGTGCCAGGCACTGTTCTAAGTGCTTTCCAGGCATTCCTTCATCTACTCCTCACAACACCATGTGGTAGGTGCTATCATTGCTCCCACTGCACAGAGAAGTTAAGTAACTTGGCCAGGGTCACACAGCTATTAACAGGACACTATGAAAGGGGAAAAGGAGAAACTCAAAATGAATGAAGCCCCTACTATGTACTGGGAGCTTTTTGTTCAGCCTTCTAAGAAACCAGTCATGTGGGAATTAGCAGCCTGGGTCAGAAGAGAAAACTGAGGCTCAGAAGGGAGAGGGAAGTGCGGGGTCACACAGCAACCATGTGGGAGAGCTGGGATGCAGGCCAGGCCTGACTGGCTCCGTATTCAGTGTGCTGGCTCCCCCGTCTCAGTCACACGCCAGAACAGCTTCCATCATGGTCACCATTATGGGCAGCAGACCCCAATGCCTTGGCCACCCCCGGTACAGGGAGCCCCACGTCAGCGTGTCACGTGACCCCCCTCTGCCTGTGTGGCAGCGTGCGTGTGTGAGTTTGTGTGCACGTGTATGCGCGCGCATGCCGGGGTCCTGGCAGTGAGCGAGGCAGGGCTCCCATTGTGTGTGTGCCCAGCCCCGGGACCAGTCCTCACATCAGGCTGTTCCCTCTGCCCACAGACCAGCTCCTCCTGGGCTTTCACATGATTGCAGCTTCCTGGGGACCTCTCATATCTGGAACGGGCGCTCCCTCTGTAAAGGGAGGGCCTTCAGTCACACTGGCTCCCTCCCGCCCAGGTCAGCCCCTCTGGGTTTATAATTTTACACAAAGAGGCTGAGGTGGCTGGGGGCAGCTCGGGGTTACAAGTCAGAGTCCTGGCCAGTTGCTCAAGGGCTGTTTTCTCATCTGCAAAGCAGTGATAATAAGTGCCATTCTGCTTCCAATATTGGCTTCTTAGGAGGGAAGGAACTTTGCAAACTGTAAAGTGCTATGCAGATGTTTCTGTGGCTTTCTGTTGTTTCCCCTTCTGATGACTGTAGTAGATACGTGCTATAATTTTTGGCCACCCAGAATCCATTCCCCTTTCCTAACAACACCACAAAGTTTCCTTGGGAAGTGGCTCTCCCTTTTCCAGCCAGCTGGTTTGGGTAGGGCTGATCCTACCTCCAGCGGCTCCAGGTGGGTCCTGACTGACTGACTTAAGCTCAAGGCTCTCTCCACCTGGATGGTGTGTTGTGAGGGAGTGGGGCGATGGGAGGGGCACTGTGTGCAGCCTGAAGATAAGGCAAGCTCTCAGAAGGTGGAGTAGAGAGATGCAGAGAATCTGAGTCTTTGATGATGCTGCTTGAGCCCCTGGATGCAGCCACGCCTGAAGCCTGATTCTGAACATTCAAGTTACAGGAGCTAATTAATTCCCCATATTGCTTACCTTGGATTTTCTGTTACTTGGAACACAGAGTCTGACCTCAGAACTCCAGTTCAGCCTGTTTTTCTCAGCCCCTTACATTGTAAGCAACCACATCATGTCACTCATCTAGTTGTTTCTACCAAAGGAAAAATCTTGCAAACAAGCTAAAGATGGGTCAATAAGTTTCGAGTGCATGGTAAAATGAGGCCAACCAATACAAGCTTGGTTTTCTTCTTGGAATCTATAAACTTGTAGAGTTGTAGGAGGTCCTTGGGCAGGATTTGCCTAAAAGCCCTGCTGTGTGCAGGACTCGGACCCTCCCCTTCCAAGGTCGTTGTCAGTTGAGTTTAACAACTCTTTGACCACTAGGTTCCAAGTGTCTACTGTGTGGCTGGCCCTGCACTAAGGGCCGCAGGTACAACTTCTGCCTTGTAGGCCCTTCAGTCTAGTGATGATTGGTCACAATACACATTTTTAGTGTATTTTACACAAAGCCCTAGGAGGCTGGCATACAGGGGGGAAACTGCTACACCCATTTCACAAGAGGAGGAAACAGAGACTCAGAGAGGTGCAGTGATTTGCCGAACATCCCTCTGGTAAAGAGGGGCAGGGCTAGGCCATAACCCCGGATCTGCCTGCCTCCAAACCCAGTGCTTTTTCTTCTAGCCTTTGTGGTGGCAGGGATGGCACTGGGACTGACATTTCTTTGAGGTAGTCTGTTCCACTTAGGTGCCATCAGAATGGTTTAAAAAGCTAAAGAAAGCAGGGAAGCCAAGTATCATGGGCTTCCTGTTTGCCCCAAGAGTCTTGGCTCCATGAGAAGCCCCAGTACTCAGGCCCATCCAGCTTTACTCTCCTAAAGGACTCACCTCCTACAGGCTGTGGCCAGAGACGGCCCAGCCACAACCTTAAAATCCAGGCCCCAGTTGCTTTCATGGGCAGCCCTTGGCACCCCAAGTGAGCTGTCCTGGCTTCTCTCGTGCCTCTGTCCTGCATCTCTAAGATCCAACTGACACGGCCTCAACATCCCCTATCCCCTAGGGTCTTCCCTATATGTTATTCAACCAACACTCATATGACCTCTGTTTATTGGGCACCTACTATATGCCAGGGGCTGTTCTAGGTGCTCAAATCCCTGCTGGTGGGGTGAGCAGACAATAAGAAAGTAAGTAAAATCAATAGGATGCCAGGTAGTGGTAAGTGAGATGGAGGAAAAGAAGTTGGGGAGGAGAGGTGGTATTTGCAGTTTTAAATAGACAGATCAGAGAAGGTCTCACCACGAAGTCATCTCACTGGAGGCTTGCAATAATCCCACGCAGGCAAGAATGTGATTCCCAAACTGCAGATACGGAAACTGAGGCTTCAGGATTAAATCAAGCCTACACATGCCAATCTAATCAGCTGTGGAGCTGAGGTTCTGGTGCAGGGCTACTGCTGCTCCCCCACGTACCCTCTCCCCTACCAAATGGTACTAGCAGCCCTTTTGCAGGCTCTGAGAGGTAAAGCCACGTATCCGGACCAGCAAGAGTACAGGGCGGGGCTGGAGTCAGCCCTAGTGCCACCCTCTGGAACTGCCTCTTAGCAAGACCTACATCTGCTTCCACAGGCCTCGCTCTTCAGCTTCAGCTCTGGGCTTGCTGAATCTCAGTCCTCCTCTTTGCTGACTCCGTGTCCTCCAAGACCACTGCTCTCTTTCCCAGAGCCCCTTTGGCTCTCTATCCCAGGTCACATGAAATGCTAATCGTCCAACCCACCCTTGTTCTGCCTCCTCAATTAACTTCTGGCCCATCATTAAATCTGCATTTGCATGAAACCTACAAAATACATCTTGTGGACGGCCTAGGCGCGCAGACAGCTGGCGTACATGTGTAACGGGGAGGGGGAGTTTCTCACCAAGCTTTTCCATCTGGATTTGTTCAGTAATCTCCCAAAACCCCAGACTAATCTTTCTGAACACTGTGGCATAGTGGAAAGGCCTTGACCATGGAGGAGCTGGATATCGGGTTAAGTCCTGGCTGTGTAGCTTTGAAAGTGACTTTATGTTTGGGGCCGCAGGATCCTTATCCATAAAACAGGGTTACAGATCCTCACTCTGCAAGGTTGTTTTAAAGATAAAATGCAGGGACTTCCCTGGTGGCGCAGTGGTTAAGAATCCGCCTGCCAATGCAGGGGACACGGGTTTGATCCCGGTTCCGGGAAGATCCCACATGCCGCGGAGCAACTAAGCCCATGCGCCACAACTACTTAGCCTGTGCTCTAGAGCTCACGAGCCACAACTACTGAGCCTGAGTGCCACAACTACTGAAGCCCGCACGCCTAGAGCCTGTGCTCCACAACAACGAGAAGCCACCGCAATGAGAAACCCTCACTGCAACGAAGAGTAGCCCCAGCTCGCCACAACTAGAGAAAGCCTGCGCGCAGCAACAGAGACCCAACACAGCCAAAAAAAAAAAAAAAGATAAAAGGCAAAAGAGAGTATCTGTTAAGGAATAAAATTTGGTAGAATTTAAAAAAGCATTTAGATAGAGCCTGGCAGACAAACATCAAGATTTTGTTGAATGGAATGGAGAAGTCTGTATAATGGTGAACAACCACCAACAGCACAACAACAGCTGCATTTATTGTGCTCCTACACTTGGAGGTAGGCACCCTTAATATCAACATTATTTTACAGAAGAGGGGGAAAAAAAAGCACAGGGAGGCTCAGTAACTTGCCTATGGTCACACAGCAGGCAAGTGACAGAGATGGGATTATGAACCCAAATTGTCCAACCCCAAAGTATAAGCTGTTAACCATTATGCTAGGTTAGTAAATGAGCTTGAAACACAGCGATTAAGTCCAGAACTTTCTTCTTTTTTTTTTTTTTGCCATACGTGGGCCTTTCACCGCTGTGGCCTCTCCCGCCGCGGAGCACAGGCTCCGGATGCGCAGGCTCAGCGGCCATGGCTCACGGGCCCAGCCGCTCTGCGGCATGTGGGATCCTCCCGGACCGGGGCACAAACCCGTGTCCCCTGCACCGGCAGGTGGCCTCTCAACCACTGCGCCACCAGGGAAGCCCAGAACCTTCATTCTTAACCACTGTACCAGCTTGTCAGAGCTGAAAGGGGTTCTAGGACTAATCTAACCCAGCACTCTCATTTTTTTCCCAGCAGGAGCCGAAGGTCCAGAGAGGTAGTGTGACTTTCCCAAAGTCACACAGTCAGTTAGTTGAAGAATAGGACAAGCACCCTGGTTTCCTAACTCTTGAACCCCATGCCATCACTGAGTATCACAATGACCGTGAGAGGCCTTCAGGGAAGGAGTCTCGAGGATGTCAGAATTTTTCCAGCAGAAGTGTAGGGAAGGCAGACTAATCAGAGGGAAGAGCCCATGCAAAGGTCTGGCGGCCATGAAAGTCTTTTTTTGGAGGAGAGTGAGCTGTGAGGTGCATGCAAAGGTTGGGGCTGGAACAGATGATAAGGCTGGTTTTCATATTAAACCATATTTCATATTTCCACATGGTTCTTTTATTGTTTAACACTTTCTCATTCTGTCTTATGTTGCTAATATAGTTCCTTATTTCTTTCGTATGTTTCTAATGTTAATTAAAAATTCTTGGTCTATCTGTTCTAATGTCGCTGACTCCAGCGCTATCTCAAGTCAGTTTGCTGTTTTTCTTTTGAAGCCTCTGTGCTCCAGCTGCTGATACAGTGGGGTTGAGGGTGCTGCACACACCATCCCTAGAAACAGTGAGGGAAGACATACGGCTCCCGGCCCCTCATCCTCAAATCAACAGCAGAGTAACAACAGAGCAAAAACGTCACTAAGCCTAGGAAATCCTGGAGAGAAACGGAATCTCTTGGGGAGACGGAAGGGGGTTTTAACTTGGTGTGTGCAGCGCTGGAGGGTGGGAACGCAGCAGCCAGGAGAAGGGGCAGGGCCTAGTCTTTAGCAGGTGGAGAATATTGTAGAAAAGACAATCGGATTTGAGCTCTGCTCTTGCCTCTTTGCATCAAGCCTTCCCCAGCACACCTCCCCACACCCCCTGCCCCAAAACATGCCCACTTGCCCTGGAGCAGTCGAGGCCAGCATTCTCACTTGCACACGCGGGGCCCAGGCAGACGGTCCAAGTATATGCCGGAGTAAAATCAGGGCCGTGCAGCAGGCACCGTGGAATTGCAGAAATCAAGAGGGAACTAATGAGCTGACAGGCCTCCACGGTCACTCCACCACCCCTTCTCTTCTGGACCTGGAGGCTGGTGGATTCTGACCTAGGCAGACAGCCCTCTCCCTTGCTGCTTCTTCCTGGCATCCAGAAAGTGAGGCTCAATCCTGTAGAGTTAGTTACTTGGTGGGGGGGGCTGGGGGTGAGGGTCGTGATGACAAACCCAGGGAGGAACTATGCAGTTCTGACACCTGGGGGCCTCCACTCTGGGACTGTCATCTCCTTGGGCTCATCAGTGCTGACAGAGACCAGGGTCAGGCTTGGATTCTTACCCCAACATGCAGCACCAGACAGAATAGATGAAACCCTCCCACCCCGAGGAATGAGCTCACGGGTTACAGAACAGGGAATCCGAGGAGTACACTGGCTTCAAAAGAAAAACAAACCAATTAGAGATACCACTGGAATTGGCTGTGTTCAACAGATGGACTGAGAATTTTAAAATAAGCATTAGAAACACGCCAAAGAAATAAGGAAAGATATTAGTGAAACAAAACAGAATAAGAGAGTGTTAAAGGACCCAAGTGGAAATATTCTATATGAAAAAACAGTTGAAATAACAAACATAATAGGTAGAATTAACTGCAGAATGGATACTGCAGCTGAGGAATGAAATAGGGAACTGGGATATCAGACGGAGGAATATTTCCAGGAAGAAGCCAGGAAGGATTAAGAAATCGGAAATATGAAAGAAATGGTAAAAGATCTGTTAAAAGTTAAAACAGCAGCCCCAATCTTACTCCATTAATTTGAAATGGATCATAAACCTAATTGTACAAATCTTCTTGTTTGTTTGTTTTTTTGGCCACAACACACAGCATGTGGGATCTTAGTTCCCCAGCAGTGGAAACGCCGCGGCTTAACCCCTGGACAACCACGGAAGTCCCCATAATCCTAACTATAAAAGCCAGAACCATAAAGCCTCTAGAAGATAACATAAGCAGATATCTTTGTGACTTTGGGGTAAGGCAAGGAGTCCTAACTTCATTAAAAAAAAAAATGATAATTTGGACTTCATCAAAATTTTACATTTCTGCTCATCAAAAGATACCATTAAGAAACTGAATACACAAGACACGTAATGGGAAAGAATACGCACACTACACATAGCTCCCAAAGGACTTGTATCCAGTAAATAAAGAATTCCTGGGCTTCCCTGGTGGCGCAGTGGTTGAGAGTCCGCCTGCCGATGCGGGGGACGCGGGTTTGTGCCCCTGTCCGGGAGGATCCCACATGCCGCGGAGCGGCTGCGCCCGTGGGCCGTGGCCGCTGAGCCTGCGCGTCCGGAGCCTGTTGCTCTGCGGCGGGAGAGGCCACGGCGGTGAGAGGCCCGCGTACCGCAAAAAAACAAACAAACAAAAAAAAAACGGAAAAAAAAAAAGAATTCCTAAAGTTGCCAATAAAATGATTAACAACCCCCACACACACAATGGGCAAGAGATGTATCACTTCAAAATGAAAACACACAAATGACCAATAGTTCATGGTGCTCCACATAATTATCATCAGGTAAATGAAAACTAAACCCGTTTCACACCCACCAGAATGACTAAAACCAAATCAAAATGACTTGCAAAATCAAACATTGGCAAGAATGTAGAAAAACTCATGGTTACGTAATAAAGTACACTGACTTTGGAAAAGAGTTTGGCAGTTAAACCAACATACACTTATCACATTATCCAGCAATTCCACTCCTAAGTATTTGCTCAAAAGAAATGAAAATACACCCAAAGGGCTTCCCTGTTGGCGCAGCGGTTGAGAATCCGCCTGCCAATGCAGGGGACACGGTTTCGAGCCCTCATCCGGGAAGATCCCATGTGCCGTGAAGCAACTAAGCCCATGCACCACAACTGCTGAGCCGGTGCGCCACAACTACTGAAGCTCGGGCACCTAGAGCCCGCGCTCTGCAACAAGAGAAGCCACCACAATGAGAAGCCCGCACACCACAACAAAGAGTAGCCCCGCTCGCTGAAACTAGAAAAAGCCCCTGCGCGGCAATGAAGACTCAACGCAGCCAAAAATAAATAAATTTATTAAAAAAAGAAAGAAAATACACCCAAAGAGTCATACATTAAGTGTTCATAGGAACTTTATTTATAATACCCCCAAACTGGAAACACGCTATTTATTTAATTTTTGGCAGCATGGCATGTGGGATCTTAGTTCCCCGACCAGGGCTTGAAGCCACGCCCCCTGCATTGGAAGCGCGCAGTCTTAACCACTGGACCACCAGGGAAGTCCCGGGAAACAGTTTAAATATTCACTAAGAGATCAATGAATAAACAATGGTGGTATATTAATTCAACGGAAAACCACTTGACTGAAAAAGGAGAGAACTACTGAGGCAACAAACATAGATGAATCTCAAAAACATTATGCTAAGTGAAAGAAGCTAGACATAGAAGAGTATCTGCTGTATGATTCCACTTACACGAAACTCTAGAAAAGACCAATCTAATATATGGTAAAAGAAATCAGAATAATGATTGCAATTTGGGAGGAAAATAAACTGGAAACGGTTGTGAGGGAACTTGCTAGAGAGAGAGAAAAATTTTTTTAATCTTATTTTAAAAATTAAAAAAATTTTTTAAATCTTATTTTAAAAATTTTTTAGTCTTATTTTTTAATCTTATAATTATTATTATTAAAATAATAATCTTATTTTAATCTTATTTTGGGGTTATGGTTACAAGGTAATGTAATTGGTCAAAATACCACATTGAATTGAACACTTAAGATCTGTGCATTTTATTGAATGAAATTATACATCAACCAAAAAAAAGAGAGAGATGGAAATATAAGCACCAACATCTAGATATTAGGAGTCCCACAAGAGGAAAATAAATCAAAAGAAGAGATATTTGAGGAAATAATGAAGACAACCTTGGAACTGAAGAAAAATGATAGATTTCAGTTTGAAAGAATCCCAAATACATCAGACAGGATAGATAATGAAAAACCCACACTCAGAAATATTAGAGTGAATATCAGAAGACACATTCTCAAAGTCTAGAGAAAAACAGATCACTTACAAAGGAATAAGTAACAAATTGAATTGACCGAAGTACCAAAGGAAAAGAATTTGAACTGAGAATTTTATATCCAGCTAAACTGCCATTCAAATGTTAAAGGCTAAAAAAAAATATTCAATGGCTCAGGTTTATACAAAAAGACACCCCCCGAAAAAAAATTTTGAAGTAACTACTTCAGTAATAGAAACAAATTCCACATATGATACTAAAGATATGTGAAAGCTGAGCAAATAACTTAGTAAAGTTTAGTGTTTAAAAAAAATCCCCAGATCAAAGAGAAGAACAAGACAAATATATAATATCTAAACAACTGAGAACTGTAAAACCTAGACAGTTTTAATGTGCTGTCATGGGGGCTCAAAGGCATGTCACTGAAGAGTATAAGGGTTGAAAGGGAAGAGAGAGACCAAAGGGTATAAGAAAGTGCTAATCTTGTCTTTGCAGGGAAGAGCTACAGCTAACAATTCTTTTAAAGTAATAAAATATTAAAATGAAACAGAAAAAGCAAGATAAATTGAAATTAAAAAGTAGGATACACACATACTTTTCAGGAACACTCAAACATTTTAAAAATTAATCACATACCAGACCACAAAACAAGTCTCACATTTTAAATAACAGGTCTTCACATAGTCCACATTCTCTGACCATTAAATTTGAAGTTAGTTTTTAAAAGGACAAACAATTTTCCATACACTTAGAGATTTAAAAATCCCTAAATAACTCATAGATCAAAGAAATGTCATAGTAGAAATTGAACACCACTTAGAACAGAACGATAATAAAACACTATATATCAAAAACTGCAACGCAGCAAAGGAAGTCTAAAAATTAATGAGCTAAGTTTCCAATTTAGGAAATTAGAAAAAACAGAAACTCGAAGAAAATAAAAGGAGATTACAAAGAGCAGAAATCAACAAAACAGAAAACAAAGATTAAACTGAGAAGATCAAAGCCACAAGTTGGTCCTTTAAAAAAGTCAATAAACTTGAGGCAAGATTAATTTTAAAAAATAAACAGAGGGAGAAAGAGATAATACACAATTATTACGGAAAAGAGGAATACAATAAGAAAATGCTATAAGCAACCTTACACTGATAAATATGAAAATGCAGATTAAATGCATACATTTCTAAAAATACATATATAACATACCAAAACTGACTCAAGAAGAAATAAGGAAACTAAATTTAAAAATTGAAACAGTAGTTAAAATCTTTCCACAAAGAAAACAGGCCAAGGTGATTTTACAGGTGAGTTCTATCAGACTTCAAGAGCAAATTATCTCAATTTTACCCAGACTTTTCCAGAAAACAGTAAAAGAGAAAATATTACCATCTACTTCTGTGAGGCCATTATTATTGCAATACCAAAGCCAGAAAAGCACAACATAAAAAATGAAAATTACAGACCCATTTTATTCATGAAAACTGATAAAATAATTCTAAACAAGATATAAGAGAATAACCAATATACAAGTTAGACTTATCTTAGGACTGCAAGGATGGTTTAATATTAGAAGATCAAATAAGTAATTAACTACATGCACAGATTAAAGGAGAAAAACCATATAATCATCTCAAGATACTTTTTGAAAGCATTTAATGCAAATTAATTCAACACTAATTATTATTTTTAAAAAGCTCTCGGTAAGTTATGAATAGAACAAAGCTTCCTTAACCTAAAAAAAGCAATTTATAAAAAATCTGCAATACATATATATTAAATGGGGAAACATTAGAGCATTATCTCTAAAATAAAAAACAAGACAAAGATACCTAATACCACCTTTTAAATTTTTAAGATTGTACTGGTAGTCCTAGACAGTGTAATAAGATGAGAAAAAAAGTTAAAAGCATAAAGATCTAAAAATACAAAAGAAAACTATCATTACTTGTAACTGATTGTCTGCATAGGATCTACAGACAAATAATTGGAAATAGAGTTTAGCAAATTAGCTTGATAAGATCAAATGCAAAAAAGCCTATTGCATTTTCATACATCAGCTACAAAGAGAACTGGAAAACATAAGAAAAAATGGGTACCCAGATGGGAAAAAAGTTGAATTGGATCCTACACTATACACAAAATCAACTGAACATGGATCAAGGTCTTAAATGTGAAAAACAAAACTTTGAAACATTTAGTAGAAACTGTAGGTGACAGCTTTCTGATCTTGGAGTTAAGGCACACTTCCTTAAATAAGATCCAAAAAGCACTAAATATTAAATAAAACAGTGCTAGATTCGACTCTATTAAATTTTAGAATTTCCGTTTCCAAAACATCAGTAGACTCAGAAATATAAAGAACTATTACAAGGGAGTTCCCTGGTGGCCTCGTGGTTAGGATTCCGGGCTTTCACAGCCGTGGTCTGGGTCCAATCCTCGGTCAGGGAACTGAGATCCTGCAAACCACACAGTGGGGGAAGGAAGGAAGGAAGGGAGGGAAGGAGGAGAAGGAGGGAGGGAGGGAGGAAGGAAGGACTATTACAGATCAATAAGAAAAGAACAAAAAAAGGACAAATAGAAAAATGGGCAAGGGACTTCCCTGGTGGTCCAGTGGTTGGGAATCCACCTTCCAGTGCAGGGGACGCGGGTTCGATCCCTGGTCAGGGAACTAAGATCCCACATGCCTCGGAGCAACTAAGCCTGCATGCCTCAACTATAGAGGAGTCTGCAAGCCTCAAGGAGGAGCTGGGGCACCGCAGCTGGGACCCGACACAGCCAAAAATAAATAAATAAATATTTTTAAAAAAAGAAAGAAAAAAATGGGCAAAAGACATCTCACACACACACATTCATACACACTTCTTCAACCTCATTGGCAATCAGAGATATGTAAATCAAATCTACAGTGAGAAATCGTTATGCTTGTTGGGTTGGAAAAAATAAGAAGTCTGACAACACTTATGGAAGATGTAGAACAACAGGATCTCTTATATGTTACTGGTGGGAGTATAAACTGATACAATCACTTTGGAAAACAGTTTGCTCTTATCTTGTGATACTGAACAAATATTCATATACCCTATGACCCCACAATTCCACTCCTAGTTATATAGCAAGAGAAAATTTCTATATATATGCATTAGAAAGCATATACATGAACACTCATAGTGCTTTTTCTACACTAGCAAAAACCTGAAAACAACCCAAATGCCATCAACAAGAAGTTGACTAAATAAAAACTGTGGTGGGAATTCCCTCAAGGTCCAGTGGTTAGGACTTGGCGCTTTCACTGCCAAGGCCCCAGGTTCAATCCCCAGTCGGGGAACTAAGATCCCACAAACAGGGCAGCACGGCCCCAAAAAAAAAAAAAAAAATTATGGAATACTCAGTGGAATATTATACTGTAGTTAAAAAAAAGGAATTACAGCTACATGCAACCATTGGATCAATCTCGGCAATGTAAGATTGAGTGAAAAAAGCAAGTCTCAGGAGATTATGTAAAGCATGATACACTTTCATAAAGTAAAAAATTACATATTTTACATAATGGGTATAACACACACATATATATGATTTTAAATACTAATCAAAAAAAGGTAAAGCGAATGAGAAACTTCATATGTGTAACACGTATATCTGTGTGTGATAATAATACTAATAAAGTATTAATCAAAATTTTAAAATAATAATTTTAAAAGGCAAGGGAATGAGAAAGCCCAGACTCAGGAGAGTGGTTTCCCCACATGAAGAAAGGTGGGTAGGAGACAGATGGAGGAACCCAGAGGAAGATGTAAGGTATTGGATGATGGCTCATAGGCATTTAAAATTTATTTTTAATAATAAAATAGGGACTTCCCTGGCAGTCCAGTGGTTAAGACTCCACGCTCCCACTGCAGGGGACATGGGTTCGATCCCTGGTAGAGGAACTAAGATCCCACATGCCACGCGGTACGGCCAAAAAATAAAAATAATAAAATATACAAGAGGGCCATTATGAACCAGTGATAAATGTGCTTGAACAAGGATCATGATTAATCCACTGGAAGATCCCAGGGTCCATAAAACAACTTAAATGAAAATAAAAATGCTCAGTAAATATTCACATTTTGTCAAGCGCTATAGAAACTGTTCAACACGCTTCATATCTCATTGAATCCTCAACAGTTTTACGAGCTGGAAACCATTACTGTCCCCATTTTATGAGTAAACTGAGGTTCAGTCACTCGGCCAGGGTCAATCATCTGGAACCCAGGTCACCTCCTCCTGTCAAAGTAGGCAAGATATGTAACTTTCTTGGCAAACAGTAAGTGCTTAATAAGTGTTTGCCTTAATTCAGAGGGGCTGTGTGGGCATATTGGAGAGAAACTGGTTGGTGGCTAGGGGACCCAGAAACAGTCCTACCACCGCCCTTCACGACCTGGGAGGGTCACTTTCCCTCTCTGTGCCTGGAGAGGGCTGGAGTGGCAAACCCCAAAGTCCATTCCTGCTTAAACAACCATTTAAGGGGCCACCCAACAAACAGGTCACCCTTACCTTACTTCTCCTGGCAGGCCCTGCTGATTCTCCCAGAGTCGGTCTGAGGTCTGCAAGCTTTGGGTCCAGCCCACCTTCTGACATCACCTCCTGGCCCCCTCCGCTCACCACTCAGACCTTCTGTGCCCTGTTCTCTTCCCTCAGGGTTTTTGCACGGCCTGTTCCCCTGCCTGGAACACTCATCCCCAAGGTCTCTGCTTGGATCACTCCTCATTCTTCAGGTCAAAGGCCACCTCCTCTGAGCTCCTACCGCACCCCAGTCTCTCACTATTTCACAACCCTGCTCATCGCTGGCTGAAATTAACCCAATTTTATTGTGTGGTCTGTCTTTTGCATTACAGAGGAGCTCCTGTATCCCCAGCGCCCAGAGCCACACCTGCCTGCAGAAGATGCTCAGTATTTGTTGGAAAGAGAGAGGAAAATAAAAAGGATGCTGCCTCCCGCAGAAATGCTTTGTGGTTGTTCTGCCTGAGGCTTGGTTAGGTGGCTCCTCTGGTCCCACAGCTCTTGAACTTTCTCCTTCACCCTACACCACCTGGTGAGTGTGTCTGAATGTGTCTGTTTACATGACCATCTCCTGCACACACTGGTTGATCTTTGAAGGAAAAGCTAGACCAGATCCGTCTGCGAATTCCAGCAGCCAGCCTGGGGCCTAGAAGGCAGCTGGGCGAAGGAAATGTTTGTTGAATGAATGAATGAATGAATGTTCTGCACCCATCTTTCCCCCTTCCTGACTCTGCTCCCTCCTTTTTCCAGCCTGACAGGCGCCAAGAGGTGACACCCAGGTGAGCTGACAAGAAAGGCCACTCCAGCGTGAATTTTCTGAAGTGGGGACAGCCCCTCCTTCCACCAACCAGTAGTCACTCCAGACAGTGAGGGAACAAAGCCCAAGGTCAGCCCTGCCTCTGCCACAGGAACCATCTGGGGCCTGCCCAGCAAAGCCAATGGGACAGGCTTTTCTGTGCATCTCAGCCTCGCTGATTAGAGCGTGCTACAGGATGGGGAGGCTGGCAGGCCTGCCTCAGAGCCCCAGGGAGAGGCCGTGCCAAGTGAGCTCAGCCTGGCCAGGGGCCAGTGGGGAAATACTCGATTATTCCAATCAAGTCGCCACGCAAGAGGAAAGGATCTGCTTCCTCCAAAAGGACGAAGTGGGGCAGGCAGGCCAGTCCAGGGACTTGGGTGTCGAAGGGGGAAACTGCAGAGCACAGTTCTCACACAAACCAGTGCTCTGAGATTTGCCACCCCAGGAAGACTCTGGAAGCCTGAGATGGAACTCCAGGAGGGTCAGGTCCAAGGCCAGAGCCCTGGACTGAAGCTGGGGCCAGTCCCCCACTGAGGATTCTCAGTTAGCAGTAGCTCCAGCCAGGCTAATTACTCTGGCCTCCTTCTGACCCTGGCTCTGGAGACACCGGGACTGCCCCCCTGTGCTCCCCACCCCTGTCCGTTCCTCCCTTTGACCAGGATCACACGAGGGGTAGATAAACTCTGCATCCTCGGCTCAGGGGGCCAGGGAGTGTCCCGCAGTCTATTCCTGCCACTTGCTCAACTCCTGCCTTGCACCCCCTCTCTGAGTCAGGCTCTGGAAGAACCATCAGGTGCAAGAAGAGTTTATACATCCGACCTGCAGAGATTTATCTAATACTTATTAAGTGACTCAGGGCCCACACTCTGGAGCCAGGCTGCCCAGGTTCCAATTCTGAGCTGCATGACCTTGGGCAAGTCCCTTCCCTTTTCCGTGCTTCTCCTTTTCACCTGTAAAAGCTGGGATTGGAGTACCTACTCGGTGGGAAGTTTAAGAGGACCAAATGAAAAAGGGTGTGTAAAACACTTACTTAGCAGGCCATACATGGGGATTCAGCAAATGACAACTCTTAGTATTATTAAACAAATTAAGATTATTTGGAGGCAAGCCTAAGTCTCTGGACCAGGCATCCCCAAGACACACAATTTTTCCCTCACCAGAGGCAAAACCAGTCAGCTCAGAGCAGACTGAAAAGCAGAGGGGAAAGCCCCCAGACTCTGGGTTCAAATCCCAGCTCCTCCACCCATCAGCTCTGCAACCCTGGGCAAGTTACTTAACCACACTGAGTCTTATTTCTGCCTCTGTGTATTACAGACCACAGTAGTACCTCCCTCAGAACTGTCACGAATCTTCCCCATTGGGGGGGGGATGTTAGTCCCTGTTGCTGTCGGCTCTGAGCAGTGCCAGGGAATTAGGGAGCTGACACGTGCAGGGGCTGCCCCAGGCAGGGGTAAGGTGATGGGCTGGTTTCCTTTCCTGAAAACCTCCGTCTGGGCCCAGCCTCAGGGTGTGATGTGGGGAAGGCTCCCCAGGAGGTGGGGAAACTCTCCTCCACTGCAAGGATCACGTAATATCAGCGTGTACACTCACCCAGGCCTGCCTGCCAACAGCCAGCCCTGAGCAGAGGCGAGAGGAACTGACAAGCAGGAAACTTAGATGCGCCTTTCCTTACAAAAGGAGGCAGTACGGCCAGACTCCATAGCCTGATGGCTGGGATTTACACGCCGGCCTGCCAGCTGCTAACCATTTCCCCGAGCAAGTGAGTTCGTTTCTCTGTTTCCTCATCCATGGGGTGGGGATGATTAATTATGGTGCTGCCTCCCACGGCTGAAGAGTTCCTACATGTAACACACTCGGGGCAGTGTCTGCTCCTAGGAGGTATGAGCTGATGCTATTATAGTCATTCAGGACTGCTTTAATTTCTTCTGTGAAGGATCTCCCGGCTTTCTCCAGCAGACTCAGGTCTCCCTCCTGTGGGCTTCTATACAGGGCGGGATCCACGCCTGTTACACGGATGAGGACCACAAGATCTACTATGTGCTCGGCACTGTGTCTTAACACATTTTAGCATATTTTATATCCATGGAGATGTTTCCTAGTCAGGGGGCAAAACCACCACTGGACTCACCTACTACTTATGACCACAGGCTCTGGGGCAGGGGCTTCTGTGCTATGGAAAGAGGTTGGGGGAAAATGGTCACCACATTATATTACTTGGAATACATGTGCCCTGGAAGGTATGAAAATATTTGCACTTGGTACCGACTGTGTGACTTAGGAGACATTACTTAGACTCTCTGGGGCTCAGTTGTGAGGAAAAATGAATAAATATAAGTGAAACACTTAAAACAGAGCCTGGTCCATGACATATTTAAAACAAATATCTATTGATATATATGTATCAATCACTCCTCCGAGTGGGACAGTGGACACTGTCCCTGAGAGGAGTGTGGGACACTCCTCTCAGGGACAGAGGAGGAAACAGGCATGGAGGTCATACAAGGTCTTAGATCCTAAGAGGTGTTATTTCCTGCAAGTATTCACTCACCCATTCACCATATATGTATTGAGTGCATGCTATGTACCAGGATGCATGTTATATAGATTCGGCAAATGATGGCTGTTCCTATTTTTAAAGAAATTAAGGTTATTGGGCACTGAGGGTCCATCTGTGAACAAGAGGATTGGTCAGAGGTATGACGCTGGGGAAACTCATACCTGACTAAGGGTCTGAGCCACCAATAGGGAGACTGGATTGTCCTGCTGCCAATCATTAACCAATCATTCATGAGCTGACGTCACTGATGGAGAGAAGAAGACACCAATGCAGATGCGGGAAGGGCAGCCAGGCTCAGCCTGGAGTGGCTCAGGTGTTAAACCCAGCGGGACAGCCTTTTCAGATTTCCCCATGGGAACCAAGCCCAGCTGGGCTGCGGAAACCCCTGCCAGGCGGGGCAGCCTTTCATTACGTTAACGTCATCGGACGCTTGCTGAATGAGGGTACCTTGCTAGACACTGGGATTCACGAATGGCTCAGCTGGGGTTCCTGCCCTCCAGAAACTCAACTCACACAGAGCCAGACACTACCTGGATGATCAGATTACAAAGGGCTGAAGATTTCCAAGCAAGATCTAGAAAAGTAGCCATGATGCCAACTGGCAACACAGGCAGGGAGGACACTGCAGGGGAGGGGACAGCAGGTGCAAAGGCAAAGATGGGACAGGTTGGGGGACACATTTGGGGAAAGATCTTTAGCCTGTGATCCTGACCTGAGTTTGAGGGCTGGCTCTGCCATCCACTTGACCTGAGCCTGTTTCCATTCTGCAAAATGAAGATAATACTTTATTGGGCTGTTTCAAGGATTCAGCGAGTTCATGAGTAAGAAAGAGCTTTAAAAATGGAGAAGTATAAGAGTCTGGATACTGAGGCTGGCAGTATCCAGTATTAAAGTGACTATTAAATGAGTGTTAACATGACTCATCTATGGTCCCATGGCTGATTAAAACAGGATCTAGTTTTGGTTCATCCAGGATGAGGCGTCAGCAACTCAACCCCACCTCAGCTGCAACACTCCCATGTTCCCATCCCCCACCCCAGGCTCCCCTGGCCAATCCAGGGCCCAGGGATAACCATTTCCTCACCGTGTGATCCCAGGCCCAATTTTCTAACCTGTAACATGGAGATGCCATTTGCTGTGCTACTGCCATGTGTACATGGAAGGCTCTGCTTGTGGAAGAGCGCTTCCCACAGGTGAAGGAATGTCAGGGTCGCAAATGAGAGGTGATGATGGTGAGTGAGGAAGAGCCAGTGTGGAAACTGAGCCAGGGAGGGGAGCCAGCTTCAGGGCTGGACGGATGTGAAAATTCCAATCTCAGCAACTCCGCTGGTTCACCAGCTGAGGACACTTGGGCAAATTATTTCACCTTCGAGTCATTTCCATCACTTGAAAAATGGGCTGTTATAAGGATTAAAAGCATGAATGCATATAAAGCACTTAGTAGAGTGGCTTGGTGCATAACAAATATTCAGTAGCTGTTAATAACTCTTATTACTACTATTACTACTACTATGGATATTATCATGGAGGGTGGGGGAAGGGGTTAGCGGAACTCTTTCCGGGACGATCTGAAACCAGCCTCTTCCTTCTCCTTTTTACTTTAAGCCTGAGTTGTGACAGCCCCAGAAACCATTCCCCACCCTTCCTTGAGGAGTGAACCAGGGACACAGCTCCATGGAAGGTCTGCACCCTACACCAGAGGTGAGTTCTGGCACAGCCTAGCTCAGGAGTCCTCCTGCTTTCCCAGACCAGGAAAAGAAGACTGAGGAGCACAGTGACACTGACCTGGGCACCACCCTGGGCCTGTCCCTTCTCTGCCCCTGTTCACACAATGCCTAAGTCTAATTTGGTTCCGGGATGTCTTTCCATCTTGTGTGCCAATTCTAATGAGTGGATAATGGCTGCTTGTAGGACTGCATTTAGAAGGAACTTAAGGTTTAGAAGGAAAGAGAGCAGTGGTTGATTAGTCATGTCTGACACGTACAGGACAAGAGGGTGACAGCATGCATGCCAACTATTTGCCACACGTGAACTAGAAAAGTCCTAACCTTGCCTCCCTCAAACAAGCCATAGTTGTCAGGCAGGGTAACTGAAAGCCAAGAGGGAAAGGGATGTGTCCAAGGTCACACAGCTTGAAACGGCAGGGCTGGGATTCAAACCCAGGCTCCTCTGGCTTTCTGAGGATGCTTCCTGCTAGGATTGTCATTTCCTTCCTCTTGACCAGAAGAGGAGGTGTCCAGGCCAAAACCCATTGTCTGGGAGAACAGAAGCGTCTATCCAACCAGGAGTGTGCCTGTGCTTGGTCCCCTCCCTCTGAGACCTCCCACATGACTTTGCAAACCCTAGAGACAGATGGTTCCACTGAAAACAAATATATACAGCAAGGTCCCCTGAGGGCTTGTATCCAGACAAAAAAATTGAATCCAGATGCTAATCTGATTGGGCAGGAAGGCATGAGACCTAAATTTGGGTCTCACCGCCTCTTTCTGGCTGTGTGACCTTGAGAAAGTTACTCAGTTTCTCTGAGCTTTAGTTTTCATCTCTATAAAATGGAGAGGACAACAAGTTAAATAGAATAAGGTCCTTAAAAGTGATTTGCTCAGTTCCTGACACAGAGTAAGACCTTAAATGTTAGTTGGAAGGATGAGGTCAAGGGGAAAAATGAAAACTCACAGCATTTTCACAAAAACTACTCAGGTGATTAAGGCAAGGCTCAAATGAGCTTTTGAGAGGAACTTGTTTATCTTTGATATCCTGATAGGCTAACTGAAGCTGAAATATGAATTACTATATTTGATCATTTCAAAATAAGCAACCACACTCTTCTTGGGAAATAGGGTGTGTCATCCATGTCACAAAGAAGGAAGCAACCTTGAGTGGGTGGATTGGCAATGGTAGGGGATGAGTGTGTATATTTCCGACTTTCAGGCTGAGTGATTTTGTGCCTCAGTCTCCTCATCTGTAATGGGATAATTGCACTTGCCACATAGGGCAGCCGTTAGACCAACTGAACAGTTCCAGGACAAGCACTGAGTACCACATGGCATGTGGCATGGCAACGTTAGCGGTGGTGTGTGGAGGTGGGAGGGGGGTGCTCGCTTAATGAGGCAGAGGAAACAGAGCAGCTATACAGGTGCTAAGAAGGAGTGAAGGAGGGGAGGGGGTCTCAGAGTCAGCTGACACACTTTCCACCCAGAATGGTGGCAGATGAGTACGTTATTAACTCCTGTATGTTAAGAGGCCAGTAAGTCAAAGTGGGAACAGGTGGAGTAGAAAGAGACAAATGATACTCAGAGAGGCCAAGCCTGACACAGCCAGCTTAGAGGATTATAGGACATGGAACTGACAACCTCAACCTGAGGTCTGGGAGAGTGCCCACCCTGCTGTTCTGTAGACAAAGTAAAAGGTGGATCAGAGAAGGCAAGAGCTTGACTTCACAAAAAGTCACATGGCAGATCCTTTTAAAAGTGAGATTTACGGGGACTCCCCTGGTGGCGCAGTGGTTAAGAAACCACCTGCCAATGGAGGTGACATGGGTTCAAGCCCTGGTCTGGGAAGATCCCACATGCCGCAGAGCAACTAAGCCCGTGCGCCACAACTACTCAGCCTGCGCTCTAGAGCCCGTGAGCCACAACTACCGAGCCCGTGCGCCTAGAGCCCACGCTCCGCAACAAGAGAAGCCACCACAATGAGAGGCCCGTGCGTGCAGCGAAGAGTAGCCCCCGCTCACAACTAGAGAAAGCCCGCGTGCAACAACGAAGACCCAACGCAGCCAAAAAATAAAAATTTCAAAAATTAAAAAAAAATTTTTTTAAGTGGGATTTATGGTTTTTCAAGTAAAATCCACCTAAACACTTTTTTAAAGAACATAAAATGTTAGCTGGGCCTGGCCGGCAGCTTGCAGACCTGGCCAGCGGAAGTTCACCCACCTGAATCACAAACTGAGATCTGGGAAGATGAAGACGCTTCTCTCAAACAAGCCCTGGGTCAGTGCCTCACTACAGGGTCTCAGAGGAAATAGCCTCCCAGCCGCCATTCCCCTCTCTCCCTTCCCTGGGTCAGGGCAGGGTGACTGAGGCACCTCGGGAAGGGGTTTGGACCCAAGGTGTCCATCCCTTGAGTCTCAACTGCAAAATGGCAGGGGGTGAGGGGTAGGTGAGGTTCAAAGATGATGTGGAAAGTGCCTGGTACCCAGCGGGTGCTCACAAAATGCTACTTCCCACACAAGGTCGTTCCTAGCACTCCTCTGCAGCTGCAGGGACCAGGGGCCCTGTGGCTCTGTCAGGAATCAGGGCTCCCCCTTGTTCATCTTGTACCCCGCAGAACAGCTGGCTTGTGGAGACCTTCTAGGATCTCATGCTGGGCAGCTGCCTCCAGAGCCTTCACCGTGAGCTTTAACCATGAGGTTTCATGGCCTCCTACACTGCCCTTGAGCTCAGACACGGCGATCTGGAGATCTGTGCTACAGCGGGGCTATGGCCTGCCATCAATCACCAGGCCTTGGCCCCCAGCAAAGGGGGCAGAACAGAGAGCTGTGGGTTCAGAGTGCAAGACGGTGTTTCCTGTCTGCGAAGTGACACCAATGCACAGGGCTACTGGGAGCATTAGGTGAGGTGGCAGATGTCAAGGGGGTCCCTCCCCTCAGGGGGCTGCATAATCTCTAGTCTGAAGCACCCCAGGTTGCCTGTCCCCTAGGGGGTGGGCCCCAGGCCCAGCTTCCTAAGCACTGACAGGCTGATGCTCTGTTAGCCCCCAAACTCTAGAGCCCTTAGCCTCTTCCTGGGACCAGAAAAGCAGAAAGGAAGCTCCCTCCTCCTGGCTGACATGTTTCAGAGATGCTGCCAGGCCCCGGAAGAGGGGTTGGTGTCTATGTGTCCCACATTCCTAACCTGAGCCTCCTGAGGGCTGGCCCAAGCCTCATGCACCTAGCCCAGAAACTGCAAACTCAGAAGGCAGGCAGGGAATGGCAATGAAGCAAATGGGCTGGGTGCGAGAGCAGGGCACAGTGGGGACTGCGGTCAAGTGGGTGGAGCAGCTGCTAATCAGCTCCAGTCATGGTGGCCAGGCAGGGATGCAGCCCAGAGTGGCCACATCTTTTGATCTTTTGAGAGAAGCCAGAAACCCTTATTTTTATGTAAAATGCAATCACCAGCAATGAAATCAACGTTTTAAAATCACTGCAGGAGACTTATAGACATCGAAAACAAGCTTATGGTTATCAAAGGGGAAACGTGGCGGGGAGGGATAAACCAGGAGCTTGGGATTAACAAATGCACACTACTATATATAAGACAGATGACCGACGGGGACCTACTGCATAGCATAGAGAACTCTACCCGATATTCTGTGATAACCTATATGAGAAAAGAATCTAAAAAAGAATGAATATATGTATATGTATAACTGAATCATTTTGCTGTACACCTGAAACTAACACAACATTGTAAATCAACTATATTTCAATAAAATTTTCAAAAAATCACTGCGGGAGTCAACAATGCCCCCACCCCCACCCTTTTCTGCCTCAGGAGGGCAGTTTGTGACTGACCTGCCATAACCTAAGTCACAAATGTTTGAGGACCAACTCAAAGTAAATCAGACCCATTCCAAGTCTTAGGGATGTCCCAACCCCCCCAACTCCTGCTCTTCAGGCAACTTGGTTTACAGATGAGGACACTGAGGCTCAGAAAGGGGAAGGGACTTGCCCAAGGTCACACAGGTAGTATATCAACAGTTCAAGGGCTTAAACTCTGCTCTGAGTTGCGGATCTTTTTCTACCAACTCACACCATCTGTATTCTCCCTTCAACAATTCTTTCTTTTTAAAAAATAGATATATTGGGCTTCCCTGGTGGCGCAGTGGTTGAGAGCCCGCCTGCTGATGCAGGGGACACAGGTTCGTGCCCCGGTCCGGGAGGGTCCCGCATGCCGCGGAGCGGCTGGGCCCGTGAGCCATGGCCGCTGAGCCTGCGCGTCCGGAGCCTGTGCTCCGCAACGGGAGAGGCCACAACAGTGAGAGGCCCGCGTACCGCAAAAAAAAGAAAAAAAAAAAAAAAAGATATATTAAGGATATGCTATGGAAATGATACACACCAAAATCAAGATAGTGGTTACTTTTAGGACAGTCATGGGTGACCCTGAGCAAGCCGTTCCCCTCTCTGGACCTCAGACTCCCTGGTCTGCAAAGCAGCCGGTTGACAGAGGCAGCCTTTAAATGCCTTCCAGCTCTGAGGAATCTATGAGGTCTCTTCTCTGGTCAGTACTTTGTGGCCTCAGATGAATATAAAATAGTAATAATAATAATAATGGGGAGGGCTAGTCCACGGTAGCCAGGAAGGAACACTACAATTTTAAGTGAAACTTGACTCCTGGTTACTGGAATTCAGAAAGAATGATCTTAATACCCAGGCAGTTTAACCACCATCCGACAGTTAAACAAAAACACATCTGGTTTAACTTCATTTTCCTCATCTCCTCCCCCCCCACCCCCTATCCTCATCTCAAATTTTACCTCTTAATTTGAGAAGTCAAATTAAATGCAAACAATTGATTTCATGCCACAGTGAGGTTGAGAATTTCAGCATGGAAAACTTTAAGCATGAAGTTTTTCTGGGAGTAATTAGTAAATGTTGGGGGGTGGTATGAGGGGGGTGGAAAAATATGGAGACTATTCTTGAATGTTCTTTGGACACTGAGCATCAGAGAAGAGTTCCTGGGGGCCTACTATGAACCCAGCACTCAGAGAGGCCAAGTGACTTGCCTCAGGTCACACAGCTAGGGATTGGAACCCAAGATGCAGATCCCAAAGCCAGCACTTTCCCTCCTGTCTAGGCCTTTGTAACCTATGTAGGGCTTTCCCTCTGGCCCTTATGGATCACCTGGTAGTGGCAAAGAAACTGTCCCATAGGAAATATTAACTTCTCAACAACAATCTCCAGCAGTGGGTCAGCCCCAGCTGAGCCATTCCGTGGTGAAAAGCCATTTATGATTTTGCTGGCCCCACACATCAACTCTGCAAAGTACATATTATTAACCCATATTACAGATGATTTCCTTACCTGAGGCTCAGAGAGGGAAATAAACTTGTCTAGGGTCACACAGCAGTGCTGGGAATGAACCTCCAATCTACTGCCCACAACTGCCCTCTAAAAGTGAGGCCATCTCTAAAAACAAAACAAAAAAACACACCGCGCAGCTCAGCTCCAGCCTGCTGAGGATGAGGACGACGACGTAGCACTGGAAAGCTGCGTGTGCATTCCTGTGGCCACGCGGAGATTGCTGGGTGCCGGTTCTCAGCTCAGCTTGCTCACTCTCCCCGTAATGTTCTCTTCAAGCCCTGAGTTTTGTATTGATAACTCAAGGTGAGAACTCTGAGCTATGTCACGGGATCCTACCCCTCGATTAAGAGGCCTCATCCCCAAAGATGGGTACTCGTGAAGGTCGCTAGAGTCATCACCAGGGCTCCAGCCCCAGCTCCCCAGGTAGCATCTGTGTGTCCTTGAACAAGTCACTTCCCTTCTCCAGGACTGATTCCTAGTTTGCAGGGAATGTTGGGTATGTAAGCCATGGGACAGGCAGGGCTTGAGTTTGGTTTCACCTCATTTCAAAGCTGGGACACACAGAGGCAGAAGGCACTGTGGAGGTAACAGCCCCAGGCCTGTTCCCAGCAAGGACCTCCAGGCTCCTGGCCAAGGCTGAGTTTAGGATGACAGGAGGTGGCACCTGAGTGTGGGCAAGGAAGACGCCATGCCACTCCACAGCACAACCCATGAGGGAAAGGACAGGGCCTAGGCAGGGGGGTGACAGGTTTCCAGGGTTCAGAGGCAGCGACATAACCCTATGCCCAGTCTCAGGGTTGCATTTTCTGCTGAGATTAGAGCTGATTATAGACAATATTTTCTTAGGCACAGACACCAGCTAAACACTTTGCATACATTAATCATACTATTTATTGATCTCCTCAACTTAAAGGAGGAGACTGGGGCATGACAGAGAACAGAATTTGTCCCAGGTCACACAGCTAGGTTGCCTTTTCTATTAGTGAAAACCAAAGGCTGGCTGATCAGTTTTACCCGTGTTATTGCATTTTAATCTCCTTCCTTGTGAACTGCTTAATTCCAATTCTAAAGTGTCAATTTCAGAGCCTGAAAACATTTTGTTACACAAGCGTCCAGATGGCTGTTTAATTTACCCGCTGCATTCTCAGCACCTAGAACAGGGCTTGGTGCATTCATAAGTATTTGTTAAATGAAGATAGCATTTTGTTTCTGGCCTCAGTTCAGTTTTATTCCTCACAATAGTCTCGTGAGAGAGGCATACTCCCTATTTTCCAGGTGGGGCCACCAATACAGACAGGGGCCATCACTCAAGTCTGTCTTACTCCAGGGGACGGGAAGTTAGGAAGCCATGTCCAGGAGCCTCTTCTGCTTAGGGAGTTCAGAGGCATGAAGTTCAGGAAGAAAAAAGGAGGCAAAGGGACAAGAAGAGCAGGGGCAGGGAGTGGAGTAGGTGGTGGTGGGGGGGAACAACACAGTGGGGAGGACTAAAGATTTGAAGAAGGCAGGTCTAGAGCATGGGCGGAGGTAAGCCTGAGCACCAGCAGGGCCAGAAGAGGAAAGGTCAGCCCCTCATCTCTTGGGTCACATAAAGGAAGCAGGGAGGGCTTCCCTGGTGGCACAGTGGTTGAGAGTCCGCCTGCCGATGCAGGGGACACGGGTTCATGCCCCGGTCCGGGAAGATCCCACATGCCGTGGAGCGGCTGGGCCCGTGAGCCATGGCCGCTGAGCCTGTACGTCTGGAGCCTGTGCTCCGCAACGGAAGAGGCCACAACAGTGAGAGGCCCGCTTACCGCAAAACAAAAACAAAAAACAAAAAAAAAGGAAGCAGGGAGCTAAGGTTGTAGGGTTTAGAGTCTGGGTTCACATCCTGGTCTCATATTTACATAACTTCTCCAGGCCTCAGTCTTCCTATTTGTAAACAAGATGATGCACGTGAAGTGTTGGAGTCTGGCACACAGTAGGCATTCAATAAACAGTTGCTGTCATCTTTGCTGGTGTGGGAGCCAACCCCTTGCTCACCAGGGAAGCCCGGCCCACCGGAGGAGCCTTTCTTTCCCAGGGCCCAGAGGCCCTTTCTGGCCTGAGAATTGCCCCCTTTTGATCTCCAGGGTTTTCCCCCTCCACCCTCAGGCCTTTGTAAAGCCCCCCCTCCCCCAATCCCATTACGCTTGGAAAAAGGGTCAGAAGGGACAATGTATGGGAAGGATGGGACTTTCCTTAGCTTCCTGCCCCACCATTGTTACCATGCATTTAACACTTTCTTATCAAGACTAGGCTTGGGAACCAACCCTGAGCTATCTGCTCACCTGCACATGCCCAGAGATGGATCGCAAACTCCCTCAGCTTCCCGGGTTCCGGAGCTTTGCCCTAAGGCTGCTGTGGCCACCCCGGACTCCCAAACAGACTCCAACACGCCGGATGTCCGTTCCCCCACTCCCACCCCCCTGCGGCTCCCGGACCCAAGTGCCTCCCTCCCTCTACTGTTCCCAGCTCTGGCCCAAAGTACTTTGGAGCCCACCCAGGCAGACCAGCCCCCTCCCCGACTACTGTGGCAAGATCTAGAGATTACTAGGTGGTTGGCAGTTCTGGGTGGGCAACCTGACTCGCTTGATCTCGGACACAGGGGGTTCCGTAGAAGCCGCTCAGTCACGGAGCACCGGGAGGAGGTGCCTAGACTGAAGGTGGGGGTCTCGGGCAGCGGCCTCGGAGGTAGGAGACCCCAGGGCTGCAGCAGCGGTCGCGAGAGCAGTCCCCTTGACTCGCTGGCTCCGCGAGCGCCAAGTCTGATTTCCAGCCCGGCCCAGCGCGCCCGCCGGGAGCCTCGGATGCACGCGAGCACGGGAGCGGGACAGGTGGCTGGGGGGTTCCGAATGGGCTGCCTTGGGAGGTGTCGGGGCGCAGAGGTCCCTGCCCCGCCACTGATATCCGACCTCGCCACCGTCCCCAGGCGAGGGGAGGATGTGGGAGGGGCCGGGGAATCGACCACATCCCTGGGGCCGCGGGGAGCCTGGAGCCAGCGTCGAGTCTTTACCTGCGCAGAGTTCGTGGGCGAAGGTCTGTCCTGGCACAAGTGACGAGAGGTCGGTGCGCTGGGACGGAAGGCGCGGAGTGGCGGGAGCGCGACGCTACCGGGGCCAACTCCCCCGCGGGCTTATAAAGGCGACCACGGGGCCCGAGCGCGGCCGGGGCAGCCCTCCCCTGCTCCCGACCCCGCCCCCGGCCGGGGCCCCGGCCCTCTCCGCCCCCGCCCCGCCCCCGGCCCCGGCTGGAGCGATGCCCGCCGGTCCGCAGCGTGGCCAGGGCGCCCCCTGCCGGGGAGTGGGGCACCCTCCCCCTTCCCGCGCCCTGGCTCGGCTCGGGTCCCGCGTGGGGTTGGGGAGGGCTGGGGTGCCACTGTCTCCGTGTTCTCCTGCTCTTTCCGCCTCCGCGCTTCTCTCTCTGTCTCTCTCTCTGTCTCTCTCTCTCTGTGTCTCTCTCTCTCTCTCTGTCTCTCTCTCCCTGTCTCTCTGTCTGTCTCTGTCTCTCTGTCTCTCTCTGTCTCTCTGTCTCTCTGTCTCTCTCTGTCTCTCTCTCTCTCTACTTTCTCTCCACGAGCTCCAGCTCTGATTCCGTCTCTGTGCACGACTCTTTGGGGTTGTCTTTAGCTTTGGATCCAACTTCCTTCTGTGTCTCTTTGTGGCTGTCTTTCTCGTGCCCTCTGTCTTGTCTGGCCCTTTCTGTGTGTCTGCCTCTGTGTCTGACAACCTGTCTCTATTTGGGTCTCTGTCTCTACCCATCTCTGTCCACGAGTCTGTCTCTCCATCTCTGTGCACCTGTGTCTCTGACTCTCCTCACTGTCCCCTCTCGCCTTCCCACTCCAACCAGACCACTAGCCTGTCTCTCTCTCCCCTGCCCTTGGGCTGAGTCTTTTGCTAGGGGCTGAGGAAGCAGAGGGAGACCTAGAAGGGGGTGGCTTCGGGGAGGGGAGCCTCCCCTAGACAGGGCCAACTCTCCTAGACAGGGACTGTTCCCTCTTTCTCCTTAGAGCCAGCTAGGGTTCCTGCAGACTGCATCCCAGCCAGATCCTGAGAACCTGTCTCCTGGGTGACCAGAGGAGGAAACCAACACACCCCATGCAGTAGAAACAGACAGCCCGGGTTCAAGACTCCACCCTGGTGACCTTGGGCAAATCATTTGAGCCCTGTGGCATGGCCGGCCCCTTAATAGGCAGACATGATCTCCCCTGGCTTCCCTTATCACATGCTGAGAGGCAGATTAATATGAGACAGGGTTGAAAAGTGCACAGGAAACTCTAAAGTTCTAGATAAAGGGGGTTGGAGCTGGGACTGGAGGGGATTGAGGCCAGAGCAGAGCAGAGAAGGTGTCAGCACCAGCAGAACCAATACCAGCCCAGAATTCTCTCTCTTACCTACTCCATGCCAGCTCAGAGCAAGGCATCTTGCATACTTTATCTCCCAACAACCCCATTTTAGGGAGGAGAAAACAGAGGTCCAGAGAGAACATGCAGGCGGCTTGTCAGTATAATTGGAACAAGAGCTGGGGCCTGGCACCAGAAACCAAGAATGTATTTATTTTTCTTTTTTCTTGTATTTTTAGCAACTGATACTGCTTCTTTATTTACAGGAGTGATATGAAGTTTCTTTTTTGACATAAATTTATGTTTTTAGAAAGTGAAGCAAAATATTCATTAAATATTATTTATTTATGTATTCAGTGGGTTAGATTATTATGGCAAAAATCATGGAGGTGGTAAATGACTCAAGTTTGGGAAACAACACTTTTGCATAAGAAATTGTGGGTGAAAGCATCCAGGACGTGGGAGGGGTTCTGTAATTGCTCACAAACTCCAAGGAAGGATTCAGGGATACGAAGAGGCTTGAGATGGTGTCATCCTCAGTGAGCCAGGGGTAAATCCCCAGGTATGGGAGGTCTGCCTGTCCCAGCCTGAACAGAGGCTGGGGGGCTGAGGCAACAGGGAGTTGGAAGGATCCCATTTCACCAATCTTGGGCCCCCATGCCTGCCCCTGACTTCTGAGCTCCCCAAGGCTGGGGGGGATGGACACTTCTGGTTGCACCACGTGGCCAGCATTGGGCCTCCTGTGTGTCGATGGTTTTTCCCCAGGTACCACCTTGGGAGTCCAGGGATTGGTTATGAGCAAGACGGACCACTACCTTGCCAGTCCTGCTACCTTCCTCCCTCACTCTCCCTACCCTGCTCCTGGGCTCTGTGCCCCAAGAATTCAACTGAGGTGGAGTCACCCAGCAGCCATTGCCTCCCCTGTTCCCTGGATGCCACCCCTCCTGGTGCTGTCAACACAGCAGGAAGGAGGCCCGAACTGGACACCAGGAGCCCCATCTTCCAGCTCTGCTTCCTGGGTGAGCTGAGCGATCTCTTTCCCTATCCAGGCCTCGATTTCCTCTGGCTGGCTGGACTGGACAATCTCTAGAATTCCAGGATTCCTGGACCACTCAGCTGTGAGAACACAGTTCATTATATTAGGTTTCTCTGCATCTACACATACCGTGTCTCTGGGGATTTGTTTCCTTCTTGAAAAAATAAGCAAATTGGACTGCGTGACCTCCAAGCTCCCTTTATTCTAAGAGCTGATGATCTCATTTGATTCTTACAACAGTTTTTTAAGGTGGACAGGGAAGGCATTTATAACCCTCATTAGAGATGAGGAAACCGAAGGCCAGAGATGTTAGTTACCTAATGGTCAGGGTCAGAGCTGGGGCTTTTCCTACTCATTCATTCACTCCATGTTTATTAAATGCATGCCATGAGCCCCCTGCCTTGAGCAAGGTCTGAAGCTCACCAGGCATCAGAAACTGAGTTAGAGGTGAAAAGACCCAGGAGCTCAGAGTTTTCTCATTTCCACTAATCCTGGGGAGGTTCCTACAGGGATAAAGGCTGAGATGGAGATCACAGGGATGTCAGATCCTCAGGGTGAAGGATGAAGGAGAAAGGATGGAGAGAGAAGAACAAAACTCCAAGGCCTATTTATGGGTGGCATCGAGGAGTCAGCTGTGGCCCAGCGCTGGAGGTTGGAACGCCTGAAATCTAGGGAGATATTTAAAGAGGAGGGAGTCTGGAAACCCTTTGTCTGTTTTTAGCCTTGGATTTGAGGGATCATTTTATCTTAAGCTTAAGCATAACCAAAGGTTCAACGATTTGACTCCCAGAGTCACCTCCAGCCTCTCCTTCAACTCAATAAAACAAGGACCCAAAAGCCTGAGATGGAAGGAACTAAGGGTGGTACTGCCCAGCGTTACTGAACGCTGACCTCATGTGAGGCTCTGACCTAATATGAGGCTTTGTACATATTAATCCAGCTAACCCTCACAACAACTTTTATTCCCACTTTACAGATGAGGAAACTGAGGCATATGCGAGCTGTCATTTGCAGAAGTGCCCGCCAGCCTGGTGCAAAGCTCTTCACAGGCGAGATCTCATTGGCTCCTCCCTGCAACACCGAGGCAGCATCATTAATGTCATCCTCGCTTTTCTTTTCTTTTTTTTATTAATTTATTTATTTCATTTTTGGCTGCGTTGGGTCTTTGTTGCTGTATGCAGGCTTTCTCTAGTTGTGGCGAGCAGGGGCTACTCTTCTTGTGGTGCACGGGCTTCTCATTGCAGTGGTTTCTCTTCTTACGGAGCACGGGCTCTAGGCACGCAGGCTTCCATAGTTGTGGCACGAGGGCTCAATAGTTGTGGCTCACGGGCTCTAGAGCGCACGCTCAGTAGTTGTGGCGCACGGGCTTAGTTGCTTCTCGGCATGTGGGATCTTCCTGGACCAGGGCTCGAACCCCTGTCCCCTGCATTGGCAGGTGGATCCTTAACCACTGTGCCACCGGGGAAGCCCTCATCCTCGCTTTTCAAATGAGAAAACTCTCGGCTCAGAGAGACTTAACAACTTTATTCACTCAACAAATATCTATTGGATGCCTGCTCAGTGGTAGGCACCGTGCTAGGATCCGGGGACACAAGTGAACAAGATAAAGATTTCTGTCCTCATGAAACTGACATTCTAGTTAAGAAAGACAGATAAACAATAAACATTATAATTAAGTAAATTATATAGTAAATGAGAAGATGTTAAGGGAATGAGTAAAGAACGAGCACAGATACAGGGGGAGGAGGAGTGCCAAGGGGGCCAGATGGTGGCATTAAATAGAGTGTTCAGGGGAGAGAAGATGGGATCAGAGCGAAGATGGAAGCCGAGAGAGGGCCTGCCTGAGACCACCCAGACAGTCAGGGAAGAACCCAGGCCGCCCATGGCTAAAGCCTGTGCTTTGAGCAGTATACAACATGCTCTCCCAGGACCAGCTCTAACCCCCAAGCCTCTTCCCAGCTTCCCAGCCCTGGCTGCAGCCCCAGGCCTAGACTTACCCACCCGCCCCAGTCCTGCCCTGGTCCCTGTGCTGTCCCATCTTGAGGCTTGCCCTCGCTCAGCCATCGTCTTCTCTCTCTTAGGCCAATCTCTCAGGCAGTATTAACTCAAGCACACTTCCAGCCCCATCTGTAGTCCCAGGCCCCACCCTCCACCCCCCCGCAGTCAGCTCAGTGCTCAGGCCGAGACCGGAGGGTGTCCTCCAGCCCCAGCTGCACTTAAAGGAAGTCTTCCTCACAAAGGCCTGGGCAGCCCACCCTGTGAGAAAACCCCATTGTCCGAGGAACAGTGTCCCCATTTTGCCCTTTATTTCTAAAGGGACTTGTGAGCAGCCTCCAAGCTCCAAGAGGGAGCATGTTGCTTCCTCTTCTCAGCCCTGGAGAAGGCTGCAGGCCAAAAGGAAGGGTCAAGGCTGTCTGCTGGGGGCTGGATTCCAGAGGTCAGGGCAGATTCAGGCAGGCCCAGCCATAGCAGTTCCATGGCATTTCCAGAATGAAGGCAGGAAGGAAGCCATTCTGAATAAGCAGAAAGAGAGTTTGGCTGTACGCAGGACGGCGGAGAGATCTCCTCCACCCTCGCCCCCCTCTCCCCCATGCATATAATGGCTTTTATCATCACTGATAAAACCTTCCTGAAGATTCACCCATCCTGCTGGCTGTGCATCAGTCTGTCCGTCCATTTCCCTGTCTTCGGTGGACACTCCTGAGATGGGCCTTGGAGATGCTCTCCCTGGGGGCTGTACCACTTTAGCATCCCACTTCCTGTTAGATGCAAATTTGGGGACCCAAGAATACTTTAGGCCTTGGGCAATGGCAGGCTGATAATGGGCAGATTGGGGATTACTTTAGCAATGTTCTAAAAGGCTCAGTAGGTGTCTGACCTATTTGCTTTTAGCCAAATACATGGAGACTTTGCCACTTATCTGTGTCTAGGACATGACCTGGGGATATTCGTCTCCTGACGACTAACCTTGGGCTCAGTGCACGCCCCTGCCCTTGGTTTAATGGATGGCTTCTTCCTTGACATGTCAAAGCCATAGCAGGTGTGGAGAGATATTGCTACTTGACCTCTTGTCCAGAGTCTGCATCCCAGCAGAAGCGTGAGAGGAGAAGTTGGGTCTCCTTGTCAAACAAGGAATGCTTGGGAATTCCCTGGTGGTCCAGTGGCTAGGACTCAGCACTTTCACTGCTGCGCCCCAAGTTCAATCCCTGGCTGGGGAACGAAGATCCCGCAAGTCGCTTGGTGCAGCCAAAAAAAAAAAAAAAAAATCATCTCAGACAAAGAATGCTTAACGGGATGAGTTTGGGAAGGACCTGAGGGGTCTTCAGCTTTATCTCCTGCCAAGTCCCCCGCCTCCTGCCTCTGCTTACACTAAATATAGCTGGGCATGGAGAATTCAGCTCTTTGGCTGTGATCCTGGACTCACTGTTAACTTGGATCACAGACCTCAGGTCTAAAGTGTCTAGTTCTTCTTTATCTTCTTTCAAACAGGCCAGTTTCAAAGGAACCACGCACGTCTCTTGTAGGAATTTACTAAAGACTACAAGACATGAGCAACCTCCAAAATCCTGAAATTTTCCCACAAGTCTCACAAAAGAGCAGCCTTGGAGGTACCTTGGTTTGAATTCCAAGATTCCGACTACAGCCTAACTGACTTCTTCACCACCAGCTCTTTGAGAATTGCCAACCTCCCAGGCAGAAGCCCTGGCTCCGCCTACACCATACCTCCCTCCTCAGCCCCACAAGTTCTGCACCACAGGGTCTATTATTTGCCCTATCCCACTTCAGGTCCCTGTTTCCTCATAGTTAGGAAGTTGTAAATAGCAAAATCTAACTTCGCAAACCGGTTTTGAAAATAAAGGAAATTTACTGGCTTGTGAAACAGAAAAGTCTACATTCAGGAGAGGCTTTTTTCCCCAGCGGTTCAGTGATGTAATCAGGACCTGGTTTCCCTCTCTTTCCATTTCTCAGCTCCTTTTCCTCTTTTGGCCCCAATTTCACCCAGGTGGAGGTTCCCAGGTGACATATGGATGTGTGTCACCTATAATATATCAAAAACGTGGAAATCTGTTTCCCCAGACAAACACAAGCCTTGGAATTAAGTCTCGTGCACCAAACCTCCGTCACGGATTCCCTAATCCAGTCACCACAGTGATTGATTTAAGCAGATCCAGGCCCACCTGTGGAGATGGGATAAGGTTTCCACCTACCCAGTCTGCTCCAAAAGGAGAAGAGGGAAGTGAGTGTGGGAGAGGCAACTCACAAATGTCCCCCCCACATGACTCTAGGACCTGGACAAGTACTCACACTCTACATTTATGGGCTCTGTACTTGCCAAAGCACTTTGAAGTAAATAATAATAAAAATATTTTATATGTGTAAAGTAAGATATATATATATATATATATATATATATATATATATATATATATTTTTAGCGGTACACGGGCCTCTCACTGTTGTGGCCTCTCCCGCTGCGGAGCACAGGCTCAGACGCGCAGGCTCAGCGGCCATGGCTCACAGGCCCAGCCGCTCCGCGGCACGTGGGATCTTCCCGGACCAGGGCACGAACCCGTGCCCCCTGCATTGGCAGGCGGACTCTCAACCACTGCGCCACCAGGGAAGCCCGTAAGATATATTTTTAAATACATAAATCATCTATGTTCATGTCAGAAAGTTTGAATCCAAAAAATAAAAAGTAAATTGAAATACCCTGTAGTCTCATCACACAGGGATATCCAATTTAACACCTTGGTATTTATCTTTCCCAATTTAAAAGCAAAACAGAACAAAAACTCTAAGAATGCGATCGTAGGATACATAGGAAACAAAAAAGTCTACATTTAGGTGAGGCTTTTCCCAGTGGCTCAGTGATGTAATCAGGACATGGTTTCTCTCACTTATTGAGGAAAGCACAAAGGCCCCCACTTTTCTCACTTAATACATAAACATTTTCCCATTAACCTATTTTCTCCTCTGGGTAGGGGTTATTATAACCCCCATTTTACAGATAACAAATCCAAGGCTTGGAGATCAAGTTAGGAGCAGGCAGCCAGGGTGCAATTCCCAGCCCAGGCCCCTCACCATGGTGGCTTCAAGTGGGAGAGAGGATGCGCTGCTGGTCATTCGGGAAGTGCCCAGAAGCAATTCTGGAAGGTGAGAGTGACCACGTGCTGCACCTCCCGAACAGTCTTGTCCCCTTTCCATCCTCCTTCGAGGTGGTTCCAGAGGTCTCTGGGCACTCAGAGGAAGGAAGACCAATGGGTTTAATGTTTACCACCCCAAAGTGCAGTGTCATGGAAACCCAGGGACTCTGGACTCTCCCTCTACTTCTGGGGGTGGGGTAGGCAGGGCAGGGGGCAGAGGGCAAGCACTCCCCCTCAGAGGCCAACTCCTCCAGCTTGAGTTTTCTGTGTGGGTGCAGGGGTGGAATGAGCATGTGATGCGGGGGCAGCTCAGAAGGCCTGAGTCCCCACCTCCCAGCAGTCTCAAATGAAAAGGCTGTCATAATGGACAGTGGCCCAGACTCTGAAGCCAGATGACCTGCGGTCAGATCTGGCTCCACTAGCTGTGTGATCTTGAGCAAGTGAACCTATCTGTGCTCAGTTTCTTCAGCTGTGAAATGGGAATAATAATACATATCCCTACAGAGTTGTTGAGGGGTTTAAGTAAGATAATCTATATTAAACCCCTTGGGAGAGTATATGGCATATAATAAGCATTCAATAAATATCAGCTATTATTATTTTATTAAATATATGTGTTAATGAGTATTCTAGTTGCAGGCAATAGAAAACCACTCCTGCTGGACTAACAGAAAAGAGGAATTTATTTATTTATTTATTTATTTATTTATTTTGCGGTACGCGGGCCTCTCACTGTTGTGGCCTCTCCCTTTGCGGAGCACAGGCTCCGGACGCGCAGGCTCAGCGACCATGGCTCATGGGCCCAGCCCAGCTCCGCGGCATGTGGGATCTTCCCGGACCGGGGCACGAACCCATGTCACCTGCATCGGCAGGCGGACTCTCAACCACTGTGCCACCAGGGAAGCCCCAAAGAGGAATTTATTAAAGGGAAGATTGTCATGAAGGTAGGCAGCCAGGGTTCCAGAAGCGACTGGAAGCAGGGATTTTTTTTTTTTTTTTTTTTTTTTGGCTGGGGGAAACATTCAAAAGGCTTTGTATTCAATTCTTTTTTTAATTGAGATATAGATGATGTACAATATTACATAAATTTTAGGTGTACAGCATAGTGGTTCACAATTTTTGATGTTTTACTGCATTTATATTATTGTAAAATATTGGCTAAATTCTGTGTGCTGTACAATATAACCTTGTAGCTTATTTATTTTATACATAGTAGTTTGTACCTTTTAATCCACTACCCCTATCTTACCCCTCCCTGTTTTCCTCTCCCCACTGGTAACCACTAGCTTGTTCTTTATGTGTGTGAGTCTGCTTCTTTTTTTGTTATATGCATTAGTTTGTTTTATCTTTTAGATTCCACATGTAAGAGATATCAAACAGTATTTGTCTTCTCTGTCTGACTTGTTTCACCTGGCATAATACCTTCCAAGTCCATCCATGTTGTTGCAAATGGCAAATTTTCATTCTTTTTTATGGCTGAGTAGAATTCCATTGTATATATATGTACCACATCTTTATCCATTCGTCTGTCGATGGACACTTAGGTTGCTTCCATATCTTGGCTATCATAAATAGTGCTGCTATAAACATTGGGTGCATGTATCTTTTTGAATTAGTGTTTTCATTATTTTTCAGCTATACACTCAGGAGTGGAATTGCTGGGTCATATGGTCGTTCTGTTTTTAGTTTTTTGAGAAACCTCCATACGTTTTCCACAGTGACTAGAAGCAGGGATTTGATCAGTCACCAATTCAGACCATTTTCAAACTTAGTTTCTTCTCTCTGTACCTGCTTCACTCTGCCCTCCCTGCAGACCCACTTTCTCTTCTTGCCAGTCGTTGCGGCAGGACCTGGCCCCCCAGGGCTATCTGGCAAGTACACTGAGTCATTGCAGTGCCAGCGCCCAGGAGAGAAAATTGGATAGTCCCGTCTGGGTCACATGTACTCCTGGTCCAGTCAACTATGGATGGGGTCGGGGTCATGCAGTGCCAACATGGCAGCTCTTAAAGAATTGGGGACTGGCCTGTGAAGGGGTCTGTACACTCAGATGATGAGAGGCTACCATCCCACTTCCTTCTGTTACAAACCACATTTGCTCCTTGGTTCTCAAATTGAGAGAACAAACTCTCATTCCCACTCGACCACACTTACTTAGAGGGCCTGCTTGCAGCATCCCTCATCCCAGGGGAAACCCTACCACAGCATCTGTTACTCTAGGTAGCCACCACAACACACCCTTTCACACACACACACACACACACACACACACACACACACACACACCCCTCTGGACGTAGCTGATCAGCTCAGGTTCAGCCAATCCCTAGACTTGTCCCTGACTCCACAATCAATCAGAATCTGAACCAAGAAGCACTAATGGGAGGGCAGTTGTTGACCACGAGAAAGGGAAGGCCAGGTTCTCCTGGGTGCCAGGGGCCATGTGGAGCTATGTGGAATCTGAGCAAGTGGAGTGTGTCCGCTGGATGAGAGGAGAAGGGAGCAGTTGCTCAGAAAGAAACTGAGGTAAGAGAGACCTGCAGCCCAAGGCACTGGGCGGGTAGCTTCAGTCTCCAACTCTCCAGTTCGCATGTCCAGCACCAGAGGGACCTGGCTGCGTTTAGCTTTTCTGGGCCCATGGAGCTCCCTGGAAATTCCCATATGGCCTCACAATGCCCTCCACCCAAGGTTTTGTTTCATGTCACCAAACGTGCCCTGCCCAGAAAAAATTCACTTTCTTATTTCTCCCTAAAACAAATAATCCAACTTCCTTATTTCTCCGAGGAGAGAAGACGCCACAACCAACCCACCCCCTTATTTCTCCTACTTAAAGCCCCATGGACATGTGTGCATAGAGCGTGTACCAGAAACACCCATTTAAGGACACTTAGAACAATGGTTGGTGCCACAATACTCTCCTTGTCCCGACACCACCTGACCTCCCCCAGTAGAGAGGGGACAGAAAGCAACTTTGCCAAAATGGCCAGTAGAAACAATCGTTAGGACTGCCAACTCCAGATTGTGGGCATGGCATCCCTGAGGGCAGAAGGGGAAGATCCCCAGTGTGCACGGCCCCAGAGCTGGGCTGGTCATGGCACGTCAAAGTGGGGCCAGAGTAGGACTTTGAGGAAAATATCTCCTCCGAAGCACCACTCTCAGTGCTTCTGCACTTAATTAGATGCAGAAGTTGTTTGTACACTGAGCAACCATTCACTGGGAGGGAGGTGGGTTAGAATCTGCCACGGATGCCACCTCTCTCTCTCTCTTTTTAATATATATTTTATTTATTTATTTATTTTTGGCTGCATTGGGTCTTCGTTGCTGCGCGTGGACTTTAGGTGCGGCGAGCAGGGGCTACTCTTCGTTGCGGTGCGTAGGCTTCTCATTGCAGTGGCTTCTCTTGTTGTGGAACACGGGGTCTAGGCAGGCGGGCTTCAGCAGTTGTGGCACACGGGCTCAGTAGTTGTGGCTCGCGGGCTCTAGAGCACAGGCTCAGTAGTTGTGGCCCACGGGCTTAGTTGCTCTGCGGCATGTGGGATCCTGCCGGACCAGGGATCGAACCCGTGGTTAAGAATCCGCCCGTGGCAGGCGGATTCTTAACCACTGCAATACTGGAAGTCCCTAGAGGCCACCTCTCTCCCCACCACGTTCCCACCACGGGTAAGTAGCTCAACCAAGACCTGGTTCCAACTTCCTCTCTCCTGCAGCAAATCAGAAGATTTATTTGAATTCAGTGATGATTTTTTTTTTTTTGAGCCCATGGTGTGCTAGGACCTGCTCATGATTAAATTACACACATGCTAATTCCTCCTTGGCAGGAGACACTGTTAACACCGAAATCTTATTTCCTTATTTATAAAATGACAAGGTTGGACAAGGTATGGTCTCAGGCCCCGACTTGCTCTGATGGTCCAGAAATGAGGTATCTCATTGCTACCGTGTGTTATGACAGTGGATAGTAGACTGTTTTATTCTTTATTCTTGGGCCATCTTCTACACCTGTTTCCTGACCTCTTGGTGTCCCCAACACAGAGAGTCTGTGTGGAGTAAACTGATGATTGCTTGCTGAGAATCCAGCTAGTGCCTGTGAGATGAGACAGGTTCCTGTTTGGCTGGTTAAAAGCCTGATGTCAGACTGACAGCACAGAGTGATCCTGACAGGTGACATGGCAACATCCTGAGCCTAGGTGCAGCGGCAGTCCCTGGGCTGGGCCGGGTCACCCTCCCACCTCATCTTGCTCCACACCCACCCTCCCTTAGCAGCTAGTGGTTAGGTGAAAAAAATGTGGCCAGGGTGCCAGAAAAGTGAAAGAAACACCCCCAGTCCAAACAATACCCAAGAACAGAAGTTCATTTCAACAATCCTATTCAAATTCTGCCATCAGTAAGTGTAAAATATGGAAATATAAGCTAATTTTAACTTTGGCCTATGTGTTAGGTGTTTGTGGTTTAATGTTATTTATATTTCAAATTACACGGGAAGAAGGTAGTAAGGGGCACCACAGTGGTCAGACAACTAAACGTCTAAAGCGGGCCCTGGTGCTGGAATTCGGGTCCGCAATCTTGGAACTGGTGGCCCCAAATCATCGCTTTTCTCTTTCTCTGGGTGGACGGCCCTGTCTGTTTTCTTATCACCATCTCTTAAAATATCTTAAGACCGTAGTTGCAAAACAACGCTCAACTCACCCAAACAACACTTAACTAGTTGAATCCAAGTGGCTTTGTTTATATTAACTTTTTTTCCCAGGAGGAGGGGTTGGAGGGAGGAAAACAGTCCCTGCAGAAATGAATACCAAGGTTGTTAATTGCTCTTTATCCCAAGCAGGTTGAGTTGATCCCAGACCGAAAGGAAAATCCTCCATTCTCTGGAGTATTTTGGAAATAGGTGGGACAGGGATTCCACGGGATAGCCAAGAGTCTGTGGGGCTGGGCGGAGACAGCTTGTTTCCTTTTGCTTACCTCCAGGTGGCTGTTGGCCTGTGTGGGTCACCACCTGTGCTATTACTGGTTGATACGCTTCTTCAAGTGGGTGCACGCTTACATTTTTCTAAATTCCAATAGATTCATTTTAGAATTAAATCACTATTTCAAATGGGAAACCAATTTCATTTGCCATAATTAGAAGCTAACCATGACCATAGATTCAATGAATTCTAGCTTGAATCTGTTGCCTGCCAAAGGCTTTTAACAAGTGGTGGGGAGGTGGTGATGATGTATTGGCCCAGGGAGAGTGAAATAAAATTGAAAAAGGAAAGCTTTCTCAATTTGTGATTTGAGGTTATTCAAGATCACATCTGGATACCACCCCAGATGTGATTATGGGTCCTTTTTTTTTAACATCTTTATTGGAGTATAATTGCTTTACAACGGTGTGTTAGTTTCTGCTATATAACAAAGTGAATCAGTTATACATATACATATGTCCCCATAGCTCTTCCCTCTTGCATCTCCCTCCCTCCCTGGGTCATTTTTATGAGGCTGTGAGCTCCCTGGGAGAGAGAGGTGGGTTGATGTCCTTGTTAGCAGAATGTCTTACGTATATTGAGTGCACGGTAAATATGTCTACGTGTTGGGTGCCCTGAGCACGAGGGCAGCCTGCCAGGGCTGTGACAGCCCAGGGGCCAGGTCCTCCCTCAGACTTCTAACTTGGTGAGAGGTGGAAGAGCCTATGGGTAGGAGTGGGGGATGGAGCTTCACGATCTTGAACTGCCAGTAGGTCCCAGGGTCTTACAAGCAGGGCAGGGCTGGGGTGAAAGTTCCCCACTTGCCTCACCCTGGTGTGACCCAAAAGGGTCTGGAGAGCTGGGTGAGGCCGACCTCTTTTCTGGGAGAACAACGCCCAACACAATCCATGAATTGGCCTTTTGGTATTTGTAATTCTTAAAAGAACAATAATTTGTTGCCACTTTTCCTGTGGCCTCCAGCCAATGTTTGCTTTCTGCCTATTTTCAGCTTTCGCTGCTAATTTGAGGCAAATTGCCAAGTGTTTGAATAGGATGGAGTTACGTTCCCAGCTTGGGAATTTTATCTCTTCCCCCACCACCCAGGAGCGGGGGAGGTGTTTTGGAACTTGAAATTCAACTTTGGCAATTATATTTCATCTTTTCAAATTTCCGAGCCCTGGGGGCTTCAGAACCAACCTTGACCTCTTTGTTCTGATACCTAGTTCCTGCCTTGGGTAGAGTATCAGCCCCGAGGCCCCCAGCCTGGAGGCTCTGGGCCCCCCTCAGCAGAGGGCCGTTGCTTACTGAACACCTACTGTGTACCAGGCACTGGGCACTGTCAGCCGGGTGGCTACTGCCAGGATATTCTTGTGCTCTTAGGAAACAGTTTCTTGGCTTCGTTCTCGCTGGCTCTGTCATCCATCTGAGGTGTGAAGTTGATTCCAGAATGCCCAGACAAGAATGCTCCCAGATCTTAAGCAATGGAGCATTTCTAACCACCACCTCCACTCCCCACCCCACCCCTACACGCCAGCTGGAAATTTCCTCAGGCGCAGCAGGTGTTCAGAATAGCATTACCACCCATCCCCACCTCATCCTGCCATCTGGCCATAACCAGTCCCTTCACCTCGCAGAACCTTGGCTTGTTCAGCTCAGAATGGTCTCCCGACCCCTCAGGTCTGGTCCCCACTAGGAGTTCCTACCTCACTGGCGTTGCCTTTTATCCATGGCTCACACCAGTGTCCTCCCTGGCTCTCCCTCCTTATGTCCAGACCATCTCCAAATCCTGTTTGTTTTACCTGATAAATCCCTAAATATTTCTGACCACTCCCCTTCATGCCCACCACCACCATCCTGCTCCAGGAAACCAGTTCCTCACCAAGATGAGTGCAGGTCCTCCCCATGGTCTCAGGATGTGACACTGCTCTCTCTTCTCAGGGCAGATCTGATCATATCATGTTCCTGTGCTAAAGACCTGATTTCTAACTACGGCTGCCTGAGCCTTGTGAGGTCTGGCCCTCACCACCTTCAGCCACATCTGGTCCTTGCTGTAGCTACCTGGGCCTTCCTTTGGTTCCTTGAATGCACCATGCTCTTGCCTGCCACAGGGCATTTGCACATCCTGTTTCTTCTTCCTGGAAAGCCATCCTTTACTCCCCCAAAGCCTTGCTTCATTCTGTCCTATTTACTAAGTTCTTAGCTAAAGGGTCACCTCCTCCTTGATGCCCTCTCTGATCAGCAGCCCTGAGAGAGTCAGGGCCTCATTATACCCTCTCAGAGCACTGGGTACTTCTTCACCTTACTCTCATGTGGTTATTTGATTAACCATCTTCTTGACTGTAACCTTCATGAAGGGAGGGACAGTGGCTATTTAAAGTCACATTGTTGTCCCAGAGCTTAGCACCTGACACACAGTAGTTGAGTGAATAAACGATCGTATGAAGGCTGTTCTGAGAATCAAATAAAGAAGAGGGAGTGGGAAATGGAGAGGGAATTAATGTTTGGAAGGTACCCACATGGTGCTAGGTGTTTCAGATACATTGTTCTAACTAATTTTCACAAACCACCAATTTTACATCTGAGAAAACTGAGACTTAAAGATATTAGGTAACCCACCCATAGTACACAGCCAATAAATGGTAGAGTTAGGATAAGAGCATATTCTATTTAACTCCAATGCTCATGATCTCCCCTGTTCCCCAGTCTGCCTCCAAGTTAAAAACGTGAAAGAATGTGTTTTGCAAATTCTTGAGATAAATATTAGTCTTTTATGACCATCCCCAGAGCTATCATTACCATATTCATAATAGATGTGGAGGGAGGAGGGGGAGTTGTTGGAAAGAAAAACACTCGGGGTAATGGAAAGGTCTGTATTCTGTTTGGAGTGGTGGTAGCACAGGTATGTATATATTTATTGTAATTCATTGAAATGTGCACCTTAGAGCTGTAAATTTTACCGTATATGAATTTTACCTCCATGCCACAGCTATGAATAGTTGGTACTACTGAGGAAATTTGACTATGTCTCTATTAGCTAATATTATTGTATCAATGCTAAATTCTGTCAAAGTTTAACCACAGAGTTACCATGTAACCCAGCAATTCACTCCTAGTACCTAAGAGAATTGAAAACACGTATACACCCACACACAAAAATTGTACATAAATGTTCATAGCAGCATATTCAGAATAGCCCCAAGGTGGAGATAACACAAATGTCCATCAGCTGACGAATAGATGAATAAAATATGTTTTTTTTAAAGTAGAAAGAACATGAACAAATAATTTTCAAAGAAAAAATCTCAACCTGAAAAAAATAAAAGTAAAACAAAATGTCAGCTACATATAAAAGAATGAAATTAGAACACTTCCTAACACCATACACAAAAATAAACTCAAAATGGATTAAAAACCTAAACGTAAGGCCAGACACTATAAAACTCTTAGAGGAAAAGGTAGGAAGAACACTCTTTGACATAAATCATAGCAAGATCCTTTTTGACCCACCACCTAGAAAAATGGAAATAAAAACAAAAATAAACAAATGGAACCTAATGAAACTTAATTTGCACAGCAAAGGAAACCATAAACGAGATGAAAAGACAACCCTCGGAGAAAGTATTTGCAAATGAAGCAACTGACAAAGGATTAATCTCCAAAATATACAAACAGCTCATGCAGCTCAATATCAGAAAAACAAACAACCCAATCCAAAAATGGGCAGAAGACCTAAATAGATATTTCTTCAAAGAAGACATACAGATGGCCAAGATGCACATGAAAATCTGCTCAGCATCACTAATCATTAGAGAAATGCAAATCAAAACTACAATGAGGTATCACCTCACACTGGTCAGAATGGCCATCATCAGAAAATCTACAAACAGTAAAGGCTGGAGAGGGTGTGGAGAAAACTGAACCCTCTTGCACTGTTGGTGGGAATGTAAATTGATACAGCCACTATGGAGAACAGTATGGAGGTTCCTTAAAAAACAAAAAATAGAACTACCATATGCCCCAGCCATCCCCCTACTGGGCATATACCCAGAGAAAACCATAATTCAAAAAGAGTCATGTACCACCATGTTCATTGAAGCACTATTTACAATAGCCCGGACATGCAAGCAACCTAAGTGTCCACTGACAGATGAATGGATAAAGAAGATGTGGCACAGAGAAGCAAGAAGAACTACAATCCTACAGCCTGTGGAACAAAAACCACATTCACAGAAAGAGAGACAAGATGAAAAGGCAGAGGGCTATGTACCAGATGAAGGAACAAGATAAAACCCCAGAAAAACAACTCAATGAAGTGGAGATAGGCAACCTTCCAGAAAAAGATTTCAGAATAATGATAGTGAAGATGATCCAGGACCTCGGAAAAAGAATGGAGGCAAAGATGGAGAAGATGCAAGAAATATTTAACAAAGACCTTGAAGAATTAAAGAACAAACAAACAGAGATGAACAATACAATAACTGAAGTGAAAAATACACTAGAAGGAATAAATAGCAGAATACCTGAGGCAGAAGAACAGATAAGTGACCTTGAAGACAGCATGGTGGAATTCACTGCTGCAGAACAGAACAAAGAAAAAAGTATGAAAAGAAATGAAGACAGCCTAAGAGACCTCTGGGACAACATTAGACACAACAACATTCACATTTTAGGGGTCTAAGAAGGAGAAGAGAGAGAGAAAAGACCTGAGAAAATATTTGAAGAGATTATAGTGGAAAATTTCCCTAACATGGGAAAGGAAATAGCCACCCAAGTCCAGGAAGTGCACAGGGTCCCAGGCAGGATAAACTCAAGGAGAAACATGCTGAGACACAGAGTATCAAATTGGCAAAAATTAAAGACAAAGAAAAATTATTGAAAGCAGCAAGGGAAAAAAAGACAAATAACATACAAGGGAACTCCCATAAGGTTAACAGCTGATTTCTCAGCAGAAACGCTACAAGCCAGAAGGGAGTGGCATGACATATTTAAAGTGATGAAAGGGAAGAACCTACAACCCAGATTACTCTACCCGGCAAGGATCTCATTCAGATTCGCTGGAGAAATCAAAAGCTTTACAGACAAGCAAAAGCTAAGAGAATTCAGCACCACCAAACCAGCTCTACACAAATGCTAAAGGAACTTCTCTAAGTTGGAAACACAAGATAAGAAAAGGATCTACAAAAACAAACCCATAACAAGAAAATGGTGATAGGAACATACACATCGATAATTACCTTAAACGTGAATGGATTAAATGCTCCAACCAAAAGACGCAGGCTAGCTGAATGGATACAAAAACAAGACCCATCTCTATATAGGCTGTCTACAAGAGACCCACCTCAGACCTAGGGACACATACAGACTGAAAGTGAGGGGATGGAAAAAGATATTCCATGCAAATGGAAATCAAAAGAAAGCTGGGGTAGCAATACACATATCAGATAAAATAGATTTTAAAATAAAGAATGTTACAAGAGACAAGGAAGGACACTAGATAATGATCAAGGGATCAGTCCAAGAAGAAGATACAACTACTGTAAATATTTATGCACCCAACATAGGAGCACCTCAATACATAAGGCAACTGCTAACAGCTATAAAAGAGGAAATCGACAGTAAGACAATAATAGTGGGGGACTTTAACACCTCACTTACACCAATGGACAAATCATCCAAACAGAAAATTAATAAAGAAACACAAGCTTTAAATGACACAATAGACCAGATAGATTTAATTGATATTTATAGGACATTCCATCCAAAAACAGCAGATTACACTTTCTTCTCAAGTGCACATGGAACATTCTCCAGGATAGATCACATCTTGGGTCACAAATCAAGCCTCAGTAAATTTAAGAAAATTGAAATCATATCAAGCATCTTTTCTGACCACAATGCTATGAGATTAGAAATCAATTACGGGGAAAAAAACGTAAAAAACACAAACATATGGAGGCTAAACAATACGTTACTAAATAACCAAGAGATCCCTGAAGAAATCAAAGAGGAAATCAAAAAATACCTAGAGACAAATGACAATGAACACACGACGATCCAAAACCTATGGGATGCAGCAAAAGCAGTTCTAAGAGGGAAGTTTATAGCAATACAAGCCTCCCCAAGAAACAAGGAAAATCTCAAATAAACAATCTAACCTTACACCTAAAGGGACTAGAGAAAGAAAAACAAGCAAAGCCCAAAGTTAGCAGAAGGGAAGAAATCATAAAGATCAGAGCAGAAATTAATGAAATAGAAACAAAGAAAACAAGAGCAAAGATCAATAAAACTAAAAGCTGGTTCTTTGAGAAGATAAACAAAATTGATAAACCATTAGCCGGACTCATCAAGAAAAAGAGGGAAAGGGCTCAAATCAATGAAATTAGAAATGAAAAAGGAGAAGTTTTTCATAGGAGAGAAAAACAAATACCATATGCTAACACATGTATATGGAATCTAAAATAATAAAAAATGGTTCTAATGAACCTAGGGGCAGGACAGGAATAAAGGCACAGACGTAGAGAATGGACTTGAGGACGTGGGGAGGGGGAAGGGTAAGCTGGGATGAAGTGAGAGTGTAGCATTGACATATATACACTACCAAATGTAAAATAGATAGCTAGTGGGAAGCAGCTGCATAGCACAGGGAGATCACCTTGGTGCTTTGTGACCACCTAGAGGGGTGGGTTAGGGAGGATGGGAGGGAGACGCAAGAGGGAGGGGTATGGGGACATATGTATATGTATAGCTGATTCACTTTGTTATACAGCAGAAACTAACACAACATCGTAAAGCAATTGTACTCCAATAAAGATGTTAAAAAAATGTGGTATATCTGTCTAGTGGAATATTAATTGGGAATAAAAAGAAACAAAGAGATGTAGTGAAAGCAGTGCTCAGAGGGAAATTTATACCTATATATCCCTACACTATAAAAGAAGAAAGATCTCAAATCAATGACCTAACCTTCCACCTTAAAGAACTAGAAACAAAGGAGCAAACTAACCCCAAAGCAAGCATAAGGAAGGAAATAAAAAAGATCACAGTGGAGATAAATGAAATTAAAAAGAGAATAACTATAGAGAGGGTCAATGAAACCAGAAGTTGGTTCTTTGAAAAGATCAAATTTTTTGTCAAGAGGTTGGCAAAGCTTTAGCTAGACTGACCAAGAAAAAAAAAGAGAGAAGACTCAAATGACTAAAAATCAGAAATGAAACTGGGGACATTACTACCAAACTTATAGAAATAAAAAGGATTATAGGAGAATACTATCAACAAATGTGTGACAATAAATTAGATAATGTAAATGAAATGGAAAAATCCTAGAAAGACACAAACTGTCAAAAAAACTAAAGATAGCACCACTATATGACCCAGCAACTCCACTCCTGGTTATGTATCCGAAGAAAATGAAAACACTAATTTGAAAAGATAGATGCACCCCAATATTCATAGCAACATTACTTACAATAGCCAAGATAGGAAGCAACCTAAGTGTCCATCAACAAATTAATAGATAAAGAAGATGTGGTATATATATATACAATGGAATATGACTCAGCCATAAAAAAGAATGAAATTCTGCTCTTTGCAATATCGATGGACCTAGAGAGTATTATGCTTAGTGAAATAAGTCAGACAGAAAAAGACAAATACTGTATGTTGCCACTGGTTTGTGGAATCTAAAAAATAAAACAAACAAATGAATATAACAAAACAGAAACAGACTCACAGATGCAGAGAAAAAACTAGTGGTTACCAGTGGGGAGAGAGGAGGAGGAGGGGGAGGAGCAATTATAGGGGTGGTAGATCAAGAGGTACAAACTGCTATGTATAAAATAAGTTACAAGAATATATTGTACAGCACAGGGAAATATAGCCATTATTTTATAATTTTAAATGGAGTATAATCTATAGAAATATTGTATTCCTATGTTACATGCCTGAAACTAATATATCAATAATATTGTAAATTTTAAAAAAATCTGAATAGATACATAGTAAGTAAGGAGATTGAGTCAGTAGTCAAAAAATTTCCGGCAAAGAAAAGTTCAGGACTAGATGGTTTTACTGTTAAATTATATCAACATTTCAAGGAAGAATTAGCCAAAATCCTTCCAAAACTCTTCCAAAAAAATAGAGGAGGAGGGAACACTTCCCAGCTCATTCTACAAGCCCAGTATTACTCTGATACCAAAGCCATTACAAGAAAAGAAAACTACAGACCAATATCCCTTATGAATATACATGCAGAAATTCTCAACAAAATACTAGTAAACCAAATACAAACCAAATATACCGTGACCAAGTGGGACTTTTCCCAGGAATGCAAGATTGGTTTAATACGCAAAAATCAATCGATGTAGGGCTTTCCTGGTGGCGCAGTGGTTGAGAGTCCGCCTGCCAATGCAGGGGACACAGGTTCGTGCCCCGGTCCAGGAGGATCCCACATGCCGCGGAGCGGCTGGGCCCGTGAGCCATGGCCGCTGAGCCTGCGCGTCCGGAGCCTGTGCTCCGCGGCCGGAGAGGCCACAACAGTGAGAGGCCCGCGTACCGAAAAAAAAAAAATCGATCTATGTAATATACCATATTAATACAATAAAGGGAGAAAACCACATGATCATCCCAACTGATGCCAAAAAAAAGCATTTGAAAAGCTCCAACATCCTTTCATGATAAAAACACTCAACAAACTAGGAAGGGAAAGAAATTTTCCTCAACCTGATAAAAGGCATCTGTGAAAAACCCACAGCTAACATCAGACTGGTGATGCTTTCTGCCTAAGATAAAGAACAAGACAAGGATGTCTGCTCTCACCACTTCTATTCAACATTGTACTGGGGGTCCTAGCCAGAGCAAATAGGCAAGAAAAAGAAATAAAAAGCATACAGATCGGAAAGAAAGAAGTAGAATTATCTCTATTCTCAAATGACATGATGTTATATATGGAAAATCTTAAGGAATCCATTAAAAAAACTATTAGAACCAACAAACAAGTTCAGCAAGGTTGGAGAATACAAAATCAATATACAAAAATAAATTGTATTTCTATGTACTAAGCAATAAACAATCCAAAAATGAATAAGAAAATTCCATTTACATTTCATTGAAAAATAAAATATTTAGGAATAAACTTAACAAAGGAGATATAATATATGTACGCTAAAAGTTACAAAACATTATTAATAGAAATTTAATAACCCTTAAGTAAATAGAAAAATATCTCATGTTCATGGATTGGAAGACAATATTTATATGATGGCAATACCAGATTGATCTACAGATTCAATGCATTTCCTATGAAAATTCCACCTGATATTTTTGTAGAAATGGACAAGATAATCATAAAATTCATGTGGAAACTCAAGGGACCCAGAATAGCCAAAACAATCTCAAAAGAAAAAAAGAACAAAATTGGAGAATTCACAATTCCTGATTTCAAAACTTACTACAAAGCTACAATATTCAAGACAGTGTCGAACTGGCATAATGGAACAGATCTTAGAGACCAGAAATAAACCCATAAATCTATGGTCAATTGATTTTCTACAAGAGTGCCAAGACCTTCAATAGGGAAAAATGATCTTATCAATAAATGGTGCTGGGACAACTGGATATCCACATGCAAAAGAATGAAAATGAAGTAGAACCCTTACCTCACACCATATGCAAAAATTAAGTAAAAATTGATCAAAGACCTACACATAAGAGCTGTAAGGATAAATTCCTAGAAGAAAGCATAGAGTTAAATCTTCATGACCGTGGGTTTGGAAATGGATTCTTACATATGACACTAAAAATACAAGCAACAAAAGAAAAACTAGGTAAATTGGATTTCATCAACATTAAAAAAATTTGTGCATCAAAGGGCACCATCAAGAAAGTGAAAAGACAACACAACATTGTAAATCAACTATATTTCAATAAAAAAGGAAAGTGAAAAGACAATCCACAGAATGGGAGAAAATATTTGCAAATCATGTCTGATAAAGGTCTAGTATCCAGAATATGTAAAGAATTCTTACAGCGCAACAACAAAAAGACAACCCAATTACAAGATGGACAAAGGACTTGAATTGACATTTCTCCAAAGAAGATAGACAAATGGCCAATACCACATGAAATGATACTCGGCATCATTAGTCATTAGGGAAATGCAATTAAAAACCACGAGATGCCACTTCACACCCACTAGGATGGTTCAGGCGTAAAACATTTCTATCATCACAGAAATTCTTATTGGCCAGCGTTGATATACATAGAGATAAAGCAAGTGTGGTAAAATGTTAGCAAATGGGAAATCTCGGTGAAGCATATATAGGTGTTTCTTATATTTCTGTCAACAGAGGATAATAAAATGGCAAAGAATTTCCAAAGTTCATTCCATGGGCCCAAGCACCATGTGAATCCAAGTTCTTTGGAAATTCCGAGATCCTTGTCCCAACAGTCTGTTTTGCTTAGTAACGCGTTGTTCCCAGGAGCCTCTCCCTAAAGTGAGGTATGTGCATAGTACACAAGGCTCTTTGTGCCCCTGTTCATCTACTTCCTTAGAGAGGAATTACAGGGTAGTGGTTTGGGAGCTAGTCAGACTCAGGTTTAAATTTCTGCTCTGTCACTTAATTAACTGTGTGACCTTGGTCACATTGCTTAACCTCTTAGTCATAGGTCTCTCACCTGTAAAAAGAGGCTGAGGATAGAGATTGACTCTTGCATTATGGAGGACACTTAGCTTTGGTCCTCGCACAAAGCAAGTGTTTATTACAAGCAGCTAGGCTTGCTCTAGGGTGATGGAGAGATGGATCGGCTGAGGCTGCGGGTTGAACTGCCATGGCTTCTTTGGTTTTTTGTTTGTTTTGTTGTTGTTTGGGCATTTTGTTGGGGTTTTTTTTGGCATTTCTTTTTTAAATTTTTATTGGAGTATGGTTGATTTACAATGTTGTGTTAGTTTCTGCTGTGTAGCAAAGTGAATCAGTTATACCAATATATATCCACTCTTTCTTAGATTCTTTTCCCATATACGTCATTACAGAGTATTGAGTAGAGTTCCCTGTGCTATACAGTAGGTCCATATTAGTTATCTATTTTATGTATAGTAGTGTGTATATGTCAGTCCCAACCTTCCAATTTATCCCTCCCTCCCTTCCCGCCCGGGTAACCATGAGATTGTTTTCTACATCTGTGACTCTATTTTTGTTTTGTAGATAAGTTCATTTGTACCTTTTTTTTTAGATCCCACATATAAGCCATATCATACAATATCTGTCCTTCTCTGACTTACTTTACTCAGTATGAGAAACTCTAGGTCCATCCAGGTTGCTACAAGTAGCATTATTTCATTCTCTTTTAACGGCTGAATAACATTCCACTGTATATATGCACCACATCTTCTTTACCCATTCTTCTGTCAATGGGCATTTAGGTTGCTTCCATGTCCTGGCTATTGTAACGAGTGCTGCAGTGAACATTGGGGTACATGTATCTTTTCAAATTATGGTTTTCTCTGGGTATATGCCCAGGAATGGGATTGCTGGATCATATGGTAGCTCTAATTTTAGTTTTTTAAGGAATTTCTGTACTGTTCTCCATAGTGGCTGTACCAATTTACATTCCCACCAACAATGTAGAAGGGTTCCCTTTTCTCCACACCCTCTCCAGCATTTATTTTTTTTATTTTTTATATCTTTATTGGAGTATAATTGCTTTACAATGTTGTATTCATTTCTGCTGTACAACAAAACGAATCAGCTATATGTATACCTATATCCCCATATCCCCTCCTTCTTGAGCCTCCCTCCCACCCTCCCTATCCCATCCCTCTAGGTCATCACAAAGCGTCGAGCGGATCTCCCTGTGCTATGCAGCAGCTTCCCACTAGCCATCCATTTTACATTTGGTAGTGTATATATGTCAATGCTACTATCTCACTTCATCCCAGCTTCCCCTTCCCCCTCTGTGTCCTCAAGTCCATTCTCTATGTCTGCATCTTTATTCCTGCCCAGCCACTAGGTTCATCAGTACTGTTCTTTTAGATTCCATATATGTGCATTAGCATACGGTATTTGTTTTTCTCTATCTGACTTACTTTACTCTGTATGACAGACTGTAGGTCCATCCACATCAACACAAATAACTCACTTTCATTCCTTTTTATGGCTGAGTAATATTCCATTGTATGTATGTGCCGCATCTTCTTTATCCATTCATCTGTCGATGGACATTTAAGTTGTTTCCTTGTCCTGGTTATTGTAAATAGTGCTGCAATGAACACGGTGGTACATGTATCTTTTTGAATTATGGTTTTCTTGGGGTATATGCCCAGTAGTGGGATTGCTGGGTCATATGATAGTTCTATTTTTAGATTTTTAAGGAACCTCCATACTGTTCTCCATAGTGGCTGTATCAATTTACATTCCCACCAACAGTGCAAGAGGGTTCACTTTCTCCACACCCTCTCCAGCATTTATTGTTTGTAGATTTTCTGATGATGCCCATTCTAACCAGTGTGAGGTGATACCTCATTGTAGTTTTGATTTGCATTTTTCTAATGATTAGTGATGTTGCGCATCTTTTCATGAGCATTTTGGCCATCTGTATGTCTTCTTTGGAGAAATGTCTATTTAGGTCTTTTGCCCATTTTTGGATTGGGTTGTTTGTGGTTTTTTTTGATATTGAGCTGCATAAGCTCTTTGTATATTTTGGAGATTAATCCTTTGTCAGTTGCTTCATTTGCAAATGTTTTCTCCTATTCTGAGGGTTGTCTTTTCATCTTGTTTATGGTTTCCTTTGCTGTGCAAAAGCTTTTAAGTTTAATTAGGTCCCATTTGTTTATTTCCATTTTTATTTTCATTACTCTAGGAGGTGGGTCAAAAAAGATCTTGCTTCGATTTATGTCAGAGAGTGTCCTGCCTGTTTTCCTCTAAGAGTTTTATAGTATCTGGTCTTACATTTAGGTCTTTAATCCATTTGCCATGGCTTCTTACCTCAAGGAGTTTCTAGTCTAAAACAGAGGTTAGCCATCTGCCGGGGGACCAGGGTAGCTGTGCTGACAATTGAGCACATAATTTTGTCATCAATAAAAGAACAAGTGTTATGACTGTTCAATAAAATTAAGTATGCCCCTATGCTTGCATTAAAAGGACCTTAATTTCTGGACAGATGGAGCTAGGTTGCCAGGAGTTGTGGTTTTTAATGACCTTATATGGCAATTCTACATCAGTCCCTGTGTCTTTTTTTTTTTTTTTTTTTTTCTGTACGCGAGCCTCTCACCATTGCAGCCTCTCCCCTTGCGGAGCACAGGCTCCGGATGCACAGGCTCAGCGGCCAAGGCTCACGGGCCCAGCCGCTCCGCGGCATATGGGATCTTCCCAGACCGGGGCACGAACCCGCGTCCCCTGCATCGGCAGGCGGACTCTCAACCACTGTGCCACCAGGGAAGCCCAGTCCCTGTGTCTTTTGACACTGTACAGTCTTGTGAAATCCCAAGTCTGGGAACCACTTACTCAAAGGACACCTGAAGGGGGCTCAGTGGACAGGGAGAGCCAAACTTCCGAGTCAATAAATTGAATTCACTCAAGTATTTGCATGTTTATAACCAGTCAGTGAAGTAGTAGACATTTGCCTGTGGGAACGAGTTCCTAGGAAGGTTTTTTTTCTATTATCTTTTGCTTGAGCAATTGTTTCTCTGGGGCTGGCATTTCCTTCCTGTGTCTGCCTGCTCCCTGTTACCCAGATTTGGGACAGAGAAGGGCAAGGGTGAGGTGAGGCTCTGCAGAGCAGGAAAGAGGCAAGGTCAGGAGAGAAGGCTGAGCTGGACCCCAAGGTGTCAGAATCGTATCCTGCCACTCTCCTGCTTTGTGATCCAGGGAACTCACTTCACCTCTCTGGGCCTCCATTTTCTCATCCATTAAAATAACATCTCTTCCCAGTGTTGGACAGTTTCTGCTTGTATGCTCAATTTTAAGGCTCAATTTCCTCAGCTGTAAAATGGGCATAAAAATCTTACCCACCTTATAGCACGGAGGTGAGGATTAACACGTTAGCACAGTTCCTGGCACATAGTAAGTGCTCAGGAAATGCTTGCTAATGCTGGCCATTAGCTTTTACTACAGATCTACAATCCCTTATCTGCAATTTGAAATTCATAAAGCTCTGAAAACGCAAGTGTTTTTGTAACTTGGCCACCAAAACTCATTTGATGGCAGAACCTGATCTGAATTGATGCCAAGCTATTTATAGTCTTAATGGAATAACCCACTGATTGTATGTTAATGTGGTGGATTACCAGGTGTGGTCCCAGAATAGGCACCAAATCACCTTTTTACAGTCTGAAAAATTTTGAATTCTGAATCACCTCAGGCCCCTAGAGTTTAGATAGAGGACATTGAGCTTATCGTAAGGGAGATATGATAGAGACACAAAATAATGACTGGTTATAGCCAGGACTTGCTGGCTGCAGGGAGGGGGAGATCCTTGGTGCTGCAGGAGCCTTAGAAGTGAGAGAGAAGGACAACCAAGAAGGACCTAGCAGAGGGGGGTCTTGGTTACAACAGAAAATGACTCTGGCTAATTTAAGGAGCAAGGAGACTTGTTGGAAGAGTATCGGATTCATTCCAGGGTATTGGTAGGAGGGAGAACCAGGCTCAGAGCCCTCAAGGCCAAGAAACTACCGAAATCACCCACAGAACTGGCCAGGTGGATAACAGCCGAGCCCCAGAGCCACAGCCTGCGGTGCCAATCCTGACCCACAACTGGTACCAGATGAGGGCAGCCACTTCCAGCCTAGCTGCGGCTGCCCCACTGGGCACAGTCTCTCTGTCCCTGCTTTGAATTCAAAGTTTAGAGTGGGAACATCTGATTGACAGAACCAGGTGACGTGACCATGCCCAGACTGCAAGGGAAGCTGGGAAAACAAACATCTAGAAATTTTTGCTTTTAAAATGGGAGGTAGTTCTGCCTCCTCCCACGACTCCTAAGGAAGAGACTCCTCTAGAATAGGAAAGAGGGTTCAGATGTCAGGCAGTCAAAACAAACAAGAACAGGCAAAGGCTCAAGCAACAGTTTCTCAGAGGAGGCATTGATTCTACCAGCGCCTTGAAGAGTGATCAGACTTAGTCTGGAAGGGGTATGAAGGGTGGAGGGGTTCAGACCAGGGCAGGGGCTTATGTGTCTGGCTGGAGAGTGCTTACTAGATGACAGTCACTGAGCTCAGCTCTTTATTCATACGTAATTCTCACAAATGTAGGCAGCAGGGGAACTATTATTAGCAACATTTTTCAAAGAACCTGAGGGTCAAAGTTGTTAGGTCAACTTGCCCAAGATCATACAGCTAGAAGGTGGCAGAGCTGAGATCTGAATGCAGGCAATCTGACACCTGGCCTATAATCCCTACACTCTACAGGAAAAAGGTTCCCTATTGAGGTCATACTCCTATCAATTGATAGTGGCTGCCTGGAGCCCTATGTTGAGAAGGATTCTGAGGTTGCCTCTGATATATAATGTAAGAAGGGCTGTGATCAATTAGTGATATTTTCTTAACAAATTTGACCTGAGAACTCAAAATTCACGTTTTCAAGTGAACATGCAATATTTATCAAAATTGACCATATACTGGCCCATAAAAAAAGACTCAACATATTTCAAAAGATTGAAATTATTCAGACTATATTCTCTAACCACAAAGGAACTAAACTATAAATCAATAACAAAAAAGAAAAATTAAAAACCCCAAGTGCCTGGAAATTAAACATTAAACTCATCAAAGGAGAAATCAGAAAACTTTTTGGACTGAATGATAATAAAGATACCTCATATTAAAACTTGAAGGATGTAGCTAATGCAGTTCTTAAAGGAAAATTTGTAGCCTCAAAATGGGTATATTAGAAAAGGAGAAAGATTTGGAAATTAGTGATTAAAGCATCCATCTCAAGAAGCTGAAAAGTAACAGCAAAGGGAAAAAAGAAGAAAAAAGGAAAGAAGGAAACAACAAAGATAAAAGCATAAATCAACAATGCTAATAGTTGGTTCTTTGAAAGTATCAATATTAACAAAAAATTGAGTAAGTCGTATCTATCATAGACAGGGTATTGAGGTAATGACAGAACATGTGCCAGAAAGTACCTATCCTTGGAACCCTCTACCTTTTATATGGTATATGCTTACAACAGTATTAGTTAAACTGAATTTGAACAAGAGCAGAGAGACACAATATTTAAGGGATGGTGAGTAATTCAGTTAAGTTGGAGTTGAAATGCTGTGAGGGAGACGAATTAGACTGGATTCTGTTGTAGGTGACAGAAGCCCATATCAAATTGACTTAAGCAAATAAGAGACTTTATTTGTTTGCATAATTGAAAAGTCCAGGGGGAAGTCTGGCTCTACGCACAGTTGGCTCTAGGTGTTTAAGTGCTGCTGCAGGAGTGGCTCTTTGTACTTTTTATCCTCATCTTTCTGTATTCATTTAGTTCTCAGGCAGACTCTCCAGCCTAGGCTGGAAGGGCAGTGAGCTACTTGGGTGTTTTCATGGTGATGGCAGAAGTGCAAGAGAACAAGGGCACAAGCATATTTCAGGCAGCTACGTGTGACTCATTTGCCAATACACTATTGGTCAAAGCAAGTCACATGACTAACCCCAAGGTCTAGGGCTTGGGAAATTCTCTCTGCCCATCCTGAGGTTGTGGCAAGGATATAAAATAAATAATTAGGAGCACTATTCAGTCTACATAGATTCTAACTCAGCATTGGGCTTTCTGAGTCATAGGGTACGTGCATGCTTAATTTCACTTACAAACTGCCTGACTGTTCTCCAGAATGGCTGCACCAGTCTACATTCCCACCAGCAATTCACAAGGGTGTCTCCCTGAATCCTCACCAATGCTCAGCATTATCCACTTCTCTCATTTTTTGCCAGCCTGATGGATGTGAAATGGCATCTCACTGATGGTTTACTTTGTGTTTCTCTGATTATAGATGCATCTAAGTATCTCTGCACCTTGTTAGTCATTTGGATTCCCTTTCTGTGAGTCGCCTAATCACATCCTTCACTCATTTGCCCTCACGTTTTGGTTCCTTTTCTTATTGATTTGCAGGAGTTCCATGTATAGTCTAGATACGAATCCCTTGTCAGCTTTTGACATTGAAAACATCTTTTACAAATCAGTTTTCCATCTGTTAATTTTGTTTACAGGGTCCTTCATGGAACAAAAATCTTTGATATAATCAAGTTCAACATTTCTTCTCATGGCTTTTGCTTTTTGGGTCTAGTTTAGGAGGTGCTTTCCCCCTTTCTAGATCACAAGATATTCTACATTTTTTTTCTTTCACGTCTAGATCTTTCATACAGCTGGAATCCACGTTTGTGGTGGCCAAGGGCAAGGAGTCAGTTTTGTTCTAAAAAGTCTGTTCCTTCCTTCTTTGATTCATGGTGCCATCTTTGTTATATATCAGATCTGTCTATCATTTATTTTTATCTATCTATCATCACCATCATCATTGTCATCATCTGTATCTATGTCTATCTATCTGTGTATATGATAAGACAAGTTCTCCCATTTAGTTTTTCTTTTACAAAGTTGACTTAACTCTTTGTGGACCTTATTCTTGCATATAGAATTTAGAACAAGCTTGATGAGTTTCTCCAAAATGAAATCCATCTAGAATTTTGCTTGGGATTGTACTGATTCTGTAGCTCAATTTGAGAAGAACCAGCAAATTTATGATGTTAAGTTACTCTAACCATGAGTATGGAGTAGGTATCCATTTATATCTTTTTTTATATTCTTTAATAGAATTTTAAAAATTTCACCTTAGGGATCTTTTGCATTCCTTAAGTTAATTTCTAGAGACTTTTTTTTTTTTTTTTGAGGTACGCGGGCCTCTCACTCTTGTGGCCTCTCCCGTTGCGGGGCACAGGCTCCGGACGCGCAGGCTCAGCGGCTATGGCTCACAGGCCCAGCCGCTCCACGGCATGTGGGATCTTCCCAGACCGGGGCACGAACCCGTGTCCCCTGCATCGGCAGGCGGACTCTCAACCACTGTGCCACCAGGGAAGTCCTAGAGACTTTTAATGTAAATCTTAGGATTTCAAAATTTTTTAAAATAATCTTAGACATACAGGAGAGTTGTAAGAACAATACAAAGAGTTTTTTTCCTGAACCATTTGAGTTTTTGTTGCCAACCTGATGCCCCATCATCCTCACATACTTTATTGGGTATTCCATACAAACAAGGACACTCTTATACATAGCCACCCTGTAACCATCAACGTTGGGAAGTTAATACTGATGCATTACTATCATCTCATCCCCAGACCTCATTCAAGTTTCAACAATTGTCCCAATAATGTTCTTTTTTAAAAAAAAAAAATTTATTTATTTAGTTTTGGCTGTGTTGGGTCTTTGCTGCTGCACGCAGGGCTTTCTCTAGTTGCAGTGAGTGGGGCCTACTCTTCTTTGTGGTGCGCGGGCTTCTCATTGCAGTGGCTTCTCTCGTTGTGGAGCAGGGGCTCTAGGCACACGGGCTTCAGTAGTTGTGGCACGCGGGCTCAGTAGTTGTGGCTCGCGGGCTCTAGAGCGCAGGCTCAGTAGTTGTGGCGCACTGTCTTAGCTGCTCCAAGGCATGTGGGATCTTACCGGAGCAGGGATCGAACCCGTGTCCCCCGCGTTGGCAGGCGGATTCTCAACCACTGCACCACCAGGGAAGCCCCCCAATAATGTTCTTAATGGCAAAAGGAATCACATGTTCGGAACACGTCTTGCATTTGCTTTTCATGTCTCTTTAATCTCCTTTGGTTTGGAACTGTTCCTCTGTCTTTCTTTGACTCACATGACCTTGATACGTTTGAAGATCACAGGCAAGTTATTTTACAGAATGTTCCTCAGTTTAGATTTGTCTAATATTTCCTCATGATTAGATCCAGATTATGCATCTTCGGCAGGAACATCACAGAAGTGATGCTGCATTCTTCCTGTGGCATCCTACCAGATGGCACACAGTTTCAGTTTGTCCTGTTGCTAATGGTGTTTACTTTGATTGCTTGATTAAGGTGGCATCTGCCAGGTTTTGCCATTGTAAAGTTACTCTTTTTCCCTTTGTAATTAAAAGTATTTTGTGGAGTGGTACTTTAAAATTATGTAAACAATCTATTTTCATGAAACTTTCAATTTATTCATGGTTTTCATTTTATTCAGGCCTTTATTATCATTATTTATTTTGCTCTCAGTTTGTCCTATTTTTGTCTAGTGGAAGCCCTTCCAAGTTGGACATATCCTTTTGGCATGTCCTCATCATTCTTTGAGCCCTTCCTTGCTTTCTCTTATAACAAGATGATCTAGGCTCCTTTTCTACTTTCTCTGCCCGAAACCTGGAATCAGCGATTCATCTGAAGACACCTGGTTCCTTTTAGCGGAGAATAGTATTTAGAAACTAAGAGCTGAGAACAGGTGTGCTTATTGTTGCTGGAGTATCACTGCTCCCAGGCCCTCTCAAAGCTAGAGAATATATGTTGCTCTCTTCACCTGTCTCAGGCCCCAGCTTCTCATGCCAGGCTTGCCCCATGCTGGATGCCCTCCTCACCCCACTTGGGCCCCAACACCCCACACAGGCTGCCCCTCTGCACAGATGTCACTTTTCTGTGTGCCGCCTAATGGCTTTAGGACTGAATTTCTGGGGGAAGCGCAGGAAAACGAATAAAAAGGGAGAGGAAGCTAATTTCCCTGTTACTTTAGTATTTTATTTTCCTTTATATTTTTCAGTTGGCTATTGCTGATATGGAAAAATGCTTTCACTTTTTATAGGCAGGTCTTTTATGTGGTGATTATTGCATTGGTTTTTCTGTGTAGGTGATTAGTAAATAGTCTGCACGTAATGACAGGTTTACCTGTTATCTTCTAATCCTTACATTTCTTTTGCTTTTCTTTGTAATGTGGGCTAGAATCTCAGGGCTAAGTTATATAGTAGCTGTGATAGCAGGCACCTTTGAGTTGTTTCTGGTCTTAGAGGCATCTAAAGTTTGTCCATTAAGAATATATTTCTTGGACTTCCCTGGTGGCGCAGTGATTAAGAATCCGCCTGCCAATGCTGGGGACACGGGTTCGAGCCCCGGTCTGGGAAGATCCCACATGCCGTGGAGCAACTAAGCTCGTGCGCCACAACTACTGAGCCTGTGCTCTAAGAGAGCCCATGAGCCACAACTACTGAATCCCGTGCTCCTAGAGCCCGTGCTCCGCAACAAGAGAAGCCACCACAGTGAGAAGCCCGCACACTACAACGAAGAGTAGCCCCCGCTCGCGGCAACTAGAGAGAGCCCACATGCAGCAACAAAGACCCAATGCAGCCAAAAATAAATAAATAAGTTTATTTTTAAAAAAAGAAAGAATATATTTGTTCTAAATTTTTGGCATATAATTTTTTGTTTGTTTGTTTGTTTTGTTTTGTTTCTGTGGTGCGCGGGCCTCTCACTGCTGTGGCCTCTCCCGTTGCGGAGCACAGGCTCTGGACGCGCAGGCTCAGCGGCCATGGCTCACGGGCCCAGCCGCTCCGTGGCATGTGGGATCTTCCCGAACCGGGGCACAAACCCGTATCACCTGCATCGGCCGGACTCTCAACCACTGCACCACCAGGGAAGCCCCTGGCATATAATTTTTATCAAAATTTGCAGGTTATTTTCTATTTCTAGTTTGTAAAGAAGAATTTTTTAAATCATAAATTATTGCTAAATTTATCAAAACCTTTTTTTGTGTATATGTGCCTATAATGAAACAAATACGATTTTTCTCCTTCAGTCTATTAATTAACATGGAAAATTTAAAGAAATAATTTTCTGATGGTTAATTCTCGTTTCTTTTTTTTGTGTATGTGTGGTATGCGGGCCTCTCACTGTTGTGGCCTCTCCCGTTGCGGAGCACAGGCTTCAGACGCGCAGGCTCAGCGGCCATGGCTTACGGGCCCAGCCGCTCCGCGGTATGTGGGATCTTCCCGGACCGGGGCACAAACCCATGTCCCCTGCATCGGCAGGCGGACTCTCAACCACTGCGCCACCAGGGAAGCCCAATTCTCATTTCTTATATGTGATAAACCCCACTTGGCTGTGATTTTATGACATCAACAACATAGGATCCAGTTAGCCAATATTTTGTTTAGGATTTTCATCTTCATGTTCAGAGGTGAAAGAACCTATAATTCTTCTCTTGTTTATTTTTCCAATTTTGAAAGTAAGATTATACCACCTCATCGAATGTCTTAAACAATTTCTTCCCCCCCTTTTCTCTGATCCCTCTGCTTGAGAATTGAAACTTTGATACCCAGAAAGAGGGATGGATTTAACAAAGATCACAGAAAGAGGAGAGAGTCTGTGACGTTTTCTACCCTGAAAAAAATCCCTCTTGGACATGTCACCCACCTGGGCTCCTTTGTCAGGCAGAAGTGCTCCAACCACTGCGTGATTATCTATACTCTGTGTGACCAATCAGGTAGAACACTGGGGCCTCAGGTTCAAGTGCTTGCTTTGCCGCAGGACTTTGCCTCTATGACCTTGTGTGTTGGTTTCCTCCTCCTTAAAATGGGGACACGGGATCAGGCAACCCTGAGCCTGTTCTATCCCTGACAGTTGAGGCCTTTGTCATTCTCAGACACCCTCCTGGGGTTTTAGGCCAAGCTTCAGGGCACGAAAAGAATCTGGTGAAAAGGGAAGTGCTTGATGGGAGCATCATCTCCATGGGCAGCCAGGGCCTTGTTTGTGATTCCAGTCTTGGCCTTGATGGCAGCCGTGTGTGGATCTCCACATCTGAGAGAATGGGCTCTGGGTGATGTGTCCGCTGAGGCCATGGGCAGGGGAGTGAAGGAACCTGGGAGAAGCAGCAGGAAGAAGAACAGACTGCCTTACTACTGACTAGCAGCAGAGTCAAGCCTGCTGGAGCACCGGCCCCGCCCCAGGACCTCCCTAACCCTTCAGAGGCCTCCTCTGTGTAGAGGAGTGCTTGAGGCCAGGGGAGGCCAGCTCAGTGGGGCTCCGGCTGCTGGGTCTGGGACTCCAGCAGAAAGCTGCCTCTGGGGCCTGACTCTCCTGGAGGCCTGATTGGTTCTCCCTGGCCCTCCTCCTTTGGCACCTCCACCATGACTCCCTGCCCTAGCTCCTGGATGCCAGCTCAGCTTTCCAACTCCCAACTGCAAAGCCCATTTCACACCCCAAGCCCCAACCCCCAAATCCCAGCCTAAACTCTGCCCTTTCAATCCCAGTACGATTCCTTCCCCCAGACTCACCTAAACAAGGCTCATTCTTAACTGAGTTCTTCATCTCATTCTCCCCAGGGTGTCCTTGGTCACCCACACAGGTCTGCTTTGGGCCCAGGGAAATATCTAGTGTTGATCTATTTCCCTCTTGGCTCATCCAGGCTGCCCATGAAGCTGTCCTAGCTATTCCCAGGGACACTCCATGAGTCTACCCGCTGGCTCCCACCCCACCTGAGCTGGGGCTCCCCCTCCTCTGCCACTCCTAACCTTATTACCTACCAGACTGGGGCTCCATGCTGGCCTGGGCCCCCTCCAGCCTGCGTCATTGCCCCCTTGAGTACTACAACCTGAAGGTTTGCACCAAGTCCTTCCCTCCATGGACATGCTGCCCCCTGCTGGTCAGTTGGTTATAAAACATGAACGGTTTTCCAGGCCCAGGGAGGCTTGCAGAGCTGCCCTGCTGCGCTCTTACCACAAGTTGTAAGCACTTAATATGCTTTATCTAATTGAATCTTCACAGCAGCTTCATGAGGAAGGTTCCGTTATTACCCCTATTTTACACATTGGGATGAATGGAGCTGGTTTTGAACCCAGTACAACTAGGAATAAGAACGAGAGCAACTCTTCCTTAGGATTCAGAACTGCATCAGGCCTTTCCAACGTGTTGTCTCCTTAAAACTTCTCTCCCACTTTCCACAACCTGGTATCAAAGGTTCTCCATGGGCCCCACATGGCAGCCACCCTGTCCACAAACACAGCCTGCATGGTCTCCCCTGCTCTCAGCTAGGGACCCTCAAACTGCCCACAACACGTGCGAAACTCCCCACACCTGCATCCCTCCTCAACTTCCTTCCCACTACCCACCGCAGGCCAGTCTGCCTCGGTCCTCTGGGTCCTATTCCTTCCTGTTGCCAATTAATTATTCCTCTTTCTCCAGCTCCTTCCACCCCCCATCTCAACCAAAACTTTCCCGGAGACATTTAAAATGCTGAAGTCTTTCTCCTCTTAAAAATATAAGCAAACATCCCTGGTGGCACAGTGGTTGAGAGTCCGCCTGCCGATGCAGGGGACACGGGTTCACGCCCCGGTCCGGGAGGATCCCACATGCCGCGGAGCGGCTGGGCCCGTGGACCATGGCTGCTGAGCCTGCGCGTCCGGAGCCTGTGCTCTGCAATGCGAGAGGCCACAACAGTGAGAGGCCCGCATATCGCAAAAAAAAAAAAAAAAGCAAACAACCCCTCCGCCCCCTGCTCTTGAACTCTAGCTACCCTCCTACTTCTCTGGAAGGGCTGTCTACACTCACTGTGCTCATTTCATCATTTCCTCCTCATTTTTCAGCCCAGGCCATTTTGGCTTTTGGCCCACAGCTTCAGCAAAGCATCCTAAGGTCACCACTCAGGGGACATTGTTCAGGCTCTGGGCACTTGATTTCTCTCTCAGCTGCGCTTAACGCTGTTGGCCACACCCTCCTCTGGCAAGAGTCCCTCACCTGTGTTTCTGGCTTCTGGTTCTCCTCCCACCTCTCAAGCCTCTCCGCCCCAGCCTCCTCTGATGGCCTGTTATAATTATCTGGCCATTAGATGCTGGCGCTCCTCTACACTCGGTCCTGGACCCTCTCCTCTTTTCATCCCATTCTCTCACCCTGGGTAATCTCATCCGCACCCATATAGATGCTGATGACTCCCAAGTGTATACCTCTAGCCCAGGGTCCCAACTGGGAGCAGTTTGGCCCTCCAAGGGACCTTCAGCAATGTCTGAAGACATTTGTGGTTGTCACAACTATGGAGGGATGCTACTGACATCTAGTGGGCAGAGGCCAGGGATGCTGCTATACCTCCTACAATGCACAGGACGGTCCCCACAGCAAAGAACTGTCTAAGCCGCCAATGTCAGCAATACCCAGGCTGAGGACCCCATTCTAGCCTAGCCCTTCCTCTGAACCCCAGGTTTGTACATCCAACCACTTGTACCACATCTCCACTTGGATGTCTCAAACATACCTCAAACTCAACTTGTGCAAGTTGAACTCATGATCTACCCCAACCTGATTCTCTAACAATCTTCCCCACCTCAGTTGCACCCTGTTATGTGAGCGACAAACCTGGGAATGTCATCCTGGAAACCTCCCTCTCCCTCGCCTCAGTATCCAGTCCATTACCAGCTACTGCCCATGTTCTCTTACCATCTCTCCAACACCCTACTCCAGATACCATCATCTCCTGCCTAGGCTTTTATAAAAGCATCCTGTCTGGTCTCCTGGCAATATCTCAGGGGATTCCCTCCAATCTTTTCACCACACAGCAGCCAGAGTGGTCCACATCAAACTGCGGATCTGATTGTGACACCTCCTTGTTTGAAACACTGAAGGCTTCCCATTGCTCTTTGGATTAAGACCCAAAACCTTAACACAGCCTGCAAGGCCACATGTTCCAGACCCTGGCAATTCTCCAGCCTCTCGTAAAGCCCTTGCCCACCCCCCTCTCGGCACTCTAGTCACCATTGCTCTATTTTTCAGTTCTTCAAATCCACTGAGCTCCCTCCCACCCCAGGGCCTTTGCATATGCTGTTCCTCTGCCTGGACTCTTCTTCTGCTTCCATTCCCTTCACCTAGTTCACTCCTACTCATCCTTTAGATATATCAATAACTTCAGAGGTCACCACTTCAGGGAGATGTTACATGACCCCAGCATCTAGGTCAAGTTCTATGGTAAACCCTATCAAAGAGCCATGTTTCTTTCCTCACAAAACTTAGTTCAGCACGTAATTTCCCTGCTTATCCATGCAATGACCTGGTTAATGTCTGTCTCTCTGAGTTGATTCTGTGCCCACCAGGTGGGACCACATCTGTGCTTGTTCACCAGCCCCTAGCATAGGCCGAGCACTTAGAGGGGGTCAGTACAATCTCTGAAGGATAGAGTGAGTGAAATCTGATCTTTCCTTCTGGCAACACAGTGAATCACACCAAGAAGAAGCATCTGAGTCATCACCTTTTCTTTTCCCCTGAAAGGCATTGCTTCTATTCCTTCCTTATCACAAAAGCAATCCATGCTTGTGATGGTAAAATCAGAAATACAAATAAACAAAAGGAAGAAAATATAATCCTGCTGCACGTACTATTTTGCAAACTACTTTTTAACCTGAGCAATAAAGCATGAACAATAGGTATAGAGGTGTGTCAGGAGTTACATTTCTTTACTATTGTTTTTCCTGTATAATATCCCATTATGTACAGTGTATAGATTCTTTCTCAATGGACCCGCTGCATTAGAATACCAGGAAGCTCTTTAAAATACAGATTTCAAGCTCCACGCCCAGGAGACTGATTTGGGAGGACTTGGGGGGGTCCCAGGTATTTCTACTTTAAAATTTCCCCTGGAGATTCTACTGGGCTTGCCAGGGTTGGGAACCACTAATTGAACGAATCCTATATTTGGGGCCACAAAGGGAGCACCCAACATTTTGTTATTCCTAGTTGTGCAGCAATGAGAATCCTTATGTCTGCACTAGCAAATGACCTCAGTTCTTTCAGAAAGCTGGTTCTCGGGGTGGCCTTGCACAGTGGTAAGCCTGGCTGGGCCATGCCGCCAAACCACTTTGAGTTTTCAATCCCCTTTCTCTTGATCAGGTCTCTTCTCCAACGTCAAGTCAAGACTGACTTGATCTGGGAAGGGTAAAGCAGTGGTGGGAGAAGCATGATTTTCATTTCTTTACTTTATGCCCTTCTGAATAGTTTGATTTTGTGATGACTGGCATGTATTTTTTAAATTACTTTTACACTAAGACTTGGGATTTACTTTATTTAATTTTAAATGTTTTATTTATTTTATTTTATTTATTTATTTTTGGCTACGTTGGGTTTTCGTTGCTGCCCGTGGACTTTCTTCTAGTTGTGGTGAGCGGGGGGCTGCTCTTTGTTGCGGTGCATGGGCTTCTCATTGCGGTGGCTTCTCCTGTTGCAGAGCGTGGGCTCTAGGCACACAGGCTTCAGTAGTTGTGGCACACGGGCTCTAGAGCGCAGGCTCGGTAGTTGTGGCTCGCGGGCTGTAGAGCACAGGCTCAGCAGTTGTGGCGCACGGGCTTAGTTGCTCCGTGGCATGTGGGATCTTCCCAGACCAGGGCTCGAACCCGTGTCCCCTACATTGGCAGGCGGGTTCTTAACCACTGCGCCACCAGGGAAGCCCGGCATGTATTCTTTTTGCGATTAAAAAAAAAAAACAAATAGGATTTTCTGAAATGTCAAATGAGCTTCCAGCCTGGATAGATTTCTTTTGCTGAGCTCTGACCTTGCTCTCCAGATGCTTCCTCGTGACCCTCAGTTGTCGAACAGACATCTCAAAATTGACACACATGTGAAAATTAACAGAGCCAAACTCATTCTCCCCTCTCAGACCTGCTTCGCCACAGCAAATGGTACCTCCGCTCACCTAGCTGCTTGGACAGAAGCAGGGAGCCCTCAGCACCCTCTCCCTCACCCCCAATATCCATCCTTCCCAAGCCCTGGGGATTCTGTCTACAGATCCCATCTCACACTGGTCCAGTTCTCTCCATCCCCACCACCATCATCTTGGTCTAAGCTGTCTTCATCACTTGCTGGACTTCTGCATCTCACCCCCAAACAAGGCATTTTACCCGTGGTAACCAGAGTGGTCTTTCAAAACCTAAGTTATATCAAGACAACCTGACTCAGGATTTTCTGATAACTTCCTGTTGTACTTAGGATGAAATCCAAGTCTTGAAGGTGGCCTACCAGCCCCATGTGGTCTGGCCCTTGCCCACCTCTTCTTACTTTACTTCTCTCTCGGCTGCAACAGCCCTGGCCTCCAGTGACTCCTCCTGACAGGAGGTGAAGCTCCTTCCCACCTGAATGTCTTCATACATCTCTGGAACATTCTTCTCACCAAGCCTCACCTTCCCCTGGCTCTCAACTTGAGGGCCCTTCTCCAGGGGTTTCTCTGACCTGATCTAGGGTAGAGTCCCCCTCCACCTTCTTTCTAGCTGCTTGTGCTTCTCCATAACCCTCAGCCTCCATTGCAATGATATGTTTAGGTGTCTGATAATTGGCTATTGTTGGCTTCACTTACTGGAATGTAAGCTCCCTGAGAGAGTAGAGACGTGGCTGTTTATTCACAGTGAATCCAGCAATAGCGCAGTACCTGACACATGTAAGTTCTAAGTACCTGTTCATTAAAGACGTTGAAGGACAAGGGGTAAGAGTATCATTCTTCCTGTTTTAAAGGGGAGACAATACGGGCCTGAAATGTAAAGGGACTTACCTGATGTCATACAGCAAGTCAGTGGAGCTCAGGGAACTCACCCTGTAGGCCCTGGATGCAGTGCTCCCCTACCATTTTAGGCTGCCCATCATTTAAACTCACCATAACTCTGAGAGAAAAGGGATGGTCTCCTCATGTCACAGGTAACTGTGCAAATTCAGGCCCACTGAGGTCATGTGACTTACCGAAGGTCACCGGGTTAAGAGAGTGGACACTGTACTCACACCCAGTCTGTTCTCTCTCTGTTCTTTCTCCTACAACAAACTACAGTCCACACATTTTTACTGAGAACCTACTAAGTGTCTGGCACTGCGCTGGGAGCTGGGGAAGTGGAGTGAACCAGAAGACACATCCCTGCTCCCCTGGCACTCACATCACTGTGGAAGGAGGCAGGATAGCACCGCAGAGAAAAGCCCACTAATAATTATGAGTTGTGATATCAGGCTTAGAAACCCAGCCAAGTGATTTAGGCATCATCCCTGCCACCACCTCTGTCTCTGGACATCTGGAAGTTCTTCTGCTCCCAGCCCTTCCTCAGGGCCTCCCTAGCTTGCCAAAGCTGACCCCTTGCCAGAAATAATAAAGGTCAGAGTAGAAATAAATGAAATAGCAACTAAAAAAAATTTAGAAAAGATCAATGAAGAGAGCTGGTTCTTTGAAAAGGTAAAAACAAAATCAACAAAACTTTAGCCAGACTAACCAAGACAAAAGAGGACTCAAATAAATAGGATAAGAACTGAAAGAGGAGAAGGTACAGCTGATAACTCAGAAATACAAAGAATCATAAGAGACTACTATGAACAATTATACACCAATAAATTGGACAAACTAGAAGAAACGGATATTTTCCTAGAAACATACAATCTTTCAAGACTGAAACGTGAAGAAAGAGAAAATCTGAATAGACTGATTACTAGTAAGGGGATTGAAACAGTAATCAAAACTCTCCCAACAGCAACAACAACAAAACCCCGGACCATATGGTTTCACTGGTGAATTCTACCAAACACTCAAAGAAAAATTAATACCAATCCTTTTCAAACTCTTCCAAAGTAGAAGAGGGGGGAATTCTTCCAAACACATTTTATGAGGTCAGCATTATCCTGATACCCAAAGCAGACAAAGATACTACAAAAAAAGAAAACTACAGGCCAATATCCTTGTTGAACATAGATGCAAAAATCCCCAAGAAAATATTAGCAAACTGAATTCAACAATACATTAAAAGGATCATACACTATGATCAAGTGGGATTTATTCTAGGGGTGCAATGATGGTTCAGTATCCACAAATCAATTAATTTGATACATCACATTCACAAAATGAAGGAAAAAATTATGATCATCTCAATAGATACAGAAAGAGCATTTGACAATATTCAACATCCATTTATGATAAAACTCTCAACAAAGTGACTGTGGAGGAATGTACCTCACCATAATAAAAGGCACATGTAACAAACCCATAGTTAACATCATACTCAGTGGTGAAAAGCTGAGACTTTCCCTCTAAGATCAGGAACAAGACAAGGATATTCACTCTTGCCATTTGTATTCAACATAGTATTGGCAGTCCTAGCCACAGCAATTAGGCAAGAAAAAGAAATAAAAGGCATCCAAATTGGAAAGGAAGAAGTAAAGCTCACAATTTGCAGATGACAGGACTCTATGTACAGAAAACCCTAATGATCACCAAAAAATATTTAGAGCTAGTAAATGAATTCAGTAAAGTTGCAGAATAAAAAATCAATATACAGAAATACATGACATTTCTATACACTAATAATGAAATATTAGAAATTAAGAAAACAATCCCATTTACAGTACATGAAAAAGAATAAAATGCCTGGGAATAGATTTAACCAAGGAGGTAAAAGACCTGTAAACTGAAAACTGCTAGATACTGATGAAATAATTTGAAGAAGACACACACAAAAAATGGAGAGATAGTCCATGCTCATGCATTGGAAAAATTAATATTGTTTAAAATGTCCATACTACACAAAGCAATTCACAGATTCAATGCAATCTGTATCAAAATTCCAATGGCACATTTCATGAACTAGACAAATAATTCTAAAATTTGTAGGAACCACAAAAGACCCTGAATAGCAAAAACAATCTTGAGAAAGAAGAGCAAAGCTGGAGGTACCACAATCTCTGATTTCAAACTATACTACAAAGCTATAGTAATCAAAACAGTATGGCACTGGCACAGAAACAGACACACAGATGAATGAAACAGAATTGAGAGTCCAGAAATAAACTCAAACATATATGGACAACTAATTTACAACAAAAGAGCAAAGAATATACAATAGAGAAAGGATAGTCTCTTCAATAAATGGTGTTGGGGCTTCCCTGGTGGCGCACTGGTTGAGAGTCCGCCTGCCGATGCAGGGGACACGGGTTCGTGCCCCGGTCTGGGAAGATCCCACATGCCGCAGAGCGGCTGGACCCGTGAGCCATGGCCGCTGAGCCTGCGCGTCCGGAGCCTTGTGCTCCGCAACGGGAGAGGCCACAGCAGTGAGAGGCCCACGTACCGCAAAAATAAAAACAAAAAAAAAGGTGTTGGTAAAACTAAACAGCCACATGCAAAAGAATGAAATGGGACCATTATTTTATACCATACACAAAAACTAACTCAAAATGGATTACAGACCTGAATGTAAGACCTGAAACCATAAAATTCCTAGAATAAAACATAGGCAGTAACCTCAATGACATTGGTCTTAGTGATGTTTTAGTGGCTCTGACTCCAAAAGCAAGGGAAACAAAAGAAAAAGTAAGCAAATGGGACTACATCAAACTAAAAATTTTGTCTTCATCACTTGCTGGACTTCTGCATCTCACCCCCAAACAAGCCATTTGACTACATCAAACTAAAAATTTTGCACAGCAAAGGAAGCCATAATCAAATCAAAAAGGCAACCTACTGAATGGGAGAAGATATTTGCAAATTATATATCCAATAAGGGATTAACACCCAAAATATATAAAGAACTCACAGACTTAACAATAGAAGAACAAACAACCCTGTTAAGAAATGAGGATCTGAAATAGACAGTTTTTTCCAAAAAAGACAGAGAGATGGCCAACAGGCACATGAAAAGTTGTTCAACATCACTAACTTCTAGGGAAAATCAAATCAAAACCACAATGAGATATCACCTCACACCTAATAGAATAGCTATTATTGAAATGACAAGAAATAACAAATGTTGGAGAGGCTAGAAACCCTCTCACGCTGTTGGCAAGACTGTAAATTGGTGCAGCCACTATGGGAAAAGGTATGGAGATTCCTCAAAAAAAGAATAGATCTACCATATGACCCAGCTGTTCCACTTCTGGGTATTTATCCCAAGAACAGGAAAACACTAATTCAAAAAGACATATGCACCCCTATGTTCATTGCAGCATTATTTACAATAGCCAAGATATGGAAACAACTTAAGTGTCCATAGATGGATGAATAGGTAAAGAAGATGTGGTATATATAAAATGAAATACTACTCAGCCATAAAAAAGAGTGAAATCCTGCCATTTGCAACAACATGGATGGAACCTGAAGGTATTACGCCAAGTGAAATAAGTCAGATGGGGAAAGACAAATACCATATGATCTCACTCATGTATGGAATCCAGGCAACAACAGCAACAATAAACAAACAAAAACAAGCTCACAGATACAGAGATCAGAGAAGTAGTTAGCAAAGAAGGGGATTGGGAGGTGGACGAAATGAGTGAAGGGGGATCAGCTGTATGGTGATGGATGGTGACTAGACTTGTGGTGGTGATCACTTTGTAGTGTATACAGATGTCAAATGATGATATTGTACACCTGAAACTTATATTAAAAAAAAAAGCTGGCCTCTTACCCAGGTCTGTCCCCACCATCACATTTCCACATCGGACTACCACCAGGGGGCAGTTGTGCTCCATCTCAGATGGTTCCTCCACCAGCACAGCTTGGGATGGGGAGAGAAGGGGAGAGAAGCAGATACCTAGGGGACAGAAGGGAGTTAAAAGGCTGCCAGACTCCCCAGCTATTGGGTGTCTTAGGGAATCGGTTCTGCCCAGATCTAGAGAAGAGTTTCTCAATTGTTTTTCCTCCCTTGTCTCCCTCCTACTTTTATGTCTCCTCATTCATTCATTTAATAAACTTTTAAAATAGGTTTATTGAGATAATTTCTATCCCATAAAAGTTCACCCGCCTAAAGTGGACAAGACAATGATTTCTAGTACATTTACAGAGTTGGGCAACTGTTACCATAATCCAATTTCAGGACATTTTCATCCCCCAAAGAAGCCTTGTACCCATCAGCAATCACTTCCCAGCTTTCCATCCCCTGTTCCTCTCCCTCCCTGCCCTAGGCAACCACTAATCTACTTTCTGTCTCTATAGATTCACCTATTCTGGATGTGTCTCCTATAAATGGAATCATAGAATATGCAGCCTTTTGCGACTGGCTTCCTTCACTTAGTGTAATGTCGTCAATGTTCAACCATGTTGTAGCCTGTATCAGTACTTACTTCCTTTTTATGGCTGAAAAATATTCCATTGCATGGATAGACCACACTTTATCCATTAATCAGTTGATGGACATTTGGGTTTTTTTCTACTTTTGGGCTATCATGAATAACACTGCTATGAACATTAGCATTCCAGTTTTTTTAATTGAGGTATAATTCACATACTATAAACTTCATCCTTTTAAAGACTACAATTCAGTGGTTCTTAGTATATTCACAAAGTTGTGCAACCGTCGCCACTACCTAATTCCAGAACATTTCATTATCCTACAAAAGACCCCATACTCATTAGCAGTCATTCCCTATTTCCCCTTCCCTCTAGACCCTGGAAACCACGAATCTACTTTCTGTCTCTGTGTATTTGTCTATTCTGGACGTTTCATGTAAATGAAATCATACAATATGTGGCCTTTTGTGTCTGCCTTTTTTACTTAGTTTTTTTTTTTTTTTTTTTTTTTGCGGTACGCAAGCCTCTCACTGTTGTGGCCTCTCCCGTTGCGGAGCACAGGCTCCGGACGCACAGGCTCAGCGGCCATGGCTCACGGGCCCAGCCGCTCCATGGCATGTGGGACCTTCCCGGACCGGAGCACGAACCCGTGTCCCCTGCATCGGCAGGTGGACTCTCAACCACTGCGCCACCAGGGAAGCCCAGTATATGTTTTTGAGGTTTGTCCATGTTGTAACGTGTATCATTACTTTATTCTTTTTGTTGTTGAATAATATTGCATTGTAATGATATACTACATTTTATTTATGTATTTGTCAGCTGGTAGACATTTGGGTTGTTTCCAGTTTTTGGCAATTATGAATAGTGCTGCTATGAGCATTCATGAACAAGGTTTCGTGTAGGCATGTGTTTTCATTCGCTTGTGTATATACCTTGGATTGGAATTGCAGCGTCATATGGCACACAAAACAGCCGCACCGTTTTCCATTCCTACCAGCAATGTAGGGATATTCTAATTTCTCCGCATCCTCGCCCTTTTGATTCTAGCCATTCTCGTGGGTATGAAATGTTATCTCATTTACTCAATACGCTTTTACGGAGCACCGAACTATGTGTCAAGCCTGTTCTAGGTGCTAGAGATGAGCAGTGAACAGGACAGAGGTGGCCCTGCCCTCATGGGGGCCCAAGACCTACTATCGATTTAGATATTCAAGGAGTAATGAATACATTAACCAGACAAGTTCAGGAAGTGCAACGATGACTTGAAGCAGAGTATGGGTGGCAGGGCAAGGGCAGTGGTGGCGGAGCTGCCTCATCCAGGGGATCAGGGGAAACGGTGCCGCTGGGAAGGTGACATTTGTGATGAGACGTAACAGGTAAGAAGGGGCCATCCTGCTCAGCGCTGGAGGACAAGGTCCCGAGTACAGGGAACAGCAGGGGCAAAGGCCCTGAAACCTGATGAGTGTGGTGTCTTCTAGGGACAGCAGGAGAACAGTGTGGTGGGAGCTAAGTGAGCAAAGGAGAGGAGAGGAGGTGACAGGGGCTGTGCAGGAAGATCGCTCATGCCTTTGGAGGCTGCCATGAAGAGCCTGAATTTAATTCTGAGCTTGGTGAGAAGCCACTAAAGTTTTGAGAGCAGAGTATCTACATTCTCAGCATCTCCCTCTTTCTGCGTGTGGGGAAGTGGCTCTCGGGAGACAAGGGCAGAGCAGGGAGACTGATGAGGGCACCATTTGCACAGTGCAGGAGAAGGATGGCGGAGGCTGGGAGGGTTAGGCCTGGTCTGGATATGCTTTGGAGGTAGAACTGAACAATTTACTGGAGGATTGCATGTGAAGGATGAAGAGAGGAGAAGCATGTTCTTTCTGGCCCCTCGCATTTGACAAACGTGCAGTGAGGCCTCTGTACTGATTCGATCCAGTGGACCCACCGGGACCAGAAGAGGTACATCTTCTGCCTTCAGCCCGGAGAGCCAGGACTCTCCCCCACCAGAAAATTGCAGGCTGGCGGCCAGTCTTCATCAAGCTTCTGTGGCATCCTGGGTCCTACCCTTGGCACTGTGAGGGCTCAAAAGAAGACCCTTATTTTTGCCCTTAGGAGTTCAAGCCTCAGGCCAACCCTACGCTAACTGCTTCTGGTCATCCAGAACACGCTGCCCAATTCATCTCCCTGGCGCCGTGCTCCCACCAGCTCATCCCCGACTCGGAGCCCTTCAGTAGGTCGCCGTGCCCCTAGCTGTGTTTCCCAACTTGAGTAATGTATAGGCAGGCTCTCCAAAAAGAAGCTGATCCTCCCATGCCAGATACTGTTGATTTAAAATGCTTTTTTTATACTGTTCCTTAAGATATAAAGCTAGGTCCAAACTCCAAGGGCTCCTATACAACCATAAAACCGAGTTATAAATTCAATACAAACACACTACAAACCTGGTAACACTCAGACGAATGTTGTTCATTTAATGGGCTGGATGATGTGGTTTTGCAGAATCAAAATCACCCCCTTGCAATTTTGAGCATTTTATTGGCTGTGCCAGTGTGGTGTTCTGTTTTGTCTTTGTTTTTTTGTTTGTTTTTACTTTGGAGCTCCTACACAACTGTGTGGGCTGAATTGATTTGCTCACTTCTTTTCTCATGTGGGTGAGGGGAACCCTCTCAAAGGGTGAGCACATAGCCCATCTTTTGGCTCCCTTGCTGTGGCCATGTCCATTCCTCTGTGTTTTAAGCCCGGGACTGTTACAAGGACCTTCATGGGCCCCCAGAATTCTTACCTTTGGAGGCTCCACCTCACCCCCTGTCAAACATATGAACATGTACCCACACTTCACATCAACTATACTTTTTCTTTTGGCTATTAAAAGGGATTTATTTTTATAATTCTGCAGTTGAAATTATTTCAAGGAACAATGTTTGCGGGTGTGTCTGTTATTTTAGTTGTTGTTGTTTGTTACTTCAGAGTCATTAACATTCTTTTCTCAGATGTGAAACACTGTCTGGGCCCTTGGAATTCTCCCAGGCCCAAGGGCTGAGCTCACAGTGCTGGAAGATAAACCAGCCAAGCCGAGGCCTGCTTCTTTCTCTCCTCATCAGCCCAAGACTATTAAAGTGGGGCAGTTGGCACCAACCTGCTCCCAAGCACAGACCAACACGGGCATGAAAATGGGGTTGGCTGCTCTGGGTTACGAGACCTGGGTCATTCAGAGGAGTCAGAATTATGCTTGTACTCGTTGTTTTTAGATTATCAGTGAAATGAAAGCCCTAAATTATGAAAACCCTAGTGAAGCCAGATTACTGGGAACATGCCTGAGGTTCCCCAGAGGTCAGAGACCCCAGTTTGAGGCCCCTGGGCCTTCAAGGTCAAGTCGCAGCACCTTGGCCTGGGACCAAGTGCTGCACATTGTACGGCTAGTTCTCCTTTCCAGAGGCTTTGTCCTCATCACTCCCCTACCCGATACCAGATACAGGAGCTTCTCCACAGCCAGCCTTTGGTCCTACTGTTGTCTCTGCTCAAAATGACCCCCTTACAGTTTTCAGACTATTTTATTTTTTTAAGGTTTTAAAACATTGTGCGGGTTATACATGTTAACTCTAGGAAAATCAGAAAATACAGGTATAGGAAAATAAAAAAATAAAAATAATCAGTGATCTCATCTCAGAGAAATAATCATGATGAACTGATTATTTGCTATATATACTCTTTAAACTTCAGTTTTCCACATGCATATATTTATATTAACAAAATATAATGAGTGTGATTTTTCAAATGAAGTATCATAAGTAAATAAAAACAGAGAGTACTATAACATGTACTCCTCACAACCGAGTTTTGACAAACCTTAACACTTTTAGCATATTTGCTTCAGCTCCTTAAAAAAAAAAAAAAAACCTGACAGATGTGGCTGAAGCACCCTCTACCCCTGACCTAGTGCTCTTTGGCAATCCCTCCCCTGCATCCCCGTACCAGAGTCGATCTCTCTTACAAATTTGGGGTTTAGCTTTCCCATCCACGCTCTAGATATTGTTAAACTTCAAATGAATTGCATTGTTGTGCATATACCCTTCTGCAATCTGCCTTTGGGTCTGACACTATGTTCTATAGGTACGTTCGTGTTGACTCATGTCACCTAGTTTGTTCATTCACACTGCCATTCACAATTCCATGGAATGAATGGACCACAGTTTCTTTACCAATTCCACTGATAATTGATTGTGCAGACTGTGCTACAGAACACCTTGGTACGTACAGTCTTCTTGTGTTGGGAACATGAATTTCTCTGGGATCAATACCCAAGACAGAATTGCTGAGTTGTAGGGCACATGCAATATCATAACCTTCCTTTTTCTTACTTCACTCACAATTCATGAACAGTTTTCCATTTCAATACCTATCCCACATCAATATATTTTGTTTGTTTGTTTGTTTTGTTTTTTATAAATTTATTTATTTATTTTTGGCTGCTTTGGGTCTGCCTTGCTGTGCGCGAGCTTCCTCTAGTTGCAGTGAGCAGGGGCTACTCTTCATTGCGGTGCGTGGGCTTCTCATTGTGGTGGCTTCTCTTGTTGTGGAGCACGGGCTCTAGGCTCACAGGCTTCAGTAGTTGTGGCATGTGGGCTCAGTAGTTGTGGCTCGCAGGCTCTAGACCGCAGGCTCAGTAGTTGTGGCGCACGGGCTTAGTTGCTCCACAGCATGTGGGATCTTCCCAGACCAGGGCTCGAACCTGTGTTCCCTGCACTGGCAGGAGGATTCTTAACCACTGCGCCACCAGGGAAGTCCTAATATATTTTTAACAGCTATAGAAGTTCTGCCCAAAATTTCTCAACATAATCAAGATAGGCATAATTAGTTTCTATTAAAATCTACTCTGTGAGGGAGTATCTTTGCAGCTATATTTTTATAGCATATCTTTATTTCTGTAGGAGGAATGCATAAAGGTAGAACTTCTGGGTCAAAAGGGATATGTATTTTCAAGACCAACTTCCCTGAGAATTCTTGAACCAACTGCTCCTTCCACCAGCTCCCACCTCCTACAAGGGTACGAGGGCCTGTTTCCCCTAAATCTGGCCCAGTCTCACCCTTAAAGCTTTTGTCTCTGGAAATACTGTCCTTACACCTTCACCTCTCCTGCCGCTTCTCCTCTTCCCTCGGCCAAAATCTGGCTTGCGGACTTTCAAAGCCCTTAATAACTCCTGTTTAACATTCATCACTTTCTCATTTCCTCCACAGCTATTTTGGTGTGTGATCTATCTTTGCTCCAGATATAAATATTTTAGTATCAGGAATTCTATTTTCTTCAATGTTATTCTTTCATAATTTATACACTTCCAAGTAACATATACAACATCTATAGTAAACTACACATGCAGACTGTTAAAAAATACATGGACTTCTGGAAAATATTTGATTAAAATGTTCTAAGTCAGTGAAGTTACTGCATTTCCATTCCATTCCACCCAAACAACATTTGTTGAGAAAGCTCTCCGGGATAGGAGCTGTGCCAGGCCCCAGGGAACCAGAGGCAAATAGGCCCTGTTCCCTGTCCTCCAGGAGTTCACAGTCAATTAAATGTTGCCCTGAGCATCCTCTCATGCAAGGCAAAAAGGGAAACATGATGTATTATCTCCAACTCACGATTAAAGAACGAAGGCTATTTCAGCTGTGAAAGACCCTTTACCCTGGTGTTAAAGTACAAGAAGGATTTTTCACGTAAGTGCTGCTATAAGAACCTATGTTTTGAACAATCTCTTTAGCAGTCTTTTAGAGACAATGCAGAGATGCTCCGCTCCATGTGGATTTAATTCCTCCATCATACGTCAGAGAGGCAAGGACATACTATCAAGACATCATTCAGGCGCTTTCCTGGTGGCGCACTGGTTAAGAATCTGCCTGCCGATGCAGGGGACACGGGTTCGAGCCCTGGTCCAGGAAGATCCCACATGCTGCGGAGCAACTAAGCCCGTGTGCCACAACTACTGAGCCTGCGCTCTAGAGCCTGCGTGCAACAACCACTGAAGTCTACGCGCCTAGAGCCTGTGCTCCGCAACAAGAGAAGCCACCGCAATGAGAAGCCCGCGCACTGCAACGAAGAGTAGCCCCGGCTCCCCGCAACTAGAGAATGCCCGCGTGCAGCAACGAAGATCCAACGCAGCCAAAAATAAATAAATAAATATTTTAAAAAATAGACATCATTCGGTAAAGGTTCTTCTGGGGGTTGGGGTCGGGGTTCCACCAATGTAGCCTCGGTATAAAGTGGCTTAATGTCTGCTGGCTTAATGTCAACCGCAGAGGAGGACAGCCACTGGGTGATTAGCACAGTGTTAGACGCCTAGTAGGGGTCTAACCACACTCCAGTTCAGCCAGCATTTGTTTACTCACTTATTTAACTGACTGCTTACTCCGTGCCAGGCATTCAGGCTAAATCCTGGGGACATTTTGGTAGATAAAAGACATGTTGCCACCTCATACACTGCTGGTGGGAATGTAAAATGATATGGCCACTTTGGAAAAGAGTTTGACAGTCTCTGAGGAAGTTGAACATACACTGACCATAAAACCCAGCAATTCCATTCATAGGTATCCAGGTATTTACTCCAGCAAAATGAAAATGTGTGTCCACACGAAGACTTGTAGGCAAATGTTCATATCAGCATTATTCTATAGAGAAAGCCGGAAGCAATCCAAAATTGAAAAGGCGAATGGGTAAACAAAATGTAGCACAACCATGTTAGGGAATACTACTCAGCAATAAAAAGAAACAAACTTCCAATACTCGCAATACGGATGAAGCTCAGACTTCATGGTCAGTGAAAGAAGCCAGACGCAGAAGGTCTCATATTATACTGATTCCATTTATGGGACATTCCCAGAAAAGGCAAAACTGGAGAGACAGAAAGCAGATGGGTGATTGCCTGGCGATGAGGGTAAAAGCAGGGATTAACTGCAAACAGGTCTGAGGGATCTTCTGGGGGTGATGAAAGTTCTAAAACTGGATTGTGGTGATGGTCATGCAATTCTGCGAATTTACTAAGAATCATGGAATTATACACTTAAAATGGGTGAGTTTTCTGGCATGTCTTGTAAAGAGACATGACAAAACAAAAAAGACACAGGCTCTACATTTATGGGTTTTATCATCTAATTAGGGAGAGAGTAACCAAGCACCTAAGTATAGAATAATAAAGTCTGTCAAAGAGAAGGAAGGAAATACAGTGGGTGCAGTGACAGAGAATAAAAAGGGGAAGCTCCTTGGAGAGGCGGCCAGGGAAGGCCTATCTGAAGGGGTGTCATTTGGATAGAGACCTACAAGGAGGACAGATGGGAAGGGCACTCCAGGAGAGGGAACGGCATGGTCAAAGTCAGGGTTGGAAGCCCATGAGCTATACTTTTATGCATATTTTGTAGTGCTTCAAAGAGGTGCCCCGACCTACTAACCACATGGCGCATGAGCGATGGGGCAGGTGTTTAAAAGAAGGTCTGCCTGTGCCTTAAGTTGGCATCAGTTTTCCTGCCTCTTTGTTCCTGCAGCCGATGCGACTGCCCCAGTTACACAAAGGCTGCCCAGCATGTCCACACTGGCCTGCCGCTGCCCAGGGCTTGGGACACAGTGGGTAGTGGAGGTGCCTGGCCACATGCTAGGCAAGGAGACGGCCAAGGTATGTGTGACCTGATGCTGCCCCAGCACCTGCTTCCCAAACTGTAAGTCACGGGGCAGAGATGACTGCAGGGTCCCCCTTGACAGACTCCGCCCGGGCTCAGGCAGTCCAGAGGGCCAGGGGAGCTATAGGCCTCAAGTGGACCTGCCTGCCTGCACCTCCTCTCCATATCTAGACCTAATGCCCCTGAGGGCCGACCTGGATTCAAACTGCCACAGCGGCACTTCTGAGCTGTGTGACCTCGGACTTCACTGAGCCTTGCTCTCCTCCTTTGCAGGATGAGGACGTTGGGGTATGGGAAAGAGCAGATCTAGGATTAGAACCCACATTCGCTTGGTTCTGAAGCCCTGGTTTCTCCGCCATGCCAGATGGAATGGCTTCTTGCAATGGGCCTCACTGAGGGGCTATTTGGATGTTCTCAGCCCTGACCGTGCAATCAGATCACTGGGGAGTTTGATGGACTTTGGGATCCACCCTCAGGGATCAGGTTTAATTGACCTGAGGTGGGGCCCAGGCGCCAGTACATTTTAAAAGCTCTCCAAATAATTCAAATAAATAGGCTGCCAGGGTTGAGAATCACTGATCCAACCCCTTCATTTTCTTTCCTTGTTTAAACCCCTTCATTTTAGAGATGGGTTGACTGATGCCCAGAGATTCTGAGTGGCTGGCCCCATCCCCAAGGTCCTCCAGCCATTTGAAGCTGAGCTGGAGTCTTTTGAATTCTCCCCTATGTGTGAAAGAACTATAGTGAGGACATACAAAGCCTCAGTCCAGAGCGGGACCTTTGTAATCAGATAGAGGTGGGTTCATTTCCAAGCTGTCACTTACCTACACACTGTGTGACCTGGGGCAAGTCACTTCACCTCTCTGACCCTCAGGAACTTCATCTGTGAAAATAGGGGTTATGTGAAGTCTAAAGCAGATAGTGTATGCAGAGAGGAGGTGCTCGTTAACCAGGTGGCATCCGCTAGAGAGACCGTCAGCACAGTTCGATAGACATTTATTGAGCACCAGCTATAGGCTGGTGCCTGTTTCTGGGGCTATAGAGCTGGGATCAGACAGGGGAGACCGACAGAGGGAACACAGGAAACAGACTGGGCTACACAGAGTGGAGGGGCGATGTTAGCAGTAACATAGGCTGTGGGAGCACAGGCGTGGGAGCCCTAATCACACTTGAGATGGGGCAGGGGTGTAGGGTATGGGGATGGTTCCATCAAAGGCCTCTTTCCTAGTACCCTGGGTTTGGGGAAGTGAATGTTCGTTGAAATAACTACTTTATGTTAAATCTTTTGCTTTTGTCTACTCACCTAATCTTCAAAACACCCCTTCAGGATAGGTAACATTACTTGCATTTTAGAGATGAGGTTCAGAGAAGTACGGAACCTTGGCCAAGGTCCCTCAGCTGAGGTCAGAATCCACTCAAGGAGTCTGACTCCAGAGTGGAAGCTCATCCCATGGTCCCCAGCCCTAGTCACGTGGGGTTTTTGGGGGGGTCTTAGTCCACCATCCTTGGTTCTGACTGGCTGGGCAGCCCCTGGGGAGTTGTCCCCTGAGTCAGTGGGGCTGAGCAGCTGGTCTGCTTCAAGGGCACCTGGCTTGATGTTTTTCTCCTACCTGCACCTGCTCCCCCAGACCAAAGTCAAAAACACCCAGGAGTGGGAATCAGCAGCTCCCTGGGAAACCTCCTGAGAACACAAATATTCAGCCCTTAGGATAAAAGACACCTCCCTGAGTGGCAAGCCCTGGCCTGGCTCTACCACTCCCAGCCCCAGCTCACCACTGTCCTCACTTCTCTAAGCACTCCAGCCACTGGAGCCTTCTTCCTGTCCTCCAGCACCCTTCCCACTTCCGGGTCTTTGAACAGGTTGCTCCCACTGCCTGAGCCCTCTTCCCTTCTCTCTGGGTGTGTGGCTCTACCACTCCCAGCCCCAGCTCACCACTGTCCTCACTTCTCTAAGCACTCCAGCCACTGGAGCCTTCTTCCTGTCCTCCAGCACCCTTCCCACTTCCGGGTCTTTGCACAGGTTGCTCCCACTGCCTGAGCCCTCTTCCCTTCTCTCTGGGTGTGTGACTCCATCCTTCACACTCAGCTACTCCCTCTCTAGTGCCCCTGACCTCCCCACCACGTGGAATATCTCCAGCACCAAGCACCTATTCCCCATGTGACCAAAGATATTTGCTAAGGGACTTCCATGGTGGCGCAGTGGTTCAGAATCTGCCTGCCAGTGCAGGGGACATGGGTTCGAGCCCTGGCCTGGGAAGATCCCACATGCCACAGAGCAAGTAAGCCTGTGCGCCACAACTACTGAGCCTGTGCTCCAGAGCCCGTGAGCCACAGCTACTGAGCCCGCGTGCCACAATTACTGAAGCCCGTGCACCTAGAGCCCATGCTCCACAACAAGAGAAGCCACGACAATGAGAAGCCCACACACTGCAACGAAGAGTAGTCCCCGCTTGCCATAACTAGAGAAAGCCCGTGTGCAGCAACAAAGACCCAACAGAGCCAAAAATAAATAAATTAATTAATTAATTTAAAAAAAAAAGATATTTGCTAAGATGGTCTTGACATCCTCTCCCTCCTGCCTGATCCACCTTCCCCCACCTTGGCCCAGTCCAGTCCTATGCCCTATCCTATTTCTCTAGGACCCGACTCTCTCCAGTTGTCAACCAACAAATTCACATTACAGAATGTTTTTGTTTATGATCAAAATCTCCTCCATTTACAAAAATTCAGTGGAGCAGCTGCTCGGTGGTAAAGCAAACATTATAAAACATGGATTTAAAAGAGATTGAGGGCTTCCCTGGTGGCACAGTGGTTGAGAGTCCGCCTGCTGATGCAGGGGACACGGGTTCGTGCCCCAGTCCGGGAAGATCCCACATGCCGCAGAGTGGCTGGGCCCGTGAGCCATGGCCACTGAGCCTGCGCATCCAGAGCCTGTGCTCTGCAACGGGAGAGGCCGCAACAGTGAGAGGCCTGCGTACCGCAAAAATAAATAAATAAATAAATAAATAAATAAATAAATAAATAAATAAATAAATAAAAGAGAGATTGAAAGCTACTAGAAAGAGATAGGGAGAAATCTATCAGGCTTCTGTACCAAATTAGTAACTGAGGTTCAATATATAACTTACCTAAGAGCTTCCTAGCAGCCAAAGCAAAAGGGGAAATATACTGGGTTAGAGTAGTCTGGCTCTGGGGTGACTTGGTCTCTTGAAAAAACACATCCTTACTCCCCCCACTGAGAGGGGCTGTATATAGAAGAGCTGCTATTGGCAGGGAAGGCCTTTGAGCCTATGTCACTCAAATGCTCTTTCAAAGCTCAGCCTGCACTGTTCTTACCTCCTTGGTCCCTGCTCTAGCCTCTCCCATCTTTTCCCATCCAGCAATCTCTGCCCTTTCTCTCCTAGCTTGTTTGTTTCCCCTCCCTCCTCCTGTTACTTGGAGGGAGTGGTTTTCCATTCTCTCTGCACTCCTGTCCCTGCTGGCAGTCTCCGTGCTTATCCCAGCTAATTCTCAAGCATTTCATCTGCTTCACCGCTCCAGCCTGGCCTACTTTCCCTGGCTCTGGGCTCCGCAAAAGTAGTGGGTTTTCCATCAGCAGAGGTGTTCAGACTTGGGCCATGTGACCTCTGTGGGGGAAGCAGCAGAGGAGATTTATAAATGGAAAGAGGGACTAGAATAGATGACTTTTCACATCTCTTTCAGGTCCAGCCCACAGGGTCTGTGACTCTGTGCCTGGGTGACCGAGATGTAGCCCAGATCCCCACCCCAGCTCCGGCTCCTGTATGGTCCTTCAGAGAAAACACAGTTGAGTTCAAATCCCATGACACAACTTAAAAGCTGCCTTACTCTAGATTAGTGATCATGTCCCACTCAGCTTCAGGTTCTTAACATAGAAAACAGGGGTAATACTGACCACAGGGAATTGTGGGGTCAACGACAGCGCATGCCTAACTTTTATTTATGTATATTCCTGCCCAATCACAAGCAGAAAGGGGTTTGAAGCTCCTTAACAAATAAACACACAAATAACAACGACAACAAAAACTGAGCAACTACATACCAGACGATTAAAATAATGGAAAAACTATCTCATCCCAGCTCCCCTACTTGCTGGCTGTGTGACCTTGGGCAAGTTGTTTCACCTCTCTGAGCCTCAGCTTCCGCATTTGTAAAATGAGATAATAGTAGTACCTGCCCCCATTGGGATATTATAGAATTAAATAAAGTAATATGGAAGAATATTTAGCACAATGCTTGGCATATAGTAAATAGTCAATACATTTTAGCAATTATTAATATTATGTAATCTCACTTTTTTGTTTATAAAAAAGTAACCAGGGTACAGCTGAGCCACTTTGAGGACAGCCTCAAATCACTATTGAATTAGAAAGAAACACCAGTTCCTCCCCTCCCCCCACAACAACAAAAAAATTGAAAGGCAATTTAAAGGGATTTTTTTTTTTTTAATTTATTTTTGTCTGCATTGGGTCTTTGATGCTGTGCGCAGGCTTTCTCTAGTTGCGGCAAGCGGGGGCTACTTTTCATTGTGGTGCGTGGGCTTCTCGTTGCGGTGGCTTCTCTTGTTGCGGAGCACGGACTCTAGGAGAGCAGGCTTCAGTAGTTGTGGCACACGGGCTCAGTAGTTGTGGCGCACGGGTTCAGTAGTTGTGGCACACGGGCTCAGTAGTTGTGGCGCATGGGCTCAGTAGCTGTGGCACACTGGCTTAGTTGCTCCATGGCATGTGGGGGTCTTCCCAGCCCAGGGCTCGAACCCGTGTCCCCTTCATTGGCAGGTGGATTCTTAACCACTGCGCCATCAGGGAAGTCTAAAAGGCAATTTAAATATTTATTCAATTCTTTTGAAAATGTTAAAGGTGATTTTATTCATAATCTCAAAAAAACTTCTTAACATTCCTTTTCCTCTTTCTGTTTCTTTTTCTTGTCTTCCCTCCCACCCTCTGCAGACAGCCTCCAAATCTGTATCCTGAGTCCTTGAAATGCTCTCTCAAAGCTCAGGCTGCACTGCTCTTACCTCCTTGCCCCCTGCTTCAGCCTCTCCCATCTTTTCCCACCCAGCAACCTCTGCCCTTTCCCTCTTAGCTTGTTTCCTTCCCTTCCCTCCTCCTGTTACTCAGATCCACAGAATAAAACCAGGCTGAAGCTACCTGAACTACAGAGTTTTCTTCCTCAAAGGCAGGGAGGAAAGGAGGCTATGAACAGGTGAATAATGTAATGTTCTTCCTCTCACAAAACAGACACACATCTGTTAATACAGCTAAATGCAGAATCTCATCAAGGAGTTATCAGTGGTTGATGTTTGAGGAGTAAGATTATGGGGGACTTTTTCCCTATTGTATTCATTTCCATATTGTTTACACTATTTTACAGTGAGCACATATTAATTGCACTTGAAATCAGGGAAAATAGCAGAAAGAGTAAAGCAAAAGCAGGGATAATGTGAGTATCCAAAATATATTCCACTGGTCCTGTATTTAAATCATGCAAAGCGCCAACTATGGGGCCCAGCACACACTTGATAAATAGCAGCTATTGTTAGTCAAGACCTAATGGACCTCCAGCCCCTCATGGAAACTCAAACTGCCCAATTGAATCAGAGTAGCTGGTGGCCCAAGGAGAAAGGGATCAGGCTGCGACATGCCGGTCCCCAGCCCCACCCCAGGCAAACTCTCTGCAGGGTTGCAGAAATAGTCTGATTGGGTCTGACAAGTTCTGCTTGCTCCTCCCGGACCAGCCTCCTAACGGGCTCTTTCTGATGCTTACCTGATTATATCCTCCTAGGCTGGCGGGTGGATGTGTGTGATGGGGGAGTCTGTTCCTGGAGAGTCTGGTGATGCCCCCAGGAGCTCTAGACTATAGCTTCAGTTCAGTTATGGAAGACAAAACAAAATAAAAAATTAAATAGTTCTCATAATGAGTCTCATCCTGTCTGCAGGCCATGGGCTGTCCAATTTGTCCAGACTCTCTCTGACTTGGTACATGGCATCAGCAACCCCCCACTCCCCCCAAAAATCAGTCAACCACTAAGGATTCTTTGGGTACCTACTGTATGCTAGACATTACTGAATGTCTACTCTGTACAAGATGATGACAGAGGCAAAGCAGAGGAAGAAGAATACCAATAATAACGGTTGCCATTTATTGAAGGCCTATGAAATGTAAGATTCTCCACAAATTCGGGAGGATTCTTCTTGGACCTTGGTGAGTCCTGAGGCTGGGATGGCTAGAAATCACAACTAGACTCAAATGCCAGGTACCTCTGAGGCCCTCACTCTCCATGGCCTGGCCAGTCAGAACCCTCGGTCACAGTGACTGGCCAAGGAATGGATACATGTCTCAGTAAGAGCCAATGAGACTTGGTTTGAGGAATGTTGTTGGAACTGTTGAGGCAAGAGTCCCTGTTTCTGTTGCAGCTGCTGAGAGACTAGGATGCCTGGCTGGTGCTGCTGGCAGCCACCCTGTGATCATGAGGAGAGAGTCTGCCAGAGGACAAGGCCAGCAGAGAGGGAAACAGTCTTGACAGACCAAGAGAATGACACTGAATCCTGACAATCATCTGAGCTCCTCAATGCAGCCATGACTAAAGCTAGCTCTACCCCTGTACTTTTCAGTTTAAGGGAGTTTTTCTGCCAGTTTGAGCCCAGAAACCTGAGTATTTGGAGGAAGCACCCTCACCATCCAGTCTATAGGAGCCTGACAAGGGAAACATGTTTCCTTCCACACAACCACCCAGGTTTCTGTCAGAGAGCACAGCAAGTCCACAAATGTCAACAGAAGCAGCATGATGCCAGCAAAGGACCAAATCCTCTTAGACTGGCTGTGCCACCTTGGGGAAGTCACTTTCCCTCTCTGAACATTAATTTTCCTCACCTGTAACATGGGGCTGGGGTGGGAATCATAGCATCTATAGAATAGAATTGTTCCTAGAAGGCTGTTTGGTGGAGGTGAGCTCTGAGGATCCTCAAGGAGCTGGAGGTTAGGGTCAGAGTTAGCAGCAAACCTTCTCACTGTTCTCCCCTGAGCAGCATAAGACCAGGGCCTGTCTCTCCCAGGCAGCCTGGTGGAATGGAAGAGACCGAGCCATAGCACTAGGAGTCCTTCATTCTAGTCCTGGTTCTGCTGCCAGCCCAGGGAGTGGCTCTGGGCAAGCCCCTCCCCTGCCAATGTGCCCCCTTCAGAGGTGAGAAAGCCACGCCCTTTCTCCTCTTTTCTTCATAGAGTCAGGATCACATCATGTTCACTGTTGTATCCCCAATACTCAGCCCGGTTCCTGCCTCGTTGATAGAGTATTCCAGAATGCCCATCGTGTGAGTGAATAAAATGTGGTCAGGATGCCTGACCTTTCTTTTCTTTTTTTTTGGAACATGTTGTTGTAGTATAACATATACAGAAAAAAATGCACAGATCCTAAGGCGTCTTCACAAACTGAACACAGCCCTGTCCCCAGTCCTTCCATCCCAAAACCACCTTACCAGCAGCCGGAAGTCCCCCTGTTGCCCCCTTTCCAGTCATTCCCTCCCCAAAGGCAACACTGGCCAGACTTCTGACAGTATTGAAGTGCTTTGAACTTAATATAAAGGGAGAAACGCTTAACATTTTCCAGTGGTTCATAGCTTACAGAGGACCCACGTGTACATTAACTCATTAAATCTTCACATCAGTACTGGGGGGTAGGCAGGAATTACAAATCCTATTTTACAGAGGAGAAAACTGAGGCTCAGAGAGGAGAAGGGAATCCCCCAGAATCACACCGCTGGCAAGTGGAAAGCTAGGGTAACTGGTTCCATTTTCGTGTCTCCCTGGATTTCAGAATGTCCCTCCAGGCATCAGGAATGGTCACGAATCTGAAACCAGGAATAGTCAGGAATCTGAAACCAGTCCAGGCCTGGACAGCTGATGGTATAAGCTACCAGTCCTCCAGGATGGAAAGAGGGTCTGGGCATCAAAGTCCAGAGAAGTTTTGGTCACCTTTTGGGCAGGGCCCACCCCTCCTTTCTAGTCTGTGGCACTCAACAAGCTTTGTGAATGCTGACAAGTGGCTTCCTCCCTGTCTCCCTCCCTCCACACTGGAGAATTCAGAGGGCTGTTGAATGGAAACAGGGAGAGTTATTTCCACAGCTCCCTCCCTGCCCTCCAGGTGGCCACACACACTGCCCAGGAGCAGATGGTCCCTTTGTAACCTTGCACTGTGTGCCCAGACCCCTCCTCTGCATGCTCAGAATCACTCTGGGCCAGCTCCTGACCAGGGTGGCTGGCAGTAGATGCCTTGTCTTCCAGAATCCACCTCTGTCACCCGTGACTGGTAGGCAAGATTCCCCAGGTCTTTCCTTCTGGCCTCATGAACTCCTATACATCCTTCAAAGCCCAAACACCATCTCCTCTGGAATGTCTTTGTCTCTCCTAAACATCCACTTACCATGGTCCCTGCATATTAGTTTCTCTTTCTCAACACAACATAGAGATAATCACAAAGTCACATAAACAAAACACACATTTTCACTTCACCCACAATATTTCTCTCTCTCTTTTTTGCAAACTGGGCTACACACACAGTTGTACCAAATAACAGCCTTGCCCCTCTCATGTGCACATGCTACACCACAACACCAGAGGGGTTTGGGCTCCACTTGTTTACAGCAGGGACACAAAGTCTCTTTCTACCACACCAACATGCATGCAAAACAGGCCCCAAAAGCACAGATCACACATTCATACAAATACACAGACACACACCTCTTTCACTCAGGCAGTTACACAACCACATGTAGAGACAGTTTCTCCTCTGACATACAAACGTAAAGGCATAGAGAAACATCCATCCTTCTCTCTGCTTCCCTTCTACCTTCTCCTCTCAACCCTCACACACACACACACACACACACACACACACACACACACACACACACACACACACACACACACACACACACACACACACACACACACACACACACACACACGGAAGCAGGCAGTAACAAACTCCCAAAATAGTCAGTCTCTGCCTTTCCGTCACACATAAACACACAGGCACGCGGGATCCATCCCCCCTCCGCTTTTTCTGTCTCCTCCTCCCCTCTTACACACACACACACACACACACACACCACATAAACACACACACGCAGCTGCAGCACGCTGGGTCACACTCCTTGCTGGCGCCAGGCAGGAGACAAAGGTCGCCGAGGCTCCCGGCGCCGCGCACCTGACACAGCTGAGCCGCTCCCCGGGCTCCACCAGCCCCGAGCCGGTCTCGGCGAGGTCTGGACCCCGTACCCTGAAGCCGGAGACCCAGCCCGTTTCTGCCCTCGGGGGTCAGCACACCACCCCGGCCCCGGCCCCAGTCCCAGCGCGCAGAGGGTTAAGACGCGGGCGCGGGCGGGGCAGGCGGTCCCCGGGCGTGATTGGCTGAGCTGCCCGGGCCCCGCGCCCCGCCATTGGCCCCTCGGCGGGCCCGCCTCCTGGGACTCGGCGCCGGTGCCGCGCTTAGCCTCGGGGCCCCAGCGCGCCGCCGCGGCAGGCAGCCGCGGCGTCCGAGGTGTGCGGCCGGGAACTGGTAGTGGGGCCCGGGGAGCAGCGCGGGGCCGGAGCGAAGCGCGCGAGCTATGGTGAGTGCTGCGCCCGGCCCGCCTTGACGGTCCCCCGCGGCGGCGCCGGAGTGGGACTCGGGGCCCGCCCGGCTCGCGGGGGCTGGGCGCAGGCAGCAGCCCTGGGAGGGCGTGGAGTCGGGGGGCGCGCGGGCAGGGCTCGGCTCGCCTGGCGGCGCCGCGCTCGGTCCCGTCGGGGGCGGCCGCGCTGAGCTTGGTTCTGGGCGGCTGGACCCGGCCGGGTTTGGAGGTCTTGGGGTGGCCGATTCGGTTCGGAGTCCCTTGGTGCGGTTCTGGGCTGGGGCGTCCGGAAATCCCTGGACCCGGCTGGGCTTGGAGACCCTCGGCTGGTTCCGTAAGGGGGTCAGGGGCAATCTGAAGAGGCTGTATTCGGTAGGACCTGAGTGTCCCGGGCCTCTGAGGTGGTTCCGGGGCTCGACTTGGGGCATCGTGGGTGGCGGCGCCGAGCGCATTCATAAGACTAGGTTGGGCGCCCTGGGACTGTGAATCCAGTATTCCCCTAGGGGCTTGAGAGTGGAGGCTGGGCAGCCAGGTTGCGGCTGTCAGAGTCCAGGGGCCACTTGGGGACCCTAGGCCCAGCGATCTGGTCTCCCCAGCATCTCCCAGTAATGGGTCTTCAGAGGAGGGGGTTGCTGAGACCAAGCACTGACTTGGATGGGCATTGGTACCGGGGAGAAGGGAGCTGGGCATGGGGATTTCAGGGGGGTTTCTGAAGCCTTAGGAGAGAAACCCATTTGGTCGGGCCAGAGTTGTTGAGGCTGTGTTAGAGAGGAGGGTTGTCTCTGGAAGGAAAGCTAAGACCTTTCAATATCTCTCTGGGGCCCAGTGATCACCTCTCCATCTTGGGGGCCAAGGCCACCTACTTCTCTGTGGCTTCTTTCCCCAAGGACAGGCCCCTCTGATTCTCTCTCTAGTCCAGTTCTGTACCCTGCGGAGTGGATACAGGTCACCACGTAGGGCCTGAGGAGGGCACGTGCCAGTGATGGTGGCTGCCAGTCCTGGGGAAGCAGCCACCTCCACTTCTCCGTGGCAATGCTGCCAAGCCTGTGGGGGCCCGGGTGGGGGCAGGATGGGATCCCCTGTAGACTGACGAGTCCCCCCAGGGGCTCCCCAGGACCAGTCCCTACTCTGCCCAGGGCTGGAGTGCCCTTGCAACATCCTTTTCATCTTCCCTCCAAGCCAGTCCCCTCTTTTCTCGCTCCACGAGTGTCCGCCTCCCCTGTACCACCTGCCTCTCCGGAGTCAGTAGTAATGCAGGTATGGCTTGACTCTGCACCCAAAGGTGCTTAGAGACCATCTTGGATCCAGCCCACCTCATAGATCAGGAACCTGCCCCTGGATTGCTCTGCTTGGACTCCCCGCGGACGGCACTTGATTTAAGGTCTCAGTATATGGGAAATAAAAGGGGTGTCGTTGAGGTTGAGGTCATATCATCCACTTTGCCTCCAAGCCCACCCTGACCTAAGTTACTCAGAAAGAGAACTGTTTTCTCCTTAAATATCAGTAAAGAAAGAGAGGTCACCTTGCGTTGGTGACACTTTTCAGAGCCTTACAACCTAAGAAGCCTCCCAGCCTGTCAGAGGGGCCCCTGGCTTTGGCATCAAACAGATTTGGATTTGAATTCTAGTTCCTCTACTTCCCCAGAGGGACAAATTACGTCATCACCTCCCAGTATCAGTTTCCTCATCTGTGAAGCGAGATGATGGGTCTTATCTCACAGGGATGGTGTACAGATTCAGTGAGATAACCCAGTGAGAGTGCTTTGCTCAAATACAGCTAACTTTCCTTTCTTGTACAACCGTAAGCTCAAGGTGGGAAGTTCTGCCTGACATCTAACCTATTTGCTAAGTCTGGAAGAAGGATTAAAATTCATCATGTTGTGGGGAGAAGGGAAGAGTGATACTTAGAGAACGGGTCATTGGCTCATCTTTTAACAAAGATTTATTGAACACTTACTATATGCCAAGCGCTGTCTAGGGAGGGAAAAACAGTCGTAAACACTGTGTCAGGAGAGCTTCCACCAGTTCATAAATGTCCACGCAATCCTCAGGCTAGGTGGCATATCTTTAGGAGAGGTAGAGAGATCCTGCCAGGTGAGGGCTCCCTTCTGTATGGAGAGGTGAGAGAAAGCTTCACCCAGCAGGTGGCATCTGAGTTGGAAAGAACATCCCAGCTAGGGGAACCTGTGTGAGCAGGGGACCAGAGGTGTGGGAGTACGGGAGAGGCCTGAATGGGGCTTGCCTGACACCTGGGCATCGGAGAGGCAGGAGAGAGGAGAGAGAGTGGGCAAGGGATGCTGATGGGGCTGGATGGCTGGAGGCTTAGGCAGACCGAGGAGCCAGAACTCCACTGTGGACTGTTGGTCCACTGCATGTGGGTGCAGAGGAGGCTGATGTCAGGCCTCCTTGGCCCCCGTCATTTTGGTTTCCCCTAAACCCTAGTCCCTGTGCTCATTCCTGAGGTGGGGGTGATTCAGGGCCGCTAGAGTGTTTATTCCTTGGATCTCCTGCTCCATGGGTTTTAAACAATTCAGCGTTCCCTCCATCGTTGCCAAGTTTCCCCTGGCCCCTGGGTTCCTAGTGGGGCTCCTTTGGAGAGTGTGTGGGCTGTTTCCTGTTGTCCTGGCTCAAGCTCCCTGATGGTTCCAAGCTCCCCACCCAGGTCTCTAACCCCTTGGCGGGGAGTCAGCGCTGTTCTCAGAGACCTCAGGTAGACCCCCCCCCAGTGCAGGCTTGACATGAGGGTTCTCAGGAGGCACAGCAGCAGGCACAGAGGGGTGAAGGAGATTGCCCAGGATCACACAGCAAGATAGCGCCAGAGCAGGCACAGACCTCCTAGATGTTTGGAGGGTTACCAGATGGACAGGTTGGGGGAAGGAGGCCCAACCCGGCATTGCCAGTCCACTCTTGTGGCGCCTTGAGAATGTTCCTTTACATTCCAAACTAGGGGCCGAGCACAAAGCCACAGCTAAGGGTTGGGAATCATCTTTACCGTAAGTGGCTGAGTTGAGGACAGGTCCAGCTCCTAGGTTTGAATACTGGTTATACCACCAACTTGCTGCGTGACTTTGCATCAGTTATTCCCTCTTTCTACACCTCCTTTCCTACCAAATGGGGCAGATCTGCTCCTTCTGTAAGATACAATGTAGAAATGCTTCATTGCCTATTAAGCACTTGAGGGAAAAAGTATTATTAATTAAAGGTGGGAGGCCAGCCACATCCCCCCTGAACCAGTCTGTAGGGGGTTCCCGGAACACAGAAGTACCTTTCCCGGTGTGGCCAGAGCCTGTGCTCATAACTGGGTTATTGCTAACATTTTAGTAAATAGGCATGTTGTTAACTTTTGTTAAAGAATAAGTACATTGTTTCCCAGACAGAACTGGAGAGACCAGGAGAGCAGCAGGATTTGAGGAGTAAGAGGGCTACAGGGTGGATTCAGCAGAAAGTTTCAGGCGTCAGCCAAGACATAAGCAGGTTGGCTAAAGTCCACACTTCGATGACAGCGAGGGAGGAACCATCAGCAAATGTTTACGACTTTTCGTTCCCCTCAATTTTTTCTTTTTGGTTGACTAGCTAAGCACCTCGCCCCCGTCAGAGTGCTGCATTCATTCATTCATTCGTTCATTCATTCGTTCACCAAACAAGTATGCGTGGCATAATGCCAGGAGCTGGGGCTGTGGGTGGTGTGAACGAGACGGGTAGGTCTGTCTTCCACAGTCTGGTGGGCAGGCAGATATGGAGCAGGAAATTACCAGTGTGATTTCTGTTACCAAGGAGACTCGCAGGGTGCCGAGGAACAGATAGGGCAACCTGGCCTGGGGATCAGAAGAGGCTCCCTGAGGACGTGACATTAAGGTTGTAGCCTAAAGAATGAACATTCTAGGCAGAGGGAGCAGTAAGTGGGAGATGGGACAAAACATGGTGCACTCGGGAGTTAATTCAGTTGCAGGCTGGGAGGTGGCCCCGGGGCAGGCGCACGCAGGGAGGGCCAGGTTAAGAATTCGGGGCTCGATCCTAAGGGCAGTGAGAGGAGTGATGTGGTCAGGTCTGCGTTTTGAGATGATGGTACAGGCTGCTTTCTGGAGAATGGGTAGGAGGGGTGAGGCTGGAGGCTGGGAGACCATTTAGGAGGCTGCCAGAGTGGCCCTAGGAGAGATGACAGTAGTCTGGACACCAGTCACTGCCCCATCCACCCCACCCCACATCCCCATCATGCTGCCCAGAATGGGCAGTGAGGAGAGGAGGGAGCTGTGGCCACAGAGGTCCCACAGCCCTGTGGACATTGACCTTTCTCTTCTCATGCTTTCATGCAGATAACTAGCGGAGCTCCTGGCCTCCAAGAACTTTGACCTAAAAGAGAGAAAGGTGAAGCTTCAGAATGGCTCTGAAACAAGGTAGAAAACAGGGATGCAGCTCCAGAGTCACCCTGGCCATGGAGGTGTATCAGGGAAGTCTTCCCGGAGGAGGCGGCATCTGAGCTGCTTCATATGGCAACAGTTAGTGGAATGGAATGCTTCCTAGGAGCCAAGCTTTGGAGACATGACAACAAGGAGATACTCTTCTGTCCTTAAAGAGTTATAGTCTGGGGGGCAAAGTTTAATGAGCAAGCAACACTGACTGAACCCCACTGCCAGTGAGAGGTGCTGGGGGTCTAGGCCCTGAGGGTTCTGCCCTTTCCCCAGCGGCCCTGAGGATGGGGTGCCTGGGATATCCGCTGGCCTGTCTCAGCTCGCTGACAAGCCTCAGAATGGCTCCCTCCTCCCCACAGGCTCCTGGAGAGGTGGGCGGTGGGGGGCGGTTTACCGACAGGGGAGATGGAAACAGAGGAACAAGTTTCTGGAGAACATTCAGGAAATTAGCTGAGGGAGGACCCAATGTCAGGGCCCAGAGATAGGGAGGTAGGCCTGGCTGCTAGATCTTCTTAAAACCTCGAATGCTTGTGTTAAAAGGGGATTTGTAACCGTCTAATTCAACGTCCCCGTTTTACAGGAGGGAAGACTGAGGGGTACAATGAGCCTCTACCATGTGCCTAGCACTTAAATGTAACCCTTTTGACTGTCACACCAACCACAGGAAGTAGGTTCATCCCCATTACAGAGCTGTGAAAGCTGGTGCCCAACGGCCACTTAGGGAATTAGGAGCTGGAACTGGGCAGCGGCCTCCTGATTCCTCAAGATTCTGGCTTCAGTCCCAAACTACCACTCAATTTAGCAGAAACTTCCTTCCTGGGAAAGCCCCCTGAGGACCTGGATGGGACTCCTGGGCAGTGGCCAGAGGCATTGGGAGCTGATTGGGGCCAGGCTGAAATACTGATTATCTTTCACCTTTGCACAGCACTTGACAGTGAAGTCCTCTCCTCCCCACTCACCAACTGTCCTTGAGTCCCACTGCCGGTCAGTGGCAGAGCTAGGACTTCAACCCAGGCCTGTGCTTCCCCGCCCAGACCCCCAGCTCCCCAGCTCCCGGCATTGCCCCAGGGGCCCTGGCCCACGTCTCCAGTGGCCCCTGACTGGAGATGTCCCAAGCTTCCTGACCACATGCCCCCGTGAGTGTGAGCCTGACACATAAGCCTCGCCTTCCCTGGGCTCCTCCCCACAAGCTCCTTTGCCTCCTTGGCTGTAGGCAGGAGCGGGGCGGGTGGCAGCCAGGAGGAGTAGGGTTACAAGTGTAAACACCGTCATGTCAATATTTACCTCTGCCTGGAACCAGAGCCTCTGCCTCCCACACGCTGCCCCTCTGGGTGCACATGGCCTGCTCCAGGCCGCTCTGGTCACTGAAGGCAAGGCCAAGGGTGGAGATACGTGTAGCTTCCAGCCCAGCTCTGCCTCTATCTTTCCGTGTGGCCCTGAGCAAGACACTCTCCCTTCCTGAGCCTTAGTTTTCCCATCTGTAAAATGACATGGCTGGGATAGACCGATTCAAGGGGCCTTTTCAGCTGTGACCTGTAGGATCACAAGCATAATACTCTGGTTCAGAGCACAGGCGTGAAGTTGGCCAGACGAGGGTTGCATCCCAGCTCTGCCGTTGCCTCACTGTGAGATTGTGGGCAAGTCAGTTAACCCCTTTGAGCTTCGTTTCTCCATCTGTAAAATGAGATCCTAACATACCTGTTTTGGAGGGTCGTTGGTGAGGGTTAACGAGATGATGCATTAATACGCATGGCTTTTGGCTCAGGGTAAGAACTGAGTGATGGCGGTGGTGGCCGTTACTCCAGAGAAACATTTTATGATTCTCTGAATCCAGACGCTGGGTTGCGTCACTTGGGGACTGGAGCCAAGGGTGGGGACTGTAACCTCAAGCCCTCCTAGTACTCTGGGGCCACTGGCTGGGCTGGGGGGACCCAAGGGTTGGAAAAGCCCCTTGGTTAACACCACACACACACACACACACACACACACACACACACACACACACACACACACACACACACACACACACACACACACACAGCTGAGGCTTCTTTTTTTGGATGGAGGTCCAGGACTGACCTCCGAGACTTGTGGCAGTGAGAGCAGCAAGGAAAGGTGGGGGAGGCAGAGCGGGGAGGAAGGATGCATTTCCAAAGCAGCTATTTCACAGAAGCTCCGAGTCCAGTACACACAGGACTGTTCCCTCCAGCCCTGGAGAGGAGGAGGCATGGGATGAGGCAGCTGCCGGTCAGCAGAAGTGGACCTACAGACCAGTGGGCCCAGGTTCAAGCCTGGCTCCCACGCTTTTTGCTCTGTCACTTTGGACAGCATGTCGCCTCTCTGAGCTGTGTTTTCCTCGTCGCTAATATGGAGATGCTGGGGCCTAGTTTGTACAGTAGTTGGAACAGTTTCGTCAGGTGCTGTTTCAGAAGAACCCAGCTCAGTCCTGGCACATACAGGGCGCTCAGCCGGTATCAGCCTCACGAGAACCACACGCCAGTCCTGGTGCTGCTTGTGTGGGTGCTTCTTGAGGACAAGATTGTACGTTTTTTTAAAATTGTGGTATAATTTGCATAAGATGCACACATCTTGTACAGCTCAGTTTTTACAAATGTACACACCTACATCATCACCCCCTAGATCAAAATATAGAAGCTTTCCACTGCCCCAGAAAGTTCCCACGTGCCCCCTTCTGTCAACCCCCTGCTACAGGGGGCTGCTGACCTACTTTCTATTCTCTGTTTTGCCTGATTTTTAACCTTATCTGCATGAATTCATATGTATGTACACTTGGGTCTGGTTTCCTTCAGCTTCAGTCAATACTGACCGTTTGTAGTTCTTTCGTGCTGTTGCCAGTATCTGGGCCTTTTTAGGCTCTATTGCATCCCACTGGGTAGATGTGCATGTAAATGTCCGTGGATGAGAATTTGAATTGATTCCAGTTTGGGCAGCTGTGACATTCCTGTGCGTGTCTCTTGGGTGGGTCTTAGGAGTTGAACTGCCGGGCCGTAGGGTCAGTGCGTATTTAACTTTCCTAGAAACTGCCACACAGTTCTCCAAGGAGGGTACTGTTCACCTCTTTGCCCAGGGCCCCATGGCCTAACCTAGAGTACTTTCGTGATGAATGTTTTTAGAAGCAGGATGGAATTTGAGTCCTTTCTTTGTCTTAATGCTTCAGATCCACACTGTCGGCCCTGCCTCTGCTGTCAGGGCCTGGCAGCCAGGCTGGGGCTCTGCCTAGACCCTGCCTGAGCTTTCTCTAGGCGTCTGTCATTTCTCAGGGCAGGGAGGGGGTCCTGGCCCTGGAGACCCCAGGCCATGAGGCTCTACCACTGATTGTCTGTGTGACCTTAGGCAAGTCCCTTCCCCTTCCTGGTCCTCAGTTTCCCCTTCTGCAAAACACTGTGTGGATTGAGGTTTCCGCAGCTCCCCAGTTTCTGGTAGGCTCCCCTCATTTGGGAGCCATTTGCTCCCAATTGCTCTGTGCTTTTCCACCTCCAGGGTTGCCCCTGTGCCACCTGTGAACCCCAGCTGTCCTGTATCTCTGAGAAAGGACCATTTGGGAAAGTGTGGGTAGGCTCTTCATCTTGGTACCCTCCCTACGCACCTCACTGTGAATCAGTCCTCCCTGGGTGAAAGCCCCCCAGAGCAGGCCTCTGGCCGTGGGAGCCCCACCCATGGAGGCTTTGCAAAGGCGATGGAGCAAACCTGGGTCTGTATCCTGCCACTTTGGGCTTTGTGACCTTGGGCAAGTCTCTCCACCTCTCTGAGCTCCTGAATCCTCATCTGCAGGGTTATAAGGACGAAATGAGGTCTTGCATCATTGTGGGGACAGAGGTGGATGGGGCAGCAAAGTCCCTGCCCTTAAGGAGCTACATTCTAGCGGAGGGAGCCAGAGACTAAACAGACAAACCAACCAACCAGAAAGATCACTTCAGAGAAAGGAAAGGAAAGAAAACAATGTGGCTGTGAGGTGGGGGGTGGGATACTCTAGACGGCCGGGAAGGATGAGGAGGGGGCAGCCAGGCAAAGATGCGGGAGAGGAGAGTTCCAAACAGAAGGAACAGCAGGTGCAAAGAGCCTGAGGCAGGGACGAGGGATTTGGCACGTTGTGAGTGGCAGGAAGGCCGATGTGGCTGGGCAGAGGAAGCAAGGGGGAAGTGGGTAGGAAGAGGTGGCGTGGAGGGGCCAGGTCCTGCAGGGCCTTGTCAAGCACGGGGGGAAGCTGGCATTTCATTTTTAGAGTGACGGGAAGCCACTGCAGGGCTCCAAGTAGGGGATGACTCGCGTTTTGGTTTATGTTTTAGAAAAGCCCTGGCTGCTGTGTGGGGGAATGGCCTGTAGGGGGCAGGAGTGAGGCGGGGAGGCCAGTGTCTGGTGAGAGTGGGCCTCAGTACTTTCTCCTGTCCTGAGGGCAAGGAGGCTTGTGTTACTCTAGGATGTGGGATTTTAGCAGCTACTTCAGAGGACGGGCGAGCAGTAGTGGGGGCATCCCAGGTGCTGCAGGATGTTCCTGGCAGCAGAGCATGGGGGGCAAAATTTGCCTTTGGAGCCAGAGAGACCTGTCTTAAAACCTCCATTTGAACTCAGCCTTCCAGGGGGAGCTTGGGATTCTCCCAAAGTGACCCCTTTCCCACCACCCCAGGCCCTGAGGACCCAGGGACATGGAGCCAGAAGGGCACAGAGCCAGGGCCTGCCTCCCCCGCTTCCGCACACCCTGCCGAGAAGTGAGGCGGAGGAAGTGATGGCCTCAAAGGCACGCCTAGCCCCTCTGCCCTCGGGCTGCCGCTCCCACGGCCCGGCTCGAGGAAATCCTGTGGCTTGGTGGTTCCTGGGTGTCCCGGGCTGGTCTGAGGCAGGAGGCGGCCACGAGAAAGCAGTACTTCATTTTTCTCTGCCCCTGAGTGGGTGGTTACTCGGTATCCTGCTGGGCTTCCGCGGGTGGAGAGAAGGAAGAGGGAGGGCATGGGAGTTCACAGAGTCTCAGAAGATCTACATGGAAGTGGGACGTAGACATCATCCAGAACAACCTCTTCGCGGGGAGACAAAGCCTCAGAAAGGGAAAGAGGCTTTGCCTGAGGCCACACGAGTTAGAAGCAGGACTTAGACCCTGACTTCCGGGACTCCTAATTCGGTGCTCTTTCTGTTAAGATGTGGGTCTCAGAGCCAGATAGACCTGGGTTCTAGTCCCAGCTCTGCCACTTAATCCTAGCTGGGTGATCTTGGGCCAGGGACTGTTTCTGAGCCTCAGTTTTCTCCCCTGTGGAATGGGATGATAGTAATTCCTTTCTCATGGTGTTTTAAAGAGTGGTTGAAATGATTCTTGTAGAGCTCATAGGATGTGCACATAGTGGGTCCTCGGTAACAGGAGCTGTCAATAACGTAATGTTAGTAGGATTGAATAACATGGCTATTGCAGTTCTGTAATTCTGAGCCTCGCGAAGAGCTGGAGAGACCTGCTGCGTGCTAGGCTTCGCTTGTGCTGTTTTCTAGTTCTGGTGAATGCAGTTAGGCTGGGGAGGTGAGGAGATTCCCATCATCAGCCTATCTCACTGCTGGTTTATTTTACTTCCCCATATAGTTGGGAGACCCTTTAACAAGGCCCTTAATTATCACCACCACCCCAACACACACACACACACACACACACACACACACACACACACACAAACACACACGCACACACGCGCACACACACACACACACACACGCACACACACACACACACACACACACACACGTGCATGCCTGAAAGGATTAGGTGGGCTGGAACGATTCTGTCTGCCTGCAGCCTGAATAGGGAGCAGACAGGCATTAAATGCAGGCCCGGGATGGAACCCTAGGCAGCTCCCACTTTTTGCGCCAGGTCCCTACTACACACTCACTGATTCTTGTTTGTGCAGCATGGCCTTGGGGCCAAGAGCAGGGGTTGAGGTATCAATTTGAACTTGAACCCTGGCTTCACCACTTATTTGCTGTAAAGGACCTTTGAGCAGGTAAGTTTTCCTCTCTGAGCCTTGGGTCTCCCATCTGTGGTGTGGGTAAACAACCTGCTCCGGGGCGTTTGCAGACATTAAACGGGGGAAGCTGTGCTCAGAGCACGTGTGGCATATTCAGCACTTGACTCTGCGAGATGGGCGGTACTAATTACAACACACCTATGTATGTCCCAAACCCGTTAGCCTGTTCCTCTTTCCACAGCTGTTCTCAGAAACTTTCCTGACAGTCCCCGGCCCACCCATCCCCTTTGAGGGACGAAGGAGACTGTCCCTCAGCCCCCTTCATTCCCCACCCCCGACTGCCTTCTATCAGGCTACAAGTCACCTTGGACGGAATTTCCTGCTCTTTCTTGTCTCCTGCACCAATGCAGATCAGGAGCCGGTCTGCCTGGGTTTGAATCCCAGCTCTGCATTTACTTGAGCAACTTTAGGCAAATCCCTTTAGTTCTTAGCCTCTCTTTCTGCCTAACTGAAATGGGAAGAATAATAGTACTGAACTCATACAGCTGTTTAAACAAGCAGTATAATTCTTGTAAAGAGCCAGAGTCTGTGCCTATCATAATCTGGGATCCACACCATAAGTGCCTAGTAAATGTTAACTGATTTTATTATCGGATGGAGTTCTGAAGGAGCAGAGCCCCTACCTCTTTACATCTGTATTCCCAGCACCTGGCAAGGATGGGCTTGGAAGGGATTTGGGTTCTGCAGGGATTTGCACCATGGGCAGCAGAGAGTTGTATTGCCTTACCAGTGAATTGGGCCTCCCTGAAAAGACCTTTGTCAGGGACTCGGGTCATATTGTGAGCTTGTTTATGCCCATGTTGTGGGCAGACATTTCCCACAAGCCTACTCCGCATCACCCCATGCTCTAGACGGTGTGGGAGAAGGTGCAGACGCAGGGCTGCCTTAGTGAGCTCACAGTCCACAGGGGAAGCTAGGCACCATGGTTCTGATCCAATTCGAGCATGGTCAGCACTGGCCAGGCAGGCGACTTCAGAGAAAACTTCTGGGGTTGGTGACACTTGATGATTCCTTGGGAGAAATGATGTGTTAACTTCTGCCTACCTTTGATTTTTCTTCCATAATCCTTTTGTTCTTTCCTGCCATAGCGTTTACTGGTCTCAGCTATTACATAAAGATAATCAGGCTATCATCAAAAAATCCACAAACAATAAATGCTGGAGAGGGTGTGGAGAGAAGGGAACCCTCCTGCACTGTTGGTGGGAATGTAAATTGGTACAGCCACTATGGAGAACAGTATGGAGGTTCCTTAAAAAACTAAAAATAGAGCTACCATATGACCCTGCAATCCCACTCCTGTGCATATATCTGGAGAAAAACATGGTCTGAAAGGATACATGCACCCCAGTGTTCCTTGTAGCACTGTTTACAATAGCCAAGACATGGAAGCAACCTAAATGTCCATTGACAGAGGAATGGATAAAGAAGATGTGGTACGTATATACGATGGAATATTACTCAGCCATGAAAAAGAATGAAATAATGCCATTTACACCAACATGGATGGACCTAGGGGTCATCATACTGAGTGAAGTAAGTCAGGCAGAGAAAGAGAAATACTGTATGATATCACTTATATATGGAATCTAAAAAGAAATAATACAAATGAACCTGTTTACAAAACAGAAACGGACTCACAGACTAGAGAATGAACTTATGGTTACGGGGCAGGGTGAGGGGAGCGGGGGAAGGGTGGGGGGAAGGGATAGTTAGGGAGTTTGGGATTGACATGTACACACTGCTATATTTAAAAAGGATAACCAACAAGGACCTACTGTATAGCACAGGGAACCATGCTCAATGTTAAGTGGCAGCCTGGATGGGAGGGGAGTCTGGGGGAGAATGGATACATGTATATGTATGGTTGAGTCACTTTGCTGTGCATCTGAAACTCTCACAACATTGTTAATTGGCTATACTCCAATAGAAAAGTTAAAAAAAAAAGATAATCATGTTTCTTGAGTATTTACTGTGTGCTAGGCACAGTGCTAAGTGTTTTATGTTATCAGTTCTCTTAACTGATAACATCAGCCCTATGAAGTATTTTTATTATCCCCATTTTAGAGGTGGGGAAACTGAATCACAGAGAGGTAATGTATCTCTCTGAGCCAATAAGTGGTAGAGCAAGATTTGAACCCCAGACAGTTTGGCCAGAGCCCAAGTTCTTTTTTTTTTTAGGTGTTTTAGGTATTCTTTTTTTAAAAATTTATTTATGTATTATTTTTGGCTGCGTTGGGTCTTCGTTGATGCGCACAGGCTTTCTCTAGTTGTGGACGGGCTTCTCATTGTGGTGGCATCCCTGTTGCGGAGCACGGGCTCCAGGCACGCGGACTTCAGTAGTTGTGGCTCACGGGCTCCAGAGTGCAGGCCCAGCAGCTGTGGCACATGGGCTTAGTTGCTTCGCGGCACGTGGGATCCTCCCGGACCAGGGCTCGAACTCATGTCCCCTGCATTGGCAGGCGGATTCCCAACCACAGCACCAGCAGGGAAGCCCAGAGCCCAAGTTCTTAACCACTACACTAGAGTGCTTTGTCTGTAACTGACTGTCCCCCACAGTCCTATGACTAGGCAGTCTCGCAGATCCTGACTGCTTCCCCTTCCATGGGAGTCCTTTGCAGCCAGCAAAGATTAAGAAGTTAATATGAGGTCTTTCTGTATATCCTCCCTTAAGCATCAGCTCTGGCTTGAGCTGATGTCCTTTCAGGAGAAAGGGATCTGGAAGTTGAAACCCTGGAAAACAAAGGGCTTGTATCTGAGAGAGGAATAGGGATTAGAATAGAGGCATTTAGTGGGGTGAGGAAGGGAACTCAGAAGGCTGAAAAAGTTGGAATTCAGACTGAACCAATATTTGCCAAATGCATCTTCTGTGCCAGGTATGGGGGTATCTCTGCCTCCAAGGAACTCCTAGCCCTGTGGGAGAGATAGACAAGTCAACTGGCCACAAGTGAAAGGCAACAGCCTTTAAAGGCTGGAGGAATGGATGACTAACTTGGCCCAGGGAGGTGATATTTTGAGTTGGGTCTTGAAGGATGATTAGGAGTTCACCAGCCAGGCAGAGCCAGTAGTGGCAGAGCCAAAATTTAAACCTGAAGAGTCTGTCTCCAGAGTCTGTGTTGTCACCCACCGTGGCATGCTTGGCTCCACTGCCCTGCGAGGCCTGGCCTTGGGAGTGATTCTTCTGGTCCTGGGCCACTCAGTGCGGGCCCTGGGCAACTGTCCAGCCATTTCCCATCCAACCCCTGCTTCTGTCCTCGCAAACCCTGCTACGCACCCCTTCTGCAAGGGTGGTGGGTGGTTGACCAGCCTTGCATGGAGAGTCTCTGCCCTCTCTAGATGGCCAGGACTTGTGTCCTGAGAAGGACACACAGATTCCACCTCCGGTGCACCTGCGGCATCAAAAGAGGCATGAGGAGTCGGTGAAGGATTTCCTGTTTTGTTTTGCAACTCTCCGCATCTCCCCGCCCCCCAGCACCTGAAATGAACTTTGCATAAGGCACTTCCTCAGATCATTTCCAGCAACCCCGGCAGGTAGAGGTTGGTTGTTACCATTTTACATCTGCAGAAGGCAACAGAGAGGTTGAGCTGCATGTCCAGGGTCACACAGCTAGGCAAGTAGAGAGTCCAGAATTTGTTCCTCAGCTTGTCTAACTCCAAGGCCTGTGCTCATGTTTTTAAGCCATGAGGAAGCAGAACAGTTCATGATAGGCCTGTGCCTTTCTGGTGACAGATGCTCTCACTCCCATTCCACATAACCTATGGGCTCCTAATCAGGGCCCCGGGAATTGCAGGTTAGTGGTAACAGTAAGACTGCATTGACTGCAGTGCTTCTCAAGCCCAAGTGTACGTGAGAATCACCAGGAATTCCGGTGACAAATGCATATTTCATTGCCCTTGTCACAGACATTCTGATTCAGTATATTTGGAGTGGGGTACAGGAACCTACATTTCCAGCGAACTTCCTGATTCTGACGCTGGTGGGCGAATGATCACACTTTGGAAATCCTGACTTATTACACATATGCTCTGGGCCCAGCCCTGTCCTGGGCCTTTTGTTTTGTCACTTCAGCCATCAGAACATTGCTTGGTGGGGGATTGATGCAAAAGGAGGTGGAGAGTCTTGAAAGAGACCTCTACCAGTCATAATAAAGACATTTGTAATCAACGTACTGTAAGTGTTAATTTAATCTTTAGATTAATTGGGTATAGAATGGTGAGCACACAGAAATGGTCTTAGGTAATTGCATAGATTTCTGATTTTGAGCAGGATACTGTGTGACCTTATGTCTGAAGAGCCCGTCCCAGGCAGGGGCTGGCGGGAGAGCAGTGGCAGGGAAGACATCTCTCAGGAAGAAACATTTGAGAAGAAGTCTGAAGGGTGGGTTAAGTATTAACCAGGCAAAAAGATAGACAAGGATTCTAGGCTGAGAGAATGGCATGTGCAAAGGTCCTGAGGTGGATGACCTATAGCATGTTCAGTGCAGCTGGAGTAGAAAGTGAAAGTGACCCAAGGTGAGGCTGAGGGGTCACCAGGGCCTGGGCCCCATGGGGTTATGTGGACCAGGTGAGTGTGTGTGTGTGTGTGTGTGTGTGTGTGTGTGTGTGTGTGTATTTCAAATCAATAAAGTTTAGGCTTAATTTTCTTCTACACCGAAAGACCCCACTTAAGCCTGCAAAGGAAGAAAAGGCAAACATCTATAACTGGAAGGGTGGAGGGTCCACCTGGCCCTGCAAAGGGTGCCAGCAGGGAGATGGCAGGACCTGAATTGCCTTTTTTTAAATCCTCTCTGGCGGCCGAGTGGAAATGGCCTTGGGTGAGAGGGCAGCAATGGAGGTGGGAGATGGTGGTCCAGCCCAAGCCTGTGGTAGTGGTGAGGGAGAGGCAGACAGAGACACTGAGGGGTAGAGTTGACAGTCTTGGTGATTGATTGGGGCAGGACAGGGCATCCAGCCCATTGCTTTGACAGGTGAGAACTGAGCCCAGGAGGATGCATGAGCTGCCCTGGGTCAGGGTCACACAGCTTGGTAGTGGGCCTTCCAGCTAAACTCTGACTCAAAGCCCAGCTTCCTGCTAGCTGCTTTTGCAGCTCTTCTTCCAGGCCTTCTGGTGGCTACACCCGCTCCCTGTGCCCCCCAGCTCCCCCACTGTGGAGTCCGCTGGCTTGAGAGAAGGGGGAGGCTTTATGGGCACAGATTCTGTCTTTGAAGCATCTAACGGGGGAGGAGCAGCTCTCTGCCCTCCGGATTCTTTCTCCGTGACCTCTGCACCCCGCTGCCCTCCCCAGACTTTGAAGGAGTCCACAGAAGTGGGGCTGGGGTGGGGACTGGAGTCGCTGTGCCCACACGGCCCCTCACTGGGCAGGGGTGGGGGCCTTCCAAGGACCTGAGGAGGCTCCCTGCCGTGGAGAGAAAGGAAACACAAGGGCTGAAGCCTGGGCCTCAGCCGGTGAGATTTCCCCAGAAGTAGGAGATGCCCCCTCATCCAAACCTCTTGTACTAGAAGCTGGCCCTTTAAGATTTCTGTCCCCCTCCTGCCCCCTCCTCACATTAACTCTCTGGCAAGTAAAGTCTCTGAGATGTTCAGTTAAATGAATTTCTAGCTCTGCAGGCCTCTCCCCACCTCCCCATCCTGGTCTAAAGTATCCCCTCTCGGGATCCAAGATAGCCATAGCTCCCCTGTCGTGGACCTCATTCCCTCTGTATCGGAGCCCCCATTTTCCTCTTTGGGGCTCAGGCTCCCCCTTTTTCTCTCCAGGTTCCAGAGCCCATTTTCCCTTCAGGATCCTTTTCCCTGGGAATTGCCCCTGGACTTGGACCCAGGCCTGATCTCCCTCTGGGGACTGGGTCCCCTGCTCTCCTAGAGATGAGACACCTACACACACACACATGCGCACGCGTGCGCTCACACACCCACACCCCAAGAACTGGCACACAGTAGGTGTTCAAGAAATGTGTTCTCTTCCTCCTGCCGCCGCGTTTTCCAGGCCCCCCCCCCCCCACATGGGTAGTTTTGCTCCGGGAGCTGCATGCGGTGTGGCAGCCGGGCCTGGGAAGCAGCTACTGTTAACTCAGAACGTCGGGTGGAAGAAAAATGAGGGCTGAGAAGGGACAGGGAAAGAGCTCAATGGTACCGGCTCAGCCCCCTGGTCCTGATGTCCTGTTGGATCGGGATGAGGCAAGTTTGGGACAAGTCGGAGGAAGTCCCCTTCCCACGGCCGGGAGCTCATTGTACTGGGATCATTGCGCTGGCAGGACATGGGCAGCAGGTTTGGAAGTGAGGTGGGGGGGGTGGCCTAACAGTCGCCGGCGGCTTCCTGGAGAAAGAAGCCAGGATCTCCTCGAGCCTCTGGCCGCCGTCAGGAGGACAGTACCCTGACCCCTGGTTTGGTGCAGCTCTTTGTGGCGCCTCTTCTCTCTGTCCTCTTTCCTGTCTGCTCCGCAGAGCAGGAGGGAGGAGCCGTAGTTTGGTGAGCGTTAACTTTGAGCCAGGCTCTGTGGCAAACGATATGTGTGCTGACTCATTTCTTCAGAGTCAGATCTAAAGAGATAGTCCTCTTATGTCCCCATTTAACAGATGAGGAAGCTGAGGCTTGGTGAGGCGAGGTGACTTGGCCAAGGCCACACAGCTTAGAGCTGTAACTCCAGAGCTAGGAGTTTTTTGCAGGCTCCTCTGGAGCGTCTAACTTCAGGGCAGGGACTGGGTGGGCTTGTGGCTCAGAAAGGCTTCAGGCAGTGAAGAGAGAGGGGCCAGCCGAGGAGGACTAGAGGAAGGTTGCTCTGGAACTCCTCCTCGGGATCTCTCTGGAGGGAAGCAGGTGGTCCCCTTCGGGGAGGGGCCAGGCAGCTGGAAGCAAGTTTCGAGCTGCGTGAGGAACTGGCACTGTTCTGTCCTCCGGGCACTCTCGCCCTTTAATTGTGCCTGTTACTTCTCTGCCCCAGAGGGGAAGCCCTGGAGGGCAGAGACCCTGGCTGTCTTGGCCCACCTGCTCTCAGCAGACACACGTGAAAGACTGAGTGGAGGGAGGGTGCCACCCCACAGGGCTGGAACAGGGGAGGGGGCGGGATGGGGAACAGCCTTCCTGTGCCAGGGCGACAGTCCTGGAGCCAGTGCATGGTTCATAGTGTTATTAGAGACATGTCTCTAAGCGTTAATGCCAGCTAACGGAGAAATAGAACTCAATATATGTAATTGCACTTTGCAAGCAATTCTGACCCCCATCTATTGTGTAATGTGTTTCTTTAAGGAACAAAAGCTGGAACAAAATGTCAGGGAGCATTTCTGCCGGTGATCTCGGATCCCTCCATTGAAGAGGGATTTTTTCCTTCTTTGGTGATTTGTGAGTTTTCTTGCTGTCCCCAAGTGCCAGTGATTCAGCCGTAAAGCTCATTCAGGAAAGTCCAGAGGAATTTTCCTTCTCCATCAGGTTCCATTTGGGCAGTGCCGGGACACCCAGTGACACACTCGAGGCTGGGTGAGGAAAGCCGGGCACACTCCACCAGCCACTTGTCTCTGCCACCTCCACCTCCATTTGTCTTCCCTTCCTGGGGCCCAGAGCCATCTCAGCTGGATCAGGCAGGCAGGTCAGTGACCCAAGGGCTCTTCCAGCCTGACTCGGTACAGCCCTGGCCCTCTCTGGGGGAAAATGAGTCACTTCTTCAACCCTGACATGTTTCTCTTTATGTGGAAAGGAGTGGGGATGGGGAGAGCCCCTCTTGGTTCCCTCCAGACTTGTTTCTCTGGCCGTGGAGGGAGGGATTCCAGGGCGACTTGTTGGATGGGGCAGCCAGACCCAGTGAAGTCAATAAACTGCAGCTTTGACAGCGACCAGGGTCACCCTGGAAGGAACTGTGCTGAGCTGAGCAAATAGAACATCCCTCCCCTTGAGTGAGGCTGATCCCTCACCCCTTCCTCTGCCCACCCAGTGCCCTCGGGGCGGGGGGCATGCCAGTCCTTTCTACCCCTTAACCGGTCTTTAACCTGGTCAGATTAAGGAGGTATATGGGGGTGGGGGGTGTTAGTTAGCAGTGACTATTCTGAGGATTTGGAAATCTGACTTCAGCAAGGGAGAGAGGTGTGATGGATTCCATCAGTTGGTGATGTCTGCCAGGGCCTGGGGACAGGGGTGCAGGGTGGAGACAGGTGTTCCTGATCACCTTTCCTGGAGAGGAACTGATGGGCCTGGGTTCACTGCTCTCGCCCAGTTTCCCTGTTATTTCCTAGGTGACCTTAAGTAAGTCGTTTTACCTCTTTGAGACACTCTTCTCATCTGTAAAACAGGGCAAATAATACCACCCACAGTTGTGAAAAATAAATGAGAAAGCATCTACAAAGCAACCTCATTTCCTTTGTGTCGTTACCCAGATGTCACTTTCTCAGAGAGACCTTCCTGGCCACACTACTGAAAATCGTCCCTCCCCCCATTTTCTGTCCCTTCCCTGCTTGATTTTTCTCTTTAGCACTCACTACAATCCAAGATACTCCGTATTTTATTTTATTTTTTTAAATTTATTTTATTTATTTATTTTTGGCTGTGTTGGGTCTTCATTGCTGCACGCGGGGGTGAGAGGGGGCTACTCTTCATTGCAGTGCATGGGCTTCTCATTGCCGTGGCTTCTCTTGTTGCGGATCACGGGCTCCAGGCGCACGAGTTTCAGTAGTTGTGGCACGTGGGCTCAGTAGTTGTGGCTCGTGGGCTCTAGAGTGCAGGCTCAGTAGTTGTGGCGCACGGGCTTTGTTGCTCTGCAGCATGTGAGATCTTCCCAGACCAGGGCTCGAACCCATGTCCCCTGCATTGGCGGGCGGATTCTTAACCACTGCGCCACCAGGGAAGCCCCTCCCTATTTATTCATTTTATTTCCTCTGTCTCTTCCCACTAACCTATAAGGGTTTCTGTGTGTCTTGTTCCCTGGTTTAGCCACCTAGAACAGTGCTGCTACATGGGAGGCACATAAATATTGGTAAAAAGAATGAGTATGTGAAAAAAATGAATGAAAAAATGAATGAAGGCACCTGAGCCTGGGCCACAGTCTGTAGCCAGTCGTAGGGCTCGGGTACCTCTTCCTCCTTCTCCAGCTGCGTTATTCTAGACAACAGAGTCCTTTCTCCCCCACTCTCCCCAGGTCAGTTGTCCACTTTTGAGGTTTCATACTTTGTATTTGAGCGTTTCATACCAGTGCACGAGATTGCCCTGGGAAGTACAGTGGGGGACATTTATAGTGAAATTAAAAGGTACTATTTTGGAGTAGAATGCAGAATTGGCATGAATTTTTAAGATTTTTGTTTAAATGAAGCTTCAACAAAGACTTTTTATTGTGTCCTCAGACCTCCCTGGCTACAGGGTCAGTCTCTGGGAACCTTTGGGAAGGTGTGAGGAGACTTGGTTTTGGAAGTGACCCCAGCCTCGAAGCCCCATGAAGCCATCCCTCCTGAGCCCGTGTCAGGGATTTCAGCAAACGTGCACGATTTCTACAGGGTGCAGATTCCAGCGCATCTAGTCATTCCCTGGGAATGACTTTATTTTTTGTTTTAAATAAATTTATTTATTTATTTATTTGTGGCTGCGTTGGGTCTTCGTTGCTGCATGTGGGCTTTCTCTAGCTGCGGCGAGCGGTGGCTACTCTTTGTTGCAGCGCCCGGGCTTCTCATTGCAGTGGCTTCTCTTTGTTGCAGAGCACGAGCTCTAGGCACGTGGGCTTCAGTAGTTGTGGCTTGCGGGCTCTAGAAGCGCAGCCTCAGTAGTTGTGGTGCACAGAGGCTTAGTTGTTCCGCAGCATGTGGGACCTTCCCGGACCAGAGCTCGAACCTGTGTCCCTTGCATTGGCAGGCGGGTTCTTAACCACTGCACCACCAGGGAAGTCCCGCTGAAACCCCCTTTCTTTATTTTATTTTATTTATTTATTATTAATTAATTAATTAATTTGGGGGGGCTGATTGGGTCTTTGTTGCTGCACACAGGCTTTCTCTAGTCGCGGCGAGAGGGGGCTACTCTTCGTTGTGGTGCGCGGGCTTCTCATTGCGGTGGCTTCTCTTGTTGCACAGGCTCTAGGCGCGCGGGTTTCAGTAGTTGTGGCTCGTGGGCTCTAGAGCGCAGGCTCAGTACTTGTGGCGCACGGGCTTAGTTGCTCCGCGGCATGTGAGATCTTCCCGGACCAGGGCTTGAACCCGTGTCCCCTGCATTGGCAGGTGGATTCTTAACCACTGCGCCACTAGAGAAGTCCCCCCCCTTTCTTTAAATAAGCATTTTATTTTGGAATAATTTTAGGTTTACAGAAAAGTTGCAAAGATGATACACAGTCCCTGTTTACCCCTCACCCAGCTCCCCCTAATGGTAACATCTCATATGACCGTGGTAGGTTTGTCAAAACCAAGAAGCCATTATCGGTTCATTACAGTTAATTAAATCCACGCTCTGTTCCGATTTCACCAGCTTTTATACTTTTCTGTTCCAGGATCCCATCCAGAACACCACATGGCAGTTTGTCATCATGTCTCCTTAGCCTCCTCTGGTCTGTGACCGTTTCTCAGGCTTTCCTTGTTTTTCATGACCTTGACAGTATTGAGGATACTGGGCAGGTATTTTGTAGAATGTACTGTGGCCTTCCTCTCTGTCTGCTGCACACTGGAGTGGTCCCCAAAGCCATGGCCTTTTCCTCTGCCCTGGACTCCGCCCATCCTCTCTTTCACTGATGCTGTCCTTCCATGGTGAAGGCCACCTCTGCACCCACCCTCCTGCCTCCCGAACCCGGCTTTGCCTGCCCTGCTTTCTCGGTCAGCGGCGCCTCTGTTCACAGTTGCCTGCATGAAGTTCCAGGTACCAACCAGATGCCTTCCTGCCGTAGTTCAATCAGTATTCTGCCTCCCCTCCACTTCTTTCCACCCTCGCCCTCTGTCAGCCTCCCTCTTGCCTGGATTAAGGCAAAGCCTCTTGCTTGCCCTCCCTGCCTCCAGCCTTGCCCCTCCAACCTTGCCTCCTCACTGCAGCCTTAGACAGCTTTCTGAAACACATATCAAGCCCTGTTCCCATCCTGCTTAAACCCCTTCCAATGCCCCCCATTGTCCTGGAGGAAGTCAGACTCCTCCGTAGGAGGAGTTTTTTGTGACCTAGTCCTTGCCCGTTTCTCCAGCATCATCTCTGGCCTTTCCCTACCCTGTCCTCCCTGCTTCAGCCAAACAGAAATACAGTCTCCCCTCCCACCCCCCAGTGCAGCTTACTCTGCACTCCCACCTCTGCCCCTTTGCATAGACTGTGCCATCTTTGTCTGTTTCCTGCCATTAGAATGTGAATTTCATGAGTATAGAGATCTTATCTGGCTTGTTCTCCACCTTCCTGCAGTACCGTGGACAGCACCTGCCACATAGTAGGTACTTGATAAATATCTATTAATCAATATAAGAAGAGCATGGAGGTAAGAAAATTCTTTATCAAATAATCTCAGATAAGCATGAAATTGCAGCAGTGACAAATACCATGAAGACAAGGGTCCTGATGCTGCACGTACCTGTAATAGGGGGATTTGACAGTAAAGGTTAGAGAGGGCCTCTCTGCAGATGTGACGCTCTAACTGCAATCCGAAGGAGAGGTGGTGTAACTAGGAAGGAAGGGAAGAGCGTTCCAGGTACAGGGTGTGTGCAAAGGCCCAGTGGTTTAAGGGAATGAAGGACTACAAGGAAAGCAGAGTCACTGGGGCCTGGGGTAGGGAGGGGGAGGGCATATTGTGAAATGAGGGTAAACAGGGTGGTGGTGCCAGAGCCTGGGGTGCTTGTAGTTTTATCTTTATCCTCAGAGCAGTATGAGGCTTTTGAATGGGATATGAAAGAGAGAGAGAGAAAAGTAGAGGGAGAAGACAGGGAGAGAGAAAGAATCATGATTATGTCTAGGCTGTGTGACCTTGGACAAATCATTTCGTCTGCCTGAGTGTCAGCCTCCTTGTCTATAAAATGGGGACAGAACCACCTACTTTGCAGGGTCATTGGGTGCATAAAATGATATAAAGCACTTTACCGCATTATGGTGCATATTTGGGGACCTGATAAATGTCCCGTTTCTTACCTCCCTCTGTCACGCACCGCACCCCCCTCCTCCCCCGCCACCCCCCACCCCACCCCCACCCCCGCCAGCTGCAAGCTGTGAAAGAGACATTAACAAGCCCTGTTCACAGCCCTGCCATCCTTTGCTCATGGTCCTTCCCCTTTTCCCTCCCATCTCAGGCCACCTCCAGCCTCTGCCCTGAAGGGAGGAAGGCAATGCCTGACTGTCCCTCCCAACCCAGACCCACCTCCTGCTCTGACCAGTAAGATGCTAGGATCCCTATTGCTTGCCTCTCCCTGAGTCCTGCAGGGACCAGTGAGCTACAGGAAAGCCAGCTGATCCGTTCGGCTCACTCTGGGGTTAAGGGGTCTGGGTGTGGAAGGGCTGTTCCTGTTCTGATAACTCGGGAACCTGCCCAGCCCCTTCCTCCTGCCCGCTTGCCCTCAGAGCGCCACCTGTCCTGCTCTGTGGCCACCATTTCTCAAGTCCCCTGCTGGAGATGCTCTGGAGTCATTACCCTGTTTAAGCCACAGGCATTCATGCAGGGGACGAATCAGCGTCCCCTTTTCACAGATGAGGAAACTGAGGCCCAGGGAGGTGACATGATATCCCCAGGGTCTCATAGATTATTGGTGGCAGAGATGGATTGAAAGCAGGTATACCTGACTCAGAGACCCGGTACTGTGCACTGCCTCTTGTTAGATTTGGAGGTCAAGGGCACTGGGAGGGTCCTTTGAGGTTAGCAGCCATTGCCTCTGAATGCAGGCACTCTTGGCATTTTGAGGGAGACAGTTTTTTATTATTTTGCAGGATTGTTCCACATATAGCAGGAAGTTAACAGCTGTGGCCCCCAGGACTAAATGCGACTACTCCCCAGTCATTTGACAACCAAAAATGCTCCCACATATATACAAAAACCCCTTAGAGGGGCAGAACTGCCCCAAACTGAGACCTGCTGATAATTCAATAAAAAGTATGGTAATACTGATAGCAGCTAATATTATTGAGAGCCTAGGATGGGCTAAATGCTTAACCTACATATTTTCATTTAATCTTATCAGATACAGGTACCATTAATAGACCCATTTTACAGATGAGGAAATTGAAGGTCGGAAAGGTTAAGTGATTTGCCCAAGATCACTCAGCTCGTTGATGGTAGAGCCAGGATTTGAATTTACGCTTCTGCTTTAAAGAGAAGGCAAATGATTTGCTCAGTGTCACACAGTAAGTGAGCATCAGGGATGGGTTTGAACTCAGGACTTCAGAGCAGTGCTCTTTTCATTCCACCTGATGCTTAGAAGGACAAGATGAGCCCCACTGGCTGGCAGCTGGCAGGAGAAGCCACTGGCCTATGGTCAGGGGAGGGTGTCCACCTCTGTAGCTCGATGCCTTGGGTCCACCACTGTCCCCTTCACCCAGACGGCTTTGCTGTGTTTGCCTGCATCCCCTTTTTCTCCCTCCATCACCCCTGACCTTGTACCCTTGGGCTGGGCCCATCAAGGCCCTCCTCCAGCCTCACTTGCTCTCCTCATTCTTGGAATTTATCCTCATTTTTCGTAGAGTGGGACAGTTTAGAGGATCGGGTGACAAAACTAATGTGAAGAAGATGCTAGTTTGATGCCAGGCATGTCCCACAGGCTCAGGCAATGCTTTCTAGCTCTGAACCCCGTTGTCCTTCTCGACTCCATTCTCTGACTGTGCCTCCGTCTGTCCTTCTTCCTCTCCTCTTCATCTCTGAGTTTTTCTGTCCTCACCTGGCTAGGTATTTAGGCCAGTTTCCAACTCCTAGTGCCAAAACGGCACCACCTCCCTGTCTCCTATGCCAACGGTTGGCACTGTCATTTTTGTCACAGGGCCTGGGGCCTTGGGGTGGAGTGCGTGGGAGGAGGGGCCCTGGCAGTCCCAGCTTGTGCCTTCGGCCTGCCCTTTGCACTGGCCAGGTGAGAAAGGCTGACTGGTCTCCTGCCCTTAGAGCATCCTCTGGTGTTTCCATGGCAGCCATGCAGCCAGGATCCCTTGGCTCTTGCTGGACAAAGGGCCACCAAATTCCCCACACGTGCCCATGGTCCTGGAACGGAAGCATCTGTTAGGAGGCCAGAAGTGGGCAGCACTGACTGACCTGCCCCCAATTCTTGGAGAGGGAAGCAGTACTCAGTTCAGGCGGGTTGTGGGGTCTTCTGGTTTCATCCACACACACCCCGTCCCCAGTCCATCTCACTGGGAAGCTGCCTGTGACTTCTCTCAGCCTCGGTTTCCTCATCTGTAAAATGGGGATATAATGCTGATCTCAGAAGTCTTTCCAGCTGCCCACATGAGCCAGATGGGGACTGTGGTCAGTGAGCCTGGAGAAGCTGTCCTGGGAGCCTCAGACAGAGCAGGAGGGAGGCAGGACCAGACCAAAGGGACACAACTCTGTTTCATTAGGACTTGAGAATCAGACAGATCTGCCCTTTCCAAGCAGTATGGTCTTGAGGAAGCACCCTTCCTTCTCCAAGCCTCAGTTTCTCTTTCTCTAAAATGAAAATAATTCTTCCTGTATGACAGGATTGCTGGGGAAATAGCCCAGTATATAGTAGGTGCTCATTAAGTGTTGATTACCTGTGAAGGCACTGGCCAGTCACAGCCCCTCAGGGCAGGGTATTCCTGTGGTCAGCCCTGTCTGCACAGACCTGGGTCTTCAACAGACCCCCTTCCTGGGCACACTGCTGGGCGCCCCCAGGATGTGCTCTTCCCATGGGGAATTCCTCTTGTGTTATTCATACAGACTTCCCCAGGAAGGCCCGAGCCCCTCTCTGTAAATGTCCCCAGCCCCTTATCTGGCTTTCCCTGAAGGCCTTTATTGCTTTCTGGTTTGTGTTAGGTTGTTCGTGTCCTGTCTTATCTCCCCCAGGAGACAGGGGCAGCCTGCTGAGTCAGAGTGACCTGAGTTTGAGTCCCCAGCTCTGCCACTGATTAACTGGGAGATGCTGGGCAAGTGCCTTCACCTCTTGGAACCTCAGTTTTCTCTTCCGTAAAATGGGGATGATACTCCCTCCAGCACAGGGTGGTCATGAAGATTACATGAGAAGATGTCATTTGGCGCATCGCACGGGGTAGATGATGAGTCAGTGATAGCCCATCCCCCTCTTTTCCAAACCAGGGGCCCAGCAGCCGCGGGATCCTACAGGCTCTGACCCAGAGCCAGGGAAGAGTGATCACAGATGATCAAGTCACCACCCAGGCAATGGGCAGGGGTAGCTGCACAGCTGAGCCTGCGGCTGCTGGAAGTTCCCAGTACCCCCATGGCCTAGAGGAGACTGGGACCTCAGGAAGCTTCCTCAGAATGAAGGAAGGGTGGGAGGGAAGACACAGATGAGGCCCCTGCAGGGATGTGGGCAAGGGTAGAGGTTAAGAGCACAGTTTCTGGATCAAGCACACACTTCCTCCACCTACCAAGGGCTGTGTGACCCCATATAAGTGACTCGACCTTTCTGACCTCAGCATTCCACCTGTGAAACGGGGAATAATGACGCACCCCATCTCCTGGGGCTGCTGTGGAGGTGATGAGATGCTGCATGGAAAGCGCTTGGCACAGTCTGGCCAAAATTTTCCTATTATTTATTTTTAAGAAGTGCTCTCAAGGGCCCACCAACTGCTTAGCCAGACTCCTCAATTAATTACCCATAACATTTTTTTTTTAATTTTAAGAGCTTATTTTTCTAGTACCTTTCAGGAGCCAGGCACTGTACTCTGTGCCGTCATCATGTCACCCCATGTAACCTTCACTGTCACCTGTTATCCCCATTTTGCAGATGAGGAAACTGAGCCTCTGAGAAGCTGGGCCTCCTGTCCAAACCCACACAGCCCTTGACTCCCAGAGCTTGGCCCTCTCACTTTGCCCCTGTTCTGGAGACCATCATGGCCTGGGTTAGGGTGTCTTGCCAGGTATCAGCTGGATGCAGCAAACCCCAAACATAATCCGTGGAGAGAACCTGTAAACAGAGGATCTGGAGTGGGCTGGAGGCTCCTGTGAGAGTGACGACCAGCCTGGGAGGCAAGCAGCCTGTCGGGGGCTGGAGACAGGAGCCTGTGAGCACGTGTGTTTATTCAGCCTGTTCCAGGCAGGGGGCCCTGGCTGGCCAGTGTAAACATCCGGACTGCTTGTGGGCCTGCTGAGGGAGCTGAGGCCGCCGGGGAACCAGCGTCCAGGGCCTCCTGGTGCCCGATGGGACAGCACTGCCTGAGCACCTCGTATGTGTCATGTCATTTACGCGCATCTTATCCCTTTTTGGTCTCTTATTATGTTTACCTTACTGATGAGGAAACAGAGCCCCGGGAATGGCACAGCCCCAGCTGTCAAAAGCCCACAAAATTCGGTTTGCTGAGAGGGTGAGTTTGTGAAAGCGTAACAGTGTTCCTTTGCGTCTGCCTCTGCAGATACCACTCTTCCCATACAAACTCTGTTGAGACCCTAATTCACTTTCTCTCCCGCTGGGTTGTGCCCACCTGGGAGCTGTAGTTCTTGCTGTAAATCACCTCCTCTGGTTTAGTACTTTTTAGCGCATCACCGTGTGTGGGACTGGCCGGGCTGAGGAAGGCCAGCTCAGGGGTTTTGCCCCTTTCTCACCCAGGAAAGGGGATTTTGCTGACTCTGGTTATGCAGCCTTGTGGAGTGAGTCTGACAGATCAATAAGACCACCCATTTTATAGATGGAGAAGCAGGAAGCCCAGAGAGGAGAAATGTTTGTCCCAAAGATTCACACGGAGTGGCCGAGGCAGAACTGACGCCCGGGTCTCCAGGGAGGATGCCCCCAGTCCTCTGTTAATGGGGGTGGGACAGGGTTAGGAAAAGGCAGGGATGAAGCAAACACGTTCCCCAGATGCTTCATGGTTTCACAGCCGCCCCCCTCCCTTCTTCGGCCCTCTCCAAGCTGTGCCCCAGAAATGCCCTTGGGCTCTCGGAAACTCTGATAAATTCCTGTGCTTGTGCCAGCAGGGTGGTTTCACTTGGTTCCAGTGGCTGGAAGCCCATGCCGGGCCCCCTGCTCCCCGCCTCCTGCCACGCTCTGCCCCGGGTCTTGTCCTGCTGTATATTCACACGTTCCCCTGCCCGGGCTCATCTTGGCGTCCAGCAGAACTGCCACTTGGGTTGTGCCAAAGCCAGAGGAATCATTTAAATGTGGCAGCAGCCTGAGCCTGGGCAGCCGGAGTGATCCATCTAACACCTGTGGGGTGCAGCGGGGAGGCGCAGGTGTTCCCCGCCCCCACTGTGAAGGTTGGGACCATTGAGGCCACACCCTGCGCCTGGATTTGAACCAGGAGATGGACGCCCGGGCTCAACTCCCTTGGCCACACCTGTTGGAGCCTGGGACCTGTGGAAGTCGCTCCAGAGGGTTTGTTTGGGTACAACGTGGCTAAGACTCCACCTGGAGAATGAGGAGTAGGGTCTTGGGAGAGGCCGAGGAGAATTGGGCAGGGAGGGAGCCCAGCATTCCTGCCCAACTCACAGCAGGGACAGGCACCTAGAAGGCCAGAGACAGAGAGTCTGAGTAGGGGTGGGGCCCTAGAGGGAGTCCAGCCGGCCCAGGCCCATGACTTTCTTTTTGTGTCCTGGCCAAGGGACCGAGATTACCCAATCCCCAGAGCCCCATATGCGTCACCAGTTAAGAATCACTGAAGGCCAGCCTGGCCTTGGGAGGAGTAAACCCTTTTCTCCCCTTGATCTGAGGCCTGTGGACTGGCCCTTCGCCTCCGTCCATTCATTTTGGGAGACTCTCCTGAGAGCAGTAAGAACAATAACAGTTGCTGTGCACCAAGCCCCCCAACAGTGCGCCAAGCCCCCCAACAGTGCGCCAAGCCCTGCGATGCGCCATGCCACCGTGTGCCAGGCCCTGCTGTGAGCCATCCTATCCCGCACTGTGCGCCAGCCCACCTGCCCCCGCACTGTGTGCCAGGCCCTTTACAAACACAACCTTGTTTGAGTCTCAGTCTGAGTCGTTGTGGGAGCTAGCAGAGGGGTCTTATGATTCCCCACTTCACAGAGGAAAAAACAGCTCACACAGCAGCAAAGCCCGATTCCGGCTCTCCATCCAAGTGTGTCTGCCTCCGAAGCCCATGCCTTTTTTGGTGTGGGACAAAATATTTCAGACATATAAAAAGCATAGAGTTCAGCAAAAACAAATACTGGTGAACCCACCATCCAACTTAAGAACTAAAACATTCCAAATGCAGCTGAGTGTCCCACATGGGTCCCTCCCTGATCCCATTCCCTACCCACCCCTCTTCCAGAAGAAACTGTTTTCTTAAATGACTGCCTGCATTCTTTTACTAGATGTTTCTGTCCCCCCCAAATGATGCATAGCATTGCTCATGTGTTTTAAAACTTTAATTGGTACAAGGCTCTGTATTTCCCTCTGCAGCTTTTCTCTCTGCATGTCGTGTTTGACTTTGTGTCCATGTCATTGCAGTGCCGTGTCATGTGTTGTGTCACATGAATCTACACAGTTATGCAGGCTGTGAGAGGTGGCCGTTTAGGTGTTTCTCATTCACTGTTTTTTATTTTAAACTTATTTATTTTATCGTATTTATTTTTGGCTGCATTGGGTCTTTGTTGCTGTGCACAGGCTTTCTGTAATTGTGGTGAGCGGGGGCTACTCTGTTGCGGTGCGCGGGCTTCTCACTGCGGTGGCTTCTCTTGTTGTGGAGCATGGGCTCTAGGCATGCGGGCTTCAGTAGTTGTGGCACTTGGGCTCAATAGTTGTGGCTCACGGGCTTCAGTAGTTGTGGCTCGCGGGCTCTAGGTCGCAGGCTCAGTAGTTGTGGCTCATGGGCTTAGTTGTTCCATGGCATATGGGATCTTCCCGGACCAGGGCTCGAACCCGTGTCCCCTGCATTGGCAGGCGGATTCTTAACCACTGCGCCACCAGGGAAGTTCTCTCATTCACTATTTAGATGATGCTGTGGAGCTTCCTTGTCCATGTCCCCTGGTGACCACGGGAGAGTGTCCAAGGTGTATATATGTTATTTATGTTACGGAGGGGGATCCAATAAGTCCACTGTATCATAGGACTCTTTGCTGAGAGAACTGATCGATAATTTGAGGAGGGTTGCTCTAAGAGTTTAAAAACCGCTTAATGGGGCTTCCCTGGTGGCGCAGTGGTTGAGAGTCCGCCTGCCGATGCAGGGGACACGGGTTCATGCCCCGATCCGGGAGGATCCCACATGCCGCGGAGCGGCTGGGCCCGAGAGCCATGGCCGCTGAGCCTGCGCGTCCGGAGCCTGTGCTCCGCAACGGGAGAGGCCACACAGTGAGAGGCCCGCGTACCACAAAAAAACCAAAAAAACAAAAACCCGCTTAATGACAGGAGTGTTCCTATTTTGTCTGCTGCTGTGAACAGCACGAAGAAGAGTGTCTGGCACATAGTAGGTGCACAGTAAATATATGTTGACTGAGTAAGTGCGTGTTCCAGGCCCTGTGTGAGGCCCTTGATCTTAATCAGTCTGCTGTGAGGAAGGGTTCTCACTTCACAGATGAGCTGACTAAGGCTTCAGAGGTTGAGTCATGGTTCCAGTGTCCCACAGCCAGTAGCCAAGTCAGTCAGCTCCAGAGCCTGCTCTCTTTCCTAAGCCTACGCATCCCCTGAAATTATCTGTGTAGCCAGGGAGTGGCTTCAGAGGCCGGGAGCTGCTTCTAAAGCCTAGCTGCCTGGATAGACATGCTTTTAAGGTGGTCCGGAGACTGGCAGAGTGAGGTGGGCCCAGCTGGTTGGTCCCCTTTGTCCTGGAATGCCACAGTGGGGTCGGGGTGAGTAACATCTCACCTCTGGGGCTGATCCATGGGGGAACTACAAAGGTTGGGACCATGCTAGGCTCAGAATTCCAGTGCAGTCAGTGGGAAGGACCCATCATGGGGGAGGCAGTCTGACCCCACCAAAGAATCATTTGCGTGGGGCTTGAGCAGACCCAGATTCAAATCCCAGGACTGCCACTTATTAGCTGTGTGACTTTAGGTAAGTCTCTCAGTCTCTCTGAGCCTTATCATCTCCATCTGTTAAATGGGGATATTAACTTTCTCTTGCAGAATTATTGGTACATTTAGAATTGAGTGTAACAATCTTGCATAGAAACTACAGTGCAGGAGGGAAGGACATTCTGTTAGCAATACATACAAATCACTACAGGTGCACAGAGATGGGATGGTTTAGGACACAGAGGAGGACTTCATGGAGGAGATGATATTTGATCTGGGTTCTGAAGGGTGAATAGGAGTTCTCCAAGCCCAGGAGTATACTGTGAGTCAAGCAACTTCTATGTGTCCTGACTAGACTTGGTGTTGAGAGGAACATCATAGTGTTGCTTGGGAAAAAAAACAAAACAAAACAAATGCGAATTGCTTACAATTTGACAGAGATACATGATCCTGTGACAGTGATATAGACCAAGTGCTGACTACATAGACAAAGAATCAGGAATCAGTGGTATTGGGATCAGAGGAACATGTGAAAACTGTGGGCTAGGGCAGTCAGGAAGTCCTGGGGGTGAGGGGTAGGGCTTGAATGAGAAAGGAAGACAAGAGGGAGAGGGGCTGCCTGATTCTTGGTTTCCTGGCTGGGCTGGGTCAGGAAAGGGGCCTTCCCAGCCTGGCAGGGGACTAGGGACCGATCTCATGGGTTCCGGCAGAAGCTCTGCTGTGTCCGTCTCACCAAGGCTTGTACTGTTTTCTCCTTTGGAAGAGAAGAAAAGTTGTTCCTAATTGTTAATTGTGCAATTGCGAATTGGCTCCTGAGCCAGGCTGAGCAGAAGCCAAGACCCAGAGGGAAGGAGGAAGAGCCCAAGCTGGACGGCCACAGAGCCAGGAGTTTAGGGGCCCAGGAGGGGGTTTGGGAATGCTGCTGTGTGAGTGTCCCAGGCAGGGACACGCGCCTGGCCTAGTCAGGCCTCCCTGCCCAGAACTCCCTCCATTCTGCAGGATCCTGTGGTGCCCAAGAGTTGGGTAGACCTGGGTTTGAATTATATCCTCACCCCAGCTATGTGACCTTGAACCAGTTACTTAACCTCTCTGTGCCTCTACTTTCAAATCTCTCACCTGCGGTTGCTGTGATGGTTAAACCAGAAAACACATGTAAAGTGCTTAGTAGCACAGGGCGTGGATGAAGTCATTGCTCAAGGAATTGGTTTTGTTGCTGCTGCTGTCATAGTTGTTGTGATTCAGCAGCAGTAACAGCAGCACCCTTGTGGCCAATACCCGCCATCACGCCTCCGTGGCCCAGGCCAGGCTGTTGCTCAGGGTGAAGCCCGGGGTCATCCCAGCTGCCCTGCCATCTCCTCATGAGCCGGGACGTTCCTGTGCCGTCTTATTAGCGTCCAGCATCACAGCCCGTGCCCTTGGCAGTGCCCCTCTGAGGAGGAGGTGGAATTTGAGTTCCTGTGTGCCTTTTCATGGATTACCTCCTTATTTCTCACCCTGTGAAGTAGGTCCAGATGACCGCATTTTATAGATGAAGAAACATGCTCAGAGAGGTGAGGTGACTTGCCCAGGATCACACAGCAGTATAGTACAGGATTCAAACCCAGGTCTCTCTGCTCTCAAACCTTTGCTCTTCCCACTCCAGGATGGGGGAGTGGCTTGTTCCCATAGAAAATGAGCCTGGCACTCTCCCTTCCCGCGGTCACCCTCCACTCCCTTTTTTGTCATGTCCCCCCCGTCCCTGCTTCTCCACCCCCTTGGCTCTGCTCTGCGCCTGGGCACCACTCTGGGCCAAGACTGCAGATGGGGCAGCTTGTGTCTCCTGGAGCCAATACAGCCATCGCTCCCCCACTGTCAGCAGGAGCCAGGCCTCCTCTCCTCACCAGGCATTTCCTCCCGGGCTCCCCGGGAAGCGTGACACATGTGTGGTGAGGGGGGGTAATGGGGACCAGATGGGAGGCTGAGCCTGGGGTGGGCTTTGTTAGGCGGACATTCCTGATCACTGAGGCAACGCCAGCTCAGTAGCATCTGGTTTGGCCGAGGGGCCACCCCGATTGGCTGGGGCTGGACTTGGGGAGTTGCCCTCCCATGAGGCCTTGGTGTGGTGGCAGGTGGGGACGAGCACTTCCTGCTGAGACAGGATTTCAGAGTCCAGGAGGGAATAACAGGGAGCAGAGGGGCAGAGATAGAACAACAAGGAGTTCAGAGTCAGACCTGGCGCCCAGTCCTGGCTCTGTCACTTTCTGTCACTGTAACCCAAGCAAGTCACTGCCTGTCTCTGGGCTGCAGTTTTATCTTCTGCAAAATGGGAGACAGTGGTAGTACTTACCCCATGGATGCATGAGGGACTCAAATAAAAAGCACCAGGGTCAGAATGCTTTGTATATTTTAATTCCTTTCATTCTCACAGCCACCCGTGAGAGTGGTGCTGTGATGATCTCTGTTTTACTGATAAACCGAGGCACAGGAGGTCATGCCACTTGCCCAAGTCAGACTGGTAATAGGAGGCAGAGCTGGTATCTGAATCCAGGCTCCCTGGGTCCCAGGTCCACCACGCTCTGCTGCTCCACTGTCCTGCCTCTCGGTGATGTGTGTGATGACACAAGAGAAAAGTGCCGTTTCGGCGGGCGATGCCACATGGTCTTTTTCCTGCTTGCCCCAGAAGCCAGTGCCTTCGGTGGCCTGTGGGACAGGCCTGCTGAGCTCATAAGTGGGTGAACAGAGGAGTGGGTGGACGCTGGGAACATCCCTGCACGTTGGGCGAGGGGAGGCACTAGGGCTGTGACTCTCAGTACCCTGCGGTCTGGGCAGCCAGTTAGACCCACTGGTTACCCTGAGAGGAACAGGGAACCCAACTCTGGAAGCAACAGCCCCCATCCCTCAGGCCCCGGCTTCACTCCACATACTTTGTCCGCGTTCTCTTTGTCTGTCATCTTGCCCAAGATCGTAACGTGTGTCTTCGGAAGAAGCTGGTTTTGAACATAAGTCCAGCTGACTGCAAAGCCAGAGCCCTTCCCCTACAGGGCACCAGTCTGGGGTCCATCTCCTGCTTTCTGAGGGATGGGTTCCAGTCTCCTTGTCAAGGAGGGTTTTTCTGAAGATGATTTTTGATGATTGTGGGTGGAGGGAGGAGGCTGCAGGGTAGGGTCAGAAGAGCCTAGACGACGATTCACATCCAGGTTGGCCCCTCGGGTGACCCCTTTTACTTCTTGAGCCTCTTTTCCCTCGTTTGTTGAAAGTTGCTTACAATTAGAGGGCAGAGTTGAGTGCTGGAGGGCCCAGATGACCAGAGCCGTGGCCCTTTAAGATTTCATGGCTCAGTGGGCAGCACAGCCACATACCCAGTCCCCATGGCGTCCTGTCATCCGGTAGCAGGTGGGATCTGGTGGAGGGGTGTGCAGAGTGCCAGGGGAGCACAGAGCAAGGAAAACTTGCAGGGCCAGGGTGTCAGGGGTGATGGCGTGGACACAGGTTGTATCTGTCAGCTTCCCTACCCACTCCGTCTGCTAACAGCAGCCCCTTCCTTTGGAAACTGCTCCTCCCCTGCTCCTTGTGCTATCAATTGGGTGCCAATCACAGGATCTTGCCCCAGGGAGGGCACACGAATCAGGCCTGGCCAATCAGAGTTCTTCCCTGAGACTTTATAATTCAACACAGGGAGAGAGAAGGGTTCTTTTCTCTAGGGCTCTTAGCTGCCAGTAAGTAAGCCTGGCCCAGTTCTCTGGGCCTGAAGGATGTCTAAACTCAGGAGATAAGAAGGAGGGTAACACACAGAGGGAACTTGAGGGATGGGGTCAGACAGAGGGAGAGACCCCAGCAGCAGCATCTGAACTGGATCTCCTCCTGCCTGATGCCTGATCCTCCCTCCGTCCCAGGCATTGCAAGCCCAGGCGTTCGCTTGAACTGAGTTACAAAACTCAGTTCAAGCTGGGTTTCTGTCACTTACAACCCTGAGGGGCCTGACTGAGGAGGCTTCACAGAGGAGATGGCATTTGAGCCACGTGTCAAAGGAGTTCTTGGGATAAACAGCAATAGTGAGGTTGTGCCAGGCAATGGAAGCTGGTGGGAAGGGCCCAGTCGTGACTTGCCTGGGTGATGGCAGAGGGTGAGGTCTGGGCAGTGCCCAGTTACATCCTCCTAACAACCCAGTGAGGTACGCACTATTATTTTACCACTTTACAGATGGGGAAATGAAGGCACAGAGAGGTTAAGTAACTTGTTTAAGGTCACATAGCTGGTAAATGACAGAGCTTGCATTTGAACCCAGGCGGTCTGGCTCCAGAGTTATTTTCTTAATCACAGTGTGGAAGTGACCACCCCGTGACTACAACGCCCTGACTGCAGAGTTCTTTTCGTGGAACTCCGCGTCTCATGGCCCATTGGGGATGGAACTGCAGTGCCCATGCTTGGGATGTGGCTCCAGGACTCCAGAGCCCCAGTGTGGCCTGGGCAATGGGGAAGAGATGGGGGGGAAGGCCCTGTGGATTCTTTCAGAGGACGTGGGTGCTCTTCTGGCCCAGTTGCATCCCAGGCTAGCAAGGAGCTGGGGCTAGGTTCCTGCCAGGCGCCCTGCCGTTTCTGTGAGCTGTGATGATAATCTCCAGAAACAGTGAATGATGGGCTCTGGCTGCGTCCAGCTAAGCCCTCAGCAGGAGGTCAGTAACTTTAAGAAGCTCTGGCTTCTAGCCAAGGTGCTGGAGAGTTTTCAAACCACTCCCAGCAGGGGAGGCCCTGGGCGGGCAGGGAGGGAAGAAGTACTCCGAGCTGCGGCCTTTGAGAATGGAGCCCTGGGAAGCGTCAGCGTCAGTCCACAGCTCCAGGTTGCCTCAGGGTCAGGCATCTCCCATGTGTCAACAGCTTTTACCTTATACCTACAGAGTTAAGGAGCATCAGCCCCATTTTACAGGTGAGGAGGTTGAGGCTCAGCAAGGCTAAGCGACCTGCCCAGGATCACACAGCCAGAGTTCCCAGGTCTGGTCTATGTCCAGATTTCCTGGACAGCCTCACTCCTGCCTCTTTGGCCTCATCCCTGAACTCAAGGATTTCTGGAACACATGCCAGAGCTCCCTCAGGTCTCCTGGCCCTTCCCACAAGACACCTTTTTTCTTCTTACCGCAGGACACCTTCCTTCTTACCACCAATTCCACAGAAGGGATTTTTTTCCCCCATGAGACAGTACTTTCCCATTCCTCCAAGGGAGGAGCCCAGCAGCCCCTGGGATTCCTACACAGGTGGCCTCTGGGGCAGAGGCTGGGGACTAAGGCTTCCAGCTGTGCCCCCGTGTCCGGGCCCTGGCAGGATATGTGAAAGGGAGCCAATCTTGCTTGTTAGACTGAAGCTCTGAGGAAGGATGACTTCAGCTGGGGACAAAGGAAAGGCCCCTTAGGCTGAGCCTCAGGTTAGTCCTTAGAGAGCAGAGCAAGGAGCGAGGCTCTCCAGGTGGAGGAAACGGTGCAAACAAAGGTCCAGAGGTGGAGAAGTAGGTGTGCTCTAGGGGGAGGCTGGCAGTTCCCACGTGGGTGGAGGGGCTGGATTGTGGCACCAGGCAAGAGCGGGGCAGGCACGTTTCTAGAAGGATCCAGAAGGTATGTGACCCACTGGGGTCTTAGGAAAACAGGCTCCTCTCCTGTCCTGGCCCAGATCTCTGCCCCACAAGGATGCTTAAGGTGGGCTCAGACCCCCAAGTGGACAGGGGCCTCTCCCCTGGGCCTGGCTGCCTTTCCCAAAGGCTTATCTGTTCCTTCCCGTTTCCTGTCGAGCCCGGAGCCCCAGAGCAGCAGCCCCCTTGTGGGCACAGCCTGGCCATCGCAGCAGGTCCGGTCCCGGCCGGCAAGGCAGAGAGAGCTTCCACCTCTGGCCCTCGCTCGTTTTCCTCAGCGGTGCAAAGAACCCTAAACTCTTTGCTCTAGAACCAGAGTTGTAGACCGGGTGGGGACAGGTAACCAGAAAGGCTCCTGGGGTGCAAGGAAAGCTCTCCTGGCTGTCCTCGTGCCCCTGACCTCCTCCTATCAGCGACTGTGACGATGAGCAATGCCCTTTCTGAAAGCCCTACTCAGTGCCTGTCCCTGCGTTTGGCACTTTGCACCCAGGGTCTCATTGGACACTCAGGACAACCCTGCCAGGAAGCCACTGCTCTCCTCCTTGTGGGGTGGGGGAAACTGCAGCTCTGAGAGGAGACATCACTTGCTCAACATCACCGTCACTGAACAGCTAAGCCAAGTGCGTCTGACGTCAGTCTGTTTTCCCGTCCATGACGTGGCGATGCTAACTCCGAGCCCTCGGGGTTGCTGCGCACGGCAGAAGCAGACATAGAGGAGTGATAAAGCAGGGAGTCCAGTGTTATGCAGCCTGGGCTGGACAAACGGGGACAGGTGTCCTGAGCAGCGAGTCCAGGAGCTGACACACTGGACCTAGAAGGAAGGCGGGGATCTGGGTGCAGGGAGACAAGGGCCCATCAGCGGCCCTCAGTCATCCTAAGCCCAAGTTGGCTCCTTCACCACCACCGAGCTCTTAGCAGCCATGGCACAGGCATGCGGGGCTTTGGAAGGAGTGTCCAGAGGCCTGTCTTCTGGTCCTGGCTGTGCCCCTGGTGCAGCTAACTCGGGGGACTTCCTCTGGACCTCAGCGAGTTCATCTGTAGAATGGGATGGCATGGGCGTGGGGGTCGGACAAGGCTCACCCCTCCGGCCACACTGCCCTTCTTCCTGCTCCTTGATCTCTGCTAGGTCCTACCTCCGGGCCTTTGCTCTGGCTGTTGCCTCTGCCTGAAGCAGCCCCCTCACCGCTGACACCCCATCATTCTGGTTTCACGTGACGTGTCACCTGCTCACAGAGGTCTTCTCCACTCGTCCGCAGAGTTCCCCACTGCACCGCCCTGCTGTCCTTTCTCTGTAACACAAGTCACTCTCTGAAATGAGGCAGTCGAGGTACTGGTTAGGGTTAGGGACTCCAGAGTCAGACTGCCTGGGTTCAAATCTCAAAGTTCACCACTTAGAGCTGGGTGATCTTGGCTGTAACCTCTCTGTGCCTCAATTTCCTCACCTATAAAACAGGGTCAATAATAATATATATTATTATTTTTGTAAGGATTAAATAAGAAATGCATTAAAAAGCACTTACAGTGCTCAGCACACAGTAAGCACTCATTACATGTTAGATGCTATTATTATAATAACTCTTAGCAACATTGTTTAGGGTCCCTCCTATTAAACTTCAAGCTCGTGAGAGCAAGGACTTTGTCTTATTCAGTGATATACATCAAGCGTGGAGCCATTTCCTAGCACACAGTAGGTGCCTAATAAATATTTGTTGAATGAATGAATGGACAGATGAGTGCTGACATTCCCAGCTCTTAAGAGGCTCTGTATGGCTGGATATAGAGAAGGATGGATGCAGGGAAGACGACCCTGGGCCAGCCCCGGCTCAGGGCCCAGCCCTCTCTGCTCCCAGCGGCCTGCATGGTGGGCCCCATCCCGGCCTGCCCGGCTGGGAGTCCACCTCCTGAGGGGACAGAGGGGTCTCTGGGAATGGCGGTGGCTCCCTGTACCAGACACCCTGACCACAGCCACGTCTGTGGGTGTCCGATGCTGGTTCCCAGCTCAGATTCCGGCAGCCGGGCATGGGGGCTAATGCAGATGTTGCCCTGTGCTCAGCAGCCCTCCCTCTCAGACCCACAGAGCTGGGCCCAGCTTCCCTTATCTTTACCGCTGCCCGTGCCCACCCATCCCACCCCAGAGCATTTTCAGAAACAACCCTAACAAACAGAAATGCCCCCAGCCGCCCCTCCCGCCACTCCCATGCCTCCTACTTGTTCTAGAATGTTCAGAGGGGGACTGCTGGTACATCAGTTCCCCTGCAGGCCTTTCTTGGCTTCCGGTCCTCTGAGCACCCCGAGAACATCGGGTTAAGTGCCCAGTCCTGAGAGCGAGGGAGAGCTCGCTACTGCCCTCTGTACAGACAGCACCGAGGCTCAGAGGGCAGGTTTGCTGGAGGCCCTGCAGTTGGCGAGGGCCAGGGTCAGGGTTCAAACTCAGGTCTCGCCATTTGCTGCTTCTATTCTCATTCATTCATTCAGCTCAGTTACTGAACAGCTACTGTGTGTCAGGCGCTGTGCAGCAGTGATCACAGTGCCTGCCCTGGCCTAGGGCCCAGAAGTTAGCCCAGCTACATAGCCAGCGTGTACACCAGCGCTGTCCAATAGAACTCTCTGTGACACGGAAATGTTCCGTATCTGTGCTATTAACCATGTCTGACTATCGGGCACTTGAACTGTGGCTAGTGCAAATGCAGAATTGCATTCTTCATTTTAATTTTATTTTAATTTCAGTAGCCACATGCAGCTAATGGCTACTGGGTTGGACACTATGGGTCTGAGAGTCCTTTGAGATCAGTCATTCGTGGCCTTGGACGGTAGGTCTCAAGCTCAGATGTGAGCAGGGGCACTGCGTTGATTTCCCGGGGGCGCACCTTAGGTTCTGTCTTCTTTCCCAGCTGTCAGTATATTAAACTCACAGGTGTTTGCTTCACACCCACAAAGGAGTCAGACAATGTTTTCTTTGAAACACGAGACCCTCCTAACCCATTTTAAGTCTTCCACTTTTCTTTTTTTCTTACTGAGGTGTAACTTGTACAGAGTAAAATGCACGGGCCAGAAGCAAACAGTTTGACGAATTTTGACAACTGTAGACACCCGTGTAACCACAGTGGAATCGAGGTATAGGACATTTCCAGAACATTTGCATTCCCCCAGAAAGTGCCCTCATGCCCCTTTCCAGTCAGTCCTGTCCTCAGAGGCAGCTGCTGCTCTAATGTCTGTCACCATGGATTAGTCTTGCCCATTTTTAAGCCGCACAGAAATCATTTTCCCACTTTTGACTGAGGCAAGATTATAAGAAATATCTCTTTTCTCTTTGTTGAAGAAGTAGAGTACCAGCATGATGAAAAGTGGCAGCTGAGCCTGGGCTACCGTGAGGAGGAGACAAGAAATGGGGAGGGGTGGGGGGCTGTAGGACCCTGGGGATTCGTGGTCGGTCCAAAGGGCACAGCCGCCCCTCAGCTCCAGCTGGCTGTTGCCACTTGAGAATGTGGGCCCAGCACTGCCAAGTCTTTTTTTCTCTTTTTTTTTTCTTCTGCCAAGTCTTTTTTAAAGGAAAGCTGAAAATACTGATTTTCATGTAAAATCTCCTTAATGTTGGTATTTCGAAACCTGTTACAACACTACAGGCCAGATACTTCACACGTGTGGGCCAGACTTGACCTGTGGACTGCCGGGGTGTGTGCTGGGCCTTGGGCTGATCAGAATGTTACTTACAATAGTAGCTGGTATTTGTGGACTGGTTCCTTTGCTTCAGGTCCTGTTCTAAGTACTCGATGCTGTTAAGTCATCTAATCTTCCTAACAGTTTATTAATGCATCCATTTTACAGATGAGTAAGCTGAGACGTAGAGAGGAATTAAGTGACTTGGCCAAGGTTACAGAGTACTTGGCTGGCATTTGAACCCCGACTGTCTGCTTCCTGAGTCCCCGCTCTTAACCACTACAGAAGCGGGGATGGAGGGCGAAGCTGCCTGGGATGGCTATACCATTTGGGGTGCAGCTTTGCCAGCCAAGGGTGCTACCACCCTGAACGAGCGATGAGAGAGGCTCGGCCCCACCCGCTGGGACTGCCCTGGCACAGGTCGTTTTCAGGTCCAGGCACCTTGGCTGTCAGTTGATGGAGCCCCAATTTTAGGATGTGCTGGGAAAGCAGCCAGGGGTGGGGTTGGAAGGATGGAAGCATGGCTGATGCTTGATGAGGGTGTCAGGGAGCACTGGGCAAGTGAGGACAGAAGCAGCAGGAACCTGGCAGGGAGAGGGCCCAGGCCCAGAGGGTGGCAGGGGAGAGGAGGAGGTGACAGCAGAAGAATCAGCCAGCCAGCCCAGGGCCAGGCCAGGCTGCCGCTGCGGAGAGCTGGTGGCTGGGGCATCTCCACCCACAGGCGCTTCGTTCAGACAAGCCTGTCCCCTGGGGAGGTTGGAAAGGGGAAGATAGGATCACCAGGCCAAACAGTGCTGCATTTCCACTGACCTCTAGCACATCCGCGGGAGAGGAAACTGAGGCCCAGAGAGGGCACAGCCAGGACCAGACCCAGACTTCTAGCTCCCACTCACGTGCTTTTGCTGCTCCATTTGGCCGCATTCCTCAGGACCCGGAGTTGTGGGGAAAGGTCTGTGGTCACTGCAGGGAAGTGTTCCAGAAGCCTGAGGGACATGACAGGGAGAGGCCAGACCCTCCCCTCTGGCCCTTGCCTGTGTCACTGAGCCAGGACCTGTCCTGAAGTAAGTGTTAAATAAGTGTTTGCCGTTATTTTTTTTTTCCAATTAGGTCTTCACACCCACTTTTGAGAGATGTACTCTTATTATTACCCATATTACCAATGAGAAAGCCGAGGCTCAGAGAGGTAGAGATCACTTCCAGTCGTTGGTGGGATTGAATGAGTGATGAATGCAGAGTGCTCACAACCGTTCTGGTGCACAGCAAAGGGTCGTCGGCCGTGGGCTGTAGGAGGGATGACATGGCAGGGCTGGGCTGTGTTCACTGGCAGGGAAGTGTTTCGGAAGCCTGAGGGACATGACAGGGTGAGGCCAGAACACCACTACCCACCAAAACACCAAGTAACATGGGCTGGTACCCCAGGGCCCTCACAAGCCTTCCAGCAGCCTCCACACCAGGGGAGCCCCCTGGGCCTGGCTCCAGATCCTGTGCATCATGAAGGGGCAGCCTGGCCTTGAGGTGCTCATGTCACCTCTCTGAACCTCAGTTTCCTCATCTGTCAAATGGGTACAGTGCTACCTACCATGCAGGGTTATGGTGAGGGCCTGGCATATGATAGGTGCTCAATATCCAGGCATCACAGAACCTCTAGGAAACAGCTATTGAATTGAATTGGACTTTAAGGACAGAGGACAGGCATATCCCCAGTGTAGCCCGGGAAAGCTTGCTCCACACTTCAGTGCAGAACCAAAAAATCTCAACTACAGCTTTTGAACTTGCATGCTTTACAGGGTCAAAAGGAGCCACTCACCTCTCTTCAACTATGTCTACACTGGATGAGGGCACTAGGGAGCAAGTTTGCCATTAGTTATTGTTCCCCGCACCAAGAGCAGCAGACACCTATTGAGCACTTACTGTGTGCCAGGCACTATGCTAAGCCCTTCCTTTATGTCGTCATTTTACACAGGAGGAAACAGGCTCGATAATTGGACCCTGGGCCCTCATGGTGGCATCGAGATTTGAACCTACATAGTCTGGCTGCAGACTCTGTGCTCTTAGGAAGGGAAAATAATCTACCAGAAATAAGTGAAAATATTGATTTGGGCCAGTCTTTCACAGTTGCAAAGCCTTTACATGCATGTGGTTCAGTTTGGTCCTGATGTCGCTAGATGAGAATGATGTTATCATGCCCATCTTATAGTTGAGGACAGTGAGGCCCAGAGAGGTGATGCGACTTGACCGAGGCCATGTGGCTGGGCTGGAATGTGGGTCCATCCACCTGATTCCAAGTCCAGTGCTCTTTCCCCTGCTTCTCAGTCACCTCTTGGGGAAACAGCTATCTAGCTTGAATGGTGACAGCCAACAGGCCCCAGTGAACTCTGCCATAGGTGTGGCCCAGTCTGTCCCACCCACACTGGGTGACACCATCCCAGCCCCAGACCACCATTGCCTGCATCCACCTCACTTTGATATCAGAGCTTTAGAACCATTAATTCTCAGAGAGAAACATAGATGAGGGATTTTTCAAACTCTCTTTCTTGGAACCTCTGAGGAAACCAGGCTCAGGGTCAGGATATGGGGTCATTGAATGCGTAAGTGACAACTCCACTTATATCTCTTTGGTGTTTTGGGTTGCAGTGTTAAGTTTTTAAAAACAAAGGGCTCTGGGAATTCCCTGGTGGTCCAGTAGTTAGGACTGCACACTTCCACTGCAGGGGACCGGGTTTGATCCCTGGTCGGGGAGCTAAGATCCTGCAAGCCGTATGGTGCAGCCCAAAAAAACAAAAACAAAAACAAAACAAAACAAAAAACAAAGGGCTCTACAGGACCCAGACCCACCCACCAGCAGGCCAGCAGGCCCTGCACAAGGCAGGGCCTGGTAGCCAACTGGTCCCCCACCTACCCCACCCACAGTAGTTGGCCCTACCACAACAGAAGGGCTCACACAGCCCACATAGGGGGCACCCCTAGAGTATACAGCTCTGGTGACCAGTGGGAGTGTTCTGCTGGCTTCATAAGACATCTCCTACAAAAGGCCACTTCTCCAAGATTGGGAAATGTAATAAACCTACCTTATACATGGAAATAAAAACAGAATTATGCAAAATGAGGCAACAGAGGAATATGTTCCAAACAAAAGAACAAGATAAAACCCAAGAGGAAGAACTAAGTGAAATGGAGGTAAGCAGTCTACCCAATAAAAAAATTCAAGGGAATGATCATAAAGATGCTCAATGAATTTGGAAGAAGAATGGACGTACACAGTGAGGAGTTTAAGGAAGAGTTAGAAAATAGAAAGAGGAACCAAACAGCTGAAGAATATAAGAACTGAAATTAAAAATGCACTAGAAGGAATCAGCAATAGATTAGATGATTCAGAGGAATGGATCAGTGAAGTGGAAGACAGAATAGTGGAAATCACCCAAGCTGAAGAGAAAAAAAAAGAAGAATTTTTAAAAAATGAGGATAGTTTAAGGAACCTCTGGAACAACATCAAGCACACTAAGATTCACATTATAGGGGTCCCAGAAGGAGAAGAGAGAAAGAAAGGGGCAGAGAACCTATTTGAAAAGATAGTAGCTGAAAACTTCCCTAACCTGGGAAAGGAAACAGATATCCAGGTCCAGGAGTACAGAGTCCCAAACAAGATGAACCCAAAGAGGTCCACACAAAGACATAGTAATTAAAATGGCAAAAGATAAAGAGAGAATCTTAAAAGCAGCAAGAGAAAAGCAACTATTTAAGGGAACTCCTATAAGATGATCAGCTGACTTTTCAGCAGAAACTTTGCAGGCCAGAAGGGAGTGGCATGATATATTTAAAGTAATGAAAAGAAAAACATACAACCAAGAATACTCTACCTGGCAAGGCAATCATTCAGATTTGAAGGAGAGATACAGGGTTTTACAGATAAGCAAACGCTAAAGGAGTTCAGCACTACTAAACTAGCTTTACAAGAAATGTGAAAGGAACTTCTCTAATTGGTAAAAGACCACAACCAGAAATATGAAAATTCCAAGGGGAAAAATCTCACTGGTAAAAGCAAATATACATAAAGGTAGTAGATCAACCACGTATAAAGCCAGTAGGGAGGTTAACAGACAAAAGTAGTATAAATCATCTATATCCACAGTGAGGGATACACAAAGCAAACAGATGTAAAATATGAAGTCAAGAACATTACGTGTGGGGAGGGGAAGTAAAAATGCAAGGTTTTTAGAATGCATTTGAACTTAAGAGATCATCGATTTAAAATACTCATATAAATATCATATTCATATATGTGTGTGTGTGTGTGTATATATATGTTGTTATATATAAACCTCATGATAACCACAAACCAAAAATCTGGAATAGGTAGACACAAAAGAAGATAAAGGAATCTAAACATTAACTCTAAAGATAGTCATCAAATCATAAGGGAAGAGAGCAAAAGAAGAAGAAAGAAACAAAAAAGAACTACAAAAACAACCAGGACACAACAAAAAAAATGGGAATAAGTACACACCTGTCAATAATTACTTTAAATGTAAATGACTAAATGCTCCAATCAAAAGACATAGAGTGGGGCTTCCCTGGTGGGTCAGTGGTCGAGAGTCCGCCTGCTGATGCAGGGGACATGGGTTCGTGCCCCAGTCCAGGAGGATCCCGCGTGCCACGGAGTGGCTGGGCCCGTGGGCCGTGGCCACTGGGCCTGCGCGTCCGGAGCCTGTGCTCTGCAACGGGAGAGGCCACAACAGTGAGAGGCCTGCGTACAGCAAAAAAAAAAAAAAGACATAGAGTGGCTGAATGGTTTTTTTTTTTAAAAAAAGACCCATATATATGCTTCCTACAAGAGACTCACTTCAGATCTAAAGACACACAGACTGAAGGTGAGGGGATAGAAAAGATATCCATGCAAATGGAAATGGAAAGAAAGCTGGGGTGGGGAATTCCGTGGTGGTCCAGCGGTTAGGATTCTGTGCTTTCACTGCTAAGGGCCTAGGTTCAATCCCTGGTCAGGGAACTAAAATCCCACAAACCATGCGGGGTGGCCAAAAACAAACAAACAAACAAGAAAGCTGAGGTGGCAATACTAATATCAAACAAAATAGACTTTAAACAGAGACTGTAAAAATTAAAGAGACACAGAAGGACATTACATAATGATAAAGGGATCAATTCATCAAGAAGATATAACAATTGTAAATATATATGCACCCAACATAGGAGTACCTAAATATATAAGGCAAATATTAACAGACATAAAAGGAGAAATTGACAGTAACACAATAATAGCAGGGACTTTAACACTCCACTTACATCAGTGGACAGATTATCCAGACAGAAAATCAATAGGGAAACACTGGCCTTAAATGACACATTAGGGCAGATGGACTTAATAGATATATATATAGAACATTCTATGCAAAAGCAGCAGAGTATACATTTCTTTCAAGTGCTCATGGAACATTCTCTAGAACAGATCACATACTAGGCCACAAAACCAGTCTTAATAAATTTTTTTTTTTTGCGGTACGCGGGCCTCTCACTGTTGTGGCCTCTCCCGTTGTGGAGCACAGGCTCCAGACGCACAGGCTCAGCAGCCATGGCTCACGGGCCCAGCTGCTCCGCAGTATGTGGGATCTCCCCGGACCGGGCCACGAACCCATGTCCCCTGCATCGGCAGGTGGACTCTCAACCACTGCGCCACCAAGGAAGCCCCCAGTCTCAATAAATTTAGAAACACTGAAATCATATCAAGCATCTTTTCTGATCACAATGCTATGAGACTAGAAATCAATTACAAGGGAAAAAAACTGCAAAAAACACAAACAATGGAGGTAAACAATATGCTACTAAACAACGAATGAGTCACTGAAGAAATCAAAAAAGAAATTAAAAAATACATGGAGACAAATTAAAATGGAAACACAATGATGCAAAATCTATGGGATGCAGCAAAAGCAGTTCTAAGAGAGAAGTTTATAGTGATACAAGCCTACATCAGGAAACAAGGAAAAATCTTAACCTAACCTTACACCTAAGGGAACTAGAAAAAAGACAAACAGGACCCAAAGTTAATAGAAGGAGATAAATCACAAAGATCAGAGCAGAAATAAAGAGAGACTAAAAAACAATAGAAAAGATCAATGAATACAAGATGGTTTTGAAAACATAAATGAAACTGATAAACATTTAGCCAGACTCATCCCCCCAAAAGAGAAGAGAGCCCACATACATAAAGTCGGGAATGAAAGAGGAAAAGTTACAACCAACAGCACAGAAATGAAAGGATCTTAAGAGATTACTATGAACAATTATTTGTCAATAAGATGGACAACCTAGAAGAAATGAATAGATTCCTACAATCTCCGAAGACTGAATCAGGAAGAAATAGAAAATATGAAGACCAATTACCAGTAATGAAATTGAATCAGTAGTAATAATTAAAAAAAAAAAAAAACCTCCCAACAAACAAAACTCCAGGACCAGATGGCTTCACAGGTGAATTCTACAAAACATTTAAAGAAGAGTGAACACTTATTCTTCTCAAACTGTTCCAAAAACCCTTGAAGAGGAAGGAATGCTTCCAAACTCATTTTAGAGGCAAGTATCACCTTGTTACCAAAAGCAGACAAAGACACCGCACAAAGGAAGGGAGGGAGGGAGGGAGGGAGGGAGGGAGGGAGGGAGTGGGGGGGAGGAAGGGAGGAAGGAAAGAAAGAAAAGAAAAAAATTATAGACGAATATCACTGATGAACATAGAAGCAAAGATCCTCAGCAAAGTATTAGCAAACCAAATTCAACAATACATCAAAAGGATCATACACAATGATCAAGTGGGATTTATCCCAGGGATGCAAGGATGTTTCAATATTTGCAAATCAATCAATGTGATACATCGAATTAACAAATTGAAGAATAAAAATCATATGATAATCTCAATAGATGCAGAAAAAGCTTTTGACAAAATTCAACATCCATTTATGATAAAAACTCTCAATAAAGTGGGTGTAGAGGGAACATATCTCAACATAATAAAAGCCATATATGACAAGCCCACAGCTAACATCATACTCAATGTTGAAAAGCTGAAAGCATTTCCTCTAAGATCAGGAACAAGGCAGAATGCCCACTCTCACCACCTTTATTCAACATAGTATTGGGAGTCCTAGCTGCAGAAATCAGGCAAGAAAAAGAAATAAAGGGAATCCAAACTGGAAAGGAAGAAGTAAAGCTGTCATTGTTTGCAGATGACATGACACCATATATAGAAAGTCCTAAAGATCTTATAAAAAACTATTAGAACTAATAAATGAATTTAGTAAAGTTGCATGATACAAAATTAATATTCAGGGGCTTCCCTGGTGGCGCAGTGGTTGAGAGTCCGCCTGCTGATGCAGGGGACATGGGTTCGTGTCCCGGTCCGGGAAGATCCCACATGCCGCAGAGCGGCTGGGCCTGTGAGCCATGGCCGCCGAGCCTGCACATCCGGAGCCTGTGCTCCGCAACGGGAGAGGCCACAACAGTGAGAGGCCCGTGTACCGCAAAAAAAAAAAAAAAAAAAAAAAAAAAAAAATTAATATTCAATAAACTATTGTGTTTATATGCACCAACAATGATTTATCAGAAGAAGAAATTAAGAAGACAGTCCTGTTTACAATTGCATCCAAAAGAGTAAAATACCTAGGAATAAGTTTAACCAGGGAGGTAAAAGACCTACACACTAAAAACTGTAAGACACTGATGAAATAAATTGAAGAAGACACACAAAAAATGTAAAGATATACCATGCTTATGGATTGGAAGAGTTACTGTTGTTAAAATGACCATACTGCTCAAGGCAATATACAGGTTCAATGAAATCCATATCAAAATACCAATGACATTTTTCACAGAACCGGAACAAATAATTCTAAAATTTGTATGGAAACAAAAAAGACCCCCAGATAGCCAAAACAATCTTGAAAAAGCACAAAACTAAAGATATGCTCCCTGATTTCAAACTATCATACAAAGCTACAGTAATCAAAAAAAAGAACAAGTGTTGGCAAGGATGTGAAGAAAAGAGAACCTTCATGCACCATTAGTAGGAATATAAACTGGTATAGCCACTATGGAAAATAATATGAAGGTTCCTCAAAAATTCAAAAATAGAACTACCATATTATCCAGCAATTCCACTTCTGGGTATTTTTCTGAAGAAAACAAAAACACTAATTTGAAAAGATATATGCACTCCAGCGCTCATTGCAGCATTATGTAAAATAGTCAAGATATGGAAGCAACCTAAGTGCCCATTGATAGTTGAATGGATAAAGATGTGGTGTGTGTGTGTGCGTGTGCGTGCATATGTGTGTATATAAAATGGAATATTACTAAGCCATAAAAAAGAATGAAATCTTGCCATTTGCAACAACATGGATAGATCTAGAGGGTATTATGCTAAGTAAAATAAGTCAGACAGAGAAAGACAAATACAGTGTGATTTTACTTACATGTGGAATCTAAAAAACAAAACAAATGAACAAATGTAACAAAACAGAAACAGAGTCATAGATGCAGAGAGCGAACAGGTGGTTGACTGAGGGAAGGCAAGTAGCGGGATGAGTGAAATAAGTGAGGGAGATTAAGAGGTACAGACTTCTAGTGGCAAAATAAAAGAGTCACAGGAATGAAATGTACAACATGAGGAATATAGTCAATAATATTGAAATAATTTTGTATGGTGACTGATGCTAGCTGGACTTACTGTGGTGATCCTTTTGTAATGTATAGAAATATCAAATCACTATATTGTACACCTGGAACTAACATAGTGTTTAGGTCAGTTATACTTCAAAAATAAATAAAATTAAAACAATAAAAACTGGATGTGTTAACTAAAAATAATAAATAGAGGGCTCTATGGGGTTAAAAAGCATATGCTTTCAAACCACTGTTTGAATCCAGTAACTACCTCCCCATTTTACAGATGGAAAAACTGACTCCAAAGCATGTGCCTTTCCCATAAATGATGATAATATTCAGGCATTGTTCTGAGTTTTTTAACTTAACCCTCACAACCCTATGAGGACAATACTGGTCTCCATTTTACAGATGAGGACACTGAGGCTTAGTTGGTTAAGTGGCTTGCCCAGAGCTTAGAATCCCAGGAGCCTAGCTCCCAAGTTCACACTCTCAGCCACTCCCAGCCTGACAGGCACACTTTCTCTTTTTGTCCTGCAGAGGGGAAGTCACTAGCTGAGGCCCAGGGTAAGGCAGTGTTGGAACTCAGTCCAGAATACAGATCTCCTGCCTCCCAGCCCAAGTCCTGATTACTTCCTTATGTCTAGGACATCACTGGGCTGGAGGGGAAGATGGGCAGGCCTGTATGGACCCTGGCTCTGTTCTTCACTGGCTGTGTGACTTTGCACAAGTGAAAGGACCTCTCTGAACCTGTTCCCTCGCCCTAGAAAAGGGATAATGGGGCCCACATCATGGAGTTATCATGAAAGCTAAACAGGATTATCCACATGAGTCGGTTGGCACAGGGCCTGGACAAAGTGCGAGGGCCCTGGCCACCTCTGTTTAGGGATCCAAGGAGTCCCCAAGGCTTCCTGCCCCGCCTGCTTCCTCCCCCTCATCCCAGTCGTCAGCATCCCACCCGTGTAACACAAATACTAATTATAACCAGTTCCATGAACTGCTTCCTGGCTGAGCCTAATTACTGGGCAGCTCAGTCATCACCATTATAAATATCACTAAGGGAGACAGATGAGCTTTGTCCGAAGTTTATGTGATTATATCGACAAATGCTTGGGCATGCTTGGTCTTCCCGGCCTGGGACTTACCCAGCCTGGTCATCCTGCACAGCTTAGTGCCCGCTGCAGGTTCCTGGTCTGCCTTGAACTTGGTGCTTGGCTGTAAGAGTGGACAACCCAGCCCCTTTAACCCGGCCAAGAGGTGGTGCCTGAAGTGGTAGGGATGGAGCAGGTTGGGGCTGCCATCGTATTTGTCATAATGGCAAAACCACAAGTTTTGGGAATAGATGCACCTGGGCTCCAGCCCAGGCTTTGTTAGTTACCAGAAGTGTGACTTCAGGGAAGTTTTAGACCTTCCTTGTATTACAGTAGTTTTACGCTGTGTAACCGGGAAGAGTCAAGGAGACCAGGTGCGGTGCCTGGCGTGTCATAGGTCCTCCCAGTTCCTCCTCTTCCCATCTTCCATCATCTTCAGTGTGACCTGAAGAGCCAGCCCTTTCTGAACCCACCGCCACACACACTAACATCTACTGAGCACTGCTTCTCTGTGAGGCACTGGACTGAGGACTTTATGCATCTTGTTGAATATGTTTAAAGACCCTATGGAGTGGATGCCATAATCATTTGATAGATGAGGAAACCAAAGCGCAGGAAGCTTTGTCAAGGTCACACAGCTGCACTTGGCTGCTGGTCACTCTGGTGGGATGAGATGCTAGAAGGCTGTGTAGCTGCCTTTGGGTAGCATAGAGCAAGGGTCACAGTAAAGTCCAAGAAGGCTGCCTGTAGGAAGATGCCTGGGAGCTGAGGGGTTAGCCAGGGGAGGGAGGAGAGCAAAGGCCAGGCAGAGGCCGGTGGACATGCAAAGGCCTGGAAGAGGAAGCATGGTGTGTTTAGGGGGCTGACCATGTTTTACTGAGGTTCGAGCATGCGAGGGAGGGTGAGAGAGGCTGGAGAGGCGCCAGGAGCCGATCAGGGCCTGGGGTGGGTGGGGGGGCAGTGCTGGAAGCCCAGCCAAGGCTCATGCTTTCTTCTGCCAGTTCCAGGAAGCCTGCGTGAGAAGGAGAGTGACTGGATCGTATCAATTAGTTTAGAAGGTTCTGCTGGAGCCAGCTGGGAGATGGCGGACTGGGGGTCTAATCAGGGAAGGCTTCCAGGCAGAGGCGGGGCAGAGCCAAGTGGGCCTGGACAGAGGGGCAGAGGTGACAGATGGAGACCATCAGGACGGTGGGGTGGAGAGAGGCATGGTAGGAGCCTTGCAGGGGGCCTGAACGGTCGGTGGTGTGGTCGGAGGGCCTACGCGGGGAAGAAGGAAGAGGTTGCTAGCCAGGTTTGGGGCTTGGGTGTGGGCGGGCCTCCTCGGCAGGCGCTGAGGCACGGTCCGTCGGCAGCACTAGGTAAGGCTCTCAGTGCCTCCGGGGCCCCCAGGCAGGTGAGTCAACACCAGGCCAAGTAGGTGAATGTTTTTCAGTTCCCGGCATGTGTAGGCAAGTCTCCCACTGCCGGCACGTTAAGGGGAGCCCAGCCTGGGACTCTGGTCCAGACTAGGGTGATCGACTCATTGGCCGGCAGGGTTGCTGCCTCCCAGGAGGAGGTGGTTAGCAGCCTTGACCTCCCATGTATGCTCTGTGCCCTTGGCCTTCCAGTCTTTCTCACCTTTAGGCCTCCCTTAACTCCTAACAAACCTCTCCTAACTGCACCCTAGCTCCTGCCCACCTTCCTGCTTTCCATGCTCAGGCCTCCAGCTCCATCTGGCACAGAGTGGAATCTCCCTTCCCAGCCCCCCACCCCCGCCGTTATATCCCTCCCTATTTCCCACATCCCGAATGGGCAGCCTACAGTCTCCAGAAGAGGTCAACCTGAAAAAGAGGAAGAGGCCCTGAGAGGGTCAGGAAGATCTGGGTTTGAGTCTCAGGTCTGCCACTAACAGGCAAGCTGCTTCCTTTCTCTGGCCTCAGTCTCCTCATCTGTAAAATGGGGATCCCTGGGCTTATTTCACAGGGTGACTGATCATGAGACACAAATAAGATGAGGGTATAAAAGAACCTTGAGAACTGGGCAGTGCTGGGCTTGTGTCAGTGCCGACAACTTTGTTTTCTGTTTTAGGGGGCAGCCAGTTATTTTTTTTAACAAATGTTTTATTTTGGAATAGTTTTAGATTTATAGCATTATTGGGAAGATAGAACAGAGAGTTCCTTTACGCCCCACACCCAGTTCCCCTATTATTAATATATGGTACATTTGTCACAATTAATGAACTGACATTGATACATTATTACTAACTAAAGTCTATACTTGATTCACTTTTCTTTAAGTTTCTGCCTAATGTCCTTTTTCTGTTCTAGGATCCCACTGAGGATACCCCATTACATTTAGCTGTCATGTCTCCTTAAGCTCCTCTTGCCTGTGGCCGTTTCTCAGACTTTTCTCGTTTTGATGACCTTGACAGTTTTGAGGAGTCCTCAGTAGATATTCTATAGGTTGTCCCTCAATTGGGATTTGTCTGATATTTTCTTAGGGTTAGACTGGGGTAATGTGCTTTGGGGAGGAAAGCCACAGAGGTAAAGTACCATTCTTATCACATCGTATCAAGAGTACATACTGGGCTTCCCTGGTGGCGCAGTGGTTGAGATTCCGCCTGCCGATGCAGGGGACGTGGGTTCGTGCCCCGGTCTGGGAAGATCCCACATGCCGCTGAGCGGCTGGGCCCGTGAGACATGGACGCTGAGCCTGCGTGTCCGGAGCCTGTGCTCCACACGGGAGAGGCCACAACAGTGAGAGGCCCGCATACCGCAAAAAAAAAAAAAAAAAAAAAAAAGAGTACATACTATCTTTTGGTAATTAGACTTATTGCTGACGTTAGCCTCAACACCCAGGAAGTCAGTTGGTTTTGCCTGGAGTACAGCAACAGAGCTAAATTCTCGCCAAATGTCAGCTGAACTAAGGCCAAGATCAGAAAACCTGGATGAGAGCGGAAGCAAATGGGAAAGGTGACGAAGGAAAATAAAGAAAAGCAATTTATGAGGTGGGTGCTGTAGTGTGTCCCCCAGGTGCCGGGTCACTTGGGAGTGGGACACTCTATGCCAGGCAATTTGTTTCAGCTCATTTAATCTTTACACTGAACCTTTTCATAAATGAGGAAACTGAGGCCTTAGAAGGGAAATGACATGGTCACATGAGCCAGGGAACCTGGAGTTGGGCCCAGGTCTGTCTTTATTGCCTCACTCCCACTGTTGAATAAATATTTTGAAGCTGCATTCCCAGGAGAGTAGAGTAGGGAAGGTATGTTCCTGATACAGGTTTTTTCTAATTCACTTTATTCCACAGAGGATTCCTGATGGGTTATAACTGAAACACATCCAATATAATGATATGCAATAGAAAAGAAAAATCAGGAGCAGAGAAAATAGAGTGGAAAATGTGGACAAGGACAAAGCTGAACATAAAGACCAGAAAAGTGCCCATAGGTGAGCTTCTGATCTGGCTGTGAGCTTCCTCAGCCAATTCCTGTGATTCCTGTAATCAAAGAGCTAAGAAGCAGTTCACTCCTCCAAGAACTTGGTGGTAAATTTAAAAAGAAATTAATCACATGGAAATTTCTCATGCAAAAGACACTGAGCAATGTCACAGATAATGTAATGGTCGTAATAGATGTTACATGGTGTCATCTTCAGGAGTGATGACTATATTTTTACTATATGCCCCTTGCCCACAGTTGTCCTATTTGAATTTTACATGGTCATCAAGTAACTAAACTCCACTGTTTCTTCTTTGCTGAACTCACAGATGCCTTTGCCTTGGTGAAAATCTTGGCTACAAATTAGCCAGTTATCTATATACCAGGTTCTGTGCTGGACACCAGGGATGGAGGGAAATAAAATGATTGCTGCCCATCCCCCCGAGGTCCATCCCTGAGATAAAGACAGCGAGACAGAAAGGCCTGAACAAAATGCAGGTGCTATGCCGGGGGTACACCAGAGGGAAGGGCATAATTCCCTCTGACTGAGGCGGGGGACTTCATGGAGGAGGAGGTAAGCCAGTCATGGAGAGCAGTAGTTGGGGTGGAGGGGGCACAGTCTTGGGAAACATAGGTCCCTTGAGGGTAGGGACCAAGTCCTGCTCAGGGCTGCCCCCTCAGCTTGCCGCACAGGGCCTGACAAACATCAAGGTCTCAGAAAACTCCTTTTGAGTGAGGGATAGATCAGGGGTCAGGGTGACGGCCACACACCTGAGAGGTACGTGGAAAGGGTGAGTCTGGAGAGGTAGGTTTGGGCCAATTGCCAGGCGGCCTTGAATGCCAAGCTAAGGAGTTTGGGTTTTGTTCTTTAGGTGGTGGGGATCTATTGCAGGCTTTTGAGCCTCGTGTTTGATAAGAATTGATGGTACAAATAACAACAGGTAACACTTGGTGGGCACATGCTGTGTGCCCAGCACTGTTCTAAGCACTTTATATTAACCATTTAAGTATCACAACAGTCCTACGAGGGAGGTGCTATTATTTTCATCCCCATTTTACAGATGGGACAGCTGAGGCACAGAGAGCCTGAGTCACTTGCCCGGGCTCACGCAGCTGGGAAGTGGCATAGTGGGGATCTGAACTGAGGTTTGGAACTAGAGCTATTGCTCACTCTATCATTGTGCTTGTTAAGTGTAAGTATTTAACGAACATGTAACCTGAGTGTGTATTAGATGACATGTAAAGATTCAACAGATCTCAGCTAATTACCGGCACGAGAGGCAAGAACTGATGGGGCCTTTGGCCACAAAGGGCAGCACCCCTAAGGAGCTGAAACTTAGAAACAGAATGTGAAAATGGCTCAGAGGATGTGGCCACGGAGTCGCAAGCCTCTGAATTTCACTTACAGCTGCCTCTGACGGGCTCCTAGATTTCTTGGAAGATAGCCCCGCCCTTGAGCAAACCAACCCCAAGAGCCATCTGAGTGACTAACATAGTCGGGGCAAATCCCCGGTGGGATCACACCCAGTGCCCTGCCCCTGGGCCAGAGGCCTTTGTCGTCAGAAACACACGAGCATTTATAATACTTCTCATTTCTGTTCACCCCAGGCCTTTGATTTGCACAGGGTGGGGTTTCCAGAGCTGGGCTTTCCTCACCTTCTCTGTGTAGCGGGAGGACTGGGGACCATGGTTCCCACTCCTCCATTCTTGGTCTCTGCCAAGCCCTTCTCACGCGAACACCAGGCCCACATTTCACATCCAGGGGCTCAGCGGAGCTGGGAGAGGAGCGAGCAGATCAAGGCAGAGACTCCCCCCAGAGCAGCAGAGGTTCTTCCCCTTCCCTGAAGCTCCCTGGCTGCGGGCATCCCCACAACCGCAAATGAGGGAATTAGGGAGAACGGCGCTGGCTGCCCTGCCACTCAGCGCCTCTGGACTCCACGAGGTCCCACCTGAAGGAGCAGCTCCCCCTCCACAAAGAGCACGGGACCAGGGGGCCAGGACCCAGGTTTCAGGCCCAGCGCTGCCCCTCACTAGCTGAGTTCCTGGGGTTCTCTGGAGGCAGCGTGGTGAGGTCACATCCCGGCATCTCACTCTCTAGCCAGGTGACTTGGGGCAGGGGCGGGGGGCAGTAGGGGCGGGGGACGGTGTGTGCCGCCACCTCCCCAGTCCTCAGTCTTCTCCTCTGTAAAGTGGAGGTGGTGATCGCCACCTCACAGGGCTTCACGGGGTCGGGAGAGAGACACTGGGCCCAGTGGCTCATTCTAGGTGTCTGGTCTGCCCAGCCCCTCTCCCTGCCTAGTCCCCTCCCCCTTCTAAAAGGGAAGTGATACCTGCTGAGGTTGGGGCTCTTGGTGGGTGTGGGGATCCAGCAAGACATTGTGTGGAAGGCCCCGCCCAGAACCTGGCAGGTAAGAGATAGGGCTGCCCTGTCGTTGGAATGTCACTTGCTGACTGGGGCCCACTGTGCTCCCCATGGGGCAGAGCCAGCTAAGCCATTCCCACGTCTGAGGTGGGTTCGGTTTCACTCCCCAGCCCCGGGCCGGCAGCATTTCAGGAAGGGCCCCTCATCGTTTGTGCGCTGAAAAATAAACAGCTCTTCATCTCCGCGGATTTCTGGATTTCTGCTCGGGAGGTATGTGAGCTTCCCTCGTCACCCCTGCACGGACAGGCTGGCCTCGGCCCCTGGGATGGGCTGCCAGCCTCCTCCTTTGCTTCTCACCTTCGCTCAGATGCCTGTGGAGGCTCCAGCCCCCGACTAGGCCTTTGGGGATGTAAGGCCTGACGAGACCCAACCCCTGCCTTCAAGGTTCTCCTACTTAAGGTGCTGTGCGCTTTCAGCAGAAGGAAGCATGGGATGGGGGGCTTGGGGAGGCGGAGGATACAGAACAGGAGGCCAGATGCTGCTTGGGATCAGAGAAGAACGGTCAGGAGAGCTTTCCGGAAGGGCTGACCTCTGAGCTGAGATGGAAGGAGGAGCCGTTGCTTCACTACCCCTGGGCAAGTTACTTCCCTGAGCCTCAGTTTCAGGTTCTGTAAAAGGGGCCAGGAATACCTGCTTCAGAGCCAAGAGCTTAAATGAGATGACGGATGTAGAAGAACTGACAAACACCTCATACCCCTAGGTGCCTAGGAAATAGTAGCTGCTGTACCAGGCAGTAGAGATGTTTGGTGACTTGAATTTCTTTTTCAAGGGTCTTTTCCTGGGGCAGGTAACACCTGTGGCTTAGTGTAGCGGAGAGTCCTGATTTCGGAAAAAGCCCAGCTGTAGCCCAGCATGAAATGAAGCAGCCTGGGAGCCCTTTCTCTCTCTCGGGTGGGTAATGGGAAGTCCTGCACCCAGTGGGAGTGGAGCAGAAGACCCCAGAATTCAAATTCTTCCCACGCACCCTGCCTCTCCCAGGGTGCTTAGACATGTGTCCTTTGTCTTTGGGCAGTGCAAAACTAGATGCACAGGGATTCAAAGGCACTTCCCCAGAGTAATGTTCACTTCCCCTCTAATTGTTCTACCATTCATTTTAAGTTTATTGAGCACCTGTGGTATGCCAGGTGATCGGGATTCTCTGTGCCAGACAAGGTCCCAGCCCTGATAAAACTCACAGTTCTGGGGAGGGGAAAGGAGATAGACCTAAAAACCAACATAAATAAATAAATAACAGAGTGCAGTAAATACTATGAAGGGGAAAATGGGGTGCCATGATCGAGAATTTGGGTGTCTACTTGGGATGGTTGGGATATTTGAGGAGGCGACATTTAAACTGACATCTGAAGCAGGAGCCGGCCGTGGGAGGAGTAGAGATGAGGAAAGAATGTTCCAGATAGAGGCAACAGCGCTATAAAGGTCTTGAGAGAAGGAGAAACTTAAAGAATCTGAGGAACAGAGGAAGGGCCGGAGAATTTGGGGCCTGAGTGAGTGAGGTGGGAGCAGCACAAGATGAGGGTCAGGGTGAGCAGGGGCCATGGGGGACTGGTAAAGGGACTGTCCCTGCAGAGTTTGAAGCAAGGGTAACAAGGTCAGAATTTCCTCTTAAAGGCTCGCTCCGGCTGCAGAGAGGGCTATAAGAAGGCAGAAGGCGAAGCCAGGAGACCTCAGGAGCTGTTACTGTGTCTGTGGCCCTGGATGTCACCTCAGCCCTCTGTGCCTGTTCCTTCACACACGTGTGACTGTGAGAGTCAAATATGGGAATGAACAGAGGCGCACTTTGGAAAGCTGAAAAAAATGTATAAATGCGGGGGATCCCAGGTCTCACTGGATACGGAGGGTCCTTTGGGAAACTGCTGGGTAGGGTTGTCTGGGGTCTCGGGTGGGAGGGAGAGTGCCTGAGCACCCCACATCTGAGGGAAGGGTCACCTTCCTGATTTTCAACTAGGCCCCAAGCTGTTAATGTTTTGAGGGTAAGGTCACACCTGTGAGCCTGGAGACAAGCATGGGATTCCCCTCCAGCCACCCAAGCGCACACACGTAACATTTTTCATTCTAGGTCAGGAGAGTTCTCTGGAATTTTCTGAGATCATCATGAACTCTGACTTAAAGACCCCTGAGCTAGAGGATGGCGGAAATGAGAGGGGAGACACATGCCTTTTTTTATACCACCTCTTTTTCCCCCCTAATCTTTCTAGCTCCAATGGGCAAGACCGCTCTTGGGGCCCCTAAGGGACAGTGGTGAGGAACCTCTTTCTTGACTGTTGTAGGCCAAATTAGGGGCACTTTCCTAATACCTGACTTTTGGTATCTGCCATAGAGGTTTATTTGAAGGGGAATTTAATGTTTCTTCGAAGGAGGGGCTGCTGCGAGCCCCCTTCCTGCCTGCTGGGGTAAGGCCCCTCCACCCCATCTCTGGGAAAGGGAGCAGCCTCCATCTCCCCGGGGACTCCGGCCCTGGGGTGGTCTCCCCCGCGCGGCCAGGGAGGGAACCGGAGCCGCGCCGATCAGGCCCCGCCCGCGAAGGTGGTGCGAAGCCCGGCCCAGCCTCACATACGGGCCCGCCCGGGCCAGACCCGAGGGCGCTCGGCGGCGGCGGCGGCGGCGGCGGCGGCGGCGGCGGCGGGGATCCGGGCGTCGCGGGGGGCACCATGCGGAGCCTGTGGCCGCCGTGGCCGGTGGCAGCCGCGCTGTCGGCGCTGGGGGTGAGGCGCGGTGTTGCATAAGCGGGGAAGGGGGTGGCGGAGGGAGGCGGGAACCCCCCTCCCCCGCCGCGGGCCGGTCCGTGGGCCGGTCTCGGTGTCCCGGCCGGGGCGGGGCGCGGCAGCGGAGACGGCGGGTTGCCGCTTCCCCATTCGGGCGTGAGAGCCATGGAGGCGCTAAGAGAGTCCGTGCTGCACTTGGCCTTGCAGATGTCAACCTACAAGCGGGCTACGCTGGACGAGGAGGACCTGGTGGACTCGCTCTCCGAGGGTGACGTGTACCCAAACCACCTGCAGGTAGGAACCCGGGCCCTCTGTGAGCCCCCAGCCCAGGCCCACCAGGCAGTCGCGCTGTTGCCGCCCCCGCCCCAATCCTGCCAGTGGGGAGGCAGGGGGCCAGTGCCAGACCGGCAGCTCTGGGCTCCTTGTCGAAAAAGTCTTTCTGGATTAGGAGTGCCCCTGAGGCTCTGGACTCCCCCCACCGGCCTCCCCTCCCCAGCCCTGCACCTCCCCAAACCCTCCTGACGACCACCTGCTACTGGGGCTACAGGCCAGGTGGCAGAGTTGAAGCATCCTGTAGAGGTGAGCTGGTCCAGTTCTCTTTTCACAGAAGAGGCCGTCCCTGAGTACTGAGAGACCTGCCCAGGGTCACACAGCCCGTTACTGGCAGAGTCTAAAACTGTCCCAGTTGTAGCATGGAAAGCCCTGGAATCCCGTCAGTCCTCGGCCAGCTGGGGTGGTTGGTCACCCTGTCTGGTGGGCATTACCCCATTCTTCCTCTTTTCCCCCAGTCCCTGAGTTTGCTGGGGGTTGGAGCCCATCCTCTGCTCCCCCTTTCCCTGCCCCTTTCAGCCTACTCAGGAAGCCCAATTCCTCCCCCACCCAGGGTCTGCCCCTGTGGGATTCCAATATGCCCACTGCCTCCCTGCCTGGTAGCAGACCAGTGAGTGTCGCTTCTTTTGCTCTTCTTCCCCTGTGGGGCTGAGTTGGGACAGTCCTGACCAGGACCTCAGCCCTGGTTGGGTTTGGACTCAGGCAGGTGGATGGGAGCGAGTTGGAAATACGAAGGATGCCCAAGGGGGCCCTGTGACCTGACTTCCGAAAAACCGGCTTAAAGAGAGGCTAGAGCAGCTCAGTCCAGGAGGACTTCTGCCAGGTTGACCAAGGGGGGCATTGAGGAGAGTATTGGGGCTGCCCAGTGAACTGACAACAAATCACAACTCCTCTGAAGGGCAAACTTAGGGTGTGTGGAAACTTAGGCTGCCAGGCCCAGCCCTACTCAGGCTCTTAGAAGCTGGGATCATAATATTAGTAAAGGGAAACAGTGTTGATTGAGTCCCTCCTCCAGACTGGTTAAATAGGCCCAGGGAGATCCAAACTCATGATCCCACGTGGTCTGCCCACTGGAACAGAGCACCTCTACCTACATCATCCCACTTAATTTCAGGACCACCCCCATGAGCTATAGGGATTACTGTTCCCACTTACAGATGAGGAAACTGAGGCTCCAGCAGGGGAGACAATTTGCCTTAGGTCACAGAGCTAGAAATCTGGGAGTGAGAAATCAAACGCAGTCTGTCTAGACCCTCTTCCCCGTAGACCCTTCTTAAGAGGCTAAATCCAGCAGGAAATTAGATTTCTGTGGCAGCGCTTTTCCCTTCCCAAATCAAAACAGAGTCTAATCAGCAATCTTTTTCAGTCTCATCTTTCACAGAAGGTTCTAAATATATCAGCACAGAAGCATTTTGGAATTCACAACAAAATAATATGCTGTGTTGTCATCATCACAACAGCAGCCCACGTGGGTATAGCCTTTTTTCAGGTCACAAAGTACATTCATCCGCCTGAGGCTGCCTGGCAGAGTGGAGGCAGCCCAGTCTCTGAAGCCGGGGGCCCACCTTTGAATTTGACACCACTTGTGATCTTGGGTGAGCAGCTTAATCTCTTTAAGTTGCAATTCCCTCATCTTTAAAATGGAGTTAGAGAAAATGGATGTAATACATATTTCTGGGCCTGCTAGGATTCTTGTTTTTCCTTCTGGTCATGAGGTAAGGGCCCCTGTGGCTATGCTACACATGACAAAGCTGACTCTCAGAGAGGTTGGGGACATTCCTGTGGTCACACAGCTATCATGTGGTTGGAGTGCAAACTGCCACTGGTTGGCAGTACACCAAACTGCCAAACTGGGTAAATCGCCCATTTTTACTACAGGAAAAGCCAAAAAGCTTGCCTCAAGGATTTGGAGGCATTTCTGTGGGTACCCAGCCTGGCTTTCCTTGAGACTCCCCGACTTCCCTAAAGCAAACATGAACTAGCTAACAATCGTTCTTCTAAGAGTCAAGAACCTATTTATCTCATCTTACAAAGCAGAGTTTTCTATTAATTTTATGTTTTTAATCATAGGGATTTTTTTCCCAATATAAAAACTTTGCATGCTCATTTGTGGGAAAAAAAAAAAGAGTCAAGTATAAAAAAAGATTTACAAAGAAACAGTAACCCCACCACTCAGAGATAACCGCTTCTAGTTTTTCACATTTGCTTATATATATTTTAGAATATAGTTGAGCTCACTCTAAGTACACAGTATTTTGTCCTGCTTTTTTCATTTAGTGCCACTTCATAAGCATTTTTCTATGTTGTTAAGAACTTCGAAAACATCAACTGTACCTCAATTTTAAAAGTACTTCCAGGGAATTCCCTGGCGGTCCAGTGGTTAGGACTCGGTGCTTTCACTGCCGAGTGCCCAAGTTTGATCCCTGGTTGGGGAGCTAACATCCCGCAAGCCATGTGGTGGGACCAAAAAAATAAAATACAATAAAAAAATACTTCCAAAACATGCTACCAATAAAAATCATAATACTTTACGGTACCAATGTATAAAAGTATATTTACTCAATCTGCTACAGTTGGACAGTAGGCCCAATATCTCTAACACTGTGGGTGACCATTTTCTAGACTTCCGAATAATTTCCTGTGAGTGATTGCTAGAAACGCAACTGCTCCCTCAATTTTAGGCTTTTTAAAATGGACCCAGTCCCCCCAAATCTCCCTCTCTTGACGGGCAGCTATAAAAATCAGCTGCTTGATTTTTTAAGGTTTGGAAGCCCATTGGTTCTCGGAACTTCAAAGTCATCGATACCAACACTAGTAAATGAAAACTTGCATCTTTCAGCCAAACTTGCCACCTTTTTGCCTGAACATGCTGACAAAGTGCTGTATTTAGCTGGAGCAAATTTCTACCTGTACCTCACCTGAAAGAAAGGATTTTTCTTTCCCTTGATCTCATATTTGAGGTACAAGTTAATTACAGTCAACTAAAATTAGTCACTGTGGACTGAGTACAGAATTGAAAGCCCCATCTCTAACACGGAGCCCCAGCTTCGCCTCTCGTGGGCTCTGAGACCTGAAAACTACTCACTTAAACCGCTTTTTTTGGCAAGATGGGGTTAATATTAATCCACCTCTCAGAGCTGTTGCAAAGATTGAAATGAGACAATATAAGTGAAAGCACCATGTGTAATGCAACAGAAAATGCATTTGGTTGTTACCGGGATCATTATCAAAACTCACCAGGCATGGTATCTCAGGGATGCCCTAAATATAATACCTTTGCCTCTGCTCTGCTCAAACTGGCTGCCTGGTCTCCCCACACCCCAGTGGCCCAAAGAGAAATAGCTAAAGATACACTTGCAGCCTAAACTGGGGAGCAGAGGGCCCCAACTGTTTACCAAAACCTTTGAAACTCATCCAGTTAATCCTAAAAATCAATTTTTTCAAGAAAAAGGAAAGCTGAGATATTGAATTCTTAGTGGTGGTTTTCTCATTTTTCTACCCCCGCCCCCCGCCATGCACGGAGCTGTCTTTAGCAGGTGATTTCAGAGACAGGCCCACTGAGTGCTTTACAGAGTTACAGAGACCTCTTTGCTTACCAGGAGACCCTTTCAGCTCTACCTGCCTGTTAGATCTTTATGCTTCTGGCCTTCGAGTTGTTCTGGGATCTGAGCTGGTCAGACCTGGCACCTCATCCAACTTCCTCATTTTAAAAATAGGTGACTGAGGTCCAGAGGCCACCCAGGGACGCATGAGGGATCTTGAAAAAGTCAAGGGTGACCTTTGACTTCTCGGATTGGTGCCCTTTCTCCAGTGCCGTCGTGTCATCAGCAGCTGGGTGTTTCTCTGGGAAGCAAAGAGAGCTGGAAAGTGCTTCTTTTAAATACTAGACTTTGATCCTGTTTATATATAAGGAGTCCCCTCCCTCCCAACAGGTACTATACTATAAGCTGTTCTCAGTCATTGGAAGAGAGTCAGGCACAGGGGCAGAGGGGCAGGTAGGGCTCAGGAGGGAAATGGGGAGGACGGGAGGGCATTCTAGTTTCACTCTGGCCTGGCCCCAGTGGCCTCAGCCAGAAGCTCACCATATAGAAACTGTGCTAGAAGAAACTTCCCCAACCTGACACCCTGACGGAGGCAGGATATCACGCAGGGCCAGGCTGTCCTGGTCTGTCTGCTCCGAAAGGCTGACTTCAAGGCAGGCAGCCAGACCTCCCTGCCAGCCCCCACGGAGTGGTCTGGCCTTCGGGCTGCAGCGGGTGCGCTCCCTGCCAATCCTTTGGCCAGACTGACTCCTGTGCGCTGCTCCACTCAGCCAGGTCGCTGGGGGGCCAGGCGGTGACTCAGGAAAAGACTCTGCCTTCCCTCTGGAGCCCCCGTTTCCTCTGAAAGCCAGGCTCCCCGCGCCTTCTGCTGGCTTGTCTCCTGGGCCCCGGGCGTGGTGTCCCATCCTCGCCTGCAGAACTCGTTCTTGCAGAACCTTGCCGCACCAGGCCCTCACTTCTGTAACCGAATATCTGTCCCTCATCAGGGCTTTGTTCCCTTGGCTCTGAAAACCCTGGGAACTCCTGGGCTGGACAGCTAGACAGTTCCTCCCTCTTTCTCGTTCTCCAGCTCTGTTTCCTTCTCGGTCTCCCTCTCCACCTGTCTTGCCAGCGCATCCTTTCCTCTCTGTTTCATTCTCTCTCTGCCTCACACGACAGTCGCTAGGATGTTAAGCCTGCCAGTGAGCTGAGCGTTCACGGTCATCCTTACCCCATCTTCCAGACGTCAGCTCTGCGCCTTAGCTGATGCCCCTTCCCTGTTACCTCTCCAGAGACCAAGAGGGCTGCCTGTCACTAACCTCCCGACCCTCCACGTCCCTGCAGACCCTTCTCTCATGATCAGCACGCCCTCATTTCCAAAAGGCCGGCTCTGAAGGAGGCAAGGTGGGGACAAGAGGGGCTCAGGGAGGAGACAGCACGGAGCCAGACAGCAGCTCAGACCCACAGCCCCAGCCCCGTCCGTTGCACCCAGGAGCCGGACAGGCTCTCCTGGAGAGGCCCCTTGATCCCGGCGCAGTCTCCCGGTGACTTCTCCTGCCACGGGAGGATGCCTCTGGATTTCTGCCCTCAGACGTGAGGCTTGTGCAGAAACCACGAGGCCCGTCAACCTGGTCGTTCAAGTCGAGCAGAGAACAGCACAGAGGCTAAAAACCCGATTTTCAAATTCCGTTTGCCAGTTCTGCCTAGAAATAGGAATTTTTAATTTAATTCTGACTTAATTCTGTTTAAGTTTTGCAGGGAACGCCATCTGTTTGTTTGACATTAAACAATGAGGCTCAGCTCGGCTCGCGGCTCCTGGGGGGCAGCGTGGCCACTCGGCCGAGGCTGTGGGTTCGGGAGGGACGTGGGTTTTCTCACGCTGTCTCCTCGCCCCACTTCCTGTGTTTCTTCTGGAGCTAGTACTCATACCTACTCTTAGGGATGTTGTGAAGAGAGAATAGCATCATCTAGCAACAAAACAGAATGAACGTGATGCCAGAAGCACAGAAAGCCCTCAAACAATACCTGCCATGATTACTCTTTTTTTTCCTTCCCTCCCTTTGTCTTTCATCCTCTCCCTTTTATTTCTTCTTTCTCTCCCTTTCACCTCCTCAGCTTCCCTGCACCTCGGTATTGCTCTGTCCACATAAGAGAGGGTTTTCTGCTTCCCCAGCCCTGACGGCTGTGATCCTTGGCCTCCGAGGGGACGGGATACCTGTTACACCAAGATCGCTCCATCTCTTAGCTTTTCACCCCTCTCCCCCCACGAGCTGAGCCTTGGTAATGGGGGCACTGAGAGGCCCAGAGTGGGAGGCAGAAGGTGAGACCAGCTCAGGGGCCCAGGAAAAGTAAATGTCAGCATCCCCAGACAGGGCAAGTCCTTTGGGGGCCCTCTGAGATGCCGGTGCCCAGGGTAAACTGCGTGAGAGAATTGATGCCTCTGAAAAAGCACTTTATAGACGTCGATTGCTGTGAGCGTGTCAGCTCGTCCCAGGCTGTGTCTGCACCAGTAGCGTGGTCAGAATCTGCATGTCTCACGCTTTTAAAAAGGTTCTTATGGGATTCCAGGAGGCGACCTGCCCCGACCCCCGCCTGACACAGCTGCTTCTGTGTCGGAGCCTCCCGGACCTCCACAGCATTGTCACCAAGCCTCAAGTTCCTTTTCTCGCTTGTAGGACCCACCTTTTTTTTTTTCCACAAAAAGTTCTTGTCTTCCTCTTTCTCTAGAGCAGTAACCCCCAGTCATTTTCTTTCTTTTCTTTTTTTTTTTGCGGTACGCGGGCCTCTCACTGCTATGGCCTCTCCGTTGCGGAGCACAGGCTCCGGACACGCAGGCTCAGCGGCCATGGCTCACGGGCCCAGCCGCTCCGCCGTGTGTGGGATCCTCCCGGACCGGGGCACAAACCCGCGTCCCCTGCATCGGCAGGCGGACTCTCAACCACTGCGCCACCAGGGAAGCCCCCCCAGTCATTTTCTGTTCACAAAATAGCCAGTGATGACCGTGAGGCTGTTCAATGCCCTTCCCTAAGGTGACCAGCCTCAGATTCCCCAGGCGCCAGTGTGAGGCTCCCTGAAGGCTGTGACCTGCTCCTAGGGGCCGCCATCCCCTCAGCTGTTGGGGGGCACTCGCAGGTCAGAGGGCACTGGGTCTCCTCATCTCCCCTGACATCACCCCCTTCACCTCCTGGCAGGCTGTGGGTCTCCCTGCCTGCATGCCTGCTCCCCTCCAAGCCTTGCTCCTTCCACCTTGGCTTTTCCAAAGGGTAAATCTAATCGTATCACTCCAGCCCTCAGGAGGAAGTCCCCAGTCTTTCACCTGGCTTACAGCACCCCTTAGGATCCAGGCCCCCCTTTTCCCTTCCCCTCCCCATTCACCTGGCCAGCTTCTAGTTATTCTTTAAGACCCAGCCCAGGCATCCCCACCTCTAGGAAGCCTTCCCAGACTGAACCTCTGCCCACCCCAGTCTGTTTCTTTATCTGCCTCTCTGCTGGGCAGTGAGCAGCTGAAAGCAAGGGAGTCTATCTTCCCCCTCGGTCTTTCCAACGTGGCCCTAGGTTGGTGCTCGACTGTTGGCCACAATGTCACTAAACTGAACCCCACCTTCAGGGGACCCTTCCTGTCCCGCGGCCCTGGCTTTTGCAGGAAGCGCCTCGTAGTACAGAGGGGAGCCCCCAGCTGGCCTTGGGTCTGAGGGCCGGGCCGAGGACTCTGAGTGCTATAGACTGGTGGGTTCCTCCTCAGCCTGGAAGGCCCTGTCACGCCCTCCACTTCCTCCCATTGTGCCTCCTTTCCTGTTTAGCTGCTGTTAGGCTGAGGACATTTTTTCCTCCCTTTGAGGACCTGCTCCAATGGAGCTATTTCTCCATTGCATCTCCCCTGACATCTCCCAAGACTCTAATCTCTGACCCACAGGCGGGCTCTAGAATCAATACACTTGGGCTCAAATCCGAGCTCTACCCACTTAGCTGTGTGATGAGAGGCAAGGGTCTCACCTCTCCGGACTTCGGTTTCCTCATTTGTAAAAAGAAACTAAGAACACAGCCCTCGTGGGATGATGCCGGTTTCGACCGCTAAGGCTGTCTGTGCCCCGGGAAGTATGCACTGTGGTTGTGTTATCATGGGGGTTGTGTCACCCACGGCCTGTTGAAGCTGGGGCTCTGGAGAGAGCCCAGCTGGATGTCTGCTGGATGCCTGCGAGTCCAAACATCCTGGTTTTTTTTTGAACTCCTTACTGGAGAAACAGGGAAAAGCTGATCTTTTTTTTTTTCTTCTACCCGTATCAGGTGACACAAAAAACACAAGCCCAGCTGGGTTGACTGCTTAACTCGGATGTTTAGCAGCGAATCTGAGCTGCCGAGCAGGGTGCTGGTTCCTTTCCTGGATTAGGACCGATTCCATGGGAACCAGACCACCCCTGAGGCAGGAGGGGACATCAGGCAGCCCTGGTGTCTCCCCAGGGCTGGGTTCTGCCGTGGAGCCCCCTCCTCCTGGGTACTGGGGGCCCTGGGCTCACGTTCTCCTCGCCCCGCCTGTCTCCTTCCCTACAGGTGAACTTCCGAAGCCCCCGGAGTGGCCGGAGGTGCTGGGCCGCACGGACCCAGCTGGAGAAGCGGCTGGTGATGCTGGTAGCACTTCTGGCGGCAGGAATGGTGGCCTGCTTGGCAGCGCTAGGCATCCAGTACCGGACAAGTAGGTGCACCCGTGTTGCATGATGGGCTTCACTCACTCCCGCCCCAGGCTGTGTCCACTTGTAGAAGGGGGCTTCCCTGCTCAAGCCAGGACTGGCCTCTGAGGCCAAGGAGAGAGCTGGGTCTGGAGGCTGGGGTTGCTGCAACAGACCAAGACCTGGGAGCTGGGCAGATGGGTGATGTTAAGGTTTTGGGGTCAGAAGGACATGAGTTCAAATCCTGGCCGGGCAACTTATTGTCCATGTGACCTTGGACAAGTCACTCGATCTCTCAGAGCCTCTGTCTTCTCTACTTTAAATGGAGAAAATAGTGCTCAGTTTGGGGTTGTCTCTGAGGATTCGAGATGATGTCTATCACATACCTGGTGCCCAATAGGCCTTCTCTAGCCTTAGCTCCAGGTACTATTATTGTTAGGATGTGGGCTGGTTCGACACAACACACGGGCTGGCCCTGTCCTCCATCCTTAGTTCCAACAAAATAGCAATAATGGCTTCCGTTTGCTGAATACTTTCCATGTACCAAATACCAGCCCTCTCCTTTACGGATGTAATCTCATTGCCTCCTCACAGCAGCCCTGTGAGGTGTGGTTGCTTCTGGCCCTGTTTTCCGCACAAGGAAACTGAGGCAGTGGCACTAAGTAACTTGCCCAAGATCACGTGGCTAGTGCGAGAAGGAGTGGGGCAGCTGGAGTTCAACCATGGGCTGGCGGACCCCAGAGCTCAGGCTTTGTAATTCGTGGTGCACTCCAGCGTGGGTTAGTACTCCCAGAAAATCTGTCCTTCTGTGAGCCAGGGACCTTTGTGTACCTCTGTCATCTCATTTCTCTGTCCTGCCTTGTATATGATCAGACCCCACTTCAATCCCACTGTCCGCGGCCCGAGGCTGGTTCTCTGTGTCTGGCTGAGTGTATGTAGCAAGTGTCTTACACAGAATCAATGATTCGTGAACTCTTATGGACCTGGAAAGGGCAGATCCAAGTTAAAAATAAGGATGGGAGTTCAGTCAGTTCCAGGATCTCTCCCCTGGGCCCCAAGATCCAGCTTTCTCATGACAGTAGGCCACCTGGTTGAGTAGCCTCTGGGCCTCTGCCAAGAGTTTAACCCCAACAACTTGGTCACCTGGTACTCATCCCATCAGAGCCATCGTGAACCTTCACAGGATTGGGGAACGTCAACTGCAGGTTTTGTTGAGCCTTCTCCACTGTGAATTTCCTGGCCTGTGTGGGTGGCCATGCTGCACTGAAATGAGGAAGGAATTTGGGGGCCTGGAGGGAGGGCAAGACTTCATCTGAGTCATCCTTACATCGCTCCTGGATCAAGCACTCATTCATTCATTCATTCTTCCTTCCACAAACATTTAATGAGAACTTAATCTATGTCAGGTGCCTAAGTGGTACCTAAGAAATAATCGCTTAATTGTTTAACTGACTATTTAATGATTTGTAGATTTTTACCAAATGCGCCTAGCACAGCAGGTGATTAATGCATATCTGATTAATTAATTAATGGTTTCTTAGCCATATGTGCTTAGCATAGTGCCTGCATGCCATAGATGTGCAAATACTTTGCAAAATGAATAAGTAAACAATTGAATGAACGAAGAGCAAGAAGGAGGATTAAGTGGGAACAGCCTTTCTTTTTTTTTTTTGCCACACCACAAGGCATGTGGGATCTTAGTTCCCCTACGAGGGATCGAACACGCGCCCACTGCATTGGAAGCGCGGAGCCTTAACCACTGGACCACCAGGGAAGTCCTGCTGCAGCCGCCATCTTGCTTCATGCTAAATCAGGTTTAGTTCAGAACACCCTGCCTGGAAGTATAGGCCCTAGCCAGCCTCGTCTGCCCAGCTCTTGGCCCTGTGAATGGGGAGCAGGCTAGACTCCAGCAGGCAGTATTGCCCTGAGATTGCCCCTAGGAGTTCCCAGGCTGTTTCTCCATCAGAAACCAGAAGGGAGCCCCCAAGGCCTGGCTTCTAGTGGTTGGGCCCCAAACACTTCTTTCATTGCCAGGTGGGGCCCGCAGGGAGGAATCCTGCTTCTGTCTGTCCCTTCCACCTCGGGGCTGCAGAAGGGTTTTCCCCAGGCTGGACCTGGGTGAGGGGAATTCTTCCCCCAGGGTGGAGCTGGGCCGGGGATCCGGTGACCTTTGAGCCAATTCATGTGTCTTCATCAGCTGCCTGGGCCTGGGAAAGCAGAGGCCTCCCCAGATACTGACAATAACCTCATTACCCAGCAGCAGGTGCTGGCTGGCATCAGCCACATCTGTGCAAACATCAGTCAACGCAAATTCTGGTGATTCTGAAAGACTCACCTTTAAGTTATGTCTGGGCACTTAAATACATATTTATCCACCTTCCTGCTGCACCATCCTTTCCAGAAACTTACAGATGCTTTGCAAGCAGTGACAGCAAAACAAACGATAAATTCTCTGGAAAATACTCTGAAGTGTCTTACTTAGTGTCGAGGCCAGGCACCATCCGGACGAGTCTGTGAGCTGGATCTGGGACCTGCTCGACGGATCATTCACGTCCTAAAGGGAAGAAATATCTTCTGCATCCACCGGTGGTGACCAAGGCCTGGACAAAGCTCTTTTATGCACTCAGCCATTCATTCATTCAACAAACATGTACTGGGGGGCTTCCCTAGTGATGCAGTGGTTGGGAGTCCGCCTGTGGATGCAGGGGACATGGGTTCGTGCCCCGATCCGGGAAGATCCCACATGCCGCGGAGCAGCTGGGCCCGTGAGCCATGGCTGCTGAGCCTGTGCATCCGGAGCCTGTGCTCCGCAGTGGAAGAGGCCACAACAGTGAGAGGCCCGCGTACTGCAAAAAACAAAACAAAACAAAAAAACCCATGTATTGGATAGCTGCTAGGTGCCAAGTTCAATGCTGGGCAAAGGAACTATAAATGCAAGTAAGATGCTGGCTCTACCCTCAGGCTCACATTCTAATGGGGGATGTAGACAAGGAGACGGCCATGACATAGCATGGTCTGTGCTCAGATAGCGGACACCCAGGCAGCCAAGGGGCACAGAGAAGGATGAGGGTCTGGGAAGTTTTCCCTGAGCAGAGGGAGCCTGAGCTGAGTTTTGAACGTGTTGACAGGAGATTAGGGGGCCTGGAAACCGTGTATTAATTAATCACATGTACATTAAGCACCTGTTAGGCCAAGGATAGTTGGTAAAGCATCTACAAACCAGTAATAGTTAAATAATCAAGTGACTGTTGCTTAAGTACCACCTGGGTACCTTGCAGTGTGCCTAGCAGATTAGGTGCTTAGCGGAGAACTCAAGCCTCTCAGACTGATTCCTGGGGGCTGGCTTCTTATTTTGGTTTAAAACCAAGTCCCCCTATGATAACTACAAATACCTCTCTCTCTGACTGTCTCTCACACACACGCACATACACACACATACACGCACACGCCCACACACACCACACACACACACACCGCGCGCGCGCGCGCACACACACACACACACACACACACACACATTCTGAGGTGTCTTGCTCCCTGAGAATCACCCTCTTAACAGCTGGCTTCTGGGTTTTCCCCCCAGCCAAGTATTTGTCAAGCTTTACTTCCTGCAGTTTGTTGTATAAAAACAATAGGTATTCTTTTCCTTTTCCAGATATGAAGTTTTATCATAATAGTGAATAGGCTTTTTCAAACTACACAGAAATTCTTTCCCCCCATCCCCTGCCCCCATAAAGATTCTGGTACGTTCCCTTAGTCGGGAAGTGGGGCATGCGACTCCAAGTTCTCATTTAGAGATATTTTAAATGGTGCCGTGTCCCCTACCATTTCCTTTCTCTATTTTCATGCCTAAGGGCTCAATAATCTTTAATTGTTGTACGGTCATCTCAAAACAAGGAATTACCTCGACATAGAGTCGCCCTGATTTTTGTGCTGTTGTGCGACTGTTCTGAGCCCTTTGTCAGCCTTCAGGACTTTGGGTTTGTCATCAGATGTTAATAAGCACACAGGCTGCCCAGCCCCAGCTGGCATTGTGTCTCCGAGTGAGAGGAAGACCACCCTGCCAGCCCATGCATTCTCTTCTGCTCTCTGAGGATTGGCCTGGGAACAATGGACCCTAAGACTCCAGGGAGCTGAGCCCCCCGCCCAGCCATGAGATCATCATCACCGTGAAACTGGTTCTACCGTCCTTCCTCATCTCCAGATGGAGAAACCGACCCTCAGAGAGACGAGGCCACTTGCGCGAGGCCAGAAGCAGAAAGCTGGGATTTGAACCCAGGTCTAAGAAACAGCCCCTGACGCCTGCCCTGCTGCCTTCCTCCCTGTGCAGTGGGGAACTGAACGCGCCAGAAGGGCTGCAGCAGCCCCTGGCACGACTGGTCAAGGGGTGGTGAGGGAAAACCCCGGCCTTGGCATTGCCGAAGCAGCCTGGAGTGGGGTCAGCCTGGGCGCTCCCACACCACAGAGCGACCTTGTTCCGTTCACTTGCTCAGAGCCTTGGCGTCCTCATCCTCCAACGGGGGTGTCGCCCCCGTATCAGGAAACGGTCCCTCTTGTTGCCAGTCAGCTTGGGTCAACAGGCGGTGCGGCTGGGCCTGTGTGCTTAGTCACAGCCTCCATCTCCTGCAGTCAGCTTCATCTCGTCACCTGGGGCTGGGCCACGGCTAAGGCTGCCCGCCGTGTGCTTCCTTTGCTTGAGCCCACCGACCAACCTCGCCTCGGGAGTCCGGCCCCCTCCTCTTGCCTCTGCCCCATGTCCTGTGAGAACCGGCTCAAAGGAAGCTGGTTCCTCTGTGCCCTGGGTTTTGGGGGCACTTGGAGGATTCGGCAGCCCTCCACGCTGCCCACCTGCGCCAGCTCCCATCCCTCCTCGTGGCAGCACCTGACAGATGGGGCTGCCCTGCCTCCTGGGCCAGTCATCACCGGGAGGGCTCCCTTCCAGGCCCATAGCAGGCATAGCAGAGAGAGGCTGGGGTTCAAACCCCAGTGGCCACTGAGCAGGGTACTTAGTCTCTCTGTGCCCCAGTTTCCTTATATGTAAAGATGGCCTTAAAGTGATCTCTTAGGGTTGTTTCATTTTTGTTTTTTAGAAGATTCAATGAGATAACTCTGCTGCCTTGTACTCAGGGGGAATGATGTTTCATAGTTCCTTCTATTCCTAAGACTCTCTCTTTCTTCCTGAGTCCTGGCACCGTATTGTCTGCATCACCCATTTGGCATGGACTAAATATCCTCGGTCTATGTTGGTAGAATAAATGACAGACATTTCTCCTACTGTCGTCTTTTTACTTTTCTTGTATAATGTGTGTATCCCCAGCTAAATTATTAACTCTTGGAGGAAAGGACTATGCCTTTTATATCCCCACCACACACACACACACACATGACACACACACCATACACACACACCACACACACACCACACACACACCACACATACCACACACACACACACACCACATATACACAGACACACCCCACACACACCCCACACACACCCCACACACACCCCACACACACACAGCACACATACCACACACGACACACACACCATACACACACACCACACACACACCACACACACACACCATACACACACACCACACACACACCACACACACACCACACATACCACACACACACACACACCACATATACACACACACACCCCACACACACACCACACACACCCCACACACACCCCACACACACCACACACACACACACCACACATACCACACACGACACACACACCATACACACACACCACACACACACCACACACACACACCATACACACACACCACACACACACACGCCACACACACCACACACACACCACACATACCACACACACACACCACACATACCACACACACACCATACACACACACACCACACATACCACACACACACACACACATGACACACACACCATACACACACACCACACACACACCACACACACACCACACATACCACACACACACACACCACATATACACACACACACCCCCCACACACCACACACACACCATACACACACACACCACACATACCACACACGACACACACACCATACACACACACACGCCACACACACCACACACACACCACACATACCACACACACACACACCACATACACACACACACACACCACACACACACCATACACACACACCACATATACCAGACACACACACCATACACACACACCACACACACACCATACACACACACCACACATACCACACACACACCACACACACACACGCCACACACACACCACACACACACACCACACATACCACACACACACCACACACACACCACACACACACACACCACACACACCATGCACACACACCACACACACACCACACACACACACCACACACCATACATACCACACACACACACAGACACACATTCTGTAAAGAACCTGGAAGACACTCAGTAATTATTTTGTTGAATAAATGAATGCATGAATGAGCAAATAAATTTGTTGACCATCAGGGAATAATAAAAAAATCAATGAATATTTGTGGAAGGAAGGACTGATTAAAAGAAGCACCTTGGTTCAGGATAATTTTTAAAGCCATAGAAAGGATTTTAGGCAGCTAGACAGAAGTCTAATTTTACACATCAGGAGATCGTAAATCTCCTGAAATCTTTCCTCCGTAGTGGTCTAGTGACTGTCCAGTTCCAAATCTGTTTGGTCAGGGCTGGGGTGGGGCATGGCACCCAGAGCCCCAGGCCACCTGCGCTATGTTGCCGTAGCCTCTTCCCTGCCTTCCCTTCACTGGCCTCTTGTCCTTGACCCCTGCCAGGAACCCCCTCGGTGTGCCTGAGTGACGCCTGCATCTCGGTGACCAGCTCCATCTTGAGCTCCATGGACCCTACGGTGGACCCCTGCCAGGACTTCTTCACCTATGCCTGTGGCGGCTGGATCAAAGCCAACCCCGTGCCTGACGGCCACTCACGCTGGGGGACCTTCAGCAACCTCTGGGAACACAACCAAGCCATCATCAAGCACCTCCTCGGTAAGCACCCGGCAGCGGGGCCAGTGGACGGGCTGCAGAGGACGGCTGTCCGCTAGACCTACCTGGCCAGGCCCGGTTGAAGGAAGAGCTTGGCAGGATGGGGAGACGGAGGGCTGTGGAGTAGGTGAGACTGAGTTAAATGTGCCCCATCATTCATTGCGTGATCCCGAGCAAGCCACTTATCTCTGAGCCTTACTTTCTTCATCTATGAGAACAGGATTAATAATACCCAAACTGCAGAGGTTCGAGAACGAGTGAGCACATGTGTGAAGCATTGACGTGGCATGTGTGGCATGTAGTAGGTGCACAAGAACTGGTAGCTGTGGTCATTGCTCTTCTGGCTTTAAGCTCTCCCTTAGGTTTTGACTAGTACTGACCGTGAGTTTTGCAAGTTACGAGCAAAAGGAATGAACGCTGAGCACACTAGATCAGATTTTAAGGTTGTGAGCTGATCAGAGTTCTAACAGCGGTTTTATCTGAGAGTTATTCATTGTAGGCAGAAGTCTTCCTTGGCCTCATGGTAATCGAGCTTGCGTGATAAGCCATCTAACCGAAGTTCTTCTCTTTATACCTTGTTAGGCCTTCAGCACCTCTAGTTGACCTTGTAGTTGGTTGTTTCATCCTCAGGTTAGAATCCCATGTTGGTCTTGTTTGAAGTTGTATCTTTAGTTAATGTCTGTTGAATTAACATCTGCCTGTTGGGTGCTCCTCCATGTGGAATCAAAACACCCTATGCTGTAACTTATAGAGGTCCTGACTTAAACACTTCAGGGCTGAGACCTTCACCATACCTGTCTCCTGCTGACCCCTGCCCCATCCTGGGACCCTAAATGCTGGGAGAGGCTAGGTCATGAAAAGCCAGTCAATTAATCCATCAATGACAGAACTTAGATTTGACAAATACTTACTCAGTTTAAAAAAAAAAAAAGCATCTTGATACTCAAAAGTAGGTAAATTGAAGAAGATACCTAAAAGGGGGCAGATCTTCCCAAAGGGACAGAAACCTTCTCATGAGATAGGAAAAGAGTCTAATTTGATGATTATGAATTTCAGGCAACTGTGTCTTTAAGACAAAAGTGGAAATAAGCAAACTAGGTTAAGGAGACCTTTGCTTGTTTTCCCCCACCTCAGCCCCAGGGGGCGTGGCTGCTGCGGGTGAAACCCACCCACCACTTCTTGGCCCCCAGCAGCTGCTGGGCAGGGCCCCCTGGCAGCCCCCTGCTTGTCTCCCTGAGGGACAGAGCCGGGTGGTGTGTGAAGGCGGGGCTGAGGGAACCCCATATGTCAGGAGCAGCAAAGCCCCCTGTGCGCTTTGTGCTACCCGAGTGCCTTTGCAAGGGGACCCAGCCTTTTATTTCAGAACTAAAGGCAAATATGTCTGTGGTAGCCAGACTGGAACTCAGGGATGTCCCTTCCCCAGCACCTAAAGACACAGCCAGGGACTGTGCAGGGACCATCAACCAAAGCAGGGGAACAGTCCAGATAGGATAACGAGATGGGCTAGTGCCTCTGCTTCAGTCACCGGGACCTGGGTTCAAGTCCTGGTTCTGCCACTTACTGTGTGATCTTGGGTCAGTTACATAACCTCTCTGGGCTCTTGTCTCATCAGTACAATGGGAACCATGCCTCCTCCAGGTTTGGAAAATTAAATGGGAAGATGTCTTTAAAGCGCTTTACCTGGGCCAGGTGTATTGTGGTGGCTGCTGTCTGTGCTGGTTTTACCATTATTATTTACCCTTGACCTTTGCCCAGTACTTTTCAGTTTACAGAGCTCTTTTGTAGATATCACCCTATGTGACCCTGTAGGGTAGGAGCTAGGAAACTGTTGCTCACCCCGCTTGGTAGATGAGGAAACTGAAGTCCAGAAAGCTCCTCAAGACAGGCTAGCAGGTGGCAGAGCTGGGACTGCCTGACTCCTGGTCACGTGTCCTTTCCGTGTCCCACACCACCTCCAGCAGGTGCCAGGGGCAGTACGGCTCCCTGCCCATCTTGCTGGGGAGAGCCTGCAGGAAGCACGGAGCTCTGAGAGTCTGAAGGAAAGAAGGAAAGAGGCTGGCATTTGCTGAGTGTCTGCTATGTGCCGTGCTCTGTACCAGGCTCATCATATCCACTGCCTCCTTAATCCTCACAGCTACCCTGGGACTTAGGAACTGTGGTTCCCATTTTATGGGTGAGGAACCTGAGAAAAGTTAAGCTTGCCAAGGACACCCTGCCAGTCCAGGATGAAGAGGGTCTCCAGCCAGGGGAAGCAGTTAGCACCCAGAGGGGATGGGGGAGAAAGGCGGACGGGCCCTCTAACTCCCCAGTCAGGTCCAGAACTGCCCCTTGTGTAGGACCCCCATGGGTCCTGATCCTGCTGGTTCTAGGAGGATCTTGGGTCCTATCAGGAAGACCTTGGGTCTAGGCCAGGACCGAGCTCATCCCCCTCCCCTACCCCGCAGGCAGCAGTCCTGGGCTCTGGCCTTACATCCCCGCTGTCCCTGAGGGTCAAGGTAGGGGTGGGGGAGTGCACTGAGCCGGGCACGGAGCAGCCAGAACCCTGACCCCGGGGCCGGGGCCCAGTGGTATCAGGAGTGAGCCCTAGCATGCTAGCTTATCACGTGTGGCCTTGGACGAGTGACCCGGCTTCTCTACAACTTAGATTCACTCTCTGTGAAATGGGAATAACGGTGCCACCTAGCACTCAGGGTTACTCTGGGTATTGTCTCACGGTGATGGGTCAGAGTGCTTAGCACAGAGTCCAGCACCTAGTAGTGCTCGGCAGAGTAGGACTGCCCTTCTCGGTGGTGGATGAGCTCCAGCCCAGACATCTCCCTACAAACTATGTGACTACAGAGAGCCTGCTCAGCCCGCCTCAGCCCTTCACCTATGCAGTGGGAACTAACTCCGAGCATTGGCAGGTGTGTTCTAAGGATTAATTGGGTGGTTGAAGAAAGAGTAATTATTGCTTATTTTATTTCTTATAGAAGCACTGATAGAGCTTCTCATCAGGAAAGGAGGGATAGGGTGTATCCATGACTATGCTGGGTTGTTTACTTGTATTGTTTTATTCACGCCATGGAGTATACGCCCATTTTACAGATGAGACTCACACCTAGGAAATGGTGGAGCTGGAATTCAGCCCCAGACCTGTGAGGCCTCAGGCCTGTATTCTTTCTTTACTGATTCTGCTGTGCACATAGCGGTCACAGGGCAGCCCACAAGTATGGTTTGCCAACCTCCTTTCCCCCAAGGCCGCTTGATATTGTTCTCCAGGCCAGGGGAGACCTGGCCGAGGCCTGATGAACACAGTAGTTGGGGTCACCTCATGTCGTAGTGACCGAGAGCTTCCCCACAAGGCATATCCTGGCATCCCCTCTCCCCGGGCTCACTCCTGGAAACCAGTCTGGATACGGCGCCTCACTTATGGGCCTTGATACCTGGGACTTTGATACCTGGAGACTCCCGAAGAGGCAGGAAGTAGGTGAGTGGGTGACCAAAATATGCAGGAGTGTGGGCCAGTGCATTCTTGGGCTTAAGGCCAGGCTGGTTTCAGCTCCCCCAAGACAAAGGGGTCAGCCAGCAGGCCTCAGGAGGGAGCTGGAGCTGGTGGGGATTGGAGCACACAGGGGTGCCCTGCTGTCCAGGCTGGCTTGGGGAGCAGCTTCTCTAGGAGAAGAAGGACAATTCAGAGGCGTAAGGATTGTGTCAGCTGGCCAGGCAGGACAGCTATTACCATCAACTTGCTGTGTGACCTTGGGCAAGCCACTTCTTTCTGTGAACGGTGAGTTGACTCCGGCGCCCTCAGAGGAAATCCAGGCAGACCTGTAGCACGTGGGTTGAACTGGGCCAGGTGCCACCGTGGCATGTTCTGGCTGCCTGCTGGCTGGAGGGGGGTGACCTCAGCTGCACGAGACACAGACGCCTCTCCCAAAAGACACTCTGCCATCCACCCAAGCTGCCAGCTTGGGCTGTCCTCGTAGGCTCTGGGGAGACAAGAGTGTCCTCACTTCATCACAGGAAAGGTACAGCTGGACCCATCACCCCTTAGGCTGGGCCTTGCCTTAGGGCTTTTAGCACAGACTCTTCTGCCATCTGGAACACCTCCCAGTCCTTCAAGACTTTGGTCAAACCTGCTTCTCCCGTTATGCCTTCTGTGGATACCCAAGGGCCTCTCCGGCTTGAGCTACAGTTATATTTTGTGTACTTGTCATATTTACTACATTTTATATTCTAAGATTAATCACGAAAAAAAAAATCGATGCCTGCTTGTTGTAACAATTCAAGTAACACAGATTCCGTAAAGAAAAAGTTAGTGGTTTCCCTTTCTTCTACTCCTGACACCAGTCTCCCTGAGAAATACACACAGAATCATTCCAGTAGCATTAAATTTGTCCATGTGACTGTCAGTGACTTGGCAGTTAATCATGTCACGCTGTGACATCTCTTCTATTTTCATTTTGATCTTTTTCCAATATTTACTGTCTAATGTAGTTTCATCTTCCTGTACACATGGGAAATTCTACAGACAAGCTCTGCATCTGAAATGCTTTCTATCCAATATCACGCCTGCAGCAGCAGGCCTTGCTTTTTCTTTCATGCTTGGGGAGTGGTGAGATGGACTGATGGATAAATTGATCCAAGGATGGGAGTGGGTATCCAGGGCTTCTTAGGGGTGGCTGGACTGCTTCAGATCTACCTCCGGTTTTCCAAGCCAACCTGCAGAAGAGGAAAGGGAAGCAGAGAGAGCTTAGGCCTCTGCTCGCTGGTGTGACATTGGACCAGTTACCCAGCTTCTTGCCTATAAATTGGCACACGCTGGTGGAAACGGCTGTGACAAGATACACACATGCAGCCATGCCCACACACAGAGGAAGTAGCTCGTTTTCTCCGGGAGGCTTAGAAGTGCGTGGGTTCAAATTCCGGCCTGCCGCCCATTAGCTCTGCCTCCATAGGCGAGTTCCTTCGTCTCCCTGGACCTCATTTTCCTTCTGTATGAAACGGGGTGGCCGTGTCCACCTCAGGGTGTCAGTGTGGTGATGAAAAGATCCCAGCACACGGCCTAACGAGCGGTAGTCACCAGTAAACGGGAATGGTCTTATCATGATTTTTGTTCTTCTACAGAAAAAGGCACTGCCTTATCAGCTCCCCCTCTTACCCTCACCGGATGGGGCTCCTGAGGCCTGTGACTGTCTGAATTGTGTCTGTGGTTTTATCTAAAACAAACGCTGGTCCTGCCCTGATGTGGAGTCGGGGCCCCACAGGCTCCTGGCCAGCCGGTCTGGCCGCAGCACAGAGGGGGGGGCGGTGGCAGTGCCACAGAATCCCAGGAACCCCCATCTCTGTAGCCTCCCGGCTGCTGGAGCATTTGTTTCCTCCCCAGGGGTGATGTGGGAACTGGAGTTCCAATAAAAACTCCCAGAGGAAGAAGCGGGCCGATTAAATGGTATGCTGTCTTTCCTCTCTGGGACTTTGGGGAAGTGACTGAGGAAGTTTCTGGAATTTGGGGTCCCTAAAAGGAAGTACCCAGGCAGTTGGGAGTCCTATTATCTGGTCCTGGGCTGCCAGATTGTTTCCAGACCACTGGGGCCCTGGGAGCGCTACCATCTCAAACACGTGGCCCCTGCTGGGCCCTGGGCGCTGCCCTGTCCATCCCTCCAGGCGGCTCCCTACTTCTGAGAAGTAAACAGGCCGGGGGGTGTCTTAAAGGAAACCAAGCTTTTCCTCAGGAGAAAATTAACTGGGCCTGACTTCACTCTGAAACCCAGCCTCCTCCCTCAGGCTGAAGTGATGGATGCCTTTCTCTGTGGCGCTCCCAGACACGCCTTCATTCACTCTCTCAACAGTTGCATACTGTCCACTAACTGTGTGCCGGCATCCCTAGGTGCCTAGGATCCTGTGAGGAACAACAGTCTTTTCTGTGTGTGGAACTTACATTCTCACAGGGGAGACAGACAATAAACAAATAAATGAGTTAATAGATAACATGGTTGTGAACAGTTAGGGCCTTGAAGAAAATCAAGTAGGATGCAGGGCCAGAGAAGGGAGAGGTCATGGTAGCCACGGTGATCAGGAAGGATGGGCCTGCAGAGAAGGGGACATTTGAGCAGAAGCTTGAATTGAGGCAGAGAAGAGACCACAAGGATGTGAGGGGCAGAGTGTGGCCGGCAGGAGGAACAGTGAGCACGGTGGCCCTGGGGTAGGAGCATGGAATCGAGAGGGGAGGAACAGAAGACAGGCTAGAGCTGGCAGCCAGGAGGTGGCAGGGCCCAAATCATCCAGGACTGTGTCTCTCAACCTTTTTTAATGACTGCTTCCTGCCTAAAATTTTAATACCACGGATATACTGTATGCTTGTTTCTGTACTGTATGTATGCATAAAAAGAATAAGATGTTTCTGGGGGACTTCCCTGGCGGTCCAGTGGTTAAGACCCCACACTTCCACTGCAGAGGGCATGGGTTCAATCCCTGGTTGGGGAACTAAGATCCTGCATGCGGTGCGGTGTGGCAAAAAAAAAAAACAAAAAAAAAACAGAGTAAGATGTTTCTGTCATCCAAGAACTAATTCTCTCCCCGCCTTTAGGAGCAATTTTGTCCCAGTTGAGAATGCATGCTGTAGGGCCTTCTAGGCCATTGTAAGGAATGTGTATACTCCGGTGCCTATTTGAACTGAAAGTATTCAAGACAACAGCTCTATAAACTTCCCCCAGGGTTCCACTTGGATGTTTAATAGACATCTCAAACTTAAAACATCTAAAACCGAATTGCTTATTCCAGTCCCCGAGCCTACCCTCCATCCCCAGTTTCTGCATCTTAGCACCCCCTTGCTCAGGCCAAGGAAGCCTGGCAGCATCTTGACTCCTGTTTCTCTCGCGTTCCCCCTGCTTCTCACCCCTTCTGTGCTGTCACCCTGGCCCAAGCCCCCACCATCACTCCATCGCTCACCTGGTCTGTTGCAGCGGCCTCTTACCTGGCCATCTCGCTTCGATTCCTGTCCCCCAAGGAGCCTGCCAGGTAGTAGGTGCCCTGTGAGTGAGGAGGAAGGAGAGGAGGTGGAGAATGTGCCATGGGTTGTCCTGATGGGCACAGGAGCCAGGGGGCGGCTGTGGGGCAGTGGAGGAGCTTCACCTGCTCCTGGGGCTCCTGCCCCAGCCAGCATCAGCGTGGGAAGCCAGGGGGAGGGAGGGGGAGGACATGTGCTAACCCCTGGTGGGGCTCACACTCCTGTCCCTTCCTGCCCCACCTGCCTCATTTCCTCCCCGTGCAAGCCTCCAGCGGTACCGGGCTCATCACCCTCTCATCCCCCAGATAGGGCATCCGTCCTCATCAGAAGCAGATCCTGAGCTCTGTTCTTTCATCAAGCGTCGCTGAGGGCCACCGTGTGCCCGCCGGTGCTGGGGGAACAGGGGCGACTAGGATATGGACTAGTGGGCGAGGCAGCCCCAGCACAGCCCCCGCTGCCGCTCCACAGGCAACTCATCCTTCATCCCCAGGGCTCCGGCAGGGAGTTCCCAGGCCTCCCCCTGCCATCCTCTCCAGCCCCCCTGGACTTTCTCCTTATAGCAGTCGCCCCACGTATAATCAGATGCCTTGCGATGCTCGTACTGCTGTCCGCCTGACCCGCCAGGCTGGCCCCGTGCCCGTGGCCGTGTTGCCTGCTGCCTCCCCACACCCAGCCCGGCAGCCTCCAAACCTTCAGAACTTACTAAACATTTGTGGGAAAACAAGCGGAGGTAACAGCCAGGGTGTGGAGCTGAGAGGAAGGAAGTTTGACCTTGACAGTGAAGGAGAGAGGGAGGCGATGCATTCCCCCTCCTCTCAGCGATCATATGGGGCTCGTGTTCAGGTGTCGGGGAACAGGGGTTCCGCCTGGAACTCGCTGTAATCAACACAGCCGGGCTGTTCCTTGGGAGTCTTTCTTTGGGCCTCTTATCTTGGTGGCCTTGGGGCCATGGAGGAGGGAGATGCCAGGCCCTTTCGTGGGCCAGAGCACACAGGACGCGCCTCCCCCGACACTGGCCTGGCATTTCAGGGTTATGGCCAGAGTCAGATGCTGCTTCTGGAGTCTGGTGAGCAGTGATGATTCTTCAAAAGCCTAGGTGATATAGCTGATTCACTTTGTTATACAGCAGAAACTAACACACCATCGTAAAGCGATTATACTCCAATAAAGATGTGGAAAATAAACAAATAAATAAATGAAGCCTAGCTGCTGGGGGCGGGTGTTGTCACAGAAACAAGGCCCCTGGGAGGGGTTTTGCTTCCCTCATGTTGTGCTCCGTTAGTCTGAGAAGCAGGGCGAAGTTCAACTCTCCCCACGTCTGCGCTCCCCCTCCGGAAGGCTCTTCTCATGCTCCAGTAGGGCCTGGGGCACACTCGGGTGTTTCCGGGGCGCAGCAGTGGTTGCCTGTGGGCTCCAGGGCTGTGTGTGCCCTCCACAGACCCTCAGCACGCAGGCCCCTGGACCTCTGTCTCTGTATCTCCCTTCAACTAGCCCCAGGCTTGTCCCATGCCCTGTTGAGGGCTGTCACCCTGACTGCAGCAAGACGGGGGGCTGATGCTCTCTGACCATTGACACCAGTGATGCTGTTCGTGGTAAGAACTGGGGGGCAGAGGAACTCTCGGGAGAGGGGCTGGGAAAGCTAATTAGGCTCGTCAGGAAATGACTCCAGCCCTTTTGAAACAGGCTACACCAAACATTTCTTTTCTCCCATGCCCTTTTATGCTTCCTTGCTTTTCCTCATACTGTCCACTCCCCCCAAACCCAGTACCCTTTCCCCTCATTTCTACCTGGTGGGTAACTTTTCATCTTTCAGAACCAGCTCAAATCGTAGAACATCCTCTGGAGAAACGCCGCCCCCTGCCCTCCCCACTCCACCAAAGGGTGTGACTTTTCTCTGGGTTCCAGAACCATTTGCGTTAGTCAAAGCACTGTCTTGTCTTGGGGTCATGTCTTTGCATGTATGTGTCACCATTTGACCATGCGCTCCCTGGAGGCAAGAGCGGGTCTTACTTGTGTCCATAAAACCTAGTGGCCAGCCCAGTGCCTGGCACCCATAAGTGCTCAGTGTTGAGGCCCTTCGTGAATGAACCTCTCAGGAGAAGCTTCATAGGCAAGATGGCCTCTGAGAGGCCTTGAAGGCGGAGTAGGGTTTGACAGTATCCTATGCAGAAGGCCAAGGGGAGCTCTTTCTTCATGTGTTTACTTGTTTGTTACTTGTGTCCTCACACTGGAAAGGAAGCTCCATGGAGACAGGGACGTTGTCTTTTGTGTCCCCAAAGCTGGCACAGAGCCTAACACAGAGTGAGCAGCTAGTACCCACTTAGTGAATGAATGGATAAAGCTCTGCCGGAAAAGGAAAGCAAAGGAAGGGGTTTCGGGGTCCAGGAGGGATGAGAATGAAATGAGGAAAAGCGGCCAGAGCAGTGAGGAGTTCCCCAAGGCGGGGCGGGAGCGGAGGGAACCGGGGGCCCGGCGGGGTGGGGGTCTGGAGCAGGGCTCTGCGAGAAAGGCGGATCCTCTGTGCCCTGGCTGCAGATGGGACACTGCCCCCACTTGTGCCCGTGCAGGAGCGTGGCCTCAGCGGGTGGCATCCCAGCCAGGGCACCAAGGACAAGGAGAAGGGACAGAGGCTCCCGGGTGTCCTGGTGTCAGGAACTGAGTTGCTGCTTGTGGGGGACGGGAAGGGACATGGCAAAGGGCCTCTGAGTCAGCTCTCGGTCTGATGAACATGCCCGGCCCCTCTGAGGAAGAAGCGGAGAGTCAGTTTGTAATGAACGAGGCCTTAAAGCTTCCGTCCAAGCCCTGTCTTTACCACAAGAAAGGTTCTCTGGGATCTGAAAAAAAAAATAGACAGGTCTCTGTCCCACACACCGGGTGGGGGTATCTGGGTCACACGCTAGCCGGCAGGGAAAGCAGACTGTCCTCCCGTTGGGTGGCCCGTGCTGCCAGGCCAGGGACACGTCTGAGAACCCATCCAACAGACAGGGAGAAGCACAGTCTCCTCTCCTTACCTATGCTCAGTGAATGAAGAGCCCTCCAGTCTGCCCACGGCAGTCAGATGCCCACCGTGGCGGTTCCTCACCTGCACTGACAGGCCCAAGTCCCAGCTCTTGTCACAGCTGAGAACACCGAGACTCCAAGAGGGACTCGCCCAGGGCCACCCAGTGTGCAAACTGCTCTCCCTTGTCGTTCCAGAAAACTCCACGGCCAGTGTAAGTGAGGCAGAAAGGAAGGCCCAGGTATACTACCGTGCATGTATGAACGAAAGCAGGATTGAGGAGCTCAAGGCCAAACCCCTGATGGAGCTGATCGAGAAGGTGAGCCCCTACGCCCCATCTCCTCCTGCCCCTGCCCCCTTCCCCCATCTCCTCCTGCCCCTGCCCCCCGTCTCTTGCCCCTGCCCCCATCTCCTACCCCTGCCCCCTGCCCCCCATCTCCTACCCCTGCCCCCGCCTTCCATCTCCTACCCCTGCCCCCTGCCCCCCATCTCCTACCCCTGTCCCCTACCCCCATCTCCTACCCCTGTCCCCTGCCCCCATCTCCTCCTGCCCCTGCCCCCATCTCCTCCTGCCCATGCCCCCTGCCCCCCATCTCCTCCTGCCCCTGCCCCCTGCCCTCATCTCCTCCTGCCCCTGTCCCCTGTCCCCATCTCCTCCTGCCCCTGCCCCCTACCCCCATCTCCTCCTGCCCCTGCCACCTGCCCCCATCTCCTCCTGTCCCTGCCCCGTACCCCCCATCTCCTCCCGCCCCTGCCACTAGCCTATGCCCCTGGCTTCTGCCCCAGCTCTCAGCTGCCACCAGGGCCCAGCCACCTCACACCTCCAGCCACCTTGACCAGCTGGATCATGGAGTCTGTCTGTCTGCTGACATGTGTCAGATTGTCTGAGTGAGTGTGTGTGTGTGTGTGTGCGTGCGCATCTCTGTGTAGGTGGGAATGTCTATGTATTTATGTGGGGCTGTCTGTCACATGTATATGTCTCTGGGCGTCTGTGAGTGGGACAAGGGCCCTATTTACAGGGAAGATGTTTCTCTACGTTGCTACTTCCATTTCCTCAGGGGGCATGTTTGTGTGTGAGGAGGGGTGTGTTCTGGAAGGACCAACAGAAAGTCTGGGATCAGAAGCAGAGCCCTCCCTGTGAGGAGGGCCACGCTGACCCGGGCCCCCCGTCACCCTGAGCAGAATGAGTCTTCTTCTTCCTGGGCACCTTCCAGTCAGCCTTGGATGGACTTGGGGGTCGGGGGGGCGCCCAAGGCTGGCCGCACTGCCCAGTGCACACAGAAGGGTGGCCGTGGGTGTTTTCGGGGGAACTGCTGCTCCCCGGAGGCCCGCCTCCTAGGTGGGCTCAGGGGAGGCACTGCAGCCGGGTGGGGAGCTGTGGGCATCGGGGACGGGACAGCCCCTCCCCGCTGGCACAGGCCTCACGTGCCAGCACGTGCCCAACCAGGGAAGACTGAGGAGATGAAAAGCATCCCAACTCGGAGAGAAACTCTGATAGACCTTAACTCACCAACCTGTTAAAGAATAAGGACCCTTTTTTTATAGGCACAACTGAATTTCTGCTTTAATAGGAATTACATTCATGTGATGGAGTACGCAAAAGTGAACAGAGCACAGGAAAATTCTCCTTCCCATCCCCATCCCCAGCTGCCTAGGGAGTAGCCGCCATATGTTTTCATGACTGGTCAGAAACCCCTAATGAAGACACACCAGGGGCTTCCCTGGCGGTCCAGTGGTTAGGACTCTGCGCTTCCACTGCAGGGGGCGTGGGTTCAATCCCTGGTCGGAGAACTAAGATCCCACAAGCTGCGCAACATGGCACGGCCAGGAGAAAAAGAGAGAGGGAGGAAGGAGGGAAAGGAGGGAGGGAGGGAGGAAGAGAGAGAGAGACAGAGAGAGGGAGGAAGGAAGGAAGGGAGGGGGAAGGGAGGGAGGGGAGGGGAGGGGGAGGGGGGAGGGAAGGAGGAAGGGAGGGAGGGGGAGGGAGGGAGGGAGGAAGAGAGAGAGACAGACAGAGAGAGAGGGAGGAAGGAAGGAAGGGAGGGGGAGGGGGAGGGAAGGGAGGGAGGGGGAGGGGAGGGGGCGGGGGGAGGGAAGGAGGAAGGGAGGGAGGGAAGGAGGAAGGGAGGGAGGGGGAGACAGGGAGGGAGGAAGAGAGAGAGAGAGACAGAGAGGGAGGAAGGAAGGAAGGGAGGGGGAGGGAGGAAGAGAGAGAGAAAGAAAAAAAGAAGGAAGACAGACCAGCCCTTTCATTTACTCCTGAGGCTCAGAGAGGTCAGAGGACTGCAGAGGGTCACAGAGCAAGTCAGCAGCAGAGTCAGAATCCACACCCGGTCTCCCCCGACCCCGCCTCATCCCCTCCCCGGCCCCCCTCCCTCCCCACAGCTCGGGGGCTGGAACATCACGGGGCCCTGGGACAAGGACAACTTCCAGGGCACGCTGCAGGTGGTGACGTCCCACTACCGCACCTCGCCCTTCTTCTCTGTCTACGTCAGCGCAGACTCTAAGAACTCCAGCAGCAACGTGATCCAGGTGAGGGGCCCGGCCTGACCCCAGGGCCTGTTTTGAGTTTACCAAGCAGCCCGTGAGGGCAGACCTGCCCTTGGGCGACAGGCTTCTGGTTTCTGAGCTTGGTTATCTCTGGAGGCTCCCAACTGTGAGATTTTTGCAGGAAAGTTGTGAAAGGGCAGGCTTGCCTTCCTTGGGTAGGTGGGGGTCACTGCAGCACAGGTGAATCTTTGGGGTTCTGACTGGTTACTGTGGGTCCCAGGAGTGATGTCAAGTCCTGGGCACAGCTGGAGTCACCTCCCAGTCACCCCAGCTCAGTCTCTGGCCTTTGTGGCTCTGCTCGGAATAGCTTTGAGTCCACCTCTTCCTGCCAGAGCCTGCCCCAGACTGAGTACCAGCACACCCAGGGGACCCCAGCCCTGCTCTGCCCACCCTCAGAGGCAGAAGCGAGAAACCGGGTTGGGCCTCCTGAAGGCTAAGTTCCCACCCACCTCTGCCACTCACTCACTGCGTGACCATGGGCAAGTGCCTCGGCCTCTCTGAGATGCAATTTCCTTGTCAGTCAAATGAACTACAGCAATACCTACTCTAGGTATGTCAAGGTGCGGCCCAAGGCTCTGATAGGAGCTATCAGGGATTGGCCCTCCCTACCTGCCCAGCACCCAACAAGGCCCTCACTGGCACTCTTTCCTTGAATCCTCATTCCAGCTCTGCGGGTCAGATAGTTCCCCTATTTTCCAGGTCAAGAACCTGAGGATCAGAAAGGTTCGGCAACTTGACCAAGGTGACACAGCTGTGAGTGGCTCTGGACTGCTCACCACCTTGGGAAGTGTTCAATGAAGCAGAAGTGCTCTGCCGAGCCTAGAAGGAGTTTAAAGAGGAGGGTGGTTCCGTCTGACCTTCAGAAGGGCCCCAAATCCCCACGGCTGACCACATGTGTGGGAAGGAATGTAGCCCGACATGTGTCTGTCCCCTCGCTGGGGGGCCCATCCCAGGGGTGGCCTCGGCTACCAGCTTGTGCTCCTGCTGGGGTCTGAGCTGCTCCTCCGTTGCCACGTGCCTGCCGTCCCTGGAGCGAACAGAGACTGCGTGCAGGTGTGCGTGCGCAGGTGTGCGTGCGCAGGTGTGCGAGCGCAACGGGAGATCCCCTCTCACCCCCACCTTTCTCTTCAGGTGGACCAGTCTGGCCTGGGCTTACCCTCGAGGGATTATTACCTGAACAAAACCGAGAATGAGAAGGTAGGTGTGCCTCTTCAGAGAGTGGCTCCCGCCCAGACCACCTCTCTCCATGGTTCGTCCCCCTCGGTGTTCCCTCAGTGTACACACCTCTGCAGGTCTTTGAAGCTAGAGGAGCATAGAGGTGTCCCTTACCTGGCAGTCCCTGGCAGGGGAGGGGTATCATTTGTCCCCATTCTAGAGTAAGGCTCTTCCATATTCAGGCACCATGGGCACAGGGGACAGGTGTCATTTGTCCCCGTTCTAGAGCGAGGCAGTGATAATGCCCACCTTATATACACATCACCTCTGGCCTTCCCAGTCACCCTGCAGGTACTGAACATCTCTGAACTTCATTCGCCTTATGTGTCACATGGACATTATTTTTACCTGGCCTGTTACAGAGGAGGAAATAAGGCTCAGAGATGCTAAGTGACCTTATCAAGGTCACACAGCTAGTCGTCAGTGGTGAGGCTGAGATTCTCATCCAGATCCGCTAACTCCAAAGTCCACACCTTTCCCTCCCCCTGGCTGCCTCCTGTGATGTCCCAGGGAGACCTGGCCTGAGGTTCATTGACTGTCCATTCATGATTCCACCCACTGTATTGAGCAAGTGGCTACCAAGTGCCTGATGCTAGGGAGATAGTGGTGAACAAGACCAGCTTGGTCCCTGCCCCATGGGGCTTCGAGTCTAGGAGGGGAGGCAGACGTTAAGTAACTAACCACCCGATTAGAGGCATGATGATAAATTGTGAGAAGGGAAGGGTGAGCTGAGAAAGTAACCTGGAGACCTAATTCAAATCTGGGGGCCTGGTAGAGCAGGGTGGATCAGAAGTGCGTTCCAATAATTGAGCGATGGCCCAATTGGTGGCTTCCATGTGATGGGCGTCCAGGAGGGAGTGTGGGCTGGGACAGCAGGGACCAGCCCACTTCGGGACCTTTGTGGGCTTTATCCTGAGGGCCATGGGGAACCAGTGAAGGAGTGCACTGCCAAAACCATTCTTGAAGCTAGTTTCCGGCGGGTATCCTGGATGAAACCCCCCAGCCCCCTGGCTCCCTGCGCAGGGCTGCAGCTGGCCTGCCTCACCCTGCCCCCCTTGTCCAGTGGGCAGTGGGTAGCAGCCACTGACGGATGGGGGGTGCTGGGTCCCACAGGTGCTGACGGGATACCTGAACTACATGGTCCAGCTGGGAAAGCTGCTGGGCGGAGGGGACGAGGACACCATCCGGCCCCAGATGCAGCAGATCCTGGACTTTGAGACAGCACTGGCCAACATCACCATCCCCCAGGAGAAGCGCCGGGACGAGGAGCTCCTCTACCACAAAGTGACAGCAGCCGAACTGCAGGTAGCTGAGCTCTGCTGACGCGGAGGCGGAGGCAGCACAGCATTCAGGATGGAGGGCACTAAACTGGGGTGTTGACACCCCCTTCACCAGACCCTCAGAACAACCCCGTGAAGCAGGGGTGGTTGTTGTCCCCAGTTCACAGACGGAACTGAGGCTTAGGGAATTAGAGTTGCCTGCGGAAGGCCACACAGCCGGAGACCAGCCAAAGCCAGTCTCTTGCCCTACGCCAGGCTGCTTTTCTGCAACCGCAGCTACCTGGGGAGACTCTGTGGTCGTGATAATATTGGCTCACACTGACTGGGCATTTCCAGTCTCTCAAGCTCAAGTACATCAAGCCTGGTGCACAATAAACGTGAAGGTTGGGTTCTGATGTCACCTCCCTTTTCCAAGCCGGGAGGTTAGGTGATGTGCTCAAGGCCTCTAGGCTCCTAAGTGGCAGGGGAGCTGGGACCTGGACTCAGGCTAGGCTCACTGGAGCTCTGCTTTTGACCACGACCCTGGTGACCTCCTGGAGCTGTAACAGGGTTGGGGTCAGTCGCCCTCTGCACTGGGTGTACCCATCTGAGAAGTCGATGTCTCGTCTGTAGGTCAGCCTCTATCAAAGCCTGCCCCCTGGTGGCTGCTTGGGACTTGCAGGTAGTGAGTTGATTGCCTGCCAGTTCCTTCTTTCCAGTTCGTGGCATGTTGGTGTCCAGCCTTCCCCCAGGCTCTGGGGTCGCCGAGGAATCAGCAGAATGGCCTTAGTCAATCTTCCTGTTTCCTGCCATAGCCCAGGAATGCTCGGCTAGGCCGTGCTTCCCTGCTCGGAAGGATGTCCTGGCCACCTGTGTTGAGGCTTCACTCTTCCTCTGCCCAGCCGAGTCCTCCCCATCCATTAGAGTTTGGCTCATCTCTGCTGCTTTAGGGAAGAACACCTAGGTCCCTACCCCTTTTTCTCTCTCCATCCCTCCCTCCAACAGGTGTCTATGGGGCTACCTTGGGGCCTTGCTCTTGACGTGCTTCCAGGAGAGTAAGGGACACCAGCGAGGAAACAAGCTCAATCTCATTGCCGAGTGCTTTGGACAAAAGAAGCAGGGCACTGGGGCCAGGGGCAGAGCTAAGTCAGGGAGGGTGAGTCTAATGAATAAGTGAGCAGGGGCCAGGCTGACTGAGTGTCCCAGGCGGAGGTGCAGCCCACACAAAGGCTGGGGATGAGGGCAAGAGAGCCTGGCCTCCTTCTGGGTGCCAGCTGCCCTTTAGGTCCCCAGAGAAGCTGGCATCGGGGGGAGCGGTGCTGAGTGGATTGTTATGGAGATCAGCAGCCTGTGCTGGGCACCATCTGGCACTGTTTTTCCGCTCCGAGGCCAGGAAGTCGAGGGAGATGCTGTTTGTGCAACATGGTTTGGTTTGCTCCAGCTGCCCAGTTCTCAGCCCAGAAGGGCTCCAGCAGTCCCTCTCCCCCCTGCAGTGGCCACGAAGGCAACTGACAGCCCGAGAGTGGCCGAGAAAACACAGCAGCCCTGGGCACATCTGCCCCAGCGTGGCTTCCAGGCTCTGCCCCTAGATGTCTTTTCACCATTGCTTTCGCTCTGTTCTTCCAAGCAAGCAAGGAGAGGCTTTTCCTCCCTCCCAGCTACAGAGCTCCCAAGGTGGGGAGGATTTTAGCAGAGGCAGCAGCCTGGAGTTGTGTGAGTCCTGGGCTTGGAGTCAGAAGACTGCTCTGGCCCAGCCCCACCGTGAGCCTTGGGCAAGTCACATAACCCCCTCTTTGAGCCTCGGTTTCCTTCCTTGTAAAATGGGCTTTGCTTGCTCATTTACACCTGCTCCATTGCAGAACACAGAGACAAATGAGGGACAGCCCCTGCCCTCATAAGGGGCAGTGGTTCTTAACTTTAAGTCACAGAATTCTTTGAGGACAGGTTGAAAACTGTGGCGCGTCTCTCAGGAGAAATGGACATGGTTACGTATAAAAATATTATATCTAGTGTTTAAAGAAGTCCTGGACCCCTGAAGCCTGGTGTCCTGGATGAGAATTGGCCTGCCCTGCCCATGGGGTTGCATGACGGTGAGATAAGGCAAAGGATGGGATCTCATCTTGTAAACTGACATGCAATTCGAACATATTACAGTAATCGATCTTAGTATTATTCCTGTGTCATCGGTGATGACAGCCCACGTCTCCAGCCCTAAACCAGTTTGATTCATTCCACCCTTGGACAGAGAATGTCTTTTTGTTCCCTGGTATCTGGAAATTTGGTGTTCTTCCCAGACTCCAGGAGGCTCAGGGAAAGACGCCCCAGCCTTTCACAGTGTGGTTCTAGGAACACACGGCGGTTCCAGGCAAGCCCCCAGCAGCAGAGTCTGAATTCAGACCCATGAATCCAACATCCTTGTGTTGCTTCTCTAGGGGCTTGAGGACCTTCCTGTTCCTTTCTAGGACCTTCCACACCAAAAATTGATTGGGAATGAGCCCCATCCTCTGCTCTAAATTCTTCAGCTGAGATAGAGCCTGGGAGCGTCCTCGTTCCTCTCCCACGTTGCAAGCCTACTTGAGCTGGGTGCTTGGTGACCAGCAGTGCTCTTTGGCTGCAAGTGTGGAAAATAGAGCTCATCTGTGTGCCCCAAAGGCTTTGAGTCACAAGTGGAATGTCCTGGTTGGTTAAAACAGCCGTCTCCATGGAGATGGACCCAGGCACTCGGGTTTAAGTGAAGTGTTCACTAAATCAGTAAAGATTGAAAATGTGAAAATCCTGGTATTCAACACGCACTCTGTTTCAGAGTTGCGGGAATTTACCTGCACAGAACACCTGCTCTCCCGAAAGGAACAGGCTTGTGTTAAGTATACGGGGATTTATCATCACCTGTATCTGTACCCTGATCAGAGAGTTCCAATCACCTGCAGTTTAGGAAGCTCTTGTTAATTGTATAAACAGCGACATTTTGTAAACTTGGCGATTTTCCCGGGGGGCTTTGCCAGCAGGTCACACTGTCAGGTAGCTCTAAGTGTTGAGCCCTGTTTGACCATCTCACCTGGACACCTTCAAGTTTTGCAGCCACAGAAATTTGATGGGGAGCCCCAGAGGTCACCTGCTTAAGGAGCTCTTGCCAGGAAGAGAGGGAGGAATGGACAAGCTACGGGAAAAAAGAAGCTCGATTTATTGTATAAGCTGTCCCGAGAGGCACAGAGTAGCCCACCCTTGGCAGGGATTTTTTTTTTTAATTTATTTTTATTTTTATTTTATCTGTGGCTGCGTCAGCTTTTTTTTTTTAATTAATTAATTTATTTATTATTTTTGGCTGCGTTGGGTCTTCGTTTCTGTGCGAAGGCTTTCTCCAGTTGTGGCGAGCGGGAGCCACTCTTTATCGCGGTGCGCGGGCCTCTCACTGTCGTGGCCTCTTGTTGCGGAGCACAGGCTCCAGACGCGCAGGCTCAGGAGTTGTGGCTCACGGGCCCAGTTGCTCCGCGGCATGTGGGATCCTCCCAGACCAGGGCTCGAACCCGTGTCCCCTGCATTGGCAGGCGGACTCTCAACCACTGCGCCACCTGGGAAGCCCCTTGGTAGGGATTTTTGTCTCCATTTGAGAGAAAGGCTGCAAAGTGACTTGAGGTCCAGAGCTGGTTCATGGTGGGGACCCCAATCTAGGTCTTCTCCAAAACAGGGCTCTTCCAGCTCACCTTGGTGCCAGGCAGATGGGGATGTATTGGGGCAACTGAGCACAGCTCTTCCCAACTCTGTGGGTAGTTTGCAGTAGGTCATGGTGGGAATGCAAATTATCCGGCATCACTGAGAGCCAGTTGTTAAATGTTTACCAGCACACCACTGCCCACGGGACCTGCCCTCCTCAGTCCTTTTAGGTCCTTGTTCCCCAGCAGCTGAGCTGCCCTTTAAAACCAGAGAGACTGTCAAGTGGGAGGTTTTTATGGCTGCCTCTGTCACTGAGGACATTATAAGTATTTACCAGCAGGTTATAGATTCATCGATGTCACTGATTTTACGTTCTTAATTGATCTTCCTGTGTGAAGGCCACTTATAAGGCATCTCTCGCTTCCTTTATTTGTCTCACATTTTGCCCGTTTTCAAGGAAACAAAGGTCAGAATTTGGAATCAGTCCCAGGACCACTCTTGGGAGACTTTGAGCAGTGATTACAATAGCTCATCAATGATTATAATAGCTAACACTGATTGCTTGCTAAATGCCAGATACCATGGACGTTACAGGCATTTTTGCTGTAACACAGTATATGCAGTCCTGAAAAACCTTGCATCCTGTAAAACTACAGGACTGAAAAGAACTAAAAACAACAGAACATATGGGGAAAATAGGACTAGAGCAGTCCATTCAAAAGTTGTGTAACTTGAGGACATTATGCTAAGTTAAATAAGCCAGTCCCAAGGACAAATAGACTGCATGGTTCCACTTAGATGAGGTACATAGAGTAGTCAGGTTCACAGACAGAAAGTAGAATGGTGGTTGTCTAGGGCTGAGGGAGGGGGATGGGGGAGTTATTTTTAATAGATTCAGAGTTTCAGTTTTGCAAGATGAACTCTGTGGATGGATGGTGGTGATGGTTACAGAACATGAATATATTATACTTAATGCCACTGAACTGTACACTGAAACATGGCTAAGGTGGTAAATTTTATGTTACCACAATTTTTTTTTAAAGTTGTGCCACTTGGTCATCAAAACACTCACAAGACAGTAATTGGAACCTTGAGAAATAGCTCGCATGGCTGGAGGCTGCCTGGTGGGAAATGGAACTCCTGGCTGTGGACACGGAGACCCCGAAGATAGACAGATGGGAGCTCTGTGCAGTGGGGCTGCCGTTAGGCGGGCCAAGGGCAAGTGCAGCCCTCTGGGAGCTGGGAGTTATGCAAAGTGGCATGTGCCTCTGTGGGGAGGGTTGTGTGCAGGTGCTCCTTTTATATTATCTTAAAATAGAGCTGACTGGCTTCCTGTGTGGGCATGGGCTGAGCTGAGGGCTTTTCCTCTCTTGCTGGGGTTATCATCCTATGCTTGCTTTTCCAGATCCCATGCCTGAGAAAGACCTCCTGTGGACCAGAGAATTCTATGCACTCCACTGCTGTTATTCTTGTAGTTACCAATCATACAGAAGACTGATCATATAGAACCTAGTTGATGTTACAGGACCACATGTTGAGTAGAACCGACAGGATTCCTTGTTTAATTCTCACACTAACCCTGTGGGGTGGGTTTTATGATGATGATGAGCCTCACTTTTCAGATGAGATCCCGAGGCACAGAGGGGTTCATCCACTTACTCCAGGTCACACAGCTGGTAAGCGTATGAACCCAGGCAGTTGGCTCCCGATTCTACACACATCCATTGCAGATCCCTCTGAGGCTCAGTTTCCTCATCAGTAAAATGGGGATAATGGTACCTACTGCCTAGGCTTGTCGTGAGGTCCAACTGAGAGAAGATGTGTGTCACTGATGGTGGCCCCTGGCCCTGGAGGGGCTTGACCAGCAGTGGCTGCCGCTGCTGTCACTGTGTCTCCTCTTATTCCATTTCGAGTTACAGTTTGGTGTTTGGTGCCTTACGGTTCTATACGTACAGCGTCCCTGACAACAGCCAGCCAGCCTGGGTTTGACATCGCATCTGCCCAGTGCACCGTCAGCCAGCGCCCAGCTCTTTGCTTTGTCTGCGGTGAGGGCTCAATGGCGCCTTCTTCAGAAGAATGACCTAGAGTCCTGGGCTCTGAGGAGAAGCAGCCCAGCCAGAGTCACGCTGTCTGCTTCCCTTCCAGGCCTTGGCGCCCGCCATCAACTGGCTGCCCTTCCTCAACACCATCTTCTACCCCGTGGAGATCAACGAATCCGAGCCTATAGTCGTCTATGACAAAGAGTACCTAAGCCAGGTCTCCACCCTCATCAACATCACAGACAAATGGTAAGGGCACCCGGCCGGGACGGGGGCCACACTGACTAGGAACATGGGCCCTGGGCTGGCTTCTGTGAGAGGCTGCAGGGTACCCAGGCTCCTCCGCCCGCCAGCTTGGTAGCCTTGGGCACGTTTCTTTCCCTTTTTCGGGTTCATTTTCCTCATCCATAAAATGGGGATACAAATACAGAGAACTGAGTGAAATAATCTGTGTGAAGTATTTTAACACAGTGCCTGACACTGAATGGGACTCAGTAAATGTTAACTAATAATTTAGTTAATATTTATGATTTTTAAAAAATATTTATTTAGTGGGCTTCCTTGGGGGTGCAGTGGTTAGGAGTCCACCTGCCAGTGGAGGGGGACGCGGGTTTGAGCCCTGGTCCGGGAAGATACCACATGCCGCAGAGCAACTAGGCCTGTGTGCCACAACTACTGAGCCTGTGCTCTAGAGCCCGCGAGCCACAACTACTGAGCCCGTGTGCCACAACTCTTGAAGCCCGCACACCTAGAGCCCGTGCTCCGCAACAAAACAAGCCACCACAATGAGAAGCCCGTGCCCCACAATGAAGAGTAGCCCCCGCTCGCCGCAACTAGAGACAGCCCACACACAGCAATGAAGACCCAACGCAGCCAAAAATAATAAATAATTTTTAATTATTTATTTATTTGGCTGCGTCAGGTCTTAGTTGCGGCACACGGGCTCTCTAGTTGTGGCATGCAGGCTCTAGAGCGCGCAGGCTTAGTTGCCCCCCGGCATGTGGAATCTCAGTTCCCCGATCAGCGATTGAACCTGCGTCCCCTGCATTGGAAGGCAGATTCTTAACCACTGGACCACCAGGGAAGTCCTATGATTTTTTAATTGTAAAGATTTGTTGCAGAAATGTTTTTAACTACAGAAAAAAATTCAGATTACCCAAAACACTCATGTTGATCTTATGGGATGTGTATGTGTGTTTTTAGAGAGAAGCAGGTATGTGAGAGAGAGAGCAAGAGGTGGATTTTCTAATACATGGTTCCTTTTTTCGCCATCATCGTGACCACGTGTATAGTCTGCTTTTCCCTTGACCTTTACCATAAGCACCTTCCCCATGTCGTCCCAGACCCTCTGCAGGTCTCATTTTTCATGGCTACATAATATTCCATCAAGTATAAATATGATTATTTACTCACTGTTCCCCACTTGTCAGACTTTCAGGTTGGTTCCAGTTTGAGGCTGGATGTTCACCATAGTGAACACTATATCTATGTGTGAAGGTGACTTATTTGCAAAGGTGACACCAGCCACAGATGGTTCTCTGCGCCCTGGGGATGGGGGCAGTGAGAGCTCTCATTCATATAGAACTTCGCCTGGCTGGCCAGAGCCTCCTTCCTTCCCCTCCGATTCTTAGGCCCGCTTTCCCATCTTTGGCCTTCTGGCTGGGTCTTCCCCAAGCATTGGAAATGGCCACTCCTTCCCTTCTTCAGCCCAGTACCACACAGCAACCAGGGTGCATCTCCGTGAGCGCCCCCTAGAGGCCAGTGGGGGGAATGCTGCTGTGCATCCAACCTGGGGCACTTCTGAGCCTGTCTGTCATCTTCTTGCCCCAGCCTGCTGAACAACTACATGATCTGGAACCTGGTGCGGAAAACAAGCTCCTTCCTCGATCAGCGCTTTCAGGACGCCGACGAGAAGTTCATGGAAGTCATGTACGGGACTAAGAAGGTGAGCACCTGCTGTGCGCCAGGCCCTAGAACTCGCGAGGGAGGTAGATGACAGGCAGAGGATGAAGAGGGCCACTGAAGGGATCCCCCATGGTGTCCCTGGGCGCACAGGAGGGGATCTAAGCCAGCCAGGGGTGGGCAGAAGTTTCCAGGAAGAGGTGATTACACCGTCTTCAAGTGTGAAGAGGACACTCAGTGATTTAGCTAATTTAGAGCAAAAGGTGGCTTCTGGGTTTCCCTTCCGACTCCTTCTCAATGGTGATGGTGATGAGGCTTTCCTTGTGTAACTCATGTGACTGTCACATCCCTGCAAGGTGGGTATGATCATCAGCCCCCTCTCACACAGGGACCCCCCCCAATAATACTACTTCTTCACCATAAATTTAAAACCCCTGGAGCAGCCCCTGACTCACGGTAAGTACGACACGAGTGTCCACTGATACCATTATCCTCCCAAGCCCCAGACCAGGTGGTTTCCACCAGCTTTATTTTATTTTATTTTATCTTTTAGTACTTATTTATTTATCTTTATTTGGCTGTGCCAAGTCTTAGTTGAGGCCCGCGGGATCTTAGTTGAGGCACACGGGATCTTAGTTGAGGCCCGCGGGATCTTAGTTGAGGCCCGCGGGATCTTAGTTGAGGCCCGCGGGATCTTAGTTGAGGCCCGCGGGATCTTAGTTGAGGCACACGGGATCTTTTTTTTAGTTGCGGCATGTGGGCTCCTTAGTTGCAGCACGCATGTGGGATCTAGTTCCCCGACCAGGGATCAAACCCGGGCCCCCTGCACTGGGAGCCCGGAGTCTTAGCCACTGGACCACCAGGGAAGTCCCTTCACCAGCTTTAACTGCCCCACTGTGACCCCTGCCCTCCAGCTACTTCCACCTCCCCAAGGAAGTGGAGGTCATTGTGTCGTTCACACGGCCAGCTAGTGCGTGTTCACTGACGCCCTGCCACCATGTGCCAGACTCTGAGCCCAGTACGGAGACACTGAGTTGGGGTCTGTGCCCCAGGCCCCCACGTCTGCTGAGGGGGCTGAGAGAAACCGATCAGTCCTCACGTGCTGAGGGGATACACCAAGCCGGGACCCCTGCAGGCAGCTAGGAGGTGCCCCAGCCACAGAGCAGTGGAGGCTGGAGTGCTAAGCCCCCCTACACCGGCACACCCTGCCCACGCCCAGGACCACAGCTAGCAAGACCCCAGGGGGCGAGCAGAGCTGGCGCCAGGTGGACTCTGCTCCTGCAGCCCCTCCCAGAGTCCAGGGCAGTGGGCAGAGCCAGATGAGGACTGGCAGAGAATGGCAGCATGTGGGCCCCAGAGTTGATCCTGGGGAAAGTTCTGTCTCTCCCTCCCCTTGTACACCCACCTCTGGCAGGAAGGGGACAGAGGGAGAGGGAGGCTGGGAACAATCCCTGTTCCTGACAAGAGGGGCTTGCTCAGCCACGAAGGCCACCCTGGGCCCGCAGAGAAGGGCCAGGGGAAGAGCTGGCTGCCCTGCCCTCCTTCCTGCCCCACCTGCTGCTATCTTGGACCAGCCCTGGGTGAGTGCCTGGGTCACAGACACGACAAGGCAGGGACTCTGTCCCCTGAATACGTGGTCTCCCAGGAGACTTTATACGGGAAGGGCCTGACCAGGACCTGGGATGGTAGTTACAGAGACGGCTCTGTGTCGGGGGCACACGCCTCCATCATCACTTTATCCCCACCCCGGGTTACAGATGAGGAGACAGAGGCTCAGCGAGGTAAGGGGTTTCCCTAGTCACCCAGCAAGGAAGCAGCCAAGCTCAAATTCACACCCAGGTCTGGATGACTACAACGTTTGGCACTTTTGGCTACTCACTATTAGTGATAATGAATAAACTATATCATCACTGGATGTTTACTTTTTATAGGCATTATCTCACCAAGCTCCTACAACAGTTCTGTGTCTTGGAACCTGTTATCTCATTTTACAGATGAGGCAACTGAGGCTCAGTGAGGGGAAGGGACTTGTTCAGTCACGCAGCTTGTAAGTGGAGTGGCTCTGAAACCCAGCACATCGGATTCCACAGCCCGTACCCCTGAGCTCTGCACCACTCAGCCTCTACTCTGCAGGAACCAAAAGTTAAAATTGGGCTTCCTGGTGGTTGCCAGGGGCAGCAGGTGGGGAGAGGAGAGTGGGGAGTTGTTGAATGGGTGGAGAGTTTCAGATTTGCAAGATGAAAAGTTCTGGAGATTGGTTGCACAGCCAGTAGATATAACACTACTGGACTGTATGCTTAGAGTTCCCCGGACCAGGCTCAACGTGCAGCTGCTGCGCTGACTAACGAGGTGCTGAGAGCTGGTGGGACACAGGAAGGCCTTGGCAGAAGCAAGGGCAGCTGGGAGACCCTGGACGTGGGAGGCTCTGAGCTGGGGCTCACTAGATGCCCCGGGGCTGAGGGGGGAAGACACTGCTCATCTGTTTCTCATTCTCTGGCCCTCCCCACTCCCCACCATGGCTGCTTCTGGGTCCAGGCCAGATCTGTCCAGCTTGCGTCCTGCACAACTCAAAGCACAGCCCCGCTGTGTGACCTTGGGTAGTCTCCTTCCTGCCCCACCTGCTGCTATCTTGGACCAGTCCTGGGTGAGCGCCTGGGTCACAGACGCGACAAGGCAGGGACTCTGTCCCCTGAACACGTGGTCTCCCAGGCTCTCTGAGCCTCAGTTTTCTCATCTGTTGTTTGGGATCATCCCTGACCTCATCTCACAGGACCCTTGGGAATGGCCTCCATTTGGGAAAACACTTTTAATTTGTAAAGCCTTATAGAGCATCCAGGTGCCCATCCTCGTAGGGAGGTAATAGCACAGAGCTCTGGGTCAGAAGTTCTGAGTTTGCAGTGCTTCCTCTAACCATACAGCCTTGGGCAAATCACTTCATTGGATCAGGGAGCTCAGTCTTCCCATCTGTAAAAAGGGGTAACTCATCACTGCCCTATTTACCAGAGGGTTGTCTGGGGTTACATGAGGGAATCCCTGCAAAGTCTGCTGTGAAGGCTACCATACTGCACACCGTGTTCTTCATCTGCAGAAAGGAGCACAGAGGGTACCTGCCTCGTCGGGTTAACAGCGAGGATTCTGCAGGGTGGGGCCCCGCACCCAGTAAACACTTACTAAACATTTACTACTATTGCTGATGCTGTTACGCTTTTTATGCACCTGTCTCTCCCCCGAATGTTCTGGGCATTTCAGCTGAGCCCAGAGGGCAAGACCTAGCACAGTCAGGGCACAGCAGAACTGCTCAGAGAACACTGGCTGTGTGAGTTAATGAACGCGTGCGTGAATGAACGGGTTTACGCGAAGAACCCCCTGAGAAGACAATAAGAATCAGTCTGTGATTCAGCCGTCCCAGCCTGGAGCCCCCACAGAGCCCAGGAGTTAGAATCCCCCTGGGCCCAACCTCCTGTGGGGTCAGGCTCCGCCAGGTCCGGGTACAGCCCGTGTCCAGCTGTAGACTTTGAAGCTGAGGAAGAGCAGTGGGTGGGTTGGGGGGAGGAGAGGGGCGGCCAAGTGGACACACGGCTGGGAGAGTTTAAAAGAACTTAGAGGGGCTTCCCTGGTGGCGCAGTGGTTGGGAGTCCGCCTGCCGATGCAGGGGACACGGGTTCGTGCCCTGGTCTGGGAAGATCCCACGTGCCGCGGGGCGGCTGGGCCCGTGAGCCATGGCCGCTGAGCCTGCACGTCCCGAGCCTGTGCTCCGCAAGGGGAGAGGCCACAACAGTGAGAGGCCCACGTACCGCAAAAAAAAAAAAAAAAAAAGAACTTAGCGAAGGCTGGAGTGCCTTTTTCTTCCTTCCTTTTTTCCTTCTTGCCTTTAAGAAAAATTTTTAGAAGGTGTAATTTACACACAATAAAATGTATACACTAAGTATACAGGTTAGTGAGTTTTGACAAATGAAATCACTCCTGTAACCACCAACCCAATCAAGACAGAGAACATTTCCATCAGCCGTTTGTCCAGCGTGCTCTGCACAGGAGGGTCCCTTGCCCGCCATTCCCATCAGTCTCCCCGACCCAGCATCCCCAGAGGTGGGCGTAGATGGGATCACACAGCTGTGCGGGCTTCTTTTGCTCAGCAAAACAGCTGTGAAATTCATCCATGTTGTGTACATCAGTTGTTCCTTCCCTTTTGTTTCCAAGTCGTGTGCTGTTGTATAAAAATACCACGTTTTGTTTATCCATCTGCCTGTCGATGGGCATTTGTGTTGTTTCCAGTTGATGGCTGTTATGAAGCAGGCTACCCTGAGCCTGGGTGGTTTTTACCACCTGCTCTTCAGGGTTAAGAAGACTGGGCTTCCTCTGCAGCACAGGGGTTTATGTGAGCAGGGCCACCACTTGTGGTCATACGGACTGTCCACAAAGGCTGCCAGGGCAGGGGAGCAAGTGGGGCTGAAGCTAGCGCCTCACTGGGGGGTAGAAAGTTAACTGCCCAAGGCTCTCTGCCACCAGGATCCTCATCCTCTTCCAGGAGGGGCGTGGGATGTGGAATCAGGCACGTGAGAGTTCCGGTGGCTGGGGGCCTCTGGACCAGCGGTTTCCCCTGGCTGAGTATCTGTTTCCTCATCAGGCTCCCAGGTTCATTTTGATGGCTCCAGAGGATACCATCAGCATCTGTGAAGTGCTCTGCAGGAAGTAGTAGATGCCGGTGATTAGGGCTATCCCGTGGCCTCTTGGTCCAGTGCCTAAAATAACTTCCACTGGGTCAGAAAAGGTCTCCCTCAAGTTCTGGACAGGAGCACGGGCCTAGCTGGTGCTACCTCCCCGACAGACAGGGGTTGGGAAGAAGGATGGGGGCCAAGTAACCCCTCTGACTTGTGTTTTCCAGACCTGTCTTCCTCGCTGGAAGTTTTGCGTGAGTGACACAGAGAACACCTTGGGCTTCGCCCTGGGCCCCATGTTCGTCAAAGCGACCTTCGCCGAGGACAGCAAGAACATAGTAAGTGTCTCCCTGTGCACACAGGCTGTGACATCACTCCTGCGATGGCCCCTCACGAGCCTGACAGCCCACGCGCTGGTCTGCTCTGGACCTTCCCTGCCCCAGGCCAGGGCTCCAGCTTTAACTCCAAGGTCCTGTTTTCTAAAGCCTTGAATAATCTGAGTTATGCACAATAGCTGCTATGATCGGGTACCAGGCACTTTATCTGTAGTAGCTCATGTAACCCTCACCGCAGCCCGGCCAGGTTATTCCAGCCATCTCCACCTCCAAGGGGCAGGCAGGACCCAGAGAGGTAATGTTGACAGAGCACCCTGACCTCGAGGGGTGACGGACAGAGGAACCTCATGGCTGAGCACCAGGAGACAGCCAGGCCCCAGCTCAGATCCTGGCTTTACCTCTTCCTGGCTGAGTGACTTGGGATAATCTCACTCCGTGAACATGGAAGTGGGAGTGTCCATCCTGCCAGTGGAGACTAAATGACATAGTGCACACAAGAGGGCACCTGGCACAGAAGAAGGGCTCAATAAATGGTAGCTGTTACGTCCTTGGTACCACTTTTATTTCTAAGTTTAACTGCATAGATATTATTTGCAGTCAGAGGTTAGCAAACTGAGACTCAAATCTATTACGTGACTGACCATGACCTACCTGTTAGTGGCTGATGCCATCAGTCCCTCTGCTCTTTCTGCTGCCCGACTCCACCTTCCCCTGCCCTAGAGCCTTCAGTCTCCGGGTCTGCTCTCGACGTTATCACCCTCAAAAGCAGCCATTCATCTCCAGCCCAAGCAGAGCATTTCTGAAACCGCTCCTCAGAACTCGACCTCTCTAGATTTTAAAGCCCAGTCCATCAGAAAGGAATTCTGTGGTCCAGTACATCTGAGACCAGCTACATATTCCGGCATCTCTAAAAAGAGTTGCAGCGCCTGGTACCCAGTAAAGGCTCTGAAAAGTCCCACAGCAAAGAGACTTTTCCAAAGCTTGCCCTGAGTGTATTTGACCAGGGAGCCCTGTTTACAGAAGTCCAGTCTCATCTCACAGGATGTTAGTGTTCAGAGGAACGAGTTTGGGGGAACATGGCTGTGGCCCCCCTCCTTAGCCCAGCACCTTGGAGGACAAGGCCTCGAGCCAGGATCTGAGTTGAGTCTCTGGCCTGGCGTCATCCTTCTCCCTGGGATGCCCACTGCCTTTAGGCAAGTCCAGTGCCCAGACCTGACTGGTTCAGCTGCTGTCTCCTCAGGCCAGCGAGATAATCCTGGAGATCAAGAAGGCGTTTGAAGAGAGCCTGAGCACCCTGAAGTGGATGGATGAAGACACTCGGAAATCAGCCAAGGAAAAGGTGAGGCTGGACGGGTGCTGGGAGGGGTCCCGCACAGAGGGCAGCAGCCTCAGAGAGACGAGGGTGGATGAAGGAGGGACTAGTTTTATCCAATGAGCGCAGCACGGTTGCTGTCCTGCGTTCAGGAGGTGGAAAGTCCAGCACGATGGAGGGACAGCCTTGAACACATGATCGGATTAACGACTGTATGAAAACAAACTGTGCTACGTGCGCAAGGGAGGTGTGACCATGGGTGAGATGCGGCCCAGCAGGGGGTGGTGACCAGGGAAGGCTTCCCTCGGGACATGACATTTAGGCAGAGACCCCAAGGATAAGTGGAAGTTAGACAAGAGGAAGGGACGTGAAAGCTCTGAGATGGGAGGAGCTGGGCCGTTTCCCCTTGGCCCAGACCCTGAGCCCGGCACCCACAGAGCACTGCTGGGCGTTCACTGTCCTCTGTGTCTCTCCTGCCCAGGCGGATGCGATCTACAACATGATAGGCTACCCCAACTTTATCATGGACCCCAAGGAGCTGGACAAAGTGTTCAGTGATGTGAGTGGCTCCCACCCTGCCCCCTTGCATTCCTGAATACCCATGGGGACCCCGCTTGGGAAAGGGCAGAGGCTGGGTCTGGGTGGGCCACTGGAGGCACCATGACTGTCAAGACATCTGGAGTTGATGTGCTGTGGGGTTTGGGCATGGACCGCGAACTAAGGAGCCGTTATCTGCTCCTTCCTCTCCTGGGCCAGCCGGTGACCCCCACCTCCCCAGAGCCGCTAGCAGTCAATGACCAGCACAGCACAGTCAGCTCTACTGAATGAGTGGGAAATAACGGGGGAAAACAGATCCTAGAAGGTGTAGAGAGAATCGGTGTCCCTAAAGCATCAGGGGGCGGAGTACAGAGTGGAACCCCTCATACACTTCCCAGACCCCCGAGTTGCCTCCTATCCCCAGGCTTCTCCCCAACCTCCCCAGAGAAACCTGGACCTCTCATTCGGACTTGGAAATGCTAATGGGAAAGAGGAAGAATAAATCCCAAGTGCACATTTAAGCTTAATTTAGGCAACAAGCATAGTTGACACATCCCTGGTGGTTAGACCTTTGGGCAAATCACTCCTTTAAACGGATTGTGCTTCTGCCCCGAAAGATAAAGTTTTATACCTTATAATTGAAATTTGTGAATTCAGGCATTTTAGAAATTGTAATAACCGCTCATCATGGTTATATTTAAAACCAAAGAATATTAAAACTACTTCTGAGAATATGGGACTCATTCTGCAGCCTTTTTCCTTGAGAGTAATTTTAGACACTCCAGGGTATCATGATATAAGACGAGGGGCTCCTAGAGACAGCCCAGGCAGACCCCACAGGATTGGAGTCATGACCCCAAGGGCCTAGCATTTTACCAGAGCCCTGATGTAAAGCCAAAAAGTCCTAGAGCAGATCTAAGGGAGAACCTTGCCCCTGGCAAGAGCTGAAAGGCCGGGCTGAGTGGTGAGGAAGGTGTGCAGTAACGCCTGTCCCCTGAGGCTTCACAGATCCCAGCTGGATTTATGAGGTCTGTGCTGGCCAGCGTGGTAGCTACTAGCCACAGATGGCTAATTAATTAAAATCAAAATGAATTAAATAATTAAGTTAAAAGGTTGCACTAGCCACATTTGAAATGCTCAGAAGCCACATGTGGCTGCTGTCGACCGTATCCGACAACATAGGCGTAGAACATGTCCATCATCGCAGAAAGTTCTGGACCCCACTGGACATATTTCCCACCTAAGGCCCTGGCACGGCTGCAGGGGCTTCCTGGTGCCTTGAGACACTGTTGGGTGCTGGGCGGCCCTGGGTGAAGCTCTTGGTGTGTCCTTGGAGTGTGGGGGGGGGCAGGCCCCAGCAGGGTGAGGGCCAAGGGAAGAGCCCAAGCCTGCAGCTCTGAGCCCTCCGTTCTAGTCTCTGCCCTGCGGACCAGCCCCCTGACTGCATGGGGTCTCAGTTTCCTCGGTTTTAGAAGACACGGTTTGCGTTCAGGGACCTAAGTGGGCTCTGACCCTGTGGCTTGCTCCCGCCTGTCCAGTACACCGCGGTTCCAGACCTCTACTTCGAGAACGCCATGCGGTTTTTCAACTTCTCATGGAGGGTCACTGCCGACCAGCTCCGGAAAGCGCCCAACAGAGATCAGTGAGTCCTCGGGCCTCGCTGGGAGGGCACGGGCTCCTGCAGGCAGGTATGGGGGCCCAGCTCTCCTTCAGCACGAGTAGGGTGCGGGATGTGACTGTCACGAGGGCCCTCTGAGGAGCGCGGGCGGCTGTTACCCCGCTCAGAAGCCGGGAGCTGAGATCAGCCCGAGTCTGTGTGCCCTTAGAGCCCAGCCTGTTGCCAGACGGAGCTTCGTCCCTGGAGTTGAGCGGGCCTGGCATCACCGCCCAGCTCCACCACTTCAGCGTTCGGAGCCTTTCCTTCATTATCTGTAGATAGGATGGGGGGAGCTTAATAGCCTCCTAGAAAACTCAGATGTAATCAGCCTAGTACTAGTTCTCAGACTAAACTCCCTCCATGCCTAAAACATTTTGCAGGGTAAATCTTAGAGAAAAGAGAAGGCAACTTCTTTGCCTCTGGCTCCCTCTTGTGGACAACAGGGGTTTGAGTTGTCTTCAACCAGGGCTCCCCATAAACGTACAAGAAGGTGGTTTTTGATCTCCAGAATAAGGCACAGGCACTGCCCCAGTGCTGTGAATTTATTTGAAGTCTTTTAATTGAGCTTAAAATTTTCCATCTAAAGTTAGTCTCCTACTCATTAATATACCCACCCCTTAATACATCTCTGTGGGGCTTACTGGAGGAGACATAGTGACTGTCGAGGCTCTTGGAGAAAATATCCTTTCTGTCTCACTCCACTCCCCACTGGCCCTTCCCACCAGAAAAACCATTTGGAAGCCAAGTGTTTCATTACTATCTACCATCAGGGCCCCTTCTACACTCTTAAAATTATTGAACCCCCAAAAGCTTTTTTGTTTATGGGAGTTATATATATATATATTTTTTTTTTAACAAATTTATTTTATTTATTTATTTTTGGCTGCGTTGGGTCTTCGTTGCTGCACGCGGGCTTTCTCTAGCTGTGACGAACGGGGGCTACTCTTCGTTGCAGTATGCAGGCTTCTCATTGCAGTGGCTTCTCTTGTTGCAGAGCACGGGCTCTAGGCACGCAGGCTTCAGTTGTTGTGGCACATGGGCTCAGTAGTTGTGGCTTGCGGGCTCTAGAGCACAGGCTCAGTAGTTGTGGCGCACGAGCTTAGTTGCTCTGTGGCATGTGGGATCTTCCCAGACCAGGGCTCGAACCTGTGTCCCCTGCATTGGCAGACAGATTCTTAACCACTGTGCCACCAGGGAAGCCCTATGGGAGTTATATTGATTTCTCTGAAAATTTTATGAAAAAGAACAATTTTTTTTAAATTTATTGAGAAGAGAGGTATTGTTTTACTTTTTGCAAATTTCTTTAATGTTTGGCTTAATAGAAGACAGCCAGATTCTCACATCTGCTTCTGCCTTCATTCTGTTACAATATATTGTTTTTGAAATATATAAAGAAACCCTAGGACTTCCCCAGTGGTCCAGTGGTTAAGACTCCACACTTCCAGTACAGGGGACACAGGTTCAGTTCCTGGTTGGGGATGTTCCACATGTGGTGTGGCCGAAAAAAAAAAAGAAAAGATAGGAATAAAGAAATTCTAGCCTCACACAGACATGTAGTTAGAAAAGGGAGGAACCTTTGAACAGGCTTTTTGATACATGTGCACATCCTTCGTTGATACTATACCAAAACGCGACAGGTGTAACTTTCTTAAAGGTTAGTTGCACCGCCCTCCGAAACCATATTCATAAACTTTTCATATTCTGTTACACTAAAATCCGTCGGTCTGTCTTGCGCTTTGAATGAATCTTTTACCGCGATATGATTTTGTAACACCGTGCATTGGTCATTGGGAAAACAGTGCTTCACTGAACTTCACATATCTTCCAAACAGTAACTTCTTCATTTTAGAATATCAAAAAAAAATCCACCTTTGTTAATATCACTGCTGACCTCCAGAGAGAAGTCTTTAAATGTTGGGCAGCTATCAAGTTTGTGGTGGCCGATACCAGTTTTTCAAAATTTTGCTTGAAACTTCAGGTTTTTGGAAACCTTGCATTTTTATCATTGGCAACAAATGGTGTCGGTTGTTTTCCTTGAGGTGATGAGTTCACGCTATTCATTTTCAAGGATATGTCTGTCAAACACCCGTCATCCTCTCAAGTACAAATGGTGTTCCATGAAAAAAACAGAAATGCTTATGAGTGGTTCCCATCTGGTCACGCATAATATTCAGAGACTTGTACTCAAGGGTCTAGATTTAATGAAGTTAATAGTTATGCTGCGTCATCAAGGATGTTCTTAAGTGAAAATGACTTTTTTTTTTCTGGTGAAGAACACGGTGACCAATTGAACAGCCGGTACCACCAGCTTGACTCAGCTCTAGGACTCCAGCAGTTTTACCCAGCGTTGCTTTTACACCATCAGTGTAACGTCAACACGATGGGAAAGGCGAATAACATCTTAACATTATTATGAAAATAGTTTGACCTCACAGAACCCCTGAAAGGGAACTGAGGGATTCCCATCCCGCCAGGTGTCCACAGAGCACACTTTGAAAACTGCTGACCAATACATTTTGAGCCTGGATTGTAACGACTTTTTAGTATGTAATGATCTGTTTTGTTCTTTTTTTTTTTTTTATGCTCAACATTTTTTTAATTTTGTATTTGACCACGCAGCATGGCATGGGGGATCTTAGTACCCCGACCAGGGATTGAACCCGTGCCCCCTGCGGTGGGAGCGCAGTCTTAACCACTGGACCACCAGGGAAGTCCTGAGATGCTCAGCATTTTTAATAGTCAGTGAAATGAAATTAAACATAAAGCAAGATTTCACGGTACGCTTGCTAACGTGGCTAAAGTTAATAGTTTCTGGGACTGTTGTGTGCTTGTGTGGCCTGGGGCCTGGGGTCAAGGGGAATCCACACTCTTAGGGCTCTGGACACTCTCCAGATGGGCCGTCCCCACCTGTGCTCCCCCAGCAGGCTCTGAGCTTGCCCCTGTGTCTCGCTTGCAGGTGGAGCATGACGCCACCCATGGTGAACGCTTACTACTCGCCCACCAAGAATGAGATAGTGTTTCCGGCTGGAATCCTGCAGGCACCATTCTACACCCGCTCTTCACCCAAGTACGCGATGCTTCTGTTGCTCCCGCCCCGTCTCCTCCCCCCACCCCTCAGTGGATCCCCCGGCCCAGCCCAGCCCTGTGGCCCACAGCTGACGCCACGTGCACACCCACCTCGCTGAGAGCTCCTCGTCCCACCGGCCAGGAGATGTTGCCATGGAAACAACAGCCTTACTCCCTGTGCCTCCCTCCGGGGTCGCAGGGACCGGGGAAGCCTCTGCACGGTGGGAACTTGGGGGTTGGAGCCACATATAGGGAAATTCCCCTCTAACAGCGTTCTAGAACAGTCTCAGCTGGGAAGGTGGGAAGAGTGAGGGCACTGTCTCAGAAATGAAATCCACACAGGCCTGGGTCCGAATCCCAGGCCTGCTCTCTGCTGATTGTGTGGCCCTTGGGCAAAATGCCTGAACCATTCCACGCCTCTGTCTGCTCATTTATAGAGTTAGTTACCAAGGCCTAACTCCTTGGGATGACCAAAGAGGACCGTGCGGTGCCACAGAGCACCTGGCACAGTGCTTGGCATCCAGCGGGCACAGGCAGGGCACAGCAGACTCACCAGGCTCTGACTGGCTCGGGGGCCTGACTGGAGCCCTGCGGGACTCTGCCGTGTCTCCAGGCTGGGAAAGCAGTGGTCCCTCCCCACATGGCATCACTCTCACCTTCGTGTCCTCCCCTTCAGCGCCTTAAACTTTGGTGGCATCGGTGTCGTTGTGGGCCACGAGCTGACTCATGCTTTTGACGATCAAGGTACAGGTTCCTTGGGGTCCCCTTCAGATGATTCCCCCACCAGCTTCCTGGCCCCACTGCTTCTGCTTTTGCTCCCTTCACGTCTAAGGGTCTTAGCCTTAGAGACAGAAGGATCTGGGTTCATATCCTGGCCTGGCCACCTGCCAATTGTGTGGACCTTAGCAAGTCCCATCAGTTCTGCAGGCCTCTGTTTTCTGCTCTGTAAAATGGGCATGATGCTTGTGTGGTGGTTGTGAGGACAGGGCAGACTCAAAGGGGAGCACCCTGCTTCAGGACGGTGTGCAGTGCCAGGGGTGGGTACCAGTAGTCAGCGGGGAGAGAACATTTCTCCACCACTCCAGAGATTTCTCTGGTCCAACCACAGTCAGAAGAGTTAGCACCTCACCAGCTAATGTCCAGAATCCTCCTCATTGCCTCCTGCCTTGGGGACTCCAAGGCCAAGAAGGAGGAGGCAAGGCCTTGGAGGCCAGGCCCTGTCCCATGACCCTAGCACTGCTGGCTGCATTCACCTTCTCCTGGCTCAGGGTCAGAGGCCCTTCACCAGCCTTGACAGTGAATCCAGCTCCACCGAAGCTTTGAACATGCTGGTCCTTTGCCGAGATCAGGTTCCTCTAACCCCCACCCCCACCCCAGCAGCTGATTCATGCAGCTCCTTTAGCACCCAGACCGGCCTCATCTCCCCGGTGCTGGGTGGTAGATGGGTGGATCATTTCTCCCTGGGAGGAGAGGCACAACCAGCAGCACGGGTCCCGGCTCTGCCTCTTCTCCCCCTGACCTGACACTTTTGTCGACCCCGCAGGACGGGAGTATGACAAGGACGGGAACCTTCGGCCCTGGTGGAAAAACTCATCCGTGGAGGCTTTCAAGCAGCAGACCGAGTGCATGGTGGAGCAGTACGGCAACTACAGTGTGAACGGGGAGCCGGTGAACGGCCGGCATACCCTCGGGGAGAACATCGCTGATAATGGGGGCCTCAAGGCGGCCTATCGGGTAAGAGGCCCCCTCCTCACACACCCCAGGCCAAGGTTGGGACTGTCCAGCTGCTTCTCAGTTAAGGGTGGCTGTAGACAAGCTGGGGCAAGCGCAGCAGCCCTGCGAGCCTCAGTTGCCACATCTGTGGAATGGGTGGCAGTGAGGACTGATTGAAAGGGTCTATGAAGCACCTAGCACGGAAGTGGCACATAGAAGGCTGTCTACTCTGAGTCCAGCCCGACTGAAGGTCACCAGAAAGGGCTTGGGCTAGACCCACCTGAAGACCTGCCTGTTCTTCCCTTTACAGGGGAAGCCGCCACTGACTCAGGCAGCAGTGGGCCCGGGAAAGGAGGGAGGGGTCAGTGGTCTTAGAGCACTTCCGGCTCACGTCCTGGTTCTGGAGTAAGTCAGTCAGCCTCCTTGAGCCTCAGGATACATGGCTGTGGCTACCTAGTCCCTGCATCGCTGGGTGTTAGAAAGATAGCATGTGACTACTTGGGCTCAGGGCCTGTTCCGGAGTGGCACTCGGAGATGTTAGCTGAGTTGGAAGGGAGATACCAGAGGCCAGTGCAGAGCCTCCAGCTCCCCGTTGTAGTGAGAGCAGAAATCCTGCGAGGTGCCCGGTATTGAGGCCTTACTGTGCGCCAGGCACTGTGCTCAGCGCCCCCGACAGCTTTACAGTTAGGAATCACAAGCCCGTTTTGCAGGTGAGGAAACCAACCCAGAAACATTCAGCAACTTGCCTGACGCCCCTTAGTCAGAAACATTCAGCAACTTGCCTGACGTCCCTCAGTCAGAAAGGGAATCGCGAACTTTCTACCCACCGTGTACTGTTGTTGGCGCTGGAGATTCTGTGACAAAACAGACAGGGATCCTGCTGTCCTAAAGCTCGCAATTTTAATGGGGTGGCGAGGGGGAGAAAGGCAATACATACCTACACAAATAAATGAGGCAACTTCAGGTATTGATAAGGAAAAGAAGAATATAAACTAGGCCAAAGAAATAAAGGAAAATGGGGGAAGGATGGCCAGGGGAGGCCTTCTGGAGGGGATGACATTTGAATTGAGACCTAAATGATGAGGAAGAGGCAGGGAAAGCTGGGAAAGGAGAGTAAGTACGGAGGCCATGAGATGGACCCAGGCCTGGCATGGTCAAGGACAGGAAGGAGGACGGGGCAGCGTGGAGGCAGGGCAGGGCCCAGGGCAGGGGGGAGGCCGGAGGAGGGGCTGGGCCAGGCTGCCGGCCTCTGCCGGCTGAGCAAGGAGCTTGGGTTTTATTCTGGCGACAATGAGAGCCGCTGCAGGGGTTTTAAGTAGAGGAATGAAATGATCTAAGTTATCCTGTACGACAGGGTCAGCAGACCTACAGTCCCTGGGCCACATCCGGCCCTCGGCTGGATAAATCAATAAAAACAAATAAAAACGGGGGGGGACACAGCCATGCCCATTCGTCTCCATGGTGCCTGTGTCTGCTTTCACACAGTGGCACCCCTGAGTTGCTGTAGAAAAGAGTGTTTGGCTTCCAAAGCTGAAAATATTTACTCTCCGGCCCTTTACAGAAAATTTTGCCAACGCCTGCTTTACGAGGATGACTTGAGTTGCTAAGTTGGGAGGGGATTGGAATTGGACCAGTTTGAGTCACGGAGACTAGTTAGAAAGCTGCTGTGAGGTTGTCCAGGCAAGAGACAGGATAGAGCAATGGGAAAGGTGAGAAGTGGTTAGATTTGGGTTGTTCGGTTGATTGAAAGAGAAGAATCAAGGGAGAGTCCTGGGGTTTGGGCCTGAGTAACTGGGTGGTTGGTGATGTCACTTACTGTGATGGGAAAGTGATATGTGTGTGTGTGTGTGTGTGTGTGTGTGTGTGTGTGTGTGTGTGTGTGTGTGTGTGTGTGTGTGTGTGTTAAGTTTGGGATGCATCTTGGATATCCAGCTGGGGCAGTTGAATATACCCAAGAAGAGGCTGGAGCTAGAAGGGTGTGCATTTGAGAGCCGTCGGTATTTAGATGTAGATGGTATTCAAAGCCATAGTGTTGAATGAGCTCCCCTCAGAATGAGTGCAGGTAAAGAGGACGGCTCCTCTAGGCTAAGCTGAGGCCACCACCAGAAGCTAGTCCCTGTCCCAGCTGGGTAGACCTTCCCCGATCTCCCATGGTAGTCCCCACCCCACCCCACTCGCTCCTGTGTCATGGGGACCCTGAGCTCTGTTCTCTCCCCCCAGGCCTACCAGAACTGGGTGAAGAAGTACGGGGCTGAGCAGACGTTGCCCACCCTGGGTCTCACCAATAACCAGCTCTTCTTCCTGGGGTTTGCACAGGTGAGTTCATTAGAGAAAAGCCAAACTCAGACACAGTCTGCCGTCTTGAGTTCCAGGAGCTCTGAAAATCAAAAGGCAAGTTTCCTCAAATTGGGAAGCCCTAGCTCACTGGTCCGTCCGCAGGGCAGTTACCCTGTAAGGAGGTGAGCTTCATCATTAGCGAAATTCAAGGAAGGGCCAAGAATGCTGTTAGAGGAATTCCTGCATCAGGTAGGTGAGAGGACGAGGTGACTGCTAAGGGCCCTTCTGCTTCTGGGGTTCTAGCAATGTCTTGAAAACTCAAGACGTCCCGGGCTGTTCCTTGAGCTGGCATTCAGCATGTAGCCTTCTGTTGGTGCCCGGAGCCACCAGGCCATTAGACAGTTTGATCTGGACTCAATGTGGTTTGGGGGCAGAATCCTTCGTTCAGGTGAAATGTCACAAAGATGCCCGGAACAGACAGAGAGCTGCTCTGGTTGCAGCAGAGGAAGCTGGGATGGGGTCCCACCAGCCCCTGTCTCTTCCTAACCCACTTGACAGGCTCTCCTGGCCCCCCGGGGTCTCAGAACCAGGCGGGGCCCTTATTTCCCTGCTGTGGTGATGGGGCCAGTGGTGACCCCGGCCTCTCCCATGTCTCTCCCCCGAAGGTCTGGTGCTCCGTCCGCACGCCCGAGAGCTCGCACGAAGGTCTCATCACCGATCCTCATAGCCCGTCCCGCTTCCGGGTCATCGGCTCCATCTCCAACTCCAGGGAGTTCTCGGAACACTTCCACTGCCCGCCCGGCTCACCCATGAACCCTCGTCACAAGTGTGAGGTGTGGTGAGAGGGGTGGAGCATCAAGAGCCAAGGAGGAAGCAGGGCAGGGGCTGAGGACCGCCCCCGGGGCGGGGCCAACAAGGCTGCCCGCTCCTTCCGGCGCCCAGGGCGGCGCCTGGCCACCTCGGGCCCCCTTCCTCTCGCTGGAGGGTTTTCAGCCCGAACCAAGTCTGTGATGTGGGTTCTCACATTAATCCGAGATTTGCTCCCCTGTGAAGACCCGGTCATCCCAGGCACACGTGTGTCAACTCTGATGGGCATTTGGGTGTCAGGCCGGTTGCTCACCAGGCCTGGGCCCCACGCCGACACGGGCAGCGGGACACAGCCTCCTGCCCACATCCAGCGCCAGATACACCACAAACACCACTGTGTCAGTGCTTTAAAGATGTATTTTTGGGGAAACTATTTTTTAAACATTGTGGAATACACTGGAAATCTTCAGGGAAATAACGCATTTGAAACACTTTTTTTTTTTAAGGAAAGGATTGGTATATTTATTATGTTCTGTTTTTCTAAATAACCTGTGGACAAGCCCCACTGATTTACCCCCCCTCGCTTCCTCACTTGCTGCAAGGTTGGGCTGAAGCAGGATCCCCAGCCACTGAGCAGGTCCCCCAGTGGAGAGCTGCCTCAGTCCCTGGGGTATGCGGTTTCAGCCTCCTCCCCTGGTTCTTGGTCCCCTGGTGCAGAGAGGAGAGGCATACAGGCCCGGCAGAGGGAGGGGCCAGCTCGTTGGTACCACCCCCTCAGTGTGCCTGCCTCTGTCCCCAGAGTCCAACAGTGGGAACCCCAGCAAGGAAGATCTGACCCCGAAGTCACAGCAGAGGACTGATGGCTGCATGAGGCCAGGTCAGGGCCCTCAAACCCTGTCTGGAGGTGCCCGAGCACCCTGGATCAGGGTCACAGGAGCCCTGCGAGGCTGAGACATCCCCATCAGGTGTACTCTGCCGTGCCCTAGATGTCCTCTTTCCATCCGCCGCCTTCTGACTGCCCCCTGTCAGTCCTGGGGCCTGTTGTCTCTCTGCAGCATCCTGCCATCCCAGCCACTTTGGGGTCTCTGCCTTGCACACCCTCTTCTCCCAGAGAAGAAGGAAAGGGAAAGCAGCTCTCATTGCCCAAGGGCCCAAATCCTCCCTTCGAGCTCCGTCCTCTACCACTAGCCCGGGCCGGGCTCCCAGGACCGCAGCCAGGCCCGCCCTCCCTTCTCTAGTGCCTTATCCAAGGCTGCGCCTGGGCTCCCCACAAGGAGACAGCCCTCCGCCCCCAGGGGCCCCTTGGCCTCCTCAGTGAAGCCCCCCAAGTGTCCTGACTGGAACACAAGGCCATACCCCCTACTCCAGTGCCACACAGCTGCCCCTCATAGCCACCCAGAGGCTCTGACCTACAGGTCTACGGCACTGAGGTCAGGAATCTGAAGAGCCCCTGAACTTGCCCTGGGCTCCAGCCCACCCTCAGCCCCTTGGGCTGAATCAAGACCATACTTGTAGCAAGATCCACTGCTCTTCTTGGGGGATGCTCTTAGCCACGGGAGGCTGCGAGGGGAAGGCTCCCCCAACCTGGTTGGTCTGGCCTGAGGTGTTAGGGGACCAGGAATGTCGTCCCCTCCCTGTGGCCTCATTTTCTCTGGACTCCCCCACCTGGTGGAGCTCATGTAGCCCCAGGCTGGCCCTGAGGAAGCAGGCAACCCCTGACCAAGGCAGGAGCTGCCTCAGCCCTCCTGCCTGGTAGCCAGGCCACCGGGCCAGCCCCGCTCCCACAGGGAGCCAGAGTTCTCCTCGCCCAAGATGAGCAGAGGCTCAGCCACTGCCTCGCCCACCTTCAGGTCGGCCCTGGAGCTGGGGCAGGGGTGTTGGCAGTGGGCTCCAGGTGAGGCCCCTGGCCCCCACCAGAGGCAGGCCTGCTGTCTCTTCAGAGGAAAGGGAGGACAGGAGCCAGAGAAGGAGCTGGAGTCGGGAGCCCGCCATGCGCACCTCACCACGGAGGGACCGGCTCTCCTGGGCCTGGCGCCCTCCCCTCCCTCACCCTCCTGCCCTCCGGCCTTCCCCGAGGAGGGTCGCAGTCCCGGCACCATGGACTGGGACCTGCCAGCCAGAAGCAGGGGTCCTAGGGCTGAGGGTCCAGCCGGAGGGAACGTCCTCTGCCCTCATTGCTTCAGGGAGTGGGAGGGGGCAGGCCGAGGAGGACTCGGGACCAGTGGGGATGGAAGCAAAGGAAGCACTCCCACTGCCTCCCCCGCAGAGCCTTGGGCAGCTGCGCTCTGAGAGGCCCCTTCCTCCTAGGCCTGGGGCGCCATCGGGGCGGCTTCTCCGTGGGCACATGGACGTGGGGTTTGGAGCTGGGAATCTGTTTTTTGTATTATCATGTTTTGTGCTACTGTAGTTGGGGTGTGGCACTGTTGTAACTGAAATAAAGTACTTGTACCGAGGGCCATGTTGGTCCAAGTGTGTGTCCTGTGCAGCTGAGGGAGGGCGCCCGGCCAGCACAGAGCTGCTAGCACCCCCAGGGCCTACTGCACCTCCTCTCCAGAGCAGAGGCCTTGGACCCTGACAAATGCCAGAAGGTTACGCAGTGCCTATGCCCACCTGGCCACACTTCATCCACATGACCGTGTAAGGGCCCCCTGCTGGTGAGAATGATGCATGTCACCACATGGGCTCAAGGAACCTCCTGGTAAAAATAATTTTTCCATTATCTTGGAGCAAAGGATGTCAACAGTGGGTTTCCAGGCCTCAGGTGCTTGGGCAGGGCCAGGCAGGAGAAGGGGCATTCGAAGAAGTTCAAGGAAGAGTCTCTGACATACACTCATGCCTCCTCCTGGGTTTTGCATGTATTCTTCCCTCTGCCTGGAATACTCTTCGCTGACTTCTTTTGGCTGATAAACTCCTACCCATCCTTCAATGCCCAGCTCAGCATCACCTCTAGGAAGCCATTGCTGACCTCCAGTCCCGATCAGGTGGCTCACACAGGCTTCCCTCTCCTACCAGAGTGTCTTAGTGCCAGGGCTGCCATAACAAACTATGACAACGTGGTGGCTAATACAACCGAAATTTATTGTCTCACAGTTCTGGAGGCTAGAAGTCTGGGACTGAGGTGTCGGCAGAGTTGATTCCTGCTGAGGAATGTGAGGGAGAATCTAGGCTAGAAGCCTGGTTTCTGGTGATTTGCTGGCAGTCTCTAGTGCTGCCTACTTGTAGAAGCATCACTCCAGTCTGTCTGCATCTCACATGAAAATATGAGAGGCTGCTAAAAACAGTACCGCCTCGGGAAGCGCGCGCGCGCACGCGCGCACACACACACACACACACACACACACACAGGCTGAAGGTGCAGAAGGGAGACATTTTGTCCTGCAGAGGCCCATCTTACTGACACTCTCCCTTTCCCAATGACCGAGTGAACAGACTCCTTTCTCTTCCCCACTCTGAGCCCTGGGGCCCCTGCTTCTCCCTTCCCAAACTGCCTCCCTTTTTTGTTAGCAGCAGATCCTCCGCTTCCAAAGCATGCCCCCCTCCCCAAGCAGGAATTAAAACCCCAGCTCGACCCTCTAGGAGTTTATCCTACAGTTAAGGAGATAGAAACACATGCAAGATGCGATTGAGAACAACTAGAAAATGTATACAACCTATAATAACAATTAATTGTGAAAGCAACAGGATTCAGCAGAGACTCTCCATAAGTGTTGAGGAACTGCAGAGGGAGGGATGAGACAATATTCTAAACTTTAAAGAATCTACTACAATAATAAAACAATGAAAAATGGGTGAGACCTTTACAAAGAAAACTAAAACTTTCCAGAAGACCATAAAAGAAGACCTGAATAAATGCAGATGAATACCCTTATCATGAATGGAAAAGTTCAACATAATAAAAGATGTCAGTTCTCCCCCACGTTAATCTATACTGTCCATGTACTTTCAACCAAACTTCCAAGATAATTTTCATGGAATTTGATAAGCGGATTCACATGGAATAGAAAATGCACCACGGCCAAGACAATTTTGAAAAAGAATAATGAGGGAGCTGGTTCTCTCAAAATATGTTATAAAGCTTTAGTGAGTAGTATGATGTCGTGTTGGTGTAGGATTAGAGAAATGAAACAACATGGATAGATTAGGGAGACAATTCTATGTATACGTGGGAACTAGTATAGGATAAAGGAAGCCCTTTAAATCAGTTGGGAAATGATGAACCATTTAATAAATCGTGTTAGGATATCCACTTGGGAAAAAATGAATCTAGATCTTGCCTGTCTCACACAGTTCTCACACACAGTGATCACAGTGATAAATGCTACACATATGGAGACCTAAACATGCAGTAACTATAAAAGTATTAGATGAAATATTACAGAAGATGTTCATGACTTTGGGTAGGCAAAGTCATCTTTGAAAAGACACTATTCACGAATATGAAGGTAATTGTAGAATTTCTAAAAATATTTTTTAAAAAACTCTAGGGAAGAGATATGGGAACATATGTATAGGTATAACTGATTCACTTTGTTATAAAGCAGAAACTAACACACCATTGTAAAGCAATTATACCCCAATAAAGATGTTAAAAAAAAAAAAGACTATAGTGCAAGTGAAATATAAAAAAAAAAAAAACTCTAAAGAAATGAAAATCTACCATAATCCTATCATCCAAAGACACACACACACACACACACACACACACACACACACACACACACACACACACACACTTGGACTTCCCTGGTGGCGCAGTTAAGAATCCGCCTGCCAATGCAGAGGACACGGGCTCAAGCCCTGGTCCAGAAAGATCCCACACGCTGCAGAGCAACTAAGCCCGTGCGCCATAACTACTGAGCCCACGTGCCACAACTACTGAAGCCTGCACACCTGGCGCCTGTTCTCCACAACAAGAGAGGCCACCGCAATGAGAGGCCTGAGCCCTGCAATGAAGAGTAGCCCCCGCTCACCGCAACTAGAGAAAGCCCGCAGGCAGCAACAAAGACCCAACGCAGCCAAAAATAAATAAATTTTTTAAAAAGCCCTTTAAAGACACATACACAAAGGTACAAGTGAATAAAGAAAAAAAAACATAAAAGGAAAAGACTAATACATTTGGCAACATGAAGACAATTCATTTATAAACAAGATACAATAAATAAAATTAAAAGATTAGATAAACAACACGGATCTACTATATAGCACAGGGAACTATATTCAATATCTTGTAATAACCTATAATGGAAAAGAATCTGAAAAAATATATATATACATACATATATATAAAAACTGCATCACTTTGCTGTACACCTGAAACTAACACAACATTGTAAATCAACTATACTTCAATTTAAAATTTTTTGAATTAAAAGACAAGTGACAGGTCCAGTGGTAAAGAATCTGCGTTCCTATGCAGGGGACACGGGTTAGATCCTTGGTCAGGGAACTAAGAACCCACATGCCGCGGGACAAATAAACCCACACACCACAAACGCTGAGCTCGTGCGCCTCAACTAGAGAGCCTGCGTGCTGCAAACTACAGAGCCCACTAGCTCTGGAACCCGCGCCACAACTAGAGAAGAGAAAACCCGCACGTCACAACTAGAGAGAAGCGCGCGTGCCACAACGAAGAGCCTGCACGCTGCAACAAAGACTTGATGCAGCCAAATAAATAATTTTTTTTTTAAGTGACAGATTGGAAGAAAAAATTTGCAACATGCATAGCTAATGATCCAGAATATATATAAACAACTCATAAAAATTAAAAAACCCAATCAGGTGAAAAAGAGAGCAAAAGATTTAAAGAGATCATTCAGAGAAGAAAAAAAATACAAAAAGAAAAATAATTTTTGAAACGATAATTCCATTAATAATATGAGAAATGCATTTAAAATTACGATGAGGTAACATTTTTCACCCATCAGTTCAACAAAAGTGATGATATTTGATATTAAGCATTGGTGAGGACGTAGGGAACTGGGTACTGCCACCCACTGTGAGGGCCAATTTGACAGTGTTTATTAAATGTCAAGTGCATGTACCAGGACTTCCAGGCTTGGAGGACAAAGGTAGCACCCTAATTTCAAGTGTACCCACTCACCCTCCCCCCAAAGGAAGGTAAATCAACAAAGAAAGGAAATAAAACCACACAGGAACCTTGAGTTACTTGAAGTAGAGAAATAATCCAAATTCCAACAGAAATCCCACCACATACAGCTGCAAGCCTGTGGGTGCCAAGAGTGATGGAGAGAAGGTTTCAGAGACATTGTGAAAAACAGTAGAGGGGCGTGGCAGTGTTAGATGACCCACAGACAAAACCACTCTCAGGATGTCCAACACCAAATGTCAAGACACTGAACACAGTTGGGGCATAATAGACACCAGCAGCACCAGCACCCGGGAGGAATCTGGAAAGAATAGAAAGGGTAGCCTTGTAGAAGCATTGCTTCCTGGAGAGAAGCAGATATATAGAGTAGGGCTGGTCCCCTTGTAGATGTGATAGTGAAGGAAAGAAGGGATTAAAAAGGGAAAAGTAAGAATCCTAAAAAACAAACAAGAAAGCTAATATGATAGTGTAAGTCAATTATACTTGAATTTAAAAAAGTGAGACCTAAGAAAAGCCAATTCCCCACCACACCACCTCCTCCTCCTCCACACTGTTTATAAAGGATGTTGAACAGGGGCTGCAGGACGTACAGCAGAGGGCAAGCTTGAATAAGAACTCCTGTCCATGAATGACTAGGACTATAAAAAGGCAGATCACATACATTCAAAACTACTGTTAAAAAAAAAAGAGAGAGAAAATAAATGCAAATCAGAGCATCTCAGCAGAAGAAAACTAACATGACACTCCAAACTGAATTAAATATCCTCAAATAAGCATTTAGGGATACGGAAAAATACCTCAAATCAGAAATACAAAATCTGACAGCAGAAATAGGCCAAAAAAAGGGGAAGAAATGAAATGAGAATTGATATTGATCTTGGAGAAGAAAATAACAAAATCATATCATAAACGAAGATTAAACTAAAAGGTGTCCAAGGATGATAGATTCAAATGAAAACTTACTAAAGGACATTGAAGAAAAGCAGGAAGACAACCAAGAGAATGAAAATTAGATAAAGAAGTAAAAACGGTCAGAGAGAAAATGGTGGAAATGAAAGACAGGCAAAGAGTTAACATTTAAAACTGTAATCCAGGAAGACTTTCTAGAAATAAAATACCTGGGTCTACACATCAAAAGCGTTCACTGGGTACTATGTAAATTGACATGGAGCAATCAACTCTAAGATAGATCCTTGTAAAGCTATTGGACTTTAAAGATAGAAAGCAGAGCCTCCAGGCAAAACTATGAAATAACTTAGGCAGACTTTTTAAAAAATAACATACATTATATGAAGTACCTAGAATAGACAAATTCATAGAGACAGAAAATAGAATAGAGATTACCAGAGGCTGGAGGGAACGAGGGAAGGGGAAGTTATAGTTCAATAGGTACAGAGTTTTTACTGGAGATGATGAAAAAGTTTTAGGTATAGATAGTGGTGGTGGTTACACAACATTGTAAATGTATTTAATGCCACTGAATTGTACACTTATGAATGGTTAAAGTGACAAATGTTATACATATTTATATATATTTTGACGCAATAACAAATAAATAAGATGCAAAGCAAAGCAATAGTGGAGCAGCATTCTCAAGAAACTTATGGAAGCAATCCAAGGATGTTACATTGAACCCAACTGTCCTTCAAATAGCAAAACTACAAAACAACAAATAACATACAAGGGAATCCCCATAAGGTTAACAGCTGATCTTTCAGCAGAAACTCTGAAAGCCAGAAGGGAGTGGCAGGACACATTTAAAGTGATGAAAGGGAAAAACCTACAACCAAGATTACTCTACCCAGCAAGGATCTCATTCGGATTCGACAAATAGCAAAACTACAGAAAAACATCTGCCCAGCGAAGGGAACTAACAACAAATGAAAAGGCAGCCTATTGAATGGGGGAAGCTATTTGCAAATGGGGGAAGATATATCTGATAAGGGGTTAATATCCAAATATACAAGGAATTCATACAACTCAACATCAAAAAAAAAAACCCAATTGAAAAAAATGGGCAGGGCTTCCCCGGTGGCACAGTGGTTGAGAGTCCGCCTGCTGATGCAGGGGACACGGGTTTGTGCCCCGGTCTGGGAAGATCCCACATGCCGCGGAGCGGCTGGGCCCGTGAGCCATGGCCACGGAGCCTGCACGTCCGGAGTCTGTGCTCCACAACGGGAGAGGCCACAACAGTGAGAGGCCCGTGTACCACAAAAAAAAATTTTTTATAATAAAAATAAAAAATTGGGCAGAAAATCTGAATAGACATTTTTCCAAAAAAAGATATACAGGCTAACAGACACATGAAAAGATGCTCCACATCATTAATCATCAGGGAAATGCAAACTAAAACCACAATGAGATACCACCTCGCACCTGTCAGAATGACTATTATCAAAAAGACAATAAACAACAAGTCTTGGCAAGGATGTGGAGGAAAGGGAGCCCTCGTGCACTGTTGGTGGGAATGTAAATTGGTACAGCCTATGGAAAACCCTATGGAGGTTCCTCAAAAAATTAAAAATTGAGGGCTTTCCTGGTGGTGCAGAGGTTAAGAATCTGCCTGACAATGCAGGGGACACAGGTTTGAGCCCTGGTCTGGGAAGATCCCACATGCTGCAGAGAACTAAGCCCATGCACCACAACTACTGAGCCTGTGCTCTAGAGCCCGTGAGCCACAACTACTGAAGCCTACGTGCTGCAGCTACTGAAGCCCGCAAGCCTAGAGCCCATGCTCCGCAACGAGAGAAGCCACCGCAATGAGAAGCCTGCGCACCGCAACAAAGAGTAGCTCCCGCTCGCCGCAACTAGAGAAAGCCTGCGCACAGCAACAAGACGCAACACAGACAACAAGTAAATAAATAAATAAATAAATCTTAAAAAAAAGAAATAAAACATTGAACTACCATATGATCCAGTAATTCCAGTTCTGGGTATTTTTTAGAAGACAACAAAAACTCTAATTTGAAAAGACATATGCACTCCAATGTTCATTGTGGCATTATTTACAGTAGCCCAAATACGGAATATATGGTCAGGAAAAGACAGTCTCCCAGTATCTCCCCCACTATTTACCCTGGTTCCAGATGGATTAGCCAATGTAATTAGCTAGGAATCGGAAAAGCAAAAATAAAGTGATCTCTACTTGCAGATGACATGATTGTGTACCTGAAAAACTCTAGAGAATAAATGGTAAAATTAACTTAATAAAATAATTCATCAGAGCTTCCGGGAAGATGGCGGAAGAGTAAGACGCGGAGATCACCTTTCTCCCCACAGGTACACCAGAAATACACCTACACGTGGCACAACTGCTACAGAACACCTACTGAACACTGGCAGAAGATCTCAGACCTCCCAAAAGGCAAGAAACCCCCCACGTAACTGGGTAGGGCAAAAGAAAAAAGAATAAACAGAGACAAAAGGATAGGGACGGGACTTGCACCAGTGGGAGGGAGCTGTGAAGGAGGAAAGGTTTCCAAACACTAGGAAGCCCCTTCGCGGGCGGAGACTGCGGGTGGCGGAGGGGGAAAGCTTCGGAGCCGCGGAGGAGAGCGCAGCCACAGGGGTGCAGAGGACAACGCAGAGAGATTCCCGCACAGAGGATCGGTGCCGACCAGCACTCACCAGCCCGAGAGGCTTGTCTGCTCCTCTGCCGGGGCGGGCGGGGCTGGGAGCTGAGGCTCAGGCTTCGGTCGGAGCGCAGGGAGAGGACTGGGGCTGGCGGCGTGAACAGAGCCTGCAGCGGGTTAGTGCGCCACGGCTAGCCGGGAGGGAGTCCGGGAAAAAGTCTGGAGCTGCCGAAGAGGCAAGAGGCTTTTTCTTCCCTCTTTGTTTCCTGGTGCGCGAGGAGAGGGGATTAAGAACGCTGCTTGGAGGAGCTCCAGAGACTGGCGCGAGCCGCGGCTAAAAGCGCGGACCCCAGAGACGGGCATGAGATGCTAGGGCTGCTGCTGCCACCACCAGGAAGCCTGTGTGCGAGCACAGGTCACTGTCCACACCCCCCTTCCGGAGAGCCTGTGCACCCCGCCACTGCCTGGGTCCTGGGAACCAGGGACAACTCCCCCGGGAAAACGCAGAGCGCGCCTCAGGCTGGTGCAACGTCACGCCGGCCTGTGCCGCCGCGGGCTCGCTCCGCACCCCGTGCCCCTCCCTCCCCCCGGCCTGGGTGAGCCGGAGCCCCCGAATCAGCTGCTTCTTTGACCCCATCCTGTCTGAGCGAAGAACAGACGCCCTCTGGCGACCTACACGCAGAGGCAGGGCCAAATCCAAAGCTGAGCCCCAGGAGCTGTGAGAACAAAGAAGAGGAAGGGAAATCTCTCCCAGCATCCTCAGAAACAGCGGATTAAATCTCCACAATCAATTTGATGTACCCTGCATCTTTGGAATACATGAATAGACAACGAATCATCCCAAATTAAGGAGGTGGACTTTGAGAGCAAGATTTATGATTTTTTCCCCTTTTCCTTTTTTTGTGTGTATGTGTATGCTTCTGTGTGAGATTTTGTCTGTATAGTTTTGCTTCCACCATTTGTCCTAGGGCTCTATCCGTCCTTTTTTTTTTTTTTTCTCTTAATAATTATTTTTTTATTTTAATAACTTCATTATATTTTATCTTACTTTATTTTATTTTACTTTATCTTCTTTCTTTCTTTTTTTCCTTCCTTCCCTCCTTCCTTCCTTCCTCCCTCCCTCCTTCCCTCCCTCCTTTCTTTCTTCCTTTCTACTTCTACTAATTCTTTCTTTCTACTTTTTCTCCCTTTTATTCTGAGCCGTGCGGATGAAAGGCTCTTGGTGCTGCAACCAGGAGTCAGTGCTGTGCCTCTGAGGTGGGAGAGCCAACTTCAGGACACTGGTCTACAAGAGACCTCCCAGCTCCACATAATATCAAACAGCGAAAATCTCCCAGAGATCTCCATCTCAACACTATCACCCAGCTTCACTCAACAACCAGCAAGCTACAGTGCTGAACATCCTATGCCAAACAACTAGCAAGACAGGAACACAACCCCACCCATTAGCAGAGAGGCTGCCTAAAATCATAAGTCCATAGACACCCCAAAACACACCACCAGACGTGGACCTGCCCACCAGAAAGACAAGATCCAGCCTCATCCACGAGAACACAGTCACTAGTCCCCTCCACCAGAAAGACTACACAGCCCACTGAACCAACCTTAGCCACTGGGGACAGACACCAAAAACAAAGGGAACTACGAACCTGCAGCCTGCAAAAAGGAGACACCAAACACAGTAAGATAAGCAAAACTACAAGAGAGAAAAACACACAGCAGATGAAGGAGCAAGATAAAAACCCACCAGACCTAACAAATGAAGAGGAAATAGGCAGTCTACCTGAAAAAGAATTCAGAATAATGATAGTAAAGATGATCCAAAATCTTGGAAATAGAATAGACAAAATGCAAGAAACATTTAACAAGAACCTAGAAGAACTAAAGATGAAACAAACAATGATGAACAACACAATAAATGAAATGAAAAATACTCTAGATGTGATCAATAGCAGAATAACTGAGGCAGAAGAACGGATAAGTGACCTGGAAGATAAAATAGTGGAAATAACTACGGCAGAGCAGAATAAAGAAAAAAGAATGAAAAGAACTGAGGACAGTCTCAGAGACCTCTGGGACAACATTAAACGTACCAACATTCGAATTATAGGGGTTCCAGAAGAAGAAGAGAAAAAGAAAGGGACTGAGAAAATATTTGAAGAGATTATAGTTGAAAACTTTCCTAATATGGGAAAGGAAATAGTTAATCAAGTCCAGGAAGCACAGAGAGTCCCATACAGGATAAATCCAAGGAGAAATACACCAAGACACATATTAATCAAACTGTCAAAAATTAAATACAACAAAAACATATTAAAAGCAGCAAGGGAAAAACAACAAATAACACACAAGGGAATCCCCATAAGGTTAACAGCTGATCTTTCAGCAGAAACTCTGCAAGCCAGAAGGGACTGGCAGGACATATTTAAAGTGATGAAGGAGAAAAATCTGCAACCAAGATTACTCTACCCAGCAAGGATCTCATTCAGATTTGATGGAGAAATTAAAACCTTTACAGACAAGCAAAAGCTGAGAGAGTTCAGCACCACCAAACGAGCTCTATAACAACTGCTAAAGGAACTTCTCTAGGCAAGAAACACAAGAGAAGGAAAAGACCTACAATAACGAACCCAAAACAATTAAGAAAATGGGAATAGGAACATACATATCGATAATTACCTTAAATGTAAATGGACTAAATGCTCCCACCAAAAGACACAGATTGGCTGAATGGATACAAAAACAAGACCCATATATTTGCTGTCTACAAGAGACCCACTTCAGACCTAGAGACACATACAGACTGAAAGTAAGGGGATGGAAAAAGATATTTCATGCAAATGGAAACCAAAAGAAAGCTGGAGTAGCAATTCTCATATCAGACAAAATAGACTTTAAAATAAAGACTATTAGAAGAAACAAAGAAGGACACTACATAATGATCAAGGAATCAATCCAAGAAGAAGATATAACAATTGTAAATATTTATGCACCCAACATAGGAGCACCTCAATACATAAGGCAAATACTAACAGCCATAAAAGGGGTAATCGACAGTAACACATTCATAGTAGGGGACTTTAACACCCCACTGTCACCAATGGACAGATCATCCAAAATGAAAATAAATAAGGGAACACAAGGTTTAAATGATACATTAAACAAGATGGACTTAATTGATATTTATAGGACATTCCATCCAAAACCAACAGAATACACATTTTTCTCTAGTGCTCATGGAACATTCTCCAGGATAGATCGTATCTTGGGTCACAAATCAAGCCGTGGTAAATTTAAGAAAATCAAAGCTGTATCAAGTATCTTTTCTGACCACAACGCTATGAGACTAGATATCAATTACAGGAAAAGATCTGTAAAAAATACAAACACATGGAGGCTAAACAATACACTACTTAATAACGAAGTGATCACTGAAGAAATCAAAGAGGAAATTAAAAAATACCTAGAAACAAATGACAATGGAGACACGACGACCCAAAACCTATGGGATGCAGCAAAAGCAGTTCTAAGAGGGAAGTTTATAGCAATACAAGCCTACCTTAAGAAACAGGAAACATCTAGAATAAACAATCTAACCTTGCACCTAAAGCAATTAGAGGAAGAAGAACAAAAAAACCCCAAAGTTAGCAGAAGGAAAGAAATCATAAAAATCAGATCAGAAATAAATGAAAAAGAAATGAAGGAAACGATAGCAAAGATCAATAAAACTAAAAGCTGGTTCTTTGAGAAGATAAACAAAATTGATAAACCATTAGCCAGACTTATCAATAAAAAAAGGGAGAAGACTCAAATCAATAGGATTAGAAATGAAAAAGGAGAAGTAACAACTGACACTGCAGAAATACAAAAGATCGTGAGAGATTATTACAAGCAACTCTATGCCAATAAAATGGACAGCCTGGAAGAAATGGACAAATTCTTAGAAATGCACAACCTGGCAAGATTGAATCAGGAAGAAATAGAAAATATGAACAGACCAATCACAAGCACTGAAATTGAAACTGTAATTAAAAATCTTCCAACAAACAAAAGCCCAGGACCAGATGACTTCACAGGCGAATTCTATCAAACATTTAGAGAAGAGCTAACACCTATCCTTCTCAAACTCTTCCAAAATATAACAGAGGGAGGAACACTCCCAAACTCATTCTACGAGGCCACCATCACCATGATACCAAAACCAGACAAGGATGTCACAAAGACAGAAAACTATAGGCCAATATCCCTGATGAACATAGATGCAAAAATCCTCAACAAAATACTAGCAAACAGAATCCAACAGCACATTAAACGGATCATACACCATGATCAAGTGGGATTTATTCCAGGAATGCAAGGATTCTTCAATATACGCAAATCAATCAACGTGATACACCATATTAACAAACTGAAGGAGAAAAACCATATGATCATCTCAATAGATGCAGAGAGAGCTTTCGACAAAATTCAACACCCATTTATGATAAAAACCCTGTAGAAAGTAGGCATAGAGGGAACTTTCCTCAACATAATAAAGGCCATATATGACAAACCCACAGCCAACATCGTCCTCAGTGGTGAAAAAGTGAAAGCATTTCCACTAAGATCAGGAAGAAGACAAGGTTGCCCACTCTCACCACTCTTAATCAACATAGTTTTGGAAGTTTTAGCCACAGCAATCAGAGACGAAAAGGAAATAAAAGGAATCCAAATTGGAAAAGAAGAAGTAAAGCTGTCACTGTTTGCAGATGACATGATACTATACATAGAGAATCCTAAAGATGCTACCAGAAAACTGCTAGAGCTAATCAATGAATTTGGTAAAGTAGCAGGATACAAAATTAATGCACAGAAATCTCTGGCATTCCTATACACTAATGATGAAAAATCTGAAAGTGAAATCAAGAAAACACTCCCATTTACCATTGCAACAAAAAGAATAAAATATCTAGGAATAAACCTACCTAAGGAGACAAAAGACCTGTACGCAGAAAATTATAAGACACTGATGAAAGAAATTAAAGACGATACAAATAGATGGAGAGATGTACCATGTTCTTGGATTGGAAGAATCAACATTGTGAAAATGACTCTATTACCCAAAGTAATCTACAGATTCAATGCAATCCCTATCAAACTACCATGGCATTTTTCACAGAACTAGAACAAAAAAATTCACAATTTGTATGGAAACACAAAAGACCCCGAATAGCCAAAGCAATCTTGAGAATGAAAAACGGAGCTGGAGGAATCAGGCTACCTGACTTCAGACTATACTACAAAGCTACAGTAATCAAGACATTGTGGTACTGGGACAAAAACAGAAAGATAGATCAATGGAACAGGATAGAAAGCCCAGAGATAAACCCACACACATATGGTCACCTTATCTTTGATAAAGGCGGCAGGAATGTACAGTGGAGAAAGGACAGCCTCTTCAATAAGTGGTGCTGGGAAAACTGGACAGGTACATGTAAAAGTATGAGATTAGATCACTCCCTAACACCATACACAAAAATAAGCTCAAAATGGATTAAAGACCTAAATGTAAGGCCAGAAACTATCAAACTCTTAGAGGAAAACATAGGCAGGACACTCTATGACATAAATCACAGCAAGATCCTTTTTGACCCACCTCCTAGAGAAATGGAAATAAAAACAAAAATAAACAAATGGGACCTAATGAAACTTCAAAGCTTTTGCACAGCAAAGGAAACCATAAACAAGACCAAAAGACAACCCTCAGAATGGGAGAAAATATTTGCAAATGAAGCAACTGACAAAGGATTAATCTCCAAAATTTATAAGCAGCTCATGCAGCTTAATAACAAAAAAACAAACAACCCAATCCAAAAATGGGCAGAAGACCTAAATAGACATTTCTCTAAAGAAGATATACGGACTGCCAACAAACACATGAAAGAATGCTCAACATCACTAATCATTAGAGAAATGCAAATCAAAACTACAATGAGATATCATCTCACACCAGTCAGAATGGCCATCATCAAAAAATCTAGAAACAATAAATGCTGGAGAGGGTGTGGAGAAAAGGGAACCCTCTTGCACTGTTGGTGGGAATATAAATTGATACAGCCACTGTGGAGAACAGTATGGAGGTTCCTTAAAAAACTACAAATAGAACTACCATATGACCCAGCAATCCCACTACTGGGCATATACCCTGAGAAAACCATAATTCAAAAAGAGTCATGTACCAAAATGTTCATTGCAGCTCTATTTACAATAGCCAAGACATGGAAACAACCTAAGTGTCCATCATCGGATGAATGGATAAAGAAGATGTGGCACATATATACAATGGAATATTACTCAGCCATAAAAAGAAACGAAATTGAGCTATTTGTAATGAGGTGGATAGACCTAGAGTCTGTCATACAGAGTGAAGTAAGTCAGAAAGAGAGAGATAAATACCGTATGCTAACACATATATATGGAATTTAAGGGGAAAAAATGTCATGAAGAGCCTAGGGGTAAGACAGGAATAAAGACCCAGACCTACTAGAGAATGGACTTGAGGATATGGGGAGGGGGAAAGGTAAGCTGTGACAAAGCGAGAGAGAGGCATGGACATATATACACTACCAAACGTAAGGTAGATAGCTAGTGGGAAGCAGCCGCATAGCACAGGGAGATCAGCTCGGTGCTTTGTGACCACCTGGAGGGGTGGGATAGGGAGGGTGGGAGGGAGGGAGACGCAAGAGGGAAGAGATATGAGAACATATGTATATATATATAAAACTGATTCATTTTGTTGTAAAGCAGAAACCAATACACCATTGTAAAGCAATTATACTCCAATAAAGATGTTAAAAAAAAAAAAGAATTCATCAAAGAAGCAAGTTAGGGCTTCCCTGGTGGCGCAGTGGTTGAGAGTCCGCCTGCCGATGCAGGGGACACGGGTTCGTGCCCCGGTCCGGGAGGATCCCACGTGCCGCGGAGCGGCTGGGCCTGTGAGCCATGGCCGCTGAGCCTGCGCATCTGGAGCCTGTGCTCCGCAACGGGAGAGGCCACAACAGTGAGAGGCCCGGGTATCACAAAAAAAAAAAAGCAGGTTATAAAATTAACATGTAATAATAAATAGCACTCTTACACACAAATACTTACCAATTAGAAGATATGATGGATGAGGAAAACTCATTTACAGTAGCAGCAACAGAAAATAAGATGCTTAGAATAAACAAGTGTCAGTGCCCTTTAGGCAAAGACCCCCAGGAACACACTGGTGGTTGGACAAATTGGGATTATTGCTTCTTGCATCAGAGAGCACGCACACTATGGGAATCATAGGGTATCTCAGTAAGTGGGTGTTGGAAAATACTTATTATAGAATTTGGTCTTGTGGTAGGTGATCTTGAGGAGGGTTTAATGAAGTGGGGCTTTAGTTTGGATGCTGTCAGAAAATGAAAGTACTTCTATAAATGGTATCTTTTTTAATTTTATTGAAGTATATTTAATTTACAATGTATTAATTTCTGCTGTACAATAAAGTGATTCAGTTATACATGTATATTCTTTTTCCTACTCTTTTCCATTATGGTTTATCACAGGATATTGAATACAGTTCTCTGTGCTATACAGTAGGACCTTGTTGTTTATCCATTCTATGTATAATAGTTTGCATCCGCTAATCCCAAACTCCCAATCCATCCCTCCCCCACCACTCCTCCCCCTTGGCAACCACAAGTCTGTTCTCTATTTCTGTGAGTCTGTTTCTGTTTTGTAGATGTTTATTTGTGTTGTATTTTAGATTCCACATGTAAGTGATATCATATGGTATTTGTCTTTCTCTTTCTGACTTAACTTCACTTAGTATGATAATCTCTAGGTCCATCCATGTTGCTGCAAGTGGCATTATTTCATTCTTTTTTATGGCTGAGTAATATTCCATTGTATACATGTACCACATCTTCTTTATCCATTCATCCGTCAATGGACATTTAGGTTGCATCCATGTCTTGGCTATTGTGAATAGTGCTGCTATGAACATAGCGGTGCATGTATCTTTTTTTTTTCTTAACATCTTTACTGGAGTATAATTGCTTTACAATGGTGTGTTAGTTTCTGCTTTATAACAAAGTGAATCAGCTATACATATACATATATCCCCATATCTCCTCCCTCTTGCATCTCCCTCCCACCCTCTCTATGCCACCCCTCTAGGTGGTCACAAAGCACCACGCAGGGGCCGTGCTAATCTTCTCTGTATCGTTCCAGTTTTAGTGTATGTGCTGCCGAAGCAAGCACTTTTAGAATTGTAGTTTTCTCTGGGTATATGCCCAGGAGTGGGATGGCTGGATCATATGGCAACTCTATTTTTAGTTTTGTGAGGATCCTCCAGACTGTTTTCCATGTATGAATGGTAGCTTAATACATCTTATCTAGTTGGAAGACTAGACTGAGGCTAAAAGGAGTTGTTAATGTTTTGACAAAAAAATTTTTAAGGTCACGGAACAGTTTTAATTTCCCCCTGTTTAGGTCATTTAAATCACACTTAGTTTTCAAATAAAGACAATGATGAAATCATACTTCCATCTAAACATGATACAACTATCCTGCCTACAACCAAAACACACCAGCCCTTCTCAAAGAGAGGACGCTGAGTCTTTGGGCGATGTTTGCTTTTCTCCTTTGATATTCTGTAACCTAAATCCTGAAAATAAGCTTAGCTCTTATTGATAGGTCTTCCATTAGATGATAAGTGAATAGGAGAGGGAAGAAAACAAAACAATTTGGATAACATACATACAAACATATTCATAACAAAATAAGGAAGAGATACTCATAACTATTTGAATCCTCGTTTCTGCAATGTGGTCAGAGCTGGTCTTTAAAACTCCCTTCTTCCATTACTCATTCCTTATTTCCTTTGCCCTCAACAAGCCTCTTAGTTGGTCATGACTCTTTGCCTTCTGGAGTGAACCAAACCTTCATTCTTGAAAGGTCTAAGCCATTAACAGTCCTGCTTATGTTGAGTTGTTGTAGTTTTTCTTTGGCTTTATTCACAGGACATGGTAGAGATGCCATAAGGCAGCTCCTGTATTCCAGACATACTCTTCCTTGTTACCATTGTAGAGTAGCAATCCAACTTGCCCTTGGTAGTCAGGATCAATTGCCCCAGCCACTAGAGAAACCTCCTTATTTGCCTGTTAATTCTGAGTCATGGGGAGCCCAAGGTGGCTGGGTGGCAATTCAATATACTCATTGCCACATTGCCTAGTGGAATCATTCATTCCTCCCTTTAGAACTAAGACCTGTAGATCAGCAGAGCCTAAGGTCACAGGGGACAGGGAGCGAAAATGTTGCTAGTAGATCACTAGGCATAATAGGGAGAGGACCCACTCTTATTTCCACCCTTTGATTCCTGGCCCTGTGAACGCTGGCTACGAGAAAAGCAGCACCATCCGTTGGACGCTGATTTAGAGCATATACAGCGTGGAGGACATTGCTACAGCCCTGCAAGGTATTGCCACCTAGAGGGCCCTGTAATTGAGTCTTCAAAAGGCCAGTACAGGGACTTCCCTGGTGGCGCAGTGGTTAAGAATCCGCCTGCCAATGCAGGGGACACAGCTTCGAGCCCTGGTCCGAGAAGATCCCACATACCGCAGAGCAGCTAAGCCCGTGTGCAACAACTACTGAAGCCCGCGCGCCTAGAGCCCGTGATCCACAAGAGAAGCCACCGCAGTGAGAAGCCCTCGCACCGCAACGAAGAGTAGTCCCCGCTTGCTGCAACTAGAGAAAGCCTGCGCGCAGCAACAAAGACCCGACGCAGCCAAAAATAAATAAATAAATTTATTTTAAAAAAAGGCCAGTACACCATTCTATAAAGCCAGCTGCTCCAGGATAATGGGGAACATGATAAAACCAGTGAATTCCATGAGCATAGGCCGATTGCCAGATTTCGTTTGCCGTGAAGTGAGTTCCTTGATCAGAAGCAATACTATAAGTCCACGGATGGTAAATTTGGCAGAAGGACTGTGTTCAGGGACCTCCTCGCCATCAATTTTCCCATCGTGTTCTTTCTGAGTCCCTTATGACCCAGCTAACCACTGAGCATAGCCTGTGAATCAATATAGACTCATACCTCTGGCCATTTCATCTTCTAAGCAAGATGAATAATCAGGTGCACTGCTTGAAATTCTGCTCACTGGAAGGATTCCCTTTCATCACTGTCCTTCAGGGATGTCCTAGAAAGAGTCTGTACTGCTGTGGATGTTTACTTGGTCCAGAACCATGTGTAAACCAAGCCTGAGTTTTCTCTTCCTCAGTCAGCTGGTTGCCAGGAGCTCTGCAGGAGGCCGTGAGTGTGGGATGGGGGAGAGAAGGTAATGTAGCGGGAATAGGAGTCATGAGCATTTGGACCAGTTCCTCATGAAATTTACCTGTGCCCACTGGGCCTCTTCAAGTACAGTCTCGACGATACCACCTCCATTTCATAATGAGCACTGTGGTACTGCCCGCTCTTATGGCTTGGTAGGTCAGACAGTACCTAGTTCATGAAGGGCAGCTCAGATCACATGGTAATGGGGTAGCCTATGGTCAAGTGGCCAGCAGCAAGCCAAACGCTGTTTCCCAAAAAGAGTAATCACCCACAAAATCCTAAGGGTCTGTTCTATGATTCACCTGTGGGAACCTGCCAACGGCTCCGATCATCTCCAGCCACCAGTGACACTCCAAGTGCCGTTGGATCTGCTGCATCATGTAGCCCAACTGGCAGAGCAGCGTACGCAGCAGCCTGGACCTGTTGCAGAGCCTTCTCTTGTTCTGGTCCTACTCAAACTAGCAGCTTTGAAGGTTAATTGCTAAGTGGGCCCTAGTAGCATACCTAACTGAGGAATATGTTGCCTCCAAAATCCAAAAAGACTCACTAGACATTGTGCCTCTCTTTTGGTTGTAGGAGGTGACAAAAGCAACAATTCGTCCTTTACCGTAGAAGACATGCCTTGACATGTCCCACACCACTGGACACCTGGAGATGTCACTAAGGTGGGAGACTGCTGAATTTTTGTGGGGTTTATTTCCTACCCTCTGACACACAATTGTCTTATCAATGTCTAGAGTATTCGCTACTTTCTTTTATTTATTTATTTATTTATTCTTTGTTGTGGCACGTGGGCTTCTCTCTACTTGTGGTGTGTGGGCTCCAGAGCACGAAGGCTCTCTAGCTGTGGCATGCAGGCTCAGTAGTTGCGGCCCGGGGGCTTAATTGCCCCATGGCATGTGGGATCTTAGTTCCCTGACCAGGGACCCAACCCGCGTCCCCTGCATTAGAAGGCAGATTCTTAACCACTGGACCACCAGGGAAGTCCCTAGAGTATTTGTTACTTTCTGTTCACCAAGTCCAATCAGTACAACATCCATAATGGACCTGCATGATGTCTTGTGGAAGGAAAAGGCCATCAAGGATCTCGGGGACTAAATTATGACATAGGGCTGGAGAGTTGATACGCACCTGAGGAGGGATGATCAGGTATATTGCTTGCCTGTCCAGCTGAAAGGATACCACTTCTTGAGGTCTTTACTAAGATGTATTGAAAGAAAAGCATTTTCCTGGCTGATAGTTGCACACTAGGTTCCAGGATGTTATGGGCTGAATGCTTGTGTCCCTCTCAAATTCATGTGTTGAAATTCTAACCCCCAATGTGATGGTATTAGGAAGAGGGTACTTTAGGTCATGAGTGTGGAGCCCTCATGAATGGGATTAATGCCCTTATTAAAGAGACCCATGGGACTTCCCTGGTGGTCCAGTGGCTAAGACTGTGTGCTCCCAATGCAGGGGGCCTGGGTTTGATCCCTGGTCAGGGAACTAGATCCCTGCTAGGTTCAGGGAACTAGAACCTACTGCAACTAAGACCTGGTGAAGTCAAATAAATAAATAAACATTAAAAAAAACATTTGAAAAATAATAAAGAGACCCATGTGGGAACTCACTGGCGGTCCAGCAGTTAGGACTCCGCACTTCCACTGCAGGAGGCACAGGTTCGATCCCTGGTCAGGGAACTAAGATCCCACATGCCGTGCAGCGTGGCCAAAAAAAAAAAAGAGAGAGAGAGAGAGAGAGACCCATGTGAGGACAGAGCAAGAAGATGACCCACCCACGAACAAGGAAGTGGGCTCTCGCCAGATGCTGAATCTGCTTGATCTTGGACTTTTCAGCCTCCATAACTATGAGAAATAAGTGTTTGTTGTTTAAGCTACCCAGGCTGCGGTATTTTTGTTATAGCAGCCTGACTAGACTAAGACACAGGGGAGGTCTCAAGCAATGAGACCATATCTGGAACAGCAGCAGCAATGGAGTCAGCATCTGAATAAGTTTATGATAATCCACTGTCACTCTCCAAGATCCAACTATTTTCTGCACAGGACAAACGGGCAAGTTGAATGAAGATGTGGCGAGAATCACTCTTCCAGCACTTTTCAAGTCCTTCATGGTGGCAGTAATGCCTGCAGTCCCTCTGGGAAAGTGGAATTGCTCTTGGTTTACTAATTTTGCAGATACAGATGGTGCTAGTGGCTTCCATTTGGCCTTTCCTACCATAGTAGCCCTCACTCCACAGGTCAGGAAACAATGTGGGGATCCTGCCAGTAGCTGAGTATGTCTATTCCAATTATGCATTCCAGAACTGCAGAAACAGCCCCAGGTTGGATTTCAGCCACCACTGGGAAAACTATGAGTTGGACCTGAGCTAAAACTCCATTGATCTCCTCACCTCCATGAGCCCCTACCACAGTGGTGTTTTGGATCAGTTCAGAGCTAGCATCCAGTAATCCCTGGAAAATGTGATTATTTCCTTTTCCCCAGTGCACGGTCACTCTGGTAAACAGCCATAGGTCCCTTTTGGCAGCAGGGAATTCCCTGGTGGTCCAGTGGTTAGGACTCAGCGCTTTCACTGCCAGGGTCTGGGCGGGTTCGATCCCTGGTCGGGGAACTAAGATCCCACGTGCCACGCAGTGCGGCCAAAAAAAAAAATTCTTAGCTTGCAAGTTGTACAAAAACAGCAGAGGAGTGGATTTGGCCCATAGACACAGTTTGCCAATCCTTGCCTTGGTGATTTAGAATATACATCTTTAATTAATCTCCATCTGATTTCAAATAATATTATGCTACTTCACATAGAGGGAAAGAAACTTATAACAGTCTACTCACAATTCCTCCCTCCCATCTTTTGTATATTATTGTCATCTATTTTATTTTTGTATATGCTATAAATCCACATCGCTATTATTTTTGCTTTAGATACTCAATTATCTTTCTAGGTGATTAAAAGAGTCTAAACATGCCTTTTATATTTACTTTTTTTTTTTTTTTGCGGTACGCGGGCCTCTCACGGTTGTGGTCTCTCCTGTTGCGGAGCACAGGCTCCGGACGCACAGGCTCAGCGGCCATGGCTTACGGGTCCAGCCGCTCTGCAGCATGTGGGATCCTCCCGGACCGGGGCACGAATCCGTGTCCGCTGCATCGGCAGGCGGACTCTCAATCACTGTGCCACCAGGGAAGCCCTATATTTACTTTTATTTTAACCATTTCTGGAGATCTTCATCTCTTTGTGTAGGTCCAAATGCCTATTCTGGTATCATAGTCTTCCACATGAAGAACTCCTTTATGATTTCTTATAGTATAGGTCTGCTGGTGATGAAATCTCTCAGCTTTTGTTTATCTGAAGAAGTCTTTACCTCACCTCATTTTTTAAAAATTATATACCGTAAAACTGACTTTTTTGCATACAGTTCTATGAGTTTTGAGATAAGTATAGGATTCTCTAACCACTACAAATGATATAGAATAGTTGTGCTTTCATTAAAAAAGAAAAAAAAAGCTTTTTATTTTGAAATAATTATAGACTCATAGGAAGTTGCAAACAATAGCATAGAAAGTCCTGTGTACCCTTCACCTAGATTTCCTCAGTGTTAACATCTTACATAACTATTGTACAACATCAAAACTTAACATTGTCAATTCAAGAAACTGACATTAATACAATACTGTTAATCAGACTTATTAACACCTTATTTACATTTCACCAGTTTTTATATGCACTCATTTATCTGTGTGTGTGTGTGTAGCCATATGCAATTTTATGCCATGTGGGGATTCATGTTACTAGCACCTTCATCTTTGAAAGATATTCTTGCTGCAAATAGAATTCTGGGTTGATGTTTCTTCAGCACTTTAAAGATGTCAGTTCATTGTCTTGCTTGTATAGCTTGTATGGCTGTTAGCATCACTGACTCCATCTTGGGCCCGTTCAGTTCCTCCCGTCCTTCCACTGACCCTACGTTGGGCTGTACTGGGTAGTAACTCTCCTCTCTGTCATCAAGGGCTTTGTAGTTAATAGATAATGTTTAATGATCGTTAGGTCCAGGTGGCTTCTATGGTCTGTTAGTTCCCAAACAATGATGAAGACGTTTGCTGACGTATTCCCAGCACCCAGAAGACTAGCTACCTATTCATAAATCTTGACTTAGGAATGCATTCTGTGTTTCCAAGCACATAGCCCCGTACCCTAGGTTAACTATAAAATTGCCCCAATGGCCCCTCGGTGGTACGCAGTGCAGCTGTGAGTGCTTATGTGTCGCTGCCCGCCCTGTAAGTTATCCTTTAACAAACTGATCCATTGATTACATGAAGCTGCTTCCCTCATTTTTCAATCTCAAGATACCTTTTCAGTTCAGTGAGCACTTTTTGCTCCCTCTGTCCTCCAACGTAGTTTCTGATAAGACATCTGCTGTAATTCTTATCTTTGTTCCTTTGCGTGTATTAATGTATCTTTTTTTCCCTCTGTCTGCCTTCAGGATTTTCTCTTTATCTTTGATTTTCAGCAATTTGTCTATGATGTTTCTAGGTGTTTTTTTCTTTTGTGTTCTTATTGGCGGGGGCATTATTTATCCCACTTGGTGTTCTCTGTGATTCTTACATCTATGGTTTGATGTCTTTCATCATTTTTGGAAAAGTCTCATCCACTATCTCTTCAAGTGTTTCTCCTGCCCATTTTCTCTCTTTCTTCCTTCTGGGATTCCAGTTACACATATATTCGATAATCTGATTTTGTTCCACAGCTCTTGGATGCTCTGTTCTGTTTCTTTGTTTTTTCACTTATTTTTCTCTTTGTGTTTCAGTTTGGATAATTTCTATTGAACTGTCTTCAAGTTTACCAATTCTTTCCTCAGTTTTGTTGAGTCTGGTGATGAGTCCATAGAAGGCATTCTTCATTTCTGCTACCGTGGTTTTTTTTTTTATTTCTAGATTTTCTATTTGACCCATAACTTCCACCTCTGCTGAAATTCCCCATCTGTTTATGCACGTGGTCCCTCTTTTCTACTAGTGTTTCTAACATATAAATCATGATTGTTTAAAAGTCCCTGTCTAATAGTTTCAACAACTGCATCATTTCTGAGTCTGGTTTGGTTGACTCTTTGTCTCTTGACAATGGTTTTCTTGCCTTTTAGTGTTTTATAATTTTTGACCAAATTCTTGACATTGTGTGTAGAATGGTAGAGACTAAATGAAATGGTATTAATTCCTGGAAATGGGTATGTATCTTCTGCTAGACAATTAGTGTAAGAGCTTAAGTCAGTGTAGTCAGGAGCTGGTTTGGACTTTGCTGTTGCTATGGTTACCTTCATTGCACTACTGGCTTCCACTTTGTCTAGCATCATCTCAAACAGATGGGGATTGGGCTGCTGGAGGGTTTTTAATCAGTGCTCCTGGTCCACCCCTCAACTTTCCATCCCTTGGTTGGGCTGCTGTTGCTTGTTACTTGGTGCTTGCTAGCCTGGTGGAGGGGGGTGTGGTGTGTATCTTATCCTGGTCCAGCCTCAGTCTTTGGCAAACTGTATCCCTGGGCTTGGGGACGGGGCTTCCTCAGTGATCCTGCTCCTCCTCCCCACGGCAGCAAAACTCTGCCTTGTTATCTTTGGCAGATCCATATGGGAGAGTTTCCTGCCCCTCCCCAGTGATAGGAGCCTTGTAATGGTATTGGCATAGGATCCTGCTACAGGATGGTTTCCTGCCCCTCCCACTTTCCTCAGCTATAATAGGTTGTCGTTTGTGCCCTGCATGGGAGGGTTTGCTGCCTGTCCCCAGCAGCTTCATTCTACAAAGGGGAAGGGTCCTGATGAGGTTGAGACTTCCCACCTTCCCTGCAGCTGCAGCCACTTCCCTCCTCCAGACCTGATGGAGGTCTGTGGAGAGAAACCTGCAAGAGGGTACAAACTCATGTTGTGTCTGAGATTTCTGGGGGTCCATAGATGGCCTGTAGCAACTTGTTACGCATTTTCCTGAATCCTTTACATGCTTGGCACTTAGTAAATGCACAATGCATACTTATTGTATATTCAGAGGAAATCATTGAACTTTTCTGAGTCTGTTTCTGCACTTATAAAATGGGGCTGATACAAAAAAAAAAATGGGACTGAGAAGGCCCACCTCACATAGAGTTCATATGAGGTAATGGTTATGAAAGGGCTTTTAAGCGGAGAGTAGCAAGCACATAGACAGGATGATTGATCCTGGGGTCTCTGCTTGCTTAGCTGTGTAAAGGCTTGGAGGCAGTGAAGGCTGAGAAGTGCTGTGAGACCTGGACGGAACGTGAGGAGGGTGTGGGTGGTGGGTGTGGTAAGGATACTTGTGGGAAAAGAGGATGCAAACTAAAAGGTAAGCTCCAGTTCAGACTGTGTGATTTAAATTCTGGCTCCCACAGTAAATCCCTGTGTCACCTGGGGCAAGTTGAATAACCACTTTGGGGCTCAGCTGCCTCATCTGTTATACGGGTTTTGAGATTTTTTTGTGGTAATTCAATTAATTAATACTTGTCAGGAGTTTAGAATAGTGCCTGGCATAAAGTACTTAATAAATATCAAGGGTTTTTGTTTTGTTTTATTAATTCACTCATCCATTCAACAAATACTTAGAACCTACTATGTGCTAGGCATTGTGCTAGGTGCTGAAAATACAGCATTGAATGAGATAGGGTTCTTGTTGTTAGCTATCAAGAAAAGCAGTCACCGGACAAGAAATCTCCATTGCAAAGAGCTTTCTAAACTTGAAAGTGCTGGGGAGGGACTTCCCTGGTGGTCCGGTGGTAAAGAATCCTCCTTCCAATGCAGGGGATGGGGGTTCGATCCCTGGTTGGGGAACTAAGATCCCACATGCCGCAGGGCAACTAAGCCCACGTGCCACTACTACTGAGCTCACGCGCCTCAACTAGAGAGCCCGCGTGCTGCAAACTACAGAGCCCACGCGCTCTGGAACCCCGGCGACACAACTAGAGAGAGAAAAACCTGCACGCCACAACTAGAGAGAAGCCTGCGTGCCAAAACGAAGAGCCCGCACTGCAACGAAAGATCCTGCGTGCCTCAACGAAGACCCCGCCTGCCGCGACTAAGACCTGACGCAGCCAAAAATATAATAATAATAAAATAAAGAAAATTTAAAAAAAAAAGAAAGCGCTGGTAAATATAAAAGTGTATCTCCAAGGAGGTAACCTTTGAGCTGAGGCTTGAAGAACAAGCAGGAATTTGCTAGATAAAGGGCAGGGAAGAGTGGGAATTCCCTGGTGGTGGTTAGGACACCTGGCTTTCACTGCTGGGGCCCAGGTTTGATCCCTGGTCGGGGAACTAAGATCCCGAAAGCCGTATGGTATGGTCAGAAAAAAGGGGGGGGGGGCAGGGAAGAGTGTGACAGGCAAAGCAAACAGCAGGTGTAAAGACTGAATTAGGAAGACTCAAGCACCTGGAAGAAAGCCAGTGAGGCTGGAGCTCGGAGGGGGCGGGGGGAGGGAATGCCCATTGGCCTCGTCCTCAGGATTGGGCTTTATCTTAAGATCAATGGGAAGCTATTGGAGAGTATAAGCAGGGGAGTGACACGACCAGCTTTGGGGTTTTGTTTTGTTTTGTTTTGTTTTTTGCGGTACGCGGGCCTCTCACTGTTGTGGCCTCTTCCGTTGCGGAGCACAGGCTCCGGACGCGCAGGCTCAGCGGCCATGGCTCACGGACCTAGCCGCTCCGCGGCATGTGGGATCTTCCCAGACCGGGGCACGAACCCATGTCCCCTGCATCGGCAGGCGGACTCTCAACCACTGTGCCACCAGGGAAGGCCAGCTTTGAGTTTTTAAAAGCGGTTCTGCCAGCTGTGCCGAGAATAGATTGGAGGAGAGTTGGAGTCGAAGCAAGGAGACCAGTCAGGAAGCAGAGAAAAAGGGGGGCATGACACATCTAAGGCAGCAGGGAGTCTGCACTTGGACCTTGTGTACCATTTCCTTTTCCTTCCAGAGCACCAAGACAAAAACCTGGTTCTAGAGAGGGAGTTTGCTAGAAGTGCAAGCGAGCTGATTCTTGCTAGTTTTAAGATATGACCACCAGAGGGCGCAAAAACACTAAAGAGACTCGGGATCGGCCCTGATCCACCTCCCCAGGCTGAGTCCTGGGATTCAAAGGCAGCCTGAGGGCGTGCCCTCCCCTCGCCCAGTTAGATGGCTGACTCTAGGGCCCACAGGAGCCAGCCTCCAGTTCCTTTGTTAGAAAGCAGTGAACAAACTGAAGGAATCCTGGACTGGGAGCCTGAAAATGTGAGTTCAGTCCTTCCCTACAGCTCCCCGACTTGGGCAACTTGCCCCTGTTTTCCCTTCTGCCCCCTCATTTGGCCCAGGTCCCCGGCCCTCATTTCAGAGAGAAATGTAGGGGTTCAGAGCCTGGTGTTTGAGCCACCTGGGTTTAATCCCCATTCCAACCACAAACTAGCTAAATAACCTTGGTCAAGTGACTTCACCTGTCAAAGCCCCAGTTTCCATCTCTGTTAAGTGGGAATCCTGACACATCCCTTGCACTGTTGCAAATTATGAGATAATGTCTGTAAGTACTTAGCGCAGTGGCTGGCACATAATAATTGCTCAATATATGTTTATTATTCAGATGGAAATGTGACTCACATTCATTAAGTGCTTAGTTAGTATCCAGGACTGGGGTTTTACTAGTAATTCTTTTTGTGGCTTTTGGCAAGATTCCTTCCTTTTTCTGAGCCTCAGTTTCTCCAACAGAAAAACAGAGGGTTAGATCAGAGTGGATTCTCAGTAGGAGCCATTCCAGCCCTGACACTCCAGGCTGTTTCTCTTTCTCTCCCTCCTACCTCTCCCTGCTTCCTTCCTTTCTTCCATCTATCCATCATTTATTCATTCATTCAACAATTATTTATTGAGTATCTACTATATTCCAGATGCAGGAAACAAAACAGACCGACATCAAAGCAGGTGTCCATCACTGAGAGCTAGTCTGTTGGAAGCATGTTTGTTCTAAACCTTCTTTGTCCTCTCTTCCAGCAATCAATCTTGCAGGTTATTTCATGTTTAGAACAGGAAAAAATTGTGCCAAGAGTTTATTTCTGTGCATCCCTGTGTGGCTGTGTACACACACACATTTATATATAACATTTGCAGCAGCGTTGTCATGGTAACCGTTTTTTGGTGTCTCTGGGCATGAGGGCTGCCTGTGAGTGGAGGAGCTTTTATGGAGCACCCCCTGCATGCACTTTTGTGTGGCGAGAATTCCTGCTGGGAGAGTTCCCCAAGAGCCTTTGCCGGCCCTTTTGATCATTGCTGCCTACTTTTCTCATTGATCTTGTCGGATGTGAGTGAAATTGACTGGGGGAGTTGAATGTCAAGTTCAGTGACTGGCAGAGCAAGATCCTCCCCGGACATCTGACAATGAGTGGCGTGGATAGGTCAGCTTGGGCTTTTTGTCTTTTTAAACCCTTGATTTGGGAATGTTTAAGGCTTCGGGGAAGACTCGGATGAAAAGGCAAAAGCAGCCAGGGAATGTATTTTCAGAAACGACAGCTGCAGCAGCCGCTTTTGAACTTGGTAGGCAGTGCCAGAGCCGGGAGGGGCGGAGTGCCAGCAAGAGGGAGAGAAGGGACTCACTATTCACCACGCAGCCTGGCCCCATCCTGGGTGCTTGGCATACGTTATCTCCTGTAATCCTCGAATCCAGCCTGTGAGATAGACACGGTGGTTCTTAGCAGGAAACTGGGATGGAGAGGAAAAGGGGCCTAGCCAGGAAGTGGCAAAGGTGCGAGATTCAAACTCAGGCTGCAGGCTAACTCCAGTGCCAGGGTTCTACCCACTACTTGGGCCGCTGGACCACTCTGCAGCCAGGTTCCCCTCACTTCCGGGCCAGGAACTGGGGGGAGGGGCAGCCAGAAATGGCAGCCCAGAGATTCAAATCCTCACAAACGCCAAGTCACAGCAGCAGATCCAATCATGGGCCGCCATGAGATGAACGAATCAAATCTTATGCACGTATTACCTTCACTCTAAATACAGGAGCTGGCTTGTGTTTTGGTGTCGTGAGAGCTTCCCGTGTACCAGGCATTGTTTCACGTCTTTATTATTAGTCTGAGACCGATGCTATCTCGTCATTACTCTATTACAGATAAAGAGAGTGAGGTACAGAGAGGTTAAATGTCTTGCCCAAGATCACACAGCTAATGAGCTGAGATTTGATCCCAGGCAACCTGGTTCCCGCGCCTGAGCTCTTAACTGCTGTGCCTTTCTGGTCCATGAGTTAGAGTTCTGTGTGTGTGCAGTTCTAACGGAGCCATGTGGACGCTCCCCTCCCCAAAGAGCTTCCGCTATTTGAGAGATAAGAGTTAAGGGCTTCGCTGGTGGCGCACTGGTTGACAATCCGCCTGCCGATGCAGGGGATGCGGGTTCGTGCCCTGGTCTGGGAAGATCCCACATGCCGCGGAGCGGCTGGGCCCGTGAGCCATGGCCGCGGAGCCTGTGCTCTGCAACGGGAGAGGCCACAACAATGAAAGGCCCGCGTACCGCAAAAAAAAAAAAAAAAAAAAAGAAGCGTTAAAGGGAGAGGGAAGAGGATACTCTTTTATTGATGATCTCCTATGTGTCCAGTACTGAGCTAGGCCTTTCTACCTCACAACTTTGCTGGAACATTAGAACTACTATAATCCCCTTCATACAGATGAGAGGAATAAAGGTCCAGCAAGGTGAAGTGATGGGCTAAGGTTTTAGAACTGGGATTCGAGCGAAGACCTGCATTTTCCAAAACCCAAGCCCTACGCTGCAGAAGTCAAACAGCACTGCCCTGGGCCTTTCTCCCACGTTTCTCAGCTATGGTGCCAAAGAGGTGTTCAGGTGTTCTCCTGAGAGCAGGGAAGGCCCCTCTAGAAACCCTTGTACGGCAGAGGACCCTGACCTGCCCAAATCGAGGTGCTCCCCCAAATCTGCCAGAGTAGGGTTACACTCAGTAACTCAACCAGCATACATCCCACAACTACTTACGGAGCGCCGTCTAGTGCCAGGCTCTGGGCATGTAGCAATGAAAGCGCGTCATAGTCCCTGCCATTGGGAGCTTACTTTCTAGCAGGGAACAGCCATGATACAAGTTAAGTACCTGTGTGAGAAGTGCAGGGAGCTGTGGGTGTGAATAAGAGACTACTGGACCTGGGTTGATAACTGATGTGGGTGTTTTATGTTTATTTAAGGGGTACCTTCCCAACACTTTGGCTTGAGAAGGTCAAAGATATCACTTAGGGCTTCCCTGGTGGTGCAGTGGTTGAGAGTCCTCCTGCCGATGCAGGGGACATGGGTTCGTGCCCCGGTCCGGGAAGATCCCACATGCTGCGGAGCGGCTAGGCCCGTGAGCCATGGCCGCTGAGCCTGCGCGTCCGGAGCCTGTCCTCCGCAACGGGAGAGGCCACATCAGTGAGAGGCCCGCATACCGCAAAAAAAAAAAAAAAAGATATCACTTAGTGCTTTTGGCCAAAGCCAAAAGCCGGCCACACTGCAGCATGAAATGAAAGAGGCTTCTATTTTCTTCATGTTCAGAAATCAGGTTGTGATACTTATCCTCAGGCCATTTCCAGCTTCATAGAAAAGATAAATAAGCTAACGTCTGTTGAGTATTTATAATGTGCCAGGTACTAGGCTACATTGAAGTCCCTTATGCACACAGTGTGATAGAATCACAAGAAAATATCCCAGCACAAAAGTAGCAGAAGGTGGGGATGGATTAAATTTGTCTGGGAAGGAGGGAGAATCAAGGAAAATTTGTCCCATAAGATGATACTTGAGCTGGGTTTTGAAGGATAAATAGGAGCTCGCTAGGCAATCCAGGAGCAGGAGACACTTCAGGTGGAGGAAACAGCATCTGGAAAGATTGGGAGACATGAAAGTGTATGGCCATTCAGGGGGCATGTGGTGGGAACTGAGGGTGCAGAGATTGCTAAGAGCCAGATGCAAAAGGGCCTTAGGCACCTGGCTGAGGAACCTGGCCTCTATCTAATCCCCACTTTCCCTGCATGAGGGTGAAATCCAAAAACCTTCTTCAACTTCTCTGTTCAAGTGGAAGAAAAGGCGTGTGACAAGGGTGGAGGGGAAAAAGCATGATTGCCAAATTTGGGAAGCTGAAAAATGTTCATCTGCAGAATTAATTCTAAATCGCTGCTATTTTCATACTCATGCTGGTGGGAAAGGCAGAGCATAGCAACGCGCCTCAGCCTTTTTCCAGGTGTCTGGAGTGCTGGCAGGCCAGGCCAGGCCAGGCTGGCAGGCCGGCTCCCACGGAGATCACTGGAGCCAGCCTGATGCTGGGAGCCAGCTGTGGGCATCTGGAAATCCAGCTTCCTCTTCTAGTCATTAGATGGGGGGAAATTGGAATCCAGGATTTTCCCAAGGCAGTAAACTTGGCAGGATGATTAAATGGCATTAGGCTTGACAAGGGCCAGGGCAAGGCTGGACCACCCAGGTGGACCACCCAGGTGGCCAGAAGGATGTGGTTTCCAGATTCAAGATGGGATATGTGGGTGACTGTGCGAAGTCCCTTGGTTTAGAGAGTGCTGGAGGCCTGCTGGGCAGGTATTAGAGACCTTTCCCTGGGCCAGACCCAGTGGCCATGCAGGTTGATCTCAGGAACAGGGCAGCTCAGCAGATCTGGTATGTAGGGGGTTCTGCTAATAAGATGTGGAAGCAGTAAGATCATGCGCTGCCTTGCCCCCGGCCGAGCAGCCACCTCCTGACCATGTTGGGTGACAGCCAGACAAGGGAGGAGAGAAGGCCCTGTTATGATTCACTTCCTATGTGCGGGTAGTATTGGTACCCAGATCTCCACTGGGGTGTAATGAGAATTAAATGAGTTAATACATGTAAAGAGCTTTGCCCAATGCCTGACACATAGTGAGTGTTCAGTAAATGTTAGCTGTTACTGTTTTTATCTTCTAGACACACTAATGGTTTTTTTCCACTTGCTACCTTACTTAATCCTCAAAACAGCTCTAGGAAGTAGGAATTAATAGGTTAAAAAAAAGTTTGCTTTTTACAGTTGAGAAAACTGAGGTACAATGGGGGGTTATGTAACTCACTCAAGGACACATAGTGAAAAGTGGCAGAGCTGGAGGGAACCTCTACAACTCAACAACAATAACCCCCCCGCCCAATTCAAACATGGGCAAAGGACTTGAATAGACATTTCTCTGAAGAAGGTATCAAATGGTCAGTAAGCACCTGAAAAGATGCTCACTAGGGAAATACAAATCAAAACCACAATGCAATTCCACGTCACACCTATTAGGTGGGTTATTATAAAAAAAAGAAAGAAAAAAGAAAACAATTGTTGGTGAGAATGTGGGGAAATTGGAACCCTTGTGCATTGCTGGTGGGATATAAAGTGGTGCAGCCATTGTGGATAAACAGTATGATGGTTCTGCAAAAAATTAAACATAGAATTACCATATGATCCAGCAATTCCACTTCTAAGCATGTACTCCAAAGAATTGAAAGCTGGTACTTGTGAACAGATACTTGTACACCGCTGTTCACAGCACCATTAGTCACAATAGCCAAAAGGTGGAAACAACTCAAATGTCCACTGATACATGAATGGATAAACAAAATGTGGTATATCCATTCAATGGGTTATTATTCAGCCTTGAAAAGGAATTACATTTTTGACACATGCTACACAAGGTGAACCTTAAAAATATTAAGTAGCTAGACACATAAGTATTGTATGATTCCATTTATATGTGGTACCGAGAGTAGTCAAATTCATAGAGACAAAAAGTAGAATGGTGGTTGCTAGGGGCTGGAGGGAGGGGAGAATGGGGAGTTATTGTTCAATGGGTACAGAGTTTTAGTTTGGGATGTCAAAAAAGTTCTGGAGATGCACAATGTAATGACTGCACAACAGTGTGATTGCCCTGAATTGTACACTTAAAAAGAATTTTATGTTGTATCTTACAATAATAATAATAATAATAATAATAATAAAGAGTTGAAAGAAAGATAAGTGGCAGAATTGGGATCAGGACCAGGTCTCTTTGTCCCCCAGGCTCCTTGGGATGGTTCCCTGGGCCCACTTTCTCCTTTCTAGGAAAATGCACTCCAGTTTTGTTCAAAACTGACTGGTAGAGAGAAAAGCAGTGTCTTGAGGATGATGGGCACACCCAATCGGAATTAGTTCAAGGCATTTGCAAGTGATGTTCAACTTGAAGGACCGGCTAATTCTGAATTCTGTACGAGCCAGGTCAGAGAGCAGAAGGCTGAAGAGTCAGAGGTGGTACCCGTGCGCCGTCCTCTCGTTCTCCTCCCACCTCCACCACCCGCGCCCGCACAGCGGCCGTCATTTTGTGTCAGTCAGTCCACAGATATCTACTGGGCCCTCCAGTACACCACGAGACAGCTCTCAGCCACGAGCTGAGTGTCCTACAATTTAACTCAACTCTGACACCATCTACCTGGAGAGAGCTTCAAATCCCACGGCTCATTTATAAGGGATGGTCTGGGAAGGCCTCTCTGATAAGGTGAGGTTAAGGGCTCAGTCCTACAGGGGTGCCCCACCCCACCCCCCTGCTTCACATGACAGTCGCAAGCCCAGGCTGTTACCTGTGCTTCTGATCCACTGGCTAGAGATTGGAGGTTCCCATGACCCCCCTCCTTGGGTTCAATTAATTTGCTAGGGCAGAGCACAGAACTAAGACAAACATTTTACTTACTGGATCACCGGTTTATTATAAAAGGATATAACTCAGGAACAGCATAGGGCAAAGAATGGGGAAAGGAGTGTGAAGCTTCCATGGCCTCTCTCAGCACCTCCATGCGTTCATCAACGTGGAAGCCCTCGGAACCTTGTCCTTTTGCGTCTTTACGGAGGCCTCACCACAGAGGCTTAACTGATTAAATCATTGGCCACTGGTGATTGAACTCAGTCTCCAGCCCTCTCCCCTTCCCAGAGGTCAGGGGGTGGGATTGAGATTTCCAACCCTCGAATCACAATGTTGTTTCCCCTGGCAACCAGCCCCTCCTACTTAGGTGACCTAGGGCTTTCCAAAAGTCACTTCATTAACATAACAAGTGACACCTGATTGCTTTCTTTGCTTAGGCAATTCTAAGGGTTTTAGGAGCTCTACACCAGGATTGGGATGAAGATCAAATATATATTTCTTATTATAAATCACAATATCACAAGCACACAATACATGTCAGGCACCATTCTAGGGCCTGGAGATACAGCAATGAACAAAACAGACAGAATCCCTACTCCGGTAGGGCTAACATTCTAATGGGGAGGGATAGATAGTAAACTCATGAATATGTAAATATGTCACTGGTTAGATGGTGATGAGTGTAATGAAGGAAATTAAAGTAGGTTAGGGTAGCCTGGGGCTGGGGGTGGGTTGCTAACTTATAAGGGATGATCAGGGAAGGCCTCTCTGATAAGGTGACATTTGAGCAGGGACGTGAAGGAAGTGAGGGAATGAGCAGTGCAGATATCTCAAGGACAGGAAACAGAAAGTGCAAAGGCCCTGAGGCAGGGAGTATATAAAAAGGAACATTGTAAAGGCCAGTGCACTAGAAGAGGAGAGTAGCAGAGAAGCTCTGAGATGTAAAGGTGGGGGTGGGAGATGGAGATCACGTAGGGCCTCGTAGGTCATTGAACAGATTTTGGTTTTTATTCCAACTCAGAAGTGAGGACAGTGGAGGGCTCTGAGCAGAGAACGTGACATGACCTCAACTTTTCTTTTCTTTTCTTTTTAAGATTTAATTTATTTTTGGCTGCGTTGTATCTTCACTGTTGCACGCGGGCTTTCTCTAGTTGCGGCGAGCAGGGGCTACTCTTCGTTGCGGTGTGTGGGCTTCTCATTGCGGTGGCTTCTTTTGGTGCGGAGCACAGGCTCTAGGCGCGCAGGCTTCAGTAGTTGTGGCACACGGGCTGAGTAGTTGTGGCTTGAGGGCTCTAGAGCGCAGGCTCAGCAGTTGTGGCGCATGGGCTTAGTTACTCCGTGGCATGTGGGATATTCCCGGGCCAGGGATCGAACCTGTGTCCCCTGCATTGGCAGGCGGATCCTTAACCACTGCACAACCAGGGAAGTCCTTAATTTTTTCATGTAAATAATTATGGGGATTATTTAACTTGTAGGCCCAGTTACCTATCTCTCTTCCAGTCCTTGCTAGGGGCCCAGAAGAGTGCCTGGTACATAGCTGTCACTCAGTAAATGCTTGTTTAATAAGTCCTGAAGACTGGTTGTGATTCCAGAGGCACATGGGGAGGAATGACCGACACTTGAAGTGGGAAAAGACTGGGGGTGGGGGGATAGGGGGATCCAACTTCTAAATGAGAGGATGGTATCAGATTTGAGAAACACCTTGGTCCAGCAGTGAAAAGAGGTCATGAGTTTCAGTCCAGGTTGTGCTGCTTACTTGCTGTTTGACCTTGAGAAAAAGCCTTTCTTATATCTGGGCTCTACCCCTAAAACCAGGACACTGGGTAAGGTGATCCCCTAAGGCACCTTCAGTCCTGACTAGACTCTATTACAACACTTCAAAAAAAATGTGGTAAATACAAATAACATAAAATTTACTGTCTTCACCATTCTATGATAATATTCTTTGTTCCCTCTTGCATCCTGGTGAAGCTGAAGCATCTGCTGCCGCAGTGCTGGCGGGGGCTGTGGTCCCCTCCAGGAACAGCTGAGAAATGAAGACCGTTACACACACCGTGGGCAAAGAGGTAGGACGACTTGGCCCCAGAAGTGGGAGTGGGAGTGGCAGCAAACTTTGCCTTGGAGGCAAGAGGGGAAGGCATGAAGCTTTGTTGAGGTACCTACCATGCCCTAGGCCCTGGCGATGCTCTCTACAGACCAGCTCCTTTAGGTCTTGCTTTAATCCTTTAGAGGCAGACCTCCTGTTTTTATTTTGCAAATGGCCCAGAGAAGTTAGGAAACTTGCTTAGGGTTGATTGGCTAGTCTGTAAGGTTAGAGTCCAGATCTATCTGAAAGTTTACAACCTTTGAAAGAAACTACCACCCTTACACGGCATCCTACCACTGGGCCCTGGGACGCTGGGCAGGGCCTGCTGGCACAGCTCTTTACTGAAGAACATATGTGGCCAATTATGAACGGGCCTGCAGTATAAGGAATGGGAGAAAATATTTCTTTACTGTTCCCATTGGGCTTTCCCTCCTTCCATTCATGTCCATTTCAAATGGGTGCCAGGTAGTTGCTCTTTCTTTGGTCTTTCTTCCTCCTCCTCCTCCTTCTTCTTTTTTAAAAGTTCTTGGCCTCCCATCTCTATGTCTTAACTGCCTAGGGTCTAGATCTTGGGTCAGCAAGTTCCATGCCCAGCTCTATCTTGTCAGGCCTTGGTGGAGGTTTGCATGTCTCAGAGCGGAGCACCTAATAACATACAAACCTTCTGTGGCTACTGAAGATGGCTTCTGTTGTGCTAAAAGGCCAGTCCCCTCCAGGAGAAAAAAAAAAATGAAAGGGCCAGAGAACTCCAGCTTGCGACAGTATTTTCAAAAGTTTTCAATTAAGAAATTAAGGGGTCCCCCTGAGCCCAATCTTCAGTTCACTCAGAGAAACAGCACAGTGACCCCACATGATAACAAATAAGCAAAGCTCCGTCACCCAGCCACGAGGAGATGCGTAAACCAAGTCTTCACCTGTCTGCTGGCTCTCTGAATGAGGATGGAGAGGTATTTTGATTCCGGGAGGAAATGCAGGTCTCTGTTGGGGGTAGCGTGGTGGGCTCTGGGAACAGTGGCTGGCTGGTCAAAAATTCAAGACTCCTCCTGTGAGCCAGCACTGCCTGCTCCAGGAAGTTCTCACCCTTTTCGCTCCCTGTGCAGTGAGGCCCAGCCTAGGCTCTGCAGTAGCCAGGGCTTCTCCAGGGTAACCTGAAAATCCTCTGGCCGTTCACAATTATTCTGTCCTTTAGCAAGCTCACATCCTTTTTATTGAGTGCTAGATATCAACGATATTTTAAATGACTAGGTAATGTTCCTATGTAAATGAATAATAGTAGCTAAAATGTATCCAACTATGACAATGAGCAAGGGACTGGACTTTGTTGTCTTATTTCTCATGATAAGAGGTGGAGTCTCCATTTTACAGATGAGAAAACTGAGGCTTGAGAGGTTATGTGATTTCTCCAAGGTCATACAATTAATCAATGGCAGGGCTGAGAATCAAATTCAGGTAATCTGATTCCAACAGCTGTACTCTTTATTGCTCAACACTGAGCTTTAAGCATCTACTTGGGAGCCTAGAGAAGGGGAGCCTAGCTCAGCCTGGGGAGCGAGGAAAGGGTGCCCAGAGGAGGCGAGGCCTAAGCCAAGCCTTGAGGCAGGAGCAGGCATAAGCCAACGGGCTGAGAAGGGAGAGGATGGTTTGGGGTCGTAGTCCACATACAGACACCAGGGAGAGGAAGAGAATGGCTTTGTCTGCAGTGGAGCAAAGTGGCTGCAGTTCTGGATCTGAGGTGGAGAGTGGCAGGATGGAAGCGGAGTCCAGATCCTGAAGGGCCTTGAATTTAGACTGGATCCTGAAGGCAATGGGGGAGCCATGGAGGCTCTCAGCAGGCAAGTTCACAAAATCAGCTTCGCTTGTTGACAGTGCCTCTGGCCAGCGTGGGGAGGTTCGTCTGTGGAAGGCAATGGTGGCAAATCAGAACTGGAGTCAGATGCCTGGGTTTGAATGCCAGCATTTCCACTTGAAAGTTATACAAGTTGCTTCTTCATATCTTTAAGCCTCAGTTTATTTGTGAATGGGATATAATAATACCTTGCAGAGTTGTTGAGGTGAGTAAGAGTGAATCTAAGCAGAATGTTTAGCAGAGCTGTACCCTGGCACCCAGGGGGTGTTCAATAAATATTAGCTTCTCTGTGCCAGACGGGAGGTGTTGAGCAGGGCTATGATTGGGATGAAAGGAGAGCGCTCTACCTTTCTGACTTTGCTCCCTATAAGCCTTCCGCATTGATTGCCTGGGGCCAGAATCTTATCAGGGACTTTTACATTATTTTGCCCAAGGTCTATCTGTTTCAAGAGAGATAATGCTCATAAAGTGCTTAGCAAAGACCAGACACACAGTAATCACCCGATGCTTGTAGCTATTAAGTTAGGAAATGAAACTAGCTCAGAAAAGAATAACAGTTAAGCAATGATCAGTCTGTTATCACCCTAGTATACATGGGAAGCCAAATTCTTTCCTGGGAGCAGGTTTCCCTTGGGATAAGGAAGTCTGAGATATGGAACATAGAAGGAGAATCTGGGGAACTGCAGGACCACTTGGGAATTTTTCCTGGAGCCAGTCACGTCTAGAGAAGAGCAGAAAAATCCAATCCCAGGTAAACAGGTGTTACAAATCCAAATGGCTTAGGATTCCAGAGTATGAAGTGGCTCCTGCCTTCCAGTCTGGAGATGGGGGATTATGCTTCCTTTTCTACACCAGGAGCTGTGAAACCCTCTCCGGAAAGATGCAGTTGTGGTATCACCCTCCAGATGCTTCTTCCCAGAGGGAGCTTTTGGAGGTCCCAGGGACTGTCAAGAATTAAGCAACCACGATGTGTAGAGCTTTATGTGAATTGAAAAAAAAAAAAGGCAGTGTGAGGCAGTATAGCAGGAGGCAGAACCCAGCTCTAATTTTGTCTCTGCCAACTACACTCTCCATGTGACCTTGGCAAAGTCTCTTGCCCGTTTCGAGCCTCAATTTTTTCAGCTTCTTCTGTGTGTGATGGTATTGAGCCTCCCTGTGCCTCAGTCTCTACAACTGTGAAATGATTACCACCTCTTTCACAGGACTGTGTGAGATAATGAACTGCTCAGTGCCTGGTTACAGTTATTACCTGGCTTGCTCCCTGATCTCTGCAATTCTTTTCCCCTCAATGATCCTGTGCTTGGACAAGACCCCAACTGGGGGTGGAGTGTGTGGGCAGGGGGTGGGGGGGTGTTGGCTGGTCCTGCTGGGGAGAAAAGGAGCTTATCACCAAGTGTTACGCCCGCATAGGACACCGGGAAGCCGACCACTGGCTGCTGGTCAAAAGGCGCTCCAGTCTCCGGGCAGGCCTTGGAAGAATCCGTCCACAGATCCCCAAGTTAAGGCTGCTGATTAGATAAGGAGGGTCGGATCAGGTCCCCAGGCAACTTGGGAAGCGGCAAGGTTTATTCGGACGAATGAACCTGGATTTCAGATGCAGGTTTGTCCCTGTCCTTTCCTGGCTGGATGACCTTGGGCCGGTCACTTTCCCTCTCTCAGACTCAGCGTGCTCTGGAAATGGAGCTCCTCATCCCGCTCACCTCTGGGTGGACAAGGGCGAAATGTAGACACAATGGACGGGAACTGCGTTAAGGGTCGGCGAGTGCTATTTGTTATGCTAATAGGTCCACCCGGTGGGCTCCTATCCAGCGGTTTCACTCCGGTTAAGCAGTTCCTCCCACCGTAACCGAGGTTTCTCGCCTCACTGCCTCCCGCCCCTACGGACAGGGCTCTGCGGACCGCAGGCTCCAGGGCCGTTACCATTGTTCTTCGAGGCTGGGCGGCAGAGGAGGGATCTCGCAGACCAGACCTCGCCTTTGGTCTCTCCTTCCGCCCCGCACCCCAGCCGCAGCGAGCCTGGAAGCCCCTCTAGCCGATCTTTCCCGAGCAAGCGAGTCCTCCCCGGAGAACTGCCGAACGGCGGCCGAAGGCGCCCCCGAGTGTTTCCGAAGAACCCCGACCTCTCGCAGTCTCCGGAAAGAGCCGAAGGAGCTTCTCACCCTCGGCCTCCCGAACTACTCCGAAAAGGCCCGAAGTTTTCCGAGCGGCCGTCCTGCCGGACTGCTGGAGGCGGCCGCAGCGCCATGTTGGATGCTCTGCTTGTTGAGTGAAGAAAATCCGCCGGCATCGCCTGAGCCCCGCTACCGAGAAGGGCGCCGCTTCCCCCGGGGAGGGGGATAAAGACCCCCTGCCGCCGGCCCATGAGGATATTGCCGTGAAAGGTCCGGTCTCTCCGCCTCCTGCCCCCGCCGGGTCCGGCCCCCCCCCTGGGGTCGCGTTGTCACGGAGACCGGCAGCCGGTGGTGCTGGCCCGCGGGGCGGCTGCTGCTGCCGGCGGCGGCGGCGGCGGCGGCGGCGGCGGCGGCGGCGGCGGCGGGCGTGTGTGACCGGCCCCGGCTCCCTCCTCCTCCTCCTCCCAGCCTCCCCCCGGCCCCCCGCTCCCGCCGCCTCCCCGGGTCTGCCCCCATCCCGCCTCCCCGCTGCCCCCGGCCCCTGCACCCCGGCGCGCCCGGTCCCGCTCTGGGGGGGTTGGTGGCTTCGCTTTGCCATGAGTTTACCGCAGAAACCGGCTCTGAAATCAGGCTCAGCGGCTGCAGCAGGAACCGGACCCGGCACCGGAGCGGCGGCGGCGGCGGCGGCGGCGGCGGCGGCAGCAGCAGCGGTACCGCCTCCTCACCCGGCGGCGGCGGCGGCGGCGGCGGCAGCGGCAGCGGCGGCAGCGGCCCCTCCTCACCCGAACATCAGGGCCCTCCAGACCCAGGCGCCCCAACAGTATCCTTTTCACCTTCCTGCCGGCCCTTCGGCTCTCTTCGCTGCAGACCAGGGGGGCTGTGGCCCCTCCGGGGACTCTCCTGCCGGCAGCTACTGCCCACAGGGAAGGGGCTGCTCCTCCAGGCCACGCACCCGGCTTGGCCGGAGCTTTTGGGGTGCCCCGGCAGCAGCACTACGGGGCACCCCGGGACCCTCTGCACTACTGCGAAAAGTAGCTCCATCGGCCTTGCTTCTGCAGCCCTTCCCTTTTGGAGCTGGGGGACCCTTCCCCCGCTCGCCTCTCCTCCCCTAAACCCTACCTCCCCCCCCTTATTAGGCCGAATTTGCTGGTGCCTGTGACCAGCCCCGCAGGGAAGGCTTTTCTCTGATTGTTGTGAGGACTACACCCTCCTCATCTCCCTTCAGCTCCCCCTGCAGCGGGGCATGGTGGGCTTCTCTAATTATTATTATTAATACATAATAAACTCTATTGGTAAATTTCCTGTGTGAAACTAAACTCAGCTCGTTCCTGAGGTAAGTTGGATTTTAAATCTACGGTGAAATTTTGCAGAAAGCACTCCCTCTGGTTAGTGTTTTTTAGCGATTGGGGGAGTTGTGGTTTGTGGTGGAACGCGATCTAGGGAGGAAATGTTAAACCGGACGCTTCCCTGCGTTTGACCTTTTTAAAGGAAGAGGAAATTAACAGACATTACCCATCACCCCCAAAAGTCTCACTTCTTGGAAGGCTTGTGTTATGCTGAATATTTTTAAAGGGCTTTCAGTTACTCTTCATAGGCCTGATGTCTAGAGGGTACCAGGGACCCTGGAGGAAAGTCTAGTATTGAATGTGTCTAATTTCATGTTATTTGCTTGATTGTAGAATTTTTGGACAGCTTTGATTAAAAAGACTTGGTGACGAGTTATTTTAGTTAAAAACCAGCCGGTGAAGGTAAAACATTGAGTTCATGAATTTCACGGAGACTTAGGCGTTATTAGCTACCTTAGAATAACATTTCATCATCCATCCCTCCCCCCAATCCGTTGTATTTGTGTAAATCAATAAATAATCATTGGATGTTAGATGTGTTTTTGTACTTGTGTCATCGTGTGTTTGACTTTTAGAGAGAGTAGGGTATTTGAGCAAGTGAGAAGCTAACTGCTGTGAGGTCCACAGATTATTTCACAGTCTGTAGTTTGATTCTTGTCTGTGTCCATTGCTTTGAGAAGGGGAAGGTATCTCCCTTCTAGAGTCATTCCAGGTCATCGTTTTGGTTTCTGTCAAGTGCCATTTTCTCTGTTCTTTGAATATTGTTAGTCCACATTTTTTCAATCCAAGCAGTGGTGGCGCAGAGTAAGATAAATTCCATTCCAGTGTCATGTGTGTACTGATTTCATAAGGTTGAACTGCAAGATTCTGTTCAATTAAGAATTGTTCACCAATGAGAATGGTTAGGGATTCCTAAGTGTTTGTTGCGCCTCGAAAACCTGGTTAGTTTTGATCAGTATCCCTAGTTGCTTTACTCTGGGGGAAGAAGTTTGGCTGATATGTCTACTTCAAGGTGGAATTCACTGCTGGATCTCTTAAACATATCTTGACTTAATGCTTTGTGAGTTTAAATTCCTTTTTAATTTCAGTTTTTTTTTTTCTGGTCTTGATTGCCCATATTTGGTTAGGGCTCTAAGTTTCTATACTGTGCCACCAAGTAAATTATTCCTTACCTGCATCTTGGAGCTGTTTTGGAAATTAAATGAAAGGAGGTCCATAGTTATGTGTTCTTGACTACAGAGTGTTAAGTAAGGACTTGAGTACTGAATATGACAGTGCTTGGTGAATTTGGTGGTGTTGTTACTTGGACACAAAGAGCTGTGACTTGAGTGTTTCAAGTGTACTTTTTCTCAGCGCATTTCACAAAGGAAGGACTTATAAAAGCTGTGAGTTGGTTGCAACATAAAAGTAGTTAGTACTACTGCAACAGTTGTTAAACGGGATTTAAGATGTAATTTCTAGTGGAAATAACTTTCATACCTATACGTAGTAATATAGGATACTTGGTTTTATGTGGCTTTAAGTTTTACTTTGCCTCATGTCATCGAAGTAAGATTAAATTTTCTTCTTGATGTATTTCACAATTCTATTATCTTCTCTTTGCTTTACACATTGAAAGGTTACAAACTGCTAAAATCTAAAAGCTTGTATAGTAAATGAAGTGTAGATTACAGATTTCATTAGAACATACCAATGGTGAAATGTTATCAATGGTAATGGGGAATTGGTTAAAAATGGATTGAAATAGAGCAATTCTGCTTTTGTACACTGAGTGTGACTGAGTGTGGGAATTTGTATTTGTTTGATGAAACCACTTTCCAAACCACAAACCATTGTATATAAGTTGATACACATTGAAGCATTGAGACTGGAGTGCAGATTTGGAGTTGCTCTTTCTGTGGCTTGATTAACTCTCCATTTCCTCAAAATATACGGGTGCAGTTGTGTTTGAATTAAATTAATAAGTTCAGATCGTATTTTAAATTTGTAAAAATATTAGAGATTCATGTAACAAGATGTCCTTCATTTGTACTTAGGGTTCAAGTGACAAATCAGAAGTGATAGTGAATTTGAATTTAAACGGAACCTGCTTAAGTAAACATTGGTATGGCGTGGCAGGCTCATAAGGCCATTTCATGGAAAGACGCCTTTGACTGCTGAGAGGCAAGGGATGGGGCATGGCAGAGGGTGGGCAGGAATGGTGGGGATGAAAGAAGAAGATAAACCCTGATATAAAAAGTGCTAATGGCAAGGGAGAAATATGCTTAGAGTTTTATAACATAATCCAGTATGAATAGTTTATGAAATTGGCACTTTAGGATACTTGCCTTGAGATTTGCTCACCTCAGCTTCCCAGTATGAGGTTCCAAGAATCTCAATAGTGATTCTTAACCTTTTCTGGGTAACAAACAACTTTGACATTTTGATGAAAGCTTGTAGATCCTCTCCACAGAAAATTGTACATGCATAGAAAATCTTGCTTACATTTTCAGGGAGTTCTTGGGTCCCCATTAAAAGCCTAATTCTTCAGATGGAAATTGCTCACCCTTGAGATAATTAAAGATAAATGAGTTTGAATTTAGGTCCCCAAGTAGTTCTGACTTAAACAGAACAATTTTGCAGTCTGTTATGAATACACAGTGTTCTATTTATATGGAAAGACTTCAGGGTGTAATTTCTCTCAGGGCTGCTGACACTTCTGGGGAGTCTAGTTACTGTTTGGGGGGAGTTGGTTTGGTTAAGAAATCAGAGCAGTGGGTTCTTTAAAGGAACTAAATTTGGTAAAGGCCTGTGGTGACCCAAAAATGACTTGTGTCCTCAGCTATTTTGTCTTAGATATGACATATATTAAAAGCAAATATTCCCTTTTTTTTTTTGGTATTACAGTTTTCCTTTTTTTTGAGCTCTGTGTTGATTTTCAGTTTTGTAGGCTGAAGCTAATATTTGCTTTCTTCTTTTTTGCCTCTACCAAAGCTAAATCTGAATAATAACAATAGTGTTCATTTACTGAGTGCCTACTATTCTAGGAGCCATACATACATGATTTTATTTAATTCTCACAAGGACTGTAATGAGTCTGTATATATTCCTCATCTGTAAAATACTATCTGTATTTTACAGATGAGGAAACTAAAGTTCAGAGAAGTTAAGTAACATTCCCACAGTCTAGTAAGTAATGGACTGCAGTTCAGACCATGGCTCCAAAGCTTATGAATGTCCTTTGTAGTATGCTGTGCTACTTCTTACCAAGTCTGCATGTGGAAGTGGAAGGAAGGATACCCTCCCATATTTGATAGCTAGGGGAAGTCTGTATAAAGTAAAGGAGCTCTTTGGAGTAATCTAGAATGCACTGATGCTGCACCTTGTTTTAATTAGCTCATAGCCACACACTGCTAGACAAGTAGGTTATCTTTACCTCATTGAGTCTTAAAGCATAGGAATAGGCCTGCCACATTTGATTCAGTGCATGTTTCTGCTTGTTCAGATGTTAGCAAGGCCTCCAGCAAAATACCTTTATAACTAGCAACTAGAACTCGGTAGCTTACGCAGTGGCCAGCAGTCTGTTTACTCCTAAGCCCCACCATCAACAAAGATGGATCTGTGCTTTGGGAGAGCAGATCCTCATCATCCTCTTCTAGCAAGGGAGAGAGGGAGACCAATGCAAGATGGAGATAAAGAAGGAAGAAAGTTAGATGCCTGAGGCATATCAGCTCACATCAGTCACATCCTGCTGCTACTCCCTGTCCTAGGCTTATGGGTATTTTCTGTCAAATTGAGAATTTAAATTACCTAAGGACTGATATGGTGCTTTTCCACATTGGGGTTTCTGATAAGATTTTTACAAAACGTCTGCTAAAAAATGTTTGAAACCCATGTTTTAAATCATAATAGCGTTGCTATTTGTATTGGAGCTTTAATCTAAGTGGCAAGTTTTAAAATTGTTCATTTATCCAGCACCTACTGTGTGCCATACTCAGTGCTAGGTCTGGGGTTGAAATCTTTGCCCTCAAAGAGCTTGGTCCAGACAGGTAAACGGACAGAATACCATGAGGCAAGTACAGTAACTCTGCTATAAGAGCCTAGCCTGGGGGAAGGAGGAATTAGGGCTTCCTAGAAGAAATCTGAGCTAAATTAGAAGGATGAGTAGGAATTACCCAAGGTTTCCCCAGAGCTTTCACCTTCTGCCTGCTGACTTTTCACAATTCCTTTGCTGTTGCTGCTGCATAGAATTTTAGTACTAAATGGATTCCAGGCATGTTTCAGGTTTTTAGCAGGAGCAGAGAAGCTAGAAGGAGGTACCAGAGAACATGGTAATCAAAACACTATTGCTGTAGATTCAAAATATCTTCTGCATCATAATATGAGGAATTAGAGTATGAGAAGATATGTAACAGATCTGATCTCTGTGGTTGGTTCTTTCCTGGTCTGCTTCACACTCATCCCATAATACCCCCCTGCCCTTCTGGTATTAGACTTTGGCTGGGAAGCAGTACCTGCTGGCCTTAAAATATAGATTTTACTTGGTATATTGAGAAGTCCACCTGATTTGGAGTAAAAAAAAAAATCTGGATTCAAGTTTGGCTTTTCCATTTTTTTTTTTTTTTGCGGTACGTGGGCCTCTCACTGTTGTGGCCTTTCCCGTTGTGGAGCACAGGCTCGGGACGTGCGAGCTCAACGGCCATGGCTCATGGGCCCAGCCGCTGCGTGGCATGTGGGATCTTCCCGGACCGGGGCACGAACACGTGTCCCCTGCATTGGCAGGCGGACTCTCAACCACTGCGCCACCAGGGAAGCCCTGGCTTTTCCATTTTAATGTGTTATCTTGGACTAGTCACATAACTACTTTGGGCATCAGTTTCCCCTTCTCTAAAACGAAGGGGTAAGACTAGTTTATAGTTTACAGAGTGATACTCTTGAATTGTAATGGCTTTTAACTCTGAAGATTATGGTTTGAGGTTTGTTTTGTTCTTGCAAGTAGGCGGGAAGGATTTATAGAGACCTATTAATGGTTTCTTAGTTTGTCTGATGGTCAGTGACACGTTTCTGTGGTGACTTACTGATACTAGAGGCATTCTGACATGGATCATAGGGAAGGCAGCTTGCTCATATGAGAAGAAACCTCTGTTTTTTGTTTTATTAATGTTAGATTTAGCCAAACAGACTGAAATACTTCTGTGACTTAGTGAAGACTATATTGTCTGTGGTGGGATGGCTTGAGGCTGTAAAATAAGGTTGCCACCATGGTCAGATGCTGCCTTGCTCTGGGTGATGATCCAGTTAGTTCATTTATGAGGTATGACGGAAAGTAAGTTCTGAAGGAAACTCCTGTGATGAGAAAATCTATTTTTACTTCAGGAATAATACTTCGAGCTAATATAATACGAAATGAAGTATTTCCTGATTATTAGGTAGGTGCCTGACTTCAAGTAATGTGTAAACTGCAGGTGAGATTTACATGGATGAAATACTGCAGGATCCCAAGATGCTTCTGAATTCTCAATTGGTTCATCGTTCTTTGGCTTGCTGCCAACCAGAAGTTTTTCACTCTCCTATACTCTTAACTGAAATTTGAGATAGTTTGAACTATTTAAAGTACATTTGAAATTTGTCAGTTTTTATGATCTTTATTAACTAGTAGTTGTTTTGTACTTTTTTGAGCCCTGTGTGTGTTTCCTGACTCTTCTGAGACATTAAATTTTATCTGTAGAGAATGTAAACTCCATAAAGGCAGAGATTTTTGTCGCTTTTGTTCACTATTGAATTGCTAGCACCTATAACAGTGCTTGGCAGGTAGTAGGAAGTCTATAAATATTTGTTGAATGAAATGTTGATTAAGTTAGAGTCGAGGAATCAGTTTAAGATAAGTTTTGGAGTAATAGAGATGGCATCACAACACACTTTTCACACTCAAAGCTGCCCTAAATTGTTTGCACTGATGTGTAATTGAATTGAAAATAGTTTCATAATTTCCTTTGAGATGGCATAAGCATTGACCCAGTTTACGTAGCCATCTAAAATGGCTGGGTTACATTTGAAGTATAGATACTGAGGATTAGAATTTGTATAAAGGCCAAGGAGAAAAAACATTTATAGTCAAATGTAACTATTAAAATTTTTGTTTTATAATTATGAGTAACACATCATCAATTCAGAAAATTTTTAAATATGGAAAAGTAAAAAGTCAGTCATAATCGTAGTACATAGAGATTACCACTGTTTAACATTTTGGTTTATTTCTTGTCCTTTTTTCTATGGACTTTAGTTTTAATGGACTTAAAATCTGCCCTTTTTTGTAACATAACTTAAGGTTAAATTACATACAGTTTTGTATCTTGCTTATTTTGTTACTGAACTATCTGCCAGCAGAAACTACTTTTTGAATAGTTTTATTCTTCATCAATTTGGAATGAACTATTTTTGTTTCTTTGGAAAGGTCTTCTTTCACCTTTGGCTTGTAGCTCAGAAGTTATCACTGCACATTAGAAAGAGAAGGGCTGAAACCTTTATCAAGAAGTCAGACATTTTTGACTTGTTGTGCCTATAATGTTTTGCATTATTTATGACATTAAAACTTGATCTAACTTCACAGATTTTCCCCCCTACAGTTACGTACATTTAAAAAATTATTCCTTTGAATCCATCTTCATCCATATATTCAATCATACTTAAAAAAGACGTGGCCAGGGTGGTATTTGCTAGTTATGAATTGTATGCATGTGTGATATTGCCTTGATTCCTTTAATTGGTTTTCAACAAACGTTGGTATTATATGGAGTGATTGAGGAGGGAGGAAAAGACCATATGCGGTCTCATGTGGAGTTAGGGAAATAAGATTGAAGCATGGGAACAAACAGAATTTTGGAATAACAAGGGGGAGAACTAGGTGGCAGTAGAAATAAGTACAGCCAGTTTTGAGCCAGAATACAGTATTTTTACATTGAGAATGGAAAGGACTGAACCTTGAAGATAGAATGGAGGAATGTAAGAAGGAAAGGGTGACTCTGACTCTTTCTAGGCCCTAGAAAATAGCGTATAAAAAACAGAATTTGAACTGAAAGATGAATTTTTAAAAAATTAAAAAGAAGAGTTTAAGACTGCAGTCAGGGTTTGGTTCGGCAGAGAGGAATGAATTGTGGGGAGTGGGTGATCAGCATGAACAAAGATTTGGGCCTGAAATAAGCACAGTGTATGCTGGATTGTAAGGGTCCTGATCAGTATGCTTGGAGTGGAGGAGTCTTGAGGTTGAATGCTTGAGATAATGGATCTGGATTCTAGAGGACTTTGAATGAATAAGAGAAGAGGTTAGACCTCACTTGTGTAAAACCATTGCTCTTTTTTTTGGACAGCTTTATTGAGATATAATTTGCATACCATACAAGCCACCCATTTACAGTGTACAGTTCAGTGGTTTTGAGTATATTCACAGAATACTGCAACCATCACCCTAGTAAATTTTAGAATATTTTCATCACTCCCCAAAGAAACCCATTAGACTCACCAGTTCCCCCCCCGCCCCCCCCCCCCCCCCCCCCAGTTCTCTCTGCCCTAGGCAAGTACTAATCTACTTTCAGCCTATAGAGATTTGCCTATTTTGGACATTTCGTATAGGAATAGTACAATATATGGTCTTTTGTGAGTGGTTTCTCTCACTTTGCATAATTTTTTTGTGGTTCATCTATGTTGTAGCGTGTTGTGCGGTACGCGGGCCTCTCACTGTTGTGGCCTCTCCTGTTGTGGAGCACAGGCTCCGGACGCGCAGGCTCAGCGGCCATGGCTCACAGGCCCAGCCACTCCGCGGCATGTGGGATCTTCCTGGACCGGGGCACGAACCCGCATCCCCTGCATCGGCAGGTGGACTCTCAACCACTGTGCCACCAGGGAAGCCCTGTAGCGTGTTTTAGAACCTTTTTTTTTTAATTGTCGGAGAATATTCCAAGTATTACATTTTTTTCATTCATCTGTTGATGGACGTTTGGGTGGTTTAAACTTTTTTACTATTATGAATAATTATGCTATGAATGCTTTTGTGTGGATGTATGTTTTCATTTCTCTTGCATATATACCTAAGAGTACAGTTGCTGGGTTTTATGAGGTAACTCCATGTTGATTAACTGCCAAACTGTTTTCCAAAGTGACTACCATTTTACATTCCTACCAGCAAAAGATGAAGGTTCCAACACTTGGCATTGTATATGTCTTTTTGATTATAGGCCGTTCTAGTGGGTGTGAAGTAGTATCTCATTGTGGTTTTGATTTGCTTTTCCTTGATGACTAATGATGTTGTGCATCTTTTTGTGGGCTTATTGGCCATTTGTCTTTGGAGAAATGTCTGCTCAAATCCTTTGCCCAGTTTTTAGCTTTGTTGTCTTTTTATTATTGAGTTGTAAGAGTTCTTTATATATTCTGGGTACAAGTCCCTTTTCAGATATAACATTTGCAAATATTTTTTCCCATTCAGTGGGTCATCTTTTCACTTTTCACCCTCTGAAGCAGAAAAGTTTTTAATTTTGATGAAGTCCAATTTATGGTTTTCTTTTGTCACTTGTGCTTTCATATTGTGTCTGAGAAGGCTTTGACTAATTCAAGGTCATGAAGATTTACTTCTTTGTTTACTTCTAAGAGTTTATAATTTTAGCTTGTACATTTAAGTCTCTGATCCATTTTGAGTTAATTTTTGTGTATGATGTTAAGTAGGGGGTTCAAGTTTATTTTGCATTTGGATATCCAGTTGTTTCAGTGCTGTTTGTTGAAAAGACTTCTTTCTTCATTGAATTGTCTTGGCACTTTGTCAAAAATCAATTGCATTTCTTTCGGTTTTTTTTTTTTTTTTGGGAAACTGGTGATGAAAACAGTAGTTTTGAAGATTTATTTGGTTGAAGTGTGCAAGTTGAAATAAGAAACAGGAAAGATTAGGAGAGTAGGAATGGCATCACAGAACTATGTGTAAGGTTTTATAATCCATTAAATGTTTGAGATTTAGTGAGGTGTGCTAATTTTTAATGACTTATTGAATAAACAGACTTTGACCATTTCTTCCTTTTGTATAATGCCTGGAACTATTCAAAAGAGATTTTGCCTGCTTTTATTATTAAGATAATTCCTATTAGGCAGTGATAATTTTGTAAGAAGTAAAGTATGGACATTTGACTACTTTGCTGTCCTGTGAAGAATTGAAATTGTAAGTTACAAATTCTTGGGTTATTGTATTTCACATAGAATGTTAGTTCTGCCTAAAGCATTTATGTAAGTTTCAAGTTAAATTTGATTTTTTTATTTATTAGGTTATACCCTCAGTCTGTGCTAATGTTTCTTTATATTATTATAAAGAAACAAAATAGAGAAATACTGCTAATCTCTAACAGGATTCTTTTTACTATTTAGGAAAAGACCACATTAAAGAAGAGGCTTTGTATAACCTTTCAAGTCTGATAAAAACAGGGTTTATTTGCTTTGGATGAAGATTTTCCACACACAGGAAACTTCTTCAGTGACTTGAAATATTACAGTGTGGGAATGGGGTTGCTGATTTTTAAAGATTATGTCTGTCTACTTTTTAAGTTTTATAAATTACTATGCGTATCTTTAGCTTAGCTCTTACTAAATATGCAAAGGAAGTGGGTCTTAATTAACCTAAATGTAGAATTTTAAGGACATCAACACCTGGTTAATATTGTTGAGTCTTTGAGGCTAATATGTCATATTCAGCTGATACTTTCAATATTACATTGCTGATCTTTTTCAGAAATAATAGAATTTGGAACCAGTCCAACTTCCCTGAGGCGACTGCTGTTTCAAAAGCATACAGCAGAGTACTTAACCTTAGCCTATTACCTTTTATGCTGTGACTGGGTGAGTACTTGAATGTGGTACATTTTAGGCAAGGCAGTGAAAACTGAATGCTGGTCTGGAAAGTCAGTGATTTCATTCTTGACCTTTAAAAAATCATAATTAAAAAATCGAAGCATGTAAGTATGCATTAGCTTACTTTCGCATTACATAAGTCTACTTTGGGGATCTCCCCGTCCAGCTTTCTGGCCCCCTCCCTCAGGGGCGTTTGTTCAGAGGCTAAGGGAAATGAGGATGACTTGCCTAAGCATCAAGTTTATGCCAGCTCAAACTGATTTGAGATCTTTAATAACATGAACTACTTTGACCTACTAGTAGGGTAACCGAAGATCCCCTTTCTCCTGTTATGGTCCTGGTTTGGATGGTAAAGTATAGGGTCATCCTACCTAGTAGCCATTATATAGCTTAGAAAATTAGGCATCTTTATGCTATTTCTAGATATGTTACTAAAATGCTTTTGAGGCAGCAAAACATTTTATATCCTTTGGTCCAACAATTTGTATTTTGTATCTGACCTTGTAGTTATTATAGAAGTCTTTGACATTAGCATGTCAACTAAGTAGGAACAAAGTATTGTCAGCTCCCTTTAAAAAAAAAAACAAAACTTGATTTGAACTAATTTTAGACTTGCAGAAAACCTGCCAAAATAGTAGGAAGAGTTCCCTTGTATCTCTCACCTCCTTCCCCTGCTGTTAGCATCTTCCATAATCATCAAGAACAGGAAATTACCATTGTTACAGTATTTTCAGCTAAACTACAGACCTTATTAGAATTTTTACCAATTTTCCACTATCCTTTTAGTTATTATTTTTCTTTAGTCTTTTCCAGGCTGTGTCATTCCTTATCTTTCATGACCTTGATGCCTTTGAAGACTACCAGTCAGTTATTTTGTAGAATGTCCCTCAGTTTGGGTTGATTTGATGTTTTCTCATGATCAGAATGAGGTTATGAATTTTGGTAAGAATAGCAGAATGTATCCTTTCGTAGTGTATCATATCAAGAAGTTCGATAGTGTTTCATATTAAGAAATTCCTGATGTCCGTATGTAATGGTTACTTTGATTACTTGGTTAGATTGGTGTCTGCATTGTGGGTCATTCTACTGTGGCGTTACTATCTTTCTCTTTGTAGTTGATAAGTATCTTGTGGAATACTTTGCAAATACTGTTTCTCCTCAAACTTTGGCCCACTAATTTCAGCAACTGGTGGATCTTAACATGCAACGTTTATTAAGTTTGTGGTTGCATTATTGGGGCTATTTCTCTCTTTCCTTCTACATTTATTAATTGTAATTCTACTGTGAGGAAGAGCTCTCCTCCATTTATTAATTTATTCTATTATATATTTATATCATCACGGAGTCACGGATATGTATTATCATTATTTGTTTTGTTGCTCAGATTAATCCAACTTTGCCCATTAGGAGTTCCTTCAGATTGGCTCCTGTGTTTTTCTACCCAGCCACCAACCTGTTTTTTTTTTTTTTTTTTTTTTTTTGCTGCGCTGTGCAGCTTGCAGCATCTTAGTTCCCCCACCAGGGATTGAACCCAGGACCCTAGCAGTGAAAGTGAAAGAGTCCTAACCACTGGACTGCCAGGGAATTTTGCCCCCCTCCGCCCCCGTTTCTTTTTTAAAGCATTTCTTTACTTTCTGGCACCGCAAGATGTTTCAGGTTCATATTGTATTTTTCTTGCCTCAATGCTGTAATCAGCCACTTCTCCAAGAAATCCTGACTCTTTTTATTGGAAAATGGTGTTAGTGACCAAGCTCTGGGCCGAGGTGTGTTCAGTGTTACTGGAATGTCATTGCTTCTAGGCCCTTTTGGCAGACAAAATTAGGAAATATATATATATATATACTAACCCACTTGTATACACATTATCTGTATTTGTGTATACATTAAAAACCGCGAGTTTATACTAATAGCTCGAGTTCCACTGCAATGCCACCCAGTTTGTTTTAACATTTCCCTTTTCCTTATTTATTAAATATCTCCGATAATGAGAAACCTGGCTCTCATTATCTATAATCTACTCAGCTAATTATAGTATACACACAAAAAGTTTGAGAATTGCTAACCCTATTCCTCTACTTTTAGTTTTGATTGTTTATTTTGGATATGTGAAACATTACTCTGGTTCTAAGAGTCTGAGTTATATTAAAAAAAAAAAAAAAGGTTTTCTCAGAGAAGTGTTACTTCTATCTCTGCTACCCAGTTTCTCTTTCCCCCTTCTTTCCCACCTGTACCTGGAGGTAACCAATTTCTTAATTTCTGGTTTCTTTCCTGTATTTCTTTTATACAAATGAGCAGATACCTGTACATTTTCTTATATCCCTTTTCTTACATGAAGGTAGCCATGTGCTCGTGGTGAATCCCCTGATTCCTTGAGTTCTAGTTTTCTCATCTGTAAAATGAGGAAAATAGTACGCCTCTCCTTTTCAAAGGGTTACGATAATGATTGAGATAATGAAAGAGAAAATGCTTTCTAAACTTTATGATGGCATTTATAAGGCAACAGCATTAGTGGTTTCTGTCCAGGGAAGTGACTCGACTTATTTGACCTTGTGACACAGTACAAGAAGCTTTTGTTACTGTGAAACAATTTGAGAATTAAAACAGTTTTTTTGTTGTTCTAATTTTTCATTTTTATTATTTTTACCAATTTTCAGTATGGTTTTAGGTTATCACAGCATATCATGTGTGATTACTTAATTTTTTATTTTTGAGCTTGGCCAGCATCTGAATTCTCCAAGAGTCAACGTTTTTAATTTGTATTAAAACTTGGTCAGATTTAAAAAGTATTCCTTCTTCTGTTAGCAGAGTAGATAAAAGAAGGAAATGGGTAGAGGTTTTTGTTTTGTTTTTGTTTTTGCTTTGTTTCACTCCCAGAGACTTGAATTTGAAGGGCTTTTTATGTTTAGGTTGTATTGGGAACTGCAGGTCCAGTGTCTTTACTTCATATCTAACAGTTTGATTTAGTCAGAAGATGTACGTATTTCACATTCTTTGAGTCTGCCTAAGAGTAAATTCTTTTGATGAGATTTGAGGTCGGAGACGTACTCTAGTTAACTCTGTGGAACCCATGGATAAACCACCTACATTGTTTTTTATTGTTGTTAAATTTTGAACGCCAGGTCTGATGAATTGTTTTACCTGAAGGAGCTTAACTGAAATAGAAATTTAGTCATTAAAAGTTACAGTTCATATGCACTTTAAAAATCACAACCCCAGGCTTCCCTTGTGGCGCAGTGGTTGAGAGTCCGCCTGCCGACGCAGGGGACACGGGTTCGTGCCCCGGTCCGGGAGGATCCCACATGCTGCGGAGTGGCTGGGCCCGTGAGCCATGGCCGCTGAGCCTGCGCGTCCGGAGCCTGTGCTCTGCAACGGGAGAGGCCACAACAGTGAGAGGCCCGCGTACCGCAAAAAAAAAAAAAAAAAAATCACAACCCCCTTTCTTCAATTAACCGTATATTTATCACGGAGTCTAGGTACAAAAAGTAAGTCTGCATACATTTAGTGAAATTAAGGCTTTGGTCTATTCATAGGAGTGCTGTGTGTGAAAATGAGTGTCAGTGGTAAGGACAGTTGTGAGAAGCCTCCAACTGTCAGATGGCAAAATAGCCTTCACACACATACTGCTGGTCACTCTTTCTAATTTTTCTCAGAATATTTGGAGAGGCAAGTCATATTTCTTTTGTATTCCAGAAACATATTTGTGAAAATAGCTTAGTTGCTATTCAACTGAATGGAAGAGGACAACTGGTAATGGTAAGGTTAGGATGCTCAAGGGAGAAGGAAAGAACTAATGGAGTCTTGAGAAAAGAATAAGAAGTAGAACAGGGAAGGGAAATATTGGTCATTGTTTTGATACCACAGGTTAAGCTAGAAGTGCCTGAGGCTTAGTAGACACACAATCATTGTTTATTAAATGAACAAAGGAGCAAGTTTTATTAAATAATAGTACGTGCTAGCTGTTGAAGGAGATACAAAAGAAACCTGAAATGTGCTCTCTGCCTCTTATGTACTGTAGTCAAACAGTTAAAAATTTAAGGTGCTCTCTGAATGGAGGTAGGAGATCAGAGGCCTGAAAGATCAGTGAGAACTAGAGGAATAGGAAGTAAGATTTGGGTAGATGTAAGAGGAAGGACATTTGCAGTTTATTTATTTATTTAGCTAGCTAGCTGTGCTGGGTCTTAGTTGCCGTATGCGGGATCTTCTAGTTGCGGCGTGCGGGGTCTTCAGTTGCGGCATGCAGGATCTTCAGTTGCAGCATGCAAACTCTTAGTTGTGGCATGTGGGATCTAGTTCCCTGACCAGGGATTGAACCCAGGCCCCCTGCTTTGGGAGCGTGGAGTCTTAGCCACTGGACCACCAGGGAAGTCCCAGGACAATTACAATTGAGGGAGGGTACATTTATAGCAGTTAGAAAATGGTACATAGTATGTTTGGGGCAGTCAGAAGACGTGCTTGGCTGAAATGGAAAACATAGAATGTGCAGGACATGTGATAGTTTTGGAGACTTTTGGGTATTTAGCTTAATAACCTGTACTTTTATCTTGTAGCAGGTGGAAGTTTATTGAAGACTTAAGACCTGCTAACATGTTTGGTCATTACCGGAAGATGAAGATTGTGCTGAATGGGTTGAGAGAGATAGGAGGCATGGAGAGTATATGCTAGTTCCATTAAGGGTTTTCCAAGGTTTTACTGCTGCACGTTGAGGCTAGAGGGAAGTGAAAAGGAAAGGATGGTCATATCATGAAAGCTATAAAAGAAAGAAAGATTTGACTGTCCTTGATAAAAGAAAGTAAAAAGTTAAAACTGACTCCAGGGCTTTGAGACTGGAAGATTATGTTGTCATTGATGGAGTAAGAAAGATGTAGGGTTTAATTTTATATCACATTTTGAGATAGTGGGCAGATAAATTCAGTTTAGGACATGTTGGATTTGAAATGAATGGAACGTCTTATTCATTTAACAAATGGAGATTACTGGACAAGTTTGGAAATAGGGAGATGAAGGTCACATGAGCAGAAAGGGCTGGGAATACAAATATGTGAAAATATAAGCATAATGGAGAACGTGAAGAGAAAAGCAAAGGTTCTAAGTCCATGCATTGTCCAGTGATTTGATGAAGATAATGAAACTGTAGAAAAAAGGAAGAGGCTGAGAGGAAAGAGAACCAAGAAAGCACAATCTTTTTATGCTTTCCTGGTTAGGTTCTCACTGGGCTTTATGTAGCTGGAGAAAGTGACATTTAATACTTGACAGGTAGCCTTTTGATTTTTTTTAAAAAATAAATTTATTTATTTTTGGCTACGTTGGGTCTTTGTAGTTGTGCGTGGGCTTTCTCTAGTTGCGTTGAGCGGAGGCTACTCTTTGTTGCGGTGCATGGGCTTCTCATTGTGGTGGCTTCTCTTGTTGCGGAGCATGGGATCTAGATGCACAGGCTTCAGTAGTTGTGGTACATGGGCTCAGTAGTTGTAGCTCACGGGCTCTAGAGCGCAGGCTTAGTAGTTGTGGCGCACGGGCTTAGTTGCTCCGCGCATATGGAGTCTTCCCAGACCAGGGCTTGAACCTGTGTGCTGCCCTGCATTGACAGGCGGATTCTTAACCACTGCGCCACCAGGGAAGTCCTAGCCTTTTGATTTAAACTCCAAACTCTGCTTAAGTAATTGTTGCTACATTTAAGGAAGATTGGGGACTGAAGAGAAATTTCTTTCTCTTTCTTTGCAAGCCTGAAATTAGTCCTTGATGGGCTTTGGTTTGGGTAGTTATATTTAAATCTATACTTTTGCTTACTCTCTATAATAATGGCATATTTTATAATAAAAAGCTTTAAATATACTTAAGTCACATATTATCTACCTTGGCTACTCAAAAGCTGTTGTTATTGGGGTTCTGGGCTGTAGTTATTATGAAATCATTCATTTGAATTCACATTTTTAATAAAGGATTTTATATACTAATCAGGAATTAAGCATAGCATAATGAACTCAGTGTTACCACCCTTAATTGATAAATTTCAAGAAGGAGAAAAGGAACTGATGTTTTAGCTGGTTTTTGCCTCGTTATTGTGGACTGATGTATAATTTCTTAAGCTTTTTGAAATAGTGAAAATAGCTTGCGGATGATGAATTTTTGTACCTAAGGAGTTTGGTTTACAAGTTGGGAACTGCTTTGTTAGTCCAGTATTTGTACCAGCTGGGAACTGGTGGTTTGGCAAGCTGTTTCACAGGAACGTAGAACAAAGCAGAGATGGGATACTTTCTCCGTAGGTTTTAAATAGAAATCTGTTTTTGGGACGTCCCTGGCAGTGAGTCCAGTGGTTAAGACACCGTGCTTCCACTGCAGGGGGCACGGGTTCGATCCCTGGTCAGGGAACTAAGATCCCGCATGCCACATAGCACAGCCAAAAAAAAAAAAATCTGTTTTCTTGTTTATGTATCCCAGCTTAGTCATTCAGTAGATATTTACTGAGCACTGACAATGTGTCCTGGGCTAAGCACAGAGGAATTAGAAATAAGTCATAGTCTTTGCCGTCAAGTTTACAGTCCTAATGCAGGAGACAGATGTGTAAGAGGGTAAGTAAACAGGAAATCAGAAAGCACAGGACCCGTGAGAGCTCTGAGGGGGGTCACTTCACTTAAGAGGGTGGGTGGGAGAGAATTGGGAGGAATGAGGGAAGAGGCTTCCTGGAGAAGGGGCTACTTCTAAACAATCTGGAAGCATGAATGAGCCATGCGAAAGATAGTGGTAGGACAGAGTATTTCAGCCATGAATCAGCACATACAGAGACTCAGGACAGTGAGAAATGACTTGTTCATCATTGCTGGAACAACAGTTTGGAGGGGAGAAGTGGATAATCAGAGGCCACAGAAAAGGGCTGTGTAAGCCATGCTAAGGAGCACGGATTTCACCCAGATGACAGTGAGGAGCCATCAAAGCTGTAGGCTGGGGAATGATGTGGCCAATTTGTGTTTTAGAAGGACCCTTTGTTGTTAGGCGAGAGGATCAGATTATATATTTTTAGTAAATAATTCAAATCCAAGATTGATACGTGAGTTATAATTTTTATTTGGGACTCTTAAGATAGGTTGTATATACTTTTCCTAAGGATGACTTTCAGTTCATTTACTTTTTTATCTGCAGTTTTCCAAATTTATGAATTATGTGTAGATATTTTTAAGAGACTTGGAGCTAGGTTAATTTCCATGGTTGTTACCAACCTGTATTTAAAGATAACTTGGACTTTATATATTTTAAAAAACACATGTAGTTCTGATTTAAGTGTTAGCCTTTGTTTACAGTTGGTGCATGGTTTGTAGCAGATTCATGGTGGATAACTTGTAAGTTTATAGTTTAAAAGGCATATTGTCTTGATACTCAAATAAAGGAACACTTAATAGTGAAAGTACCTCCTGACTAACAGGGCATCTCTTGTCATAGATATATATGTATTGTATATATCTATATCTCCTTGTTAGTTCAGCTAGGAATTTGAAATATTAGGTTAATTTGACTGCCTTTGAAATGAAAAGGGAAATTATTAAGGTGTAATGCCCAGATGAGCCATGGATATGAAACTAGAAAGCAATTAGGAGTTGTTTCTCAGCCCAATACTTTATTGGAAATCACAACTTTGAAAAATATATTTGGATAAAAGTTCTCCAGAGAGTGAGCATAGAGGGAACCTACCTCAACATAATAAAGGCCATATATGACAAAGCCACAGACAACACTGTTCTCAGTGGTGAAAAACTGAAACCATTTCCACTAAGATCAGGAAAAAGACAACGTTGTCCACTCTAACCACTATTAATTCAACATAGTTTTGGAAGTTTTAGCCACAGCAATCAGAGAAGAAGAAGAAATAAAAGGAATCCAAATCAAAAAAGAAGGGGTAAAGCTGTCACTGTTGCAGATGACATGATACTATTCACAGAAAATTCTAAAGGTGCTACTAGAATACTGCTAGAGCTAATCAATGAAATTGGTAAAGTAAGATACAAAATTAGTGCACAGAAATCTCTTGCATTCCTATACACTAATGATGAAAACTCTGAAAGAAATTAAGGAAACACTCCCATTTACCACTGCAACAAAAAGAGTAAAATACCTAGGAATAAACCTACCTAAGGAGACAAAAGACCTGTATGTAGAAAACTATAAGACACTGATGAAAGAAATTAAAGATGATACAAACAGATGGAGAGATAGACCATGTTCTTGGATTGGAAGAATCAATATTGTGAAAATGACTATACTACGCAAAGCAATCTACAGATTCAGTGTAATCCCTGTCAAACTTCCAATGGCATTTTTCACAGAACTAGAACAAAAAATTGCACAATTTGTATGGAAACACAAAAGACCCCAAATAGCCAAAGCAACCTTGAGGAAAAAAAAAACGGAGCTGGAGGAATCAGGCTCCCCAACTTCAGACTATACTGCAGAGCTACAGTAATCAAGAGAGTATGGTACTGGCACAAAAACAGAAATATAGATCAATGGAACAGGCCAGAAAGCCCAGAGATAAACCCACACACACACATGGTCACCTTATTGATACAGGAGGCAAGAATATAAAATGGAGAAAAGACAGCCTCTTCAGTAAGTGGTGCTGGGAAAACTGGACAGCTACATGTAAAAGAATGAAATTAAAACACTCCCTAACACCATACACAAAAATGAACTCAAAATGGATTAAAGACCTAAATTAAGGCCAGACATTATAAAACTCTTGGAGGAAAACACAGGAAGAACACTCTTTGAAGGAAGTGTGTTGCTGTGGAATGTAAATCACAGCAAGGTCTTTTTTGACCCACCTCCTAGAGTAATGGAAATAAAAACAAAAATAAACAAAGGGGACCTAATGAAACTTAAAAGCTTTTGAACAGAAAAGGAAACTATAAACAAGACAAAAAGACAACCCTCAGAATGGGAGAAAATGTTTGCAAACAAATCACGGACAAAGGTTTAATCTCCAAAATATATAAACAGCTCATGCAGCTCAATATTAAAAAAAAAACCACCCAGTCAAAAAATGGGCAGAAGACCTTAGTAGACATTTCTCCAAAGAAGACATACAGATGGCCAACAAACACATGAAAAGCTGCCCAGCATCACTAATTATTAGAGAAATGCAAATCAAAACTATAATGAGGTATCACCTGACACCAGTCAGAATGGCCATCATCAAAAAATCTACAAAAAATAAATGCTGGAGAGGGTGTGGAGAAGGGAACCCTCATGCATTGTTGGTGGGAATGTAAATTGATACAGCCGCTCTGGAGAACAGTATGGAGATTCCTTAAAAAGCTAAAAATGGAATTAATATATGACCCAGCAATCCCACTACTGGGCATACCCAGAGAAAACCATAATTCAAGAAGACACATGCACCCCAGTGTTCATTGCAGCACTGTTTACAATAGCCAGGACATGGAAGCAACCTAAATGTCCATCAACAGAGGAATGGATAAAGAAGATGTGGTACATATATACAATGGAATATTACTCAACCTAAAAAGGAACGAAATTGGGTCATTTGTAGAGACATGGATGGACCTGGAGACTGTCATACAGAGTGAAGTAAGTCAGAAAGACGATAACAAATAATTGTATATTAATACATATATGTGGAATCTGAAAAAATTGGTATAGACGATCTTATTTACAAAGCAGAAATAGAGACAGACCACAGACGTAGAGAACAAACGTATGGGTACCAAGGGGGAAGGGGTGGTGGTGGGATGAATTGGGAGATTGGGATTGACATATATATACTATTGATACTATGTAAAAAATAGATAACTAATGAGAACCTACTGTATAGCACAGGGAACTCTATCCACTGCTCTCCGGTAACCTAAATGAGAAGGAAATCCAAAGAAGAGGGGATATATGTATATATATAGCTGGCTCACTTTGCTGTACACTATAAACTAACACAATATTGTAAAGCAACTATAGTCCAATTAAAAAAATAATTAAAATAAAGAACAATGTATTTGGAGGGAATCCTTCTTATGACAGAAGGATTCTTAAAGGTGAAACACTTTTGGTTCTGAGAAGTGAAACTGAGTTGAACCAGAACCGAAGGTAATTCCATTGAGTATCAGGTTATTTGGCCTCTCCGACTCGCTGAAAAAAGATTAGTAATTCATATTTTATCCACTCGTTTTCAGTTCCTTTAAATAAGCACTGAATTGTGCTTTAGTTAACAATCTTATATGATTAAAAAGAAAAAAAAACCCAACCCTTATTTGTTTTTCTTATTGGAAGCACTTTTTCCTGTGTCTGAACATGTATAACATTAGTAGTCTATGAAGAGAACTGGGTTATTGCTATCAGAGGCATGCTCCTAGTTGCGAGAATGGTTTTTGAATGCTCTTTTAGGCACTTAAATTATTTTTGCTTTGAGAAAAGAGATTGTTCACTGTGCTTTAGGAGCTGGTAACTAAGTCTGATGCTTCTTAGCCCTTAACTAAGAAAAATGGAGCTTGCTGACAAAAAATAGGTGGTTTTATAGGCCTGTGAAACCCGACAGCACGTTCAGCAATGTAAACAATGGCAGCTGTCTTTTGCTGGCTTGTCTGTTGTTCGAAATGTAATGAAACTGCTTCTCACAAATGGCTTCACCTGCTGACTCATCTTCCGGCCCCTAAACAACCATAGTATCCAGCATTTTTTAATGCAGGGATTGAGAATTAAAAGAATCCAAGTCTTAGAATGTGAGGGTAGGAATGGATCATGGAAATCCTTTAACTCAGCCCCTTCACAGATGGCCTCGAAAGAAAGGTCATTGTGGAGGAGGCCATATTTTGATAGTTATAAGAATTAGTGATACTACTATTCAGAGAGCCATTAGAATCTTCTTGAATGATTGAGGGCTCTTTTCTGTATAGAAATCCTTGAGATGTACTTTTTAGCTTTCCTACAAAAATAATACATTCTGAAAGTGGTTGTAAGTCACTGGTACGGGGCAGCACACATTTAACGCCTGCTGTATACTGTAGGAGGAATGTGGGAAGAAGTAAAATGAAAGATGGACATTGTTCCTGAAAAACTTCCAATTTAATTAGAAAATAGATATGAGAAAAGAGTGGGAAACATTTAGGAGTCAATTTATTAATGAGTGTATAAGCTGATTTACCTGATACATTGTGAAAGAGGCTTGTGTAAATTTATGTGAGCTCTTAGAGCAGTGGATGCAAAAAAATCTCTTGCAGAAGTGAAAACTTCCCAATTATATTTTAATTCTATAGATTGGAAATTACATTCCAAGAAACTGAGGCAGAATTTCCACAGAAAACACAGCGAAAACCGTTGACTTAAAATAGTGGTTCTCAGGGTTTTTTTGTTATTTTTAAAAAAATCTCAAGAGTACGGATTTTTAAAATAAATCTGTACATTATTAAATATTATTGAGAATCTCAGAGAGCTTTTCTTATGTGGGCTATATCTGTTGATATTTATATTAGATATTAAAATGAAAAAATTAAAAATATTCACTTAATTAAAAACAAGACAAACCCAGTATAGGTTAACTTAAATAATTGAAAAATAACTTTTTCAAAACAAAAATTAGGGCTTCCCTGGTGGCGCAGTGGTTGAGAGTCCGCCTGCCGATGCAGGGGACACGGGTTCGTGCCCTGGTCCAGGAAGATCCCACATGCCGCGGAGCAGCTAGACCTGTGAGCCATGGCCGCTGAGCCTGCGCGTCCGGAGCCTGTGCTCCGCAACGGGAAAGGCCACAACAGTGAGAGGCCCGCATACCGCAAAACACACACACACACACACACACACACACACACACACACACACACACAACAAAAATTAGTGAGAAGAGTGGCGTTTTATATTTTTCCAAATCTCTTTAATTTCTAGCTTAAAAGAATGTAACGATTCTCATATCTGCTTCTGCATTCATTCTGCTATACAGTGTTTTGTTTGAAGAAAATCTGGTCTCACTCAGATCAGATTTGGGAAGGAGACTGGGAGGGAGAGGAGTATTTTAATGTCTTTCTCAGGTAATTGTGGATATTCTTTATTATTATACCAAAACTTGACAATGGTAGTTTCTTTTCTTTCTTTTTTTTAAACCTAACTTTCTGACAATGGTAGTTTCTTAAAAGTTAGTTTCAATTTGGAACCTGAAACCATGTCCATGAACTTATTTATTTATTTGGTTGCGTTGGGTCTTCGTTGCTGCACGTGGGCTTTCTCTAGTTTGTCGAGTGGGGGCTACTCTTCATTGCAGTGCACGGGCTTCTCATCGCGAGGGTTTCTCTTGTTGCCGAGCTCGGGCTTTAGGCACGTGGATTTCAGTAGTTGTGGCATGTGGGCTCAGTAGTTGTGGCTTGCGGGCTCTAGAGTGCAGGCTCAGTAGTTGTGGCGCAGGGGCTTAGTTGCTCCGAGGTATGTGGGATCTTCTGGGCCAGGGATTGAACCCTACATTGGCAGGCGGATAGTGTCCCTTGCATTGGCAGGCAGATTCTTAACCACTGCGCCACCAGGGAAGTCCCTCCATGAACTTTTCATGCACTTAAATCTGTTGGTTTGTATGGTACTTTGAATGGATCTTTTACCCATGCATGATTTTGTAACATCATGCATTGATTATTTGGAAGATAATAGTTTTCAAATGTTGATAGATTTCATTATACAGTGTTTGGGAAGTTTTTGAGCTCTTGGTGGTCGATATCAACTCAGCTGTGACTTGTGAAGTCTGGAAGGATAATTGAAATTGCATTAGTAACCAGTCTTTGGGTTGGAGGGAAATGGATTTCATTTTCATGAAGAAGCTCCATGTTCATGACCCCGAAAATGGGGCATTTTATTGTTCTTGTGCTTATTCGTAGTATTAGCAGGTTTGATTATTCATTTAAGGGATGCAGAACTGGAAATAGTTGGCCTTTTCAAATAAATTTGTTAACCTGGAGGAATTTCTCTGATGGAATGTACAGGTGTACTTTTGAACATGGCTGCTCTAAGTGCTTGGTTCCCTGTCAGTTATAGGTCTGGGAGTCTAGAACCTCTTCTAAACCTTTTAATTTCCTTACCCTCCAATTGAAGATGGACCTCAGCAGTGTACATTTAGAGTCCTGGATCAGTTTTACCTCATGGAATTACTTTCAGTTCTTCCCCAGGCTCTGCCACTGTTTTCTTTTCTTTGAGCTTAGTCTCTTTCACTAAACAGGTACCTAGGGTGAGACAGAGACTAAAATGAATTTCTTTTCCAAGTGGAATGAATGAGACGGTTTGACCTAGGATTTTGCTTCTTGTGTCCCTTGGTGATGTAACAGAAATTGGACTGTTGTTATATTAAACTTTGTTAAGGTTCTGAGGTCAACATATATCCAACGATTACTTTGAAATCAAGGTTGGTTTTTTGTTTTATATAATATCATCTGCTTTTACAGAATTGTACTTTGAAAGTCAGAGTTTAAATAAAATTCTGATTGTTGTCATGTCATCATTTATAATAGCAAACCTTTTGAAACATTCTAAGGTCTAGTAATAGAGTTCTGGGCAAATTCTGGCCTCAATATCCATTGAAATACTATGTAACCCTTAAAAATGTTGCAAAACACTTACTGACATAAAAACGTCCACTTTGGGACTTCCTTGGTGGTCCAGTGGCTAAGACTCCATGCTTCCAAAGCTGGGGGCCCGGGTTTGATCCCTGGTCAGGGAACTAGATCCCACATGCCGCAACTAAGAGTTCACATGCTGCAACTAAAAAGATCCTGCATGCCACACCTAAGAAAAATGGTCCTGTATGCCTCAATGAAGATCCCGCGTGCCACAACTTAGACCTGATGCAGCCAAATAAATATTAAGAAAAAGTCCACATTTATTCTATGGAAGCCAGTTAAAAGTAGCATGTGTGATCAAATTTTATCTTAAAAAATATATAGAAAAAGTGCTTGCTTATACAACAGTGTTCATAGGGGCTATTTCTGGTTGCTGGTGAGATTGGGTGATTTTCATTTTCTTTCTGTGCTAAGTCATTTTTGTTTACATTAACCACATATCACTTTTTAAAAAAAATAAATTTATTTATTTATTTTTGGCTGCATTGGGTCTTCGTTGCTGCACACAGGCTTTCTCTAGTTGCGGTGAGTGGGGGCTACTCTTTGTTGCAGTGAGTGGGCTTTCTCATTGCAGTGGCTTCTCTTGTCACGGAGCACGGACTCTAGGCACGCGGGCTTCAGTAGTTGTGGCTTGTGGGCTCAGTAGTTGTGGCTCACGGGCTTCCGTAGTTGCGGTGCATGGGCTCTAAAGCACAGGTTCAGTAGTTGTGGCGCATGGGCTTAGTTGCTCCGTGGCATGTGGGATCTTCCTGGACCAGGGCTCGAACCCGTGTCCCCTGCATTGGCAGGCAGATTTTTTTTTTTTTTTTTTTTTGCGGTACGCGGGCCTCTCACTGTTGTGGCCTCTCCCGTTGCGGAGCACAGGCTCCGGACGCACAGGCTCAGCGGCCATGGCTCACAGGCCCAGCTGCTCTGCGGCATGTGGGATCTTCCCGGACCAGGGCACGAACACGTGTCCCCTGCATCGGCAGGTGGACTCTTAACCACTGTGCCACCAGGGAAGCCCGACAGGCAGATTCTTAACCACTGCACCGCCAGGGAAGCCCCCACATATCACTTCTATAATCAGAAAAGTAAAGCAGTTTCTACTTTGAAAAATGAAACTAAGCTAAAATGTGACTCCTTGCAAGTTCCTCACTAGGCAAAGACAGATTAAATTACATTCATTATTTTAAGAGTGAAGAGGATTTGAAATACATTTGTAGTTTTTTAACAGGGAATCAAGGGAAAGAGGGAGCATTTTTTTGTTAATTATTAAGTAAAAACTTATGAATTGTGTTCCCCATGCATTCTGATTAAATTGATCTTTACCGTAATAGTAATACTTACGCCGATCTTCCCAAATTTGTTTTCATGATACCAAGAGAAGCGGCTTAAAGTACTTTGAAAGAGGCGTCATTAAAAAAAAAAAAAAAGCCTTACTTTTAATGATGTGGCAGATTAGTGCAACATTTTTTATGATACCTCTTATTTGTTACAGAGTTCCCTTTTTAAAGTCCTTTGCCATCTTGTCCTTGCTCTCCTGGCTTCCATCTGGGGCTGCAGCAGGGCTGAGCCAAACATGGCTGCTGCTGCAGCATGGGCGGGCGTAGTATAGGATTCGGCTGCTGTGGTTCCTGTGACGAAGCAGGAGGAGAAGCCTGGAGAGCGTGCTCTAGGTCAGGATTCTCTTAAAGCTTGTTGCCAGGAGAATTGGACTTTTCTCGTGGAGGAGATACTACATTTCAGATTCTGCTGTTGACAGGGAATGCTACTGTGTATTGGGATTTATAGCCTTAGCAGGGGAGCCACCCATTCTCTGCAGAAGTGAGAAATCTTAGCATATGCTGTCATTTGCTAAGCAGGATTGGCCATTTTTAGAAAGCAGCAAGGCTTACCTGTCTGTTTCAGTTGATGACAGAGAAGTGTCCAGAATGACGGTGATTTCTGGCTCGGTGGGTAAATTTACTAAATGGGTAGCATTTCTCTCAGGGGCAGACTCGGCGGCATAGAGTAGAGGATTAAAATGGTCTGTCTCCATGTGCAGCTTGTGTGAGGATTACTGTATCACATCAAAAGTAAACCTAAAACGTTGGGTGAGAGATGGGGAGTGGTTTGAATGGAGGATTGAAGTTGCTGTACGTGCTGCTTAGGCTGCTCCATAGAGTGAATGCACTGCCATTTGGTTGGGGCGTATTTGTGCCTGAGTTTCTGTCCTTTCTGCCTGTGACTGGAGATGGGCATGATGTAGGATATGCTGCTTGACAACCAATAATGATATGATATATCCGGATGCGCAGTAACAAACTGCTTCACTCATTTCTCTGTTTCGTATGATGAAGAGAAAAGGCTTTTAAAAAAGAAAAAAGCTCCCTTCCACAGAAAAGCCATATGTGATCACTGTAAAAATCACAGGGAAAAAAGAAAAAAAAAATCACTTGTAACTTTACCACCCATTGATAACTATTGTTAGCATTTTGATATATTTCCTTGGAGGAATTTTTAAATATATATATGTTTATATATACATGTGTTGGCATATATGTGTTTATATACATATACTCATATGTGCATAGCTGAAGATCATACTGTGAATATTATTTTTTCTATTTTAACATATTGATACATTCCCATTTTAATAAAAATTTTGAGAGGGCTTCCTTAATGGTATTATAACATTTCTGTATATGGCTGTACCACAGTATACTTAAAGCACATTGCTTATCACTGGATTATTCAGTTAACAATTTTGTTATTAAAAGAAATACTGAGGGCTTCCCTGGTGGCACAGTGGTTGAGAGTCCGCCTGCCAATGCAGGGGACATGGGTTCGTGCCCCTGTCCGGGAAGATCCCACATGCCGCGGAGGGACTAGGCCCGTGAGCCATGGCCGTTGAGCCTGCGTGTCCGGAGCCTGTGCTCTGCAACGGGAGAGGCCACAACAGTGAGAGGCCCACGTACTGCAAAAAAAAAAAAAAAAAAAAAAGAAATACTGAGACTAACATCTTTGTGTATAATGTTTTTCAATATTTCACGTATTTGTTCAATAAAGTAAAAATTACTGGATCAGCAGGTGTGAACATTAGGATAATTGATGCATATTGCCCTATTTTTACCAGCATTAAATATTCTTTTAACTTTTGTTAATTTTGATAGGTGAAAATTATATACAGTTTTAATTTGCATTCTTAGATTACTTATAAGATTTAGTTTTCTCCCATGTTTCTTAGCTTTTATTTACTGTTTTGAAAATTATCTGTTTATGTGCTATTTTCATGTCTTTATTCAGATCTTAGTTTAGTTTCAAAACAGTCAAATAATGCATGTGTATTATAAAGAATACAGATTATATTGATTTATACCTTTATATTATATATTTAAAAATAATTAAAAACCTTCACTTCCACTTCCATTATTAGCAGCTATCACAGTTGACAGTTCAGCATCTCTCTTCTTACAGATCTTTTTGTATGCATTTACAAATTGAGAGTAAGAGGAAGGGAAAAAGGGAAGAGAGTCAGGGAGTGGGAGAGAGGTGGAGGTTTTTAGAGGATGGCCTCTGGAGCTGGACTCTGTGATTTGCATCCTAACTGCTGGAAGTGTGAAGTGTGATCTTGGAGGATTTCGAGTCCCATAGCTGATAGTCCCAGCTCTCATGGTTTAGTGGCTGTGTACCTTGGGAAAAATGATTTAACCTTTTTGTGTCCCAGTGTCCTCATGTAAAAGGGTTAATTATAGACTCTAGTGCTTAAGGTTGTTGTGAGGATTAAATTAGTTATACCTATAAGGTACTTAAAATGGTACCTGGCACTTTGTGTTATATAGTAATAAATAGCTATTACTATTATATTACTTGTGTAACAAGATTATAAGTGGGATTATACTGCACATGCTTAGTGATTGCTTTTTCACGTATTGTATAAATCTTTCCCATGTTGATACATGTAGATTATTCTATAGTTGTACCATAATTCATTTAACTCTTTCCTATTGGTGGATATATGTATAGTTTCTAGGCTTTTTTGTATGTGTTAAAATGTATAGTGCAGGGCTTCCCTGGTGGCGCAGTGGTTGAGAGTCCGCCTGCCGATGCAGAGGACACGGGTTCGTGCCCCGGTCCGGGAAGATGCCGCGGAGCAGCTAGGCCCGTGAGCCATGGCCGCTGAGCCTGTGGGTCCGGAGCCTGTGCTCTGCAACTGGAGAGGCCACAACAGTGAGAGGCCCGCGTACCGCAAAAAAAAAAAAAAAAAAAAAGTATAGCGCATATCCTTATACATATGTGTGAGTATTTTAGTAGGATGGAGTCCTATAAATAGAATTGCTGAATTGAACGGTACGTAAATAAACATTTGGCGATTACTTTTTTAATATCTAAGAATTTTTGTTTTCTCTCCTTTTCTGTGTGTAGCAGATGCGTCTTATTTTATGATTGGAATAGTATCTTAAATCCTTTCATAGGTACTAATTGGAAATTAAAAAAATCTTTTTCTGTTCTCTGTACCATCTCTCTCCCTCCAGGGTTGGTTCTGTTTATTCATCTTGGTTCTTTACTTTCTTAATGTCTGGTGATTGTTTAGTTTCCATTCGTGTTTATGAATGGAAGATGAGGTAGATTAGTAGAGTTGACAGATGGAGTCCCTGCATTTGGGTAACAGGCCTCAAAGGTTGTCTTTAAGTGTTGTGGGTGGCGCCTGACACCAAGGACATTTTACTGAATTGTGCCTTTATTTGCTCTTGGAATAAATTTTTTAAAGGAACATATTACTAATAAAAGTAGACTGATTTCTGTTAAGTCTTGTTAACAAGTTTGTAGTATAGTCAGTGTTTTATATGTTTGCATATTGTCTGTGTTTTGTGGAGTTTCTCATGTACAGTATTTTCCAGATACATTTCAGTTATGATTTTGGACTCATCTTCTCACAACTGGATACTGTGAAGTGGAAATCCTAAAATTTCTTTTTTTAAAAAATAAATTTGTTTATTTTATTTTATTTTTGGCTGCCTTGGGTCTTCCTCCACGCGGACTTTTCTCTAGTTGGGGCAAGCAGGGGCTAACTCTTTGTTGTTCTGTGTGGGCTTCTCATTGAGGTGGCTTCTCTTGTCGCACAGCACGGGCTCTAGGTGTGTGAGCTTCAGTAGTTGTGGTGCGCGGGCTCAGTAGTTGTGCATCACAGGCTGTAGAGCGCAGGCTCAGTAGTTGTGGTGCAAGGGCTTAGTTGCTCCGTGGCATGTGGGATCTTTCCCAGGCTAGGGATTGAACACTGCATTGGCAGGCGGATTCTTAACTACTGTGCCACCAGGGAAGTCGCTAACAACTTGTTTGCTCTTAATTCCTTAGCTGAAGAGCTTAGTTGAAGCTTCAAAGCGTTCATAAAACAAGGAAGTAGTTAACCATCTTTCAGTCCTAACCCTGAATATGTCTGCTTTTTTTCAGTTCCCATTTTGTGCAGTTTGTTGATTGGTCTTGTTTTCAAATGGTCGTCTTCACTGTCATCTGTTGCTAAAAACTGCTTTCTCTTAGTTTTGTCTTTTTATAATCTGCCTCATAAATAATTCTGCCCAAGCTATTGGAACCTTGAATTTTAGTGAAATGAAGAACATTTTATTGTTCCTTCTCTGCTCTTATATTAGTTTATTGCCATCTTTGCAATTTGAAAATCAATTTGTTAACTGTTTTGTCATTGTGTTGGTTATCCACAAATGTCTAGAAAACATTTTATTTACCTGACAAAGACATATTGTGATACACTCTTTGTTTTGTTTTGTTTTGTTTTTGTTTTTGCGGTACGGGGGCCTCTCACTGTTGTGGCCTCTCCCGTTGTGGAGCACAGGCTCCAGACGCGCAGGCTCAGCGGCCATGGCTCACGGACCCAGCCGCTCCGCAGCATGTGGGACCTTCCCGGACCGGGTCACAAACCCGTGTCCCCTGCATTGGCAGGCGGACCCTCAGCCACTGCGCCACCAGGGAAGCCCTGTGATACACTCTTGATGAGAGAAGTCGGTGTAAAACAAATTGGGAGGATGTGTTTAAGAATGTGAGAAGTATTAATTTTTTGTCATTGAAAACTAAAGTTAGTTAATATTTTCATTAGACTTGATTGACTCAAGTAAGTGATCTTTTACTTTTTTTAAATTGAAGAAAATGCCAATTTAATTAGCATAATTTTAGGGATGTGTTAAAGCTAGGATAGTAGTTCTAAATTTAGGCTGCTCATTGGAATAATTTTTGCAACTTAAAAAATATACAGACATCTTCTGAATCATATTTTGGAGTTGAAGTTTTAGATATATAATTAAAGTTAAGACTCCTAGCCTAGAAAATTGAAATGGTCAATTGTGAGTTAATTAGGTCTTACATATTATATAAATGACATTAAATTAGCTTAATTATTTGGATTGTACCTTTTCTGAGAGGTTTGAGTATTAGCATGTTGCTTGTTGTTGGATTTGAAGTCTGTTCTTTGTTAAGATTCTTGATTTTTTTCTTTTTCTTTTTTTTTGCGGTACGCGGGCCTCTCACTGCCCTGGCCTCTCCCGTTGCGGAGCACAGGCTCCGGACCCACAGGCTCAGCGGCCATGGCTCATGGGCCTAGCCGCTCCGCGGCAGGTGGGATCCTCCCAGACCGGGGCACGAACCCGTGTCCCCTGCATCGGCAGGTGGACTCCCAACCACTGCGCCACCAGGGAAGCCCCAAGATTCTTGATTTTTAATGATCAAGAAATGAATGATTCCTTTACTTCTCAGTAGACATGTCCTTTAAGTTTCATTTCTAGATTCATACTGAAATAGGATTTGGCAGATGACTAGAGGAATATGTTCTTATCTTTTGAAATAGGTTGATTCTGAGACCTGGTAAAAAGTTAAAGGGCAAACCAGGCATTTTGCACCTGACATCCTCTTAGAACTTAAAATATTTTATTACCGGTATCTGATTGGTCATATTGACAAACTAATGGACACTGACAGCCTTTATCTGTTTTCTTCCTGTTACGAAGCGCTGTGCGGCTTGCGGGATCTCAGTTCCCCAGTCAGGGATTGAACCTGGGCCACGGCAGTGAAAGCCTGGAATCCTAACCACTAGCCCACCAGGGAACTTCCTGAAGTGAACTTTCTTAATCCAGCAAAGTTTATTGTGTGCAACGCATAGGCCTGCCCCTGTTGTTATTGAGGATTATTGGGATTACCGTAAACCTGCCTAGAATTTTTATTTATTTATTTAAAAATATTTATTTATTTTTGGCTGTGTTGGGTCTTCGTTGCTGCGTGGGCTTTCTCTGGTCGCGGCAAGCGGGGCCTACTCTTCGTTGTGGTGCCCGGGCTTCTCTTGTTGCGGAGCATGGGCTCCAGGTGCATGGACTTCAGTAGTTGTGGCACGTGGGCTTAGTTACTCCGCGGCATGTGGGATCTTCCCGGTCCAGGGATCGAACCCATGTCCCCTGCATTGGCAGGCGGATTCTCAACCTAATGGAGAGATATAAAAGCTTTCTTATAACTTTAGGTGTAAGAAATTAGATACATAAAATTCCTACAAAGGAGAGATTTGTGCCCTTTGAAAAACAAAATCCAGTGTTTACCTAAGAATATGAGGCTGAGGACACTCCAAGCTACGTAAGTATTATGTGCAAAAAAAATATATTTGTCAGTCTTTCTCTGTTTTGATAACATCTTTGGATTTATTGCCTTGAATTTGCTTTTGCTCATAGTGAAGTAATAAGAGAACTTAAAATTACTTTCTTCTATATTTTTATTTATAGGTCATGGAAATGAAACTCAGTTAAGGAGCAGAAACACTCTTACTGTGGTTTTCGTTCAGATAACATTTTCAGAGTGACAGAAGTGATTTCATTTTTGAGAAGCAAATTATTTCTCTCCCCTTAGTTCACTTTCATTGTTTATACTCTTACCTTGTCATTGGAATTATGTTTCCATTGAAAATAACTAGTAAATATTCTGCTTTCAGTTTTAGCTGCCTATATTTGTGGCTTAATTGAAATCTATTCTGACTAGTAGGAATAAATAGATTCTGACTATGAGAATAAATAATTTATGTGATTATGTTATGGAAAGAAAAAGTAAACTGCCAGTGAAAGCATTTAAATAATATATTAGAGTTTGTAAGGGGAAACTTAGGGTCTCTTACACAAGACAGAACTTTGGTTGAGAGTTTCTTGACCTTTTACTAGTACTTATCATTCCCATTTATTAAGTATAGACTATTTTGATACTTTGGATAATATGCCATAATGCTGTAAAAAAATAAAAGTTTCTGGCTTTCTGTGCACTCTGCTTTTTGTTTTTCCTTACCCGTTTGGTCTGCTTCTAACATCTCTTCTTTTCTGTGGGTTATTTTACTTCTGTGTGCTCAGTCTCTTTCTCTGTAAAATTGATTAACTAGACTAAACTAATTCCAGAATCCTTTTGGACCTTTTTATTAGCCTATGATTAGGGTAAAAATAATCTCATATATCCTTTTTTTTCACCTTCCTAGAGTATGGGCAGCAGCCCTTGTTGTTACTAAGGGCTTTCTTTTAGGCACAACAGGGGAATATGCGGGAGAAGGGGGTTAGTTGATAATGAAACTTTAGCAATGAAGAATTATCAGAAAAGTTTGAAACATAGTTGATATTAGAGACAGTCTTGCAGAAGAACTCCTTTCCTTTGGTTGTATTGTTTACTACTGGAATTTGATGCACATTTAAAACATTTTTCTTTCTACCTTTTCTCTTAGAATAATAATCCTGTTAGGAAATGCCTCCAGAATCAAGGGACACTCCAGGCAGTGCCCAATAGAACTTTCTGTGATGTTGAAAACATTCTGTGTCTACACTGTCCAGTATGGCAGCCACTAACCGTACGTGGCAACGAGCACTTGAAAGGTGACAAGTGTGACTAAGGAACTAAATTTTAAAATTTCATTTAATTTTAATTAAGTTTATATTTAAATAGCTACATGTGGCTAGAGGCCACATTGGACAGCATAGCTCCATATTATACATTCAACCAGCAAATATTTTTGAGCCTTCAGAGATATGCCCAGCATTGTGTTAGGTGCCAGAGATATTAGGGTCCTGCAGTGTGGTGAGGGAGAGATGATTAAAGAGATAAGTGTAATATGTGTGATAGCTGCTGTATTAAAGAAAGGCACAGGGTTCTCTAGGACCATAGATACTGGTTCTTACCTAATCCAGGCTGAGGGCGGGTCACTTTGGGGGTACTCTTATGTCAAAAGAAATTGTGTCAACTATCCCTTTGTATTATACATAGGTATTGAGCTCAAGTCAATCCTTGTTGTGTTTCAACATATCAAGGGATATGGAAACACTTGGTCATTATTATTTTTAAGTGTTTGGGGTTAGCACTAGTATTTTTGTGCTTTAACTCTGGACCATGTATAGAATTGATAAGTCTTCATTGTTTGTGATGCGATTACCTGTTTCTCTTATGAAAATCTGTAAACAGCTCTAAATCATCAAGGCTGCAGTTTGACTGATGTGGTTACTTTTATTTATTTATTTTTGGTTAAAATAAATTTATTTATTTTTGGCTGCGTTGCGTCTTCGTTGCTGAGCATGGGCTTTCTCTAGTTGCAGCGAGTGGGGGCTACTCTTCATTGTGGTGCACGGGCTTCTCATTGTGGTGGCTTCTCTCGTTGTGGAGCACGGGCTCTAGGCATGCAGGCTTCAGTAGTTGTGGCTTGTGGGCTCTAGAGCACAGCCTCAGTAGTTGTGGCGCATGGGCTTAGTTGCTCTGTGGCATGTGGGATCTTCCCGGACGAGGGCTCGAACCTGTGTCCCCTGCATTGGCAGGCGGATTCTTAACCACTGGAACGCCAGGGACGTCCAAAGTGGTTACCTTTATTTTTTATTTTTTTTCTCTTTTATTTTTTATTTATTTATTTACTTTTAACATCTTCATTGGAGTGTAATTGCTTTATAGTGTTGTGTTAGTTTCTGCTGTATAACAAAGTGAATCAAAAAATATGGAACGCTTCACGAATTTGCGTGTAATCCTTGCGCCAGGGCCATGCTAATCTTCTCCGTGTCGTTCCAATTTTAGTATATGTGCTGCCGAAGCGAGTGCTCAAAGTGGTTACTCTTAAGTGGGTGCAGGTTAGGCAGTTTTTCAAAGGCCACGTCTTGCCCACAAATAACATTTTGTGTTATAAAGTACTGGCAAGGAGGCTGTCTTGGTTCTGTGATTCCTGGAATATATATCATGGACATCCTTGGGGTCAAATTTCTTGGGCTTTGGGACTTTTACATGTGAATATTGAGTGGAAGAGTAATACTTCTTTAGCTTCTTTAGTACTGATCTTTATTTAAGTTCTTCTAGAGATGCGGGAAGCCTAGTCATGTCTTAGGGCCCCTGGATGTCATTTGTAGTCTCTCTGGGTCCATTTATAGTCTCTTTGGTTTGATCTATTTAGAACCTTCTCAACCACGTAAGTCTCCTTGGCTTGGGGAAGGAGGGCCTTTGGAACTCTCTCTTTGCTCTTAACGCTGGTTCTTCAGGTGACTCTTGAGGAACCCAGGTCAGTGTGAGTCACGTACCTAATGAATTAATTTTCATGGCCTCTCTAGATACTAAAGAGCAAGAGCTTTGACTTTTAGCCCCAGAGGTCAGATTCTGTAAGAATGCACTTACACGTAATTTAAATGAATTGCACTCATAAGTAAATGCCTTGTTTTTAGGATGTTTTGAAGTTTACTTCTCTGTAATTATAAAAAGAGCTTGGGTTTTGATGCTGTGGTATGGTTTTGATGAACTGTGGTATACTGGGCTATTTCTAGTGTAATTCAGTGTAATAGGAGGAGGAACAATTTTACTGAATATTAATCTAGAAAAGTAGAGTTTGTGGTTTCAATTTGTTGGGTTAATGAGTGTCATTGTCAGACCATAAACACATGCCATAGGTAATTAGAATTCTGACAACATAGATCCTTTCTTTCTTCATGTTTGATTTTTTTTTTTTTTTTGCGGTACGCGGGCCTCTCACTGTTGTGGCCTCTCCCGTTGCGGAGCACAGGCTCCAGACGCGCAGGCTCAGGGGCCATGGCTCACGGGCCCAGCCGCTCCGCGGCATATGGGATCTTCCCGGACCCGGGCATGAACCCGTGTCCCCCTCATCGGTAGGCGGACTCTCAACCACTGCGCCACCAGGGAAGCCCTTCATGTTTGATTTTTAAAAAGATTGAATTTAGATATGGTTATAGGTTACTTTAGCTAATATTTTTGAAATTTCAATCTAAGATTCAGATTTAGCTAATGCTTACTGAATACTTTTGAAGTGCATTATGTATTCAGTTTTAACTTTTTTATGGGTTATTTGTTGGGTGGAAATATGTAAACCAGCTATGTAATTTTAGATTTTTTAGTAGCCATGTTACAAAGTGAAAACAGGTAAAATCAATTTTAATAACATACTTACCCAGTATATCCAAAATATTATAATTTCAAGATGTGATCATTATAAAAATTATTAGTGAGATACTGTATTTCACATTCTTTCTTTGCACTAAGCCTTTGCACTCCAGTGTATATTTGAGCACATCCGCCTTGTGGTAGCTGTATTTCAAGTGCTCTATAGCCCCCTGTGGCTTAGAGGTTACCTAGTGAATAATGCAGTTCTGTAGTCTATAGAAAGGGTAAATACTGCTTTCCTGTCTGCTTTCAGAGAAGACCAGGACTAGCAGAGCTGTGGGCAAGGGAAAGGATAAAGAGGAGGAGTTATATGGCAGAGAGTACCAATCAATAGGGTGATACTTCACACCTCTTTTCAGCTGGGTTAGTTGCTCTACTAAGAGCTATAGATAAATTTATTATTTATTTTCTTTACTAAACTAAATGCTTAAGGCAGGAATTATGTTTTTTGTTTCTATTTCTCTAGGGTCTGTTAGTGCTAGGCACAAAGTAGACACTAATAAATAATGTTTACTAGAAGTCTATACTGAGAACAGGAAGCTTTAAACACTGCCTCTGAAGATTTTTGGCATGATTTATTGCATTTCTGGGAGCTAGATATGTTTTTCACCCATGTTAGTTATACATGTATCCATTCCCAAGGTTATTCCACAAATTAGGAGTGGAAGAAAATGTATACACTGTCAGGAATAAGTACACATGTGAAGACCTACAGTTTGTAAATACTGACATACAATGTCATATTTTTTGCATTTTTGTACTTCAGCAGTTGCCACTAATAATAACTAACATTTGATGAACATGTGGACTGTTCATTTTTTGTCCCATTTCGTTTTCATAATACTACTGTGGATAGGTAGGTGGGATTGACCTCACTGTATAAATGATGAAAATGGGTTATACTGTCTTTTGTCACAAAAGGCATTTACTTGTCATGGTTGGAGTTAGTGTGTAAGTTTAGTGTATATGGTGGGATATAGTTGTTCTTCTAGAAACTACAGTAATAGTATGGTAATGATTATTTACATTTGTGTTCAGGGAGATAAAGAGTGTCATATCTGGTTTGAAAACTTAAAACATGTGTTTTGAAATACTGCAGATACTATACAGAAGTACACTGTAGTATAGCAAACCCAAGTATCCATTAACCAGCTTCACAAACAAAACATTATCCGTATAATAAAAGACCTCAGCATG